>NC_140590.1:844314792-846714792 GCF_964204655.1 Triturus cristatus
GAGGGGGCGCCAGCAGTTGTTACAGAGTTCTTCAATCAATTATTACACCATGTTCAATTTGTCTCGCATTTCTGGCTCGAGGTGCAGTTGCGCAGGGAGGCAAACAGTCTGACACAACACGTGCTCTGGGTGATGCCACCCTGATGAATTCTTGTTAGCTGGGGAGCCAGGTCTGAAGTACGTGCATCTTCTGGCAGCAGTCTATATATAGATAGAGGGTCGCAGAGTTCAATCCCAATGTACTGACAGAACATTTCATCCTTCCAACCTGGATGAAATCAGTACGCTTGAGAAGATAGCATCTACTGGTTACAGAACCATTGTGCCAAAAAAAACCTTGAAGAAAGCTTTCTATTAACACTCCGTCAAAATAACTTTATTCGGCCAGAAGGCCATAAAAGCAAATACATTTAGCAATGCGAAAGCAAGCAATCAATAAATACATACAACAAATTCACAAAATCACAAAAATTAGAATAATAATAATAAAACAAATTAAAACAAAACATAAAAAGTTCAACAATAATAGGTAGCAGAGGGACCAAACAAGTCGAGGAATTTCTCGAATGGTTATAGAAGCCAATGTATAATTATAGGCATTAGAAGGCAAGCATTGACTAAGAACGATGATATAGGCGGCATGGCTAGCTATGTTGGATAAAAAATTGCTTGCCTTGAAGATAATAATAAAATGATATGCCTAATACCTAAACATTGTATATAAAGTGACTTAAGTGCAGGATAAAATATACAACAGGTCGACTCTAGGCCTGGGCGGTAAACTCTGCTCTGTTTGCGGAGTTTTCTGCACTCCGTGCTCCGCGTAGCTCGCAAAGTGCAGAAAACTCAGCTCTGCATAGCGCAGCAGAGGTATTTCCTTGCTCGCTCTCGTCAGTTGTCAGTTGGCGAGCACGAGCTGCTGCTCTGGCAGAATTTCTACTCGAGCAGCAGGAAGATCAGCACGAACTGTAGTTTGCTCTGCACACCGCCACTTGCAGATCTTTTGAAGAGAGATGTACAGCGTATTGTTTTTTTAGTTACATAAGGACACAAGGAGGAGGAAGGAGAGCAGCCAGGCAGGAGAGGTGGCAGGCACACAGGTAAGGGGCTTCTTTTTTAATTTTTAAAGAATTTGGAAGGGGGAGGGAATGTCTCGGAGCGTAGCGCATTTCCACTGAGTTTTTTTCAAACTCCATGGAAATACGCGTAGATGCACTATGCCTGCTGTGCTCAGGCCTAATAATAACTTTCTCCTCTTATCAGCCACATTCCATGAAATAACTAGAATGAGGTCGGCAGGGTGACAATTAAGTCTGGGCGGAGTTCGCAGAGTCCCGCAGTGCAAAAAAAACTCTGCTGCGCTACGCGGAGCTCCACAAGCGGAGGAGTTTCTTTAGATAAATGCCGTTTGCAAAGATTTTCAGTGGCAGGTGCTTCTTCGCACTGTGCAATCATCGCGAATGGCACCATGCACAGCGCAAGCGGGCGCTGCTTCCTTTCTGCCGCTCAAGTATATTTTTACTCGAGCTGCGGTTTATCAACGTGAGCGGTCGCGAGCATACACAACCACTCGCAATGAGAAATCTGACTGCCCACGTTGAGAAATCTCGCCGGGAGGTTGATTTTCCACACTCGCGCTCGTCAACTTGATGTTGACGATCTCGAACGAGGAAAAATCTCGCCGCTCGCTGTCTTGACATTGATGAACGGAACTCCACGAGCTCGACGTAACACGGAGTGTGGAAAACTCCGCAAACTCCATGAGTGGAGCGGAGTTCGCCACCCAGATTTAGTGACAACTAGTCTTAAAAGTGGTGGGGATGGAGGAAAACGGGTCGTAATAGGAATGGACTCATGAGGGACAGATGGTGTATTATGCCGGTTTTTAGGATCTAAAAAATGAATGTCAGGGCAGCTAGGGAAGCCCACAATGTCACTTACACTTTTAAAATTTCAGCAAGGGCCTTAATGTTATTTTGTGCTTCCGCAAGTGGGGACATGGACTTAGAACCAGTTGGAACAATGGTTTTGATGACCAAATTTTCCTAGCCAATAGAAGGACTACAATTTAAGGTCACAGAATTGGGAACAGTTGGTACAATGGGTTAGGTGCCAAATTTCACTTTACCGATAAGAAGATTTCGGTTTGAGAAAGTAGGGTTAGTACTTGGGTTATCTGCTGATCTATTAATGTAAAATGATGGACCTTGAGCCGGAAGCATGACCGATAGCCCATCTGGCAGGTTTAGAATGGATGATGATAGGTTGTCAGTCAACATCAGAAAGACTAGTAAAAATGCCATGACAATTCTTAGTGTAAAAAGGGACATAAGGATAAAAAGCACTTGGAAATTCCTTAACTGAACTGTGATTGTTCTGTAAATGCCTATTGAAAGCCTCTAGGGGTGCTAACTTGATGGAACCCAGTGAAGCATGCAACAAATTGTGTTTGGCTAAAAGATCTTGTGTCACACTTAGGTATCTAAACTGAATTATCATGTAGTCACCCTCTGAATCCTTAGTAAAGACTAACCCAATTAACCCTATGGACCATCAAGATATTATGGACCTCTGAAAGGGAAAAGTTGATTTTGGAGGGAAGCCAGTATATTACCTTATTTTTAAGCTGAACATGACTCTGACACATCAGGGGAGATTGAAGGAACATTCACTATGACTACTGTGTATGGACAGGCTACTAGTGGAAGATTTATGAACAATGTTGTATGGGTTATGGGTCTGGTACTACCCATGCACTTACACCTCTGTACCTTTTGACCAGCAGCTGCTACGAGATCCAGAGGATCACAAGGTAGTGAGTAGCCCTCCCACTATAAGCTCCATGTGCAGTATAATAGACAAATAGTCCAGACGGGGCAAATCAAATTAAAGTAAATGATACTTTGAAAAACAAAAATGTTTCTTTTTAGAAAAGGAAAACAAGTATTTAAGAGAAAAACAAACCAGAGATTGAATTATATCAATTGGGCATATTATGGAATAAGTGTATTTAGAATCTATATGTACAATATACTGTAGGTTGCTCCACTAGTGCAAAAGTGAAAAAAGTGCTTGTACAGTGTGGCAAATGAGAACCTAGTGACTGAGAACATATGATACAAGATAAAATCGGAGTGCTGCAACATCCGGGATGTTGCCTGTCTAGAATAATATGGTGTTAAATTCCCAAGAATCAAGGGTAAACAGGTAATTCTTTTTGATGTCCATGCAGGGTTTTGAATCAGTGCATGCATATATTGAGATTGTCAACATTTTGACCCAAAATAGTGTGGGTACTTAGAACCATCTGGGTGGCCCTTTATCAAGACATGAGTAGAGGCAACCTACATAGTGATTCTTGAGTCTACTAAAAGTCATGCATGCTGTGTTGTCTAAACTGTTTTTTTCATGGTCATGCAAAACTCACCTAAAGTTGCTTGAAACTCCTTTAGGGTCATCCTTATATTGCACAGATGGCGGCACGGCTCATCTGTTTGCTGAATAGTTCCGCATTAGAGGTGTAGGTACACAGTAATGGATAAAAAATCTGAAATAAATACATTTGCCTGTATTGTATAACAGGTGCACAGGGTAAAGTGAATTGAGAAAAAACATTCACCTACATTTCAGACTCTTTAGAGCACGGTTAACAAGCCCTTCCAGTAGCATCAGGAATGGATTGTAGGTAAACAAATTAAAGTTTAACAATAGGCTGAACAAACTGAATACATTCAAGTCAATGGCATAAAATCCTAGACCGGATGGGCCAAACAATTTCAAGATATTTTGCATCTGCGAAAACTATATGGCATGTAGTATCTGATCTACAAATTCTCAGGGCTACCCATGATTGGCATATACCCAAAGCACAACAAAGTGGAACAATCCAATGTTTACACTGCCTAATGTACTTAGGACAAAAAGCAAAATATGTTCATCAGATTCCTCCAGCTTAGAACGAGCTAGGCATGGTTTATTACCCCCCAAAGACCTCTCTATTTAACAGTAAATGATGCAAGAGGAAGTTTGCCTAAATTAAATTTTAGGTGGAGGACTTTCATGAAGGGTAGAGGTGTAAGTTTTAACTCGAGAAAACTGGCTGTCAGTGAGCCAGAAGAATATGGTTGGATCATGGTTCTCCCTTCCTTTTCCTAAAAAGTTGTCTTTGTCATTGCAATTGAGGAATATGTAATCAACACATATCCACTAACTCACCAATACAGCCACTCATACACCCACTCACTCACTAATACAGCCATTGACATACCCACTCAACCACCCAAACAGCCACTCACACACTCAATCACTCATAGAGCTACTCACAGACCTACTCACTCACCCATACACTCAATCACATAGCAACTTACTCACCATACAGTTACACACACTCACTTACTCATATAGATACTAACACGTACTCACTCACCAATAGTCACTGACACAAGCACACACTGACCCATACAGATACACTCACATTCACTCACTCACCCATACAGTCACTCACATATCCCATCACTGACCTATACTGCCATTCACAAACCCTCTTGCTCACCCATATACCACTGACACATGGACTCACTCATCGACACATCCATGCACATACTAACTCACTTATACAGTCCCTTACACATGCACTCACTAACCCATAATCTACTGACTCACCCACTCACTCATCCATACAGACAGTCACACACCAACACAGACACTCACACACCCATAGAGGCACTCAGACAACCAATCACTCACCCATACAGAAAATCACATACCCACTCACACACCCATGCAGCCATTTTGACACCAACTGACAGACTGATACAGAAATTCACACAACCAGTCACTCACCTATACATTTACTGATACACATAATCATTCACTTATACAGTCAGTCAGTAACCCACTGAATCATCCAAGCAGGCACTCATACACACCCTGACTCAAAAACACTCACAGTCATTGGATGATGTCATCAGTGATGCCATTTGAGATGTCATCAGTGATGTCACTGATCATGTAATGACTAATGTAATATGTGAGGTAATAAGCAGTGCATTGGGGGCTCGAGTTATAGTTAGCTCACTAACTATAATGGTTAAATTTCACTGGTTTTGTACAAGTGAAACATGAGTCTAACTATAACGTCCCTGTAAACTTTGTTTTTTTTCAGCGAATATATATATATATATATATTTATATATCTATTTCAATATATACATTCTTAGAAACTTACAATGTGAAGTACTCACGATGTAATAACCTGCAACATAAAAATACTCCTGAGATAATTACCTAAATATGTGACTCCTAAGGTAAAGTCGCACGAAGTACCAACTTATATTTGAATAATGAAATCAGGAAGAGTCTCCAAGCTTAGGGTTAGGTCTAGTCAGTGTCTTCTGATATTTATGGTTCATGACTGTGGAACCTGGTGCTCTTGGTCAGCAGCAGTGGTCCTGGAAACATCTGTTTTGTGGCTCTACTCTCCAGGTGGACTGATATTGAAGACAAAAAGGGGGCTCGTCACAGGGACAAGTAGTATTTGAGCCCACAGAACAACGTGCACACACTAGGACCATTCAGGGCCTTCTTGATATGGCTAGAGCACAGGCTGACCAGAGGTATGACCTCTGAGTGCAAAGGCAGTGTTGAGGATGGAAAAAACAGTAAAATGTTGTTGAGAGAATGTGGATTATTAGTTGGAGGGGATGTTAGTCCTCACCAATTAATAATGTCACAATTCTGTGCTAGGTCCAGTCAGGTCTCAATAATTTAAACATGACCTCTACTCTAGGTACCTGTAGCACAGAGCTGACAGGCTTAACTTAGGAGAAAGGTGTAAAGTATTTATCATTACCAAAACAGTTAAAAAGTAGAAAACACAACATAATAACATTTCAACTCAAATTTATAAAATAGAGAATTTTTTAATGACCTAAAGGAACAAAATGGCAAAACTCTAATAATGTGAACTGGAGATGTGAATTTTTAAAGTATGAATTACGTTTGAGAGCCAAAAAGCACACAGCCCCAGTCATGGGCAACTGGTCACACAAGACAGAGTCAAAGTCTTCCTTCTGACTAAGTCTCTGAAATGGAAGTCAAAAGTCTGTAGCGGGGCAAGGCAGCAAGCTGTGGCTGATATGGGTTCAATGACAACAATGAAGTCCCGGTGAAGCAGTCAATATTTGGCAGGAAATCTCAGAGAGGGCCAAATTCTCAATTTGTGCGCAAGGAAGGTCCCCGCCAGCTGTATACTTTTGGCAGCTTCTCCGGGTGAATATTTCTACCTTCAGACTTAGTGATATTTTTTTTTTGCTTGGATTCTTCCAGCAGTGCAAAGCTGCAATCCTGAGCTTAAGAGGGCTCTAAAAGGCCAGATACCTTCTGCACGACATCCCTCTGAAATGGGGTTGCTACTGAGGAAATGTTCCAATAGGGAACAGCCTGAATCTTAGCCCAGCAGCAATGCACCTCCATCAGATAGAATTGGCAGGTTGGTCCAAGTCTTCTGAAAGTTCTCCAGGCAAAAATCTGTGAAAATGTTTCTAAGCCCAGGTTTTTGGGGTAAGCTGGAAGAGTACACTCTGACACTTAACCAAGGGCCCCAGAACTTTAGGGACTCTAGGACACACTTTGGGATCAAGTCTCATTCCAGGGGAGATCACCAGCAGAGTTCAGGGCAGGTCGAGTTGGAAATGGTCAGCAGGTCTCTTCAAGAAGGTGGGCTTCTTGCAGCACCTGTAGCATAACAGGAGGTCACCCAACTGGCCCTTGGAGTCCACTTTACAAGGCACTGGTCCAGTTCTTGGGGTCTCGCTCCACAGTTTTCAGCAGGTGCAGTACTTCTTTTCATCTTCTACAGGTCCAGATAAGTTCTGTAGAGGGTATTGGGGGGGCACACATTTATGACAACTTTCTAAAAGTGAACTTTTCAAAAGAGTGATTTAAATTCCAACTTGACCATTACATTGCATTTTAAATTACTATTAGTTTTACCCCTTGAATCATTATTCTAGCTATTCCCAAACTGAAGTTATGCCCTATAAGGTGTTATGATATAAACCAGTGCTTTTCTGTGGGAAAGCCAGCCTTGCCATGGTGAAAACAACTTTGGAGATTTTTCACTTCTAGGATATGTAAAACTTAAGTACTCCTGTCCTGCTTTTTAAACATCCTGCATCCTGCCCTTTGGGCATTTAGGGCCTACCTTAGGGCTGACCTATATATATTAAAAATGAATGTTTACATATTGCAAAAGGTTTACTTTGCCAGGACAAATTTATAGTTTTAAAAGTGCATGCTGAGGCTGCCGGAGAAATATTGAAGATGGGGTTTGTATTGTCACTTTAGTGGTGACACAAGAGGTGCTGGAGTTAATAGTAACAGTTAACTTACAGGCTCTGGTTACACGTGAGAACCATATACTAGGGACTTATAGGTAAGTTAAATGTGCCAAATGTGGTTTTTAAATGAAACACACAAAAGGTGAAGGGAGGCTGCTTGCAATGAGTCTAACCACTGGCAATCGCTTGGGGTAGCACTCCAACCCATCGTTCTTTTGCTCACCAAACCGCCTCAGTATGGACCAATCCATGACCAAGCCATATGCAAATCAGTCTTAACCCTGTTCCTCATGGGAACAGTCCAGAACAAACTGCCAAGCCAAGTCTTCCTTGAACTGGACCAAGAGCAACCCAGGGCTGGTTTTGCCCTAGTTATGGGATCATCAACAGGGTACAGCTTGGTTCCAATGACACTGTAAGCATAGGACCCACATGTGGGCATACCCATGTCACTTAGGGTGGTACATGAAACACACAAAAGATGATGGGAAGCTGTTTTCAATAAGTCTAACCACTGTCAATCTCTCTGGTAGCACTCCAACTTATCATTCTTTTGCTCACTACGCCACCTCAGGTTGAATCCAGATTTATGCAAATTGGTCTTGACCCTGTTCCTGATGGGAACAGTCCAGCCCAAACTGTCAAGCCAGGTCTTCCTAGGCCAAACCCAGGCAACTGAGGACCGGCCTAGTTATGGGTTCATCAGCCAGGTACAGCTTGGTTCCAGTGACACAATGACATGGAACCCACCTCTGGGCATACCCATGGCACTTAGGGCAAAATACAACCATTTTCATCTTGAATGTACACTTTTCAATTAGGTGTATATATATTAGTTCAACCAAGCAAAAATCGAATTCAGTTCACTGGCCTGCACACATGGCGAGCAGGCAGCTGGAGAGCTACCAGTAGCTCATGAGCTACTCGGTTGAAGAGCTTGGATTAAACAAATATAGTAGTTATAACAAATGTTTAGTTATTGAAATCAATTTCAACGCACTGCACACACAAGTGCATACTCTGGTGCCGATCACGATCCGGTAAAAAATGTCCCCGTGCGACTAGTATCGGGTCTTTTTACCGTACGAATCGTACAAGTGCCGTACGAACTGGCAATCACGATTCGCATGGTAAAAAGTCCATACGAACCGCACTGGGAATCATTCCCCACACGTCCTCGGGTCGGAAAATGTGTCCGACACGTCCTCGGACGATTTACCTTACAAACGTGAAAAGCCAAGTCCGACCGAGGAATCACGATCCAGCCCGTGCGTCCGAGCGTACAACCGTATGGAAAAAACACCGTCCGCACCGAACTCCTATAGCAACCATGGAGACATGTGCCCGCATACGCGCCCAACACTCCCCCCAGCCCCCGTACGTCCGACACGTACCCCCCGTGTATGTATACCCCCACCCGTCTAGGTACACCCCAGTACGTTCAAGTCGTACCCCCACCCCAGTACGTGTCGTACCACCGTCTATGTACACCCCAGTACGTTCGAGCTCCACCCCCACCCCAGTACGTGTCATACCCCCGTGTACCTACACCCCAGTACGTTCCAGTCGTACCCCCACCCCAGTATGTGTCAAACCACCGTCCATGTACACCCCAGTACGTTCCAGTCGTACCCCCACCCCAGTACGTGTCGTACCACCGTGAACCTACACCCCAGTACGTTCCAGTCGTATCCCCACCCCAGTACGTGTCGTACCACCGTGAACCTACACCCCAGTACGTTCGAGCCCCACCCCCACCCCAGTACGTGTCATACCCCCCGTGTACCTACACCCCAGTACGTTCCAGTCGTACCCCCACCCCAGTACGTGTCGTACCACCGTGTACCTACACCCCAGTACGTTCCAGTCGTACCCCCACCCCAGTACGTGTCGTACCACCGTGAACCTACACCCCAGTACGTTCGAGCCCCACCCCCACCCCAGTACGTGTCATACCCCCCGTGTACCTACACCCCAGTACGTTCCAGTCGTACCCCCACCCCAGTACGTGTCAAACCACCGTCCATGTACACCCCAGTACGTTCCAGTCGTACCCCCACCCCAGTACGTGTCGTACCACCGTGAACCTACACCCCAGTACGTTCCAGTAGTACCCCCACCCCAGTACGTGTCGTACCACCGTGAACCTACTCCCCAGTACGTTCGAGCCCCACCCCCACCCCAGTACGTGTCATACCCCCGTGTACCTACACCCCAGTACGTTCGAGCCCCACCCCCACCCCAGTACGTGTCATACCCCCCGTGTACCTACACCCCAGTACGTTCCAGTCGTACCCCCACCCCAGTACGTGTCGTACCACCGTGTACCCAGTACGTTCGAGTCCTACCCCCACCCCAGTACGTGTCGTACCACCGTGAACCTACACCCCAGTACGTTCGAGCCCCACCCCCACCCCAGTACGTGTCATACCCCCGTGTACCTACACCCCAGTACGTTCCAGTCGTACCCCCACCCCAGTACGTGTCGTACCACCGTGTACCTACACCCCAGTACGTTCCAGTCGTACCCCCACCCCAGTACGTGTCGTACCACCGTGAACCTACACCCCAGTACGTTCGAGCCCCACCCCCACCCCAGTACGTGTCATACCCCCCGTGTACCTACACCCCAGTACGTTCCAGTCGTACCCCCACCCCAGTACGTGTCAAACCACCGTCCATGTACACCCCAGTACGTTCCAGTCGTACCCCCACCCCAGTACGTGTCGTACCACCGTGAACCTACACCCCAGTACGTTCCAGTCGTACCCCCACCCCAGTACGTGTCGTACCACCGTGAACCTACACCCCAGTACGTTCGAGCCCCACCCCCACCCCAGTACGTGTCATACCCCCGTGTACCTACACCCCAGTACGTTCGAGCCCCACCCCCACCCCAGTACGTGTCATACCCCCCGTGTACCTACACCCCAGTACGTTCCAGTCGTACCCCCACCCCAGTACGTGTCGTACCACCGTGTACCCAGTACGTTCGAGTCCTACCCCCACCCCAGTACGTGTCGTACCACCGTGAACCTACACCCCAGTACGTTCGAGCCCCACCCCCACCCCAGTACGTGTCATACCCCCCGTGTACCTACACCCCAGTACGTTCCAGTCGTACCCCCACCCCAGTACGTGTCGTACCACCGTGTACCCAGTACGTTCGAGTCCTACCCCCACCCCTGTACGTGTCGAACCACCGTGTATGTACATCCCAGTACGTTCGAGTCCTACCCCCAACACAACCTCCTAACTACGGAGCGCACCCCAGGCCCCAACATCACAACCGCATGTACGAGTCGTACCAAGCCACACACGAGGACAGCACCGTACAACCAAATGGCCCATGTACACACCGTACACACGCTCAAAACGCACGGACACAACCAGGACAAAAAAAAACAACACAACAATACACCATTCGAATGGCACAAAGCCACTAAACATGGCCAAAAAACACCAAAACAACACCTTCACTGACCTGCAACTGCCAAAAACAAACAGAGGCCCAATACACCACCACTCCTTATAACCAACCCACCCACAATTCAAACACAGCCACACCCACCAATGGACCAATAAAAAGGGCCCACACACACAAACCATGAGCCTTTGCAACAGACCCACTACTGCCAGACCCCACAGACAACCCACAGCACCAGACCTCAACCTTTACTACACCTTACACTTGCACACCTTCACACAAACACCTTCACAAACACACCCTCATCACATTCACACACACACGCACCTGCACAACCACACCCACACACCCACAACCATCCACACACCACCCCCACCATCCACACCCCCCCCACCATCCACACCCCTCATCATGCCCACTACCAAGAATCCAAAGTTCAGTAACCGAGAGTTGGAGGTTCTTGTTGATCAAATCCTCAGAGTCGAGCCACAGATCTTTGGAACATTGGTCAGAAACACCAGCCAGGCAGCAAAAACAGCCATGTGGCAGACCATCGTCGATGCTGTGAATGCTGTTGCGGACACCAGACGGACCAGGCAGGAATGCCAGAACAGGTGGTACGATCTGCGGAGGAGGGTCCGAGCCAAGAGGCAGGATGAACACGACCAGGCCAACGCCACCGGAGGAGGGCCCTCCCGCAGACCCGTACACTACCATCCCTGGGAGGAGAGGGTGATGGCCATACTGCCGGTGGAGGCAGTAGAAGGATTAGACGGACTCCGAGACCCGGGTGAGTACACAAACAACGCACCTCACATGGGGGGAACGGCATCCATAACCAACATCACTAGCAGGCACGCAACCACCACAAGCCATCGCATGACTCAACCACACTCCATGAGCACGCACATGCCACTGCTGCCACCATGCCCCATGCACCCAGCTGGACAATGTCAAGTCACAGGCCACAGAAGACAACAACACATGACACGGTAACCCGGATGGCGGGAGGCTGGGCCCAAAAAAGCACATAGTGCAACTCAGAAGCAGACAACAATTCACTCTACCCATATGGCCTAGGTCACAGCCAGACAAACAGTGTGTCCCAACACAGGAATGACTTGCCAGCAAATGGCGGACGCCTTGCATCAACACATGGGGGTGAAGGCACTGTTTAGCACATGTCAGCAGCTAATGAACAGCCAACATTGTGAAAGAGTGGCAGCACACACCACCACAGCAGCAGCGCACAGACACACATCACACCCAATGGGTGCCTGAAGATCAGAAACAAACTCACATCAACAAGCCAAGGGCCACTCAAAGATCTGCTAACAGTGTGTGCCCAGGAAGCTGGGCCGAGGTGACAGAGGGTGACACACGGAGGGAGGGAGAGGGGGACAGAGAGGGAGGGAGAGGGGGACAGAGGGAGGGAGAGGGGGACAGAGAGGGAGGGAGACGGACAGAGGGAGGAGGCTGACACACGGAGGGAGGGAGAGGGGGACACAGAGGGAGCGAGACACAGGGAGAGCTAATCAGCCGTGTTGCGTGTGTGAATGTCTGCTCGTCAGCAGGTAGACTGCGTGCATGTAGACAAGGGTGGCCAGTGCCAGAACCCCCCCTCTTCACCATGGCAAAACACAGGGCCATGTCACAACCTGTACACGAGCACAAGGAAAGCTACCTGGATCATATAAGTGTGTGGATCCACTCCATGTGCGCATGTACAGTGCTACACGGAAGGCGCCAATGCATGGCTCGCCACACCTGCCCACTCCACTGCTGACTGCAGTCACACTTGACGCAGCAAGTAAGACTGTGCCACACATAGTTAAAGGGGCCAAAGTGGTGGCCAAGGGACACACCCATGCACAAGTGCACTGTGAGTGGAATGCAAGACAGATCCTAATTCCAAGAGGAAATGTGCCAACTTTGAAACGGATGAAACATGGATGTTGCATGGACCAAAATTAACATTGTCTCTCTCACACACAGGTCAACGTCGTGGTGCACCCCCCAACACTGGGGGGGAACACTCACAGGACCCGGATCTGCAGGAGCCCGATCCCACCGGCAGCGACCACTCTCACCACTCTGCGGACGACCCCGACCGACCTGGCCCCTCTGGTGTCCAACCACCTGCAGCACCTGCGTCAGGTACAACTGTGCCAACCACCACCCCACTCCTGCCACATCCCAGGAGACACCCAGGATCCCTGCCCCAACACCACAATGCAGCCAGGCTCGCCAGGAGGGACACGGTGTCCCGGGCACCCAGGAGGAGGCAGGCGACAACGCCAATGCCACCCCTCAGGGGTCCCGGAGACCCCATGTGCCCACAAGTGCAGGCCAGGCGCAAGTGGGCAGGGGTGGTGGGAGTGGAGGACGGCGGAGGCGCGAGCCTGACCAGTTGGCTGGGGATCCGGTATTTTCCCATGTCCGTAACATCCTGGACTCATACCGGCAGGACACCACGGGCATGGCCCAGGTTGTGTCCGTCCTCGAGGGGATCAAGGCCCAGCAGGCCCAGCAACATGCGGAGCTAATTGCCTGTCTACTGGTACACCAACGGAGGATGGAGGACAGACAGGCTGAGCAAGTGACGGCATTCCAGGGGATTCACGCTACACTCCGTCGGATGGCCGACACCATGGCCGACCCTCCCTGTGCCAGAAGGCGGAGAACATCACCACCCACAGGGAGGGATCAGGAGGAAGAGGAGGAAACATCCGACGGAGCATCCCAGACGTCGTCACGGCCTGCTGGTGAGCTTCCCCGCAGGAGGCCGGGTCGTCCACGGAAAGGACCGTGAGGGTGGCTGCTACATCACCATCTCCCAGGACACCTGGCCTGGCTCCTGGCCCACTGGAGCAACAGCATCACAGCATCAAGAGACATTCTCTGCCACATGGCCCTGCTGGTCACTGGCTGACCAATGTTGACAAAGACTGTGGCATGGACTCTGAGGATTTCCCATGGCAAGGACACCAACTCCCCTACTGAACTTTGGATTCCCTAATCCCGGAAAGCCCCTCACTTTGTCCCCCCCCCCCCAATAATAAATCACACTATGAAGAGTATATGCCTGCTGGTAGCATTATTACCTAACATGTGTCTTGTAAAGTCTAAACATGCCTGAGTCATCTTTTCTCTTCAACCATCCACACCCTGGGGCCTGAGTCTGGCACAGGACACATGGGTCACAGTTTATTAGGCAAGACAGACATGGAGCACCATACACACCCGTGATGGGCACAACCAGCTGAGGGGGTGGCCGAACAACCGTGCTGACACACACATTGAGTACACCAACAGTCATGCGCAGAGGTCAGGGATCCAGTCCAGTGTCCTGGGTGGCACCCAGGTATGTGTAGACAGGTGGCAGAACCATGTCCTGCAAGCTTGAGTCCGGTGGATGCAGAGAATGGGGGCCTGGACAACGTTGGATGCATGGGGATGGCACATGTCACAATACCCACGCAGTCATGGACATCATGGCCAATACACAGTCACAGCCCACACACACAGCTTGCATCTTGCGAATCGACACATTGACACATAGCCACAATCAGGGAATACCATGCCAGACTTGCAGGATGCACCGTGCCAACACACCAGCATTGACTGAGAAGAGGCACCTTGGAGGCATAGGGACACCTTTATTAGTCATGTATTCGGGTTTGCAGAGGCAACTCGAAGTACACATGAACACATCATGTGGAGTGACATGTGGGTCCAACACTGGCACCCCCCTTCTGCAGCACAAATGTGTGATAGCCATGGTACTGGCACACAAGCGTCGGCTAACAGCTAAATACCCACAGCTGCACACGGAGAGCCTGCCATACACCATAGATCCGCTGATGTGGAAGTCCCACACCATGTCAAGCCAATGCTAACCGTATGTGTCCGAGGGCAGTGTCACACACATTGATGCCATCATCACAATCCACTATCCCATCACTGATGACTGTCAACCAGGCAGACCATCTATTCAGGTGTACACAGCTGCATGTCGTGTCCCATGGGGATGCGACATGGCTGCAGAGGAACCAAACCCCGACAGGGGCAGTGTGCACACATCGTGAACAACTGCCACACTCAATACACCCCAGATGCATCCCTTACCCCATGGAGACTTCCAAACGTGTCCGTGCCTGTAACGCTGAGTCAGCCCACGATGTCATGTCCATGAGGAATAGCAGTGCCACAACAATGCAACCAGCAAACGGCATGCGCAGGTACCTGGGGAAGAGAGACACACAAGAAGTCAGCCACAAAAAGCACAGCCACTTGCATGTGCATTTACTCGACACATGTATGGATGACAACATGCTAGGTCACAATTATGACTGGGGAAATACTACCATCACTGCCACCATCACTCCAGTGACACACCCACACACACCTCTGACCCACGTGCCATACATGCAGGTGGAGACACACATCACAACGCATGCCACACGGGGACCAATGCGTGCACACTCAGACACTGGTACTCACCACTAAGCAAAGAAGTCGCGTATGAGCCGAGTCCGGATGTCCTCTTGCGGCTCCACATCCTCCACATCACTAGCCCCATTGCCAAGCCCTTCGTCCTCCACGGGTGGATGGTCCTCGTCATGTTGATTCAGGATGAGTGGCACAGCTCTTTCAAGTGCCATGTTGTGCAGCATGCAGCAGACCATGAAGATCTTGCAGACCTTCGCCGGGGCATAAGGGAGTGCACCGCCGGTCTTGTGGAGGCACCGGAATCGGCTCTTCAGCATGCCAAACGTCCTCTCTATCACTCGCCTTGTCCGGCCATGGGCGGTGTTATAGCGGAGCTGTGCCGGCGTGATGGGGTTGCGGAGAGGTGTCAGCAGCCAAGGCATGTTGGGATAGCCAGCGTCCCCTACATGGGAAGCACATGGACATCGTTAGAACTGGTGAAGCGGTCGTGCTGGTCGGCTATACAGAATACAGGACAGACAGACTGTACCCACCAACAACACATGCCCGTTCGTTGCGCAGCTGAATCATCATATCAGGCATCCTGCTACGCCTCATGATGTAGGCATCGTGTGCTGATCCTGGGAAACGAGCACAGACATGTGAAATCACCATATTGGACAGACACACCACAAGGGCATTGATGGAGTGGTAGTGCTTCCGATTGCGGTACGCCACCTCCCGTGCGTGTGGTGGTACCAAACCTACATGTGTCCCATCTATGGACCCAATGACATGGGGCATCCCTCCCAGGGTATAGAATCCACGCTTGACCTCAGTCATCTGTTCAGGGGTTGGGAACTTGATGAAGTCATCCAGGTGAATCAACATGGCCTCCAAGAAATCATGCAGCACACCCCTGAACATGCTCTGGGACATGCCACCAACATGAGCTATGGTATTTTGGAAGGTACCCGTGGCAAGAAAATGTAGGGCAGCCATTACCTTCAGCTGGGGTGTCAGTGCCGTAGGATACCTGTGCTGCGGTTGCAGGTGTGGTGCCAGTCTCGCCGTCAGCTCCAGGATCAACGGTTGGGTGAAGCGGTAGAGCCGGATCCTGTCATTCTCCTGCATGGCAGCCAAGTCTGGAATTCTTCGGGCAAGAGGCGGTGCTCTGCAGTAATTTGGAAGTGACAAGGAAGAGTGAGTGCACTACGACAACAACTCATGTCTACTGAGCACATGTAAATCTGGCAATACACACATGCTACATAAGGAGTCAGGTATGTGCTACATGCCCAGGACACGTATGGATGCAAGGTGACACTCCTTCCAAGACCAAGCTACACGGAGATTGAGAACCTCCCCATGCCACGCCATGGGAATAGCTGTGTCCCAGTGCAAGTGAACAGCCCGACGCAAGACAGGAGTGACATACACCCACACATCAGCAGAAGTGGGATGCCGATTGCAGAGACTGGTTGCGGAACACCGGAGCCACAGGTCACATGACATTACACTAGGCCTGCCCACACACCTTGCCATGAAGGTGCACATGTCATGACTCACCACACATTCCTTGTGAGGATGCTGACATGGCCTTGTCACGCTACTCCGTGTCCCATGCATACATGTGCACCTCACATCCGATACCACATGTGGCATGGTGTGCGGAACAGTGTGCAATGACAATCTACACACAGACACATGTTGGTTGCTGCAACGGCTGCAGCTTTTGAGGGTGCTACAACATCAACCTGATGAAAATCCCGGACACATAAATGACATAGTCACATTGTGCACTGTGGGTAGTGACAAGTCATGTGTCATGACCCCTGTACCGGGCATCATGGGACACTTCCGTGTGTTGGTGTCCGTGCCATGCCAGTGACGCTCACCCCAAGTGCGCAGTACGACATGCACACATGTCAAAGGAGTCAAGGGCATGCCTGGCACACATTGCACCGTCACACAGTACACCTATGCACATCTCATCATACATCTGGTGCCTTCTCCACTCAGGAGGCATGTTCCACATCACAGCCTGTCACACCTGTGCCCCACACATGTAGTAATGCACAGACGATGCCTTGATGTCCATTCCTGGACAAGTATGTCCATCCATGGACAAGTATGTCCGCCCTATTCCTACCTGTGTGTCGCCTATCACCACTGTGATGTGTAAAAACCGCCGTACTGCTGCTAAGAGGGCCTGTGTATGTTCCCAAATCACTGTGGGAGTGCTGCCGTATGTGTACCCATCGTGATGGCGAGCGTACAGGCATTTGTACGGTCCGTACCACTACGAGTACGCATACGCGTGCAGACCCATAGTGATAGTGAGCGTAGATGCGTGTGTACGGTCCGTACCACTACGAGTACGCATACGCGTGCAGACCCATAGTGATAGTGAGCGTAGATGCGTGTGTACGGTCCGTACCACTACGAGTACGCATACGCGTGCAGACCCATAGTGATAGTGAGCGTAGATGCGTGTGTACGGTCCGTACCACTACGAGTACGCATACGCGTGCAGACCCATAGTGATAGTGAGCGTAGATGCGTGTGTACGGCCCTATCACTATGGGTCTGCACGCGTATGCGTACCCGTAGTGGTATGGACCGTACACACGCATCTACGCTCACTATCACTATGGGTCTGCACGCGTATGCGTACCCGTAGTGGTACGGACCGTACACACGCATCTACGCTCACTATCACTATGGGTCTGCACGCGTATGCGTACCCGTAGTGGTACGGACCGTACACACGCATCTACGCTCACTATCACTATGGGTCTGCACGCGTATGCGTACCCTTAGTGGTACGGACCGTACACACGCATCTACGCTCACTATCACTATGGGTCTGCACGCGTATGCGTACCCGTAGTGGTACGGACCGTACACACGCATCTACGCTCACTATCACTATGGGTCTGCACGCGTATGCGTACCCGTAGTGGTACGGACCGTACACACGCATCTACGCTCACTATCACTATGGGTCTGCACGCGTATGCGTACTCGTAGTGATAGTGAGCGTACATGCGAGTGTACGGCCCGTACCACTACGAGTACGCATACGCGTGCAGACCCATAGTGATAGTGAACATAGGCATGCATGTACGGGCCGTTGCCATGCATTTGGGGTGCCCTAGGGCCCCGAAACGCACCGTACCTGTGTGTGATGCTCCAAATTACATAGGGGACAAGTATTAAGGCCTACATGCATGCTGGTTGTCATGGAGACCAAGTTCAAATTTCGAAATTGTTCTGGAAGGTGCACAGCAGAAGTCAGTTGGAATTATTCTACTTTGTTGCAATGTGTTTGTGGGGCTGACATCATGCAGGATAATGAAACCGATAGAGAACCCACAGACTGCTAGGTTTGAAGGGATTTGTGGAAACATAGGATGCAAATGTGAGTGACCAATCACTCTGTACTCCTGTGCATGAGACTGGGCAGAAGGGCACATATAAGGCAGCCAGGTCCCATGAGGGAGTACTTGCCTGCACATCTTTGCATTCGTCGACCCAGCTGCTGCTACTGATTCCCTGGAACCATGTCAAGGGCTGTGGAGAGGACACAGCCATTCACCCTGGAGGAGAACATGGCTCTGCTGGATGTGATCCTCCCACAGTACTCCATGCTGTATGGGCGACCAGGGTATCAGGTGAGTGCATAGGCCACTGCCACAGACTGTCCCTATGTTGTGACTGTGACCTCTGCCATTGTGTCCAGGTGTAACACACATGCCATGTACTGTCGGGGGGGGTCCCAGGGGGGGGGGTGCCTGATGTCTCCCAGCAGTGCCCTGAGACAGGAGGGGTGGGGGCCTATCACTCACAGCAGTGCCCTGAGCCAGGAGGGGTGTGTGCAGAGTCCTACCAGCAGTGCCCTGAGACAGGAGGGGTGGGGGCCTATCACTCACAGCAGTGCCCTGAGACAGGAGGGGTGTGTGCAGAGTCCTCCCAGCAGTGCCCTGAGACAGGAGGGGTGGGGGCCTATCACTCACAGCAGTGCCCTGAGACAGGAGGGGTGGGTGTGATGCACAGTGTGAGCCTTGATCATTGATTGTGACATTGCCATCATTCCACCTGTGTACCCACTGTGGCACGTACTGCTTTTTCCCTCACCAGGGGATGATGTCCCTATGACAAAGGTGCAATGCGTTGGCTGCATGACATGCCTTGTTGTAACCAGCTAATTTGTACCCATATGTCTCTCTGTGACATGTGGCTGGTGTATTGATGTGGTGTCACTTGTTCCTCCTCACAGGTAGGCGCCACTGCCAAGGAGCAGATCTGGCTGACCGCCGTCAGTGCCGTGAGGGGTGTGGATGGTCGGAGGCGGAGCCTGCCCCAGGTGAGGAAACGCTGGCAGGATATCCGGTGCTGGACGCGGAGGATTGCACGGCTCCTGCTGGGGGACTCACCTGAGAGCCACAAGAACCGCGGCCGCCGCCGTCTGAGCCACCTCCACAGGCGTGTGCTGCCGGTGGTCTTTCCAGACCTGGAGAGGCGCTTACAGGCGATGCAGCAGCCGGAAGGGGGTAGGTACATGTGTGTTTGTTGTGTGTCACCGGCATTTGTAAGGGCACAGTAGCATGAATTCACTGGCATGGTTTAAAGGTGCTGTGCAGATCCTGTTTGCCCCAGTATAGCGCTGCGCCCCTGCCACCCTTCCCCTCCTTGCAATGTGTTCCCTGGTCTGTGTGTAGTCACTCCTTCACAAGGTAATGTAGGCTGGCGCTTTGTCCACGAGAACAATGACTGTAGCATCATGTGTGGGGGTGGTGTGTAACAGGTTGTGGGACCTTGCCTGTGCACTGTCAAGTTCACTGCATGTGGGTTCCATGTCAGTTGGCACTGATGCTGACTCCAGACATGGGAGTTGGTCTCTCATGTGTCATGTCTTACAGCGCGCATGTCCTATGTAGTGGCCTGTGACATGATGTGCATGAGTGTGCGATACACATAGTGCAGGAATGGTGACGTGTGTTGCAGTCATTACCATTCAGTAGCATGTAGTTGCGTGCCCACTACTGTCCCCTGGGGCACCTTTTCCTCAGTGGTGTATGTGTCATCATAAACGTGGACAATCTCAGTGTCTACAGCGTAGGTTGTGCTCTGTGCCATTGTCCCCTGTCACCATGTATATAGACGTGCTATTTTGTACAGGTGTCCACTGTGCAGCCTGACCTGATTGTCCTTCTTCATACTCACAGTTGCCAGTGCCTGTGTGTCTTGTTATACTCATCTGAGGATGGGCACTGGTACCTCATTATTTGTACAGGCGCACCTTGGCTGTTTGGCGTCCAATCTTGCTTTTTGCCTGCCCCTGTGTGTATCACCCAGACTATGAGATGTTGGTGCCACCTGTGTCTCAACAATTTGCCTCGTGTAGGGTCTTGTTGGGGCGGGCAATGCCTATGTGTCAAATCCTGATTTCTACTTGCTGGGTCTGGGCAGTGTGTGATGTGTCTGGACACACACGCAATGTGCAGTGACCGAGTCATGTTGGGCATGTTTTCAGCATTACCTATGCAGCATGTGTCTCAAGTTCATGGATATGGTCCCTGGTCATCGGTATTTTCGCCAACGCTGTGTGGTGCAGATGCAGTGCTGGATTGTCCCCAGGGCCTGGGTGCTATGTCAGACTCCGTTTCCTGTGTTTAGCTATTGTCTCATGCTCTCCATGGTATTTCAGTGGCATGGTGGCTCAACCAACTGTGTGTTTCATGCCCTACATCGGTACCTTGTTTAGTAGATGTTAGGGATCTTCCTTTTCAGGCTATGCAGTGTTACCTATGTCGATTGGACTCATGTGACTGATGTGTACAGCTGTCTGATTAATTTCTGTCTCTCCACCCTGCCCACAGCATCGTCGGGGGACACAGAGGGAGACATGGACACAGGCAAGGCGGAGGGACCGAGCACCAGTGCCAGCCGTGACATCGGGGCTGGCACATCGAGTGGGACAGAGGTGGAGGATAGTGCGGCCGAGGACCTGTCGACTGCCACGTCAGAATACGAAGCTGACAGGTCCGAGGAGGATGTCTCCGAGTGGGCGGTGGCTGCACCAGCAGCTGACAGCGGAACAACACCTCGCACCGCCCCCTCAGTTCCCACCAGCCGCCTCCCACTTGCTCGTGTCCCTTCCCAGCGTGCCCGGTCACAGCATGTCTCCTTCCTGCCAGGCACCGCACCCCCTGCCCCTGTCTCCACTGCTGCCGCCAATGCAGAGTCTGTGGACATCCAGCGGCAACTGCAGGTTGGTCAGGCTGCGATCCTTAATGTCCTCCATGCCCACGGCAAAACCCTTACCAACATCGAGGCTTTCTTGGAGGGCATTCATTCATCGCAGGCTGACCAACGCAACTTGCTGAGGTCCATAGACTCCACACTGACTGCAGCAGTGGGTCTCCTGCAGCGCGACCTCCCCCACCTACCCCTGTCCCATCCACACTTCCCACTCCCATGCCTGTCCCACGTACACCCAGACGTCGGCATGCACCCACATCAACGGACACGGGCACCACACCAGCAGGGAAGGTCCACCGCACTCCTCCTGACACGCACACACAGGGTGAGGTAGGCACACCCACTGGGTCGGGGGGCAAACGTGTGACACGCAGCCATAGTGGGAGTCCGCATTCCACCCAGTCCACTCCCTCCAAATCCCCTCCCCTCAGCTCTCCTGGCCACATCTCCCCCAAGGACTCCTTCATGGCCGCTCTGTCCCTGAGCCCCACAGTTACACCACCACGCAAGCGGTCAAGGAGGTCCCCGGTCAGGGTGGTTGAGTCTCCCCCCCTGTCTCCACCCTCCCCCGGTGGCGCTGCAACCCATCCCTCTGACCCCCCCCCTCCTTGGGGCCTGAGGTCCCTTCGGGTGCAGGGGACTCCCTGGAGGACCTTGCAAAGGTGTGTAGTGCCATCCTGGCCTCCGCCTTTGGCACTGACCCACCCCCTGTGGTGGAGTCCTCCATCCCTGCACCCACAACGCCGCCCCTTTGCCCTGATGTCCCTGCGGTGCCTGTTGCTTCCCCCCCCCTGATGCCCTCACCAGTGTGGAAGACGATGCCATTTGACTGTGCAGGCAAGGTAGGGGACACGCATCCCACTGTGTCCCCCATCCAGCTGAGAATCATTGACTGCCCTATGGGCTTTGTGAAGGTTGAACTGCCTGCGATCCACGGACATTGTGCTCATGCTGAATAAAGCTTAATTTTGTTTTCATTATCACACTACTGCTATGCTGGTATTGGTGTTGGTGGGGCTGCTACATGGTTTTGGGTGGTGTGTAAGGGTTTGGGTGTGTGGGATATGTAGTAGTGTACTGCTCATTGGTGGGACCCTGGGATCTGTGTGCCATCACAAGGTGTTGGCTAACTTTCTTTGTTCATGTAAGCAGTTACTGCATGGTGCACTTGTCCCAGGGTGTATTCCTTCCTCTGTGTACCCAGCTTTCTTCCCTGCAGGGTGTTCCCAATGTTTAGCGCAGAGCTGTGTCTACATGAGCTGTGTGTGTGACGGAGCCCTTCTACTTTGGCCATGCATGCAGGGCCATGTCTCCACCTGCAACAATCGTGGCATCCTTGGTGATCACTGTACTTGTGTGTGGAGTCTGTTGACATGAGTTCATGGGCACATGTTCCCTTGTAGCCAGTATGCATGTGGATAATTCTGGCCTCACACACATGTGTTACACCCCTCCTGTCTCAGGGCACTGCTGGGAGTGATAGGCACCCACCCCTCCTGTCTCAGGGCACTGCTGGGAGGACTCTGCACACACCCCTCCTGTCTCAGGGCACTGCTGGGAGGACTCCACACCCACCCCTCCTGTCTCAGGGCACTGCTGGGAGTGATAGGCACCCACCCCTCCTGTCTCAGGGCACTGCTGTTAGTGATAGGCACCCACCCCTCCTGTCTCAGGGCACTGCTGGGAGGACTCCACACCCACCCCTCCTGTCTCAGGGCACTGCTGGGTGGACTCTGCACACACACCTCCGATTTCAGGATATGTACGCTTGGAACATACACGGTGGGGGTACGCTCAATGCATTCGAGGTGAGGGTACGAGTCTACTTACACTGGTGTGGTGGGGGTACGCTCCATGCATACGCGGGTGAGGGTACGGGTCGTACTTACACTGTTGGGGTGGGGGGTACGCTCCATGCATACGCGGGTGAGGGTACGGGTCGTACTTACACTGTTGGGGTGGGGGGTACGCTCCTTGCATACGCGGGTGAGGGTACGGGTCGTACTTACACTGTTGGCATGGAGGGTACGCTCCATGCATACGCGGGTGAGGGTGCGGGTTGTACTTACACTGTTGGGCTGGGGGGTACGCTTCATGCATACGCGGGTGGGGGTACGGGTCGTACTTACACTGTTGGGGTGGGGGTACGCTCCATGCATACGCGGGTGGGGGTACGGGTCGTACTTTCACTGTTGGGGTGGGGGGTGCGCTCCTTGCATACGCGGGTGAGGGTACGGGTCGTACTTACACTGTTGGGCTGGGGGGTACGCTCCATGCATACGCGGGTGGGGGTACGGGTCGTACTTACACTGTTGGGGTGGGGGTACGGTCCGTGAGTCCGCGGGTGGGGGTAGGAGTCGTACTTACACTGGTGGGGGTGGGGGTACGGTCCGTACGTCCGCGGGTGAGGGTTTGAGTCGTACTTACACTGTTGGCATGGAGGGTACGCTCCATGCATACGCGGGTGAGGGTACGGGTTGTACTTACACTGTTGGGCTGGGGGGTACGCTCCATGCATACGCGGGTGGGGGTACGGGTCGTACTTACACTGTTGGGGTGGGGGGTACGCTCCTTGCATACGTGGGTGGGGGTACGGGTCGTACTTACACTGTTGGGGTGGGGGGTACGCTCCATACATACGCGGGTGAGGGTACAGGTCGTACTTACACTGTTGGGGTGGGGGTACGCTCCATGCATACGCGGGTGGGGGTACGGGTTGTACTTACACTGTTGGGCTGGGGGGTACGCTCCATGCATACGCGGGTGAGGGTTCGAGTCGTACTTACACTGTTGGCATGGAGGGTACGCTCCATGCATACGCGGGTGAGGGTTCGAGTCGTACTTACACTGTTGGCATGGGGGGTACGCTCCATGCATACGCGGGTGAGGGTACGGGTCGTACTTACACTGTTGGGCTGGGGGGTACGCTCCATGCATACGCGGGTGGGGGTACGGGTCGTACTTACACTGTTGGGGTGGGGGGTACGCTCCTTGCATACGCGGGTGAGGGTACGGGTCGTACTTACACTGTTGGGGTGGGGGGTACGCTCCATGCATACGCGGGTGAGGGTACGGGTCGTACTTACACTGTTGGGGTGGGGGTACGCTCCATGCATACGCGGGTGGGGGTACGGGTCATACTTTCACTGTTGGGGTGGGGGGTGCGCTCCTTGCATACGGGGTGGGGGTAGGATCCGTACATATCCGTCCCCACGCTATGTGATGCTTGTGCGGCCCGTACCCAGGCCTTTGCCACGTGGGTGCGATCCGTCCCGCCATTGTTGGGGTGACGTGTGTGGGCGTGGTCCGACTCGTACCCACGCTCTTCAGGCGTGGGTACGGGACGTGCCTGTCTGGTTGTGTTGCCGGTTCGCGTGGTGACGGACTTCCGTTGTGGCGGTCGCTGGCTTATCAGGACACGCCCCCACCCCCTCGTGGTGACCAGGGCATGGGAGTCAGGTATGTCCAGGCCATGTGTGGTGTGTGACTTATGTGGTTGTTTTGTGGCCTGCCCTGGTCCTGCCACCCCCACCCCACCCCACTTTCCCCCCTCCCTTAGTTATTCTGACCTTCTGCGGCGTCTGCGTCGTAACCTGTAGAGGAGGTGGACTGCTATGAGGGCAGGGATGACTCGTAGGTTCGGGTCCATGTCTGTCCGTCGCGTACAGGTACTCCTTGATCGCGTCGTCCTGTCGCATACGGGTCCTCCTTGATCGCGTCGTCCTGTCGCGTACGGGTCCTCCTTGGTCGCGTGGTCCTGTGTGTCCGTCGCGTACTGGTCCTCCTTGTTCGCGTCGTCGTCTGTCCGTCGCGTACTGGTGGTCCTTGTTCGCGTCGTCCTGATTTCCTGGCAGTTTTTGGCTGCCGCAAAATATTCACCGTGCGGGGTGACGTCGGTGCGAATCGTGATTCCTGGGTCGTGAATGGCTGGCTGCGAGCGTCCCGACGTCAGGTCGGCGCTTTTCCGGATCGCATTGGTAGGTTTTTTTTGGTCGGTCGGGCTTTTTTACGATTCGTACGGTACTGGTGTACCCGTGCGAATCGTAATTCCTTGTTTGTAAAAATTGACGACCGGGTACGCGTCGGACGGAGATTATGCTCCGTCCGACGGTTCGTACCCGGTTTTTGCCGGATCGTGATCGGCACCCTAGTGTAAAGCGTCATGATCAACTGAAGCACAACTAACCTCCTTCTTTTATAATCGCTTGTGAAACTGAAGCGCAGCAGGCATAAATACATTTGATATAATCCGGGTTTCAATTGACGAATTGCCAAATGAAGTTTTTGGCTACATGGTTGGATAGATATAGAACATCATATGGTTGTGTTTTGGGACAGAGCAAATAATATGCCTGTTCACCTATCTCTTTACCATAAAGAAAACGGTATAATCAAGCCATTGGAATAGATGCAAAGAAACAGAAAAACGGGGACCGCATTGTATCTCTCACTGATGGAAAATGTACGTAAAAGAGGACCCTAAACTCAGTGCTTAACTTGAGCGGGTGATTTCCATTGCTCGGCACTGGCACTTCCTTGGCAGCACTTGGCTGGTTATGACAGTTTGCCACATAGTGGCGCTGTCTGCCTAATTTAGGTATGAGCACAACAACAGCTGTTTATTGATTCAATATACATTAACAATAACTGATACGTGCTACCCAAGCCATTCTTATAGCTTTTGGGCCTGGAATAATATGAACTGTCACACTTGTAAGCGTGTGATGGTTAGTATTTGTGTTGGTACTGTCACTGGCAGAGCAGGCAGGGGCAATTGATGGTGCAAGCTGCAGTGTCTTTTGACTAGGACCCTTACACTTATTATTTTACGAATGAAGCACTGCCTAAAATTTGATTCCAGCTGGACTCTACTTCAGTGAGGATCATTTGAATATTAAAAGGACGTTTCATGGAAGTTTTTGTAGAGGGCTGGACGAACCTGATATCAGGAGATCTGTATAATCAAAAGGACAAAAGGGAGACACTCCTTTGGGCAGGCGGCATACAGACATGCCACAGGATTTTGTTGTGTGCAATAAACTGGTTAACTACGGCCTGGCAGCTAAAGATGAATGCACCAACTAATTCTAGGCACTCTCCAAACATACGAGTTATGCGAGTGCCTGTGGAGGCCATCTCCGAGGCAGAAAAGGAAGTGGCAGATCCCATCTTAAGTCCAGGCATTTTGCAAGCATACAGGGTTTGTATATGATCCTGCTTTCTCTATTCGTGCTCGGCAGAAAAGGAAGTTGCAAGTCCCTTCTTTTCCTCAGACATGCACCAGACATAACAGTATTAGTTATTGGTAATAGTATTAGCAGGGCCGGACTGGGAGCCAAAACCAGCCCTGGCAAAGTGCTTGACCGCCCTCCCACCCCCCCGTGGGGTGGGGGTGGGGGGTGGTTGGGGGTACCGCCGAGCTCTTTGCCAGGGCCGGTTTTCGGCCGATTTTGTTACTGGGCCGATTTTGCAGCTATGCTGCAAAAACGTCCCTGTAACAAAAACGGCCCTCTGGGGCCCAAAACCGGCCCCTACCCGTGCAGCGCACCGGGGGATTGCCCGGTGCCCGCTACGGCCAGTCCGGCCCTGAGTATTAGCATTAGAGATCCCAGAGTGAAGGTGCGAGGGACATAAGCTGATATAATGTGGCTCCAACATGTTCTTTCAAAGGAAAAATGTAAATAATTGACTGAGGATGGATTACCATGATGCCTAATGGCATGCAGGCTATATCTGACACACTCTCAAATGGGGTGAAGAGTGCCTAGATTCCAAATGTGGCAATTGCTGGCAAGATTGAATCCTAGTGCAGAAGCAGAATGATGTCTGATGACATTCTCGGATCCACTGAATGTCCAGCAGGAGTGGTCTAACATAAAACAAGTTAAGGCCCACCCCAGACTATGCCAGGCTTTAGAGACACTGGCCAGCCAGTGGTTGTTTCCAAAGCCCGACAGGCCTGCCTGGTGCTAATAAGAAAAGGGAAGCATAATTTGCTGGAATGTGTGTCTGCTAATTTGCTATGTAATGAACTAATTGCTTTTTACGTCTTAAAATAGTAAACATTAACATAGGACATTTCTTAATAAAGGCTCAGAATACATTAGATCCTGTCCTTGAATTACTTAGTTGGTAAGTTTTTTAAGGGTTGCTTAGTTTATTGTTTATAAACCAGTGATTTGTGGAAAAGGAGATGACTTCAAAAATGCAACAATATGCTACAACATATTTCTTTTGAAGTTCTTTATAGGCATCTCTCCCTTCACTTTGAGTCCCATATAATTTGAATCAACACCCAGAATTACTATCATGAGTGCTGCTGATATATTTTCTGTCAACACATGTGATTCCACCAAGTCCCTCACTGCCAGATCTCATTCTGCTTGGACATTTCCCTAACAAATGGTGCCCAGCTCCCTGTAGAGAATGATCAGGCCGGCACATACTCAGGATGTGGATTCCCATTTGTCATTGTTTCACTGGTAGCCGGTGTATTGTAAACGCAGGTTGCTGATGGATTAGACCCAGCCATAAATCCAGAGCACCTTTGACTTCACAGAAGTTGTATTTTCAGCCCATCATCCATGTTTGCATTTGGTGCATTTCTTCTGATTTTTGTGTGTTTGTCTAAATTGTTTCAAGTGTTTCAGAAGGGTCTTGTGCTACCACTGACACACTTTGAACGTTTCTTGCTAAGTCGGTGTTTATATTAAGTTACATAGAAAATGGAATTATGCGAATTTAAGAATGTGTGCATCTGTCAATCAATGAACATTCTGATATGTATAGATATTTCGAAAAGTAATATATCTACACGTATGTTAGGTATATTGATTTGTACAAACTACATTTCAGCATTGATTGCCAGTAAAAAGAAGAGATGCTGAAGTCCATTCAGATATTATAAAAGAAATACGTTATGGAGATAGTCACTAAATATTACTGGGCATGGTGGTGCAGTGAGTGAGCTGAAAATGCCGCACTGAAACATGCGGAAATGGGTGCAGCGAAAGAATATCAATGCAAACATATCGAATTGCACAAATATTGAGGTAAAAATATCGTGGGTCAGTAATATCGACAGACAAAATATCGTGGTCAAGAATATCGATTTTAGGTAAGTAAGAACGATGTTTAAAATATTGAAGTGCTTTATATCGTTTGCAAAAATATAGTTGTTAAAAATATAGATTTTTTATTAATGTTATGTATTTTAGTGTATATTTTATATGTATGTGATGTGTGATGTATGTTTTTTGTATAAGAATTGTTTGTATTTTTATTATATGTGTTAAAATTTTAGTGGTTATTAATTTTGTTTAATTTGGATTTTGCATTTTTAGTTCAATAGCAGGTTGTGGGTTTATAGGGGAATAGATATAAAATGTATTGATTATTTTATAGGTGTGTGTTGTGGTGTTTATACGTGTAAATGGTGGAAGGATGGGAAGTAATGTATTTTTAATAGATGAATTAATAATTAGTTGTTAAATAATTTAAATTAATTAATTAGAAATTAATTATGGTAATTGTGTAATTAATTGTAGGTGTGTGTTGTGGATATTATAGTGTTAAAGCATGTGTATTCAATGAATGTTTTTTATTAATATTTTTTTAATTGATTATTAATTATGTTAATTATGGAAATAAATTTAAATAAAACTTTTGAAGTGTTTTTTTTATTGGTGTGGAGTTTTAGGGTAGGAAATAAAATAAATACATTTGTGTTTTAAAAAAATGTTTTGTTTGTTAATATTTGCTCCTTTTAAACAATTTTTGTTTATAAATGTATTTATTAATTTATTTTCTATAATATTTGTAGCTTTCTGTTATATGTAATTTATAATATATTATGTGTTCTTTTTATATGTTTATTATATTTAATTGTATATTTTTTAAATATTGTTTATTTATTTTCATGAATTTTAATAAAAGTTCTATAGTTTAAATATTGTTATAATTTTTGTTTCTCTGCTACCCAACACTTTTCCAAATGTTGCACTCACTGGAGTGAGAATAATAATTGTTACCCCTCTGCTATCCAACACTTTCCCTACTGTTGCACTCACTGGAGTGGGAATAGTCATTTTTACCCCTCTGCTACCCAATATTTTCCTTCCTGTTGCACTCACTGGAGTTGGAATAATACATTTAATTCCTCCGTTATCCAACACTTACCCCACTTTTGCACTCACTGGAGTGGGAATAGTAATTTTTACCCTTCCGCTATCCAACACTTTCCCTACTGTTGCACTATTTGGAGGGGGAATAGTAATTTTTGCCCCTTCGCTAGCCAACACTTTCCCTACTGTTGCAATCACTGGAGTGGGAATAGTAATTTGTACCCCCTCCTGTATCCAACACTTTTCCTACTGTTGCACACTTTGGAGTCGGAATAGTAATGTGTACCCCTCTGCTAGCCAGCACTTTCCCTACTGTTGCACTCACTCTTGTGGAAATAGTAATTTTTACCCCTGCGCTATCCAACACTTTCCCTACTGTTGCACACACTGGAGTTGGAATAGTAGATTTAATTATTTCACTATCCAACATTTTCCCTACTCGTGTATTTATTGTATTGCGAAATGTATGTTTTAATTTTTTTATAATATTAAGCTATTGATATATGTATATATTTTATTTTTATATAACTTAAAAGTTTCACAATTAAATAAAGATAATAGTTAATAAATGATTTTAAAATAAATATATGTATATATATAAATTATATGTTTGTGGGTGTATATTTTTTCATTTAGTTAATATTTTATATTTAGTTAAAATGTATAGTAATGTTATTTTTTTCAAAGATAATATCAATATTTTATATATTTAATATATATTATTTTATTTTATTTATATTTTTAAATTTATATTCTTTACATATATATTTTTAACTTTGATATTAGTGATTAGATATTTTTGTACTTACCTGTTTAAGTATAGGGAGTCGATATTTTTGCATTCTATATTATTTTTTTGATAATTTTTACATCAGTGTTTTTAGCATTGACATTCTATCAGTGAACCGCAGAAATGTGCATGTTCTTATCTTAATGTGGCCAACATAGCCTTCCATCCTTCCAGGCCAACAAACTGAATGCTATTTAAGTGGGAAACATTAATCCTTATAGTTGACAGTGATTAGAAATAGCTGCAGTAACTTAGGAAGTTCCAAATGAAAACAAGTTCTTATTTTAAAAGATGCATTATTTCAAGTGCTACGTTTCTGAGGATACGTGCCTGTTTTGTCATTCATGTATTTCAACCAAACACGCAAATTGAAAACACCAAAGCAATCTTGATTGCATATTCATGGCATCAGGAGCATCAAAAATTGAGGGGTAGGATGGCGGCAGTGTACTCTACTGGGCAGCGCTCTCTACCCGATCAGACCCCTTATGCCTCGCCCAGACCGAATCATCGATATATGGCTGCAGCCTGACTGAAGATGCTCTGGGCTGCCTATAATCTACTCCTTGCAGGACGTATCTGGTGACATTCACTAATCACTGAATAGCTCACCTGGTGGCTTCTCCGGCGTTCTCCCTGGATCCAGGATTCAGCCGGATACTGCACTCTCTCCCCGGACGCTGTGATGCCTCCTATGACCACAAGAGCATAAAAGACTCTCTGCTCCTTGAATCTCCAGAGTATGACGAGCACGGCGAACGTCGAGTGTGGACCTTAGCCTCCTGGGGCGCAAGCCATAAAGAAACCGAGTACACTCCTGAAAAACTGTGCAGGGGGGCAGTCTTTGCTAGCATCCCTCTTTGCTGCAAAATTTGCAGGCAAGAAATCAACTTCACTAGATACTGGTACTGTGATGCAGTCTCCTCTAGATGGGAGATCATTGCTTGAGACTATGTCGGAGGTGAGTGAGTCTTCTGTGGCTAATCAAATTAATACTGGTGGGATAAAAGGGGTGGAAGGGGGGCCTCAATAACAGCATTGGTGGGAGCGTCATACTCCCCCCCCCGGATCCCCCAAAAGCTCTAGAAAAAAATGCTATCATTGAGGGGGATAGCTTTGACTTAACTACAGTGAGGGTTTCACCTTTGAAGTCAACAGCTAAGAAGGTGTTGAAGGCGCCTAAGGATGGAGCTGCCAAGGTCAGAACTGGTATGAACGAGTTGACAGCTTGGAAGGAGAGAACCAGGTAGACTCTGCAGGTAAATTCTTCTCTATATCTGATCCATCCAATTCTTCCATTGAAGAGGAGTCATATGTGTGCAAGCAGACCCCAGTGGTAGACTCACTGTGGAGTGGTTGGAGAGAGTCAAGTAGCTTACGCATGAAAGATGAAAAGATGAATAGACTTCAGCTGAAGGCAATGTCTCTGGTATGGTTCAGAAGAAGGGCCCTTCTGGCATAGGGAGCTAAATGAAGGCACAGGAGGTCTTTCATGGGATTATTCATTTTCTCCAGCACTTGGCGTTCCCGGGGAGAATCCTCCAGAGATGAGTCAGATGACACCTGTGGTTCAAGAGAGGGTGGAAGAAGTATCACTCACAGCTATTTATGAAAGTATAATGGAACACAGGGAAGAGACCAGAGCAGAGAGTCAAAGAACTAAAACAGCCTGTAGTAATATGCAGAGTGCTATTTGTTGTGTGGCCAAAACATGCTCAGAATTTTCTGAATGGATCGGGGAGGAAGAGAACCAAATTTCAATACTGGAAGATGAGTTAACAGCACAAAAAACAGCAACAGACATGCTGAGATCACAGAAAGAAGACACTCAATAGAAACTGGCTGGTTTGAAGAATCGTTTGTGATGAAATAATCTTAGGATGCTCAGGATTCCAGAAGGAGATGAAGGCCTAGCCGCTCGCAAATATGTCATGGAACTCTTTTCAGAAGCCTTTCCAGAGCTAACACAATGGTGCTGGGACCGTGAAGTGCAGAGGGCTTATCGCCTTCCATTTAAATAGTACACTCCACCAGGCCAAGAGCCTCCAAGACCTAGGGTAGCACTAATCAAAGAATAACGGTTGTCGCATCAAGCCTGTTATGATCTGGCATGCCCAGACAGGAAAAGCTCTAGGAAGGGACATGAATTCTTTGTCAGGCCAAATTACTGTCAAATGATGGTAGGAAAGAGATGGCAATCAATTTAGACAGCTAATCTCGATGTTTCAGAATAAGGGGGTACAGGTCTTTTTACTCAATTCATTGAAAAAAGCTCAGAGTCGTATATAAACTGCGGAGGCATGGTGAGCAAAAGAATGATGGATTTATCCCAGGTCTCTTGACTGGGGGTGAATGATTTGATTTGTTCTGCATTCCGTCCATCAATTGTGTGTCTTTTGCTCTCTCGCCCTAATTGTGCTAGGTATGCCCAGACGTGTGTCCTGGGTTCACTTTGCCATTGGATTCAAGTTAACCTGGCAGAAGAGGGGAGAAACCCCGAAACCGGTCCTAGGATGCTTACTTCCGGTCCAGGGAGGACCTGGCTTGGCGGTTCGGGGTGGACTGTTCCCATGAGGCACAGGGTGAAGACTGATTTGCATATGGCCAGGTCTAAACCTGGCATGGTGAGCAAAAGAATGATAGATTTAACCCAGATCTCTTGACTAGGGGTGAATATTTTGATTTGTTCTGCATTCCTTCCATCAATGGAGTGTCTTTTGCTTTCATGCTCTAAGTGCACCGGTGATGCCCAGACGTGGGCCCCGGGCTCACTGTGCCACTGGATTCAAGCTATCTAGGCTGATGAGGGTTGAAACCCCAGAACATGTTTTAGGATTATTCTTTCTGGTCCAGGGAGGACCTGGCTTGGCAGTTCGGGCTGGACTGTTCCTATGGGGTACAGGGTCAAGACTGATTTGCATATGGCCAGGTCTACACTGGGGTTGCATGGTTAGCAAAAGAATGATGGATTTAACCCAGATCTCTTGACTGGGGGTGCATGTTTTGATTTGTTCTGCATTCCATACATCAATTTTGTGTCTTTTGCTTTCTCGCCCTAAATTTGCCGGTGATGCCCAGACGTGGGTTCTGGGCTCACTGTGCCACTGGATTCAAGCCATCCTGGCCGATGAGGAGTGAAACCCCAAAACCGGTCCTAGGATGCTTGTTTCCAGTCCAGAGAGGACATGACTTGGCAGTTCTGGCTGGGCTGTTCCCATGAGACACAGGGTCAAGACTGATTTACATATCGCCAGGTCTAAACTGGGGCAGCATGGTGAGCAAAAGAAGGCTGGATTAACCCAGATCTCTTGACTGAGGGTGAATGTTTTGATTTGTTCTGCATTCCATCTATCAATCGTGTGTCTTTTGCTTTCTCGTCCTAAGTGCGCCGGTGATGCCCAGACGTGGGTCCCGGGCTCACGGTGCCACTGGATTCAAGCTATCCTGGCTGATAAGAGGTGAAACCCTGAAACCGGTCCTAGGATGCTTGTTTCCGGTCCATGGAGGACCTGGTTTGGCAGTTCGGGCTGGACTGTTCCCATGAGGCACAGGGTCAAGACTGATTTGCATATGGCCAGGTCTAAACTGGGGTGGCATGGTGAGCAAAAGAATGATGGATTGAACCCAGATCTCTTGACTGGGGTGAATGTTTTGATTTGTTCTGCATTCCGTCCATCAATTTTATGTCTTTTGCTTTCTCCACCTAAGTGCGCCGGTGATGCCTAGATGTGGGTCCCAGGACAACTATGCCACTGGATTCAAGTCATCCTGGCTGAGGAGGGGTGAAACCCCGAAACCGATCCTTGGATTCTTGTTTCTGGTCCTGGGAGGACCTGGCTTGGCAGTTCAGGCTGGACTGTTCCTGTGAGGCACATGGTCAAGACTGATTTGCATATGGCCAGGTCTAAACTGGGGTGGCATGTTTCCCTCTTTAATTCTTTGTCTACCTCCCCTGCTCCCATCTTCTCTCCCCTGAATCTCTCCCCTTGCCTGCTTTTTCCCTTATGTATATATTTTTAACACTTGTAACAACGCTCCAGCAACTTGTAAGTATGCTCTGAAACTGTATAACTTGTAACTATGTCACTGGTATCTATGCTCTGAAACAATACTCGTCCTCATGTAAAGCGCTCTGATACCGCTGAGTCTAGCCAGGGCTATATAAAACTTTTCAAATAAATAAATGATTAATTTAACTCAGATCTCTTGAATAGGGGTGAATGTTTTGATTTGTTCTGCATTACATCCATCAATTGTGTGTCTTTTGATTTCTCAAATATTGATGAGGCGCAGATCTTGGATTTTCTCAACGTTGAACTTGCATCTTGGTCGACACCCCTGGTCCTGTGTGGGGATTTTAATATTCACTTAGAAGTGTGACACACACAGATTAAGTGGGTCACTATGCAGGAAGGAAAGCAACTTATTTAGAGCTTTTGGTCAATTCATTTTAGATCCTGGGTTAATAGACATATGGGCGAAATGTATATACCCAGCCTGGCTTCACCTTCTATTCCGTATAATAAATTGGTCAGATTAAACTATTTTTTTATATCTTTGACTCATGTGGCTGAGGTCAGAATAGAGAGTTTCCCTAGAGTCTCCTCTGAACATTACCCATTGATGTTATAGATTCTGCTTGTGGGATTTATTAGAGCTTGTGATTCCTTTAGTTTCAACAGAAAACTCGTGTTAGATCCGACATTTGTTAGTCATATCAGATACTGGTTGGAACAATTCTTGCAGATCAATTGGAATTCAGCTGCTAGTAAGATAGTATGGGACACTTTAAAAGCAGAAATTAGGGGGGGAGGGTCTCAGTTTTGGACTATTCATACAGAAACAAAACAAGAATGCGATCCAGGGATTATATGAGGACCATAGGAAGGCCGAGGGGGAACTTGTACAGATGTTACAAAGTAATCAGGGTACAACTGAGCTACAGACAGGATACTGTTCGCAAGGCTAAAATGAACCAGTACTGGAGGAAGGAGGTCTGTAGGAAATATTTTTTGTATAAAAAGTAATGCTATGAATACGGCGAGGCTAAGGGTAAACTTCTAGCAATACAGATTAGGCGAAAAGAGGTTGAAAGGGGGATAGCCGCTATCACGGTTCCGTCAGGCAAATTCAGTGGCGGCTCCTGGAGGGAGTGCTACGGGGCGGGGGAGGAGGAAGTTTGGGGTAGTAAACTATGGCATACGACCGAACAGAGTTAAGTAAACAAATAAATAAAACAAATTTCATTGCGCGCACTGCATTGCCAAATGCGATGCAGTGCGCCCAGCAAAATTCTTTTATTTATTGATTTGTTTACTTACCTCTGTTCGGCCGTATGCCGTAGTTTACTACCCCCCACCCTACCCCGCAGTACTCCCTCCAGGAGCCGCCACTGGGCACATTACTGGAGACACCATCTGAAATCTTGACAGTGTTCAAAGAGTTTCATGAAGAATTATATACAGAGTGACCAGTATCTTCCAACACAGGGTATGAGGGACTGTTACAAGATCTACATAGAAGCACGCTTAGTAGAGAAGATCAAGCCCTCCTCTATGCCCCCATTACCTCGGAGAAGCTATTGGAGGCTATAAATTCATTAGCAACTGGCAAGGCTGCTAGCTCCGATAAACTTCTTCTGGAGTTTAATAAAGCTATTTTCTCAGAACTGTGTAACGATATATCGATAACTTTCCAAGGAGCACAGCAGGGCCAGATTCCTCATTCCTGGGAATAGGTCAACATTATCATCTTTAGAAAAATGGAGAAACCACCTAAGCTGCTAGGATCGTATAGACATATATCTTTATTGAATTGCAATGGTAACATCTATGCAACGATTTTGGCCAGTCACCTAGAAAGGCTCATCACTCCTTTAGTATCACATAGGAAACACAGCTGTATCCCTGGAAGAGACACGGTCAATCATAGAAGGAGGGTTGTCATGCTATTCGATCACACTAAAGTACAACAAGCCCCAGTTGGAATGATTTTATTCTACGCCACAAAAGCATTTGACTGTGTCTCCTGGGATTTTCGGTGGGCAGTTATGTGCTGGCAAGGATTTGGAACAGGATGTATAGCGACAATGAGGTCTATGTACAGAACACCCACTGCCAAGATTTGCGCAATGGGTCTAGAATCCAATTCGGTATCTATTTTTAGAGGTACAAGACAGGGGTGTCCCTGCTCGCCCTTACTGTTTGCTTTATATATTTACCCATTTCTAACTATGCTTGATGGTAACACGGTTATTAAATCTATTTCTCAGAGACTGCAAGAATATAGGGTGCTTGATTTCGCAGACAATGTAGCCATTGTCACTCCAGAACCGTCAGTGGTGGAAATTGAGAAGAGGGCATAACAGTTTAGGTTATTCTCGGATTATGGATTAAAAACAGCCAAAACCCAGATTATTTGTATTTAGCAGGCCTTCTTTAATGATCCCAGATTCGTTGAGGAAGTAGTGTACCTATTGAACAAAATCAGACCTTGTTTGGATCAATTGGTAGGGGCAAACAGCCTCCGTCTTCTCTGGAATATTACAAGGGAGCTCAAAAGTGTTGAATGCTTGCATCCTTCTTTAGTTGGAAGATGCAATGTTTTAAAAATTTGCATTTTGCCTAAAGTACTATATTTCTTTGGGGCTGTACATTTAGAGCTCACCAAAATCCAGCTACAAAAATAAAATTACAATTGTTCTTTAACAGCTTTGTTTGGAGTCAGAAGAACCTCAAAGGGCAATGAAATGTATGACCCTCATAGAACTCGGGGGATTGACAATATCTAACTTTACATTTTATTACTGGGTCTGTCCGCTGCAAAATATGTGAATTTTATTAAAAGGGGAGGATAATACAGATGCTGCAAAAGGTCGGTCTATATACCAAATGCTAATGACCACAGAATCAAAGGGGTACATGCTGAAGAGTGTGGAACCTAGTTATTATTTTAAAAAACTTGATTTAAGGTTTTGGCAGCTGTCTATAAAGTCTGGAAGCAGGTCAGATGACACCTTTAGCTTGGTAGGATATGTTATACACCTATGTCTGCTTCATTATTATTACCCTCCATTTTTAGGGATATTAAAGATTGAGATAAAAAGGGGATAAGTAAACTCGCAAATTTTTCAACGGATTCTCAGATCAGCTCATTTTCAGAATTACAAGAAAAGTATGCATTGTCAAGGATAGATTTTTTTAAGTTCTAACTTATTAGAGATTTTTTTAGCAGAAAGAACAATACCTTCAGTATGACGACTAAGAACTCCCTAATCAGACAGACAGAGAAATAGTATTGGTATCTTATATGGCTGGCTCTCAGACACTCAAATGGATGGTTTGGAGATCCACAATCACAGGTGGAATTTAAGACTTAATCAGGAGGAAGAATTATTAAAGGCGTCTATTGAAATATGAGAGAAGACTCTACTCTTATCCCATCTGAGGGCACAATACTATAAAAAGATCTTTAATCTATACTATACCCCAGCAAAAATATTGAAATGGGGAGGGGCAGCTGATAGTAAATGTACTCGGTGTGGGGCCGAACAGCCGGAAATACATCCTGTGTTTTTTAAGTGCCCCAAATTAAGACTGTTAATAGGGGGGATGGAACAATTTCTGACTGATATTATTGGTATATCTGTTATCCTAACACCCCCAATGATGCTGTTAGGACTGATTGATGAGATACAAACCAATCGGACTTTGAGGAAAGGAAGGGGTCTCATTTTTGTGTAAACTGCAGTGGCCCTATTACTCATATTGGTAGATGACAGAGCCCCTGTCCTTTGAAACGTGGAGAGCTAGACTTTTGGCAACTTATAACATAGAGTCTAGCCTCTATATCGTCCAGAGTGCTAGGAAAATAATCTAGGGCAAGATGTCGGATTGGATGAACTCTTAAGTCTTGTGCGTGTATTTATATCCTCAAAATATAAAATAGGTATTGTTAATTATTGAGCTAGTGGCAAGATGGCGGCCGGTCACTCGGCTGATTGAGCTGGCTAAACGCTCTCTCCGGGCTGTTTTTTCCCAGTCAATGATTGTTTTGTGGCTCCCGAGATCCGAGGCATAGAGAAAGAAAAACCAACAGTGATATACCACCTACCTTTCAGTTTTGTTGGCACTCGCTGGATTCCCTGATTATGCTGTGGGGCTTACCGCTGCTTCAGAGACCCCTGTCGAGCAAACTGCTTTGTCTCCGTGTCAGTTTCTCCACTCTTCGCTCGCATCACCGCCAGATTTCACTGCCTGGCTCTCGCAGCAACGTTATGCCGGCGAAAGCCTCCAAGAGCTCTGCAGTGGCAGTGGCAGCGGCAGCCAGTAGATCTGCTCGGGCGGCGGGGCCCTCGAAGTCGACAGATGTAGGAGGTGAGTCCACAATTCTTCAGGAGAGTGTTCCTACACCCGCTGTGACCGCCATTGATGCAGCCCGTATCCAAGCGGCTAAACCAAGACTGTTGATTCCAGCGCTCTTCAAAGCTCAGATTACCAAAGGGAAAACTCCCCATCTCCCGCCGAAGAACAAACGCGGACAACTGACATCTGAGCCTGCATTTCAACCGCTATGTGTGAGTCTGTTGGAAGTGGGTCAAGTGGAAAGATAGACGATGCTTCTTCTACTGACTCAATCTTCTCCAGTGCGGGGGTTACATATGCTGAGGTAATTAGTTCTGAGGGGGGAGAGAATGCTTTGAAAGATAATAAGTCTCCCCAGCCTGACCCCAATAACAAAGGACTGTCGGCACCTACAACCCCACTCAGTGGAATTATGGGAACTGTAGTCCCGAACTCACCAAATGCTGCAGATGGGGCTTTTTGTTTGCAAACTATGGCTGAGCTTTCTTTTAAAACGAACCCTATTACTGATTTAGAAACACAATGTGTTGCTCAGCCTTTGCATAATGGAAACTTAGAAGATGTAGAGGGGGGAGACAAATTTTACTCCCTTTCTGATCATTCAGCTTCCGCAGAGGAGGAATGCCTTGAAAAGGAATGGACGGATGACGACGTTGATAGTGACTACGGGGATCTTCAAAATAACGAAGTTTCAAGAGCAGAGCTCTCACCTAGTGTTTCTTGTACAGTCCGTAAAGCCGAAAGAGAAAAGGCGGCTCTCCTGTCTAGAGCCAATCCGGACCCACAAGCTTGGGACTATTCTTTCTCATCTGGATTAGTAAGTAACTCTACTGATATGGGGTCAGCTAAGGTGGCCGATCCCTCTCAGCCGCCTCCTGGGGAGATGACACTCTCAATTATATACCAAACAATCATGACTTATCGCGAAGAGACCCGCCAGGAGAGTATTCAAAACCAGGGGGCAAATCGCAGAGTTCAAATTTCAATTCGCAGAGTGGCTAAAACATGCTCTGATATTGCATCTAGGATTACAGAGGCTGAGGAAAGGATATCTACATTAGAAGACGATCTCGCTACACAGAAGGGTCTTACAGATCTCATTAAAACCCAGAGGGAGGATGTCCTTTGGAAGCTTACGGATTTGGAAAACAGAGCAAGGAGAAATAACCTTAGAATTTTTGGGGTTCCAGAGGGATGTGAAGGAGCAGACGCGAGGCAGTTTGTCGTGGAACTATTTACCGAGGCTTTTCCCGATGTGACACAGTGGGATTGGCGATCGGAAGTTCAACGCGCTCATCGCTCTCCGTTTAAGCCAAAACGGGGAGCCGCGCAGTCCTTGGGAAAGCCTCGTGCCATATTGATCTGCCTGAATAATTTCCTAGCTAGGGAAAGGATTTATGATCTGGCCAGGCCAGATAGAAAGAGGGCTGGCAAAGGTTGTGAATTTTTTGTTAGGCCAGATTTCTGCCCAGCAACTGTAGAGCTACGTTGGCAACTTCGACAGTTAATAACGCCTTTTCAGTTGAAAGGGGCACAAGCATTTTTGCTCTTTCCGTCTAAATTGAAAATCTTGCATCTGGGCCAGACAAAAATCTTCACCTCCGAAATTCAAGCTAAGGAATTCTTAAATGCAATCTAGTCTTCCTTTTTTTTTTTTTTTTTCTTTTTTTGCCTATGCCTATGTTTGTGCTTGGTTGCTATTTTTTTTTTTTATCTTTCTCTTTGAGAGTAGATTTTTTTGCTTTAGGAGTCAAGCTTCTTAAAGATAACCTATTTTTGCCTTTTGTAAGGATTTAAGGATGTAAGGATAAAAGGATACAATTCTCACCTATTATAGGCTATTGTAGGCTATGCTTTTCGCTACCTGTTTATTGTATCTCTTTTTCTCTTTCTTTTTTTCCAGTATATCCTTGAGTAATTTAATTGGCACTTTGGGATTCTGGGAGTCTTTAGCTCAAAGCCAGGGGAGAGCGGGGGAGATAGCCAGCTTCCTCCATCACAAGGACTTAGTCCTGTTGCCTAATAAGGGGGGTGAGGGGTTTGGGGAGGGGTTTCAGGGTCAGGGTGGGTTGTTGTATGGAGGGATGGGGGCGAGGGTGCTCGGGATGGGGAGGGGTGGGGGTTTCTTAAATGCTTGATTGAGAACTTCAGCAGCGGCATGTATGGCTATTTTGTCATTTTTAGTTACTGTATCTTTTCAGTTGGATGGATTAAAACGGTCATCATGTTTTGTTGTAGAGAAGGATTCCTTATGAATTTAAATGGGGCTGGGTAAACTAAGATTATGTTCTTGGAACATATGTGGCCTTAATAATCCTAAGAAAAGGGCTTTGTTCTCTAAAATTGTTTTGACTATGCAGATAGATATACTCTGTCTACAAGAGACGCATGTACCTTGGGACAAACTGGAGTATTTGAAGATTCCTGGCTTTGATTTAGTTTGCTGTTCCCGTCAGTCATCTATGATAAGGGGTGTTGCTATTCTGCTGAAACGTGGTGTGGGAATTTGTAGGAAGTCTAGCCAATCTAGTGTTGGCAGATGGGCAATAGCTGAATTAATAATAAATAATCGACCATTAACCATTTGCACTGTTTACGGGTCAAACCTGGACGATCCGGAGGTCTTAAATTTTTTAAATGTAGAATTAGCATTATGTCCACACCCTATCTGTTTTTCCGGTGATTTAAATATCAATCTGTCAAGCGACTTTAATATAGGCAGTACACTAAAATATGTTGGTAGGAAGCCTAGGGTTTTTAGGGCTCTCCAGGCGGCGCTTACACAAGAACATTGCTTAATTGACCTCTGGTCCCGTCATAATAAGGATCAAGACGGGTATACATACTTTTCTGCTCCACATAATAAAATGGTCCGTTTAGACTATTTCTTTATCTCAGACCAGTTAGCAGAAGTTGCTTCCATTTCTGCCCCCCCAAGAATTATTTCTGAACATAATCTTCTGATAGTACAATGTCCTTTTATATGTTCATCAAGAGTCCCTAGGGCTTAGACTTTTGAAAGGAAATTATTGTTAGAACGGGATTATCGGGATCATATGAGGAAGTGGATGACTGAATTTTTAAGTATCAATAGGGGGACCGCCTCTAATGGTACAGTGTGGGATACACTTAAGGCTGCAATCCGTGGGGAAACCAAGAGCTTTGCAGCCTTCAGGCGAAAAACTATTCAAGCACAAATCAATGGGCGTATTGAGGAGCTTAGGGTCGCAGAGGTGGAGTTAACACACATGATCAAGATGGGGCTTGATACTAGTCAGAGCCAGCAATCAGTCGCCATAATTAAGTCCAAACTCTTGGATTTCTTTGGGCAAGATTTAGCTGCTAAGTATTTACAATATCGATCAATGCTTTATGAATACGGTGAAAATTCCGGCAAAATCTTGGCCAAACGGCTTCAGCAGAAGAGCCTTGCTAATCGAATTATTAAAATTCAAGATGATCATGGCCGTATTTATGATACAGAGGAGGGTGTCATGGATGTTTTTCATAAGTTTTACACTCTCCTCTATGCAGAGAAAAGATCCAGCCCCAGCTCTCTTAATATCTCTGATGTTGGGGATTTTTTTCAGGATCTGGACACCCTCCAAGTTACAGCTCAGCAAAATGGAATTTTGTCTGCTCCAATAGAGTGGGAGAAGGTTGAGCTAGCTATTAATTAACTGGCCAACGGTAAGGCTGCAGGCCCAGATGCAATTCCGCTAGAAGTGTATAGGGTATTTTCTGAGGAGATTCGTCAGGATATCTTGTCGGTCTTTAGGGCAGCACAAGGGGGTATTATACCAGACTCCTGGCATCAAACCACCATTGTCCTATTTAAAAAAAAAGATACGCCGGAACTAAACCCCGCTTCGTATCGACCGATCTCCTTGATCAATACTGACAGCAAAATGTATTCCAAAATTTCATCAACTAGATTGGCGTTGGTAATCACTCCGCTGGTATCATTGCGGCAGCATAGCTTTATTCCAGCTAGGGACACAGCTGATCATATCCGGAGGGTGATTGCATTGCTGGACTGGGCTCAAACAACAGAATCCCCCCTCGGAGTGATCCTGTTGGATGCCGAAAAGGCATTCGACAGGGTCGCCTGGGGTTTTCTATGGGCAGTTCACCGCTGGAAGGGGTTTAGCACTAAATTTATGCAGGCTATTCAATCACTATATACCTCTCCAATAGCAAATCTCCGTATTTCAGGGGTCGTATCAGCACCTATTGAAATTAGTAGGGGCACTAGGCAGGGGTGCCCTTGTTCACCCTTGCTGTTCGCTATGTACATCAACCCTTTTCTGGGTAAGATTGAAGCTGCTCTCGATATTATTCCGGTTAAGGTCAATGGTGCAGAGTTTAAGACGCTGGCTTACGCTGATGATATAGTGGTCCTAACCAGCGATGTTGCACTTGCCTTTCCTGCCTTAAAAACTCTAGCAGAACAGTTTGGACAGTTATCAAGTTATAAACTTAATGTTTCAAAAACACAGGTCATTCAAACCCGGAATATGAGCCCCTCTCAAGCTCCCGTGGTTCCTGATGCAACATATTTAGGGGCAGATTTATGACGTCTGGCGCATCACTGCTAATCAGCAGAGATGCGCCAGAAAAGTTGCGACGCATCTGCCCACCCGTGCGCCACCATTGATGCGCCGCATTTACAATGCGGTGCACCGTGGCACTCGGATGGGCAGATGCGTGACGCATCTCCTGTTGGAAAGGCGGCGCATTGCTGGAGTTGCGTCGCAAGTGCGACGCAGCTCCAGCAAGGCTCGGGAGTGCCCTATCCCTTACATGCTACGTCAATCCTTACGCCTGCTTCAAGCAGGCGCAGGGTTTTGACTGAGCATGGCCTTAAAAGTGACTGAGTGAAATCTTGTAGATTTCACTCAGCCACTTTTAGGAGGCGTTCCTGCTCCAGAACGCCTACATGTGTCGCAGGGCTTTACAACGTGACGCATCTGCCAGATGCGTCACGTTGTAAATACCCCACAGCATGGTGCAGGATTTGCGCCGCCGCTGCGTCACAAAAGTGACGCAACGGCGGCGTAAATGAGGCGCAAGGGGCTCATAAATCTGCCCCTTAGGGGTTAAAATTACTGCCCAAATTGATAATATTCCAGATTTAAATATACTTCCGGTTATTGATTCAGTCAATCTTAAGTTGAAAAGACTGGATAATTTACACCTCTCCCTTTTTGGGCGATGCAATGTCCTGAAGATGATGGTCCTCCCAAAGTTTTTATACTTATTTCGCACTATTCCATTGGAGCTTTCACACCAAAGCATGGTTAGGGCCGAAAGAATCTGTATAAGATTCCTCTGGGGGTATCCTCGCCCCCGCAGGGCAGCAAAATGGATGTGTCTTTCTAGGGAGCGTGGGGGATGGTCAGTCCCTAATCTCTTATTGTATTATTGGTCAGCTATGCTTCAATATATGGGGGTGCTATTGTTAGGTGATAGGGTGGAAGTACCGACTTGCTGTAGACCCACTATTTTTGAATTGGGCCTTGGCGAGACTGCCAAGGGTGTGCTTTTGTGGATCTTGGAGCCGAGCTATTACAAAAAAACGAAATTTAAGGTTATCTGGGCTACGTTTTCAATCTGGCGCAAAATTCGCCATAAATGTGAAATTCCAAATATAAATCTCTGTACCCCGCTCTCGGCTGTCCGACTATTGCCAGCTATCTTTCAAGATCAGGTTGTTTACAGGTGGCAGTCGTCAGGGCTGGTGGTGATCGGTGACTTGAGTTTAGATGGACAAATGGCCCCCTTTTCTTTTTTGAAGGGGAGGTATTCTCTTAAAACTCATGATTTCTTTAAATATTTACAGATCAGGAGCTTTATAGTTAAAAAACAGCACCATATGCCAAATCTTTTTGCTAAAATTACTTTATTTGAAATGATCCAAAGAAGGGCGAGAATTGGAGGATTGTATCAATATTTGATATCTAACCTCCCTGATGATTTGGTATTACAAAATATTAAGAGGGAGGGTAAACTGGGTAAAGTCGGACTGGATATCAGTTTGTCACTGGAGTTAGCAAGCTATGCTCTAATTCCTGGGAGCCTCCGTACTCAGAGCTACATGGCCCTATTCGATCTGTATTACACTCCGGCCCAAATTTCAAAATGGGGAGGCTGCAAGGGTAATTCGTGTGCTAGGTGTGGGCTCCAGGCGGCCAACGATACCCACATGTTTTATTCTTGTCCAAAGCTAGCGGGCTTTCTATCTGATGTTGAGCATTTCATTAATGTTAGCTTAAGCATTCCTCTTAATATTTCTTTAGAGATGGTGATGCTCGGTTGTGATTTAGCTGAAAGGACAAGACATCTTTCAGCTTTTATGTTTATAACAATGTCTTTAATCCAGCTCTGTATTACGTCACAATGGCTTAGTCCAGAAGCCCCAACATTTTTTAATTGGAGATCCCGGATATTAGCCCTTTATAGTCTTGAATCTGCAATTTATTTGAGACGGGGTAGAAGGAGGTCTGAGTTGGGTCATAAAATCTGGGCTCCTGTTCGGGAGTGGCTGGAGGTGTAGATTAATGTATGACCTCGGTTTTTTCTTTCTCTTTCCTCTCTGGCTCAATTCATGGATTTTCTCTCCTTTTTTTTTTTTGCTCTATATGTAATCTTATCCATGTTGACCATATATGCCGTGTCTTCCCTTCTTGTTTTCTGTATTTGTACTGTTGGCAAGCAATAAAATAAATAAATAAATTAATGTTAATTATTGAGCTATATTGGATGGCATAGGCTCCTGTTTAGGTTTTTTTTCTTTTCCCTTCTTTCAGTAAGTTGCACTTTAGGTCTATGTGATAGGTCTGGTTTATTATGCCATAATTGGGTTCAGCAAAAGAGTCTTTGCTATGATGTTCGAGATGTATGAGCCATAATATATTATTATGTATTTTATATTCAAGCCACTTACTCATGTATGTATTAATGAATTATTGTAATTCTGAAAGCTCTATGAAATTAATTGTAATGTAATGCATTTCTCCCTTTTTCACCCTGGGTTTTAATGAAATTTTCACTATGATATGTCCGTTTTATTCTAAGTGTTTTTACTGTCATGATCAGTCCTACTTCTCCTATAATGTATTGCGTTTCTGTTTTGGTATTGGCTTATAAAATCAATAAAAATAATATAAACAAAAAAAAGGAGTGTCAAAAATTACATGAACACAACATCATCTCTAATGACATTGATCACATGATTGATGACATAACTGATGGTGTCAAGTACTATGTGCTGGAATACAAGCTATTTGGGTAGGTAATTGAAAACACATGTTTGCTCCATATGAGACTGAAGGACTAGTAACAACGAGAGAGATGTATTTTTTGGTCACAAATTCTAGAAAGTTTATTCGAGAACCAACCTGGATCAATAGGCCAGATGTAAAAATATTATACGGAGTGGGTCGCAATCCATCCTACCTCATTAGTATTCATTAGATAGGTTGCAGATAACAACTCACCCTGACTGGAGTCCATTGCAAGGATGGTGGCCTGCTAGAGTCAACAGACCTCAATGTTTTATTGCCTCACAATAAAGAAGACTTTTTTTAGATGCAGCCCTTTTTATGAAACTCAGCCCATTTCCTTTAATGGAGAAATGGCGGCATTTAAATAAAAAGATTTCTTTGTTTTAATTTATGGCCCACAGTCCATTCCCAAACAATTTTTTTTTTGCAAGATTCACAAAGTTAATGGTGTCCCAAAGAGACCCCATCCCTTTTGTGAATGCATTCCCACATCAACTCGTAACTTGGTATTTTTTCAATGTTTTAGATATTTCAGTTACAAAATATTGCTATGTCATATCGATTTGTGATACTTACAACATGCCCCTTCCAAATTGATAATCAGTATTCATTCACATAGCCATTTTAGAAGTCAGTGAAAGTTTACTGCCTCTAAAATAACTTCAGTGCATTCAAAAAAAGCATTGAAACAGCTGCAGACATAGAATTGGGGTATTTGTGCTCATTAATGCTTAGTTCATCGCGCACAATGTACCTTAGGCAGAGAAAGGAATTCAAGTCAACTTTAGGAGAGGAAATAAGAACAATACAAGTTTTACGTCTTTCCTGTAAATCAACCAATTCTTCAAATTCAAGAATCAAATGAAATGCTGACACTTACAAACCTGGGTCTGAATTTAAACTGAGGCACAAAGGTACTTTAGTTTAGTGCATGTACTCTAATGAAGTCAGCCTTTGGTGTGCAGTGTAAAGTGGTGCAAATAGCTGTCCTGATCAACATTTTCGCATAAAAATGAGGGGGCATATTTACAAGTGAATTGCTAACGACATGCTCCGTCATTCTGAAAACGCAGGGATGCACCATATTTACAACGGAGTGGCACATTCCTGCAGTTTCCCTAGCACTGGCACTAAACCCAGCTGCCTTGCGCCAACGCAGGCACCCTTGCACCATAATGCAAAGGTGCCTGCGTTGAGAGAATGATTGTTTATGTGCAGGAAGGTATCCCTACCTACACATAAACAATCACTAATGGGGATTTGCAACTTCTATGTGTGTTGCATTGTGCAACACACAAATTAGTTGCAAATCATCATTTTTTTAATGATTGTTTATTTGCAGGAAGGTGTCCCTTTATCAAAACAATTACAATCATTTGTTCATGGTGATTAGCTGTTTTTATGTGTGCTGCACAATGCGGCACACATAGAAACGCAAAAGAACAATTGATGGACAGAATGTTAAACAAGGTCAAACGTTAAACCTAGTACAGAGATCTGGGTCTAAATCCATTGTTTTTTTTGCTCCCCATGTCATTCCAGTTTGGACCCAGCCATATGAAAATGAGTCTTGACTCTGTTCCTTATGGGAACTGTCCAGCATGAACTAGCAAGCCAGGTTCTCCCTGGACAGAAACAAGCATCCTGTGACTGGGACCGGTTTGGGGGGTTCACCCCTCTTCAGCCAGGCTAGCTTGACTCCAGTGGCATGGAGAGCACGGGACCCACATCTGGGCATACCCATACCACTCGGGGTGACAAATGTAAAAAGATCAATTGATGGTCAGAATGTGAAACAATGTCAAACATTCACCCCAGTACAGAAATCTGGACCTAAATCCATCGTTTTTTTGCTCCCCGTGCCATTCCAGTTTGGACCCAGCCATTTACAAATCAGTCTGGAAGGGTATTTCCAGACATGGGTCCGTTGCTCCCTGCACCACTGTATTCAAGCTAGCCTGGCTGATGGTGGGTGATGCCACGAAATCGGTCTCAAGTTGCTTGTTTCGGATCCAGAGAGGACCTGGCTTGGCAGTTCGGGCTGGACTGTTCCCATGAGGAACAGAGTCAAGACTGATTTGCATATGGCTGGGTCCGTAACTGGGGGTGCATGGTGATCAAAAAAGCGATGGATTAAAAACAGATCTTTGTGACCGGGGGTGAATGTTTGCATTGTTCAGTATTTCGTCCATCCTTTGTTCCTTTTGCACACATAGAAACAGCAAAAACAAGGTGAAATGAAGCATTTATCCTAGTTTCACCATGTTAGGACCTGCCTGCTCTTCCCTGGTGTTAAATTTGGTGCAGCCCCATACTTACACCATCTTTGTAAATAGGGGGCAGAGCCAAAATCAGTGGGTGTTGTGGCGGTCCTGCCCCTTTCATGCTAACTGTAGAGTGAAAAGGGGCATTAATTACAAGGCCGTGGTAAGCCATGTCAAGTGGCTTAATGGCATCTTGTAATTAAGATGCAGGGCTTATCGCCACAGGAACATTGCAAAAACTGTTGTTCCTGTGGCGATTAGCTCTTGCAAATATACCCCTACTTTGCACCAAAACTGACACAGCTGTAGTGATTTGCATTGCACCAGCAGACCAGCACCCATGCTAATGTTAAAAAATGGGACATAACCGAGAACGCCCAGCACAAACACCTGCAGAATTTGAAGCTGAGCCAATCAACTAAAACAGCACGAGCTGACTTGCATGAAATCCTAATGGCAAATTAAAGCTGGTGCAAACAATGGACAAGGGGACTATTGCGCTCTGTTCACAACTGTATAATATAATGGGGCAGATTTACCTTTTTTTTTTTTCCTCTGTTAAAAGTGACGCAAAAGTGGCGCAAGAGGCTTGTAAATTTGCCCCAGTGTACGTAAAACTGCTGTTTTTCGTGTGTTGTCCCATGCCAGTTGTCATTGCTTAGAACTTTGTACTTGGGGTGCACTTTGATTGTAGGTTTCGAGCAACTCAGTGGTGCAATTGACAGATTTATTTTGCACAAGCACTATGTGGTGATGTGATGCGGTCAGAGGCCTTAGCCATAACTTAATTACTGCACAGCTCGTAATCGTTTCTGCAGTTTGTCCTCTTAAGCGCAACTCGGGGCTGCAGATTTTCACGTAGCACTGGCGGTAGGGTGACCAGACGTCCCGGTTTTCCCCGGACGGTCCCCGTTTTTGGAGAAGTGTCCCCGTGTCCCGACACTTTTCTCCAATTCAATGAAATGTCCGGGTTTTTAAACAGTGTCCGGGTTAAACATACAAATGTCCCGGTTTTTCATTTGTTTCGGTTGTTTGAGCATGCGCGTGCATGCTCTCTTTGCACTGATTAAAGCGTGACGTTTAGGTGAGCGTTGTAGCAGGAAGGGAAATCGGGCTTTGAATGGGATGGGGGTGGGGAGAGGTGCTCCTTTCATTCCACAGCGTGAGGTTCAGCGCTTTGAATGCGACCTCTGTCTCCAGGCCGAGAAGTCAAAGGATGCAATCTGCATACATTCACACCTGAATGCCGGTCACTTAGGGTGCTTCCAGAGATACCTTTGTTTTTTTAATGCAGCGCTCCTGCTCCAACAGCTACTGATGGCAGTGCGTCTTTGAATGTCTTTATTTTGTAAAAGCCTACTTGCAGGACCTGCTTATATCCTTGTTTAGAAACAGTAACCTGTTTGTACTTCGTGTCCAGGGCCGGCTTTAGGGCGGTGCGAGCGGTGCCACCGCACCGGGTGCTGGCTTCCTGGGGGCGCCGTGTTTTAAAGTTTATTATGCTTTTGAAGCACCTGCTGCAGCGTTTCTTTACCCCCAGCAATTACCAGGCCTCACATAAATGTCAAGATAACTCGTGTGATTAATAATCTTCCTGGAGAGAGATCAGCATTTTGTATAGTTGAGGTTTTGACTTCTGTGAAGTAGAGGGTTAACATGCCTGCTGCAAAGAACCTGTACCAAGTAGATTACAGAGTGCGTATGATGTAAACAGATCAGCAGATTACTGCTTTCAAAAGAGATATCCTTTTGTTACTTGCAATTTATAACTTAAAGTCCTGATATAGAATAGTGAGCTATTAACTTTCATCCTAGAACTGCATACACATTGCAAAGTATACATTATTAGAGCATTGATTAATGTTGCAAAAAGGGATAATTTGGCTAGAAATCGATTCTTATTATTAAAGAAAACTCCCAAATATGCTGTTTCTTTTTCAACTCTGCGTTTGTGCTTCTCCACACAAAGCACTCTTAAACTATACTGCCTACCAGTATGGATGACTCCCTACACTTTTAGTCCTTTGGCTTATGTAACATTTCCTATACACTGATTACACATGCATGATTGATTGTCTCTGTGTAATGTGTGTGTGATGCGAAGTGCTCGGACACCCTACACTGGTATGAGTGGCGCTATATAACTAATTCAATGCATCTGAGAGAGTGTGGTTATGGAGACTTGGTCACTGTTAAAGGGTGCTAGTGAGAGAATCCGTGGTGGAGGTGGTCTTGGGGGGGCGCCAACAAACACTGTCGCACAGGGCGCCACCAGCACTAAAGCCGTGGTCACCAACTATAGCAAATGTTGAGGCAAAGTCTGTTTAAATGGAATTAATGGTTACAGCCAATAAAAGACCTCTGATTTGTCGTCTGTAATGCTTCATCTCGGTCTGTGGAGGGAGCTGTCTTTATAGTCCTTTTTCTATGTCCATGGCAGCTGTCAAATAGTCCTACCTTTATGTCGATGGTTACTGCAAACCGTAGTCCTACTTCTATGTCTATGACCTGTCCCCGTTTTTTGTTTTGAGAATCTGGTCACCCTAACTGGCGGGGTTAAAAATGTGGGCCCGAATACGCACACAACACCGGGCGCCCTTCCATTATGAGAATACTTAAATAAAAAAACGAAGCAAATGCAAATATATCCTCCTTATTTACACTCCTCCCTTCCCTCAATTCGTGCTTTACTCGCGAACTTCCACCCACTACCTTCTCACTGACTGTGAAAGGGCGGGGCTCCAGCAGTCACCGCACTGGTCTCCGAGTCCTCGCGCCGTTCACTCACCTGCAGCAAGCACAGAGCGCCTGTCTACAAACAAACTGAGGCGGGGAGACGGGCACAATGATGAGATTAAGGACCAAGAAAGTGCTGTAATTATCTTCAGTCTCCCGCTTCATAAATATGTAGAAATAAAAGAAATAGACTCTTTGAGACCCAGAAGCCCCAGTCAATGACCTTTTAGAAACAATATGTGCGCCGTCCTGGCTTCCTTCGCCCGTCAGGCGTTGCCATGGCAAATTGGCAGAACAGAAAACACACTGCAATTAAATGATAAAATAAATATATATAAAATGCCTAAAAGTTCATAGCGTTCTGGTGTGCCGTTCCCTCCTTTATCGCCGTGCTGTGTGCGCTGGGTTTTATTGAAGCGCTCTTTCTGATGGCTGCATTAATATCCAAGGAATTTCTGTTCCATTACTAGAAGTGTCTCGGCTCCCAGACTGTATTCTCTCTCCTGCCGCCTCCTCTTGTCTCCCCTGAGGGTGTAATATCCAGCAGGAGTGGTAATGGCTTCTGCGGAGAGGAAAAAACAACTTTCACTTACACTGTCCTTTGCTCTTAAAAGCAGGAGATTACAGTAGGAAAACGTTTGCTCCACGCTATCTCACCTCATACCGGCAGTTCAGCAGGTTCACGCACCTGCTGCGCGGGAGGAAGGGGGGAACCAAGAGCAAGCTAATGGCAGGCATGCTTGGGCCGAGGCACGAGTGCCCGCTTGTATGTGATCTGCTGAAAGAGTCAGTCTCCACTTGTTAGTTATGGCGTGATTTAGCAAATAATGCTATCCTTTTACTACACGGCCATTGTGTCTCCAGTGTTGTTTTGTGTCTGGCATTCTTAGGTCTAATAGCGATTAATGTGCTGCGGCAACAGAGGATGACCAGAATGCTAGATGAATCAAACGTTCACAACAGTCAAGCGATCTAAGTTAAATCCATTGTTCTTTTGTTCACTGTGCCACCCAAGTTTGGACCCAGCCACATGCAAATCAGTCTTGACTTTACTCCTCATGGGAACAGTCCAGCCTGAACTGCCAAGCTGAGTCCTCCCTGGACTGAAAACAAGCATCCTGGGACTGTTTCTGTGTAACACAATCATCATCAGCCAGGCTATCTTGAATCCATTGGCATAGCGCGCAAGGGACCCAAGTCTGGGCATAACCCATCCCACTTAGGGTAAAACGTGCTGCAACAACAAGTGATTGGCAGAATGTTGAGAGAATCAAACATTCACCCCCAGTCAATAGATCTGGGTTAAATTTATCATTATTTTGCTCACTATGCCACCCGTGTTTGGACCCAGCCATATGCAAATCAGTCTTGACCTTGCTCCTCCTCGGAACAGTCCTGCCTGAACTGCCAAGTCGGGTCCTCCCTGGACCAAAAACAAGGATGTTGGGACTGGTTTCAGGGTAACAGCCCTCATCAGCCAGGCTAGCTTGAATCCAGTGTCACAGTGAGCAAGGGGCCCACATTTGGGCATACCCATTCCACTAATGGTAAAAAGTGCTGTGGCAACAATTGATGGATGGAATCAAACATTCACCCCCAGGCAAGGGATCTGGGCTAAATCCATTGTTCTTTTGCTCATTATGCCACCCAAGTTTGGACCCAGTCATATGTAAATCAGTTTTGACCCTGCTCCTCGTGGGAATTGCCAAGCCCGGAACTGCCAAGCTGTGTCCTTCCTGGACCAAAAACAAGCATCCTGAGACCAGTTTTGGGGTAACACCCCTCATCAGCCAGTCTAGCTTGAATCCAGTAGCACGGGGAGCAAGGGACCCACGTATGGGCATACCCATCCCACTTAGGGTGAAAAGTGCTGCGGCAACAAGTGATGGACGGAATGCTGAATGAATCAAACACTCACCCCCAGTCAAGAGATCTGGGTTAAATCCATTGTTGAAGTGACAAATGAATGTATTTATTGCCTAACTGATCCTAGCCTCAAGATGTTAAAGTTGCATTTAGCCCCCACCCAGGATGAAACAGAAGGAATCTGATGGCCCTTTAAGTGAGGCTTTTGCGCTGGACTCACCTAGAATTTTGAATGGGATACGTAATTCACCTCCAGCAGGTGACTCCTACGAACACAAAGCAATATATGTGCTGCTGATTTTGTCAGCGGCCTGCACAGTGAAAAAGTCAGCTCATTTCATTGAGGCCGGTCCAGATCCTGCCTCAGGATCATTCATAGCTGTCAGGTCCGGGATCGAGATTTAACCAGCTCATTTTCAGCCCTGTACACTAGCCTCAGTTCCAGGGCAATGAAAGAGGGGGTCTCTTAGAAAAGAGCTGTGGGGGTGTGTATTTGGAATTGTTTTGGTGGCTCAGTGCAAGAAGAGCCAGGCGCATCACTAGAATTGTGTGCAACTATGTGTTGAAACATCTTGGCAGCCTTGTCCAAGGAATAGGGTGGGGAGCCTATCCCTGCAATACAAAGGCACCACAGGTCAGAACTATGATACAGGGGCAGGGCTGCCTGGTGCTAGATCATCACAGAGAGAGGCAGGCCAGGAATAAAGTGCGGCGTTAGGGGTGTATGGAATTTGGACCTGGTACTGAACATCAAGGGAGATTTGTTCCATGAAGGAGATGCTTAGGCAGAGATGTGGGGACTAGTTCTGAACATCACCCAGAGTTTTAACCTAGAAACGAGGTTCACTCAGAGAGCAAGAGAGAGTTGTGGGGTCCACCAGCAGCCTCTGGCCTAAAATGGTGTAAAGACAGAGCTGTGCAGAGCTTGTTGCTTAGTCAGCACAGAGAGGTTTGGGCCACCAATGAGGTGCACACCACGAGCTGTCAAAGACTCACGGGTATAACAGAGGGCACCTGGATCTGGTCGAAGAGAGGTGGCAGCTGTGCCCTTTTGATGCCGCCCACGGGCCCTGCCGCTGCTTGTGATCGTCTGCGCGGACTCGAACAGATTCATGCACAGACTGTTAAATTAAATACAATCTCTCCAAGGGTCTAAATGACAGACTGAGGGAGATAAATTACAGATTAAGCTTGGTAAAAAGTTTTGCCAGCGGTAGCAAATTACCTCTCATCAGCAACATGGATAATGCTGCTTGTTCTAAATTGGACAACTGTTTTCTTGCCGTGTTCCTGAGGATATTCTGTTTAATTGAAGAATGCAATCATATTACCGAGCTGATGGCTGGCTGGTAGGGGTCTGCGTAGAATAGGGGGTCATAGAACATTTCTCGGGATCCCCTGCAGAGTCCTGTCACTGGGGTGATAATGCTGCTTAACCATCCTGCATGCTAGACTCGGAAACAAATGTCAATTTTAAAGTGTGCGAGTATGATTCGACGTGCTCTGGGGACAGCAATGCCATAACACTGAAAAAGAACAATGACTTGCGTCTCTGGCGTATTATCACGGGTTCCCAACCCCTTCCCACTGATTCACCCGCCTCTTGCCATGTCCGCTAAACCCATCTCAACCTCCTGCATCCTCTCCCTTCTTCATGCTCCATCACAGTTGTGCATTATTACCTATAACTGTTAAATCACAGTAACATTTTAAGGGTAATCAAATTATCAAAATGAAGTGGGTGGAAGACAAGCTCTCCTGCCAGCATTCAGTTCAATACAATCATCTCTATTCGGCTAAAAGACAGCCATAACAGCACATTTCCAATACAATACTGCATAACACCATAGAAAACATTTACATTCCAGTGATAAAAGCCAAGAACAATTAAATAAATAAATCCTCACCAATACAAAGTTAGACCCCCCCCACCCTAATTCAGCTAGCAGCCTAAGCGGGCAGGCTGCTGAACCGTACATCTTCCTTGTATCTAGAGAACATCGGACAAAATGAATCACTGCATAGCAAGAGTATAAAGTGTTTAGTTTCTGCAAACTAGAGCTGCCTTTTGTTGTCTAATGTTTCCAGCACGCAATATCGGGATCAACAGCGCTTCCTATGCGAGTTATAAAGTGTGCAAAACAACATAAAGCGCATAGTGGTTTGCTGTGAGACATGACCACAAGGGCCATTGGGAGATTATGAAACCTAGGGCCTTAATGAACATAGGGTACACTTTACTGTTTGTACAGTGGCTCAGCTTAAAATGGGTGCACTGTGCGCAAACTCGAAAAGTGCACCCTATTACAGTGAATGCGCTGCTCCCAGGGCAGCCACAAACTCATGCAGGCTTGTGAGCAGCGCATTCGAGTGAAACAGGGAGTGGCTACTTCAAAGCTGCTCCGTTTTTTACTATGAGGTGGCAACCTGCCTGCAATTTAAAGAGGAATTAGAGTTCCCTTTATAGGAAGGGGTAGTGAGTGACTGCACCCACCTGCAAAGGGATGTCTGGGGCGTGTCCATAGGAACACTTTTCTCTCCTCCAGAGGGCCGCAATCAAGGGGTGTGCAAATAGTGGGCCTCCTTTTTGTGGCACACTTTCAGGGTGCCTCCTGACAACTACTTTGCCTTTGCACCCACATCCATAAAACAGCACAGGCACAAAGGTAAAGAAAACACCCACTTAAGATAGCATTGTGCTACATGTGCGCCAGCACTATTTGAATTACATAAGGGGCCACACAAGCGTCTGCAACCCGTTCTTGCAGAGGTAAGGTGATGTTTGCATATAAGGCGCCTCTCCCCACAATGCAGCTCAGTAATACAAAGTTGAGCTGGGGAGCGGCGCCGAGGGATTTTCGTGAATGTTGTGAGGATCGTTGGATTGGCGCTTGGCGTAGTTCTCCCCAGGCTCCACGGGGATCAAGCTTAAAGAAAACTGTGAGCATTCCCCCACTTGTGCTGCTGCCCAATGTTCGCGCCCCCAGGGCTCGGTGCGGGCCCTTCGTACTTGACGGCATCAGAAAGCAATCGTCCAGGCAGGAGGCAGACGAGGCAGCGTAAGGCCTGGAGCACCAAGCAGCACACCCCCGCCCCCCACAGCCAAGGGCAGAGGGATTCCGGCTGGCGGAGGACAGCCACATTGGCAGTGACGCAATTCGCCATGGCCTGCCAGGGAGAGCTGGTTTATTTGCGCCGCCGAACCCCGCAAGCAAAAAGGATGATTTGAACAGCAGTTGGTGTCAGTTTGGCCACTGAGAGCACCATGCAGCGTAGGCTGCGGCTGGCCACGTCCACGGGGTTAAGGTGAGCACGGACATGCGTGGAAGGTGGTGGGGGAAGCCTGATATGCTAATTTTAATGCCGCTCGGAATGAGCTAGCCTTCCAGCATGGGTGAATAGTTTGGGGAATATGGGGAGCAGCACAGACAACTGACACCGCAATATTGTGAAAAAGGCTGCTTTTATTGAAACAGGTGCACATCACAATTAAAAGGCCCTTGGCCTGATGCCTTACAAAACTACAACCTCACTATACAAACTGTTACCTATGTTACACTACCCCCACCCCTAAGGTTCCCCCACACAACATTTTTAAACCTACAATTCAGTACCCCCTACTGTGACCTTATAACCTTTGAACTTTACCATTTCACCCCTACTGTGACCTTTTAACCTTGACCTTTGAACTTTGGCCTTTGAACTTTACCCATTCAATTTTGACCTTTCAACCTTAACCTTTACGACTATTAACCTGTTACTAACCTAACTTCCTAAAGCACCTTTGAGATCCTACCTCATGAACTTATCTACCCATTCCCTTTCAGCCTGGTTTGCCTCTGTCAATAACGAATAAACTTGTCTAACATGCCAACTTGACTGCCAACTGCCACCCAGAAAAAGGGGGGGAACTACCCCTTTTTCTGCCCCCCAAAAACCTAGGTACCGTCAGAGCCTCCGCAAGGGAAACCTGCACCCGACACAATCCGACCCATAAGAAAAAGGAAACCACGACAACCCCCTAAAAATACAACCGAGTCATAAGATAAAGCCAGCCGCCTGAACTTCGTGAAAAGATGTCCTGACACCATAGACCCTTTCCATGCCTTCCTATTGCCTCCATGTGTATAGCCCCCATGCCACACCTGCATGGCCAGAACTCAACCCACCTAGCACCGCTTGACCATTGGTGTAACTCACCTGTATGTAAATTCCTAACCCCTGCCCCCCCGCCACCAATAACCTATCTTAAGAGGGTAGCAGCTACCTCCCCCCCAGACCCCCTTCTCCTCTGCGATCCCATGTGCAAATGATATGGATACAGCACCTCTTTTCTTGCTGGTCTTCGCATATTACCAATGAATCCTCCAGTATCGAAATAGACACACCGGAGACCTCCAACTAGAGCCGAACCTGAAAAACAACAATAACATTTTAGAAAACGAAATATCTTAGCAACACTTCCTCCCTGACTTGTACACATTGCTAACAGCATTACATGTCCTTCTCCCCAAGACCTCATGTCCGCCATGCTCCAGCCCCATGGCAAGTTTCCCAAGACCATGTGTGTCTGCAGCTCCCCAGCAGTACAGAGAACAGTGGAAAAGTAGCCCCTTTGCCCACCCTTGTGACATAACAAGCCTCAGCCCGGTGCCACATTTCCAACAGGGAAGTGCCACACGTCCAAGGGCAACATAAAAACTAGGTACCTACTCCCTACAGCCCTGCCAAGACCTCACCAATCTGTCGTAGACTTGCAAAAATCTGTATGTATGCTGTCCACTGGTGGCTTCCCCTAAACTTACCCCTTTTAACCATAACAATTCATAATCCTAAAAATAGCCCCCCAGATAAGCGGGACAAGAACAACAACTATTGTGTTCTCCAGAGCCACACACGCGTAACTTATTGAATAACCTCTGCACATAAGCCACAGTCTCCGGTGTCAAAGAGGGGATCCCCCTCCTAAAATCCCCCACCCCAACCCCACGAAAACCTGTACCCCACTTGTCTCGCAACGGGGAGTATCCCTGCCCAAAAACTACCCTCGGCTGTGGACCTTTCTGCTGTCCCACGTACTAGCGACTATCCTTGTTCAAACGGCTACCAAAGAAACTGTACCCATCTTCAATCCTCACTCTAGTCTTTTCTCTCCCTTGCTCCCTGCTAAGCAGAACTGCACCGCAGGCTTTGTAACCGTGTACATCTTACAGGAACTCACCTAAATGAGAGCCCAGAGAAAGCATCCGCGATGTCCTAGCCCTCCCCCGTCGCATGACACGCTGTTAACATGCCTTCGAATTTTGACCTGCGTATACCAACCCAGCAACAAATTCAGCCCCGTACAGGGACCCACTGTCTGCCCATTTTGTAACGGGCCCCTAAGCTAGGCCCTAGCTGTCCCAAGCACTGTCCCACACCTTCTGGCAGCCCATGGAAATGAGCTTGGTAGATTTATCCCCTTGCTAAGTATGCCCCCTTGGCCATGGTATCAATTACAATGCCTATGAGTGGCAGCACCGTACTGGGTCCAGCTGCTTTCCTTATTGTCAAAAGTACACTGAGTATGCCCCTGAGCTCCCAGCACTGTCCAGCCTCCTCTGGCAGTCTGTGGAACTGGGCTTATGCTCTCTAATCCTTACCCGTACGCAGGACCTCCATGGTCACAGACTCAATGTCATAACCCAGGGATGACTGTGCCATGCTCACCAGGCTGTTTTCCATGCTGTCAACTATTCCCCAGGTTCACCCGTGCCTCCCAGAACTGTCAAGCCTCCTCTGGCACCGCGTAACAGGCTTGTCAGCTCTAGTCACCCTTAACCAGCCATGCCTCCATGGCCACAGTATCATTGTTGATGCCCCTGAATGCCAGTGCCGTTCTGGGCCACTTGACTTATATGTTACCACGGGTACTCCAAATATCAACACAAACTCCTCCAGCATGTGCGATTGCCGTTCTGGGCCACCTGTCTGCTGTGTTACCAACGGTACCCCAAAGGTCCACTCTGAGCTCCTCGAGCATGCCCAGCAACCTCTGGCAGCCCTTGGAACCAGTGCTAAAGCCGTTCTGGGCCATGTATCCACAAAGATGCCAATGGTACCGCAAAGGCCAACTCCGAGCTCCTCAAGCCTGTGCTAGTGCCGTTCTGGGCCATGTATCTTTTAGGTTGCCAATGGTACCGCAAAGGTCAACTCCGAGCTCCTCAAGCATGCACTAGTGCCGTTCTGGGCCACGTATCTTTTAGGTTGCCAATGGTACCCCAAAGGTCAACTCTGAGCCCCTCGAGCATGTGCTAGTGCTGTACTGGGTCACTGGTTTTTTATGTTGCCAATGGTACCCAAAGGTCAACTCTGAGCTCCTCAAGCATGCTTAGCGTCCTCTAGCAGCCCTCGGAACTTAACGTGTTTTCTCTATCACCATTAGTAACCAGGCAGCCATGGCCTCATGCTCCATCTCACCACCCTGTATTGACAGCCCCCAACCTGGGTCCAGCTGTCTGCTCTGGTGCCGAATGCACACCAAACCACCTATGATCCCCATTTGAGTTTGCTTTATCACCACCATAACCAGGCCTCCGTGGCCACAGGATGGATCTCAATGTTCTAAGATGACAGCCTCAAAATGTGTCCAGCTGTCTGCTCTTGTGCACTCATGTACCCCAAATCACCCCTGATCCTCAATCATGTCGGCTGTATCACTATGTTAAACAGGCCTCACTGGGCACCGAATCCATCGTAAGGGCTCTGATGCCAAAATTTCCCCCGGAAACTGGCCACCCCACAATGAAAACTTTTCCCATGACATTACACTTTGAAAAAATAAGCAACCCAGGCCTCTTCCTCCAGTGCGACACTTCCAAGCGAGCTACCCCCTGCTAATACCCTTGGATGGAAGACCAATGCTGACTCTTCCATTCTTGAGAATCCTCCGACTATGCGTGAGCAGTTTCCCTTAACCCCCTGGTAATTGAAGTAATTTTTTGATACTGTACCGCCACACTCCAAATTATTTAAAGGTCCAAGTTACTAGGTGTATTAGAAGTTGCTCCCCGTCCACACCCTTCCCCTCCCCCCTCTGGCCCATACGCCCGCCTGTATTGCTGTGTCCCTGCAGACTTCTGCCATAATAATTGGTAAGAGAAGGTGTACCCCCGGGGCCTTTAAGTCTGCATGCCCACCTACAGAAATCCCTGGTGCACCTTCCGGTATTAAGGCTCCCGCCAGCACCAACAGTATCAGCTTTTTTCTTTAATTGCCAGCCTAAACCGTGTACCCACAGCTACGGGCCCTCCCCGTAGTGTAATCCTTTGGTCCCAAGCTCAGCATTCTCCTTCCTTCATACCCTAACCCCATCTTGAACTCTCGCACCGAAGCTCCTTCCTCAATTACACCCGACACCCAGATTATGCTGCTGCACTTTTATCTGGTGCTAGAACCAGTGTCCATTCTGGAGCCCGCCCTTTGTCCCCTTTTGTTCTCCTCATCTCAGGTTCTCCATGGCTGTCCTGATGCCACTGTCCTTTCTGTCGCCGCTTGCCTGCTGAATTAACCTGGAAAATGTCATGAGCAAATTGGTGAGATCCCCCGCCCCCCCCTTCAGTACCTCCTGCTAATTATCGTAAACTAAAACTCCCTCGTAGGACGGGTTGTGACATTCCATGTGTCCGCCTCCATGCGCGGCAGCATTTTCTGCCTACCCTGGTGCTTAACTGCACATCCTCATAATACTTCAATAGCATTGACAGGAACCGAACTCTTATCCTTTGAACCTGTGACCCAAAACGGCACATCACTTACTATTTGTGCCATAGCTCCCTCCAAACCGCTTCACCTTTATCCGTATACCCTCATGCCTACATTGAAGAACCGTACCATAACCTTCCAGTCATACCATAACCCAAAAGCTGCTTTCCGAGTCGATTTCCGCCACGGGGAGTACTGTCCCCCTTGGCCTGGTGTAAGTTCTTGTTGGCGCCATAAATAGGACTGTAACTGTGCACACACAAGTTGTACAATCCATGCTACTTACCTACAGAAAACTTTGTCAAGAAAAATCTGGTAAATTAATTATTAAAACATTGCAAATTCTCGTGTTGGGCACTTTGGGCGTGCATGTACAATTTGCATGTAACTCCACATTGCAAGTTTATTCTACTCAGAATAAAAATAAATATATATATATATATATATATATATATATATATATATATATATATATATATATATATATATATATATATATATATATATTACCTACTGGCAGACGCCAGTAGGTAGTTATAGTTAGGACCTATTTTCCATAGGTAATCTGCAACATTCTATTTGGAATAACGTTGGCGCCGATTGACGAATCTTCGCGAAATTTTCCAAACTTTTGGCCAGCACCTGTCCACTCCTATCCTGAAAATTTCACAGTGATTCGTCAAGCGGGGGCAGAGAAAAAAGGGGGGTCCCAAAACGCGTTTTCCCCATGCATTTTCACATAGGACCTGTTGACGCAGCTACAGCCCGAACTGCTGAACGGAATTACACCAAATGTGGCAAAGAGGTATTCCTCAGTTCAGACTTGTGCCTTTTGCTTAAATGGTGTAAATCCGTTCAGTAGTTCCTGAGAAAATTAGAGTTAAAAAGATAGATATATCTGGGTGGAGCCTAACCACACATCTCATCGTGAGATCTGATTAGCTGTCAGTACTTCATCCAAGAAGTATTGGCAGCCATCTTGGGACCAATATACATGATAGCACCTCATTAAAAAGCATTGCAGTTAATAGAAGGTTTTAAGACTTTAGTTACATTATAAATCATTTGTTGATGGTACCATACTCATTTTAGGAATTGTGGTGTGTTCTAAGATGATTTTACCATGTGAAAAAGCCTTCTGCTGTGATATCATGAATCATGTTTGAGAGAAAACTATTTTCTCATGCTTTTCCCACAGAGGTTTGGAAGGTGATCTATAAGCTGAACTGAGAGCATATTTTCTGTAAATTCACATTATCTTTCTCAGTCATGTGAGAATGAAGTCTGACATTCTCAGTAAAATATGTACATCCAACAAGGGCAGAGACTGTCAGTTGATTCCTTTGTGTTCTACTGCAGCTTCCCACAGTGTTCTAAAGAACAACTAGAGCGCTAACAGTCCTACTTATGACAAACGTATGGCACACCTGAAGCCATCTTGATTGGAATAAAGTGGTAACTTCTAAAAATTTAATTTAAAAAGGAACAACATGAGGGGGTTCATTTTGCCATAGAAAGTATGATTAGTGCTGCAGAAAGAAAAATTAGGGCACGTTTTGAGTGACTTCTCAAATCCTCTTCTATTTCATAAAAAAAATCTGACATGCACTTTCAATACCAGCAGCAGACTTCCCTGGTGAGCAGTAGCTTTACTACAGTGATCTAATAAGCAACTAGAGTGCTAACATTCTGAATTTATGGCAAATGTGTGACACATCTGAATGCTATCTTGATGGAATCAAAGTAAAAAACTGAAAGTATTTCCTACTGAGGAGACTGTAGTAAATGAGGAAATTAGGAAACTTCATAACAAATAAGTCTCCCAAAATGGCCACCAGAGACAAAAGAGCCCAAATGTAGCACAAATATCACCCAGATGTAGCCCAAGTATAACCCAATGACAGAATGTCCCAGAGTGTTCTAACGAACAACTAGAGCGCTAACAATCTTACTTATGACAAAAGTATGGCACACCTGAAGCCATCTTGATTGGAATAAAGTGGTAACACTTAAAACATTTAATTTACAAAGAAACAAAATGAGGGGGTTCATTTTGCCATAGAAATTATGATTAGTGCTGCAGAAAGAAAAATTAGGGCACATTTTGACTTCTCAAATCCTTTTCTATTTCATAAAAAAATTCTGACATGCAGACTGAAACATGCACTTTGAATACCAGCAGCAGACTTCCCTGGTGAGCAGTAGCTTTACTACAGTGATCTAATGAGCAACTAGAGTGCTAACATTCAGAATTTATGGCAAATGTGTGACACATCTGAATGTCTTCTTGATGGAACCAAAGTAAAAAACTGAAAGTATTTCCTACTGAGGAGACTGAAGTAAATGAGGAAATTAGGAAACCTCATAACAAATAAATCTCCCAAGGTGGCCAACAGAGACAAAAGAGCCCAAATGTAGCACAAATATCACCCAGATGTAGCCCAAGTATAGCCCAATGACAGAATGTCCCAGAGTGTTCTAACGAACAACTAGAGCGCTAACAGTCTTACTTATGACAAAAGTATGGCACACCTGAAGCCATCTTGATTGGAGTAAAGTGGTAACACTTAAAACATTTAATTTACAAAGGAACAAAATGAAGGGGTTCATTTTTCCATAGAAATTATGATTAGTTCTGCAGAAAGAAAAATTAGGGCACATTTTGACTTCTCAAATCCTCTTCTATTTCATAAAAAAATTCTGACATGCAGACTGAAACATGCACTTTGAATACCAGCAGCAGACTTCCCTGGTGAGCAGTAGCTTTACTACAGTGATCTAATGAGTAACTAGAGTGCTAACATTCAGAATTTATGGCAAATATGTGACACATCTGAATGTCTTCTTGATGGAACCAAAGGAAAAAACTGAAAGTATTTCCTACTGAGGAGACTGAAGTAAATGAGGAAATTAGGAAACTTCATAACAAATAAATCTCCCAAGGTGGCCAACAGAGACAAAAGAGCCCAAATGTAGCACAAATATCACCCAGATGTAGCCCAAGTATAGCCCAATGACAGAATGTCCCAGAGTGTTCTAACGAACAACTAGAGCGCTAACAGTCTTACTTATGACAAAAGTATGGCACACCTGAAGCCATCTTGATTGGAGTAAAGTGGTAACACTTAAAACATTTAATTTACAAAGGAACAAAATGAAGGGGTTCATTTTTCCATAGAAATTATGATTAGTTCTGCAGAAAGAAAAATTAGGGCACATTTTGACTTCTCAAATCCTCTTCTATTTCATAAAAAAATTCTGACATGCAGACTGAAACATGCACTTTGAATACCAGCAGCAGACTTCCCTGGTGAGCAGTAGCTTTACTACAGTGATCTAATGAGTAACTAGAGTGCTAACATTCAGAATTTATGGCAAATGTGTGACACATCTGAATGTCTTCTTGATGGAACCAAAGTAAAAAACTGAAAGTATTTCCTACTGAGGAGACTGAAGTAAATGAGGAAATTAGGAAACTTCATAACAAATAAATCTCCCAAGATGGCCAACAGAGACAAAAGAGCCCAAATGTAGCACAAATATCACCCATATGTAGCCCAATTATAGCCCAATGACAGATTGTCCCAGAGTGTTCTAACGAACAACTAGAGCACTAACAGTCTTACTTATGACAAAAGTATGGAACACCTGAATCCATCTTGATTGGAATAAAGTGGTAACACTTAAAACATTTAATTTACAAAGGAACAAAATGAGGGGGTTCATTTTGCCATAGAAATTATGATTAGTGCTTCCAGAAAGAAAAATTAGGGCACATTTTGACTTCTCAAATCCTCTTCTATGTCATTAAAAAATTCTGACATGCAGACTGAAACATGCACTTTGAATACCAGCAGCAGACTTCCCTGGTGAGCAGTAGCTTTACTGCAGTGATCTAATGAGCAACTAGAGTGCGAACATTCAGAATTTATGGCAAATGTGTGACACATCTGAATGCCTTCTTGATGGGACCAAAGTAAACAACTGAAAGTATTTCCTACTGAGGAGACTGCAGTAAATGAGGAAATTAGGAAACTTCATAACAAATAAATCTCCCAAGATGGCCACCAGAGACAAAAGAGCCCAAATGTAGCCCAAATATCACCCAGATGTAGCCCAAGTATAGTCCAATGACAGAATGTCCCAGAGTGTTCTTAAGAACAACTAGAGCGCTTACTGTCTTACGTATGACAAAAGTATGGCATACCTGAAGCCATCTTGATTGGAATAAACTGGTAACACTTAAAACATTTAATTTAAAAAGGAACACAATGAGGGGGTTAATTTTGCCATAGAAATTATGATTAGTGCTAAAGAAAGAAAAATTAGGGCACATTTAGAGTAACTTCTCAAATCCTCTTCTATTTCATTAAAAAATTCTGATATGCAGACTGAAACATGCCCTTTTAATACCAGCAGCAGACTTCTCTGGTGAGCAGTAACTTTACTACAGTGATCTAATGAGCAACTAGAGTGCTAACATTCAAAATTTATGGCAAATGTGTGACATATCTGAATACCTTCTTGATGGAATCAAAGTAAAAAACTGAAGGCATTTCCTACTGAGGAGACTGCAGTAAATGAGGAAATTAGGAAACTTCATAACAAATAAATCTCCCAAGATGGCCACCAGAGACAAAACAGCCCAAATGCAGAACAAATATCACCCAGATGTAGCCCACATGTAGCCCAATGACAGAAGTGTGCAAAACACTTATTTTTTGTGTATTTGCAGTTTTATATAGTGCAGACTTGTCAGATATTGGAGTGCTTTACATGAGCATTGGTTACATCACACAAGATCAAATTCATTTTGGTTGTAGACATGGGGAGATTAAGTGATTTGACCAGAATCACAGAATGTTGAGATGAAGCAGAAACTCCAACCTGGTTCCCCAGTTGCAAAGTCTGCAGCTCTGGAAGTAACACCACATCCTCTTCCCTAAGTGCAACATTTAATCAAGTGGTCAACTGGATTAAAAAACATAAAGATTACAAATAATTTAAAAGTTCTTTCTCGCTATTTGAAAACTCAGAAATATGTACTCATTTTAGTTTTTTACCGCACTAACCATAATTTTGATGCAAATAAGACCCTCTCATATATGTAATTTCTAAAGGAAATGCTCTATGTATTACAGTTTTGATCACATCAAGATGACGTCAGGCGTTCCACACTTTTGTAATAAATATAGAATGTTAGCAATCTAGTTGTTCATTGGGATACTGTTGAGAGGCAGAGGCTAGGGGCACGGACTCTGAAAATTGAAGGCAGGTAGGAGAGTGCAGAGGCAACAATTTGACCACAATGGACAGGCAGGAAGGGCAGTGGCAGCACGACAGACTATGGAGGGCAGTGGAAAGGGGGGCAGGGGTAACAAACCAACAATACAGGACTGGCAAGAGAGGCTGTGGCAATATAATAGACCATTGTGGGCAGAAGGAAGAGGCAGTGGTAGTACAACCATACATGCCAACAGACCCGTTTCAGCCAGGAAACGTCCAATGTTTTTAAGCTCAAATGGGCTTTATTTGATCTGTCTCCTGTCTACAATCTCCTCTTTTTCAATGTAACTCAAAGGGGAAAATCAATACCCCAGTTTTTTTCCAAAATCTCCCTCTTACCAAGTTCAAAATGTTCGCAAGTATGGTACATTGGATCATGGTAGGCAGGAGGAATTGGGGTAGGGACATGGACTCGGATAACAGAGGACAGGAGGGACATGGAGAGGTGCCCCTAACTGACCCTACAGGGCAGGCATCAGGGTTTGCAGCAGCACAATACACCACACAGGGCATGCGGGACAGGAGTGCAGTACAACAATCCATAGAAAGCAATAGGGAGGGGACAGGACCATGCACATGGACAACAGAGAACAGAGGGGAAAGAGGCAATGGTAGCTAGCTGACCATAATGGACAGACAGGAGAGAAAGCTGCAGCATAACAGACCATAAAGGGCAGGAGGGACGGATCAGGGGCATTACAATGGAACAGACAAGCCAGGAGGGAGGGAATAGGGGTCTGCACATGGAAACAGAGGGCTGAGGGCAAGGGGGCAGGGCAGGAGCAGCAAGATGACCATGGAGGTCAGGCAGGATGGGCACTAGAAACAAGACACACCATGGAGAGCAACAGTGAGACTATGATGGCATACGCACAGACCATGGAGGGAAGGTGGGAGGGGGTCAGGGGCAGCTAGCTGGCCACACAGGGAAGGTGGGAGGGGCCATGGCAGCACAGAAGACCATGCATGGCAAGCGTGAGGGTTAGTGGCAGCACAATGGCTATGATGGGCAAGAAGGAGGGTGCAGGGGCATGCACAAAGGACCATGGAGGATAGAAGGGAGGGTCAGGACCTGGGCACAGACAAGAGAGTTCAGGGGAAGGGGCCTCACAACAGACCGCGCAGGGCAGGCAGGAGGAGCAGTTGCAGCACAACAGACCAGGGAGGGCAGAAGGGTGTGGCAGTAAAATAGACCATGGAGGACAGGAGGAAGGGGATAGGGGCAAGGCATGTGGACAGGCAGGGTGGAGGTGGCAGGGACAGGTTACAGTCATCTGACAATGCTAGGCAGGTGGGAAGGGAGTGGCAGCTCAACAGAACACTCAGAGTAGATAGGAGTGGCAGGACCATGGAACATGGTGGGCAAAAAGGATGGAGCATGCACAAAGACATCGGAGAGCGGGGGAAGGAGAATAGGGGCAGCAAGCTAAGCACAGAGGCTAAGCAGGAGGTCAGTGATGGGCCATAAAATTGGACAATGGAGGGCAGGAGGAGTGGACTGGTACATCATGCTAAATGGAGGGCAGTGGCAGCACATCAGACCATGCATGGTAGGAGGGAGGAGGCTAGTCCATGGATTCAGACAACAGAGGATAGGGAGGAGGTGGATGGGGCAAGAAGGTGGGTATTAGGAACTTTATTGTTTTTAAAATGTGTGTCTGTGCGAACTACTTAAAATATGAACAAGTATGCAGCATAATCTCACTTTTATTCAGGAAGAAGAGGACGTTTGTGACTGTGACTCCAGGCTCACTTGGCAGAAACACCCCCTGACCCTCCACCCCCATCGCAAAATGTAATGCCCGTGAAAAGGGTAGGTGGACGCAGTGTTATATAGAACATAGTCCTGAGAGCACGATTGAAAATGAAAACTAGATATAGTATATGGTATAAACTATGCATCAAAAAGTGTGATATAAGATGAACCGGGGCGTGAAATATAATATGCAATGCATTGTGCGCAATGACAGATTCATTGGAGAGCGCGAGATAGCACAGGCACTAGCACGTGCTATGCGATATGCGCCTTGGAGTGTAATATGCACAGGGCAGTGTTGTGTAACCTAACTAGTCTCTAAAGTTGTAATATAAAATATGTGCTGGGGAGTGTAACGTTGCATATGCACTGTGACAAAGATATGGATCCCAGATTGTAATATGTATGGCATAGCGCTGTGCGTTATAACATAGGCATCGAGGAAGGCACGTTAGATGGGGCAATATAACCCGTGCGAAGGCAAGTGTGGCATGACATATTCACGGGGTGGTGTTACAGTGCACATGGGCTAGAGAGTGTCATAGCATACGCACTAGCTGGTAGAATACAACACAGAGGTGTGTGGCACTCGGCGGGCACTGGTGGGTGTAACACAGCATTGGGCTCAGCCAGGAGCACGCTGTGACTCTCAAGTGAGGTTCATCTCCTTTCCAGAGAGTAAAATAAAAAGTATTACACATCTGGCGGTGGATGTGTGTTTTATTAACTGTGAGGGGGGTTTCTTGCATAGTTTGGTCGAATTTTTGTCGAATCCCCTTTGAATGGCTTGGTGTGCGTGTGTATTAAATGTGCCGGTCAATAGCTACCCATGTTTGTATGAATAAATGACAAGGGTGTCTACTTGGAGAGTACCCACCGGCGGGGGCGCCGGGATCAGGCACGGTAGGGCGTCAGACACGTCAGAGCTTCACTAGCGGTGTAAATACATTTCACGTGGATTCATTGTATGCATAGTCGCCTTTTAATGAATATCATGCAAATCGTCATGGTGATAGGTACATACGGTTTGTCCAGCATGTCCTAGGTGTTTCTATAAATGTATCTTTTTTTAAAATAATAAAAAACAAAAGCTGGCCCCGGGGCCATAAGTGGCCTGAGGAGGGGGACAACGCAGCCCCCCTCCTAAAGAATTTTTTTAAAAAAGGCCATGACCCGGGGTTTGGGGTCCCCGGGGCCGATTAAGGCCTTGGAAAGGGGGGCCACGCGGCCCCCTTCCAAATTAATTTTTTTCAACAAAAAAAATTAGGGTGCAGGCCCTGGGGATGGGGTCCCCAAGGCCAATAAATTAGAAAAAGAAGGGGGGGCACAAAGCCCTCCTTCTTAAAAAAATAAAATAAATAAAAGACCGGCATCCTGCCGGAGGCCACACTCCCTCCTTGCAGCACTCTGCAAACGCGCCCCCTGGCCAGTTGTAAGTTGGGGAATTAATTCCCCTTCAATACTGAGGGTCCCTGAGGGCCAACTAGCCCAACAGGTGTCTCCAGTATGCGCCAGAGAGCTGCGTTGCAGACAGGTGTTCTGAGGCCACGCCCCTTTTTACACCTCTATGCAACGCAGCTCTGTGGCGCTTACAGGAGGTACCTAATGGGCTAGTTTGACCCTAGGGACCCTTAGGATTCAAGGGGACTTCATCTCTCAACTTAGAGCGGCCATAGGGCACGTTTACACAGTGGTGAAGGGAGGGGATGGGGCCTGAGGTGACGTGTGCAAACACGCCCTGTGGCGCGTTTTAAGTTGGGGAAATAATTCCCTTTCAATCCTGAGGGACCCTGGGGGCCAACTAGCCCACCAGGTGCTTCCAGTAAGCGCCACTGCTCTACATGGCAGAAAGGTGGTGCAGGCCGTGCCCCTTTTTACACCTCTCTGCAATGGCGCTTACTGGACGTACCTAGTGGGTTTTTTTGCCCCTAGGGACCCTCAGGATTCCAGGGGACTTAATCTCCCAACTTAAAACGGCCACAGGGCGTGTTTACACAGTGGGGAAGGGAGGGGACGGGGCCTGAGGTGACGTGTGCAAACACGCCCTATGGCACGTTTTAAGTTGGGGAAATAATTCCCCTTCAATCCTGAGGGCCCCTGGGGGCTAACTAGCCCACCAGGTGCTTCCAGTAAGCGCCACTGAGCTGCATTGCAGAGAGGTGGTACAGGCTGTGCCACTTTTTACACCTCTGTGCAATGCATCTCTGTGGCGCTTACTGGAGGTACCTAGTGGGCTAGTTGGACCCTAGGGACCCTCAGGATTCAAATGAACTTAATCTCCCAACTGAAAACGGCCACAGAGCGTGTTTACACAGTGGTGAAGGGAGGGGACGAGGCCTGAGTTTACGTGTGCAAACACGCCCTGTGGCGCGTTTTAAGTTGGGGAAATAATTCCCCTTCAATCCTGAGGGACCCTGGGGGCCAACTAGCCCACCAGGTGCTTCCAGTGAGCGCCACTGCGCTGCGTTGCAGAGAGGTGGTCTAGGCCGTGCTCCTTTTTACATCTCTCTGCAACGCAGCTCTGTGGTGCTGACTGGAGGTACCTAGTGGTCTAGTTGGACCCTAGGGACCCTCAGGATTCAAGGGGACTTAATCTCCCAACTTAAAACGGCCACAGGGCGTGTTTACACAGTGGGGAAGGGAGGGGACGGGGCCTGAGGTGACGTGTGCAAACACGCCCTGTGATGCGTTTTAAGAGGTAGTTTTAATCCCCTGCCCTATTATATACTAGGGGCTTACAGAGGAGGTCATGTTAATCACAGGGGGACCCCAACACATAGTGTTCCCTAGTGTATGTAGGTGTTTTCACTGTATTCTGAGTGTCTTTTAACATAGCACTGGCTCTAGGACTGGTTAGTCAGACTCAGTTACCACCAGTATCCGTCTGAAAAAAGTTGAGGGTACAGGATGATTTTGCAACAAGGCTTCTTTCTGCTCTTCTGTTTGTTCTTTCTGCACGTTATCCTTCTTCCTGCACTTTTCTCTGTCTTTGAGGACTTTTGTTGCTTCTTTCTGCATTTCTTTCTTTTCTTTCTGTGCGTTTTTTCTTCTCTCTTCACATGTCCTATCTCTGTAGGCATAGTTAGAAATTAGCATTTAAAAAACCTTTGAAATTCACTGAAAAAACCATAGGTTTCAGGCACGTTATAGTTAGGAATTAGCATTTACAAAACCTTAAAAATTCACTGAAAAAAACATAGGTTTCAGGGGCGTTATAGTTAGCTGGACTTTTCACTTGTACAAAACCATTGAAATTCCCCCGTTATAGTTAGTTCAGCTAACTATAACTCGCGCGCCCGCAATGCACTGCTGATGACGTCACATATTACATCACTCATGACATGGTAAGTAACATCACTCATGACATCACTGATGACATCTCAAATGACATCACTGATGACATCATCCTTGTGATAGAGTGGCAGACCTCCTCTCCCCCTAATATAACCTTTGATACACACATTCAAAAATAGAAACTAAAATTTTCAAAACAATGGCCATACCAATAACAGTTACAACAACCTATTCAGTAATTCTAAAATCCACATACACATCCACTCATTTACCAACAGTCCTATACAGTCACTCATACATGTACTCACTCATCATATGTACTCATACACCTATACATCCTGTTACACAATGCCACTCATCCATAGAGTTACTCACACACATAGTCACTCATGCTAATAAAGAATCAAGCATCCATTTACTTGCATATACAGTTATACACACACCACCACACTTACTTCTACAGAAACTCACACATACTTAGTCTTTTAAACAATCACTTATAGAAACACATACTTATTCATACAGGAACTCTTCCAGTCTCTCACTCTCACATATACTCACTTATATACACCAATAGTCACATATACTAGTTTAAAACATATGTAGTTACTCATAAAGACACTATTGAGACAGTCATTCACTCACTAACACACCCATGCACACACTCATCCACCAATACAGTCCTGCACACATGCTGTCTTCAACACATATAAACAGTGAGTCACTCATTCATGCACCTATGCACTACGTAATACCCCCCACCGATCCATACAGACACTCAGACACTCATACTGATACTCAAAAAACCAACTAATAACCTACATAGACACTCATGTAGCTACTCACCAACCCATGTAGCCACTTATACACAAAGTGAGAGACTGATACAGATATTTACATATTTAAACGTTACTCACTAAGCCATGTATTCACTAAGATACACTTAATCAGTCAGTTATACAATCAATTTTTCAAAAACAAATCATCCATTTAGACACGTATATACCCATTTATTCTTCCATCGACCTTGAGATGTACATATATAAAACATATGTAATTTTCAGAAAAACACACATTCACTGGATGATGTCATCAGTGATGTCATCAGTGATGTCATTTGATATGTCATCAGTGATGTCATGGGTGATGTCACTGACCATGTCATTAGTGATGTAATATGTGATGTCATCAGCAGTGCATTGCGGGCGCGCGAGTTATAGTTAGCTGAACTAACTATAACGGGGGAATTTCAATGGTTTTGTATGAGTGAAAAGTCCAGCTAACTATAACGGCCCTGAAACGTATGGTTTGTTCAGTGAATTTTTAAGGTTTTTTAAATGCTAATTCCTAACTATAACGTGCCTGAAACCTATGTTTTTTTCAGTGAATATATATATATATATATATATATATATATATATATATATATATATATATATTCAACCAAAAAAATCCCTCGATTTTTCCAGCGCGCTCACAGTCGGTGCGAGAAATGCAGACAAGGGATTGAGATCTGCATTTGTATTTTCACCAAAAAGAAGAAGTACTCGCACTCCAGGAAATAAATATACAATCAAAGAAAAAATCAACTGTGAAAGTACATATGCTGTATATATGTTGGAATGCAATTGTGGAAGCAGATATATTGGAAGTACAATATGTCAATTAAAAAAGAGAATACTGGAACACATCCGCGCAATCCTAAATGATGACCAAACATATGCCATGACAAAGCATATGAAATCACATCAAAAATATGGATGGCAACAAATGAACTAATGGGGACTTGCAACAATCCCCATAAATGAAAGAGGAGGAGACAGAACCAAAAAACTAAGACAATTGGAGTAACAAATGAGAATCAGATTTCAAACTAAACAGCCAAGAGGATTGAACGGTGATGAAGAACTCCATGTACATTTGTAAATAACCAGCTTGTGAAAAAAGAACCAAATGTCTGAAACGTAAAAGACCAAAAAGTCTATTTAAAGAAAAAAATCATGTACTGATTGATAATAATGCATGAAATGCAGTTGTATGAGGCATAACATCATACAATGAGGGCACTAAGCCATCACTAAAACGCAAACATATATATATAAATTGTATATATAAAAGAAGAAAATGGTTCAGCATTCAGAATTGTAAATAATAACACTGTATGCACTGTAAAAAGAATCACTTTTCACGATTTGTACTACATTTCCCATGATGCATCATAATGGCTGCATGGGCAGTTGTATATATAAAGACATTACTTGTGGAACATAGCTAACCGTGAGCAAGACCAGAGTGATCGAAACGCGTTGGTTTGATTCAGGAAACTCGATGGTGTCAGGCTGTTTGAAAATTGGAGTAAAAAGTTCTTGATCCTTACGTCCTGGAGTGCGAGTACTTCTTCTTTTTGGTGAAAAAATATATATATATATATATATTACCTACTGGCGGTCGCCAGTAGGTAGATACAGTTAGGAACTATTTTCCATAGGAAATCCGCAACATTCTATTTGGAATAAAGGTGGCACCGATTGACGAATCTTCACAAAATTGTCCAAACTTTTGGCCAGCTCTGGTGTGCTCCTATCCTGAAAATTTCACGGTGATTCGTCAAGCGGGGGCCGAGAAAAAAGGGGGGTCCCAAAACGCATTTTCCCCATGCATTTTCCCATAGGTCCTGTTGACGCAGCTACAGCCCAAACTGCTGAACGGAATTACACCAAATTTGGCAAAGAGGTAGTCCTCAGTTCAGACTCGCGCCTTTTGCTTAAATGGTGTAAATCTGTACAGTAGTTCCTGAGAAAATTAGAGTTAAATAGATAGATATATCTATGGCCTCGGAGGATCCGCGCACCCTCCCCGCACCCAGCGCGCACCCTGCCGTGCACGAGCTGTATTCTAATTGCCTGTCAACACTCCAGATCAGGAAGTGTTGGCAGCCATCTTGTGCCTCGGTAGAACCGAGGCACAAGAAACTTAAAAAACAAACGCGACAAGGGGGCAGGGTAGAAACAGCCTGACCCCCTAGGCCTGCTCAGGGGGTCCCACAAGGACCCCCAGGGCCAAAAAAAGATTTTTTCTTTTTTAAATCGTCGAGATTCATGCACCCAGCGAGAATTTCGGCCAAAAATAAAAAAATAATTCAGCGTGGGCTCCCGCGCTGAATATTCTAATATGCCCCCAGGGCCAAATCCCGGGGGCATAAATAAAAAAAAAAGTGTGGGGGGGTCCCAATCCCCCCCACACTGCCCCGGGGACCGCCACCCCCCGGGGCAACTTGTACATGTTGGAGGGGGGACAAAATCTACACAGGCCCCCTTCTACAAAAAAGAAGGGGAAAAAAAACAGGATCGGGCTGGAGGCCACGCCCACTCCTTACACCACTCTGCAAACGCGACCCCTGGAGTGTTTGCCGAGGGGGAACTAATTCCCCTTGAATACTGGAGGTCCCTGGGGGCCAACTAGCCCACCAGGAACCTCCAGTATGCACCAGGGGGCTGCGTTGCAGAGAGGTGTAATGAGGCCACGCCCCTTTTTACACCTCTCTGCAATGCAGCACCGTGGCGCTTACTGGAGGTACCTGGTGGCCTAGTTGGCAGCTAGGGGACCTCAGGATTCAAGGGGACTTAATCCCCCAACTTAAAACACGCCACGGGGCACGTTTGCACAGTGGTGAAGGTAGGGGGCGGGGCCTGAGGTGATATGTGTGCAAACACGCCCTGTGGCGCGTTTTAAGTTGGGGAATTAATTCCTCTTCAATCCAGAGGTCGCCTAGGGGCCAACTAGCCCGCCAGGTACCTCCAGGAAGCACCATGGAGCTGCGTTGCAGAGTGTTGTAAAAAGGGGCGTGGCCTCTGAACACCTCTCTGCAACGCAGATCCCTGATGCATACTGGAGGTACCTGGTGGGCTAGTTGGCCCCCAGGGGACCACAGGATTGAAGAGAATTAATTCCCCAACTTAAAACGCGCCACAGGGCGTGTTTGCACACGTCACCTCAGGCCCCGCCCCCTTCCTTTACCATTGTACAAATATTCCTCTAAAATCAGCTGACCTACGAATTCCGATTTACTCACCTGTTATCAGGAGAGAACCCAGGGCTGCATCTTTTAGACCAGCACTGACCCTGAAAAGTAATTCTAAGCATACTTACCAGTAACTTGTAATTCCTTCCATAGGAATCCATTGTGTGGTTTTCAGCAGAAAAGTTTCTAAGTGTCCATTTTTGAAACGTACAAATATTCCTCTAAAATCAGCCGAACTACGAATTCCAATTTACTCACCTGTTATCAGGAGAGAAGACAGGGCTGCATCTTTTAGCCCAGCACTGAGCCTGAAAAGTAATTCTAAGCGTACTTACCAGTAACTTGTAATTCCTTCCATAGGAATCCATTGTGTGGTTTTCCGCAGAAAAGTTTCTAAGTGTCCATTTTTGAAACGTACAAATATTCCTCTAAAATCAGCCGAACTACGAATTCCAATTTACTCACCTGTTATCAGGAGAGAAGGCAGGGCTGCATCTTTTAGCCCAGCACTGAGCCTGAAAAGTAATTCTAAGCGTACTTACCAGTAACTTGTATTTCCTTCCATAGGAATCCATTGTGTGGTTTTCAGCAGAAAAGTATCTAAGTGTCCATTTTTGAAACGTACAAATATTCCTCTAAAATCAGCCGAACTACGAATTCCGATATACTCACCTGTTCTCAGGAGAGAACACAGGGCTGCATCTTTTAGCCCAGCACTGACCCTGAAAAGTAATTCTAAGCGTACTTACCAGTAACTTGTATTTCCTTCCATCGGAATCCATTGTGTGGTTTTCAGCAGAATAGTTTCTAAGTGTCCATTTTTGAAACTTACAAATATTCCTCTAAAATCAGCCGAACTACGAATTCCGATTTACTCACCTGTTATCAGGAGAGAACCCAGTGCTGCATCTTTTAGACCAGCACTGACCCTGAAAAGTAATTCTAAGCGTACTTACCAGTAACTTGTACTGTACTTAAAAGTCTATTGCCTATTTGCAAAGTATTTAAACTAAAGTAATTCATTCTGAGAAAGTATATTTTGTATTGTAATGTATAATGTAATTAAAAAATAAAATATCTAAAAATAAACAGTTTAAACAATGTAGTAAATCAGTATCAAAAAAATCAGTATAACAATTAATGCATTAAAAATTGTCATTTACAACACCTTTGAAATTCATTGAAAAAACCATAGGTTTCAGGCCTGATATAGTTAGGAATTAGCATTTAAAAAACCTTTGAAATTCACTGAAAAAACCATAGGTTTCAGGCCTGATATAGTTAGGAATTAGCATTTAAAAAACCTTAGAAATTCACTGAAAAAACAGTAGGTTTTACGGGTGTTATAGTAAGCTGGACATTTCACTCGAACAAAACCATTGAAATTCCTCCGATATAGTTAGTTGTACTAACTACATCTCGCGCGCTCGCAATCCACTGCTGATGATGTCACATATTACATCATTCATGTCATGGTCAGTGATATCACTGATGACATCTCAAATGGCATCACTGATCTCATCACTGATGACATCACCCACGTGACAATCAGATACACCGCATCATACACTAGTATAACCTTTCATCACTCACTGTAAAATAGAGAGTGCCAGATTTAAAACTATTGACTAACCCTGGGCGTCGTGCTCCGCTTCGCCCACGGAGTGCACGTAGCGCTGCCTGCTTCGCCGTTTACGAAGTAGGCGTAGCAGGCAGTGCTACGCACACACCGTAGCGAAGCATAGCTGCCCGCCACCCGCCTCCCGCCCGCCCTAATTTTAAAATAATGTAAAGAAGGTTAAAGGTAAATAAACCACCTTACCTCCAGCGCGGCATCCCGGGGCTCCCTCTTCTTGCGGACGGTAACTTCTTCATGCAAATGCGCATGCGTGGACACCCGTGCATGCGCATTTCTCACGAGAAATGCGCATGCGCGGGCGTCCACGCATGCGCATTTGCGTGAAGAAGTTACCGTCAGAAAGAAGAGGGAGCCCCGGGACGCCGCGCTGAAGGTAAGGAGGTTTATATTTACTTTTAACCTTCTTTACATTATTTTAAAATTAGGGCGGGCGGGAGGCGGGAGGCGGGTGGCGCGTAGTGGGGCTACGCGTAGCGTGCGAGTGTGCGTAGATTTTGCCACACTACGCGCTGCTACATGTAGCCCCACTACGCCCACTACGCCCAGGCCTGCTAGTATTGACACACCAATACAAGTTTCTAAACACCCACTAAGTGATTCCTAGATCTATACACACATCTAATCACTTATCTATAGATTCACTCATACATGCTGTCAATGATCAATAGAACACTATCAAATATACTTATACACCTATATCGACATTACAAACCAGCACACATCCTACTCACTTATGCAAACAATGGATCATACTTACTTTTACTTAGCTATACACTTATGAAAACACCACTTCATCTATTCATATAGATAATAACTCATACTTAGTGTGTTATAAAAACACTATTACAACTATACAGTTATCCATACAGTCACTCATACAATCACTGAGTCTTATGTTTACTTATTTATATACAACAACTGACACATACACTGGCTTTTATTTTTCTAGTTTGTTGGACATGTACCATTGAGACATATATTGGCTCATCGCCTCACCCATAAAGATATTCACTCACCCAAACAACTGTTATAACATGTAGTTTTAACTTCAGATACCTACTGAATCAATTATTCACACATCTTTGGGCAGTCACACCCCACCACTGAACCACACACACATTCACTCTCCCATACAAATACTCAGTTAACTAATCAATAAATAATATAGACTTTCACGTAGCTAGTAACCAACTGGTGCAGCAGTTTACACAACAACTGACAAAGTGATACAGATATTTACACAGTTTTGTCACTATCCAATATATTTAGTGAGACACTATAAATTAGTCAAGTAAACAGTCAATCACACTGCTACTAAATCCTCCATCCAGATATTTATATTTATATATCTACCCATTCTTCAATGCAAATTGCTATATATATATATATATATATAATACATATTTAAATAACGAACCAAACCACATTCACTGGATGATGTCATCAGTGATGTCATCAGTGATGTCACTGACCATGTCATGAATGATGTAATATGTGACATCATCAGCAGTGGATTGTGGGCGCGCGAGATGTAGTTAGTCCAACTAACTATATCGGAGGAATTTCAATGGTTTTGTTCGAGTGAAATGTCCAGCTAACTATAACACCCCTAAAATCTATTGTTTTTTCAGTGAATTTCTAAGGTTTTTTAAATGCTAATTCCTAACTATATCAGGCCTGAAACCTATGGTTTTTTCAGTGAATATATATATATATATGAAAATTTCGCGAAGATTGTCAACCGGCGCCAAAGTTATTGGGAATAGAATGTTGCGGATTTCCTATGGAAAATAGGTCTTAACTATAACTACCTACTGGAGACCGCCAGTAGGTAATATATATATGTATATATATACATATATATATTACCTACTGGCGGTCGCCAGTAGGTAGTTATAGTTAGGACCCCTTTTCCATAGAAAATCCGCAACATTCTATTTTGAATAACTTTGGCGCCGGTCGACGAATCCTCGCGAATTTCTCAAAATAGGTGGGGCGCTACGCTCCGCTCCTACCCTGAAAGTCTCGGGGGGATTCGTCAAGCGGGGGCTGAGATAAAAGGGAGGTCCCAAAACGCGTTTTTCCCATGCATTTTTCCATAGGACCTTTAGAACGAGCTACAGCCCGAACGGCTGAACAGAATTACTCAAAATTTGGCAGAGAGGTAGTCCCTAGGTCAAGGAAGTGCCTTTTGTAGGTTTGGTGTAAATCTGTTCAGTAGATTCTGAGAAAATAGCCTTTAAATCAATATATATATCTGAGCCCGCTTACGGTACGCTTACCGTACGCTTACGGTAAGCGTACGGTGGCGTGCGCGAGCGCGATTCTGATTGGCTCTTAGATCTCAGTAAACATTCAAATCGGTCGAAACCAGGAAGCGGCGGCCGCCATTTTGTGTATTTCACTCTGAAAAAAAAGAGTGAAAACAAGGAAAGGGGGCAATGAGGAGAGTTACAGACCCCCTAACATTTGTAAGGGGGTCAAAGAAGGACAGAAAAGTACAAAAAAAACATTTATTGATTTTTAAAAAAATCACGGGGTACGCGTACGGTAAGCTTACGGTAAGCGTACGGTAAAAAAAAATAAAAATAAATAAATGAAAAGCAGATTTAAGAGTTTAGATATTAGGGAGCTCTAAAAAGAGCTGTTGTGTTTATGAAGTCATTTTTTTAGTGGTACCTACAAGTAAGTACCGATGCAGAGTCTAAGGTTCAAGAGGAAGACTCTGTTCCCTTCATCATTGAAGTGCACACCATCTCCTCTATAAATGTCTTGCATGTCATAACGCAAGTTGTTGTGGTAAATGGCACCCATACCATAGTCACGGAGGAAAGCAGAAACAGATTTGTTGACGTGCTTTCTTGCTTTGTCAATCTGTGGACAGAAATGATTGGACCAGTTCCATTTTTGCCTTTGGCATATGTTGGAAAACACAAAGGCAGTTTTAGGGAAAAGTGTAAACAGTTGTGCAAAGGTGTCCTTCATAAGCATTTCCAGACCTACCCCAGTCAAAGTGCCTAGGTCATTGCCACCACAGTGCACTATTATGAGGTCAGGGTGTTGGATTTGAATGAAGGATTTCACCAATGGCATCAATTGGTGCCACTTTAACCCTCTCTGACCAATCCATTTAATGTCTACATTTGGCAAAGTAAGGTCTCTCACCATACCTGTTTTCTCTGCAAACTTTTCACTCCAGAAGACATAGCTGTGCCCTACAATCCACACCGTGAACATCTTCAAAGGAGAACTGGATGCACTCAGGAGGTGTCTTTCAGTAGAATGGCAATATGAAAAGAAAGACAGTTTGGAAATGGAGGCATACATATTTTTTTCAAAACAAAAAGAACTGATTGGCTGTTTCATACCATTCTAGAATAAAAACTAGGCTGTATGTGTAAATTAATAGAAGCATGTTTTGTATTGGTAAAAAAAAATGTGTAACCAAAGAACAGTACTATGGATTTGCTGTTAGGTTTGAAAAGTCAAGCACTCTTGCTCTGTGGAATTGAAACATTGTTTGGCGAAATTCTGACCTAACTCAACACAGCAGTGTTCCATGAGCTGTTGCTATGGTAGCAGGCAGAAGTCAAGTTGGGGGAAGGGTACTAGGCAGAAGTCAAGTTGGGGGAAGGGTACTTTTGGAAAAGGGTTGGTTTTCAACCAATAGAAATGTGTGATTACATTTGAAAAAAAGGGGGAAGCACTGAGATTTGAAACTTACAAGTATATGTGTGGAAACATAGAGGGAAAGTTTGCCATTATCTGGTTCTGCTGAGAGGAGAGAGGTGAACACAACAGAGATCCTGGCTCTGATAATCTGCTGTTTGAGTGTCACATTTCTTTCACAACTAACTAATTTTAAAGGTGAGTTTACAGTTTGAGAGGGGATGTATGTGGTAACTTAAGAAATGAATAATAGAAATGGAAATTGTTTTTGTCGTAGTTACACATGGTGGTTTCATAATGTGTCAGTCTGTAAAAGTGATTTTCACTTGCCCCGAAAAAAAAAAGAGCAGTAAGTGTGCTTTCAAATTGGCAAAGAAATTTCGTTTTGGGACTAATGTGAAAACATGACTCTGTGTGGAAATAGGAATTACAGGCAGAGATTTATTGCGTATTGCTCTGGTGATTTCACAGTTACATTAGATGGAAAGGGGGAGCGAATTTTTGGGGGAAGAAGCAGAGTCTTAGCACACACCCATGTGCTTGCCATGTATAGTCATGCACAGTATTTACAAGCGAGTGGGGTTTTCAGGTTTCAGTCTGTAATGCAAATACATTCAGCATCACTAAGGCTGGTTGCCCTTGCTGGAGTGTAGGCAGTCACCAAGAATACACATGGTGGTGGTCTGAAAAAACAGTTTGGACATGTGCATTTAAAAAAATGAAAAAAAGTGGTTTCATAATGTGTCAGTCTGTAAAAGTGATTTTCACTTGTAAAAAGTGATTTTCACTTGCCCCGAAAAAAAAAAGAGCAGTAAGTGTGCTTTCAAATTGGCAAAGAAATTTAGTTTTGGGACTAATGTGAAAACATGACTCTGTGTGCAGAGAGGAATTATAGGCAGAGATTTAAAGCGTATTGCTCTGGTGATTTCACAGTTGCATTAGATGGAAAGGGGGAGCGAATTTTTGGGGGAAGAAGTAGAGTCTTAGCACACACCCATGTGCTTGCCATGTATAGTCATGCACAGTATTTACAAGCGAGTGGGGTTTTCAGGTTTCAGTCTGTAATGCAAATACATTCAGCATCACTAAGGCTGGTTGCCCTTGCTGGAGTGTAGGCAGTCACCGAGAATACACATGGTGGTGGTCTGAAAAAACAGTTTGGACATGTGCATTTAAATAAATCAAAAAAAGTGGTTTCATAATGTGTCAGTCTGTAAAAGTGATTTTCACTTGTAAAAAGTGATTTTCACTTGCCCCGAAAAAAAAAAGAGCAGTAAGTGTGCTTTCAAATTGGCAAAGAAATTTCGTTTTGGGACTAATGTGAAAACATGACTCTGTGTGCAGAGAGGAATTATAGGCAGAGATTTATTGCGTATTGCTCTGGTGATTTCACAGTTGCATTAGATGGAAAGGGGGAGCGAATTTTTGGGGGAAGAAGCAGAGTCTTAGCACACACCCATGTGCTTGCCATGTATAGTCATGCACAGTATTTACAAGCGAGTGGGGTTTTCAGGTTTCAGTCTGTAATGCAAATACATTCAGCATCACTAAGGCTGGTTGCCCTTGCTGGAGTGTAGGCAGTCACCGAGAATACACATGGTGGTGGTCTGAAAAAACAGTTTGGACATGTGCATTTAAATAAATCAAAAAAAGTGGTTTCATAATGTGTCCGTCTGTAAAAGTGATTTTCACTTGCGCCGAAAAAAAAAAGAGCAGTAAGTGTGCTTTCAAATTGGCAAAGAAATTTCGTTTTGGGACTAATGTGAACACATGACTCTGTGTGGAAATAGGAATTACAGGCAGAGATTTATTGCGTATTGCTCTGGTGATTTCACAGTTACATTAGATGGAAAGGGGGAGCGAATTTTTGGGGGAAGAAGCAGAGTCTTAGCACACACCCATGTGCTTGCCATGTATAGTCATGCACAGTATTTACAAGCGAGTGGGGTTTTCAGGTTTCAGTCTGTAATGCAAATACATTCAGCATCACTAAGGCTGGTTGCCCTTGCTGGAGTGTAGGCAGTCACCGAGAATAAACATGGTGGTGGTCTGAAAAAACAGTTTGGACATGTGCATTTAAATAAATCAAAAAAAGTGGTTTCATAATGTGTCAGTCTGTAAAAGTGATTTTCACTTGTAAAAAGTGAGTTTCACTTGCCCCGAAAAAAAAAAGAGCAGTAAGTGTGCTTTCAAATTGGCAAAGAAATTTAGTTTTGGGACTAATGTGAAAACATGACTCTGTGTGCAGAGAGGAATTATAGGCAGAGATTTATTGCGTATTGCTCTGGTGATTTCACAGTTACATTAGATGGAAAGGGGGAGCGAATTTTTGGGGGAAGAAGCAGAGTCTTAGCACACACCCATGTGCTTGCCATGTATAGTCATGCACAGTATTTACAAGCGAGTGGGGTTTTCAGGTTTCAGTCTGTAATGCAAATACATTCAGCATCACTAAGGCTGGTTGCCCTTGCTGGAGTGTAGGCAGTCACCGAGAATACACATGGTGGTGGTCTGAAAAAACAGTTTGGACATGTGCATTTAAATAAATCAAAAAAAGTGGTTTCATAATGTGTCAGTCTGTAAAAGTGATTTTCACTTGCGCCGAAAAAAAAAAGAGCAGTAAGTGTGCTTTCAAATTGGCAAAGAAATTTCGTTTTGGGACTAATGTGAAAACATGACTCTGTGTGCAGAGAGGAATTATAGGCAGAGATTTATTGCGTCTTGCTCTGGTGATTTCACAGTTGCATTAGATGGAAAGGGGGAGCGAATTTTTGGGGGAAGAAGCAGAGTCTTAGCTCACACCCATGTGCTTGCCATGTATAGTCATGCACAGTATTTACAAGCGAGTGGGGTTTTCAGGTTTCAGTCTGTAATGCAAATACATTCAGCATCACTAAGGCTGGTTGCCCTTGCTGGAGTGTAGGCAGTCACCGAGAATACACATGGTGGTGGTCTGAAAAAACAGTTTGGACATGTGCATTTAAATAAATCAAAAAAAGTGGTTTCATAATGTGTCAGTCTGTAAAAGTGATTTTCACTTGTAAAAAGTGAGTTTCACTTGCCCCGAAAAAAAAAAGAGCAGTAAGTGTACTTTCAAATTGGCAAAGAAATTTAGTTTTGGGACTAATGTGAAAACATGACTCTGTGTGCAGAGAGGAATTATAGGCAGAGATTTATTGCGTATTGCTCTGGTGATTTCACAGTTACATTAGATGGAAAGGGGGAGCGAATTTTTGGGGGAAGAAGCAGAGTCTTAGCACACACCCATGTGCTTGCCATGTATAGTCATGCACAGTATTTACAAGCGAGTGGGGTTTTCAGGTTTCAGTCTGTAATGCAAATACATTCAGCATCACTAAGGCTGGTTGCCCTTGCTGGAGTGTAGGCAGTCACCGAGAATACACATGGTGGTGGTCTGAAAAAACAGTTTGGACATGTGCATTTAAATAAATCAAAAAAAGTGGTTTCATAATGTGTCAGTCTGTAAAAGTGATTTTCACTTGTAAAAAGTGATTTTCACTTGCCCCGAAAAAAAAAAGAGCAGTAAGTGTGCTTTCAAATTGGCAAAGAAATTTAGTTTTGGGACTAATGTGAAAACATGACTCTGTGTGCAGAGAGGAATTATAGGCAGAGATTTAAAGCGTATTGCTCTGGTGATTTCACAGTTGCATTAGATGGAAAGGGGGAGCGAATTTTTGGGGGAAGAAGTAGAGTCTTAGCACACACCCATGTGCTTGCCATGTATAGTCATGCACAGTATTTACAAGCGAGTGGGGTTTTCAGGTTTCAGTCTGTAATGCAAATACATTCAGCATCACTAAGGCTGGTTGCCCTTGCTGGAGTGTAGGCAGTCACCGAGAATACACATGGTGGTGGTCTGAAAAAACAGTTTGGACATGTGCATTTAAATAATTCAAAAAAAGTGGTTTCATAATGTGTCAGTCTGTAAAAGTGATTTTCACTTGTAAAAAGTGATTTTCACTTGCCCCGAAAAAAAAAAGAGCAGTAAGTGTGCTTTCAAATTGGCAAAGAAATTTCGTTTTGGGACTAATGTGAAAACATGACTCTGTGTGCAGAGAGGAATTATAGGCAGAGATTTATTGCGTATTGCTCTGGTGATTTCACAGTTGCATTAGATGGAAAGGGGGAGCGAATTTTTGGGGGAAGAAGCAGAGTCTTAGCACACACCCATGTGCTTGCCATGTATAGTCATGCACAGTATTTACAAGCGAGTGGGGTTTTCAGGTTTCAGTCTGTAATGCAAATACATTCAGCATCACTAAGGCTGGTTGCCCTTGCTGGAGTGTAGGCAGTCACCGAGAATACACATGGTGGTGGTCTGAAAAAACAGTTTGGACATGTGCATTTAAATAAATCAAAAAAAGTGGTTTCATAATGTGTCAGTCTGTAAAAGTGATTTTCACTTGCGCCGAAAAAAAAAAGAGCAGTAAGTGTGCTTTCAAATTGGCAAAGAAATTTCGTTTTGGGACTAATGTGAACACATGACTCTGTGTGGAAATAGGAATTACAGGCAGAGATTTATTGCGTATTGCTCTGGTGATTTCACAGTTACATTAGATGGAAAGGGGGAGCGAATTTTTGGGGGAAGAAGCAGAGTCTTAGCACACACCCATGTGCTTGGCATGTATAGTCATGCACAGTATTTACAAGCGAGTGGGGTTTTCAGGTTTCAGTCTGTAATGCAAATACATTCAGCATCACTAAGGCTGGTTGCCCTTGCTGGAGTGTAGGCAGTCACCGAGAATAAACATGGTGGTGGTCTGAAAAAACAGTTTGGACATGTGCATTTAAATAAATCAAAAAAAGTGGTTTCATAATGTGTCAGTCTGTAAAAGTGATTTTCACTTGTAAAAAGTGAGTTTCACTTGCCCCGAAAAAAAAAAGAGCAGTAAGTGTGCTTTCAAATTGGCAAAGAAATTTCGTTTTGGGACTAATGTGAAAACATGACTCTGTGTGCAGAGAGGAATTATAGGCAGAGATTTATTGCGTATTGCTCTGGTGATTTCACAGTTGCATTAGATGGAAAGGGGGAGCGAATTTTTGGGGGAAGAAGCAGAGTCTTAGCACACACCCATGTGCTTGCCATGTATAGTCATGCACAGTATTTACAAGCGAGTGGGGTTTTCAGGTTTCAGTCTGTAATGCAAATACATTCAGCATCACTAAGGCTGGTTGCCCTTGCTGGAGTGTAGGCAGTCACCGAGAATACACATGGTGGTGGTCTGAAAAAACAGTTTGGACATGTGCATTTAAATAAATCAAAAAAAGTGGTTTCATAATGTGTCAGTCTGTAAAAGTGATTTTCACTTGCGCCGAAAAAAAAAAGAGCAGTAAGTGTGCTTTCAAATTGGCAAAGAAATTTCGTTTTGGGACTAATGTGAACACATGACTCTGTGTGGAAATAGGAATTACAGGCAGAGATTTATTGCGTATTGCTCTGGTGATTTCACAGTTACATTAGATGGAAAGGGGGAGCGAATTTTTGGGGGAAGAAGCAGAGTCTTAGCACACACCCATGTGCTTGCCATGTATAGTCATGCACAGTATTTACAAGCGAGTGGGGTTTTCAGGTTTCAGTCTGTAATGCAAATACATTCAGCATCACTAAGGCTGGTTGCCCTTGCTGGAGTGTAGGCAGTCACCGAGAATAAACATGGTGGTGGTCTGAAAAAACAGTTTGGACATGTGCATTTAAATAAATCAAAAAAAGTGGTTTCATAATGTGTCAGTCTGTAAAAGTGATTTTCACTTGTAAAAAGTGAGTTTCACTTGCCCCGAAAAAAAAAAGAGCAGTAAGTGTGCTTTCAAATTGGCAAAGAAATTTAGTTTTGGGACTAATGTGAAAACATGACTCTGTGTTCAGAGAGGAATTATAGGCAGAGATTTATTGCGTATTGCTCTGGTGATTTCACAGTTACATTAGATGGAAAGGGGGAGCGAATTTTTGGGGGAAGAAGCAGAGTCTTAGCACACACCCATGTGCTTGCCATGTATAGTCATGCACAGTATTTACAAGCGAGTGGGGTTTTCAGGTTTCAGTCTGTAATGCAAATACATTCAGCATCACTAAGGCTGGTTGCCCTTGCTGGAGTGTAGGCAGTCACCGAGAATACACATGGTGGTGGTCTGAAAAAACAGTTTGGACATGTGCATTTAAATAAATCAAAAAAAGTGGTTTCATAATGTGTCAGTCTGTAAAAGTGATTTTCACTTGCGCCGAAAAAAAAAAGAGCAGTAAGTGTGCTTTCAAATTGGCAAAGAAATTTCGTTTTGGGACTAATGTGAAAACATGACTCTGTGTGCAGAGAGGAATTATAGGCAGAGATTTATTGCGTCTTGCTCTGGTGATTTCACAGTTGCATTAGATGGAAAGGGGGAGCGAATTTTTGGGGGAAGAAGCAGAGTCTTAGCACACACCCATGTGCTTGCCATGTATAGTCATGCACAGTATTTACAAGCGAGTGGGGTTTTCAGGTTTCAGTCTGTAATGCAAATACATTCAGCATCACTAAGGCTGGTTGCCCTTGCTGGAGTGTAGGCAGTCACCGAGAATACACATGGTGGTGGTCTGAAAAAACAGTTTGGACATGTGCATTTAAATAAATCAAAAAAAGTGGTTTCATAATGTGTCAGTCTGTAAAAGTGATTTTCACTTGCGCCGAAAAAAAAAAGAGCAGTAAGTGTGCTTTCAAATTGGCAAAGAAATTTCGTTTTGGGACTAATGTGAAAACATGACTCTGTGTGCAGAGAGGAATTATAGGCAGAGATTTATTGCGTCTTGCTCTGGTGATTTCACAGTTGCATTAGATGGAAAGGGGGAGCGAATTTTTGGGGGAAGAAGCAGAGTCTTAGCACACACCCATGTGCTTGCCATGTATAGTCATGCACAGTATTTACAAGCGAGTGGGGTTTTCAGGTTTCAGTCTGTAATGCAAATACATTCAGCATCACTAAGGCTGGTTGCCCTTGCTGGAGTGTAGGCAGTCACCGAGAATACACATGGTGGTGGTCTGAAAAAACAGTTTGGACATGTGCATTTAAATAAATCAAAAAAAGTGGTTTCATAATGTGTCAGTCTGTAAAAGTGATTTTCACTTGTAAAAAGTGATTTTCACTTGCCCCCGAAAAAAAAAAGAGCAGTAAGTGTGCTTTCAAATTGGCAAAGAAATTTAGTTTTGGGACTAATGTGAAAACATGACTCTGTGTGCAGAGAGGAATTATAGGCAGAGATTTATTGCGTATTGCTCTGGTGATTTTACAGTTACATTAGATGGAAAGGGGGAGCGAATTTTTGGGGGAAGAAGCAGAGTCTTAGCACACACCCATGTGCTTGCCATGTATAGTCATGCACAGTATTTACAAGCGAGTGGGGTTTTCAGGTTTCAGTCTGTAATGCAAATACATTCAGCATCACTAAGGCTGGTTGCCCTTGCTGGAGTGTAGGCAGTCACCGAGAATACACATGGTGGTGGACTGAAAAAACAGTTTGGACATGTGCATTTAAATAAATCAAAAAAAGTGGTTTCATAATGTGTCAGTCTGTAAAAGTGATTTTCACTTGCGCCGAAAAAAAAAAGAGCAGTAAGTGTGCTTTCAAATTGGCAAAGAAATTTCGTTTTGGGACTAATGTGAAAACATGACTCTGTGTGGAAATAGGAATTACAGGCAGAGATTTATTGCGTATTGCTCTGGTGATTTCACAGTTACATTAGATGGAAAGGGGGAGCGAATTTTTGGGGGAAGAAGCAGAGTCTTAGCACACACCCATGTGCTTGCCATGTATAGTCATGCACAGTATTTACAAGCGAGTGGGGTTTTCAGGTTTCAGTCTGTAATGCAAATACATTCAGCATCACTAAGGCTGGTTGCCCTTGCTGGAGTGTAGCACTCTGGACATGGGCTTTTTAAAAAATCTGAAAAGTGGTTTCATAATGTGACAGTTTGTAAAAGTGATTTTCACTTGCCCAAAAAAAAGAGCAGTTTGTGTGCATTCAAATTGGCAAAGAAATTTCGTTTTGTGACTATTGTGAAAAGAAATGTAGTAATATATTTAAATACAATAAAGGATTTTTTTTTTAGTTTTTTTCAGGTATTGCTGAAGAGCAGTGAACAAAATTTAAGATGCCTACAAAATCCAGAGTTCAAAAAACGCTAAAAAAAAAACTATATTTGAAGACAACTGGAGGACCAAAGTTAGTAGAAGATGCTCATGTTGGGAAAAAGAAAAAATCTTCTGGTAAGCAGAAAAAACAATTTCTTAAAAATATATTCAAAACAAAGAAAAATGTACAAAATGTCTGTACTGGAAAGAATGTTACAAAAGGAAGAGAACAGGAAAAAATTGAGAATTTAGTTAATGCAAATATACCTTCTGCAACTGAAAAGATTTACATAAACAGAAAAACAGCGTTTAAAGAGATACGTAGAAAAATGTTTCAGAGAAGAGTTATGTCCAATTTGATAAAGGATGTGAAGAAATATAAGCAAAAGGCAAAATATTACAAGAGAAAAAAAGAAATTGAAGCCATTGCAGCAAAGGCATTAGAATTAAAAAGGAAACTATTCATATTAATTTTGAATAGGATGCGTACATTAGACAAAATGGTTAATGTACTGAAATCACATAGCAAAAGGAAAAGAGTAGTGAACAGAACAAACTTTTGTAAAGTGTTTTTAGGAAAGTGGATGCATAGTTCAAGTAGTGAACCTTTTTTTAATGAAGAGAGCTATTTTCAAAGTAATAGTTTGCTGCATGCAGTTGACACCAGAGGTCGTTCATACGAAGTAACAAATGGTTGCATAATGGAGAAGGAGATAATGGTTCCAAGAGATGAGGTACAAGTGATGGCAGATGAGGCAATGGGGAGACGTCCTAAAGCCCCAGTGTACACTTGGAATTGTAGTAGTATTTGCACTGTGCGTCAGGAATCTATTGACAAATTTCGAGAGTTTCTAAGAGAATATAGTAAAAAAAGTGTAAAACAGAAGATTAAGGTGCTTCAAAGTCTGGATCCATGCAGAGTGAGAGAGAATACTGGTTTGCAGGGTCATTCTCTGGCTTGTCTATCTAGAAAAGTGTGCAATAGTGTTTTCCATCATTTTAGGATGCTGGCTGTTCATCATACTGGAATGAGAAAGTTTGTGAGACGGTTGTATTTTGCCAAAAGTCCAGCAATAAAGTTAAATGAATTGAATAGGGCTCTGTTCCGAGGAACGGTATCAGATGTAGAGAAGGTTGTTGATGAAATTCAGTTTTGTTACTTTGGTCCTGAACAAAACAGTGCAGAGAAGGACACAGTAAATGAGGAAGAAGTGGAAGAGAATGTAGAACCTTCTGTAAGTAAGATATTTAATGATCACATAACAAAATTTGCAATAGTCTCTAATGAAAGACCAAATGTTACTTGTATTTGTTGCCGCAGAACTCATTATAGAAAACAAACTAGGAATGTTGATCTCTACAGAAAGAGTGAAAATGAAGATAATTATAAGTGGAAGGATTTTGCCACATATATATTTCTAGAAAATTGTTTTGAATTGGGTGAAGATCAGCGTATTTGTAAATACTGTTACAACAAGTTAGAGGAAAATAGAATGCCGACCAGAGCTGTACATAATAATTTAGAATTGGATGCTATTCCTGCTGAACTTTCTGAATTAAATACATATGAGTCTATACTCATTCAATGTGTTCATCCGTTCCAGACCATAGTACGTATGGAGCCCAAAACTGGTAAATTACCTCCTTCAGATTTACTGAGAGGTTTAAAAGGTAGAGTGGTGTATTTGCCCTTGGATTTGAAAAAAAATATGGAAACTATTGATGCGGATACTTTGGAAACTGAACCATTAATTATTCTGGTTAATGGTGTACCTACAAAGAATAAGAAGATTTGGCAGGAGCTGGTAGATGTGCGGAAAGTACAAAGAGCAAATTTGTATTTGAAAAAAAATAACAAATGGTATGAATCAATTTATATAGAAGAAGAAGAAGAAGAAGAAGATTTTCAAGAAGACACAGAAACACCAACTGGACAAATTGAAAAAGTGGACAAGTCAAAGGAAGAAGAAATTTATGAACATTTTAGCATACATCCTCTTCATTCGAAAGAAGTTATGGGAGACAATATTGATCTCTTTCAGATGAAGAAAGCAAAAGGAACTCCTGTGAGTGTATGGGAGGAGAGCTTGGAAGCTCGATGTTTTCCTCAGCTGTTTCCTAAAGGAAAAGGAGGACGATACGATGAACGTCCAGAACAGATTCCAGCTTCAGAGTATCGGACTACAAGACTATATGCTGAAGATCCCAGATTTCGACAAAGTATTCCTTATTTGTTCCATCTTTTATTTGAAAGCGACTTGTCTGCACTGTCTTATGCAGTAAATCACATTTTAAAAAGTGGAGTACATTTACAAAATGTGTCTGCTAAGGATTTTATGGAGAAAGTGCAGCACCGAGATGATCATTTGGAAACACAACTGATCAATCTGATGGCTTGTCAGCGTGGGACAAATGAATATTGGTACCGACGCCATGGTGAACTAAAATGCATGTTACGGAATTTAGGAACACCAACATGGTTCCTTACCCTAAGCTGTGCCGAGTACGCTTGGGATGATTTACTGGATTTTCTACGAGAGGCCAATTCAAACATTAAAAACATCGAATACAAGACAGCAGGAGAACTGTGCTCATTGGATCCGGTTAATGTTTGCAGATATTTCAATCATAGATTTGAGGCTATGATGTCCTTCATCTGCAATAAAAAAAATCCACCCCTTGGAGAAGTAGTGGATTTCTTTTGGAGAAAAGAGTACCAGGCAAGAGGTGCTCCTCATATTCATATGCTGTTGTGGATCAAGGATGCCCCAAAGTTTGGAACAGATGCTGATGAAGCAGTGTTATCTTACATTCAAGAATATGCAACATGTGCTATACCAAAAAGCACAGAAGAGAACAAGTTAAAGGAGCAAGTTTTACGTTTCCAAAGTCATCGGTGTGGAAAATACTGTCGACGGAAATACAAGAGCAAAGAAAAATACTACACTAAATGTCGATTTGGATTTCCTAGACCTGTTCTTTCAAATGGAAGAGTAAACAGTTTTATGTCAGCTGTGAGACATACTATCACAAGAAAATCACCTAAGAATACCTACAACCTTAAAAGAAAAGAAGAATCAAAAAATATAAATGACTACAACCCAGTCATTTTATCCATGTGGAATGCTAACATGGATATACAGTATGTAGCTGACAATTCCATTGCTGTTGCACGATATGTAACGTCTTACATTACGAAATCAGAAAAAACAGAATTGAAGGAAATGTGGGAAGAGATTTCTCACGAGAAGACTGTCAGTAAGAAGCTGTACAGTTTCAGTTTGAAGATGTTATCGCATCGAGAAATTGGATCCTACGAATGTTCAGATAGGTTATCTTCTGCAAGTCTCTACTCGAAGTCAAGAAGAATAATTTGGGCAAGTTTAGGCCTTGCAGCAATGAGAAATCGGGTACTGAAATCTGTAGGAGAAATTGAATATTTGGTCGAGAATGACCCAGAAAGTACAGATATATTGAAAACAAACATGTTGGACACATATTATCCCAAGAGAAGTCAACATCTGGAGAACATGTGTCTCTATGAAGTGCTGCAGAACTACATTTATTCAAGGAAAGCCGCAGAAGACATCAATATTGGAAAATATAAAGTCGTTGGTGAAGAAGGATGTTTGGTGAAGCAAACAAAAGGAAGTTTGATAAATCACCGGAAGCTGAGTTGTGACACTACTGACAAGAAAGAATTTTACTACTTGGCTCTTTTACAGTTGTTTAAACCATGGCGTACAGAGGATGAACTACTGGGAGAATTTCAAAGCTATGAAGATTCATTTAATGCTTGCAAAGACAGCATACAATGCAATACATTCACAACTTATCTGCAAATGTTAAATGAAGAAATTGAACAGGAAACTACAATTGCAGCAGAAATAGCTAGAGACAGTCTCAGGACAGCCAAAGTTCAGGAACACACAGTCAAGATCCCCTAGGACAACCAATCATTGAAAATGAAGCATCAATAGCCATGAATGAAGTGGAAACGGCTATGAATCAAGCTCAAGAAGAATTTATAGACTTAGAAAATTTGGAAAGACAACTGAATCAAGAGCAGCAACAAATTTATGAAGAGATCAAAAACAAAATTGATCACGGATTTCTACATGTAAAAAAAGAGTGCTCATGCACATCATTTCATCCAATCAGGATGTATGTAAGCGGACAAGCTGGAACTGGAAAAAGTTTCCTAATAAAAGTCATCAGAAGCTACCTACAGCAAAAAACGGATTCTACTTTGTCTTGTGTGGTTACTGCTCCAACTGGGTTAGCAGCATATAACATAAAAGGAATCACCTTACATCGTTTGCTAATGTTACCAGTGGAGCATGAGAACAAAATACAATTCAACAAGCTAACTGGAGAAGCATCCTTGGAAGTTTCAAGAGTATTGAAGAAGATGCAAGTTCTCATTATTGATGAGGTGAGCATGGTATCAAACCTAATGCTTGCCTTTGTGCATTTAAGAATGCAGCAAATTTTGAAGACAGACTATGACATGTTATTTGGTGGAAAACACGTCATAGTTTTTGGAGATCTTTTGCAACTTACTCCAGTTAAAGGACAACCAGTGTTTAATACTGTGACACATGAAGACACGAAGAAGTCATTGGGAAGCATCGGAAATACAAATATTTGGTCCTTCTTTGAGTACAAGGAACTTACTACTAATATGAGGCAAGCAAACGATGAAGAATATGGAAGTATTCTGAAAGATATCAGGATTGGACTACTGACAGAAGTTGGCAAAAAAGCATTACAGAGTCGGCTGCTACATAATTTATTTCCAAAGGAAGAAATAGTTGCAGAGAAGATATACAAGAACATTGCAGAAAACAAAAGTGTCATCTGCTTAATGCCAACTCTACGTGAATGCTCAATATTCAATGAGGAGCTTTTGAAATTGGAAAAGGAAGAGATCAGGAAATTGGAAGCAGTGGACAAAATTGAGGATGGAAGAATTACTGTCACAGTAACAGGCAAACTGAAAAATAAATTGGACTCACTAGAGAAGAACATCTCCAAAACAGCTGGATTAAAAAAAAATCTATATGTTTGCATGAACTGTAGAGTGTTTTTAAGGAGAAATTTGGATGTTGAGAAAGGTTTAGTTAATGGAGCGATGGGAAGAGTTGTGGGTTTTATTAATTACCAGAAAAAAGAAGGAGTTGAATGTTTAAAAATAAAATTTGATCAGATAGATGAAGTTAAAGATATTTGTCGTTGTACAGTTCGTTTTATGCTTGTGAAAGACTTATATGTACGTAGGAAGCAGTTTCCGTTTTCTCTAGCATATGCTGTAACTATTCACAAGTCTCAAGGATTGACTGTAGATTGTGCATTTGTGAACATTGGTTCAACTGTGTTCAAAGAAGGTATGGCATATGTTGCTTTGTCACGAGTCAAAACATTATCAGGTTTATTCATGATAGACTTTGATGAGTCAAAAGTTAGTGCTGATACAAACTGTGTAAAAGAGTATAATAGATTAAGAAGAAGCTATGCTCCTCATTTAGGTCAGTATCCTGTGTTGGAGAAACGTGTAGTTTCTCGTAAAAGAAAAAATGAGAATATCTGTAGTGAAGATGTAGAGAAGAGGAAAAAAAAGAGGAGTGATGTAATTGCAAGCAAAAAGAAAAAGGAAAATGAAGAACAGGTTGTAGGATGTCATTTTGAAAATAGCTCTGGTGTCAACTGCTACGCAAATGTAGTGCTGAATGTTGCATTTTATCTGGAAAGTTTGCAAGAGCAGATAATAGTAAATCAGGGAAAAAGATTCTGTTCAGAGCTGAGTCTCCTTTTTCAAAAGCTGAGTAAAGATAAAACTCAAATAGAAAGTGCTACTGACATTAGAAAACTTTTAGATGTATGTTCAGGACGAACACAGTTTTCTCAAAATGTACAGCAAGATGCAGATTAATTTTTGATGTATTTTCTTCAGGTAGTGGAAGAAGAAGGAGTTCCCATTGACATTTTTTTTGGTCTCTCTTATAAATGGGAACATAGTTGTGATAATTGTTATAATATATGTGGCTCTATTGTTGATAATGAAAGGTTTATTTATTTGACATTGCCAGAGAGTAAAACAGTCACTTTTGCAAAATTAGTTAAAGATGCTAATCATAGCATGAAATGTGGTGAGTGTAATTCTGACATGTTTTCAACATTAATTTTAAAGGAATACGGACAGTATGTAATTTTAATGATGCAACGATGTAGAGCTGATGGTTCAAAATTGGATACTTTAATAAAGAAGTTTACAGGACAGCAATTATCAATTTCAGGAAAAACTTTTTTAACTGTTGCAATAATTTTCCATGATGGACCTAGTGTTACTTCTGGACATTACACAGTTTATCTTAAATGTGAAAAAGGCTGGACACTGTGTAATGATTCCCAATTGATTTTCAAACAACGTTTGCCTTTTGATTTAGCAAATTCCTATCTAATCTTCCTGAAACCTAAATTTTAGAGAGACTTGGCAAGATCTGGACAAAACAATTTTACCATTTTACTGGATTACCATTGCAATTTTGTAAAAAAAAACATTTTTTAAATTATCATTTGGCCTAATGGAAAGATAACCAATTGTAATGTGGACTTTTTTAATTTTTAATGAAACTTTGAAAAACCAATAATTTAGAGATTATCGGTAACTTCTGCACATTTTAAATTTTGGAATGTTATTGGACTGCCATTGGAAATTTTTTCAAAAATGTTTTAAAAAATTACTATTTGGCCATGTGGAAAAGTAACCAATTCTATTGTGGACTTAATAAATTATTCAAAAACTTTTCGTGAACCAAAATGTTACAGAGAATCGGTGAGATCTGGACAAATTAAACTTTAGAATTTTATTGGATTACCGTTGGAAATTTATTCCCAAAAAAAATTTAAAATTACTATTTGGTCTAAAGGAAATGAAATCAGATGTATTTTGGAGTTATTTGAGATATAATATTGTGATTATACTTCTGAAACAAACATATCAGACGGTATTTTAAAGAAATAACTATTGGTATTAGATGATATTTTTTTACAATATTATGCATTTCTATAATGTTAAGTTTAAGTAAAAAGAGATTCTGGGCTTTTTTATTACAATCTTTGTGATTGTTATTTTTTTTTGCCCGCTGTAAAATGATGAATGCAATTGCTTTCACAATTTATAGTGAAATGCAATATATTCTGAAAACAGCAAAAATAAGGCAAAAATATTTTTGGGAAAAAAATGTAAATATGTGTACTGTATTATAAAATGTTTTTAAAATATTAATACTTTTTTCTTTTTTTCCAGAGAGATATAGAAAATTTTCGAAAACTACAAACATTTTTAAAACTATTTTTTAAAAAAACAAATGAATAAATATTTTTTTGAGTGAGTATGGTAAGTCAATAATAATAATTGTAGTCTCTCAAGGACAATGTAATGTGATAAATGATTTTTAGTGTTTTTTTTTAAAAAAAAAAAAAAGTACGCGCACTGTACGCGTACGGTAAAAAAAAAAATAAAAAAAGTTTATAAAAACATATGTAAAAAAAAGATGAAAGATAAGGTTGGCTCTTAAAAGAACCGTTGTGTTCATGCAGGGACAGAGGAAAGGAAGCATGGGAAAATTATTCAAAGCGACAAATGTGCTGATCTATTTTGTTGTTCACTAGGGAAACACTGGTCTCCCTATGGCAAATTAGATCTTTACAAAATGTGCAATGAATATCAACCTTCCGAAATCGAGGGTTCATTTCCAGAGGGCCAGCAAAAGGAGATTCTCCCCCCACAGATGAAGGGCTCACCTGACCTGCAGAAGAAGGAGTCAGCCCTGCAGATGATGGTTCAGGCTGAGCTACTGTGGATGTACTGGCTCGTCTTTCTGAAGAGTTACCTCCAAAAAGATGACCATGTGTCCTTCTGTGTACATCCTGGAGGTGTCTCTTCATGGTGTGATTCCCAAAGGAATACTTCCTGTTAGGATTACCTCTAGAAAGTACACGCTTACACAGCTTACAAGTCACTAAGGGTGCATTTACCTTTTGCTGGCCTTCTGGAAAAGTAAAATAATCCCATACATAAGAGGGCTTTTGTTTCCTCGATCTCTGCCTCAAGACAGTGCTGCTAGTGCTAGCCTCACTCTCAGAAGAGCTCTGCTGTTCTGCCATCGTATCCCAAAGACAAACCAGCTCCTTCTCCCAAGGGATCACAAGCAGAAATGAGGGGAATGGGTGTGGTGTAGGAGAGTTCTAGAACTGAAAGTAGTTTCAACCAATCAAAAGTTGTGTTTCATGATCACATGACCTACCGTACGCTTACGGTATGCTTACGGTACGCTTACGGCAAAAAGTACGCATGCGCGTAAAAAAGACACGCGCTTGCGCGCATGCGCATAACAGTCACAACCCGACACTTCCGCGTAACGTGCGCGTGTGGCGTAAGCGCGTACGCGTCCCACGCGCAGTACGCGCGGCAACGCAAAGTGCGTAACTATACGCAAGCAGCGTAGATAGATTACGGACGTTGCGTAAACCGTACGCTTACCGTGAGCTTACGGTACGCGTACTAAAAAAATATTTTTTTTTAAAAAAAAGTACTGCAAATAAATTTTACATGTTTATTTTAAAAAATATATTTAAAAAAACATATTAAAGAATTTTAAAAATGTAATCATAGTCTTTATAAAAGGTAAAATAATTAAATTAAAAATATGTTAGAAAAAAAAAAAAAAAAAAAAAATTAGCATTTAAAAAACCTTGCAAATTCACTGAAAAAACCATGGGTTTCACACACGTTATAGTTAGGAATTAGCATTTAAAAAACCTTAGAAATTCAGTGAAAAAACCATGGGTTTCACACACGTTATAGTTAGGAAATAGCATTTAAAAAACCTTAGAAATTCAGTGAAAAAACCATAGGTTTCACACATGTTATAGTTAGCTGGACATTTTACTCGTAAAAAACCAATGAAATTGCCCCGTTATAGTTAGTTCAGCTAACTATAACTCGCGCGCCCGCAATGCACTGCTGATGACGTCACATATTACATCACTCATGACATGGTCAGTGACATCACTCATGACATCACTGATGACATCTCAAATGACATCACTGATGACATCACTGATGACATCATCCTTGTGATAGAGTGGCAGACCTCCTCTTCCCCTAATATAACCTTTGATACACACAATCAAAAATAGAAATTAAGATTTTAAAAACAATGGACATACCAATACCAGTTACAACAACCTATACAGTAATTCTAAGATCCAAATACACATCCACTCATTCACCAACAGTCCTATACAGTCACTCATACATGTACTCACTCATCATATGTACTCATACACGTATACATCCTGTTACACAATGCCACTCATCCATAGAGGTACTCACACACATAGTTAGTCATGCTAATAAAGAATCAAACATACATTTACTTGCATATACAGTTATACACACACCACCACACTTACTTCTACGGAAACTTACATATACTTAGTCTTTTAAACAATCACTTATAGAAACACATACTTATTCATACAGGAACTCTTTCAATCTCTCACTCTCACATATACTCACATATATACACCAATAGTCACATATACTAGTTTAAAACATATGTAGTTACACATAAAGACACTATTGAGACAGTCATTCACTCACTAACACACCCATACATACACTCATCCACCCATACAGTCCTGCACACATGCTGTCTTCAACACATACAAACAATGAGTCACTCATTCATGCACCCATGCACTACGTAATACCCCTCACCGAACCAGACACTCACACTCATACTGATACTCAAAAAACCAACTAATAACCTATTTAGACACTCATGTAGCTACACACCAACCCATGCAGCCACTTATACACAAAGTGAGAGACTGATACAGATATTTACATATTTAAACATTACTCACTAAGCCATGTATTCACTAAGATACACTTAATCAGTCAGTAATACAATCAATTTTTCAAAAACAATTCATCCATTTAGACACTTATATACCCATTTATTCTTCCATCGACCTTGAGATATACATATATAAAACATATTTAATTTTCAGAAAAACACACATTCACTGGATGATGTCATCAGTGATGTCATCAGTGATGTCATTTGAGATGTCATCAGTGATGTCATGAGTGATGTCACTGACCATGTCATGAGTGATGTAATATGTGACGTCATCAGCAGTGCATTGCGGGCGCGCGAGTTATAGTTAGCTGAACTAACTATAACGGGGCAATTTCATTGGTTTTTTACGAGTAAAATGTCCAGCTAACTATAACATGTGTGAAACCTATGGTTTTTTCACTGAATTTCTAAGGTTTTTTAAATGCTATTTCCTAACTATAACGTGTGTGAAACCCATGGTTTTTTCACTGAATTTCTAAGGTTTTTTAAATGCTAATTCCTAACTATAACGTGTGTGAAACCCATGGTTTTTTCAGTGAATATATATATACACATATATATACAGATATACACATATATAGGAATGTGTCTGTGTGTAACATCACTGAATTTTTAAGGTTTTTTAAATGAAAATTCCTAACTATATCAGGCCTGAAACCTATGGTTTTTTCAGTGAATATATATATATATGAAAATTTCGCGAAGATTGTCAACAGGCGCCAAAGTTATTGGGAATAGAATGTTGCGGATTTCCTATGGAAAATAGGCCTTAACTATAACTACCTACTGGCGACCGCCAGTAGGTAATATATATATATATATAAGTCAAGCTTTATCCCACTCATGCCCAAAGACGCCGTGGATTTTTTTCACGATTGTGTCATAGAGGATATTAAGAAATTATATCTTCAAGTACAAGGTAAAAAAAGGAAAAAAGTCCAGTACAAAAAACAGGAATATGCAAACCTCATGTCTAAATTAGGAGAGAACAATGAGATTATAATAAAAAAATCGGACAAAGGAGGCAACCTGGTTATATGGCAAAAAACAGACTATGTTAGTGAAGCAAACAAACAATTGAATAACTCAAGTTGCTATGAAAGATCCACACATAAGGAATATATCAAGGCCAATGAGACTCTACACAAACTTTTAGCACAGTGGAGAAGGGAAGGACTAATTTCTTTTGATGAATACAAATTTACGAACAATGAGTTTCCTGTCCTTCCAGTATTATATCTGATTCCTAAAATCCACAAAGGTATTTCACCGGTACCAGGAAGACCAATTATATCAGCCATTAAGACTATTTCCGAACAAGTGGGACAATACATTGATTATTTTTTACAGGATATGGTTAAAACATTACCCAGTTATGTAAAAGATACTGGTGATTTCCTGTTAAAAACCAAAGATTTAGGTGCCGATTCGGATCCTGGAGAAACCGGGTACGAACCGTCGGTCGGAGCGTTTTCTCCGTCCGACTCGTACCCGGGAAATAAACATTACAAACATGGAAGTACGATTCCCACGGAAACACCATTTCCGTACGAATCGTAAAAAACATCGACCGACGAAAATATACATACGAATGTGATCCAGGAATGCTCCGACGTGACGTCGGGACGCATTCAGGCTGCGGTTCACGAACCAGGAACTACGATCCGCACCGACGTCACCCCGCACGGATTATATTTTCCGGCTGCCAAAAACTGCCGGGAAATCAGGACGACGCGCACAAGGAGCACCTGTTCGCGACGGACAGCCATGGACCCGAACCTACGTGTCATCCCAGCCCTCATAGCAGACCACCTGCTCTACAGGCACCGACGCAGACGCCGCAGAAGGTCAGAATAACACCCAGGGGCAAAGGGGGGGGCAGGGGCAGGACACATAACCCCCACACAAGTCACAAATTACACATGCCCTGGACATACCTGACCTGCAGGACCTGGTCACCTCGAGGGGGTGGGGGCGTGTCCAGCAACGCAAGCGTCTGCCACAATGGAAGTGGATGTTGACGCGAACCGGCAACACAACAATACCGGTACGTACCGTCCCCAGGCCTTAAGAGCGTGGGTACGGGCCATACCACGCCCACCACTACGTCACCCCAACAATGGCGGTACAGCCCGTACCCATGTACTAAAGGCCTGGGCTCGGGCCGTACCAGCATTGTTGGGGTGATGTAGGGGTACGCGAGGTACGACCCGTACCCACGCTCTGAAGGGCTGGGGACGGTGCGTACCCCTACGGCACCCTATTGGGGGTCTGCACCGTACCCAGGCCCTCAGAGCGTTGGCACGGGTCGTACCACGCGTACCCCCACATCACCCCAACAATGCTGGTACGGCCCGTACCCAGGCCATTAGAACGTGGGTATGGGCTGTACCGCCATTGTTGGGGTGACGTAGTGGTGGGCATGGTACGACTCGTACCCACGCTCTTAAGGCCTGATGACGGTACGTACCCAGGCCTGCAAACCGTGGGTACGGGAATGTACAGAGCGTACCCCCACCCGTGTATGAATGGAGCGTACCCACACCCCACCAGTGTATGTACGGAGCGTACCCACACCCGTGTATGAATGGAGCGCACCCCCACTCGTGTATGTACGGACCGTACCCCCACCCGTGTATGCATGGAGCGTACCCACATGCCACCAGTGTATGTACGGAGCGTACCCACACCCGTGTATGAATGGAGCGTACCCACACCCCACCCGTGTATGTACGGAGCGCACCCCCACCCGTGTATGTAAGGACCGTACCCCCACCCGTGTATGTACGGACCGTACCCCCACCCCACCAGTGTATGTACGGACAGTACCCCCACCCGTGTATGCATGCAGTGTACCAACTCCCCACCCGTGTATGTACGGAGCGCACCCCCACCCGTGTATGAATGGAGCGTAACCCCACCCGTGTATGAATGGAGCGTACCCCCACCCCACCAGTGTATGTACGGACCGTACCCCCACCCCACCAGTGTATGTACCGACCATACCCCCACCCGTGTATGCATGGAGCGGACCAACTCCCCACCCGTGTATGTACGGACCGTACCCCCACCCGTGTATGAATGGAGCATACCCACACACCACCAGTGTATGTACGGAGCGTACCCACACCCGTGTATGAATGGAGCGCACCCACACCCGTGTATGAATGGAGCGTACCCACACCCGTGTATGTCCCGACCGTACATGCCCAGACATAGGAGGGGTGTGTGCAAAGTCCTCCCAGCAGTGCCCAGACACAGGAGGGGTGTGTGCAGAGTCCTCCCAGCAGTGCCCAGACACAGGAGGGGTGTGTGCAGAGTCCTCCCAGCAGTGCCCAGACACAGGAGGGGTGTGTGCAGAGTCCTCCCAGCAGTGCCCAGACACAGGAGGGGTGGGTGCAGAGTCCTCCCAGCAGTGCCCAGACACAGGAGGGGTGTGTGCAGAGTCCTCCCAGCAGTGCCCAGACACAGGAGGGGTGTGTGCCTATCACTCCCAGCAGTGCCCAGACACAGGAGGGGTGTGTGCAGAGTCCTCCCAGCAGTGCCCAGACATAGGAGGGGTGTGTGCAGAGTCCTCCCAGCAGTGCCCAGACACAGGAGGGGTGTGTGCCTATCACTCCCAGCAGTGCCCAGACATAGGAGGGGTGTGGCAGAGTCCTCCCAGCAGTGCCCAGACACAGGAGGGGTGTGTGCCTATCACTCCCAGCAGTGCCCAGACACAGGAGGGGTGTGTGCAGAGTCCCCCCAGCTGTGCCCATGGAAAGAAAGGGGTTGAGTACACACAGATACAATGGCCACAATTGTCAGTCAGGTGCTCAAAGACCCAGCAGAACACGAAACACATGTGTGCGAGGCTGGGAGTACACACATGCATAGTGCGGAAAAGGGAACATGTACACATGAAGTCCTGTCAATATACTCCACTCACAAGTACAGTGACCCCCAAGGATGACACAAATGATGCAGGTGGAGACCTTGGCCAGCATGCATGGCCAAAGTTGAAGGGATCCGTCACACACCCAGCAAATGTAGACACAGCACTGCACAAATGTCTTCACAACACCCTGCAGGGAAGATGTCAGGGTCCACAGAGGAAGGTACACACCTTGGGACAATGTCACCATGCAGTAACAGCTTACATGAGCAAAGTTTGATAGCAAATACCGTGTGATGGCACACAGATTACAGGGTCCACCCCACGAACAGCACACTATAACATATCCCAGACACCTAACACATTATCGCCACCCCAAATCATGAAGCAGCACCACCAACAGCAATGCCAGAAAAGCAGTAGTGTGCCAAGGAAAATAAAATAGCTTTATTCAGCAATGTTCTAAAATGAATTGTACGAAGAGTTCAAAATGCACAAGGCCCATAGGGCAGTCCATAGTTCCAATCCAGGTGGGGGACACATTGGGATGCGTGTCCCCTAGCTTGCCTGCACAGTTCAGACTACCTTGTCATCCACAGTAGGGGGGGCATCATGTGGGGGGGAAAGACCAGGCACCGCAGGGACAGGAGGGGCAAGGGTAGGTGTTGTGGGTGCAGGGACGGATGACTCCAACACAGGGGGTGGGGCAGTGCCAAAGGTGGATTGGAGCACGGCGCTGCACACTACTGCCAGGTCGCCCAGCGTCTCCCCTGCACCCGAAGGAACCACAGGCCCCAAGGAGGGGGGGGTCGCAGAGATGGGTCGCAGCGCTACCCGGGGAGGGTGTGGACAGGGGGGGACTCAACCACCCTGACCGGGGACTCCTTTGACCGCTTGCGGGGTGGTGTCACTTTGGGGCTCAGGGACAGAGCGGCCATGAAGGAGTCTTTGGTGGAATCCTGGCCAGGAGAGCTGAGGGGAGTGGATTTGGAGGGTGGTGGTCGTGAGGAATGTGGACTCCCACTCTGGCTGCGTGTCTTCCGTTTCCCCCCGACCCAGTGGGTGTGCCTACTTCACCCTGTGTGTGCGTGCCAGGAGGTGTGCGCTTTGCCTTCCCTGGTGGTGTGGTGCCTGTGTCTGGTGGTGTGCGTGCATGGCTACGTCTGGGTGTGCTTTGGACAGGCATGGGAGTGGGAAGTGTGGATGGTTCAGGGGTAGGGGGGGATGTACCGCTGCAGGAGACCCAATGCTGCAGTCAGTGTCGAGTCTATGCACCTCAGCAAGTTGCGTTGGTCAGACTGCGCAGCTGAAATGCCCTCCATGTATGCCTCCATCTGGTTGAGCACTTGGCTGTGGCCATGGAGGACATTAAGCATCGCAGTCTGACCAACCTGCAACTGCCGCAGGATGTCCACAGACTCGGCATTGGTGGCAGCAGTGGAGACAGGGGCAGGGGGTGCGGTGCCTGGCAAGAAGGAGACACGTGGTGACCTAACACGGCGGGAAGGGACACGAGCAAGTGGGAGGCCGGTGATCGGAATGGAGGGGGCGGGTAGTGATGGAGTGCTGGTGTCAGCTGTGGGAGCAGCCTCCGCCCCCTCGGAGTGCTCAGCCTCGGACCCGTCTGCGTCATAGTCGGTGGTGGTTTGACTGGACAGGTCCTCCGCTGCACTCCCGTCGGCCTCCGTGCCACTCGATGTGCCAGACAACTCTGCACTGCTGGTACTGGTGCTCGCTCCCTCCTCACGGTCCGTGCCAGTGTCTCCCTCGTAGTCCCCCGACGATGCTGTGGGCAAGGTGAAGAGACAGGAGAAATCAGACACCTGTATACATATGTCACATGAGTCAACTCTACATAGGTCACAGTGCATAGCCTGAAAAGCAACAAGAGTAACATCTACAATACAAGTTACATATGTAGTCCCTGCAACACACAGTTTGTTGACCCACCATGCCACTGTTAAAATATAGAGAGCATGACACAATAGCAAATAACTTGATATCAAATTGTACAGAGGAGCCAGGCTCTGGGGACAATCTAGCACAGCATCAGCGACACACAGCGTAGCCAAGAAAGGGATGAGTAGAAACCATGTCTAGCAACTCTTGGGACATGCTGCAAAGGTAATACTGAAAACCATGGCCAACATGACTGGGGCACTGCACCTTGAGAGTTTGGCCACACAAACATCACACACTGGCCAGACCGTGCAAGGAGACTTCAGGTTTGGACATGTAGGCCTTGCCCGCACCAACCCCCCCCCCTACCTGAGACAATGTGATTGAGACAGAGGAAGTACTTACACCTCTTAGTCTGGGATGAAAACACATGGCCTGCAATTAATCCTGATCGCACACAAACTACCCCTGGTGCGCCTGTCCACATATATCACTGACAAACAACCATCATCAGATAGTTGTACCAAGACACACAGGCACTGGCCCCTGTGAGTATGCACCAGCTAAATTAGGTCACCCTGTACAGTGGACACATGTAGCACAGTATACGTGAATACAAATGAGGCCAGGGTACTATGCCACAGGGCCCAAACTATGCTGAAGACACAGAGAATGTCCACATTGTCTGATGACACACATGATACCTAGGAAAAGTTGCCCCAGGGGACTGTAGTGGCCACACTACTCCATGGCCCTGGATGGATATGACTGGAACACAAGCCACCATCCCTGCACTATGCACATCTCACACTCAAGCACATCATGTCAGAGGGCACAACATTCGACATGCAGGCAGTAAGGCAGTACACATGAAACACACACTCCCATGTCGGGACTCAGCATCAGTGCCAACTAACATGGACCCCACAATGACAGAACTGGCCAGGGCACAGGCAACGTGCAAAAACCTGTTACACACCACCCCCACACATGATGCTGCAAGCATTGGGCACTTGGAGTAACTGCCAGCCTAGATGACCTTGTGCAAGAGTGACTACACACAGACCAGGGAACACATGGCAAGGAGGGGAAGGGAGGAAGAACAGCACCGCTTTACTTTGGGGAACAGGAAATGCACTGCACATTTAAACCCTGCAACTTCGCACTTCCAAAAGCTGGTCACACACAACAAACACACATGTACCTACCCCCTTCCTGCTGCTGCTTCTCCGCTAGGCGCCTATCCAAGTCAGGGAAGACAACCGCCAGCACACGCTTCTGGATGTGGGTCAGACGGCGGCGCCCACGGTTTTTGTGGCTCACAGGTGAGTCCCCCAGCAGGACCCGTGCGATCCTCCGCGTCCAGCACCGGATGTCCTGCCAGCGTTTCCTCACCTGGGCTAGGCGCCGCTTCCGACCATCCTTCCTCCTCACGGCACTGACGGCTTGCTTCCAGATCTCCCCCTTGGCACAGACGCCTACCTGTGAGGATGCAAAAGTGACAATACATCAATCCACCTTATCAATGATACAGAGACACACATATTACAAATCATGCATGTTTGAACTGCCCATAGTATGCAGCCAACTCATTGCACCTTTGTCATAGTGACATCATCCTCCTGGGAATGGGCAAATGCAGTAGGTGCCATTGAAAGTACACAGGTGGCATGAGGGGTGCAACACAATCAATGATGCAGGCTCACACTGTGCATCCCAAGCTACAACAGGAATCTGAACAGTACCCCTAAGCAGTCACATGCCCCAGCCCACTTACGCTACCTCAGCAGAGTACACAGACACACACAGGCACTGAACAATCACCTGGCATTGGCAACTGCCGCTACAAACCTCACTCTGCACATGTGCCACTAGACTGGGGGTGTCACAGATGTGGGGCTGTCTCAGCATGGCAGACATCCAGCACAGCTCCCTGTTCACATCAGATGGGCAGGGTGTATCCATCCCACATGCTGCTGGGGTGCAACACTCCACATATGCACACACCCACATGACAGGGGACTCACACACACCAATGTCCAGGGGACGAACACATCATTTGGACACTCTCACCACAGGTACACTGAACAGACACACATCTGTGGGTCCTGGCACCTGTCACCCTGGGGGGAGCACAGACTCACATCAGGACTGTAGGAACAACATATCCAGGAGGATTAGGCAGTCCGAAAGCAGCATGCACCATGCAGTGATCGTCACAGTAAGCACCATGCTAGTGCGTTGTGGACACAGGAACTACAGCATGCTCTGCATGGGAGACATGAGCCCTCCCCCTCCCCTGGGAACCACTATGAAGAACCCTGCATGTCTGTCACACCTGGACACAATGCCAGAAGTCACAGTAAAAAAAAGGGGCACAGTTTAAGCTAGTGGAGTCTGCACTCACCTGCTCCCCTGGTCGACCATACAGCATGGTGTACTGTGGGAGGATCACATCCACCAACGCCATATTCTCCTCCATGGTGAATGGCTGGGCCCTCTCCACAGACCTGGACATGGTGCCAGAGGAATGACAAGCAGCAGCAGTGTTGTGGAATGAAGTAATGTGCAGGCAAGTGCTCTCTCAAGGGACCTGGCTGCCTTATATCTTCCTTGCTGGCCTGTTTCATTTACAGGAGTACAGAGTGATTGGCTCAGTCACATTTGCATCCTACGTGTCCTCCAATCAATTTAAAACTACCCCAGTGACAGGCTATGCATGGTTTTAAAATTGAGCATGATGTAATGTCAACAACCACATTGCAACAAAGTATATTGTCTCCAACCGACTTCTGCTGGCCACATGATGCAAAATTCAAACCTGAAACTCGGTCTCCATGACAACCAGCATACATTTAGGCCCCTATACTTGTCCCTCATGTGTCCCCTATGGCAATCCTATGTCACAACACAGGTACGGTGCGTCCCACAGCCCTAGGGCACCCCAAATGCATTGCAACGGACCGTACACGCGTGTGTACGGTCACCATCACTATGGGGGTGCTCGCGTACGTGTACGCCATAGTAGTCCGGACCGTACACACGCGTGTGTACGGTCCCTATCACTATGGGGGTGCTCGCGTACGTGTACGCCATAGTAGTCCGGACCGTACACACTCGTGTGTACGGTCCCTATCACCATGGCGTACGCATACGCCAGCACCACCATAGTGATAGGGACCGTACACACGCGTGTGTACGGTCCGGACTACTATGGCGTACACGTACGCGAGCTCGCGATTGTGATGGAGCCATCAATGTGTGTAAAACTGGCCTCGGAAACATACGGGTTGCACCGGGTTGACATGGTGTGTGAATTCCCCATTAGGGGCTCAATGGTGTATAGCAGGCTCTCCGTGAGCAGCAGGGGGTGTTTAGCTGTAACCCGTCACTTGTGTGCCAGTGCCATGGATTTCCAGCATCTGTGGTGGTAAGGGGGGTGCCAGTGTTGGTCCCACGTGTCCATCCACATGACCTGTGTATGTGTTGACAGAGTTGCATTAGCATTCCGACACACATGAGTAATAAAGGTGTCCCTCTGCCTCCAAGGTGCATCATCTCTGTCAATGGTGGTCTGTTGCCACTGTGCATGCGGCATGTCTGGCATTGTTCTCAGAGATGGTGCATATGAGTCTATGTGTAGAGTAGCAAGATGCAAGCTGTTTGTCAGGGATTAGATTCTGTATTGTGCATGATGTCCATGGCTGTGTAGGTATTGTGGCATGTCAGTCTCCGCGACGGCCACTGTGCTGCATGTGAATCCATTGTGTGTGTGTGTGCCATGTTGAACCAGACATTCCTTCCTTGACATACACCTTTTGCATAGTTCCTTCCTGAGATCCTTGTCTTTGTGTGCTACTTGTGGCATTGACATGGCGCATGCTGCTGCAGGCCCTGCAGCAAGGGCACCCAGTGTCCACGCAAACGAGCTGGTGTTCATCATGGATTGCTTGCTGACATGTGCAATGCTGATCAGCAGCATCTGTGCCTCATGCGGCAGCACACTCTGCATTATGCACAAGATCCCCAGTTCCATCCACCTCAAGGCAAGAGGGAGACCATCCCCCAGGTCAACTACGACATCCGTGTCTAATCCTACCCTGCACTCTACGGACATGTGCGTTAGAAATCCCATGATACTTGTCCACATCCAGGGTGCATCTGCACAGCTCTGCTACTACATCCGGCGACCAGGCCACATCAACGTCCAACAGAGATGGGGGAGTGGATCACTGCCAGCTGCAGGATGACCTTCTCAATCCACGCACACACTCAGGATGCAGCCCACAACCACAACACAACCTTGTGGCACTGTGATCCAACACCCAATTGTGCCATCTCCATGCATCCAACCTTGGCTGGACCACCATTCTCCACATCCACCTGACTCAAGCATGCAGGACATGGTTCTACCACGTGTCTACACATACCTGGGACTCCCACCCCAGGACACTCCACATGATCCCTGACCTCTGCGCATGACTGTTGCTCTTCTAAATAGGTCTGTAGGCACAGTTGTGCGGGCACCCCCTCAGCTGGTTGGGCCCATCACGGGTGAGTATGGTGCTCCATGTCTGTCTTGGATGGTACATTGTGACCCATGTGTGTCCTGTGCCAGACTCAGACCCCAGGGTATGGATGTTTGGAGTTACTTCAGAAATCAGGCATGGTTTGACTTTACAACACACACATGTAGTGGAATAATGCTAAATGACGGCATCATCTTGTGATTGTGATGAATTTTATTAGTGCTGGGGTACGTGTTTGGGGGGGTGACAAGAGGTGCTTGGCGGGAGTGTAGAATCCAAAGTTCACAGGGGGAGTTGGTGTCCTTGCCATTGAAAGTCATCAGAGTCTGTGCCACAGTCTTTGTCAACATTGGTCAGACAGTGACCAGCAAGGCCATGTGGCAGAGAATGTCCTTTGCTGCTGTGCTGCTGTTGGGCCAGAGGGCCAGGTGCCAGGCCAGGTGACCTGGGAGATGGTGATGTTCCGCTGACTCTCACGGTCTTTTTCGTGGACGACCCACCTTCCTGCGGGGACCCTCAGAAGCATGCCTTGACGATGCAAGGGACGCTCCGTCAGATGAATCCTCCTCCTCCTCCCTCCCTGTTTCTGGTGCTGCTCTACGCCTGGTGGCACAGGGAGGGTTTGCCAGGCTTTGGGCGATCTGACGGAGGGATTGGCTCACGTCCCTGTGCACCGCCAGGAGCTCTGCCAGTCTTGCCTCCATCCTGGCATGATGCTCAACCTGCAGGGTCTTCATCTCATTGAGGGTCCCCACTACCTGGGCGATGCCTCTGGAGTCACGCCGGTATGCGTCCAGGATGTTTCTGACGTGTGCCATAGCCGGGTCCTGAGCCAACTGGTCAGGTTCGCGCCTCCGCCGTCCTCCACTCCCACCACCCCTGCCCACTTGCGCCTGGCCTGCAGTTGTGGGCACATCGGGTCTCCGGGACCCCTGAGGGATGGCATTTGCGGTGTCGCCTGCCTCCTCCTGGGTGCCCGGAGAACCTTGTCCCTCCTGGACAGACTGGCTGTGTTGTTGTGTGCGGGCAGGGCTCCTGGGTGTCTCCTGGGATGTGGCAGTAATGGGGGTGGTGGTTGGCACAGTTGTACCTGACGCAGGTGCTGCAGGTGGTTGGACACCAGAGGGGCCAGGTTGGTCTGGGTCATCCACGGAGTGGGGAGAGTCGTCGCTGCCGGTGGGGTCCTCTTCACGCAGAGCCTGGTCCTGTGAGTCTTCCCCCCCAGTGTTGGGGGGAGATCGATGACGTTGACCTGTGTGTGAGACAGACAGTGTTAATTGTGTTACATGCGACATCCATGTTTAATTCTTTTTTGATTTGGCACAGTTCCTCTGGGTGTTAGGATTTGACTAGCATTCCTCACACAGTGCACTTGTGCATGGGTATGTCCCTTGGCCACAGCTTTCGACACTTTACCTATGTGTGACACAATCTTAGTTGATGCATCTTTTGGGAACGCAGTCAGCAGTGTAGTGAGCGGGCGTAGCAAGCCATGCAGAGCCGCCTTACGTGTTGCACTGTACGTGGCCAAATGTTGTTTTTTCCATGCTATTTGAGAATGCAGGTAGGTAACTTAATAATTTGTGACAGGGTTCTGACGAACACAGTGGGTAGGTATACTGGGTTTAAGGTTCTGTTTGGGCCTGCAGCACGGATGTACTCATGCACAGATTGACACATGGCCTAGTGTTTATCAAAGGTTGAAGGGGGGGTTCACGCACTGCCAAACCTTGTCTACATGCACACAGTCCACCTGCTGACGAGCGGACATGGCCACACCACCCAAGGGTGATTTGGTCTCCCTCTGTCTCCCTTTCTCCCTCCGTCAGCCTCCTCCCTCTGTCCGTCTCCCTTTCTCCCTCCCTCTGTCAGCCTCCTCCCTCTGTGCGTCTCCCTCTGTCTCCCTTTCTCCCTCCCTCTGTCAGCCTCCTCCCTCTGTCCGTCTCCCTTTCTCCCTCCCTCTCTCAGCCTCCTCCCTCTGTCCATCTCCCTCTATCTCCCTTTCTCCCTCCCTCTGTCAGCCTCCTCCCTCTGTGCGTCTCCCTCTGTCTCCCTTTCTCCCTCCCTCTGTCAGCCTCCTCCCTCTGTCCGTCTCCCTTTCTCCCTCCCTCTGTCAGCCTCCTCCCTCTGTGCGTCTCCCTCTGTCTCCCTTTCTCCCTCCCTCTGTCAGCCTCCTCCCTCTGTCCGTCTCCCTTTCTCCCTCCCTCTCTCAGCCTCCTCCCTCTGTCCGTCTCCCTCTATCTCCCTTTCTCCCTCCCTCTGTCAGCCTCCTCCCTCTGTGCGTCTCCCTCTGTTTCCCTTTCTCCCTCCCTCTGTCAGCCTCCTCCCTCTGTCCGTCTCCCTTTCTCCCTCCCTCTCTCAGCCTCCTCCCTCTGTCCGTCTCCCTCTATCTCCCTCCCTCTATCAGCCTCCTCCCTCTGTCCGTCTCCCTCTATCTCCCTTTCTCCCTCCCTCTATCAGCCTCCTCCCTCTGTCCGTCTCCCTTTCTCCCTCCCTCTCTCAGCCTCCTCCCTCTGTCCGTCTCCCTCTATCTCCCTTTCTCCCTCCCTCTGTCAGCCTCCTCCCTCTGTGCGTCTCCCTCTGTCTCCCTTTCTCCCTCCCTCTATCAGCCTCCTCCCTCTGTCCGTCTCCCTCTATCTCCCTTTCTCCCTCCCTCTGTCAGCCTCCTCCCTCTGTGCGTCTCCCTCTGTCTCCCCTTCTCCCTCCCTCTGTCAGCCTCCTCCCTCCCTCTGTGTGTCTCCCTGTGTCCACCTCTGTCTCTGTCCCTCTCTCTGCCCCTCTCCCTCCCTCTGTGTGTCACCCTCTGTCACCTCAGCCCAGCTTCATGGGCACACACAGTTTGCAGGTCTTGCAAAGGCCATTGGCTTGTTCATGTGGGTTTATTTCTTCTCTGCCGGCACCCATTGGGCGGAGTGTGCTGACACTCTTTCAGTGTGCTGCATCTTCATTGGCTGCTGTTATGTGCAAATTGTGCCTTCATACCCATGTCGTCCTGCAACGCGGCCACCATTAGCAGGCAACACAGTACTGTGTGGGGACACACTGTTTGTATGGCTGTGCCCTAAGCCATATTGGCTGAGGGCATTGTTGTGTGCTTCAGAGTTGCTCTATGTTAGTTTTGAGGCCCACCCTCCCGGCATCAGGGACATCCTGTCTTGTGTTGGTGTTTTGTGTGGCCTGTGACTTGGCATGGCCTTGCTTGGGGCATGGGGCATGGAGGCGCTAGTGGCATGTGTGTGTTTTTGGAGTGTGGTTGTGTCCGGTGCTGGCTTTGGGGGGCTTGTGTGCATGATTGTTATTTGGGTTGTATATGGTGTTCCCCCCATGTGAGGTGAGTTGTTTGTGTACTCACCAGGCTCTCGGACTCCTTCTAGTCCATCTACTCCCAACGGCGGCAGCGTGGCCATCACCTTCTCCTCCCAGGGATGGTAGTGTACGGGTCTGCGGGCCGGCCCTCCTCCAGTGATGTTGGCCTGGTTGTGCTCGTCCGTCATTTTGCGGCGGACCGTCCTCCGCAGATCGTACCACCTGGCTTGGCACTCATGCCTGGTCCTTCTGGTGGCCCCAACAGCATTCACGGAATTGACTATCCTCTCCCACATGGCAGATTTTTCTGATATGCTGGTCCGTCTGACCAATGTTCCAAAGAGCTGTGGCTGGACTCTGATGATTTAATCGACAAGGGCCTCCAGCTCGTCCTTTGTGAACTTTGGATTCTTGTTGGTGGGCATGGTGTGGGGTGTGGGTGTGCATGGTTGTGGGGGTGGGGGTGTGGATGGGTGTGGGTGTGGATGGTTGTGGGTGTGCAGGTGTGTGTGTGTGAATGTGATGAGGGTGTGTTTGTGATGGTGGTTGTGTGAAGGAGTGCAAGTGTAAGGTGTATTGATGGTTGGAGTATGGTGCAGTGCGTTGTCTCTGGGGTCTGGCAGCAGTGGATCTGTTGCAAAGGATCATGGTTTGTGTGTGTTGGGCCTTTTTATTGGTCCATTTGTGGGTGTGGCTGTGTTTGAACTTTGGGTGGGTGTGTTATAAGGAGTGGTAGTGGTTTGGGCCTCTGTTTATCTGTTTGTTTGTCAGTTGCAGGTCAGTGTATAGGATGTATTTGGCCTTGTTGGATATGTTTTGTGGTCTTGTGTGCCTCGAATTGACTCTCCTTGTGTTTTTTTGGTTTGTCCTGGTTCAGTAGGAGTGTTTTTAGCGTCTGTACGGTGCGTACATGGGCCATGTTGTTGTACAGTGCTGTCCTTTGCTATGGCTTAGTACGACTCGTACATGCCCGATGTTGTGTGAGGGTGCTGGTGTGTGGGCCTGGGGTAGGGTGCATACGAACACGGCAGGGTGTTGGTCCGCACCGTCCATCGGTGGTGGTGTGTTGCACCGTACATACAGGGGGGGCTGGGTGTAGGGTCCGTACATACACGGGTGGGGAGTTGGTACGCTCCATGCATACACGGGTGGGGGTACGGTCCGTACATACACTGGTGGGGTGGGGGTACAGTCCGTACATACACTGGTGGGGTGGGGGTACGCTCCATTCATACGCGGGTGGGGGTACGCTCCATTCATACACGGGTGGGGGTGCGCTCCGTACATACACGGGTGGGGAGTTGGTACGCTGCATGCATACACGGGTGGGGATACGGTCCATACATACACTGGTGGGGTGGGGGTACGGTCCGTACATACACGGGTGGGGTGGGGGTACGGTCCGTACATACACGGGTGGGGAGTTGGTACGCTCCATGCATACACGGGTGGGGGTACGGTCCGTACATACACGGGTGTGGTGGGGGTACGGTCCGTACATACACGGGTGGGGTGGGGGTACGGTCCGTACATACACGGGTGGGGAGTTGGTACGCTCCATGCATACACGGGTGGGGGTGCGCTCCGTACATACACGGGTGGGGAGTTGGTACGCTGCATGCATACATGGGTGGGGGTACGGTCCGTACATACACGGGTGGGGAGTTGGTATGCTGCATGCATACACGGGTGGGGGTACGGTCCGTACATACACGGGTGGGGTGGGGGTACGGTCCGTACATACACGGGTGGGGAGTTGGTACGCTCCATGCATACACGGGTGGTGGTACGGTCCGTACATACACAGGTGGGGTGGGGGTACGGTCCGTACATACACGGGTGGGGTGGGGGTACGGTCCATACATACACGGGTGGGGAGTTGGTACGCTGCATGCATACACGGGTGGGGGTACGGTCCGTACATACACGGGTGGGGTGGGGGTACGGTCTGTACATACACGGGTGGGGTGGGGGTACGGTCCGTACATACACGGGTGGGGAGTTGGTACGCTGCATGCATACACGGGTGGGGGTACAGTCCGTACATACACGGGTGGGGTGGGGGTACGGTCCATACATACACGGGTGGGGTGGGGGTACGGTCCGTACATACACGGGTGGGGGTACGGTCCGTACATACATGGGTGGGGAGTTGGTACGCTCCATGCATACATGGGTGGGGGTACGCTCCATGCATACACTGTTGGGGGTTCGGCGCGTACATCCGCGGCCGGGGGTGTTTTGCGCGTACATGCGGGGTCTGTGGTGGGGTGTTCGGCGCGTGTGCAGGCACGTGTCTCCATGCTTGCTATGGGAGTTCGGTCCGTACGGTGTTATTTCCATACAGTTGTGAAATCGAAAGGACGGGAGTGATCGTACTTGCGCGGTCGGACTTCATTTTTCCGATTCGTACGGTAAATCGTCCGGGGATGTGTCGGACACAATTGCCGACCCGAGGACGTGTGGGGAAATGTTCCCGATGTGATTCGTATGGAGTTTTTCCCATGCGAATCGTACTTGGCAATTTGTACGCTACTTGTACGATTCGGACGGAAAAAAGTCCAGATTCAATTCGGACGGGGGAAATTTTTCCAGGATCCGAATCGGCACCTTAATGTGGACTGATGATATGTTGCTAATCACTCTTGATATTGAGTCTCTTTATACAAGCATAGACCACAAGACAGGATTGTCTGCAGTCAAATACTTTTTGGAAAAAAGATCATGTGAATTTCATGAACATAATAAGGTTATTCTTAATCTCATTGATTGGTGCATGAATAATAATTTTTTTCTTTTTGGAAAGGAATTATTCAAACAACTCCGCGGAGTAGCTATGGGAGCCTGTTTCTCCCTCAGCTACGCGTGTTTACACGTTGGCTGGTGGGAGGAACAGGTTCTTATGCAAATACACAGGGTATATTTTAACAACTATGTATCTTGCTATCTCAGATACATAGACGATATCTTTATTTTGTGGCAGGGAGAGGAAAAAGAAGCTTTAAATTTCATAGATGCGATTAACAACAATTCTATGAATCTCCACTTCACATCCCACATTAATAAAGTAAGCATTGAATTTTTAGATGTTAAAATCTATATTCAAAATAACCAGTTTGAAACTACCCTATTCAGAAACCTACCGCTGGTAATGTTACACTCCATGCAACCAGCGCACATCCCAAGCATCTCATCGCTATTATTCCTTACGGTGAGATTCTAAGACTTAAAAGAATTTGCAGTCTGGAATCAGATTTCGACATGTGCGTGAGGGAAACCATGACTAGATTGAAGGCGAGGGGTTATTCTGACACTATTCTTGATGAAGCCATGGCCAAGGCCAATGCACGAACCAGAATGAGTTTGTTTAAAGCCATCCAATGTCCTGTTCCACTGGCAGAGCCAGCTGTTTGTAATCAATCAGTAATGAAAGAAGGACCCAGATTTATTACTACTTTTAGCAGTGAAGAAAGAAAAATCAGGTCCATAGTTAAAAAGAATTGGCCTATTATACTCACTGATGCTGTGCTCCGTACTAGATTACAGGCTACTCCCATGGTTACTTTTAGGAGAGCTAAATGTATGGGAACATGTTTGGATAAATGCAGCCCTGAAACTAGACATAATGATATGTGGCTAAAACCTGCTCATGGCTTTCGCAAATGTTCTTCTTGCAGTGTCTGCAAATTTGGCATAAACAAAACTCACTACCTCACCCCTTTCAGCACAAAGGAAGTGGCCATTACAGGGAGTTTCACTTGCAGGACTGATTTTGCTGTGTATGTCCTGACGTGCATCTGTGGCTTTAATTACATTGGTAGTACTAAGCTGCAGGTGCATGTTAGGATTTTGCAGCATCTTCGTGCCATTTTACACAATGATCCTGCTTACCCAGTGGCACGCCATTTTAAACAGGCTCACAATAATGATGTTACCTGCCTTAAATATTTCGTAATAGCATCTATTCCCAAACCCCGACGAGGTGGTAATAGAGAACTTCAATTAAGGCAACTAGAGACTAGAAAGATTCTTGAGTTCGACAGTAAATGGCCGAACGGATTGAATAACACTGAAGACATGCACAACTTTCTCTAGCGAGTTTCATTCTGCTCTTTGATCTTGGTTTTCCTCCTCTTCATCATATTTGTTAGATGTCTGACTAGATGATACAATATTATGAAATATTCTAAATTATTCTATCGTATTCGCAGGGCTTCATTTATTCACTGTATATTTATACATGGGTTTTTCTTCACTGAGCACTTTAGTAGGTTACTTATTATGTGTAACCAGTGCATTTAATATGAATTGATCTACATACCTCTAATGCCATAGTATTGAAAACACACATTCATGGCACATTAGCACTTTCAGTAAGAAATTATATAAATGAATTTTATATGATTTTAGCAATAATTATCAGGATTGAATTTTTATTGTTATTAATATTTATTCATTTTCTTTTAATCATACAGCTGCGTATTGTTTGTATATTTTTTCTAAGTATTTGTACAATTGCACGGTTTTGCACAATCATTGAAAATGCTGCTATGCACTTTTTGCACCATAACAGGTCTTCCGTAATAATATTCATTGCCATTATATAGGAAACTTTTCTGTGAGGTAATGTTTTACCTTTCTTGTTGTTTGGTTTATTGCCAAGGATGTATCCTGTCATAATAGAGTATTCATATAATAAGATTGGTTTTCAGTTTCTCTTAAACAGAAATTTTTCCTAAGGCTGAATTACAATGAAATACTTACTTCTTTTTAGGTATTTATATTTATCTTCTTGGTTTTTATACCTCAAGGTAACGTGATATATATGTTTTTCATAATACCTACGAAGTCTGTTTCCTTGGTCTATTATCATGTGACCAGGAAGTGGGTGTACACTCTGCAGCACTTAAAAAACATTCAGTGTGACCACATTCCGCATGTGAACAAGGGCTCTTGAACCCGAAACGCGTCATTTTTTGCTGAGAAAAGATGGTCGAATAAAACATCTTGCATGAAAATTTGCATGGTCCGTCTCTCCTTCTTCGCCGTCAGGAGGTTGTGGGAGTTCAAACGTACTGAATATATATATATATATATATATATATATGTACACATATATATACATATATACACATATATAGGAATGTGTCTGTGTGTAACATCACTGGTGCACTGGTGGTCGTGTTAAGCACTCCAATACCTTCGGGTCGAGTTTCCGCTATACAATCTGCAAAAAAAACTAAAATAAATAATAAACCCATAGGAAGGGTTATTACTCTTTACTACTGTACCTTAGAGGTGGCCCTTTGCTTGGCACTTGTCTAAAAGCCCGTTCACGAGCTGAGCCCTGAAAAATGATTTGCTATGTAAAGCATGTAAAAATATCATGGAGAAACATGAAGAAATCTCTTTAATAATTCATACAACTACATTTTTAAGGAGGGGAAGAGTTTCTCAATAGTACATCAGAATATATCACTGCAGTGTGAGGCTTTTATTAAAAGTGAAAGTTACATGTACACCATGTGAGCAAGGCAAAGAATGGAATGGCTGCAACAAGCTCAGCACTGTTTAAATTAGGAGAAAACATATCAAGTTACTTGTTAGAAGCCCTCAGACAAACAAATGGCGGCATTTGGGACTATAATATATACACGTTAATATGAACTGCTGAGGACAGAGTAGAACACAAACAAAACTCCCTTTGCCTTCGAAGTCTTTGAAGTGCAAAGCTCACTATAAATTACTTTGACAACAGCAGTGGAGGTTTATCCTTGACACTATTGCGGCGCAGAGTTCTGCTGAAGAGCGCTGATACAAATTACAGGGATTTAAAGTATGCTCTTTCCTGGTCTCCAAGGCTCGAGGTATACAAAAAACGAGGGCACAATCTGTACAAAAAACGGGGACTGAGCCCATTTGTTTTATTAGGCTCACGAACCACCAAGTCACAGGCAGCCCTGAATAAGGTCAATACGCGGTCAGAAGCACATGGACTCGCTGTGGCTGTAAAGGTGGAACTAGAGGGAGTGATCAACCCTACCAAATAAATGGCGGAAATGCAGTAGATATACAGACTAAGAGATAGCCTAGGAAGTGTATGACGTGGAACTTACTGCCAGTTCATGGCAGACGGCAGATAGGGTAAAGACAACGCTGGCGATTAATGTTCCCACTGGCAGGAGAGAGGAAGGGGTCTACTTTCAGCTTGTTGTGACTCAACATATCCTGCTGTGAAGGACGTACACCAGGCAGATCACAGAATTGTGGAAACAGAAAACTAGGGAAGACTGCTTTTGTCACTGAGCCTTCCCCCCCCCCCCCCCCCCCGCTTGTTATTTTAAAATTCAGAAGTCACAAGCCTACTAGATAACGGTGAGCTAGGGATCGACTGAAGGGGCTGCAGGCAAACTGCAAGTATAGGGTAAAACGTTTTTGACTCCCCCAGCATTATTTGTGCTAAGGTTGCAAAATAAATAAATAATAATATATAGGTGTAGACATGCATTCTTATTAGCACATCAACTACAGCCAGCAGGTTGCTTTCAATTCCTGAGCTTGCTCTTCGCCAGGCCAAACAATTTTCAAATATAACGACGCAGAGACGAGGGTTGAAGACTACTCAGGGGAGGCTTGTTTATCTGATGTGACATGGCTCATGCACTGAGTTACAGACATATAATCCATTGTCCCGGAATGATGCATGTGAGAAGGGAAGGGCCCTGACATACTACAGTGTTATAAGCAGCACCATAAGGCATATAAGAATAAGTGGATAAGCGGTGCCATTCAGTAACAAGGAGTGGCATGGGAAGATGGTAGTGAAGGAATAGGTGAAGAGGCAGATTACTGCCACCAATTCAGAAGCCAGCGGTGGCAACATCCAAAGTTCAAAGTCATGAGCTAATATTTCGGACAACAGTGGAGTCCCTCCCACAGTAAGACATGCATAGTAGTCAATGGACGCTCAGGCGGAACAGTGATTTCTCTGACAATATCTATCAGTCCAAACCATAATAACAATAACAATAATAATAATACCAATAGTTAGACAAAAGATACCATCATGTACAGATAAATAAAGGCGTTTTTGAATACACAGTGGGGAATACCTGGCTTTGGGTAAGCGAATGTTTTTGTTTGGGGGATGGTGTGCTTCCGCACTCCCCTACCAAGATGGGGTATTGTCTTCCTTTTTAGGTCTCGCCTGAGACAGCGCTTTAGCGCTGCTCTGGCGAGACTTATAGTAAGCACTTTTGGAAGTGCAAACGAGTGCTTTCAGGCCGCCAACTACTGTGCATGTGTGCCGGGCGCGCGCACCATTTGGCAGCCTGAAAGCACTCGTCTTTCACTTTCGCCTGTCACACAGCCGCGCTTTGAAGTGTGATCGCGATTGCGATCACTTACATTTCGAGGGCGCTTTGATGTTTTCAGTGAGCCGCGCGGCCACTGAGGACATCAAAGCGCCCGTGAACACCATTTGCCACCCCCACCTCTTCAGCCAACTTACTCGCCATGTCTGCTCTGGATTCTTGTGCCTCTTTTTGTAACTCAGGAGCAGTAACATTGTCGTGGTGTCACTAGGGCTTCAAGTGGATGCTTTTTTCAATATTATATACAAGCCACAGTTACTGCTAATTTATCTTATGCAACTAACAACGATTGACAAAGCCAATAGTCCTAACTTGTTGTAGGTATCATGTTACTTGTTGTGTGTAGCTGTAAACACGTAGCTACAGCCGCCCACCTAGTGCTTAATTTGTAACAAATAAGTGCTGGTGTTTTAATGAGGCAGAAGCTTTACACTTTATACTTTTTTTTTATTTTGCGTAACACAGAGGACATCAACTGAAATTTAATAGTGGCTTGGCTACAGCCACTTTCCCAGTGCTTAATTTGTAACAGAAGAGGTGCCGGGGCTCTGATTAGGTGGCAAATTTACACAGCATGTTGTTTTATTTAGCCTGCCTAACACAGAGCACACAAACCGGAAAAATGGGGAGGGGATGTTCTTTAAAGGCCACTACTGCTAACTTACGAGTTTTGAAACCAGGTTTTAATGTCTGAATATGCTTAATAGCCTGTGATTGTGGACAAATTAGTTGATATTTCTATAGACACAAACATAAATATGACCTAAAGTGGAGCTACGTTATTATTTTTATTTGTGTGTAGCTGCAAACACGTAGCTACAGCCACCCTCCTAGTGCTTAATTTGTAACAAAGGAAGTGCCGGTGTTTTGATGAGGCAGCAGCTTTACACTGTATATGTCTTTATTTAGTTTGCGTAACACAGAGCATATAAACAAAAATTCAATAGTGTCTTGGCTACAGCCACTTTCCTAGTGCTTAATTTCTAACCAAAGAGGTGCCGGGGCTTTTATCATGTTGAAGCTTTACAGAGCATGTTTGAATGGTTAGCCTGCCTAACACAGAGCACAGAAACCCTACAAATGGGGAGGACATGTTGTTTAAAGGCCAAAACTGCTACATGCCACACACTGATGCACGCCACACACTGCTGCACGCCACACACTGTTGCATGCCGCTGCACACCACACACTGCTGCACGCCACACACTGCTGCACGCGTAACACTGCTACACGCCACACACTGCTGCACGCCACACACTGCTGCACGCCACACACTGCTGCACGCCACACACTGCTGCACGCCACACACTGCTGCATGCCACACACTGCTGCATGCCGCCACACACTGCTGCATGCCACACACTGCTGCATGCCGCCACACACTGCTGCACGCCACACACTGCTGCATGCCGCCACACACTGCTGCATGCCACCACACACTGCTGCACGCCACACACTGCTGCACGCCACACACTGCTGCACGCCACACACTGCTGCACGCCACACACTGCTGCACGCCAAACACTGCTGCACGCCACACACTGCTGCACGCCGCACACTGCGGCAACCGTGACACTGCTACATGCCACACACTGATGCACGCCACACACTGCTGCATGCCACACACTGCTGCACGCCACACACTGCTGCATGCCGCTTCACGCCACACACTGCTGCACGCCACACACTGCTGCACGCCACACACTGCTGCACGCCACACACTGCTGCACGCCACACACTGCTGCACGCCACACACTGATGCACGCCACACACTTCTGCACGCCACACACTGCTGCATGCCGCTGCACGCCACACACTGCTGCACGCCACACACTGCTGCACGCCGCACACTGCTGCATGCCGCACAATGCTGCACACCGCACACTGCTACACGAAACACTGCTGCAGGCCACACACTGCAGCACGCCACACACTGCTGCACGCCACACACTGCTGCATGCCGCTGCACGTCTCACACTGCTGCACGTCTCACACTGCTGCACGCCGCACACTGCTGCACGCCGCACACTGCTGCACGCCGCACACTACTGCACGCCGCACACTGCAGCACGCCACACACTGCAGCACGCCACACACTGCAGCACGCCACACACTGCTGCAAGCCACACACTGCTGCATGACGCTGCACGCCACACACTGCTGCCCGCCGCACACTGCTGCCCGCCGCACACTGCTGCCCGCCGCACACTGCTGCATGCCGCACACTGCCCACATCTGCTGCACGCCGCACAATGCTACACGCCGCACACTGCTGCACTCCCCACACTGCTTTTATGCGAGTTTATGCTACTGACATTGTAAATGACAATGCCTTTTGTTTGTTTTAAGACCAAAACATAAATAAAAGGAATTGTAATTTTACAATGCCAATAGCTCAAACTCTTATAATTGCGAGACCTATTGCATTGCAAATGCTTGTTCATTCATGTATGACAGCTGCAAGTGTAGGCAACATTCTGCCCGCAGAAAACTGTGAGGGCTGAGCCCAGCTGCGCATAGGGGGGAAGATCACCAAAGCGGGGCCACCGTACTTCACCCTCCCAGAGCTACAGTGAGTACTGGTAAGCCAGCGCCTGATTTATCCATTCCTTTTCCAGATAATGGGGAATATCTGCTTATAGATCGACAGGGCCCTGTTCTGGGATGTCGGGGCGATACCCAGACTATGGGGGCCTAGGTACAGCTACAAACTGAATGATTGATGACAAATGATTTATGACAAGTAATGCAAATGTTTTGTGACACCAACCTATGACTATTCATGACACAAATGATTTACAATGCGCAAATGAGTTATGACGCATGGTTTATGATGAGTAACACAAAATGATTTATGACACCCAGTTGCTGATGGTTTAGGATAATGATTTATGACCCTGTCTATAAACATAAATCCAGGAGATGGCGTAATGAGTATGCAAATAAGGCTAATAAACTGGGGGCAACAACGACCACAAAAACTAACATGAGTGTTGGCTGTCTTTGGGTAATAAATATGTAAGAAGGTATGCATGCCATCCTGGAGTGGGCACAGTGCGGGTGTTATGTAATACCAAAGTGCCAAGAGGCTGCACAAAGTTTACGCACATGCCTGCTGTGCCCCTGGGACACTTTCTATAATAGGGCACCAGGTGCCCTACACCAGGAAAGCCATTAAAATGAATAATGTTAGAACTCAAATAAAACTCCAAACTCCAATCCTACTGATAATTTGATACGTTTGTAATTAGAAGCTAACTGCAAGTTATGAAATTCCATCACCTGATCTCATTGTGCCTTTTAACAAAAAGTTCTCTTATCAAACCTTTCACACCATTTTTCAAACTGTCTGGGTTAGAGAAGACCTCAGGTAACCCCAGCAAACTAAAAACTGACTTAAAGTACCCTAACCAGGAAATGGCTAGAGCATTGTCAAGGGAAAGGCAGTCTCAAATCACCTCTCTTGAGAAAGGAGAATGGTTGAAGCACAGCCAGCAATCTAAGTAGGATTTTATTTTCACCCTTTTAATTGATTCCACCTTCTTATACTCCAGTGCCATAGCACGCTATTACACCACACTTACTATTATAAAAAGTAACAATCTCCCTTCCTGATTTATGACCTAGTCTCCTTGCAAAACTAAAAACAGATTCAATAGATCTCTGAAATCGATGGACTTTTGATCTATATAAAAATTCCCAGCCCAATACAGAATTTAAAAGGAATCCCCAGATACATGAAACTTTCCACCGTGGCTATGTTCATACCATGTAGGGAAAATGTCTTTGTTTTAATATTTATAGGCCTTAATTTCATTGCAAAGAACTTACTAAGGTTTATTTTAAGAGCTTAGGGGCATATTATCAAGAACGGCGTTAAAATTATCGCCGCTTTAGCGGCAGGAAACTGCAGCTAAAGCGGCGATTATGGGCTTGATAATATGCCCTTGTGGATTCCCATAGAAGCCCATGTTCACACCAGAACATGGGCTTCTATTGGAATTCTCAAGGGCATATTATTATCATGCCCATTATCGAAGCTTTAGTGGCAGTTTCCTGGCGTTAAAGCGGCGATAATTTTAACGCCGTTCTTGATGATATGCCCCTAAGTCCTTGATAAAAAGCATTAAAAGTATCCAAAAGTATTTGAAAGCTGTTTGCAGTTCTGGAAATTAGAACTACATCGTCCACATATAACAAAACTGAAATCAACATGTTCCTTAACTGTGGCAAACCTTTACCTGCTGAACACAAGTATTTCTCTAGGACATACATATTAAAAAAGCAAGGGGGCATCAAACAACCCTGCATACTCCCAAGGTGAATCTAATTTCCAGGGAAGGATCCCCATTTACACCATAAAAGATTTTAGCAAAGGTGTTCCAGGGCATCCTACATAGCTAAGCAATCAGGGTTTGATCATATTCTGGTCCTTTCATAATATTCCACAATTAATATCAATTCACCATGTCAAATGCACAAGAGATGTCCATAAAAGATAGATGAATGGGCCCTCTCTTGGCCATAACATATTTCCCTATTATAAACTGAAGGTTAAGACACTGATCTATAGTGCTTAACCCACGATTAAACCCATACTGCATCCTGGAGAGAATGAGCTTTTCCTCTACCCAAATTTCCAATTTGGAAGCAAAAATTTGTCTCAGTAACTTGCAGGAACTATACAGCAGATAATTTGGATGGTAGCAGCAAGGAAGGTTCATATGCCCTTTTTAGGTCGAACATTCGGGACCTCTTGTATATACTTTAGTATTTATTTATATGTGTCTGTACTTTGTGGGCTTTGGAGATCAGCCCTAGGATTTGTCTGTTTCCACTTAAGGGACTTTTTTTTTCTGTTCAACTGCCTCTATTTAACTGTCTTGATAGAAAATGACCAGTAGAAGTCAGTAAAATACCCGAACTGCTTTCTGCTGAGGGACGTTCTTTTTTTATTTTTCTGGCTACTGCCTCTTTTAACATTCTTGATAGACAATGACCAGCAGAGGACAGTGAAATACCAGAATCACTTTAGCATTCTCTAGATTCCAGTCCATAGAAATTGCCTTCCACGAGCACCCGTAGACAAAAATATTGTTTTCAAATCTTGTATTTTCAGTGATATGACCACCGAAGGCCCTGATTTTATATTAAAGACAGAGCTTTGGACTATTCCATTTCCCGCTGAAAGGCAATATTTCTCTCCATGTGTTCCTATACCTGGCGTGTCACGCAATTTGGTGCTTACTTTCCCTCCATGTTAAAGAACAGTAGATGTTTCAGAACCCAGGCTAATGGGCTGCATAGCTAAATAAATATAAGGTCCCTAAGGTGAGACCGATTGCATTGCAAATGCTTGTTAAAAATGGGAACCACAACTGCCTACTTCCAGGATGGAATTAGTTGTCCTGTTATGGTAGCCCTCACCATATTTGTTAAAAGAGGGGCCCAGAGTAAATGATTTTCTTTGAACAAATCCATAGGGACACCATCAAGAAACTGGGCTTTCCCAGAGGGGCTTATATTAACTGCATGAATGACATCCTTAAGCTCAATTGACTGGCTAAATACAATTGCAGCTGTCTGATCAGGTTGTACAAAGTCCCAGTTAGCCAGGCAAGAAATACCATTTAACCGCTCAAAAATAGCTGAGAAATGTTCAACCCAGGATTGTACTGTGATGTGAGATTCAATGATCGGTTTGTTAAAGCCCAAGAAATAAAAGGTTTATTCCCAATTTTCCAAAAAATCAGCATTACCCTTAGAGTTGCATGCTCTCTCTAGATCCTCCAAAGCTTCCTTCTTAAGTTTTGCTTTTCTCAAATCTGTAATCTCTTTGAAAGCCATTCTGCTAGCATTCACAATTGTAACCTTCAATGCACATTCTGATAAAAATTAAACATTCAGCTCATTCAGACCTCTGATCAGTAGCGGCTGGTGGAGGGAGTGCTGCTGGGCGGTGGGCAGGGGAGGAGCAGGGGGGGTAGTAAACTACGGAATACGTCCAAACAGAGGTAAGTAACCAAATAAATAAATAAAATGAATTTCATTGCGCACGCTGCATTGCCAAATGCGAGGCAGCACGCGCAACAAAATTAATTTTATTTATTTATTTGTTTGCTTCCCTTTGTTCGGCCGTATTCCCTAGTTTACTACCCCCCACCGTGCTCCTCCCCCGCCCCTCCCCACCACCCCACAGCACTCCCTCCACGAGCCGCTACTGCCTCTGATGAGTCTTTGACCTTTCATACAGATTTTTTAAAAATTGATCTTATATTTATTTTCCTGTTTGGAATTGAGTTTGTTGAAGCTTGAAAAGTAACCATTCAAGCACAGGTCAGTTTAGTATTTTGGGTGGGAATCCCTTATTTGGCCTGGATCTGAAAGCAATTTATTCGGTCAATAGTTAAAGGCTGTCTCTTTATGAGCAAGGCTCCCTGTTTTCTGTTTTTACTGATTTTTACAGATAAATGCAGACAGAAAACATTTAATTTTAAATGTGGATAAAGACGGAAATTTGGTTACTTTTTGAGTAATTCTAAATACTGTCTGCCATGACTGCCAGGCCAATAGCTGTGTGGATTGAAAGGTAAGGGGGGTAAAAAATAAAGGAATTTTAGTAAAGAGGCTTTTACAGCAGTAGATATGCACAAGGTTGATACTGAAATTTGCATATTTTCTTTAACTTGCATTCATTTATCTTCTGTGGGTGTTTACAGCATTGAAACCTAGTAGGCATAGTTACCGGTGTCTCTCCATTGCCCATTTCAACACCATAGATTTGGAGAAATTCCCCCCCCATAAAAGGCTTTTCATTTCAGGGGCATTTCATGCTCTGATTGCAAAAACACCCCCCCCCCCAGCAAAGTTTTTGTAGATAGTTACTGTGTTGTTTAATTAAATTAAGGAAAATCAGAATTTTATACATCAAGTCACATGGTTCTGTGCCATAAAGTTTACGGGTGATCCATGGGTGTAAAGGACTAAACCCTGACTTTGTCTCTTCTAGATGATGACTTCATATAGCCTTATAGCCCGCCGTAGCAGGCTATACCGGCTATTAAATGCCTGCTCCATCAAGGGAGCGGTACTTTAATAGCTGGAATAGCCCAGCTATGAAGGCTATAAGGCTATTAGAACATTCTGCCATTAGAGGGCAGAATGTTCTAACAAATAAAACAACGGCCTCTCGGAGCCCGAGGCGGTTTAAATCCCCTCGGTCTCCGAGAGGCTTTTGTAAAACAACATTGGAATGTTGCTTTGCGGGCTTTTACCGGCCCGTAGAAGCTCGGGGCAATCCATTGTATTTAATGGAGTGCTCCACATTCCAATGTTCTAATGACTGGTATTTCACACTAGAAAAATATTTATTATACACTATTTTTCTACTAGGCATGTGTATTATAATGACTGTAAGTTTCATAAATAGCACATCAATAATTATGCACATGGTTAAGCAAGTCCTATCAAAATTCCATTACATAACCTTAACATAAACAACATGGCTAAGGTATGATCAGCTGTCTAACTGCATGGTTGCATGAATTCTACATTATGTGCAAAGTCATGTAATACTCCATTGCATACCTTATTGTGCCTACAGGGCAGTTTTCTGCTCATGATCGGCTCCTGTATCATTCCACAGAGTTTTAGAACAATCCTCTTTGTTCGAAATATATGCGGAAGCTCAGTGCTTCTTGTGTTCCTTTTTCATTCAAGGTCACTATCCCTTGCAGCAATATGTCTTCTGTCACGTTTATGGACAGTTCAGAGAATGGAAGTTTTCCTCCTCTGTTTTGTTAGCATAAATCAACAAGCATTCGCAATGCATCGGTCTCGCCTTATATGTATTTAGCTGTGCAGCACATAAGCCTGGGTGCTGAAACATCTACTGTTCTTTAACATGGATGGAAAGTAAGCACCAAACTGCGTGACACACCAGTTATGGGAACACATGGAGAGAAATATTGCCTTTCAGTGGGAAATGGTATAGTCCAAAGCTCTGTTTTTAATATAAAACCAGGGCCTTCAGTGGTCATATCAGTGAAAATACATGATTTAAAAAAATATATATTATTGTCTACGGGTGCTTGTGGGAGACAATTTCTATGGACAGGAATCTAGAGAATGCTAAAATGATTCTGGTATTTTACCGACCTCTGCTAATCGTCTCCTATCAAGAAAGTTAAATAGAGGCAGTTGCCAGAAATTTTTTAAAAAGAAAGTCCCTCAGCACAAAGCAATTCTGCTATTTTACTGACCTCTACTGGTTGTTTCCTCTCAAGACAGTTAAATAGAGGTGGTTGAAGAGAAAAAAGAAGTCCCTAAGCGGAAGCAGACAAGTCCGTACTTGCTTTCAGTAGAGTGATCTACGAATTTTGTATCCTGTTCTTTAAAACCCCTCCTCAACTAAGAACTAGGTTTAGAGAAAAGCTGCCATACAACTAATGAAGCAGATGACAACGCATTCCACGACATACCTATCTATCCAACTGAATGAACACCATAGGCAATCACAACTGCTGCAAAAGACCCACTGCCCATACCCACACTGTGGTTTGGCAGCAAGCCACCAGCTAGAAGCAGTCATAAATACATGGGAAAATGATACACATATCTGGAACTCCAATGAAAAAGTCTGAAAGCATCAATGAACTCACGAGCGCTGTGAAAGCATCAGTGGAAACATAGCGGATGATGAAGTAGGACCAGGGGACACAATCTGCAATTGAAGATCGATCAAAAATTACAAGTGAGAAGAGAAGCTCTGAATAGGAATAACAACGCCAGAGAAACAAACAGGGCAAGAACTTACTAGGACAAGGAAACTGAAGGCCTGGACACACCAGCCCGGGACTGGTAAATCATTATTAGGCCATTGGCAAGCAGAGAGAGTTGCAGGTGCTTGAGGCCTAATCGCTCTTTCATATTTACATGAGCACGCAATTAGCCTGCAGTGTAAGAGTTTTTTCCTAGACCCACCAGAGTTCAGTAGCCCATTCAAAGCCTTCAACAACACCACTACTATGTACTGACATGTAGCTTTACGACCCTAATAATCCCCCCTTAGCGAGGGGGTCTACTGAAGTACTAACCAGGTGGTCACCTTAGGCCACTACAGGCAGTTTACAAACGTGGACATTCCTGTGACAATACAGTGCATTGTGGGTGCTGTAGTCTGGGCTTCCTTTCACTACATTGGACTCAAACACCCTATAGCAATGAATTAGTCGATTACAGGCCCGGGGCTGTAAATAGCGTTTGTTATGACAAGGGGAGAGCGGGAAGCGCCAGCAGCACTCCACTGCTAGCCATAAATCCACTTCACATCCTCATCATTAGCCTTCTACTGACATAACCTGCCATTAGTAATGGGAACGGGCGGTTAGAAAGTGGTCAACAGCTGTAGTCCCCCTTAAGATAGTGTTTTATTATACGCGTCTCTAATTACAGTGGGGCTGAGAATATTTTAAATAATATGGCACCACGGGAGATAAGCAACTTCTTTGTAGACTGACCCCGACAACGTGGATGACGACGACTGGGAAGATTAAAACGGATTCTCAGGAATAAATAAATTAAAAAAGCCTACCTGTCTCACGTCCATTCTTATTCTGCGATGCCACATACCTTTGGGTCCTTGTACTGATTAATTGCACCCGGCTCTGGGAAAACTCCATGGCGGGAACAACGTGTGTGAGGCTGACGTGGGGAATGTAGCCACAGTGGCTGCACTGCGTGGTAACAGTGCGGGAGCAGGAAGGCAGGCAGTCGGTAGGGCTGTGCCTGGCAGTCTAGTGCTGTGTGCACACCAGGCATGGAGGTTGCTGTTGGCTGACGGGAAGTGGTGAGGAGGTGCCAGTTGGGTATGCCTGCTTCCTGATCTTGGGCAGGCGACAGTTAAAATAAGTTAAAAGGAGTACTAAAGTTGCGATAGAAGATGGGATTCAGTAGACGAAAAGGGGTAGTGGGGTGCATAAACTAAGAAAACGAAAAGACAGTTTAGGAGAGAGGCAATTGAACACCCCTCCATCATCTTTACAGGCACGCGTTTAATCTAGGGTCAGATCCAATCCAATGAAAACAACACCATGGCCTAATGCACCAGAGCATCGCGGGATAGCAAAGAAAACAAGGCACTATAAATTAACAAACAAAACAAAAGCAATTATCAGGAGGAAAACAAAGCGAACCTGGTATGTTAATAAAAGCAGAGATTAGTCACTGTTTACATACTTAACCCCTTCGACGTGCTTGACGGAACGGTTCCGTCATGCACGTCGGTTGGGCTGTGCTTATGACGGAACCGTTCCGTCATGGCCCCGCCCGCGCACGGAATCTTCAGCGTGGCGCCGAAATCCGCGCCGCGCTGAAGGGGTTAATAGGAACGGGCTGTTGACACGGCTATATGGAAGTGCGTTCGCTGCCGTCTGGCTAGATCTACTGCGCAGCGTGTGGGCGAGGGCGCAGAGGGAGCTGCATTGAGTTGATCCACACTGCCAGTGCTCTTTGGTTCATATACAGAGCAGTAGCAGTACGAATCCCGCACCCCCGCCAGAGTCGCAAGTTCACTGGCCAAGAGTCTGGGCCCCAGCAAGCAGCCATTGTTTGCATTTTGTTCTTTAGCCAAGCGGGTTGGGCACTAAGTGAGCTACGAGGAGCCGGGAAAAAGCAAATGGGCATGAGCACACACGCGGGGGAAGCGCTTACAGACTGGGAGCTGGAAACAACATAACACCGGCCAGGAAGAGAGCACGTCATTTCATGCTCGATGTTGTGATAAAGCTGCACGCCAGAACAAAGTGCATGAGTAAAGGGGCCAGTAGCCTTGAAAGGATACAAATTACGACATAATCATCATGAGGCGGGACTAACTCGCCTTAAACCAATTGGAAGGCAGCATTTACTGACCTAAGCCAATAAAAATGATGGGTGGAGAGTGGGCAGAGCTTAAACGAAGCTTGCACGCTAAAGTGTATACTGCATGTCTCGGAGAGACAGCGCAAGCACTGTCTAGGCGAGACCTAAAAACAGACATGGAAATCCAAGCACACATTTATTAGCTGCACAAATGTTAGCCTGTGCTTTCAGCACTGTATTTGCACCACACAATCCATTCATTTTTAATGCACAAACAATAATAATGTTTGTATAAACCCGGCCTATATTGTACATAACATGAAAATACATATATAGAAGATTTTTTACACATGTCAAGCACAGGAGCCTTTTATGTTGACCGACAAATAAGATGCCTCTATTCCCCTGGAGATCATGTTTAGCTGTCCTTAAAGAATATATTGAGAATCATTTTTTAATTAAATTACAAGTATTATGTTTATTCTATATCATGTATAGAATATGTTAAATCCAATAGGTTCAAAATTAACTTTGCTTTTATAGTTTAAAATTCATCCAGAGTTTTATTGTTTGTTGCTTTGGAAGTCATGCCTTCTAGAAAACTCATTCGTCCTTTGTCTAAACTAGGTCCAGTCCAGATACAAATAATCATGAATATGAAATATGTGATCGTTTCGGTTCTGCATGTAGTGGTCGGTGCTATACTGCTTGATTGACAAGAAAAACTATAATCTTGTGAATTGTACACAGGAACCTTCAGCTTCAATTTAACAAATGGTCAATAATTTCATTTTAAATAAAGAACCATCTATAAGGAAAATGGTCTGGGTGAGAAAGTCTGTCAGATATCCTCAGTCTGTCCTTGATGGAATTCTACCTCCCAGTCAGAAATCATGATCAGTCCAGGATACCTCCCAGAAGTTAGATTATCCTGAGAAGAAACAAGGATTAGACCCAATGTCAAGTCCATACTCACATAGATTAGGAATTACTTCTGTAATTTGCCATTGAAAGGCATACGTAATTCCATGTTTTGGCCAAATATCAAGTTTAATTCTAATTTAACTCTTGAAGTAGCGCATATATTACAAAACATGGGTGGAGCAACCTCCATGCCTGTTTTGCATGGCGCTCAGTATGCACAGCTCGGCGCAAAGCATTGCGTAGATTTACTTAACCCTAAAGGGCCTTCGGGTTCAGCTCAAAAGTGCGCAGCTGCGCCTCAGGGTGTCATTTATGCAGCTGCGCAAAACTTTGTGCCTTAAAGTGTCTTTTGCCTGGGACCTGGAAATGTCCTTTTACTTGTCATTGCAAAACAAACTTTAAAAGAAAGTCCTCAGCTGGTTTGGCGCTAAGTGGGCTACGAGGAGCCGGGGAAAAGCATTGGGCATATTGCTGCAGGTCAGAGGAGCTGGGAATAGAGGTGGAAACAAGCAGCACGCGCTGCCCGCCCCGCCCCTCGTACACACCGGCTCCTGCCTCCTAATGCACCAGAGCATCGCTGGATAGCAAAGAAAACAAGGCACTATAAATTGACATAAACAAAAAGAAAGCAATTATCAGGAGGAAAACAAAGCGAGCCTGGTAATGAAAGAGGTGTGGCGCCGCGGCCAGGGCGACTGACTCCGGAATCTGGGGATCACGGTTCAATCCCTGGCGCTGGCGGCAGATTAGACCAGCACCATGTGACTCTGGGCAATAGCTTGCTTAATCTTCCCGACAGCCCCCAGCGCCTAGAAACCCTTATTGGTGATTGTTTGTGCTTTACAAATGTGGGTTATTGGTATGTTAATAAAATAAGAGATTAGTCACTGTTTACATACTTAATAGGAACGGGCTGTTGACACAGCTATATGGAAGTGCAGAGCAGCAGCGGCACAAATCCCGCACCCCCGTCAGGGTCGCGAGTTCACTGGCCAAGAGTCAGGGCCCCAGCAAGTAGCCATTGTTTGCATTTTGTTCTTTAGCCAAGCGGGTTGGGCGCTAAGTGAGTTACGAGGAGCCGGGGAAAAGCATGATGGGCATGCGCACACACACGGGGGGAGAGCTTACAGACGGGGAGCTGGAAACAACAGAACACCGGCCAGGAAGAGAGCACGTCATCACGTGCGCGACCTTGTGATAAAGCTGCATGCCAGAACAAAGTGCGTGAGTAAAGGGGCCAGTAACCTTGGATGGATACAAATGGCGACATAATCGTCATGAGGCGGGACTAAAAAGCCGTAAAACATGGGTGTGAGGGTATTTTTGCCTGCTTTGCATGGCGCTCAGTATGAAGAGCTCGGCGCAAAGCATTGCGTAGATTTACTTAACCCTAAAAGGGCCTTCAGATTCAGCTCAAAAGTGCGCAGCTGCGCCTCAGGGTGTCATTTATGCAGCTGCGCAAAACTTTGTGCCTTAAAGTGTCTTTTGCCTGGGACCTGGAAAAGTCCTTTTACTTGTCATTGCAAAACAAACTTTAAAAGAAAGGACTCAGTTGGTGGTATATGCATGAATAAACCAAAAGAAACTAAAAAGCCATTGGGAATCTGAATTGAAATGTTAGCCGGTTTCTGTGTGATTACAGAGTGCTGTTTTGAATGAAGGGAACACACACAGTTCTCTCTTCTGGATGTTTGGCCTAATAGCTGTTAAAAATCCATATCGCATTTCTGACAGGTGTCAGCTGCTATCCTTCGGTGTTTATTTTAATAATGCTGAAAGTGAGTCGGATAGGGAATCATCACATAAATACATATGGATAGGACTGTCTGGAGTCATTTGTTAGGGTTTTGTATATTTATGAAAGTTTGATTAGAAATGCCCGCTCAACAATTACACAATATACAACTAGTAATTACTTCTGCTATTATTATTATTATTATTATTATTATTATTATTATTATTATTATTATTATACAAATGTATTATAGTATTATTATTATTCAATATCTTTTTTATTTGCATTTTGCAATAAAAGAAACATAAGGATGCCTGTACCTAAACATCTGAGATGGCTGCAGTGTGACACATCCTTACAGCTGGTCATGGCAAAAGCATAAACCTTATATCGGAGTCTATAACAAAGCAGTGTCCAGAAATCTTGAGATACATCAACTGGTAGATGAAAGTGGTAAATCCATTTGCCCCATATCTTTCTATGCTTTCCAGGGCAGCTGTGGGTCTTGTAAACGCACAGTTATCCATACAGCCTAACCATTCCGTTCTTGTGGGGGCCGCCAGTGAGCGCCACTGCTTGGCAGTATCCCTCTTTGTATTAGGCAACCGACGTTGTACTGTATCTTGTCCCCTTTGGACCGGTCCAACGCTGTGGGTGACCCAGCAAAGCCCTGCAAGGGTCGCACTCCAGGTGGGTAGCCTAGCATGCTGTATAGAGTGTAGTGCTCTCTAGACCAATACCCCACATCAAGTATAACAGAATGCCTACTTCTCTTGCACAGCGAGTGCAGTCGTGAGTTGGGGACTTATGTATTTTATATAATGTCTCTATGATGTAACATATATGACAAAAGTATGAATTGCAATAGACACAGTCTAGATGAGAATGCCTGCATCCTGGCTCCCATCTTGTGTTCTTCCCAGTCGTCCTCCAGATCTCCTACGTCCACCGTCCACCGTTCCCTCAGCCAAGCGTAAGTGTCAGGAGTATTTATGATTAATGTTTTGTACCTTTGAGATGTTCCCTGATTGTTAATTACCTCAAGGGTTAAGTTGGCCTCAAGAGGATTATGGTCAGGGATAGGACTGAGGTCCCTTTTATAAGGTTCCAGAGCATGCCTTATCTGGAAGAACCGAAAGGGTTGGAATTTATGAAGATCCTATTATTCCCCTCCTGCAGTAAAAAGTTTCATGTAAGAAGCAGTCTAAATATCTCCAGGGTAGAAAATCCTATTTTGTCCAATGGGGCAAGTCCCAGCAGATGTGTCACTGAGGGTAGCCAGTCGCCTGTCCAGAGACGGGCCGCTTGTGTAAGCTGTCCCATCCATTTATTGTGCTTCAAAGCTTTAGACCAGCTTACGATCATAAGTCTCTTGGCTGAAAGAAGGTCAGTCGGTATCATAGCTCCATAAAGAATCGCCAACACGTCATATTTCTCCGCTTTTCAAACTTCAGATCGGACTGTAGGATTGTTTCTATCCATACGTAGCCAGCTGGTAATACGTGGGCCCAGTAGTAGAGCTGTATATCTGGCACTCCTAGACCCCAACCCATTTTGTGGAAAGGATGGCACGTAGCCCACTGAAGAAGGCAATGAGCAGTGAGTGTGGGTATTTCTGCAGTATGTAGAGTAGCTGTGGAAGAGAAATCATCTTGTACATAGCCACTTGCTTCACAATCGAAAGTGGTAGCAGTCTCCAAACCACGAGATGTAGTTTGTGTTTATGGAGCAATGGTTCTACATTGAGCTCCCAATAGTCTTCCTGTCTCTATGTGATTTGTGTGTCAGGTATTTAAAGGGGCGGGTGTTGTTGGAGGGCCAGAGTCACTGGCAGAACCACCTCATCAATCGTCCCGGCAGGGGTTACTATCAATTTGTGCCAGGTAACTTTGAGGCCCAAGGATTCTCCATAAACTGACAGCCTCTGAAAGGTTAGGGAAGTCTCCAGATGTGGGTGCTCTGGGTACAGTAAAGCATCGTTTACATAGGGAGAAACCCAATCCTCCACCTCCCCATCCCAGTCAATGCCGCATAGTTGGGGATTTAGTTGGATCCATGCACAGCGGCAATCATAAGAGCAAATAGGAGTGGGGATAATAGGCAGCCCTGCCTCATCCCCCACTCAATGAGGAAGGGGCAAGAAAGAAGACCACTAAGGCACACCCTAGCCAAGGGAGAAGAATAGAGGAGTTGGACATATGAGATAAATCGTGCACCGCAGTTCATTTTATTAAGCACCAGAAACATGAAGGGCAAAATCGAAGGCTCATAATGCTGCCAGTCTTGGGGAATTTCGAAAGAGGTCAAGAGCTGTGTGCAGGCGTCTGATACTGTGTCTGGTACCTCAGGTTGGCATGAAGCCATTTTGGTTGGGTGGACTACAGTGCGGATCATCGCGACCAACCTCGAGGCTAGGACTCTGGCCAGTATTTTTATCTCAGTGTTGATGAAGGAGATGGGTAGATAAGAAATACAATCCATGCTCCAATTTGTACGCCTCTAAATGGTGGAGTGCCTCATCTCCAACCTCGTGTTGTATAGTTACCTCTAGGCTCCTGAGGTCTGTGCTCAGCCTACCCCCTACATCAGATCCCCCACATCCCCCTCTGCCTTCCACTACCCCATTATCCCAGTCCTGTGCACCTCCATGTCCACCCACTCCCCACCTTGGGTTCCAATGTCACCACAGGGGACAAGTGATACAGGGATAGTATCCAATGTCCCCTTTCAATGCAGCTCATGGAGCCTTCACTGTTGTTTGCTCTCAGGTCAGAAATGGCCCTGAAGCATTAAGTGGTCCTCTGGTCAGCCTGCACAGTGTCCAAAAGGGTTTTTCCCTGTTCTCCTTGGAGGTCATATTGCTACTCCACCCACTTCAATATAATCTCGGGTATCTGAAAAAAGTGTGCGTTTTTGTGGTGCATGACTTTCAATTTTGTGACGTACATTAGCAGAAAGAACCTACATTGCTGCTGAACATTGGCTGTATAGTCCAGAAAGAGTAGGATTATGAAGGTATTGCTGAAAACCTTTTTCCTCTCCTGCATATGCGGAAGTATAGAGTCTCTGTCTGCATAATTGAGATGGCGTATCATCACGGGGCGGGGAAGGGCACCAGGTGGGAGCTTGGGCACCAGGTCCCAGTGTGTGTGTTCTAGTATAAAGCAGGGAGAGAGGGCCTTAGGGGGCATCTGGGATCAAAACCAGTCACTCAAAATTGTCTTTGGACGTGGGCCCACCCGGCCCTCAGGTAACCCATAACTGGAGGTTGTTTCAGGGTGATCTGGCCTGTGCATCCTCTGCAAGTCGATTTAGCTGCTCTGTAGTTGATTTGAGTTTAGTATACTCTGCCTTGAGAGCACAGAGTTGGTCCTCCGCTGATGAAATATGCTCCTCTGCTTTCTGAAAGCTTGCACAGATCTGTCAGCAAGGATACCTCCACCACCACTCACCCAATTTGACCCTTCATCGTGGTCTGGAAAGTCTGGATAGCTTGAAGAATCATTTCCTGGTAGACTTGGTCAGGTTCAGGCCACGTTGCCTCTTGGGGCCCATAAGTCGCCCCGGAGGGCGTGGTGAACTTGTCAATTTTGGTCTGCTGGCTGAGGTCTGCATGCTTGCCCTTAACCATGGTGTCTGGGCTATTCCACCTGTGGAGGACCTGGTGGGGGATAGCAGCAGGTCCCGCGGTAACAATGCCAGCAGAGAAAGGGGTCTGTGTGGGAGTCAGACCATTAGGCTGGGCTTCCAAGGTCAAAGGTACCTCCAAGTTTAAGAAAGGGGTCAGTCACAGCTGCCAACCACACCCAGCACCCCACTGAGCTGTAGGGTTGCCCGTGCCAAGGGGAGTGCACTGCAAGAGAAGGAGAGGGGAGAACTGTCCACGCCCCCGATCAGCAGCTCCAAGCTTGTGTGTCCAATGGGGCATGCGACTGAAGGCACACTGTCCACGGGGAGCATGGTCGGAAATGTAGCACCAGCAGCACAGTGTCACTTTCCATAACCCCTCAGCCTTGGCCGCGATGGCGTGGCACTGCAGGCCTCTTCAGCTGTAGCGCATCGGGACACACCACAGTGCTGGCTGTCGCGTTCTTCTCCTCAGTGGGCACAGGGTCCTCCGCACGGAGGTGGGGAGGTGCTTTTGCAAAAGAAGGAGGGAGAAGATGTCTGCACCCCCCCTTAGTAGCTCCAAGTGTGTGAGGCCAATGGGGCATGCAGCTGAAGGTGCAGTGTCCACAGAGAGTGCAGTTGGCAGTGGAGAGCTGGTAGTGCAGCGTCACTCTCCTTACTTCCTATGCCCTGGCCTTCTAGGCCACGATGGGGGTGCTTTGTAGGCTCTGGGCTGTGGTGCACCAAGCACACTACAGAACCCGCTCCACCCTCCTCTCCTCAGTGGGCGCAGTGGCTCTGTTGGGTCGAAGTCGGCCGTATCTGTGGCACCGGCTGCAGCGAACGCTCCTCAGATGGAAGACGCAGCCACCAGCTCACTAGCAAGGAAGCAGCAATGGGCTCCGTATGGAGTGAGGCAGAAGGGGAGGCGAGGGCCCTGATTTTGGGGTGCGCCGCCATGAGGCCCGCAGCAGGTCGGATGGGTGACGGTTGCTGGATGAGTGTTCGGATTGCAGGTAGCAGAGAGTCTAGAGATTGCAGCTGCCATCTTGCACCTGGTAATATTATTATTATAATTTTCAATATTATTATTATTAGAAAAAATAATAATGATGATGATTATATATTGTACATTTGTATAGTAATGGTATTTATATAGCGATTTCCTGCTCCTAGTGCACACCACAAATTCATCCTCAAATAAAAGTTGTTGTTTGTACCTGACTCACAACAAATCTCTCTCTATCCCTCAGAAGGATTGAAGAAGGAGTCTCCGTGTTAGACACATATCTACGCAGGAGCTCAATTCGCGGAGCAGTCACTGGATCCATCGTAAGGTGACGCAAGATTAAAAACAGATCTTTGATGATTCAATAATTTTGTGAGCAGTGTAACACAATTAGTTGCTCGTCACCTGCATCCAGCAGTATTACCTCAAGTAGAAAAGCCATTTTTTCTATTTCACCTAGTGGCGTTTCTTGGAATTAGCTTTTGCTACAAATAATATACAGCAAGATGTGCTATGTATTATTAAAAAACAAGCACAAGTTTTTGGTGCCCCTAGTGGTGGTGAATCAACACTGCAGACTACAAGTGAAATAGATCTTAATGTGCGGTTCTCTTCCACTTCTAGCTGAGGGGATAGTGCTAGAGGATGGGTGGGAGTGAAGTTGAGGTTGAGGGGGCAGCCTCCGTTTCTTAGAGAAATTGCCACAGTACAGTGAATAGTAATAAGTCTTCCTTGCTGCTTTGTGGAGCCCTCTTATTGCAGCTGGTGGAGACACATGGTGTTCTTGAATAGGTGGGTACATGTCAAAATTGAAATTGGTCATTTCATTATTGTCCACCACTGCTGCCCGATGGTAATCTTCCTATCAACATCACCACCATTAGCTGTATAGGAACTGAATGATCCAGCACTGGGCACACCCTGGAGCCCACCCCATCCACATGAGACAGCACGCGAGTGAACTTAGTAGTAAAATAATAGCCAACTTTTTGTTAAAGGAATAAGGAATTTCAAGAAATGCCTTTCTACAAACGAAAGCTGCATAAATTCAAAACAAAAAAATATTTCATTTGTAGGAGAATATAATGTGTCTGGTGTCGTTATCAGTATCCACCTCACAATGTATCATCATCATAGGCCATAAACCTTCTTGGTGTACGGGTTCTTCCTAGTGCTGAGTGAGATAGTACTACCCAAGCATGAAAAGAGCACATGGAACCATCTTTGCTGAAGTATTGGTGGTGACTGAATCCTAAGAGAAGAGTCCTATTATCATAACCCATTGGCCCCTGGACTGTGTGCTAACAAACCACTTCCAACAACTCAAACTGCTGCCGTATGGTTCCTGTGAGAACATGGTCTAGACTTTGAATTTGCAGTACAGAAACTGAGATCAAAGGTGCATTTTCAGCCAAACAGTTTTGACAAATCTAAAGTTGCAGTTTTAACAATTAAAGTGTAACTGTGTTCTTAAAATTGCATTAAAATGTATGTCAAATGCTCCTTAATATCCTGCCATCCAGACGCTCAAATGATAGCCATAGGTCAGCTCTGAAGCTTACTCATGACCATGTCATGAGATAAACTAGGCTGAAATTCCTATTCTAGAAAATATTTTGAAAATGGCATTGAACACACTCCTAACTGTGACGGCTGGCCTTAACATGGATGCATCCTTCAGGAGATCACAGTGAGGGATAAAAAGGTAGATTTCCCATATATAAGGAATATCAGACCTATATTATGTTAGCATGATGCATCTACACGTACACTCGCAGCTTGATATATATGCTCTTGCTTGGAGGAAACGTATTTATTTCCTCCCTGTATATCTATTATTAGAAGAATAGGCCGAGAACCATATAGACGCCATCTTCCGAACCCATGCTCGAGCGCGGACCGTGATCACGTGTTGATCACGTGCAGTTGTTAGGTCCCAGCTCATCTGAGTTACTGGTAGCAGCGGAAGGCAGGCTGTTCACTCCTCTGTTCTAAGACTCAAGGTCGCATCTGGCTTTGGGGTGATAAGCGCATTCCTGGAGGCGCCGTGTCTATACTCCCAGGCACCAAGACGAAAGGGAGTCACCCCTCCTGACCTCATCGGTAATTGATTCCCAAGCCTTTGTACTGATTTGATGTGTGCCATATATGGTCCTTTCCTGGAGCTCCAGGGCCAACTGGTGTTTCTCCATTTACCGTGATTGTATGTGTTGAACCGACAAGTATATAACTTCATGTTTGAATATGAGCCAACAGTCTTCTCGGCGCACCTGATGGGTGAGGTTCGGAGAGGCTCCTCTATAGAGTATCTTGTTTAATAAACGATTGAACCTTCTGCACTGCCAGCTGACTGATTATTTGGTAATGGTGTTGGGACTATTGGTAGGTATAGTCCTTTAGTTTATTTTTGGTACATCAGTTGGCGACTCCGCCGGGACTCCTTGACAGGGTCGTCCTCCCCGTAAGCGGGTGCTAAGGACAAAGGGGTAATTCTGGTCGAGCGGGTGGACGGAAAAGGATCCTTTAAAAATGTAGCCATCTTTGGTATGAACTTACTCCGCTCTCACGATCAGAGTATCCCCAGCTGCTAGTGACCCTTCACCGGAGTCCTACGGGCGTAACCCAGGAACTGACCGTATTGGTCTCAAGAAGCTGGCAGTGGAGAACATGCATTCGTACCTGTGTGCACCTGGTGAGTGGATTGTTTTGGTGTCTTTTTGGAATGCACTGTTGAGCAGTGCTTTTTAAGCAGTTAACTGTGTAAGTGTTTGGTGGTCAGTGTACCACGGAGAATCTTGGGGGTCTGACGGGGCAGCATTGTGTTGGCTGCACATGTGGATGCTTCACAGACATTTTTGTGAATAATAGAGACGCCGATTGGACGCCTGGTGTGGCACGTGTGGTGCGCGCCCGGCCGGACTGCTCTCGGAAGGGCCTGTGGCTGTACCTGGGTAGCCTTGGGAACACATCTGAAGCGGCGCTAATGAAGCGGGCTCAGTCAGAATAGTCCCAAGAGTGAACAAGGAAGGCTGCAGGATGGTCTGTAGGTCGGTCTGTGGTTATACCTGTCTGACGGTCTCTTGGTAGTCTTTGGACTGCTTGGTTTTGGTATCTGTTGGTCTTGGAATCTGAATTTGATTGATTCTCCACGAACAGGAGTCGACGGGTTCTGTTCTTTGTTTGAAAAGACGTCATTTTTGAGTATCCTTGTATGTACATACATATTGTTGTTTGGTGTATGTTTTGAAGGAGTGTGAAGCTGTATGTTTGTGAATGTTTGAACATGGCCATGTTTGAAAGTTTATTTGAATGATTGAGTGGGGAACGCGTATCGACAAAAACCATGCCGTGTTTTAGCAAATTGAATTGTTTTAGATGTTGTTACCGCCCTAATGATATGCGTCTGGCTGAAAGCCAACCTGCCCCGCCTGAGGGCAGCCCAAGTTATGATATGTATGTAAAGCATGGTATTACACCCCTTTTGTTTAATACCCTATGGCATAAATATACAAAGGACAATGTGGAATTACAATGGCCCTTAACCGGGTCTTTTGATGGGAAAAAGATTAATTTTTTGCAGGATCGATTACTCTCTAGACGTAGTCGACAGTCAATGTTTGACTCCCTAAATATGTGGCAGAAGGAAGCAAAGCGTAGACGTATGCGGGAGGAGAAAGTATATAGGATGAAAGGAAATCAGACGATTACGCAGAAGGCTATAGCTTATGATAAAGCACGAACGGAACAAGGGATTGATTGTGCAGACAGACAATTTAGATTGCAAGTGGATAAGACCTATGTGGCTAGGACTGACATGGAAGATGAGATAGAGGATCTATTGGATACCCGTCCACCTCCACCTTATGCTCTGCAGCGTGTATATCCCGTTGTTCCCCCGACTTTAGTACAGGCCCCTTCAGTTATTGCCCCTATTGATTCCTCTTCCCTTGCCCCTCGGGGAACGGCCCCTGTTTTGTCTCCCTTGGTGTCTGAGATGGCTACTCTATTGCCTGTTACCCTGCCGTCTTCCGTTATGTCCGCAGCTGTTTTGTCTCCTCCCACCCCTGTGTGGGCTTCCTCTTCTGCGAGCACGACCCCGTCTCCAGCTGTTTCAACTCCGTTTCGTGCTCAGGGGGATTTCGACACACGAAAGTTGTTTACTCGCTCGGCTATAGGGCAGCATGAAAAACAGATGATCGAGGATCAGTCATCCCAGCTGAAATGCCAGAAACCGGTCCTAGGAAGCTTGTTTCCGGTCCAGGAAAGGCATGGCTTGGCAGTTCGGGCTGGACTGTTCCCATGAGGCACAGGGTCAGACTGATTTGCATATGGCCATGTCTGAACTGGGGTGGCAGAGTTGGCTAAAGAACGGTGATGGATCAAACCCAGATCTGTTGACTGGGTGTGAGTGTTTGATTGGTTCTGATGCTCCGTCCATCACCACCCCCTTTTGTCCCGCTTTGTTCGCCATAAGTTGGCAGGGTATGCTCAGACGTGAGTCCCTTGCTCACTTTGCCACTGGATTCAAGCAAGCCTGGCTGAAGACGGCTGAAATGCCAGAGACCGGTCCTAGGAAGCTTGTTTCCGGTCCAGGGAAGGCATGGCTTGGCAGTTCGGGCTGGACTGTTCCCATGAGGCACAGGGTCAGACTGATTTGCATATGGCCATGTCTGAACTGGGGTGGCAGAGTGGGCTAAAGAACGGTGATGGATCAAACCCAGATCTGTTGACTGGGTGTGAGTGTTTGATTGGTTCTGATGCTCCGTCCATCACCACCACCCTTTTGTACCATCCCAGTGGATGAGACAGCCTATTTACAATATAACTGATATATGGAGCACGCTTCGAGACTACGAGCCTGTTATGCAGCAACATGCCTTGAAACACATGGCTGCACGTATCATTACTCTCTGGGAACAGTGTTTTCCAGGAGGGTTGGCCCCCCAAGTGATGTACGACATCCGGGACCGGGCTCATAAGTCTGAACTTAGCCCAGAAGAAGTGTATAAAAATGTGGAGGTTTTATTAAATTATCGAGGACGGATGTATCAAAGGTGTCCCCCAAGGGACACTCAGCATCCTATGCGTGAAGTTCATCCTATCCTCCATCCTGAAATACCGGAATTAAAGCATGATCATGGCGTGGTGACTAGACTTCGCGTAGAGGCTCGAGTGCAGGAGCAATGGGTTTATACCCCTTGGAAGAGGAGTGAGGTCCTCTCGCTAAAATCACAATTACCCGACCCTCGTAAAAATCCTACGGCTTATTATAAAGAACTCACGGAAGCGGCCTCTTCGGCCGTCATGACCTTAGCTGACATAGAGCTATTTTTGCATTATTAGTTCCCGTTGATATATGGCGTCAGGTGCATGATCAAGATCATGCTCAAGAGTTAGGTGGAACATGGGACCAGATAAAAGATTGGGATAAGGATCGTAAGCCTGGAGATAAGCCGAGACCTGAAGTGTTGGCATTACCCAGCCGTATTATCACTTACATGCATTCGTTAATTCCTCCTCGTAAGGTGGATTGGGACAAATTGACTGCATGTAAACAGAAGAAAGATGAAAGTGTTTCTGATTTTTTCACTAGATTTGAGGGTGTATTCATTGATTTTAGTGGACAAGATTTATCATTGGAGGGCGGTATACGATTATTTGTTAATCGTTTTGTGACCAATTTGTTACCAGAAGTCTCTGCACGGCTACAAGCCGCTGAATGTACCTGGACTACCTCCACACCCTCGATAATATTGAGTATGGCCCAATATTACGAACATAGAGAAAATGAGAGTAAGGATAAGACAGAAAAGAAAACGAAGGACCTTAAAACACGGGTGTTGTTGCAACAAGTTGCTCAAGGACGAGGCAGAGGAAGAGGCAGTAGTGGTTTTGTCCCGAGGGGGGCGGGAACTAGACGAGGCAGAGGGACGGCTGTTGTTTTGGGAATAAACCAGTGTGCATATTGTAAGGAGGAAGGGCATTGGCGATCTGAGTGTCCATTGTTGCTAGCCCAGAGTGGGGCTATGAGAAACAGAGGAAGAGGTCGGGGAAGTATGGATCGCAGTGATATGCGACGAGAGGAGGCGACGCAAGTTGGACAGGAGAAGAATTATTTTGATAATCCAAGATGTAGGCAGTAATATAATCAGGAGTGTGCAATGGACGCGACCAAAGGGTATGCTTATACATAGGATAGCCATGGACAGAGTGAGGGCCAGGTGTCGGTACCCGTTGATCAGCAAGGACCTTATGTAAAAGCGTATTTGATGGGGACATCTGAAAAGTTTTTAGTTGATACGGGTGCAACAAATAGTTCTATCTCTCGTTCCCTGGTCCCAGGGGCTGCTCTGTCCGGGCACAATAATGTTTCGGTAGGATTCTCAAGAATTCCGGTGGTGAGCCCCATTTCTAAACCTATTCCTTTCACGATTGGTCCTGTTATAATAGACTCCCCGTTTCTTTTGACTTTCAATTGTGGTGAAAATTTGTTGGGTGTGGATTTGTTGAAGAAATTGCATGCTAAAATTCATTGTTCGCCTGATGGTGTTTATTTGACTATTAATTCTTTTGGGAAGCATACTTTGTAGTGTTTCACTAAGAATGAACCCCTCCCTCCTGAGTTTGCTGCTATTCCAGCAACATTGTGGGCCACTGGTGACACGGATGTGGTATTATTAAAGATTCCACCCGTTTCTATTACTTTAAAACACAATGCTCGGCTTCCTGTTATGAAAAGATAAATGCACGAAGGTGCCAAGGCAATAATAACCAGGATGACAGAGAGTTCCATGAAGTGCTAAATATGACCCATTGTATGGTGTGGGAGGAAAATAATTTCTTTTTCCAATACTTCAAATACTCTATCAAGAGCAATGTTGCAGTTACTTTAAATTATATTAAAAAAATGCCAATGGATTAAACTGTTTGTTTATGGTTAAATTATTGAATTTCCGTTTTTTTCCTGGCAAATTAAATTGAACTGAAATATCCCTACCATTGGCAGGAATCAGAGCTGCTTGTCTTTGATGAAATTAACATATCAGTCTCAGTTTCATTTTCTGGGCACTTTTCATTGTTTCAGCAAGGTCAAACCACGATAAACAATGCAGCTGGCCACGACACACACAAGGCGACATAGAGGGGACAGCATCCTAGTGTTGCTCCCCTGCTAGGATGTGAGTTGAACTCAGTAGGGCACCGTAAGATACGAATGTAGGGCACCACGGTCCTTAATCCTGCAAGGAACAGTTGAAATCCTGAGCAACTGTGCAGACTGGTTGGGGTCTCGCTCTGACTTGTATGGAGCATGGCACAAAAGTAAAGAGTATGGTGGGAACCTAATGTAAATGAATGAGCGGTAAAGAACCTAAGTGGGTTGGTGCTGAAAACACTAACAGGGCAGCTCTAGCTTTCTCAGGATGGGTGTCTGCCATTCAAGGATCTCACCGCTGACACCCGGCTCACCCGTAAACTAATCCAACCTGAGTAATCAACAAACTTGCAACATATTTTATCCACAAAAAGTGTCAATGTCTTCATTATGACACATGGATTGCATTGTTGTAATTTTAAGGGTCCTCACATCTTCAAAGGGCTATGGGTAGCAATGCAAAGTGTACCATAGGTGTTCATGGTCTGGTCTTTAACAAGCACTACTGTTAGGAGAGTTACTATGCACACCCCAGAAGCCAACCGGCTGAAGGATATTTTTATGGAATAGAAATGTTGCAGGGATGTCCATGAGCTGAACAGGAAGACGTTAGACTGCCCTGGCACACAGGAGATTAGTCCTTTGGGCGAATTGTCCTCAAACTAATAATGAATGCTGATAACTAGGCAGGGGGCCAGCAGGAGTCAATCCGTCGCCACCCTGGTAGCACCCAGTACCTTGCCGACTCTTTTCTGGCAGGTTGATCACTGTAATGTCCATTATTTCCGGGACGCGCACTGAGCATTGATACCGCCAAATCCGGTCTTCACTGAGCAAGCGATCTCAATTGTGCATTCACGCCGCTTATATTCTTGCTCTATATATTTGGTGACACCATGACCTAATTGCTGGAGTTGTGTGCTTAATTAAAAAGCAGAGTGATTTCCTTCTCGAGAAGTCTCCCCCTGCATGAGCCTTCTCGACCTCACTGGCTCACTCTATGACGTGACAACACTTTCACAAAAGCCTCTGGCTTTACTAAAGTCCTGATGATGATCCCAATATTCATAGGGGTCGAAACGCCTTTGGCCTGCTTTGCTATAATTAGCTTGTGACGCGCCGGCTGTAACTTCGAAAAAAAACATTGTGATGCACGTACTGCTCGGAAATGAAACGTGTGCATCATGTTTGCTTGAGCACTAAGCACGATGTTCTCCCCTCGTTGAATTGTTTTTGTTTGACGAAATTGACCTATTTCAGTACTGTTTATTAAATCCGCAGTAATATTTGTATTCACATGGTACCTGGAATTTCTGATAGAGACCTTTGTTATTTGCACTCTATAGATGGTCATAATACTGTATAACTGTATCATTGGTTGAACCATTAAATGATGCAGGGTGATAAAAGTTTAGATCACTGCGTCGACATATGTGGCTGGCAGATCACGGTTTCCAATAGACCGACCTCTTCGTAAGTGGTGGGTGGGAGGCTGGTGGTCATGCCTGGGGAGTGCCGGGCCTGGCCTTCACAGGCAGTGACCTCGAACATAACTCTGTGCACAAAGGAGCCCCTTCTCTGTAGGATCTCTCCAGCAGCACACGCGGGCCGCGGGGCAAGCCCAGAACCAAGCCTTTTAATGCATCATTGATTGGAGTGAGTACAAAAACAAGGAAAAAGATTGTGTGCTGCTGGACGTGCGAATAAGCTGGTCGAAAGCTGCCAGGCAGCCGTGGGTGACTGGGGGGGTCCTCATTTCTCCGAGATCTTCATCGACAAGGAAGTGTTTCCACATTACTTATACACATAGCCCGAGGCCTCTTTGCTTGGAACCTGTAAAAATCAATGCGCTTAAATGAATACCTGTTAAAAGGAATACGGTAAACATGCTACAAAATCGAGATTACATTTTCCCAGTCCCAGACCGACACCCACACACAGGCGGACACCTCCCTCCCCCACCCCGCCCGACTCACGAAGGAATAACGGCAGGCATCTGTAGCCGATGAATAATTCATACACCCAAGCAACCTTGCTCTGAAAAGGAAACTTACTTTAAAAAAACACAAGGCATAGAATCCACCCCAATAGAATATTGACTTTCTCCAGTAGCAAAGAACGCACCACACTTTCAGGTCGGCTGACAAGATGGCGCGGATATGTGCTCCTTTATATACAAAAAAAATGTAGCTCTGTAGGTCGCAAATTGACATGAATGCTGTGGCTTAAATATCGTTTACAAAAAAATCGCTCAATTGGCCTTGCATTTCCTATTATTAAATTCAATGGGCTAATATTTTTGGCATATAATGTTTAAAACTCTAAACTTTTCTCAGAACATAATTTGGCCACAGTATTCTGAGATCAAAACATTAATAAGTCCTATAACAATTACACCTGCTTTTCATAGCACTTAAAAATGTTTGAAATTCGGTTTCCAAAAAATTCCATCGACCACGAGTGAGCTGTTGTGGCCCAGCTGACGACCACATGGGATCATTTTTTATGTGGGCAAAGCTCGGGTTATTCAAAAGCAAAATGTATTGTTGCAATAAAACTTTCACCTAGGGGATTCTGGGTTGGGCAGGAAATGACTTGCAGAACAGTAACACTGCCAGGAGTGAATTTCTATTCAAACTAGTCTCCTCCAGACATCTTACTAGATTTTCATGTGATTTTCGTGACTTTTTACACATTTATTTCAGAACAAATATATGCAACTTTGCCTAATCTATTGTGAGGAAGATTGCAAGATCTCATTGCAGAATACGTTTTGAAAGTCATTGCATAACAGACGTAAAGATGTATTATTTGCAGGTCCAATAGAACGATTCAGCAAGGAAGGCCCAAATTATGCAGCAGGTTTGACTAAGTTATAAGGCAAGAAAAGGCAAGTTATGCAGCTTAATGCAGCACACTTTGGGAAACTATTGCTTAATCATTTTTCCATTTTTACACACGTTAACATTGTCTGGGCAAAGGTTTCATCTCATTACTACCAGTAACACACCCAAAACAGCGATAACAACTAAAAGCTGACCAGTCAACCATTGCACAGGGTCTTCCATTGGAAAGCAACGCGTGTTGCTGCATGCATTTTTTCTAAATTTTGAACTATTGTGGTAAAGAACAATTTATTTTGGTTAAAATCTACAGATTATACAGCATGATATAACTTATGTAGTCAATGCAGCAAATCATTATTCATGCAGAAAGCACCAAAACAGCAGAATTGCATAATTCCAGTGGTCCTTATTATTTGATTATATAAAAATACTGTCAGGCCCATCTTATCTGTCTCTTCCTCATATACTGAAAAGTAACAGACCACAATGGTCTTTTCTTTTGCACTTGTCTTTTCTACAATCACTGCTTCTGTTTTCAGTCTCACTATATTTTGAGGGCATTGTACTTTGAAATATTCTTACTGTAAGGTTCAACCTCCTACCTGTCCAGTATATGCGCTGTGACAGTACTACACGCAGGAGAGACCATTCTGCAGAGTAAATCTCTATAGAGAAGTCACTGTGCGGTGTGGAATTGTAATGCAAGAATAGTGTGCTGCAGTAGTATGCAGGCAGTGCACTGCAAGGTCAGTAAAGTAAGCGAACTGTATGATGTATCACTGTACTGATGAAGAATCCTAATATGGAAGTAGTAAACAGTAGGTACTATAAGAAACTGTGTGACCCCAATTGTGATGGTGGGCATTTTCTTGACATAGTCTTTCCAAGTGATGACTTGCTTTCAGGGGGTAGTAATCACCCACTGCGTAGGACTTATCTTAGTTATCACTTACTCGGCCAGATCAAGAGGAGCACAAATGCCTAAGCTCCCTACTCATCTTTGTTGGAGGAGGTGATTTGATTATACTTTGAAGGAACTCTTGGGGTGCCCCTTAGACACTCTGACCGTAGGTATTTGTGGAAGAAGTTCAACTAAGGGCCTGTGAAACTTTCAATAGCAAGGTACCATTAGAAATCTTCTCCAGAGAAGTTAGACCTCAAAGTACCTCTTTCTGTGACTCCGTAACAGATGTTAAACTACAAACTAGGCAGGCAGAAGATACCTGCAGAGAAAATCTACATTGAGTCACGAAAAAGAAACATATAACTTTGACTTCAAAAGCTACAAAAAGCCCTCAAATAATCAAAAGCCTGCTACATATGTGGAAACGCAATTGAGGCCACAATCCCACCCCTGGCATGTTACTTTATTTCCTAATTGCATTTCTTCACCTCTCTTACATATCAAGTGCTTTGCCCCATTTTCTTGCTTGAACATTTGCTCCCTGCACTGCCAGTAGTGTTGTGTGGGTGTTCATCTCCAGCAACATGTCTGAGATAGTGAAGGAAGCTTTGCAAACTGGAGTGATATTTCCATTCCTGAAAAAGCCTGTTGACGCCAGTAATACTATCTATTTCTCACTTACCTTCCCATGGAAGTACTGGAGAAGCTGGTGTCCACACACTGCTGTTGAAATAGCTTGATGGAATGTAACATTCTTGATCTGTGAGAGACAGGTTTTTGTCCTGGCCATGGGTGGAAGTCTACCCTGGTTACAGACTATGGTGAGATTAGGACCATTTCAGCTGATGGGAATATGGCAGCAGTGATCCTGCTGGATATGTCTGCACGTTTGATATGGTGGACTATAGGCTCTTGCTCTATGAACTGAGTGAGATTCTGGCCACACTGCAGGACTGATTTAAATCCTTCATAGGATGATTCCACAACCTATCACTGCTCCCTTACAGATCAGAGAAGTCAGAGGGGACATGTAGAGTACCGTCGGGCATCCATCTAATTATCAGACAAGATATCACACCCTCCTCATCGCTCATAGGTTCGAGAAATTGCTTGGCAGGTATCCAGCAGAGGATGGAGCAACAGTACATACTCATGGGTAAAATGCTACCAACTCTGAGCTATTTGTCTTGAGAACCAACTTTTGTAGTCTTCATACTTTATTCTCTCCAGACACCAGCTACAGAATGGTGACTGGTCCCAAATCACACTCATGTGAAACATGTGGTTTTCTCCCACAACACTAGTACCATACTTCCCCACATTTTTACTTCAAGGGGGTATTTCTCATTGCATCCTTACAGGACATTGTACTTCTCTTTTCCCACATCTCACTTCACTGGTTACTCCTCCATGCAACTTCTCCCAATTCCTTTCATTTTCAATCAATTTCAGCAAGTCCTTCCCCATGCAAGCCTCTTACAATATCGCACTACTCTTCCTGAACTTCACGCAGCACGGGGTATTTACGTGTGCAACATCTTGCAACAGGCTGCTACTTGCCCCCATCCGAACATACCACCAGGTATTCCCTGCATACTACATCTAGTGATAGGGTACTGTTCACACCAACACACACAAATGTACTACACTTGTATCTCTTGTGATGCTTTACTACTCTTCCCCTCTTCCCCTCATCCATGACACATGATCATACACAACAAGCATATAACTGCACAGCAATACGTAGATGGGTACTATGCCCTCTTCCCTACACTGCTATCCAGAATCCATCAAAACACCCACATTGAAAGAGAATGTGCACTCTGTACACCCAAAACAGTTTAAAGGTGAATAATTGAAACTTCCCAGTTTGTCTTGCAGTCCTAAGGAAGCTTTCTGCAATATTGCTCTCTCTAAGAAAGTCATCATTTTGCCCTGTTCACTCCCATTTTTTGCTGAGTGATTCTGAGGGTTACTGGCTCTGGCTGTACCCTGGGCTCTGCTAACCAGACACAGGGCCAGTGCTATGTTTAAAAAGGTACATGTAATAGGGTACACCTACAATTTGCAATGACAGACCCTATAAGTCCCTAGAAGACAGTAGGGCCAGGGGGTGCAATCTACCTATAAGTCACTAGTATATATTAGGGCATGGATGTTAAGAGGTCCAGCAGATTTTCTGCACTTGCATGTGTGCACTGTTGTGTGCTTGCAGTGCGTTTAAAGGCAGCCGTGCCTTGAAGCCTGTCTTTAATGTAAATTCTCACAATTGGTACTGACAGACCCTATACGTCCATAGTATATAATAGGGCTTGAGGTTGAAACTACCTATAAGTCCCTTGTGTATAATAGGGAATGTTAGTTTAGATGCCCAGCAGATTTCCTGCACTTGCATGTATGCACTGCAGAGTACCTGATGTCATTTGGTGGTATGGACACTTTAAAAGTGATAATCTACCCTATTGTTACATAATAGACACCCCAGGGTCTCCCCTAGGTGTTACAGTATGGAGGGGACATGTAACTATCAGCAAATTAAAAGTGATCATCTTCCTTATTTTTACATATTAGGCACCTCAAGGTCTCCCCTAGGTGTCCAAGGGTTGGGGGGGGGGGGCTGTAACTATAAGCAGAGACCATATAAAATATATTTTATATGCCCTGATGAGGGAAAAACTGCCCATTTCATTTTTCCCCATTGTAGGTACTTAGCTCCATATGCTAACATTGCAATATTTTATTTAAGTGTAACTATTGCTAGGAGAGGAGAAATATGTCATTCAAGGACTTAAAAGATTGGTATTGATGAATTTGACAACCTGCCACTGTTGAATTTGTCATCATGACTATTACAGAAAATAAGTTATAAGGCTTTCTTTTCTATGAGCCAAAATCCTGCCTCCTAGCAGTCTCTCCTGATTGGGCAGTGCTAATAGGCTTACTCAGGATGCTCTGATTAGGTGATAAGTGGCCTGACTGGAGCAGAGGTTATCGGATGGTGGTAGTTCAGCAGCTATAAGGACCAGACCAGGGAGGGGGATGGGTATTAAAACCTGGGCTTCAAAGAGAGGAAGACAGTAAAGGAATGCCAGACCGACCTATCCCCCCATCCTATACCCCCAGCCAGATGGCAGTCTTAGGACAGCAATTTGAAGAGGTCAGGATGAAGAGAGCTAATGGAATTGAGCCACACTGTGGGTTGGTTTAGCCAGCTCTTACTCCTCTGGAGAGAATTCATCCATGTTGGATTTTGGAAGCGTGGTGCCTTGTGGGACAAGAAGAGGGCACACTTTGGAGGAAGTTGTCATGCTTTTGGGAGGCACCCATTATCTCATTGGATAGAGGTGCCCCCCTACTTGTCACCTCAGAACACCGATTAATTACATGAGAGTTGCATGGTCTCTCAGATCTGCTGCCTGAAGGTACAAGGAGAAGGACTGCCCTGCTGGAATCTGGATTTGCACCAAAGGCCTGCATTCTTACTGACGGCGCCTGCTGGACAATCTGGTACTAGAACCCAGGGACTGTACTTTGCTTCAAGAAGGATTAAGGAGTGGACTCTCTGCAAGCTACAGGTTAATACAGCCCACCCACATCATCTCCACCAAGAGTCCCCATCCTGGAGTGCGTCCAGTGGACTTGTAAGGATTTAACAAAGTGCATTGTGGGAATTTTAGGCCAGACATCTCAGAGACCATTTAGGAGATTCCAGGCCTTTGGGTTGGTGTTTTGGACACATGGAACCTACAAGGATACCTCCAAGAATTCCTCCTGAAGTTTGGAGAACTTTTGTGAAAAAGCTCCAGGAGGTGACAGACCCGACGTCGGGAGTCAAGCCGAGTGCCTTCAACTGCGACCCAGCCAGAATTTCAAGTTCGGGTTGCTAAAAGCTGCTGAGTTCCTGATTTGAAGGATTTCAATGGGGCCTCACAGAAAGTCAAGCTGGCGAATCCTTACAAATCCAGACAGCTGTGGAGGGTCAATCAACATCGGAAGAAAAGGCTCCAGAAAAAGTTTTTAAGTGTGAAGGTAAAATTTTGACCGATGCCTCCCGCTTAGTGTATCCGACCAGGGCTCAATTGCGGTTGGCATCAAACTTTGACTTGGTCCCGGTCAAGCATGACCAGATGTCCCAAAGTGGCACTATTTGCTTTCAAGCACGAGAAAGTGTTAATTATTACAAAAATCATATCTCCAGTTGCCTACATTGGATTTTTGTAATTTTGGTGTCTATTTGTTCATACAAATATAACCTATTGTAATAAATTGGTGTGGCAATTTTATTGTGTTTGGTGGCTTACTTATTTGGGGGCGTATTAGCAAGACCGGCGATAATGGGTTTGATAATATGTGTTATAGAATTCCAATAGAAGCCCAGGTTAGATGTGCAGGACATTTAACCTGGGCTTCTATTGGAATTCTATAATGCATATTATCAAACCCATTATCGCCGGTCTTGCTAATATGCCCCTTGGTGTTTTTAAATGCTTTATACTTCTATCTCCTAAGTTAGGCCTGACAGCTACAAGGGGTGAGCAAGGGACTAATTTATTGTGACCTTTACTGGACAATACACCACATTAGTGATGTTACTTCTAGGGGTAGGTGCATACTTACCCTTAGCAATAACCCACTTTCCAACACTCTCCAACCCGATCTGTGTGCATAAGAAACAGCATCTAATTTGTATCCTATACATTGTGATGAAATGTCAACTATTTGTTGCATAGTCGTTCTTGTGCCCTGGGCACCCCCACTTTTTGCTGACTGGCACTTGTGGTAACTGACTCTAACCGTCCCTGGACTCTGCCTAACCAGGCTCAGGGCCAGTGCTATGCTGAAAACACTCTTAAAATACAGTGCAAACACCTTCATACACTAGGGTACACTATCGGTTAGGGTACCCCTATGATTGGCATGCCCTCCCCTATAAGTCCCTAGTTCATAATAGGGCAGGGGGATTAAACCTGCCTTTAAGTCCCAAGTATATAATAGGGCATGGCAGTATAGAGGCTAGCAGCCCTTTCTGCACTTGTTTGTGTGCACTGCTGAGGCCTGAGGTCAGTTTAAAAGCAGCCCTGTTTTGCAGGACAACTTTTAAAATCCAAATAGTGCCCAAGCTCAACTTTGGTGTTTGGCGCTCCTAAAAATAAATTAATAAACTATAATATTTTGTCATATTAGTTACACCCAGGATCTCCCCTAGGTGTCCCAGGGGTGGGGGGTCAGGTACGTATAAGTAAGACCGTTATAAAAGCGGTTTTATATACCATGGCAATAGTGAAATTACATGTTTTACTTCCCATATTGTAGTAAAGTGCTTCCCAAAATCAAATTTTGTGCTAGAGCACTGTGGAGTGAGGATCTACAAAATTATAACATATTCAGAACCCCTAAAGTATCTCCTAGATGTTCCAGGGGTGGAAGGTCCTGTAGATATAGGCAGGGTCCTTAAAAATGATGGGGGATATTCTCAAGAACGGGCGATAATGATCGGCAACTTATGTTAACGCAATTTTACATAACGCCGTTTATCGTGGGAAACTAACGCCGTGTTAACAGCGTATTCTCAACACGCCGGCAACAGGCGATAGTTTCCCGATAACGCGTCAAATGTCCTCAATAAAATTACTGGGACACCGATAAAATAGGAAACCTGAGCGTGAAAAAAGTTGCAATGGGCCCAACAGCGATAAAAATATCAGCGATAAGCAGCGCCAGGCTTGTTATTCCCATGTCAGGCGGGAAAAATCACCATAATAGCTGCAAAAAAAACAAAACCCAAACAACTGAGAAGCACCATGGAGGAAGATGAAGCAACTACAGAGGCCAACCAGAACTTCACAAACCCCCCGGAGGACCAGCCAGGGACCTCGGGGAAGAAGGGCAAGGAGAAGAAGAAGAGGAACCCTCGATTCAATCCGCAGGAAAAGAAGATCCTGATTACGGAGGTGATAGAACACCACCAACAACTGTTCATCACCTCCACTGTGTCATTGGCAACTAAAAATGCAATATGGCAGTCCATCTTGGCCGAGGTGACTGCAGTCAGAGTGAAGCGCTACGAAGCGCTGGAATGATGTGAAGCACAAAACCAAGCTGAAACTCGCTAACAACCAGAAAGCAGCAATGTAGACTGGAGGTGGGAGTCCAGCGCCACAGCAGGAGCTGGATGAGATGAAGGAAATGGTGTCCACAGTCATCAGTGGGGAGACGGTGGCAGGAGTTGGGGGACCGACACTGCTCAACATGACCTGACCCAACAGCAACAGGGTGAGTAATGACCAGGGACTGGGGGGACGGGGGAGATGGGCACAATGGCACACATGCACAATTAAGTATAGCACAGTGCACACCCACAATGACTCTGGATCATGTCCATGATCTCCTTGGCATACTGCAGCACACATATAGAAACAGCAAGCAGGCCCTCGTCGACAATGTGCCCAGAGGGGGCCCTCCCCACACATCACTAATCTCACAACAAACCCATGTACACATGCTGAACCCAGCAAAGCTGTGGGTCCATGAGTCACACTGACAATGCAAATGACACTGCATGACGATTAGCATGGCTGCAGTCCAATTATCATGACATGGTGCATGCCACAACACTGAGGTGACTGAGTGTGGACCACATCCGTAAAGGGTTACAACAAACAAATGATGGACGGAATGTTGACAATGCAGACATTCTCCCCCAGTCAAGAGATCTGGGTTAAATCCATCGTTCTTTTGCCCACTACACCACCCCAGTTTAGACATGGCCATATGCAAATCAGTCTTGACCCTGTGCCTCATGGGAACAGTCCAGCCCGAACTGCCAAGCCATGTCTTCCCTGGACCAGAATCAAGCATCCTAGGACCGGTTTCTGGCTATCAGCCGTCATCAGCCAGGATAGCTTGACTCCAGTGGCGTAGTGAGCACGGGTCCCACGTCTGGGAATACCCATCCCCCTTAGGGCGAAAAGCGTTACAACAAACAAATGATGGACGGAATGTTGACAATGCAGACATTCTCCCCCAGTCAAGAGATCTGGGTTAAATCCATCGTTCTTTTGCCCACTACACCACCCTAGTTTAGACATGGCCATATGCAAATCAGTCTTGACCCTGTGCCTCATGGGAACAGTCCAGCCCGAACTGCCAAGCCATGTCTTCCCTGGACCAGAATCAAGCATCCTAGGACCGGTTTCTGGCTATCAGCCGTCATCAGCCAGGATAGCTTGACACCAGTGGCGTAGTGAGCACGGGTCCCACGTCTGGGAATACCCATCCCACTTAGGGCGAAAAGCGTTACAACAAACAAATGATGGACGGAATGTTGACAATGCAGACATTCTCCCCCAGTCAAGAGATCTGGGTTAAATCCATCGTTCTTTTGCCCACTACACCACCCCAGTTTAGACATGGCCATATGCAAATCAGTCTTGACCCTGTGCCTCATGGGAACAGTCCAGCCCGAACTGCCAAGCCATGTCTTCCCTGGACCAGAATCAAGCATCCTAGGACCGGTTTCTGGCTATCAGCCGTCATCAGCCAGGATAGCTTGACTCCAGTGGCGTAGTGAGCACGGGTCCCACGTCTGGGAATACCCATCCCACTTAGGGCGAAAAGCGTTACAACAAACAAATGATGGACGGAATGTTGACAATGCAGACATTCTCCCCCAGTCAAGAGATCTAGGTTAAATCCATCGTTCTTTTGCCCACTACACCACCCCAGTTTAGACATGGCCATATGCAAATCAGTCTTGACCCTGTGCCTCATGGGAACAGTCCAGCCCGAACTGCCAAGCCATGTCTTCCCTGGACCAGAATCAAGCATCCTAGGACCGGTTTCTGGCTATCAGCCGTCATCAGCCAGGATAGCTTTACTCCAGTGGCGTAGTGAGCACGGGTCCCACGTCTGGGAATACCCATCCCACTTAGGGCGAAAAGCGTTACAACAAACAAATGATGGACGGAATGTTGACAATGCAGACATTCTCCCCCAGTCAAGAGATCTGGGTTAAATCCATCGTTCTTTTGCCCACTACACCACCCCAGTTTAGACATGGCCATATGCAAATCAGTCTTGACCCTGTGCCTCATGGGAACAGTCCTGCCCGAACTGCCAAGCCATGTCTTCCCTGGACCAGAATCAAGCATCCTAGGACCGGTTTCTGGCTATCAGCCGTCATCAGCCAGGATAGTTTGACTCCAGTGGCGTAGTGAGCACGGGTCCCACGTCTGGGAATACCCATCCCACTTAGGGCGAAAAGCGTTACAACAAACAAATGATGGACGGAATGTTGACAATGCAGACATTCTCCCCCAGTCAAGAGATCTGGGTTAAATCCATCGTTCTTTTGCCCACTACACCACCCCAGTTTAGACATGGCCATATGCAAATCAGTCTTGACCCTGTGCCTCATGGGAACAGTCCAGCCCGAACTGCCAAGCCATGTCTTCCCTGGACCAGAATCAAGCATCCTAGGACCGGTTTCTGGCTATCAGCCGTCATCAGCCAGGATAGCTTGACTCCAGTGGCGTAGTGAGCACGGGTCCCACGTCTGGGAATACCCATTCCACTTAGGGCAAAAAGCGTTACAACAAACAAATGATGGACAGAATGTTGACAATGCAGACATTCTCCCCCAGTCAAGAGATCTGGGTTAAATCCATCGTTCTTTTGCCCACTACACCACCCCAGTTTAGACATGGCCATATGCAAATCAGTCTTGACCCTGTGCCTCATGGGAACAGTCCAGCCCGAACTGCCAAGCCATGTCTTCCCTGGACCAGAATCAAGCATCCTAGGACCGGTTTCTGGCTATCAGCCGTCATCAGCCAGGATAGCTTGACTCCAGTGGCGTACTGAGCACGGGTCCCACGTCTGGGAATACCCATCCCACTGTATGCATTGTCACTGTATGCATTGTCAGCATTCCGTCCATCATTTGTTTGTTGTAACGCTTTTAGCCCTAAGTGGGATGGGTATTCCCAGACGTGGGACCCGTGCTCACTACGCCACTGGAGTCAAGCTATCCTGGCTGATGACGGCTGATAGCCAGAAACCGGTCCTAGGATGCTTGATTCCGGTCCAGGGAAGACATGGCTTGACAGTTCGGGCTGGACTGTTCCCATGAGGCACAGGGTCAAGACTGATTTGCATATGGCCATGTCTGAACTGGGGTGGTGTAGTGGGCAAAAGAACGATGGATTTAACCCAGATCTCTTGACTGGGGGAGAATGTATGCATTGTCAGCATTCCGTCCATCATTTGCTTGTTGTAACGCTTTTCGCCCTAAGTGGGATGGGTATTCCCAGACGTGGGACCCGTGCTCACTACGCCACTGGAGTCAAGCTATCCTGGCTGATGACGGCTGATAGCCAGAAACCGGTCCTAGGATGCTTGATTCCGGTCCAGGGAAGACATGGCTTGACAGTTAGGGCTGGACTGTTCCCATGAGGCACAGGGTCAAGACTGATTTGCATATGGCCATGTCTGAACTGGGGTGGTGTAGTGGGCAAAAGAACGATGGATTTAACCCAGATCTCTTGACTGGGGGAGAATGTATGCATTGTCAGCATTCCGTCCATCATTTGTTTGTTGTAACGCTTTTCGCCCTAAGTGGGATGGGTATTCCCAGACGTGGGACCCGTGCTCACTACGCCACTGGAATCAAGCTATCCTGGCTGATGACGGCTGATAGCCAGAAACCGGTCCTAGGATGCTTGATTCCGGTCCAGGGAAGACATGGCTTGACAGTTTGGGCTGGACTGTTCCCATGAGGCACAGGGTCAAGACTGATTTGCATATGGCCATGTCTGAACTGGGGTGGTGTAGTGGGCAAAAGAACGATGGATTTAACCCAGATCTCTTGACTGGGGGAGAATGTATGCATTGTCAGCATTCCGTCCATCATTTGTTGTAACGCTTTTCGCCCTAAGTGGGATGGGTATTCCCAGACGTGGGACCCGTGCTCACTACGCCACTGGAGTCAAGCTATCCTGGCTGATGACGGCTGATAGCCAGAAACCGGTCCTAGGATGCTTGATTCCGGTCCAGGGAAGACATGGCTTGACAGTTCGGACTGGACTGTTCCCATGAGGCACAGGGTCAAGACTGATTTGCATATGGCCATGTCTGAACTGGGGTGGTGTAGTGGGCAAAAGAACGATGGATTTAACCCAGATCTCTTGACTGGGGGAGAATGTATGCATTGTCAGCATTCCGTCCATCATTTGTTTGTTGTAACGCTTTTCGCCCTAAGTGGGATGGGTATTCCCAGACGTGGGACCCGTGCTCACTACGCCACTGGAGTCAAGCTATCCTTGCTGATGACGGCTGATAGCCAGAAACCGGTCCTAGGATGCTTGATTCCGGTCCAGGGAAGACATGGCTTGACAGTTCGGGCTGGACTGTTCCCATGAGGCACAGGGTCAAGACTGATTTGCATATGGCCATGTCTGAACTGGGGTGGTGTAGTGGGCAAAAGAACGATGGATTTAACCCAGATCTCTTGACTGGGGGAGAATGTATGCATTGTCAGCATTCCGTCCATCATTTGTTTGTTGTCACACATCCGTAAAGGAGCAGGTCAAACTCTGACACATCCACGTGCACAAACAACCCCTGACGTCATCCCCCTTATGTCCATGTTGCTCATGTTGTGGGACTTGAGTAACAGGGTGCTTCTCTGCATCAGGGTGGTTCATATTTGACCCCAAATGGCACTCGAAATTTCATATCTGACCCCAAATGACACCCCAAACGTCATATTTGACCCCAAATGACCCCAAAATGTCATATTTGACCCCAAATGACACCCTGTTGTCTTTTTCTGAACACCAATGACAGCCTTCATGTCATGTTTTTGTACACATGTGATACGCTGATGAGTGGGATTACGTACTACATTTGACACCCTGAAATGGCATTTCGAATACGTGACACCCTAAACAGCCTCTCTGTAAAGAGGTGACATACCCACCATCTATTTGCTATTCGTGAGATTGTTAGCACTTAATGTTGCACTTACATTTGTCAGAGTGATCTGTTAATGCAGAGGACTGCCATGCACACAGGGAATGTGTGTTGCAATGAATTCATTTGCACATGCTGTTCATGTGGTAATTTTGTACTGTTCCATGATTGCTAAGGACAGTCACAATGTGACGTGCTCATGCGAAGAAATTGCAAATGATTGTGTTCCTTTAGGCTATTCCTGCTGCAGCTTCAATGGGATGTGATCCACCTGCCTCATCTTCCTCATCATCGTCCGGTGGAACTGGCACTTGGATCCATGTGACATTGGTGCGTACACATATGTTGTGCAATACACAACATGCAATGATCATCTTGCACACTATTTCTGGACGGTACAGGAGTCTTCCACCTGTGATGTCCAAGCACCTGAAACATGACCTTAACACGCCAATTGTGCGCTCAACAATGCCCCTGTTGCGTTTGTGGGCCACATTGTACTGCCTCTGGACCGGGGTGTTTGGGGCTCGGAGGGGTTTCATCATCCACAGGCAGAGTGCATATCCTTGATCACCTGTGAGAGGTAAGTGAGATTAGTTTAAATTGGTGGTTCTGCATTCTGTGTTGGCAGACTTACAAGTTTTGTGGCGTGTGAGTTGTGCGACTTTGGGATTCATGTTTGCCATGTGTTGCTTCTGGCAAATGTGAGGGATCAATGTGTATTACGTAGTCTCACAGCTGCTCCTCCCTCCCCCGAGCCTATTTACCTGTGTGCACTTCGCGGTTGCATCACTTGCACTCCTACGGCACACCATTGTGATACCTGTCTGCGTTTGTCTGCAAGCCTGACAACAACACTCTAATGTTGGCTGTTGAAGGTGGGCGGCCACGTGTTTGTAGGCCTATGGTTAGGATATGGCGGACACAAAGACACACGCAGTAGTTACTTTGGTGGCCATCCCGGAAGTGAACCACGCCCAGAGCCCCAGGCTCTTTATTCACACTCCTACGCTGGACTGGCATACGCTGGCCCAGCCCACTACACTTACGCTTACAGGGGGGAGACATAGCTACATGTCCAAGGTCTTCCCCACTGCCTGAGGTAACATGATTGCGTCCACTGTCCACAACACCAGCAGTCTATGTCCACATTGACATGTCTGTGCTCTGCATTCTCAAGACTGTCCAGCATATCACTGCCACACTTGGCATTGTGTACATTCTTATTCATGGGTCACTTGCCTCCTTCGCACATTCTTGGTTCCCACCTCTCCCCACATTCTGCAATTGTTTGGCAGAGGGGCTATGCCTTTGTGAATGGTTTGTCTACATGTCTGGCCCCTGTTACCACAGTTACTTGTGTTGTCGTGTCTGGTAGGTGAGCATGTTGTTTGGCATGTGGTATGTGATTTTGTTACATGTGCATTCCCACAGTTGTGAGTTGTATGATTGTGGAGTTGAGGTGTGTGGCGTGTTCCGTTGGTACTTACCAACGAGCAGTCCATTTTCATAGGTGCTATCCTGAAAACGCTTGTTGATGATGGACTGTTGGAAGATGTAGGAATAATGCATACTGCCTGGGAAGTTGGCGACGACATTGGTGAACAGTCCCCGGCGATCCACTATTCCCTGCACATTGATGGAATGCGTGTGCTTTCTGTTGCGGTAATTGTGTGCAGTGTCTGCAGGGGGCACAAGTAGGACATGTGTGCAGTCAATTGCCCCCAACACGTGCGGGAAGCCAGCTATGGCGTAGAAGCCTTGCTTGGTCTCCAGCTGTTCCTGTGCAGTGTGGGGGAAGTGAAGGTGCTGGGGTATTAAGCTGATGATGGCATCCAAGACAGGTGTGAGGAACTTTGATAGGGCTGGCTGTGAGACTTCTCCGACTCTGGCAGTTGTTGGTTGGAAGGGACCAGAGGGCAACAAGTGCAGCACAGCCAGCAGCTTCGTCTGCGGAGTGATGTTGGTTGTCCGTTGTGTTGGTACCGTCAGCCTGTGGGCAATGTGGGTCAGGATGCAGAGGATGGTTGTCCTTTTGAGCCTGTAGTGGGCAATGATATCCTCTGGTGTTAAGTTTCTGAGGCTGGTGCATTTTCTGAAGGTCGGCTGTCTTGTTCTGCGCTGCCTCGGTGGTAGTCTGGGGGGTGGTTCTGGTGGTGGGGGTGGTCCTGGGGGTGGTGGCGTTGGGTGTTGTGGCCCTCTTGGGTCTCCAAGCTGCATGATTAGTATCTCCATGGCATCTGTTGGTCTTCAGATGTGGCTCTGGGCTGGGCTCCCCTTCAACTGCAGGTTTTAGTCCTTCTTAAGACCAGAAAAAAAGCAGGAATTAAGTCCTGCTGCTAACATGCCTTATCGCCTGTTTTTGGACCGTATAGCCATTCTGGCTGATTGTTGAGAATATCGCGAAGTGGTGTTATAGTGAGTTTTTGGACGGGAACGCCTACTCTGCATATGATTAGTGCTAGTGGTCGCTGTCAGCCTTGGCGATGTTTTTAGCGGCAGCTATTGCAGGTAAACTGATGATGTCAGCTGTTAGTGCAGGCTTGTGAATACGGCGATAATTCTATCGCCACTTTCCTGGCGGAAAAGTGCAGCTAAATTGGGAATGAGTCCTTGAGAATATGTCCTGATGTGTTATAAGCCCTGGTGTTGGAGAAATTGTCCAGTTCATTTTCCCTATAACAGATCCTCAGCCACATACGTTAAAATAGGAATCAGTCATTATTTAATAACTAATTCTAGGCTTTACAGGAAAATATCATTCAAGGACTTGGAAGAATGGTATTGATAAATCCAACATTATTCTGTTGTTGAATTTATCCTGAAGTGTACAAAAAATAAGTTCTAAGACTTTCTTGTCTGTAAGCCAAAATTCAGCCTTCCAATGATCTGTCCTGGTTAGTCAGAGTTAGGTAGATTAGCCATGCTGCTTTGATGAAGTGATAAGTGGCAACTAGGCCTGGGCTAAAATTCTGTTCCGCTCGCGGAAATTGCGATAATTTGACATTTTCGCGTTCCGTGGAGAGCGCGAAAATGTCAAAATTTCCGCAATCCGCATCTTACCGGAATTTTTTTTCTTGCTCACGCTGTAAAAAAATACATTCTTGCGTGCGCGCGATCGCCTTACCTGAAACCCCGCGTTCGCGAACAAGTTTTCCCGATCCGGTCGCGTTCTCCACGAGATGTTGGATTGTTGGTAGCCATTTGCGCTGTCTCGCGACAGTTAGCGCCCGCATTAACGTCATTTGTCACGCGATCACGTCAATCATCGCGTGATCATGTCTCTCTTCTCGCGATCATGCACCGCGAGAGTATGAGATGATTGAGATCTCGCACCCATGAGCAACCGCATGGCAGGGGTGGGCGGAATTTGCGAAAGTGACTTTCACAAATTATCGCGAAAATGTTGAAAATCTCCGCAAACACGCGGAAATATCGCGAAGATGCAGAAGTTTTTTTCCCGCCCGTTCACGGTATTTTCTGCGTGGTCGCGGCTCGCCAACTTACCCATGCGGTTGCTCGCGGGCGCGGCCATCTTGTTTTCACTCTTCTCGCGGTGCATGATCGCGAGAAGAAAGACGTGATCGCTCGACCAATGACATTTCTGCGGGCGCGAACTGACGCGAGACAGCGCAAATGGCTACCAACAATCCAACATCTCGTGGAGAACGCGACCGGATCGGGAAAACTTGTCGGCGAACGCGGGGATTCCGGTAAGGCGATCGTGTGCGCGCAAGAATGTATTATTTTACAGCGCGAGCAAGAAACAAATTATCGCTAAGCTGCGGAAAGAGGAAATTTTGACATTTTCGCGCTCTCCGCGGAATGCGAACATGTCAAATTATCACAATTTCCGCGAGCGGAACGGAAATTTAGCCCAGGCCTACCGCATGGGTAAGTTGGCGAGCCGCAATAATGCAGAAAATACCGCGAATGGGCGGTAAAAAAACGTCTGCGTCTTTGCGATATTTCCGCATGTTTGCGGAGTTTAATAACATTTTCGCGATAGTTTGCGAAAGTGTATTTCGCAAATTCCGCCCACCCCTAGTGGCAACTGGGGTGAAGAGCCATTCTGGGAGGAGATGGATCTGCTGCATAGGAATGCCAGAGCAAGGGGGAGAGTTTGTAAACCATGAGCTTCAAAGGCCCAGGGGGACAGGCGGAGAAAGCCAGGTCCATCTATGCCCACCCCTTCTGCACCCAGCCAGATGGCTGGTTTAAGGAAGGAATGCACAGATGCCTGAAGAAGGGATACTATGGAGACAAGTCATCCTGGAGGTTGGTTTAGCCAGCTCTTGCCTCTCTGCTGATACTTCAGCTATATTGAATTTTGGAGAAATAGTGTTTTCTGGGAGACCATTGTGCCACACTTTGGAGGAATTGTAATTCTCTGGGGCGTTGTCCTGCAGCTCATTGGACAGTAGTGCCCTCCTGTGTAACTCCAGAGAGCACTGAATACGTATCTGAGAGGGCAGTGCCTCTCAAATCTGCTGCTTGAAACCACAGAAGAAGAAGGGTCCATGCTGGAAGTTTGATGTGCCCCAACCAGGCCCTGCACTATGACTGACTGCGCCTGCTGCAAAATCCGGAACTAAAGCCCTGTGGATCAAACCAGCTTCAAAAGGACAAAAGAGAGGACTCCCTTCAAGCTGCAGGTTAACAGACCTCACTTGGACCATCACCACCAAGAATCCCCAGCCTGGAGTGACTCCAGTGGATTTGTAAGGGGTTTGTCTAAGAGGATGGTGGGAATTGATGTCCCAAACTTTTAAGGACCATCTTGGAGCTTCCAGACCCTTGAAGTAAATTTTGGACACGTTGGGACCCTCACGGGAACTTCAGAAAGAAGTTCCAGAAGTTTGGAGAACTTTGGAGCAACTTTGAAAAATAGCCTCATAAGTGAACTCACTCGACCTGGCCAGGCAAGCCGGCGACACTCAACAAAGCTCCAGAGGTCTGAATTCCATTGCAAGGCAAGCCGGTGAACCCTCACCGAATCTGGACTGGTGTAGAGCTTTGAGGGACCCCGAGAGAAAAAGCTCCAGAAAAGTTTATAAGTCAGAAGGTAAAAACGTAAACTTTGACCGAGACCCACAGCAAGAGGTAGCCGCGTAGGGCTCCATCACAGTCGGCCTGAAACTTTGACTTTGTCCCAATCTAGTGCAACCAGATGTTCCAATAGGTGCAATAGGCTTCAATGTGCTATATAGTGCTACATTTTAAACATTCATATCTCCGGTTCCCTTTATTGGATGTTTTTCTTTTTTGGTGTCATTTTAAAGATAAAAATATTTCCAATTTTTATAAGTTGGTGTTGCATTTTTATTGTGTGTTGTGTCTTAATTATTTACTGAAATGGTGTTTTTAAGTTCTTGTAACTTATCAACAGCTGGCATGAGTATGGGACATGAAGGCTACTTTTGAATGTTTCTTCATTTTTATTGGGCTGCTATGTGCCTGCCAGGGCCATCATGGCTCCTTCAAAGTATGCCCAGTCATGTATATTGTTGAGGGTGTTCTGACTACCTTTCCTGATGATATGGTATCAGGGGTCGTTAGTGGTATTACCATAATGTGGCTCTATTATGTGGAGTGCTAGACAAACATCTGGCCATTAAACTCATTCAGTTGGCAGGTGTTGTCCAGCCATCCACCATTCAGTATTTTAGTAATAGTACTTCAGTGTCGTTTAATGTCCCAAGAGATGTCACTACATTTTGAAGGCCTTCAGGTGACCGAAGGGTCTACACTATTCTTAGATGGCTAGCTATGGGTTATGGATGCCTCCTTGGAACCGTACTGTGTTTCTCTCTCCCGCCACTGCATTTTATTGTGCTCATCAGGAGAAATCATAATATGTTTATACTGGTGTTGTGGCATTTAGTGTGAAGTGGTTGATAAGTACTGTTATGTGTATTACTATATTTGAGTTGCTGTGATGCCTGCGATGGCTTGCTATAATTAGTTCTGTTGATTCTGTCCTACAGTGTATATTTGTAAGGTTTGCTGTGATGGGGGAAGACATACAATATGTGATGGTGGTGATTTTTCTGTTGAAAATACATCACGGTGAGGTGGGAATATTAATGCTGAGTTTAGTCTGTGACTGTGGTGCACCGTTGTTGTGTTTGTATGTTGTGTTATGGATGGTGAAGTATAATGCATAGTGCAGTGGAATATTGTGTTGCCATGTACAATACTGCTAATGAGTCTTTTAAGGCTAGGTGCTTTAGTTATCTAAGTTAATGGTGCTGTAATACCCTGAGGTAATAAAATCAATTAAGGGTTACTTTTGCCAAATAGACTTGGCTGTTCATTCTAGAAAGCAGAGTAAAACATTAAGGAAAGCAATTTATTTCTTTTTTGTTCCGCAGCTGTGGCCTGCAAAGGGAGACCTCGTGCACAGGAGCAGCCCTCCCCAATCCCACAAGCCCCTGCTTCCCGCAGAACAATGGCCGTCAGTGAGAAGAACACAAGTCCGCTCGCTCCTGATGCTCGCTGCTGTTTCAAGCGCACAGCCTTGGAGAGCAGAAAGGCCCATTGTGTTTTTCAGATCAGAATTTTCTTTTATATTGAAAGTATATGAAATAGATAAATGAAGCAACACAATACAGTTAGGCATTCTAAAGAGCCTGGCAGTTTCACATAGGCACATAATAAGCCATGGGTAATTGGTGGTTTTAATCCTTACTAGGGTTATAATAAAGAACATTGCAAATCTGTTGCTGTTGTTTCATGGATTAAATCTATATATATAATTATATGTTGTGTGAAGGTTGATTTCTTGCAGCTGTCAAGGAGGGAAGATACAAAAGAAGAGGAAGGCATAGCAAAGAAGAGTAACACGTTCAGGTGGAGCAGAACTACTCTATGGTACTGTCAGACATTGTATCTATTGTCCACTTGAAGAGGAGAGAGAATGCAGGCTGGCTGAGCAAATTGTAACTATTTGGCTATAACATTCCGTTGTGATTGGTTCCTAGTAAGAGGAAGGGATATTGAGCCTGGAGATCGGTGGAACCTCTCATCACCGCTGACCCTGTCAAAGGACTGTCCATCTTACTGCGTGATTACGTATGCAGTTTTGTCGCAGTAAAGTGTTAAACTGGCCACAATTACGATATGTCATATTCAGCATCCTATTAGTGATGTGTTTCCAAAAATCAAACAAAAAATGTCCCTGTCGCACCTGCAGGAGAAGCATTTCTCTCTTCCTGCTCTAATCCACTATTCCTTGTCTAGGGGGTCACAGAAAGGAAACATCTTAATAGAAGCTGAGTCTAAATAGTGAAGGAGATTGACCACAGGGACCCACCAGGACTGTGGAGCACATGCCCCCAGTTTGAGGTTTCCAATGTTGGAGCTAGTTAAGGCTCAATTTAGAGGTTCCCCACCTGTAAATCAGATTAGGGAACCATGAGTGTAGTGCGCCAGGAACCAAGCTCCTGCCCCACCAAACTCTGAATAATGGCCTCTGTCCGAATTACCTAATATAATATTGTCGCGGTTAAACAGTCTAAATATCGAAGTATAAATATTGAGTTGACAAAATATTGAGTTTTAGATATCAAGAGGACAGAATATTGACTGTCAAAAATATAGTGGTACAGAATATCGATATGCAGGTAAGAACTATCATTTGACATAATATCGAAGTCAGTAATATTGTCAGTCATAGTATTGTTGTTAAAAATATCGTTTTTTTAGTGTTTTAAATGGTAGAATACGTGTTAAAAGTATATATTATTCTTGTAATGTATCTTTTAATTTTTTTAAAGTAATGAATTTTATGTTAAATTATTTTTGCGTATTTTAGTTCTGTAGCAGGTTGTGGGTTTATAGGAGAATAGGGTGAGAAGCAATTTAATTATAATATATTACTTAAGAATTTTTTTGAAGTAATTAATTATATGTTAATTAATTTGTGCGTCAATTTATTCCGTAGCGGGTTGCGGGTTTATAGGGGAATGGGGTGGGAAGTAATTCATATTGATTATTAATTAATTATAAATTGATTAATAATACTTATTGTATTGGTAAATATGATAATTGTGTTAAAACAAGTAATTAGCCAATTATTACTTTGATATTAATTATTAATAATTAATTTGTGAATATGTTAATTGTGTACCTTTTTTAGTAGTGGGTTGAGGGTTGATAGGAGAGTAGATTGGGAAGTAATTTAATTTTATTAAATTTTAAAATATTTTTTTAAATATATTTTATAGTGTTGTGTGAATTAATGTATATTTGATGGTTATTCATTTTATCATTAATTGTTATTAGTTAATTAATTAATTGACAATTAATTATGTTAATTGACTAACATTTTACGATATTGGTGGTGATGTTTATAGGGGAATATGGTGGGAGGTAAAAACATTTTTTAAATTACTTAATTCGTAATTCATGTTAATTATATTGCACTCACTGGAGTGGAAATAGTAAATTTACCTACCCGCAATCCAACACTTTCCCTACTGTTACACTTGGTGGAGTGGGAATAGTAAATTATTCCCACCTGCTATCCAACACTTTCCCTACTGTTGCACTCGCTGGAGTGGGAATAGTAATTTTGACCCACCCGCTATCCAACACTTTCCCTACTGTTACACTCGGTGGAGTGGGAATAGTAAGTTTTACACACCGGTTATCCAACTGTTTCCCTACTGTTACACTCATTGGAATGGGAATAGTAATTTTTACACTCCCGCTATCCAACACTTTTCCTACTGTTACACTTGGTGGTGTGGGAATAGTAAATTATTCTCACTGGCTATCCAACACTTTCCCTACTGTTGCACTCTCTGGAGTGTGAATAGTAATTTTTACCCACCCGCTATCCAACACTTTCCCTACTGTTCCACTCACTGGAGTAGGAATAGTAATTTTTACCCTCCCACAATGCAAAACTTTCCCTACTGTTACACTTGTTAGAGTGGGAATAGTAATTTTATCCCCTACTCTACGCATTGTTTTCCTAATTTATTTAAAAATTATAATTCTAATAATTTAATTTATTATATATAAAATTAATTTTAATATATATATTACAGGTTTATTTAGATATATATGTAATTATAATTTAAATTATATTTTTAACATTTTGGTGCCGATTCCGATCCGGTAAAAAGGCCCTACGAATCGTCGTATGGAGCGTTCTCTCCGTACGACTCGTACCCGGTAAACTGTCCTTACAACCTAGGAAGTACGATTCGTACAGAAAGCCTATTTCCGTATGAATCGTACAAAAGACCGTACGGGTATAAAAACCCTGCGAATCAGATCCGGAACAGCCTGTACGTGACCGTACGTATGTAAGCAGCGTTTTACAGCCCAGCAAGTACGATCCATCCCTACGGCACTCCGTACGGCTCTTTTTTTACCGGAGCCAAAAACAGCCTTAAAAGCTGATTCCCCAGGGGTACGAGTCGTCCAGGCCCCCCCTGTATGTATGCACCGTACCCCCCGTATGTACGCACTGTACCCCCACCACCCCCGTAAGTAAGCATCGTACCCCCCGTATGTATGCACCGTACCCCCACCACCCCCCTAATGTACGCACTGTCCCCCCACCACCCCGTATGTACGCACCGTACCCCCCGTATGTACGCACCATACCCCCACCACCCCCGTATGTACGCACCGTACCCCCACCCCCGTATGTAGGCACCAAACCCGCACCCCCCGTATGTATGCATCATACCCCCACCCCCGTATGTACGCACCGTACCCCCAGCGCGTATGCACTGGGGTTACGGTGCATACATACGGGGGGTGGGGGTACGGTGCATACATACAGGGGGTGGGGGTATGGTGCATACATACAGGGGGTGGTGGGGGTACGGTGCGTACATACAGGGGGTACGGTGCATACATACGGGGGTGGTGGGGGTACGGTGCGTACATATGGGTGGTGGGGGTACAGTTGGTACATACGGGGGTGGGGGTATGGTGCGTAAATATGGGGGGTGGTGGGGGTACGGTGCATACATACAGGGGGTACGGTGCGTACATATGGGGGGTGGTGTGGGTACCGTGCGTACATACGGGGGGTGGGGGTATGGTGCATACATACGCGGGTGGGGGTACAGTGCGTACATACGGGGGTGGCGGGGGTACGGTGCATACATACGGGGGTATGGTGCGTACATACGGGGGTGGTGGGGGTACGGTGTGTACATATGGGGGGGGGCCTGTATGACTTGTACCCCAGGAACAACTTTTCCCGGGCTACGAGTCGTACAAACTTCGCTTCGTAGCGGGTAGAGTCATTCCCCGCGTACGGGCCGTTTTCCGTACGATTCGTAAATCGGATAGCCGGTCCGGATCGTACTTGTACGCTCGGACTGTCTTTTTACGAATTGTACAGAAAAGTGTCCGGGTACGTCTCCTACAACTTTTCCCGCTACGATTCGTACGGAGCGGGCCAATCCGTATGTACTTTTTCCCGTACGAATCGTATTTCACGGGTCGGACGTGACTTGTACGATTCGTACGGAAAAAAATACGGATACGAGTCGTACGGAAATATTTTTTAAAGGATCGGAATCGGCACCTTTATAATTAAATGTAAACATTATTTATTAGTATTTTTAAGTTAATATATATATCAAAAATTAATTATGTATGCATGTTTAGTATTTTTTCCATTATACTTATTATTTATTGTTTCTAAAAAAAAAAATTATTCTAACTGTTTTATTTAATTATATGTATAATTTAATACATCTTATATTATTTTTAAGACATTGAAAAAATCAATATTTTATACAACTATATTTTTAACAACAATATTTTGGTGTCAATATTTTTTACCTTTCTGGAGATAGGAAGTCGATATTTTGGCCATCGATTTTTTGGACACGATATTCTGGCACCTCGATATTTTGACTGACGATATTATGTCACTGATCTATTGTCGCGTTTGGGAATCTACAAAACTCCAGCCAGCATTTATGATTAGAGATATTTCTAACGAATTGCACACAGTAGCGGCTCCTGGAGGGAGTACTGCGGGGCGGTGTGGCGGGGTAGGGGAGGGGCAGGGGAAGGGTGGGGGGTAGTAAATCAAGGAATACGGCCGAATGGTGGCAAGTACATAAATAAATACACAAAACTAATTATATTGCGCATGCTGCATCTCCATTTGGCATTGCAGTGTGCGCAATGTAATTAGTTTTATTTATTTATTTATTTATTTATTTATTTATGCACTTACCTCTGTTCGGCCCTATTCTGGCGCTTACTACCCCCCACCCTGTCTCTTCCCCGCCCTGCCCCACTGCCCTGCAGCACTCCCTCCAGGAGTCGCTACTGATTGCACACGTTACAACACACTCGTTACAATGCGTGTCATTTCAACATATTTTTTACAATGCGGAATCCATTACAACCCGTGTTGTTACAACACAGGTCATTATAATGCATAATCCATTACAACACAATTACTATTCTAACTCTGCTTAGGTGTTACTTTGGGCAATGTGTTGTAATGGATTATGCGATGAAATGACATGCGTTGTAATGGATTTCACATTGTAAACAGTGTGTTGTAATGATTCGCGTTGTAACGCATGCATTGTAAACTATGTTTCCCATTTTGGACTTTCTTGTAATGTGAAAGACTGCTTTTAATAACTTGGCTGAGCAGTACAGCCCTTTATGTTACATTCTATGTAAATAATATCACATCAACTACATTATCATAGCGCTACATTAGACTGTTAGTAAAATAGGGGAATACATCATTTAAAATAATTTGGTATGAACTGTTAGGACTGGGAGTCTCTAGTTGGCAGAGGTAGGTACCTTTGACCAAATAGGGACCCTTTCTTCTAGTCAGGGTAAGGGGGTAAACTCCTAAAATAACCCCTGCTCACCCCCTTGGTAGCTTGGCACGAGCAGAGGCAGTGTGTAAAGCATTTGTGAACACATACAGTAATACAGTGAAAACACTACAAATGGAAGCCACACCAGTTCAGAAAAATAAGTAATCTTTACTAGACTTAACACAAGACCAAGCAACAAAAATCCACAACACTGTTGTCAAAAATAGACTTTAAAATGGTAGGAAATAGCTTAGTTCAATGTAGATGGTAAATGCAACACTTTACTCTCAAAGTACCTTGGATGTGTCACACAAAAGAAGCAAAAGGTTTGCAGGGAAGGTGATGCATGGGTTCCTTGCTTCGGGGAGGTGATGCGTTGCTTCCTTACTGCAGCGCAGGGGAGGTGATGCATCGGTTCCTTACCGGAGAGGAGGTGATGCGTCGGTTTCTTACTGTGATCCGGGGCAATGTGACAAGATGGCACCTCGATGCAAATATGATGATCCGGTGTGATACGAGAAAATGGCGTCTTGATGCGATGCGACAACGTTGGATGCGATGCATGCACTCCTGATGGCCGTGCGGTGAACTCAGTAACTTCAGGGCCGCGACAGACCCTGCAACATGCTTCTCCGGTGATGCGACGGTGACCTCTGCGGCGGTGGTGACTCGCTTCTCCTCGTTGTGTCTCGCTTCCAGCTCCCAGTGACTCGCAGTCTTCTCAGAGGGCCCAAATAACAGTAGGCACCTCTCTGCACGCAGACTTCGACAGCAAGGAAATTCAGGGGAGCTGGTGGTGAAGTCTTGTATCCCTGAGACTTCAGGCAGGAGGCAAGAACAGTTCAAGCTCTTGGAGATTCTTCTTCAGATTTGAAAAGTACACACAAAGTTCCTTTTCTCCTTTCCTTGGCAATAAAATAACCACTGCAGGCCAACCTCAACAGCACAGCACAGGGGCAGTCTCCTCCTTCAGCTTCCTTGGTTCTTCTCCTTGGCAAAGGGGTTGTCTTGATTCCCAGAAGTGATCCAAAGTCTTGGGGTCTGGGTCCCCATATTTATACTACTAAATCCTTTCTTCTCTGAAGGCAGAGGGGCCTGTACCTAGTCCAAACCAGTTCTGTGCAGTCCTGGAGCTGTATGTTTACAGGACTCCTTCTTTCCTTTGACAGTGTGGGCCAGGGACATCAGACGCACCACAAGAGGTGGAGCCAGCATTGTGGAAGGCAGGCACAGCCCTATTCAGACCCAGGTGCTGACTCCTAAAAAAAAAAAAAAAAAAGCTGAGGCAGGCTGGATGGTTAGGTAAGAAAATACCTACTTTCTGAAAGTGGTATTTTGAACACAGAATGTTAAAACCAACTTCACTAAAATACGTATTTTATCATTCTGAGTTCAGGCATACTAAACTTGAATTTCTACCAAGTTCCCTGAGTCAGTTAGGATTATAACATGTTATAATCAGACTGCCCATTCTGGCCTATGGAAACAGGTAGCCTTGCAATACTGAAAAACAAAATTGACTGCAATTCGCTATCAGGACATGTCACACACATCAGGGCATGTCCTACTTTTTACATACAATGCACCCTGCTCTTGGGCCTACCTTAGGGGTGGCTAATATGTAGAAAAGGGAAGGTTTAGGGACTGGCAAGTGGGTGCACTTGCTAAGTCGACATTGCAGTCACAGACTGCACACAGGCTCTGCAATGGCAGGCCTGAGACACACTTTACAAGCTGCTTCCGTGGGTGGCACAACCAGTGCCACAATCCCACCAGCAGCATTTGATTTACATGCCTGGGCGCACATGGTGCACTGTACTAGGGTCTGACAAGTAAATCAAATAAACCAATCATGGAGTCACTAATCCAATACGAAACTTTACAATAGGGAGCACTTGCACTGTGGGACTGAATAGCAGTGGCACAGAGCCCAAAGCATCTAGACAAGCAAAACATAGCAAAAACACAGGAGGCAATAGAAATGGAAGGGAGACCCACGCCAATGGTGCCAGGTCTAACATGAACCATCAATGGGAGCATTTGACTTTCCCCTAGAATCTTCACAGTTTGTGCAACTCCCATTTCGTTCTGCAAAGATCGATTCTGTTTCTATGTTTTTCGTGATACAGTGAGTTGATTTTTTTTAAAAAATACTCTCAAGTTTATCAGCTAAATAAACTGATTCAGAAAGAGTTATAGCTTTACCCCGATCACAAACTCTGATCAAGTGAGTAGGGGTTAAAATGTAAAGATGCCTACTCCTGTAGGTTAGTTCACGTAGGTTTACTCAGGATAGTTACAAGTATAAGCCTAAAGCATAACACGCCACCAGGAGCTTGTTGGCACTAGTTGAGCTGTGAGAATAATGAGCCCATCCAAATGACTGGTGTAATCCTCTGCATGTTTAGATTTTAAATTACACCATAAAGACGAGGAACACAGGCGCCAGACTCCATAAAGACATAGAGATCAGAAGACAAAACAATTAAATGAGCCAAAACTTGCGAAAAAGTCCCTTGCAGGCCCTTGCTTCCTAGAATCTATGAATGTCTTACAATGTAGGTGGTGCTAGACTACTCCATGACGGTACTGATGGACACAAATTCTAAGCAGCGATTCTATATGTAGTGTCTTCTCAGTGCTTGGTGAATCTATAGCAATCAAGGAGGACTACAGAAATACTGATGTGGTGCATTTAGTAACTACCAAGAAGACGCCCAGGTGACTCTGTGAAAGGGAGGAGGCCAGTGTGCATCGTGCACAAGATCACTCTTTGCAAAGGGAGTCAATGTCAGCTTGTTTCACCAATCTAAAACATGTTGCATTTAAATATTCCTACGACCATGCCAGCTGCTCTCAGTGGGAAGTGGGTGAGGTAGTTTGTGGGCGTGAGGTATATAAGACACATTATCTGAAGCATGGCTACCAGTGCCTGTCCGCACAGCCTCCTCTCCTTTGCATGGGATGCTCCTAAATACAGCCCCCTAGCTGCATTTATTTTATCTTCTTTCTAACTGAACAATCCTTGTAATTCAGGGATATTGCACATAGTTTGTAACTATCAGTTAAGACTTTGGGGCCGATTCCGATTCCGGCCGCAAAACGTACTGACCGACACCGACCCGGAACGGAGTCCGACCGGCACGGACCTGCACCGTACGACCCGTGCAGTACGATGCAACGTGTGTGAATTACAACCGACACGTACGGAATACAATCCGTACGACCCAGCCGTTGGGAAAATAGTTATCCAGCCGGAAAACCGACGTGAGTTTCACCGACCGACACGAACCCGGAATTAACCCGACCGACATGTACCCGCGATGTCCAACCCGCGCAGTACGATGCAATGCATGTAAAACCAGACCGACTTGCACGGAGACCAAGCCGCACGACCGACACGCACAGAAAATCGGGCTCACAAGTAATAGAGATCTCCGCGACCGACGCGTATGAAACACAGAAGATAGTCAGCGTGAACGAGGCGGAGAAGCCATCACGAGCCAACATCAGCATCCGTTTCCGTCAGAAGAACGTCTCCTTCATGCCTACGAACCCCAAAGTAAAAAAGACAAAAAAAGGACCAAACAAGCAATGACAAAGCCAATAAATATCAAATTAAAAAAAACTGGGACAAAGACACACCGACAACTCCAACTATATAAAGGGCTTCAATCACTACTATGATACCTTGCAAATAGGAGACACAGCCAGCAGCAAACACCATCACACAGCAACCACAGACACACTCACAACTCACCCATAACACAACTCACACACCATCAGCACCTCACCAAAAGCACACACACATACAGCTAGCAAAACCAACACTAACCCACCCTCACTTGCACCCTCACACACACATCACCCACCACCACCACCACCCATCACCATGCCCCCAAAGAAGAATCCAAAGTTCACAGATAGTGAGTTAGAAGTGCTGGTAGACGAGATCATCAGAGTAGAGCCACATTTGTTTGGTACATTGGTCCAAAGGACCCCCATGTCACAGAAAACAAAGATGTGGGCGAGGATTGTGGACAAGGTGAACGCACAAGCACCAGCAAGGCGCACAAAGGACTATATCCAGAACAGGTGCTATGACGTGCGCAGGAGGGTCAAGAAACTCATTGAAAAAGATCACGCCCTGAGTCAGTGCTCCGGCGGTGGCCCTCCTGCCAAACGAATCTACTTCAGCACCTGGGAGGAGAAGGTGCGGGACATCCTACCACCAGCGAGCGTCCATGGTCTAACAGACATACCAGAGCCAGGTGAGTCCACAAACAACATACCCAATATTGTGTGGCAAGGGGACAGTGAAACTATGCACCGCAAGCAAAGCCACAGTAACCAATAGATAATCATCCCAAGATGTGTATGCAAGTCAGACAAACACAATACCTGCCATCTCATTGTGACTTGGAACTGTGTCATGACAAGTACCAACCTACAAACAAATAGAGCAAGGCAGTGGCACAAAGCAAAATAAACACTGCCAGACAGTTTGCCAACACAAACACACTACCTCACGGTGCAGTTGACTGACTGGCATGATGGGGTTTGTAGTCACAGATATTGCTCCCCCTCCTGATTGGCCCATCAAGACCTCTCTGAACCATGCCCACATCACAGGGAGTGAAAAATGACTGACAAGATGGCTGAAACTGGGTTCTGCTGTGGGGAGCACAAGGCCCTGCTAGGGCTTGTGTGCAGATCAGAAGCAGGACACCACTGACTGACATCCTGAAAGACAACTTGCACGCCCTCCAATGGAAGCACGTTTCATGGTGGGATGTCTGGCCGGGTGGGAAGGAGGACTGACAGCTCTGACCATACTTACCAGCATGTAGAGACACCCCCCCAACACAAACTCCACACAACTCACCGGGTAGAATGCATTGACCCACACCTCAGTGAAATATCAGCAAAAGATACCCCATACTGGGTGCTGCTGTGTAAAGCTTGTAGCCAAACAAACACCAGGATTTCGCAGTCAGCCATCTTGCCATTCCTGTCACACTCCCTCACAGGGAAGTAGAGTCAAAAGGAAGGAAGTATGGGCATGCTGGGAAGGGGGGTGTAGCCAAGAGTATGATGGGAGTTGCAGTCACAGACAATCCAGACCCAGCCACATGGCCCAGCAAGCTCACACTGAACCATGCTCGCTTCACAGGGAGTGGGAAGGGACTGACAAGATGTCTGACACTGGGCTCTGATGTGGGGAGCACATGGCCCTGCTGGGAACTGGGCAAAAACAAACACCAGGACTGCACAGTCAGCCATCTTGCCATTGCTGTCACACCCCCTCACAGGGAAGCAGAGTCAAGAGGGAGGAAGTACGGGCATGCTGGGAAGGGGGTGTAGCCAAGAGTATGATGGGAGTTGCAGTCACAAACAATCCACACACCCCCACATGGCCCAGCAAGCTCTCACTGAACCATGCCCGCCTCACAGGGAGTGGAAAGGGACTGTCAAGATGTCTGACACTGGGCCTGAGAAATGATGTGGCTGACAATCACACATATGCACTGACCAAACAAAACCCGGTCGCACACACAGCCATTGCAACCATATGTTCTAAATCATTGTCTGGGGGTGCAGTGTCCAGGGGTGCCCCCTGGCCGGTCAGGGGAGGTGTGTCTTACAGATGACCAATGTGGAGAGCCATATATATGGTACATTGTAGAAAACACACAGGAATTCAGATATACATCATTGACAGGGGACATCTGACAGTGAATGGAATGGACACACCAATATAGCCGACACCATAGCATGGTCATATTCACACTCGGTGCTGTTGTGAGCTGCATTCCACCCCTACATCGTGCTGAAACATAGGCATCCTTCACAAAACACACCATTCACTGAGATAAACATGAGAGGAAACATGCTACTCACAGCATCCAAACTGCAACACCACCGGCCCTCACTGTCATGAACATTGAAAAGCCAGAGTGCTATCTTGCCCAATCCATGTCAACATGTGGAACATTGACAAGTCAAATCACATATGCACGTACAAAACTCAGCACCAGAATCATTAACGATGGTGACATCGTCACTTGTATGAAATGAGATGGGAACTAGGTACACTGGAAGAAAACACTTCCTCCAAAGAGATCACAGGCATACCGGACTGTGACCATGTCGTACCAATACACCAATGTGGCACACAAAGACTAGCAAACTCTGCTACCACACATGCCCCAATAGTACAAGATATCCCCAGTGGAATAGCACGTACTTCCTTGTTAAAGCTCACATGTGTACAGGGATGACACACCTGTGTCAGAAACGTGATGGCCCTTGAGTAACAATGGTCATGTACAGACAAATCTATCCATGAGCTGGGCATGCACACACTTCGACATGCACATTGAAATGTTTCTTCATGGCTGGGCAATGTGCAACAACAATATCAAACTCTGTTTGTGACAAGCCGGAAAAAAGCAGTGTACAGGCAGGCATCCGTTTGTACAGTAGAATATGTCATGTTTGTGAACCATTGTTGCCTGTAGAAACATAACTTACATTGTGTTTCTCTCCCAAACACAGGTGGTGCTGGGGAGCCAGCACCAAATGAAGAGGATTCCCAGTCCCAGACTGTGGTGGACACTGAGCTCTCTGATTTGACTCTGTCTCTGTCCTCTTCGGATGACGACGATCAATCTGGCCCCTCCGGTGTGAGTCATCATGCAGTACCAGCAGCATCAACATCTGCACCCCGTGTACCCATGCCTCCAGCATCTGGAAACCGACAGGGCACCCCCGCCGACACAAACAGACCAAGGCCACTGAACACCCACAGCACAGGGACACAGGTCCCCCCGGAAGCTACAGCAAACACCACCAGCAACACCACCCTAGGGGTCCCAGTGTCACCTGTGCGGCCCGCCGCTGGTCATGCCCATGTGGATAGGGGTGCTGGGAGGGGTGGGAGGCAGAGGGCGCACCTTGCAGAGGGGTCTGGACTGCATGATGACACCCAACTGGCACGCATCATAGATGCGTACCAGGATACCACCGGAGGATTTGGCCAGTAGTGGGGATCCTCAAAGATATACAACAGGAGCAGGCTGCCCACCATGCCTGCATGGAGGCAAAGAGGGATGCCCTTACTGCGGTGCATTGGGACGTACTCCAATGCCTCCGCCAGATCAGAACAAACCTGTCCACACCTCCCTGTGTGGCCACAACATCTGTTGCAACACCATCTGCCAGCATCACAGGGAGGGAGGAGGACTCTGGCGGAGAGTCCCCTGCACCGCAGAGGCCTGCAACTGAGGATCCCCCCCCCAAGAAGAAGAGGGGTCGACCGAAGAAGGACATGTGAGAGGCAGATGTCCCAGCACATCCCCCAGGGCCTCTAAACCTGTTCTGGACAATGTTCTTTGTGCGCAACCCGTTCACCTTGTTCAATCGCACTCAACTCGCCCACATGACATGGAGGGTTCATGTTGGTCCAATGTAGCAGATGACGGTGGACTTTACTCTGGACATTTCATCTACCAGCACTTCCAACTCTAATGTGAACTTTGGATTCAAAACCCAATGTACAGCACCCACCATCCTGTGCACTTTCCTCACACATGTTCGAAAATAAACTCACCAGTACACCATACTTGCCTCTGTTGTGATTCCAACTTGTCATGTGTCATGGAGATATCCATCTGCTACACAACACAGTGCATGCCAAATACTGCAACAATGTGACCAACGTTAGGTGAGTCATGGTGATGTGACACATGTGAGGGAGACACACCACTATGGCAACACAACACATACTCACCATGGCCATGTTACTCTTTCCACACAATGATGTTGACCTGAAACACATAGGTATGCACAAACACAACACCTATCCACAGTCATTGGTAACAAGTCCACAGGTGAGGTAAGCAAATGTCACTGAGATGTGGGAAGACAGACAACACACCTAACAAAGCATAGCACAGGTTCATTACACATCAGCAACATGTTTATTCTAAAATAGTTGCAAGGCAATTGTACCTTACGGTGGACACACGGTCACAGAGTGTCTGAGAATTGAAGTCCAGGGGTGTGTGGCACATCACTTGATGACAATTGACTACTCCCACACTGGTGTCGGATTCTGGGTGTTGGGGGTCAGTGTTGACCAAACAACAGGCAAATTACCCTGGGAAGGACAGACACAAGACACAGTCAAAAGCACAGCAGAACAGGATAGAAATGCAATACACATGCACAAAACATGTCACAAGAAACCTACACCGAAACAAGTTAGCAGTACGACCCTATTGTGGAGTACACACCACCTGAATGGGCACATCACTGCATGCATCCAGTCAAGTGGCACACAGACACACTCAGACAGCAACAGAGCAGCTACAACACATTCCAGGCTAACTCCATACATTGACAAAACAACCCTGGAAACTCACATTCAGGTGAAGAAGTTGTTGATGAGCTGTGAGCGGACGTCACCCTCATCCTCATCATCACTGGCATCGTGACCCAGGCCGGGATCCTCCACAGGTGGCGGAGGTTGGTCATCGTCATCCTGGATGAGAGGCACCTTCTTCCGCACTGCCATGTTGTGTAGCATGTAGCATACAAGGATCATTTTGCACACCTTTGCAGGCTCATATAGGAGGGCTCCTCCGGTCTTGTCCAGTCAGCGAAAGCGGCTTTTCAGGAGGCCGATTGTTAGCTCAATCACCCTCCTGCTCCGACCATGTGCCTAATTGTAGTGCATCTCGGCTGGTGTCACAGGGATCCTGAGGGGTGTCAGCAACTTGTTGGGGTATCCGGAGTCACCTACACACAAAAAAATGAACAAGTAGCTGAGTTTTGTAGGAGTGCGGAATACAACATTGCCAAACACACACAATGATAAACAGTCAGTACACACCGACAAGCCAGGCACGCTGATCTGGCATCTGTGACATCAGCGTTGCAATGCGACTTCTCCTCATTATGCAGGCATCGTGCGCAGAACCAGGGAACCGTGCACACACATGTGTGATACACATGTCTGCAAGACATACCACCAGAGCATTGATCGAGTGGAAAAGTTTCCTGTTCCGGTATGCCTGCTCTTGTGCCTGTGGTGGTATCAGGGCCACATGTGTACCATCAATAGATCCGATGACGTTCGGCATCCTCACCAGTGTATAAAAGGCATCCTTTATTTCAGGGAGTTCAGCTGGGCTAGGGAACTTGATGAACAGGTCAAGGAAATGCAACATCCCCTCCAAGACATCGCGTAGCACACGACTAAACATAGTTTGCGACATCCCACCTGCTGTAGCTACAGTATACTGGAAGGCACCAGTAGTAAAGAAGTGCAGGGCTGCCATCACCTTCACCTCTGGGGTCAGTGCTGTAGGGTATGTCTGTCCAGGTAGCAGATGTGGCGCCAACTGCTCCACCAACTCCTCAATCAGTGGCCTGGTGAAGCGGTACCGTCGGATGCAGTCGCGTTCCTACATGGTTTGAAGGTCTGGGAACGGTCGAAGAACCGCTGGTGCCCTGCAGAACAGAGATGAACAAAGGAAGATTGTCGGTTCATCCACCCAAGTGGCTATGACCAAGAAAAATATCACATGATACATCATGACATTACACAATGTACTGAGGTGTGTGCTGTTGGGCATGGACACATATGTCACGTACATGGCCATCACCTCACATCTCAATTCCACATGTCCACATAAGTCCCATGTAGTTTAATGGCCAGTCATTGGGCTGTGTCACCCGACCTATGTACTGCTGCGATGTTACAAGCACACACAACAGTGACAAGTGAGGCCTGATGTCTCCCATGCATCACAGATCTTTGCCATGCAGATACCCAGGGTCCCTGTATTGCCACATCGACACTGGCATGGACATGGCGTATCACGTACACACCACAAGGCAAGCGTGAGTCCCACAGGTAGGGGCCACTCTTGTCCCTGCAGGCCCTACATGTACATCTCTTATAAAACACACACCATCAAGGTTGCTGCATATACCACATGGATGTGGAGACTGTCTCCCATTGGGCACATTTCATCAGCCACATCTGAGACACAACATTCACACAGACTGTGGGGGCACATCAGAATTGTGGATACAGGTCTCACTGTGACGTACATGCCATCACCCCCAGGACTCAGGGTGTATGTGACATGTCCTAAACATATTCAACCTGCAACTGTGTCCACGACTCATGCCCATTACTGTACATGTGCACATCACAGTGGTAATGTGCACAACACACAAAGAATTCTGCCCCCATGAACACGTGCACAGCCTGGGAGTGGCTGAACCAAAGTGACACACAACATACCAAATGTTGCCCCCCCAACACACAGGGAATGCAGCCTTACATGCCATGGGACACTGCGTGGCCAATGCTGTAGTGTAGTAGGTGTGCACATGTGTCCCTGGCAAGTAATTGTGTGTTGAATCCGTCAAATGGTCACACCAATGAGGTCCGACGAGGGTGACAATGCATACGCATTACACAGTCCATGACCGAGCCGTGCGTACGCTTTGCCATTGACTGCAATAAGCTCTGACGCGGGTGACAATGCATATGCATTGCACGGTTCATGACCGAGCCGTGCGTATGATTTGCCATTGACAGCAATGAGGTCCGACGTGGGTGACTATCATGCACGCGAATCGGGCAGGCATGGTCCGAGACAGGCGTACGCCTTGGCCATTGAATCGTATGGAGACGGGTGCATGTATATTTTCAAAATACGCGTTGTACAGTCAGTTGACCGAGCCGCACCCATTGGCTCTGGACTGTCATGGAGATGGATGCGGATTCAAAACTTGTATGAGTTGTGCGCTGGAAATTCAGTTGGATGCCTACAACAATGTTGCAATTCCTAGAGTTTTATGAAGGTGAAGATTTGAACGATGCAGAAGACTTGTACGAGTCATACATTTCCATGGATTGGCCAGATTCATAGAATGCAGCCATGTTGGACCTATCACTGGGGACACATGGCACAGAGTCTGCCTCTGCAGCACAGATATAAGGCTGGCTGGCCCCCAGGGAGCTCACTTGCCTGCACTACATGCTATTGGACCACATCCCTGCTACCACTGCTGCTGTCTCTACATCATCTGGCTCCTGCTATGGCACGTACTCTGGAGAGGGCCCCAGCCTTCACTGAGGAGGAGAACCAGGCCCTGATAGACGGGCTCCTTCCACAGTACATCAAGCTGTATGGGAAACTAGGGGAGCAGGTGAGTGTGCAGTCCACTGCCTTCCTAATTATGCATGTTGTCTGACTAGCAGTACTAGCAGTGTGTACACCAGTGACCAGCATTCTCACTGAGTACTTTCATCCCCCAAATTGTGTAGGTACATGTAATGAACAGGTGTTCGGCTGTCAAGTGCATTTGTGAGCTTAAACTTCCCAAGCATTGTGAACATGTCAGACATGCAGGTTATTTGTCCTTTCTCATGGTTGACCTACCTGTGTAACTCATTTTCCTTTGTGATGATGACATGCATATCCAAATGTGTGCAGCACAAATATGGGGCATGTGTGTTAATGTACTTTTAACTTTGTCATCCTCACAGGTTGATGCCCACCAGAAGCAGGAGATATGGCTGACCATCACCCGGGCAGTTCGTTCGGTCTATAAGCGCCAGATCCGCAAATGCCAGAAGAGGTGGCAGGACCATCGGGGATGGACCCGGAGGATCACAAGAGTCCAGCTGAAGCTGTAACCTCCTCGCAGGAAGGGCGGACACCGGACCCTGACCCCCCACATGCTCCGGATCGTGGCAGTGGTTTTCCCGGACCTGGATAGGCAGCTGAAGGCCAGACAGCAGCAAGGAGGGGGTAAGTCCATGTCTAATCTGTATACTATGTCTGACATGCTAATTGCAGTCTTTTGGCCTGGTCACACTTCCACATTACGTGGGTCTTGTAGTCCTATACTCATGTCCCTCAATTGTTTGATGCACCCTCCCTATCTGTTCCACAGGTGTGGCCCCTACAGTCTGTTGCTTGTGTCACTAGGGCACTGTGTCCCTGCAGTCAGCTATGCTTCAGCTTCCGGACAGCATCTGTTCCCGTGACTCTGTTGTGTGTTTCATGGGTGGTTCAATTGTTTACCCAATGCCTGGGATCTGACATGTGATCTGTGTGTGCCCTTGATATGTGTTACAATTACTGGTCTGACTCGCAACATGTGGCTGGGGTACTTTAAACAAAACCATGCAGCAGGGGACTCCAATTTGTGGGCCTCAGGAGTATGTATATAAAGTATGTCACACTTGCTTAGCCACATGACTACTGTCCAGGGCCAAACACTGTTTCACGTAGACCTGGGCAGTCATGCCTCCTCAAGGGCATTTAGAAACACTCTGCAATCCCACTCCTGTGTATCAACTTACAGGTTGGGCTTAGTGACATGTGCCTTCAGGTGTCTGCCTCTGTGTCATTATGGTGTGGCTTCCTGTTACGTGCAACTGGGGTGTCCATGATTTTGAGAGTCAGCAGGACATCTGAGATGTGACTGTGAGAGACAAGACCTGTGTGACATATAGGTGTGTGATCATCTGACAGCGCACAATGGTGTATGCAACTGTGTACTTCAGGCAGCTGGGTTACATGCACGGCAGACTGTGATGTGCTAATGTACAGGGAGTTGTGTTTGCAGAGACTCATATATCTGATTTGCATGATGTGGGGTCTTCTGGGTCCTGGATATGTTGTTTGCAGGGGATGGGCAAGTGCACTTGTCATCTGCAGAGTTAGCTTTACCCCTGAGCTATGATTGTGACACAGTGCATACTGTTGTTGTCTGGATGCCCTGCCCCTGTGACAGGAGACAGTGTTGACTGACTTTCCAGGCATGCCAGTGCCATGGCATTTAACTTGCTATGAGTGATCCTGCATTGTGTTCAAGTGTGCACCATGCACCCCATTGTGGCATTGACTATCAGGACATGAGAACATCATAGTGTGTGTTGCTGGCATGCATCACAAGCATGTGAAATGAGTCTCTGCCCATCCCTTCATCCGGACACCTGTACTGAGTCAGTGGCAAGAGATGTGCTGTGTGTATAGTGACATACTCTTAAATTTTCACTTGCATGTCCAACTAATGTGTGGGTGGTGCATGTCGGGACATTGGGGTATTAGCATCCAACATGCAACAGACATATGGGTGCAAGTCAAGGAGTGATATGTGTGCCATGGTTGATGTTGAGAATGACAATTGGCTTATTCTAAACAGTGTTGGCACTTTGAGCAGTGTTCAGCTGATGATGCCAGGGCTTGCCCTGTGATGTGATGTACTCACTGTGATGTGTGCAGTCAGTGCAGGTGCCTGATGTTGTTCTCTTTCTTCCTATTCCTATCCAGATACATCCACGGCCACAGGAGGGGACAGCTCCATGAACCAGGAGGAGCCACAGAGCCTGACAGGGACAGAAGGAGAGGAGTCGGGGGGGACCCAGTGGCATGGAGGACGGGTGGAGCCACACCGAGGAGTCGTCAGCACCATCCACCCCAGCTGAAGGCCACAGCAGCTCTGAGGATGACTCTCTTGTGGAGGCGGGTGTCAGCAGCCACCAAACCCCAGCTAGTGAGGCTGTCCCCATCACCGCCCCCACCACCACCATCACCACCCTCCTATCTGCTCCCATCCCAGAGGTCCGTGGAGGCTCCTGTGTTCGGGAGCATGTCTCCTTTGTGCCAGGCACCGCACCCCCTGCCCTTGTGTCCCCTGCTGCCCTGAGTGAAGAGTCTGTGGACTTACTTAGACAGATCCATGTAGGGCAGACATCGATGCTGAGTGTCCTCCATGCACACACCAGTCTGTTGACGCAACTGGTGTCGTTCATGGAGGGCATTTCATCGGGCATGTCTACCCTACAGAGGACCAATCAGTCCGTGGCACCTCCCTGATGGCAGCAGAGTCTCTCCTCCAACAGTCCCGCACCCCTTCTACCCCTGCAACACCCACGATTCCTAGCAGCCTACCTGTCCCAAGCACACGCACACCTGCACATTTTCACAAAGCCACAGACACGGGCAGCACACAAACACCCAAAACAAGGGCTAGACGTGCACACAAGCTTGTGCAGGGGACTGATACCACACTCACAGGGGATGGTTTGCATACACACACACAGTCATCCACAACCACTCCGCAGTCCTCCGAAACCTCTCCCTCTCTTCCCTTGCCTCACCTGCAACCCCATCTCCACAGAAGCTCTTCCTCTGTGACCTTGGCCTCTTCCCCACCGACCCAGCAGATCCAGATTACAAGGGGCAGAGGAAGTCCCCACACACAGAGGGGAGTGCTCTTCACACCCGGACACCTTCCCCCAGGCACAGTCAGACTGAGACCCCCACCCGCAAGTCCCCCCGGAGCCGGGCATGCAAGACCCCACCGCCGCCACGCAGCTCCAAGGCAAAGTTTCCATCCTCCATCCCCCAGGCCACCACTCCAGAGGTTCCCCCGCCACACCCTGCCCCAGGCTCCCCCACCCACAGATACACCATCCCCAAAATGCTGAGGCCCTCCCTCCTACCACTTGCTCCTCCACACCCGGTCAGACGGTTAGTGCCACTACTGTGGGGACCGTGTTCCCCCCTCTGTCCTGCCGATCTCACCTGCACCCCATTCGGCTCACATGGATTTTGGCACTGCAGTGGAGTCCACGACCACCCCGTCTGACTTGGGCACTGCAGTGGGGACCCAATCCACTCCATCTGACCTGCCCACTGAAGTTGTGTCAGCACCCACCCCATCTGACTTGTGCCCCACAGTTGTGACTGCACCCACCACTTCAGTCAGCTACACTGCAGTTGCAAGTGAATCTCCTGCATCCACCACCCCTTCACTGCCTCCTTCTGCTGCGCCCTGATTCTGTCCCTGCGGTGCCTGGCCTGCCCCTATGTATGCCCCTCCGAGGGGATGTCCTCTGTCCTTCCCAGTGCAGGCAAGCAATGTGTGACAGTTGTCACTCAAGTTCACTCCTTGTCATTTGATAATGGACTGGCCATTGGCCTTCTGTTTGAATGGACGTTTAAACATTCATATGCTGAATAAAGCTTTTTTCTTTATCCTTGTGAACTTGATTTAGCTGTACATTAGGTTGATGATGTTTAGCATGCCCTTGCACCTGTAATACTTGGTTTCCAATGTTGAATACTGAGGTGTTGATGTGAGGTACTCCATATGGTCCATGAGATATGTATCCTATTCTGGTCGTTATCCATGTCATCCTTTGCAGCTTACTGGGTGTGTTATGATCAACAATTTGTGGACATCTCTGTGAACATTTAATTTGCATGATCACATCTTTGGCTTGCACCCATGCACATATGATGTGCATCCCATTGTCCAATTTATCTATTTCCCTGACTTTGTGCACATCACCAATGGACCTACAGGTGTGGGCATCATTGGTATAGGAGCAACTGGGTCCTCTGTGCAACTTGCTGTACATATGTGTTGAGTATGTGCAGATGACTTAGAGGAGACTCACGTACCCAGGCTGTTGTGACCAGAGCCTTCATTGTGTGGTAACTGATGGCTGACTGACCAAGTGTTCTGCTGACATGAGTGAGACGTGCTGTGACTATGTTTGGCACAGCTGGGCTTCCACAGGAGTTGGGTCCCCTCAAGTAAGTGTGTTGTTCCGTGACATAGCCTGGGCCCATGGTGTGTGTTGTGTGAGCATGTGTGTGTGTGTGTGTCCACATCCCTTTTCATATACAGGCAGTGTTCCCTTGATATGTTCCTGGTGTTTATGCTTACTGAGTGGTACAGTGTTCATCCCAAAACTTTGCCATGGGCTACCAGATGTGTGGGTGCATGACATACTACTGTTAATTGGTGTTTCATCATTGGGATTTTTCAGCTCTGAGTTGTGATGATGTTGTCAGACGCAGATTGGACACAGTCAGGTGTCCCCAAGGCACTTGTTAGTTTGCAATATCATATAGTTGTCCCTAGGTGATACCTTTCAGTGATTGAGACATGTGTATGTGTGTGTGACTGCTCCCACTTGTCCGGTTCAGGGCTGCAATGTTTGCAGGTTTCAGCATGTGTGCCTTGTGGTTCCCCTTGTCTTCGGCATTGTCCTGAGACTGTGGGAGGTATTGTGCGGTTACGTGAGCTTTGACATCATGGCCAGGTACCGAATACTGTGCAGTATGTCTGTCATTCACCAGGGTTGGAAACTGTCCTTGTGTGATGAGTCTGTGCACTTTAGTTCCTCCCAACATTCCTGTGTTTGTCATGGTTGCATGTGCAATGTAACCTGTCCATGTGGGCTTCACAGATGCACATTGGTGCAGTTCAGGGTGTGTGGTGTTGAGGGTGGACTGATGTAAATGTTTGCATGGATGGACGCCTAGCTCCCATCTGTCTATGGATGACGGGCCATGCTGAGTGATTTGTGTTTGTGTACATGTGATGTACGTTTGTGGCACAGGACACATGTCTGGTTTTCACAGTTTGTAAGACATCTACCTTTGTCAACACAGTGGAGATGTCATGCATGCGTGTGTCACCCCAATGTCTGGTCCCTGGGGGTAGTGCTGTTGTGTCTCAGTCTCTTGCTGTGTTAGTTTGTGTTCATTCCAGCTTGTGTCACATGTGTCTTTGTGCTCCCGCTCATCTCACAATGCCTGATTGCCCGCTAATGATGGGTTACTTTTGTATTGCACTGTGTCCACATCTGTGTCACTGTGGTTCAGCCCCCCTCATGTGTTGTGTATTTGCCTGGGGATACTGAGACACACACACACACATACATGTTGTGTCAGATGTGCAGTGTGAGGTTGCCTGTTTGTGTTTGTGCATCTGCATCAGTGCATTGGTATTGCTGTTGTGGGCCATTGTCTGGATGCTGTTTCTGTGATTTTCTCTGCTCTCCCTGTGAGTTATATCACATCATTCTGCACATTCATCCTGGTTGTTAGGTGCCATTGCTGGCATGGAATGGGAGTTTGTTATCTGACACCTACAGTCTATACAGGTTTTGATTAGTGTGTCTATTTTCGAGATGTGTGTATGCTTTGTGATGGTCACTTCTGCTCTTGTGTCATTGTACACTGTATGCATTGTCAGCCCCCATGTGTGGTGCTTGTCTGCACATGGCCGAGAGTATGTTTTGTTTTCACAGCACTGTTAGCCTCACCACATCTCTGTGGGTATGGGACACAACCACTAGTTTGTCCCAAAAGTGTTTAATGTGTTGGGACCGGGAATCATGCATGCTGTTTGGCATTTGCAGCTTTGACCATGATGACACTTATCTTTTGGTCACTGTGATGAGGGGGGGTTTAGACCCCATCACCACAATGCTTGACATTTGCTGCAGTTTGGAACCCCACACTTAACATTTTTGTTCTACACAGTGAGTGGGTGTTAATTTTACATTGACACAGTGCTATAGTGATGCTTGCCTTGTGTAGGCCACACTCATTTTTTGGTCACACATGTGCTGGTAGTTACATTGTATGTTCGAAGTCATAATTAAGGGTGGGCGGACAACTCCGTTCCACCCACGGAATGTGCGGAGATTTGCCCTTCCGCCTTCTGCGATAATAGGCAGAGAAACAAGGCAAATCTCCGCACACTCGGGCATAACGAAAGTTGGCCACCCGCCTGCCTCCCGCCCGCAGTATTAAATAGATTAAAAAGACAATTTTTAAATAACCTTACCTTATCGGCGGCGTCGCCGGGCTTCCAACCTTCTCCAGCGCATCTTCTTCTGGGAACTGCGCATGAGTGGGGTGGCAGTAGTGATGGGCAACAGGTCCCCTATGAGTGGGGGTGGCAGGGGTGATGGGCAACATGTCCCCTATGGGTGGGGGTGGCAGGTGTGATGGGCAACATGAGACCTATGGGTGGGGGTGGTAGTGGTGCTAGCCATACAACCCCTATGGTGGCCTGTTGTTAGTGGCCAGGATATGGATCCCCTGTGTGTGTGTGCCATTTTGCGGGTACGTGTCATTTGTTTGTGTGGTAGGTGTCTGACTTACCATGTGCGTGGTCCGCGTCTGTTCCTGATCCGTTCATAGATGTAGAGTACTGGTATGACCTGCGCGATGGGATTCATGATATGTTCGTCTCATACACGCTGCTTGTTGCTCCGTCTCATACCCGTTACAAGCTGGTCCGTCTCGTAGCCGTGGATTGAGTTGTGGCGCGAATCATAGCTGATATGCTTCTTTTCCGGGTGCTATGACGTGCCGTACGTGGTGACCCGTCCGGCACGTAGGAAGTACGCATCGTACTTGTCAGGGCGGAAACTGCTATGGATACTGCTTCCGGGTGACTCGGTTCCGCATTAGGAGTTACGGCGCGGACGGAGAATGGAGCTTGAATCACAGCCTACGTGTCGGTCGGGTTTTTGGCAGTTATGCGCATCGTACTTCATCAACAGGACGGACCGGCTACGAGTACATGTCGGTCGCAAGGTAAGGCTATGAACAGCTCTCGGAGAGCTGTCCGACCCGGATCGGAATCGACCCCTTTATGTTAGGATTCTAGTCTTCATGCATACACAACCTGTCATTATTGTGGGGTCATGTTGAGTAAATCCACTGGAGCAGATTGAATGTTTTCCAGGAGTACAGATTAATTAATATAGATAGCTCACTTGATCATGCACATCTGTGCTAAGTGAAATATTGTCATGAACCATGAGTTCATTTACATCACTGTAGGAGTATCTTGTGCGTATGTATGGGGACATTTATTTGTAGGTGGAGGAGGTGCCGCCATTCGCTACTTTGTGGATTTTGATTTTTGCTGTTAATTAAACCTTCAATTCAATATTTATCTAAAGTAACTCCTTAAGAATCAAAGTGGAATTGCTGAAGGTGGAGTGAATGCAAAGCTTTCTGGGAGTACCCTGGCAATACATATTGATAACTGCACGAGGTTAAGAACGAAATAGTAATCAATCCTCTCTCCTATGATGTTTGGCTATCACAGAACTTTCAGAATAAATTAGCAAATTCTAAAGATTTCACCCACTGCTACCGAATTAGCCCAATATTGAAATACACGAAAAAAAAGTACTTTGGAACCACAATGTAGTGAACTAAACGCGGCTTAGCTATTTTATTTGCCGGGCCCTATGATAACCTATTGCGAACTTTCCACATTATCGAATGGCAGATAGATTGGACTTTGGAAGGCTACAATCTGCCATTTGTGAAAACACAGCACCATGAACATCTCTAGTACCATACCCCAACCCTTATTAATATAATCAACATCATCTTTACTACATATTTATGCATAACATATAAGCATAAGTGCCCAGCAAATAGATAAGTCCGCTAACTTCATATTTATTATACTATCATATTCTATTTTCGAAATCACTGTTAATAAAACAAGCAATTTCATCTCACATTAAGCACTCTAATGCTCTGGATGAAACATCATGAAAAATATTATATTAAAATAAATAAATACATGAAATTAAATTAATCAGAGCATGATATAGAAGTTGCAGCACTTTGACACTAAGTTTGTTTAGCTTTCGTTGTTAAGTTGAGATTCAAAGTACAGATAGTATTTTGTTTTTAGTCTGTTTGAAGATGAGAGTGCCATTTAATTTGATGGCAGATGCGAATGGTGTGGCTTTGATGTGACTATTCTTTGTACTAAAAGTAAGTCGTTTCGATTATTATTAACACCGCACCAGTCCTTTTTGTCTGGTTACCAGTTGGATGTTAAGTGGACACTCTAGTGATTTTTTAGGTCTCGCCTGACCCAGCGCATGCGCTGGTCTGGCGAGACTTTTTGAGAGGGCTCCAAAAAGTGCTACCAGGCCAGCCTAGAGCTACAGTGCATGTGCGCAGGCGCGCGCGCCGCGCTTTACCGCGATTACTTTCACTTTCGCGGCCGCTTTGATGTTTTGCTTCAGCTCGCTTGCCGTTCCTACACCACCTACCACCCGTTGCTGCGTTTCATGCTTTTGTCAGCACCCCCACCAATGTGCATCTGTGGGATTAACGAGACAAAGCACCTTCCACATTGCGATCCTGTGCACATTTGTTTTTTGCAGTTTTACATAGGCGTGAGCTCGACCGAAGGTATCGGAGCGCTTTACTCAAGCGCGAGTTGCATTACAGATGGACACATTCGTTTTAGGCACGGGTAGATTAAGTGATTTGCTCAAAATCACATAATGATCGAGCCTCCCTCCAGACTCGAACCTGATTCTCCAGCTTTAAAGTCAGCCGTCGTAGCCATTAAGCCACACCCGCTGCATTCATTGTCAATCGGACATTTGATCGGCTTGATGCACAGAAGAAGACCCCTTCTCTAGTTCCAGGTAAGAGCGCAGCTCGACTCTCTCGTGTGTTGGGTTTGCTGTAAATGCCGCTTAATGACAACCCCTTCTTCCTAAGGAGCGCGGCCCAGTAATCCGATTTGTTATTTTAGGAGGATTTATGGAGCGTCTGAAAGCCCCCTTCCCTCCCAGGGGGCTTTCAGGCTCCTGAACTTCCTCTCTAAACTCTACAGCTGACAAGGTGTGGACGCTGTTAGCATACATTTACAATGCGCACCTCGAACACGTCCCCTCTTTCAATCTTCTGCCCTCCGTTGTATCTTTCTTTCTTCTTTACGGATTTGCACTTCCTGCTTTAAGGAAGGAATACTAAAACTAAGCGAGGTGCATGAAGAAGCACTTACCGCCGGGACCTCTCCTTAGCGGGCTGCAGCTGGCACCTTCTGTGGCCCCTGTACCTTTAAGTGAACAGTATTGCAATGTCCCAGTATGCCCTATGCACTTCCCGGGGTATGGTCCAGTTCCAGCTCTCCCCAGTAGTTACTGCCATCACATTAATGGGGCACCACTGGGCATTCTCCCGAGGGAGGCTATATTTCACTTTGGTTTGTGTCAGTAACTGAACTTCCAAAAGTACCCCTCCCAATGTGGTCGTCAGACCTTTTGAGTAACTACCATAAGTGCACACCTCCTGGAGGTCGCACCCTCACCCCCCAGCGAGGCATTCTTCAGCACTAGGAGGCACCCTGGAGAAACACTGCCCTCTGCTCACCTGGTGACGACACTCTTTCATGGTGGGGTCACTGCTTAGGTATCTATCCTTCCTATGATCTCAGACCTAACAAGCAGGGCCATATGGACTATCTCTCTCTACCTCTCTACACCTCTCTACCTCTCTCGCTACCTCTCTCTACCTCTCTACCTCTCTCTACCTCTCTACATCTCTCTACCTCTCTACCTCACTACCTCACTCTACCGCTCTACACCTCTCTACCTCTCTACCTCTCGCTACCTCTCTACATCTACCTCTCTACCTCTATCTCCCTCTCTATACCTCTCTACCTCTCTACCACCTCTCTCTACCTCTCTCTACCTCTCTCTACCTCTCTCTACTACCTCTGTCTACCTCTCTGCACCTCTCTACCTCTCGCTACCTTTCTACCTCTCTCTCTACCTCTCTCTACCTCCCTCAAAAGATGGCTGCAGCGTCTACGTGGGATGCGGTGGACTAAGTGTCAGCGGTCAGACAACAAATTCAAAGAGAGACACTAGTCCCAGTCGAGTCGGAAGGAAGGCTTAGCTCTAAGAACCAAACCCTTCAAGGGTCTCCAATATTGTCAAACTGGTATTATATTTCGGTGTCAATGGGTACTATTGGTGTGTCTTTTGTAACGACTGACTGACCAGCTGTGGTGACCAGGGCTCCAGGCAAAGACTTCTGGCCTATAGTAATGTCATTTAAGACCCTAAAGGTCAATTACTTTGTGATACCAAAGCGGCCAGGGCAGAATGCCATACAAATCCCGTTTCTCTCAAAGGAGGCAGGGACGTTGCTTCCATTTGTGCAGGAGGTGCAGTGGCATCGAGGCCCAGAGGCCTGAGATGCACACTGAACCATGATTATTGCGGTATCTTATAATCAGGCCAGGGCCACTGAAATTATGCGCCTGCAGCCATTTTCGCATAATTATAGATTTGTCACATTTGCCACATAATCCATCATCTTCTGCATAATCGGCAGATATTAACAACAACAAAAATAAATTCCAGCTCCAAAAGTTACAAAAAATGCAGCAACACATCTTGCGGCTCAGTGAAAGGCGTTTGCAAAGCTGGACAGGTCACCTTTCTGTTGCTTATTGCTGTATTTGATTGTTACACTGGTACTAATGAGGTAACCTGTTGTTATACAGTATTAAGGGCATAAAGGATATTTTAACTATTTTCTATTGTATAAAATATTCTAATGTTTTGTATTTGGAGATTTTTTATTGTCAGCTTTTGCTTATGATTGTAGAAATTATGCTGCACAATTTTTGTTCTTATATATGTTGTTGGCCTTTCAGATTATGTGGCTCTCTTTGGAGTTCCAAGATCATACATAAATGAACTTGAAACTACTAATGAGGTGCAACCAATGTCCAGGCACTGTTACCAAGTTTAAAAAGCATTGGCATAGCCAATAGGTCTCGCCTGTGGGACCTTATAAGTGCTTAGCTATGCAACAGTTGATGTTGTTGCACCAAGGATATTGTGCTGCATAACTAAATACGTAAAAGGTCCCAAAAGCGAGACCTATTGGCTATGCCAATGCTTGTTTAACATGCAGCGCGTTTGCTACCTACATATGCATGAACGCCTATTTGCAAGGTGTCTAAGAGGTCTAGTGGTTGTTGATATTAAATGTACGTAGGATTGGTAACAAAGCATTGTTGGATTCTATATGTCATGGTAATTTTAGGAGAGCTTAATTCACCCACATAAACTTCAAAGGTAAGTGTATTTTAGGAATTGTGACCACTAAGGGGTCTATTAAGTTGTCGGGCGAGGTTGCGATCTGCCCGACATCATACCCCGCCCGCCTCCCATTTTCCCCCCGCCATATTATGATGGCGGGGGTACCGTGGTGGATGGGAAACTGTCTGCCACTTTTCCGCCCGGTAGACGAGTCGACCGGGCGGAAAAGCCCGTTGCGGGCCCCCAGGATTTTGGGGGGGTGGGAGGGCACATGGGGGTACCACATTTGCATGGACGACATGGCAGGCACCGCGCAGTGCCTGCCACGTTGTGCATGCAAATGCACAAATGCCTTTTTTGAATTGCGACAGGTGCTGCTGACATCACCGCCCGCCACAATGCAAAAAATGCGGAATGCGCCTGCCAGTGTGGCAGGCGCATCCTAATTGCACATGCGGGACCGCCGCACACATAGCGGGCGGTCCCATTTCCCGGGGCGATGGCGGGCGGACTTTAGAAGTGTTTATGGATTCTGAGATTCATAGAGACTCGTTCATTGCAGTCAAGAGAGTTCTCTGAAGTTGAACGACAAGTCAAATTAAATTACAATAGCTTTCTTCTTCGCCCTCATGTGGCAAACAGATTATTATTGCTTAAAATTGGATTGGCAGGTACAAGTTAGAGGGTTGCCCAAGACTGAACCTTATTTAGTAGGCTACCCTTTAAACTAATTCTCCCACTTCACTTCTTAATAAGAAAGTCAGTAGGGTATATTCTCAAGAACGTGTGATGACTATCGCCAAATTTGCTTAACGCAACTTTGCACATCGCAGTCTATTGCGGGAAAATATTGCTGTGTTAATGTTGTATTCTCAACCAGGCGGCACCATGCGATAGTCACATGATAACGCGCTAAATGACTGCGTTAAAATCAACGTAACGCCGAAAAAATGCGAAACACCAACGTGAAAAAAGTTGTGATGTCCCAAATCGGGATACAAAAATCAGAGATAACCAGTGTCAGGCCTGCAATCCCCACGCCTCATGCGGGTAAATTCATCATAAAAGCAGTGTAAAACAAATACATAAACAAATAAACTGCCTAGCACCATGGATGCACCCGGACCAAGTGCAGAGGACAACACAAAACCCTCAAGACCCACAGACGACCAGCAAGGAACCTCGGGGTCGGGGAAGGCCAAGGAGAAGAGGAAGAGAAAGACGCGGTTCAGTCCGCAGGAAAACGGGATCATCATCACGGAGGTGATAGAACACTACCAACAACTGTATCTCACATCCAACATGTCATTGGCAACAAAGACGCAAATATGGCAGAAAATCTTGGACCATGTGAATGCAGTTACAGCATTGAGGAGGACAATGGAAGAGGTCAAGAGGTGCTGGAAGGATGTGAAGGCCAAATTCAAGAAGAAACTCGATGCCAACTTGAAAGCAGCAACGCAGATTGGAGGTGGGGGTCCAGCGGCACACCAGGAGCTGGATGACATGGAGAAAATGGTGGCCACAGTCAGCAGTCGGGATACGCTGCCAGGAGTTGTGGCACCGGACACTGCTCAACATGGCCTGACACAACATCAACAGGGTGAGTACCGACCAGGGACTGGGGGGACGGGAGGAGATAGGCACATTGACGCACATGCCCAACTAAGCATAGCACACTGCACACCCACAATAACTCTGGATCATTTCCCTGATACCCGTGGCACAGTGCAGCACACATACAAACACCAAGTAGGCCCCCGTCCACAACGTGCCCGAAGGGGTCCCACCACACACATCACCAATATCACAACCAACACAGGCGAAACCCAGCAAAGAATCGTATTTGTGAGCCACACCGACAATGCAAATGACACTACACGATGATTAGCATGGCTGCAATCCAATCACCACGACACTGAGGTGGCTGAGTGTGGACCACATCCGGAACGGAGCAGGCCACACTCTGACACATCCACATGCACAAACCACCCCTGACACAACAAAACATCTGCGGACAAACCATGCCCAGGAGTCACAACTTGACCAAGAGCCCAATATACCCAAGTCCAAAACATCCCAGCACTGCCGAAGCACAAAAGTCAAGGGCACACCGCCTGAAAGGGATAAGGGGCAGCCAAATCTGAGCAGCAGGGGTGACTAACCCACAATGCAGCACACACACATAGAAATAACAGCACCTCAACATTGATGACAATGTGGTACAAAGTGCAACACTCCCACAACAGAACAGAGGACACAACTGGTTCCGCCTGTGCGTGGAAAAAGGCTAATCACATCTGGCATAGCAGGAAACTGTGAGATGAGAATGTACGTGTACAACCTCACATCCATGATGTAGTCCAAATGTCTACTGTCCCGCATCAAATAGTCAACTCCTCCCAAACAGTCACAATGTACATTGTCACGCAAAGGTAAACGTGAACAATGCGTCAACATGCATGTCAACACAATGTCAAAATGCATCTCCCCTTCACATAGCAGAGGGACAATCAACACCTCCTGCAGATCAGACCAGACAACTCATCAGTGATGATGAAGAGGACCTCCACACCTTCGACACTGACGCCCTACAAAAGCTCATGGACATCTTAGGCAACACATCTCCAGGAGAACGGCAGCCCAGCTGCACCCAGGAGACCCCACCCCCTGCACGGACCACACAGCAGGAAGCACACACCACCACGGATGGCTTCCAGCACCTCACAGAAGCACATATCGCATTCCACGGCCACGTGTTAGACTGCCAGAAGGAGGTGGCTGAACCGGTGTGGGTGGGGTTCAAACTCATGGCAGCCGAACTCGATTACAAACGTGGGTGTCCAATTCCCATCAGGGACAACTTGCAATCACCAACGGACACACACACTGAGACATAGCCATACACATTTGCACATTTTCTAGTCATGAACCACACCCAAAGCCACGGGACAATAATTCACACCCCTACGCTGGACTTGCTTATGCCGGCCCAGTCCACTCCTCTTACATATGAAGGGGGATGACAGAGCTACATGTACAAGGTCTTACCCACTGCCTGGGATGACATGGTTGCGATGCATAATGTAATGTGGTAGGGCCCGGGGCCATCATGCATATGTAATAAGCACACTAACACACTTTGATAGTTATCTTATGTTATGTTATGTTAACGGGTTATATAGAACGCGACAGCTGCCTCAGCTAAGAGGCGTCCCGGCGCTGAGCAACAAAAGAGCTGCACGCATAAAACGCTGAAAGCCTACAGAGAGGGGAACAAAAATGTCTTGATGGCTTTCCTAAAATGAAATTAGTTAGTAAGCCCTCGAATGCGGGCCGGCAAAGAATTCCACAGAATGGCAGCTCTGTTGCGAAAAGAGCACCCACCCTCACGGACTCATCTCACCCAGGGAATCACTACCAGACATTGTCCCATAGATCGAAGTGATCGTGTAGGAATGTAAGGTAGAAGAAGGTCAGACAGAATTTGGGGAGATGCCAATTTCAGAATTTTTAAGGCAATACACAATGCCTTAAAGTCAATTCGCCTGGCTACAGGCAACCAGTGAAGGCGGCAAATTGCACTGGTCACTGAACAAGTTCTGCGCAAGCCCAAAAGAGATCTTACGGCCACATTCTGGACTCTCTGTAGCCTCTGAATTTCAGATTTATTCGCTCCCAGGTACAGCGAGCAGGCATAATCCAGCCTGGACAAAATCAGGGCCTGAATAATAGTCTACCTGGTCGAAGCATAAAAAAAGGCCAGAATAGGTTTGAGCCCGTGCAATAGACCAAAACAAGTTCCTGCCACCCTTTTAGCCTGAAGCTGGAAGCTAAGTGAGTTGTCCATCCAAACCCCTAAGTTCTTCACTACAGGCTTAGGGGTAGGGGCCACACCCAAGCTCTTTGGCCACCACAGTTCACTCCAGCAGTCATGGTTCCCTCCCACCAACAGCACCTCAGACTTGTTGGTATTCAGTTGAAGGCAGTTGGCAGACATCTACTCGGCGATCGCCGAGAGGTCGCTTGAAATTTCCTGGCGTCCTGCTCGGGGTCACTCGAGAGAGCCACCACCAACTGAGTGTCATCGGCATAGGAGACCATGGTTAGCCCCCTGCTCCTAGCTACAACCGCTAGAGGCTGAACATAAAGGTTAAAGGGCAAGGGGCTCAAGGACGAGCCCTGTGGGACCCCCTGGCCAATAGGAAAAACACCAGAAGCAAAAGAGGAAGCAACCACCTGAAACGTCCTATCAGCAAGAAAGGAGGACAGCCACCCAAGAGCCAAGCCAGAAACTCCAGCCTTAGATAAACGATTCAGCAGAATGGCATGAGGCACAGTGTTGAACGCGGCGCTAAGATCCAAAAGGATCAGCGCCGACGTCTGCCCCGCGTGTAAGGCCGTCCACAGATGTTCAGTCATGGCCAAAAGCGCTGATTCAGTGCTATGGCCAGGCTGAAAACCGTTTTGAGAGGGATCAAACCTCTGATTTACAGTTAAAAAATCCGTCAGACGGGAATTGATATAGGCCTCGTGATCTTTGCGATCCAAGGTAACAGGGAAATGGGACGAAAGCTTTCAGGTTTATAGGGGTCTAAAGATGGTTTCTTGAGCAGCGGCAGTACCCTTGCCTGCTTCCAGGCCCTGGGCACAACCGCTGCGCTCAAGGACCCACTGATCACCATTTCCAGAGGGTAAATGATAGTAGATAGTAGTTTTTTAAATTGGTCCGGCTTCAAAGGATCGGCAGGAGAGCCCGACTTTACCTTGGAGCAAAGTGTCAATAGAACCTCTTGTATTATAGGGGGAAGGCTTCAAGGATACCATCAGTGAGGTTACAAGAGGTCTCAGGAGGGCCTATGGGAACCATAGGGAAGCTTTTATAAAAGTCCTCAACCTTCTTGACAAAAAAATTAGCCAGATCTTCGCACTGCGAATCAGAGGTAATCACTGAACTTACAACATCCTTCTGAATTTTAAGCTCCATCACTATAGAAAAAATAGTCTTAGCCGGATTTGAGCTCCCTCTAATCTGCTCAGCATAAAATGCGGCACACTCAACGTGGAGGGCCCTATGGTAGCGCTTAATGGCGGCGCGATAGAGAGCCTTGGAAGAAGGATCGAAATCCCGCTGCCAGGCTCTCTCCAGCTTCTTACAGATCTTATGTAGGGCAGCTAGTTTTTAATTATACCAAGGATTGGGTTTATTGCGCCGGTTCCTAGACAACCTAACAGGAATAAGATCATCCAGAGGCCGAGTGATCCAGTTGAACCTACTATGGGCACATGCGCCCGGCCTCTCTTTATTACCAGGGTCACCTGACCTGTGACGCCTTTGCTGGATGGGTGTGGGGTGAGTGGGAGCCAGCCCTCAGGGAGTGGTTGGCGCTGGCAACAACTTGAACAGTGTTCACCATTAAAGCAGAAAACATCAACATAACACAAACAACTGCATAGCATCATGTTGGCAGCCTGAGCAAGTTCAGAGGTCACCCAATATCCAATTAGAAGGGTCGGTGAGTCGCAGTGCACTGAGGTAGGGGCACCAGAGCTGAATGTGCTCATGTGAAGAAATAGTCCAAGATTGTGTCCCTTCGGGATATTCCTGCTGCAGCTGCAGTAGGGTGTGTTGCACCTGCCACATCTTCCCCATCACCATCCCAGGTCTTCCCTACAGATTGAGGTGACATAATTGCGTGCGCAGTCCACAGCACTTACTCATCCTGATGTGTAGCTGGCCTACCACCTCCAGTCTGCATTCCTGCCTTCTGGTTGTTGCCATCTGCGCCCCCATTGTCCGTACCTTCACCCCTCTGCACACCGGCCACATTTTCCCCATCATCGTCCCAGGTCTTCCACACTGCCTGAGGTGACATTGTTGCGTGAGCTGTCCACATCAAAACAGATCTATTGGAAAGGGTCCATGAGTTGTGGTGCACTGGGTTGGTGGCACCTGAAGAGCTGAGCAGGGTACCAAGCTGATGATGGCATCCAAGACATGTGTGAGCAACTCAGATAGTCTGGCTGTAAGACTCTTACGACTCTGGCAGTTGTTGGTTGGAGGTGGGCCTGGCGGTGGTGGCGTCTGCATCCTATGGTGATGCGTCATCCGGGCAGGTCAGGAATCGATTTGATGTGTGAGCCCTGATGGACCGCAGTTGAGGCCGGAGGCAGTGGACTGCGCCGGGCCACAGACACATGGCGTTGATGAGCCCCAGGCCATCGACACAGAGGCCATCCAATAGTCAATCAGACAGGGTCCCTTACTTGAGCTGCAAAGTTAGTGGCCCGGGATGAACTGCGGCCGGCACTGGCACACCGCCACGGGACGATGACTTGCGGTGCACTGAGGTAGGGCCGCGCGAGCTGAGCGGGTCCTCATTGATGTCCAAGGAGAATGTCGCAGAGTGTTTTGGAGGACAGTGGAAGGTGTCTTTCCAGGCCATGATGCAGAGGGCAGAAGCAAGCCGAAACAGGCAAATGGAGGAGTAGAATGCTACAGACTCCCTTTTACCACCAAGTCAGTATCAGCTACATGATGATGAAGACAACCCCCAGGCCATAGACTCAGACGCCACCAAAGTTCAACCAGAGAGTGTCCATGAATTTCGGGGCACAGAGTCAGTGGCACCAGGGCTGAAAGGGGATGCAGTCTGTGATGAGGCCTGTACAATGATATAAACTCTGCCATAAATAAATCAAGGCTCAGTTCCAAATGTTTGACCTACCGGACCGCGGTGTAAGCTGGAGGCAGCGGTCAGCATGGACCCACAGCCACGTGTCTTTGGCTTGCGATGCACAGAGTTAGTGGCACCAGAGCAGTTTTTGGTAGTGTTCGATCACCTCCGGTACGAGGATCCTTTTTCCTCCGGATTCAACCACGTCTTTCTCTTTCTCCTCTCCTTGTGTGCAATGATATGAACTCTGCCATACAGAAATCAAGACTCAGTTCCAAGTGTGTGACCTACTTAACCGCAGTGTAGGCCGAAGGCAGCAGTCAGCAAGGTACCACAGACAGGTGTTGTTTGAATGCTAGGCACAGAGTTGGTGTCACCACATCGAAGGGAGTACAGTGACATAAAATCTGCCGTAAAGTGTGTACTCTGCCATTGCATAATCAAGACTCCGTTCCAAATGTGTGACCTACTTGACCGCTGTGTAGGCCGGTGGAGTACGTCAACGAGAAAGGAGTGCTGCGGGCCTGTCTCGGGGAGGACAGCGATGGTCTGAGGAGGCTGCCAAGGTCGCGGGCCTCGAGCTTGGAGCTTGCACAGGCACATGGTGGGCCCTCTTTGACACACGCCGGTGTTGGAAGGTGAGCTGTGTGGCCTTATTGCGTAGGGGCAGCCAAGACGGGCCTGGGGACCTGCGGCCTGGGGTGCAGCAGGCGCACATGGTCGCAGGCACCGCCAATCACAGCCTCGTGGCGTGCTGGTAGACGCCGCCCTGGCAGACACGTTGGCCATTCCGGAAGACAACCACGCCCAGAGCTACGGGCTTTTGATTCACACCCCTAGGCTGGCCTGGCATACGCTGGGCCTGCCCACACCGCTTACAGGGGGTACATGATGAGCTACTTTCCACGCTCTTCCCCACTGCCTGGGGTAACATGGTTGCATCCACCATTCACTACACTCCAGGCACCAGCAGTATATGTCGACATGGCCATGTCTGTGGTCTGCATGCTGCAGACTGTCCAGCACATCCACGCCACACTTGGCATTGTGTACATTCTCATTCATGAGTCACTTGCCTCTTTAGCACATGCATGGTTCCCACCTCTCCCCACATTCTGCAATTTTGTGGCTGAGGTGCCATCCCATTGATGGATCGTGTACATGGCTTGCCCAGGTCACCACAGTAGGTTGTGCTGTCGTTTCTGGTAGGTAGGCATGTTGTTTGGCATGTTGCGTGTGAGTTTGTGACGTGTGCATTCCCAGAGTTGTGAGTTGCATGAATGTGGAGTTGAGGTGTGTGGTGTGTCCATTTGGTACTTACCAACGAGCAATGCATTCCATAGGTGCCATCTCAAAGTGCTGATTGATGCTGGACTGTCGGAAGATGAAGGAATCATGCACACTGCTTGGGTAGTTGGCGACGACATTGGTGAAGAGTCCACGGTGGTCCACTATTGACTGCACATTGATGGAATGCCTGTGCTTCCTGTTGCTGTATTTGTGTGCAGTGGCGGCAGGGGGCATGAGGAGTACACGTGTGCAGTTGATTGCCCCCAACACGTGCGGCAAGGCAGCTATGGCATAGAAGCCTTGCTTGGTTTCCAGCTATTCTTGCGTAGTGTGTGGGAAGTGAAGGTACTGGGGCACCAAGCTGATGATGGCATCCAACAGAAGTGTGAGGAACTTGGATGGGGCTGGCTGTGGGACTCCTCCGACTCTGGCAGTTGTTGTTTGGAAGGTCCCAGAGGCCAATATATGCAGCACAGCCAGCAGCTTCGTCTGAGGATGGATGTTGGTTGTCCGCTGTGTTGGTACCATCAGCCTGTGGGCAATGATGGTCAGGATGCATTGGATGGTTGTCCTTTTGAGCCTGTAGTGGGCAATAACATCCTCTTGTGTTAAGTCTGTGGTGCTGGTGCGTTTTCTGAAAGGACCGCTGTCTTTGTCTGTGCTGCCTCTGTGGTGGTCTGAGGGGGTCGGGCAGGGGGGTCTGGGAGGGTTGGTGGGCCTGGGGTTGGTGGTGGTGGGTGTTGTGGCCCTCTTGGGGCTCCGAGCTCATTGATGAGTAGCTCCATGGTATCTCTTGTTCTTCAAGTGTGGCTCTGGGCTGGGCTCCCTTTATGGTACAGGGTGTCGTCCGACTTAACACCAGGTCGGAGCAGGTGTTAAATCCCTGCTGCTAACGTGCCTTATCGCATGTTTTGTGAACTTATTGCCGATCTGGCTGGTTGTTGAGAATGTTGCGAAGTGGTGTTGTCGTGGCTTTTTGCACGGGAAAGCCTACTCTGCATCTCATTAGCGTTAGTTGCCGGTGTCATCTGTGGCGATAGTTTTTGCGGCTGCTATCGCCGGAAAACTGGTGATATCGGCTGTTAGCACCGGCTTGTGAATAGTGCGATGAATTTATCGCCACTTTGGCGGCGATAAAGTGCCACTAACTCGGTGATAGGTCCTTGAGAATTTGCCCCAGTGTCTTTAAAAAACATGCTCCTCTTTTGGTAGCTGGTGTTAAAAATCAATATCTTAAAATATTTGCAGTAAAACATTCTCTTCCTACTCAGATTTCCGTACAACCCTCTAATATGGCTAGCAATTCTCCCAATTCACACCTTAACTAGTTAGGCAGGGTCTTTAGAAAACATGCTCCCCGTTTGGTAGCTGGTATTAAAAAAAAATCTTAGAATATTTGCAATAAAACATTCTCCTCCTACTCAGATTACTTGTAAAACCCTCTAAAATGGCTAGTAATTCTCCCAATTCACACCTTAAATAGATAGTGGGGTCTTTAAAAAAACCTGCTCCCAGTTTGGTAGCTGGTATTAAAAAAAAACCTTACAATATTTGCAGTAAAACATTCTTTTCCTACTCAATTTAATGTAAAACTCTCTAATATAGCTAGCTTGGGTGTTCCTGAAACACATTTTGCCAGGTAAAGTCCGGTGGGCAATGTCTGCCCGGATTGTTTGAAAATCCCAGGAAAGCTGGTGGGAAAATATCAGTTTCCACCAATATATGTGGTAGTTCTTCGTAACTCTGGGGGAAACTAATGCTAATTTCATATGCCAGACTTACCGAAGTGGGTATTAGTAACAGATAGCAAAATAAAAAGTTCTCACACAAGTCATAATAATGGAATTAATGTTCAAAAGGGGGCAATAGCAAGACAGTCCAAGTAAGACAAGTTAGACAGCATGAGGCCGGGACTCTGTCAGATGCCAATATGCTTCCAAGCTGATAGTCCACTCAACAGTCCCAGGCAAATCCATCTGCTATATTGCCTTCTGACTAAGATACCCATGGGCGAGATTTTGGTTTGGATTCTTTGAAAATTACTTTGTGTAATTATACAGAACAAGCAATGCTGCTAACTTGCCTCACAACACCTTGCATATGCCACAAATCATGTGCTTTGTCGAAAGGGGCATTATCTTACAGGCGTCAGGGAAATACTTTTCACACATTTGCCTCATCAGTGTGATTTAAGTGATCCCCTAATTTCTGCTTTTTAGATTGAATCACCTTTTTTCTAAGTGATGGATATACTCCTGAGAAAATGAAGTTGACGGGGAATTCTATTATTGGTGTCATAGATGCTAATGCACACATCTAACCATACCATATGTTTAACAAAAGCACTAATCGTGTATTCATAAAAAATATGGTTGCAATAGTTATGAGGGTAAATTATAAGATTCCCATTATGTTAAAATCGTTTTATGTAGATGAGGAATTGTGTTGCGCAATAGTGCTAGGCTACGTATTCTGAACAATATCCCATTGCATTCTTGAACATTATGTATTATTTCATCTCTCATCACAGTGTCTTCTAACATAAATACATCTCATGCAACACATGATGGAGTTAACCAGACAAAAGCATTATCTTTGTACGCCTCAGCTAGTGACTTCCTAAAGCACAGACCTTTAATACAGCTCCTCATGCTGTATTCGCAAGGTCAACCATGTTACGATGTGGCTACGTTTTTTGGCAACGATGGTCTTTGCTACCAATTTGCGGCATGCCAACTGTGGGTATGTTTCAGGGGCTGTTGGACATTGCTTTTCTTAGGGGAATTTACCCCAAAACCTTTTGCTTTTTCTCCTAGTCTTAGCTGACTCTCTCAGCATGACCTTAGGAACCGCAGAAGGTAGTGGTGCATGCCCGCCTCGCCCACAATGGGCAAGGGCTGCATACGTGATGGATTTAGGTGCTGTGCCTCCGTGCTCCCCGTAAACAAGTACACCACATGCCTAGAGCGGGTAAGGCTCTGACTAGTAGTGGGCCATAGCACTGCATGTGCCGCTTACCAGATAGCATGACAACCCTGTATCGGGCTTGTCACCGCAGGCTGGTGGGGTGTCATTGTGCCCTGCCTAGGTTGACATCACTTATGCTTCAGCTGACCCTGAGCTCATTGCGTGCGATATCCAATTCACAGGGTGTGACCCCCTCAGGCAGGGGTGTACCCATAGTAGTGCCTCATTCTACCTCATGTGGCTCTGCTGAACTTGCACCTGTGTGTGTGTGACTGGACTGGTCTGGTGCAACCTATCATCATGCACCGGACATTGTGCCTCATTTACAGGCAGGTACGTAATTTGCACCTCTTTCTGCTGAAGACCTGAAGTGTCTTGTGCGACCCATACCAACACGCACCAGACCCTGTGTCCGGTAAGACCATAATCATCGTGTACCACTCGGGGTGCCTCCTCCTATTGAGAGGCTTCTATGTGTTACTCCCCATTTATCGGTTGTTCCCTTTTGCCCCTACTGACCAACTGCACTCGCCACAGCTGGCCTCTCCCCAATACATCTTGGCTATAGGAAGTAGTGAGAGAGATTGACTGGGTTGAAGGAATGCTTCTGAGACAGTTGGAAAATGGGTGAAGAGACTGTGTGACTCCATTGTGTTTTGAGACCTGTGGGTGAACTTCCCAAGTAGCTGCTAAACTTCCCGGTTTACGTCTACCTCATAATTAAAACTTGCTACATATCCCCATATGGTTCCTGAGGACCTAAACTAAGTGTGACTTCAGCCACATGTGATCTAGTATCCGGGAGACGGGGCTGTTTATCTTCCTTCTGGGGGTGTAGGACAATCGGGGCGAACCAAAAGGTGGAGGGAGACTGGGACTTCGGAGCCTCTAGGGTGTTCTCCATTGACCTGCTGGGCACCGCATTAAGGTGTTGAGTGTTAATGTGTGCAAGAGTGTTCCGTACAGACTGGCCGGGTACCTGTCGCATAGTGTAGCGGTGCAGAGTGATAGTCAGCAGACTGCCTGGGATTCACAACACTAGCTGGCGGTGCCGCTTTATACATTGATTTCATACCAAAAGCAAAATACATTTGACATTGGATTTATCCAAGTGACTCCTGCATGTGGTGCTGCTAAAAAGTGTTCTCGTTTCATATATGTACATGTCTTTGTAATCTTTGTGACCTGGGGTATAGTCTATAACTGTGCAGAACTTTATTATCAGGCAGCGTGTCACACCGCATAAGGATGTTCTCTCTCTATGTGGGAGGTTAGATTAGGAACTGTTCACAGTGTGAATACTATTGATATCATAACAATACAAGTGACCCTTGTACTGCTAGTTATATTTCCAAATGTGTTTTAAGTCCAAAAGTATATGATGTTTATGTTATAATGATTGAATATGTCTCTTGAATATAAACGTTATCTATATACATCCTGTTTGAAGTTTCTTTTGAGATTCCCAGTGTATTTATCGCAAGTGACTGCTGTACATTTGCTCCACACATTGCCTCTTAGGAAAGCCTGGCTGCTCCATGCCAAGCTACCCAAGGTAAATCACAGGTTACACAGCGAGTGTTGTCACCCGGCCTTGACAGTAGAGGTAGGTTCTGCCTAGCTGGGGGCATTCCCTTCAGGCAACAAGAAAATGCCGGTTTCAGCAAAGGCCAAAAGGCAGACTTCAACTTTGTCAAGTGGAGCTATTTGCCTCTGTTGTTCTGGAACTTAACCTTCTAGTGGACCAAAAAACTGATCACTGAGTATGCCTTTTTAGCACTTGACTCTCATGGTAACAAAGCAAAGTAGTCCAATACTTTCCTAGGTATATGGTGTGGAGTACAGACTCAGAGGTCAGAGATGTATGACCTGATTTAGAGTATAGCAGACAGGTACTCTGTCCAGGTGCTTCTCAAGGCTTAGATCATGCCCAGTCTCCTGGTATCAGTACAGTTTCAGTCCCACCAGTCCATGGTTCTTGCAAGCATCTCCCTCAACATCCTTATTGTTACATAACCTGTTCAACTCTCTAATGCAAATGCTTGCAGGGTGTTCTGCTGAGTCCATTTTCAGCCCCTTCTCTAACTGGAATGAATCTGCATTCATGCTAGCCTGATCCTCTTGCTTTGAGGAGAATAAGAAGATCTCTTTCCTCAGTATGAGACATCCAAAAGGAGTGGTAGATCTGGACGAGAAACATCCAACCCCTAACATGGTCTTATCAGCTATGAATTATATTGGATTAATTCCATATTTTTTTATGAACTCAAACATTGGCATATTTTGACTTTCAATGTTTTCATTTTCCTCAGATTTTTAAATACCAGAGGAACTGGACGACGGTGGAGCCAGGACGTGTGTAAGTTGGTCGGCTTCTGAATGAGTTTGGAGTCCTGTCGCCTGTTTAGGGAGAAAATAATGTAGCTAGCTTGTCCGCTTGTGGCTCCACTGGTGGAGACTCTGGCAATGAGGCAGTGAGACACATTTTTGTTGCTGCAGATTGGACATTGTCTTTACGACGAGCCTGGATTTGGCTGGCCACCGCCGCTGTTCTGTCACAGTAATAACGCTGCATGGGCCAGGAGTGTTGTAGTCCATGGTAACCTAAAACTTCTGCTGCAGTTGTCAGCCACCCACTAACCTTCAGCTAGTGCTGCCACTCATTCGGGACCAGTAAGCCACCTCTTGGGCCATAATGTGATCCCGGTGAGCCTGATATGGTATGGGGGCCGCTGGAGACACAGGAATACTACAACTGGGCACCTATATTTCCCTCCTTTCCAATGCCCTGACCATTGCTGCAGTGAGTGGCCTGATCTGCCTTCCCTCTGCACCTGCTTTCACAGTGCATTAAGTGGCCTTCATGTCATCAGCTCCTATGGAAGTTGCCATTTTTTTCCTCTGCTGCATTATCATTATGATGACTATCACACAAGCACCTTCCATTGGTACTTGTTATGCACTGCAGTTGGCTCTTTGATTGTATCCTGGTTTATGTTCTCACTTCTACAGACTTTTATGCAAAGCTCTTTGTGATGGATCTTGCATCTGCTATGCAACTTCACTCCATTCTTTTGTTGCAAGGCTCCATTGAAGGGACTGAGAGTGAGAGGGCACACACTAATCTAGTGTATGTTTGATGTCCTCCCTGGATCATCGTTGCAAGAACGGTTTCTCAATGTCTAAAGTTAAATCTTTGCAGGAGCTCCTCTTTTCTGAGGCGTTGTGAGTGGCACTACCAAAACAGCACAGCAGTCTCTGCCACGCACTGCGGAAATGGCAATTTGGACTTTCTCATGGAATGTTTGAAGGGTATTAGACTTGTGTTTGGTAATGTGGAGACTGCTATGGCTGCCACAAACAAAAACCCAGAATTTATTGATGATGAACTGACAGGACTTAGGATGCAATTGAAATCTTCAGAGCCTCGGCTCAGTGATTTGGGGGATCTTTTCTCAATGCTACCAGATTGGAACAATAACATCTGGAACCTGGAACAAAGGACACAGACCTCAAGGACAGAAGCCAATGGAGTAATTTTTAAAGCCTTTGTTTGCCAGACCTCGTCAAGGGAACAGACTTGGTGCCCATGATCCATTTAAATATGATGAATACACAATTTCCTTCTCTGAGGATTACTCCTATGATAATTCTATAATAAGGAAGAACTTATTGGTGATGTGTCCTCATTTGAAGAAATGTTATGCCCACTACAGCCTGTTGAACCCAAATATTATGGTGCTGGCGTTGGATGGCAAAACAATGGAATATCATGACCCAGAAGACCTTGACCGCTTCCTGATGAATCTCATGAATAGTGAGATGGATATGGCTGGCTCTCCACAGACGTACGGTGCATCAGTCCTCGGAATTACAAGCGGATCAGATCCCAACCTCAATATACTCCACTGACAGCCTCACAAAACAAGGTACCTACATAGAGATACAGCCAATGAGCACAATTCTGTGAAACAGATGGACAAATCCTGTTCTCTGCTTAAAGATGTAATATTGTTTTTGTTTTATAATATGACTGTCCTCTGTCACATCACCTTCAGTTCTGGAATACTACCTACCACCCTTCGCCCCTGGCACCACCTGACTCACATTAATGAGACGAGCACAGTCACCCGAAGTATAAAGCACCCAGTTAATGTTTTACCAGGAGATTGCTTATTGTCCAGATTTCCCACCTTTTATTTCTCACTTTGATTCCACCCATTGCACTTCCTACAGTTCCATTAATAACACCTCTCATTTGAGGTTCTGAAAGGCATTGCTTCATCTTCAACCCAGTCATCTGTGGTCTGTGGATATATATTCATCTGCATCAGAGGTCTACAACTCTGCTCTCTCAATGTTAGTGCCCTCTCATCCTTTACAAAACTGGAAAACGTTAGCTTTTCTGGCATTGCTACAGGAGGCACGCTTGACAAAACAGGATTCAGACAAGGTCAGACATGATTGTTTATGCTGCTGGCTTGTGCAAATCGTCCTCAGTTTCCCCCCTACAACCATGCTACCACTCCTTACAAGAAAAGAGGAGAAGCTATCCTCATACATAAGGACCTCCATACACAAATTCTGAAGACATGGAAAGATATGGATGGACACTACGCCTTTGCAAAATGCCGCATTCAAAATCACTGCATCATTGTGGGATTCATATATGCCCTGAACATGGATGTGGGTGGCTTTTTTTTAACTTAACAGACTCTGCACAGAGTTTGGTCAAATTCTAATTCTCATTGGAGGAGATTGGAATATGATGATAGATTCTGTACTTGACAGGTCCGGCACACTGGACTTTAGTAATAACGGAGACAGAAATTTGCTGTGAGATTCGATGACTAACCATGGCTTGAAAGTCCCCTGGGACCGGCTCAATCCAACTGGCAGGGACTATGCATACTTCTTTTGCCCACATAACACTGAAATTAGAATTAGTTTCTATCTCGGCAGTTCTCACCTACTCCCAAAAATTGAGGCCCATACAATACAGCCTATTGGTATCTCCGAGCATGCACCTATCACTATTTTGTTGGATTTGTAGTTGTCTGTCTCAAATGCCGGGATGTGGAGGATAAATACTCTCTTTTATAGACACTCGACAGAGAAGCAGCACCTCCATGAGGTAGTGCCGGAATATCTCGACCTTAATGGCAACTCCATCTCTGCAACTCTGCAACTCTGCAGATGAGAAGGCATATATATGGCGCAGGATGATCAAAGCTGCCAGTATTAGGAGGACACAGGCGCATATTCTCAAGTCAAATATTAAATGTTAAGTCCTTGCCACCGAACACCATACTCCTCCTCTGCAGAAAATCTTCATAAGTGGATTAAATAGAAACATGACCTCAACACACTATTCTTCACTGATGCAGAAAAATCCCTACAGAGCATACGTGCTAGATGCTATGAAGACAGAGAGACAGCAGGCTGACTTTTTCGCCTTGCAATGAAACATAAGTAATTGATCTGCATCATAACCGCAATTTACGATGCTAATGGGTCGCTTCTTACAGATTCCAGGTCTATCATTGAAACCTTTGTCGCAAGTTGGGTTTGTCCCAGGAAGATCTTACAGGAACCATTTACGAACATCATTGCATATTCTATGGCAGATCAGGTATGACCCTTATGAAATGCTGAACCTTTCCCTCGATGTGGCGAAAGACTTCAATCAGGTGGAAAGTGGATTCCTTTCCGCACCATATCCAAAATAGGTTTTGGTCTGGCTAGAAGTCCCTGAAGAAGATACAGATCCAATGTGATGATCCATCAGCACAGGAAAATTGTAACAGCTTCCTCCCAGATAAAATAGAGTTCATCAGAGGAACCAGAAAGGGCTGCACCTTTTCACCACCCTTTTTCTGATAGCCTTAGGGCCTCTGGTGATAGCTATGAGAGAGCACCCTGATATCACTGAGATTCAGACACTGGTGTGAGAAATTAAACTCATGCTATACGACAATGATATCTTGCTTACTCTTTACTCACTGGGTATGTCCTTAACTGCTTTGATGACATTGATCACAGCATTTTCTACTTTTTCTGGGTACTCTATATACTGGTTGAAACGAAAAGTTATGACTATGATCAGCATAACTGCAGCTGCCTTGTTGGGTGATTTTCCCTTCAAGTGAGTTCCTTGTACAATGAAGTACCCAGGAATACTAATCTGCAGCAACATCCTCCAAATCTGAAACCGTTAGTTGACTTAATTCAATGGGACTCAGTCAGAAGATACATTTACAGCTTTCAACTTGGGGTAAAATACAAATTATCAAGCTGGCAGAGGCTCCAAGATGTAATTATAGTTTTGGTACGCTACCGTTCTCTATCTCATAGTCTGTCTTTCAGTCTATTGACGTGCAAAACCAACAGTTTATATGGGGAGGGGGGTGATAGACGTAGATTGAACATGGCAAAATTGTATACAAATTCAACCTCTGGAGGGCTATGACTTTCTGAGGTCGAGTACTACTAAATAGCCCACCAATTGTCACAATAGGCCTATCACTTGTGGGACGACATGGAGGCTCCACACTGGGCCATAACTAAGAGGCATCAATAGAGGGGCCTACCACGTCCGCAGGTGCTTTACAGTGGGCACATGATATCTGTTGACTCCCCCTATCTTCTTATCATCAGTTTTGATCCAGGTGGTCTGTTCATCATAAATTTGGGCAGAAGAGCTTTATTCATCTTGAGGCTTCAATCTGGCTGAATGTGGACTTAAAAATAGGAAAAGCTCTATTCTCATGCCTAAACTGGATCGCCAAGGGTGTCACTGAGCTCAACCATTTTATCTCAGATGGTAAAGTGATTTCACAACGCTCCAAGAGGAATTCCAATTAAGCCCACACCAATTCTGGAGGAATGCTCAGTTGAAAAGTTGTCTCAATTCTGGAGGAATACTCAGTAGAAATGTTGTGTCAATACTAAAGTCTATCCTGGTGACTTGGCACTCTTACCTATACATGAGAATCTCATAAAGTGAGGAGGCTTTAAAAATTTGATCTACGGACTGTGGTCTGCTCAATGAAGAGATACACTTGATATGAGAAATATTCTGAGGCACAGCTGGTCCATCCTAATTATTTAAACACAGTCAGAGGATGACTGGAGGCCGTTACTGTCCATCCATGTCTGAGGACTTCGTGAAGCGTAATTGAGTTATTTGAAAATACTTCAACAGTGGCACTGGAGTCCTCCCTGGCTATGAAGAGTGGATTTGGCCCTGTCGTCCATCTGTTGGTGGTGTGGTCAGCTAGGAGGCGGCATTGTGCATATCTTATGGTCATGTTCCTTACTTACCGCCTTCTGGGCTAACATTTGGGAGATAGTGAGATCCTGGCCACATGTACCGTCCAGCTCTCTATTGAACTGCTCCTTCTACACAACACTGACAGGGTGTCGGGGATCAACTCCCATATGAAACACTGGCTTGATTCATGCCTCCTCACTGCCAAGCTGTGTATTTAATCAAAATGGAAATCAACTTCCCGGCCGACCTTAGCTGACTTGGCCGAAGCAGGATGGCCTCCTTTGAGGGAACTTTTGAAAGTTAAATGACCAAATCTCTCAAATTTAGCAAATGTGGGACCCTTTTCTTGAACTTTTATCCGGTTATTCCGTAGACTGGCTCCAGTTGGAGCCGTCGCTGCTGCTCGTCTAACAGTTGACTTTATATTGATGACATTGTGAGATAAGAGCCTCCTCCCTCGACTGTGGAGGATGGACTTTGACACTCTACCCTCAGTTGTTAGCCAGAGGGACTATCGAAGTACTTCCTGCAAATGAAAACAATATGTTTGATCCTATTGCGGACGATCAGTGTATATCTTCTTAACCTGGAACTCCTCTCACTGGTGCTTATATATATATATATTTTTTAGTTTTCTTTCCTTTTTATGTATCTCTTACTGGAATTGGGCTTCGTTATTTCTGATGCACGCTGGTTAGTAAATGAGCAAGTGATGTGTTTTTCTAGGGAGAGATATTTGTGTTGCTTCTCTTGATCATACTGTTCTGTTGATGTTTCCGAGGGCCCAATCAGGCTTTGATAATCTACTTTTTCTGTGATTCTATACTGGATTTTGGGCTGGTCACTGAGAGCTTGATATGCTGTGTTCATGTTTTTCTCAGTGCAACTACCTGATAAAAGGTATTCAGATCAGAGGACCTTGGGCGGTGCAGATGGCAGAGGTTGGGGGGAAGAATGTTACCTTGTGCAATACAGTAAGAGGCATGACAACCATCATTATACTCCTGACTGTGGGCTGCTTTCTCTCAAAGTAAATTAATGATACTAGTATAAATGTTTTAAATTAATCTTTATTTCTGTGTAAATATTTCGTGGATGCCTGAGTGCCTCCAACCTTACTCCTTAGTTGTGTTTTATGTTGTTGCAATGTCATTTTACGTGTATCCTCTGTGTCTCTTTCTATGTAGAGCGAGTACATTCAAGACAGAAGCTCCAGTAGCAGCTATGCCATATGTTCCCACAGATTCTACTTAAATCCAGATTATAAGATTACATTTCTGGATAAAAGGCTGTGAGAGCGAGGAGGAAAGAAGTTTATGTATTCTTGTAGGATGGCCCAAAAATGGGGCATGACTGCCAAATTTCAGTTTCAGTCAACAACACTACGACCGTCAATGTACTTCGCCTAAAATTTGGGGAGGAAAACTGCACATGGTAAATACTGAGCTCAGACTGAAGTAGTTACCGGAAGTAGCATTATCTCCCCATTCTGACATCTGCACTTCAGAATGGGAGACAGTTTGCTACTCCCACACGCTTTCCGCCTTCCAATCTTCAAACTTCGAAATATTGCTACATTTTCTCCCACAAATTCTAACAATTTTGACATGGGGAAATCAGTGTGGAGACAAAGGCTGGTATTTCTATACCACTTATATCTAAATGTGGGTAAACATTTCTCCTGTCGTCCAAATCAGGATGTTCAAATTGGGATGTCTGGGTCAGGATGTCTGCAACAGGATTAAGTATCCTGGCTGGACTGGTCTAGGGTGCCATGGGTGAAGTGGCCCTATCGTCCCCCTGACCTGAAAATGTCCTTATTCAATGATTCTTCTGAGAACTACTTTCTGGTGGCACCTTTCGCATTTACTTATAATTATTTACTTCTAGCACTGGGCATGGATGCAGGGCTGTGTAGGCCCATATATATATTTGGAAAGAGGAAACTTCATGTTCAGGCAAGCTTAATTATGCTGGCTGCAAGGCCAGGACATATTGAAAGTATCACTCAAACCACCAAGCCTGTTAACAGCAATGAGGGACTTAGTGGAGAAAATAATCTGTAATGCTTCCTTTACACTTGACAATACAGTGTTTTTTTGTTTTCTGTTTTTCACCCACCATAAAATTAAAGTTATATAAAGTTTATTGAGTGGGATTTTGTGGCATAAAATGGATGAACCAAATGGCCCGCACTTGCTCTGATCCACCAAGACAATGGCCCCAACTACCCACATGCAGACCTTGTTCCAGAGAAGCCCTGCTCGGGACAGCAACCCAAAAACAATAGTGATAATCATAAAAATAATGCCTTTTATATGGAAACCATGCATTTCATTGTAGCTGTCCACTCCTATTTTCCCACATAGTAGCGTTATTGATCTACACAACCAGAGTCGGCCCAGTAATCCCAATTCTCAGCCCTAAAGAAGAGGAGGATCATATTTGTGAAACACCTGTGGGCTGTCTTAGAAACAAAGGCGAAAATAAACTAGAAATAACTTTGTGGATAAAGGATGTGAGACAAGATACAGGTATTTAGAATTTGGTTAAAGAAATTACAAAATGAATGTTTAGGCAGGAGTTTAAAGCTTTTTTTTTTTTTTTGTCCTCATTTGCCTGCCCCACAATCCCAAAAAAGAAGCGCCGATCACCTTAGATGTCGTCTGGAACTAGGTACTGTTCTTATCCCAGACCTGGACACCAAAGAAATATAGACCGGCGAAAGACGCTCTCCGGGATAATATTGTGGGAAGAGAGAAAAGGACACATCAACCCCTCGCTACTCCATCTAGACTTAATAAGCCTTTTAGAAGGAGCAACCAAGGCACCTGGAGTATGATGGCATAATCATTGGACCCGGGGGAAAAAAAAAAAAAAAACCCCGGTAACTCAACAGAGCCTTTTATTTCCACTGGACCAGCAAGTTCCAAAAAGAGAGGTTACGTTGGCTACATGGTCTAGCCATATCCACCTTAGATGTATCATATATGGACTCTAACCAGCCTGCGTGTGAAGGTGCCTTCTGGTCAACCCAGTATTTACAGATCTGCCGTCTAGCCAACAAAATTGCATAAAATAGAAAACTCTTTGCCTGCCCCGTGATATTATCGTCCACTCCAAATATAATTAACGGCAAAGTAAGAGATATAGATTTCTTAAGGATGGCATCCAAAGTGGTCTTTACTTCCTCCCAAAAGGTATTAATAAGTGGACAGTCCATAAACATATGAACATCAGAGGCTGCAGGGAGGTTACACTTATTACATGCTTTTCCCGGCTGGAATTTAGATAACCTTTGAGGGGATTAATAGGCTCGATGGAGGGTAAACAGATGGTTCCGCCTCAACCAAGTACAGGGAATGGGGAAAACATGGCGGCCGCAGGTTAGGCGGCTCGCGCGTCAGATCTGACCTTCCTGAGCCTCTGTTGGACGCTGCAGTTACCGGCGTCTCTTTTGCGTAATGGAGGTGTTTGTGGCTTCGGAAATTTGTCCGTGCTGAGCCCGCGAGTGTTTTTCGAGTGTTTTTGCTCTTTTTGCCTCGTCCTGCCCAGTGTTTCGATCACCGGATGGTTTTTTGCTTCAGTGCAGGGGAGTAGCGGAGCTGATGTGGACCATTCTTTTTGCAGGGGGTTGTGGCCCTAATATATCCTTTGCTGCTGCAGTGTGGTAATGAGGGGTACACCGAAGTAGTACTGCGCGGAGTGCCTTTGACACAATCGGAACTGCAGTCCCTGGATCTCCGGAGTGGGGGAAAGTATGGAGGCGGGTACGTTTAAGACAGAAATGTCTATGCAAGAAAAAGGTTGACTTTCGTTGTGGAGTGGGCCGGCCTGGCTATTGTGTGGGGGCGAAATATGGCGAACAAAATAACAAAGCAATTTTTCCTCTTTCTAATCACTGAAATGTGCTTCAGGCTCTGAATGTGACTATTTGCTAACTCCTTGTCCTCGTAGACCAACCTAACAACTTTGAGAGGTCGGCTGACTCTGAAAAACATCCAGTAGAACTACGGGTGATTTAACATCCAAATCGCTGGGGGAAGATTTGGCTACCGTAGATTAGGCGATTTGCGTGTTAGTTTCCTGCACCTACGTTGCGGGACGGAGGTTTCTTTGGCCTCTAAAGTTTTTCCGCATTATGGAGAGTGAAGCCATATGGTATTGTATACCTGTGAATAACGAGACTCGCTTGAACACCATTTTCTTTATTTTTTATTGTATAATTCGACAGAAAAAAGAGTATATGGGTGAAAAACATGGCTTTTGAAGTTTTTTCGTGATTAAATCACTGCCCAGTCTTTGGTTTTTGGATGTTTTTTTTCTTCTTCAGCGCAAGGAGCGGTTATGCCGACATCTGACTGGCGCTGATGTGTGACAGTTCCAGCCTGAAGCTCTCCCCCGCCTCTACCTTGCGGTGGAAGCAGGCAGCCGTGGAGCTCAGGCGTGGACGCAGGGCGGCGGCTCGTGGGCTCCTGAGGGGGAGTTGCCGGGGTCAGCAAGGTGAAGGACATCCTAGGGATCCGGAAGAAGACACGGTGGGCACAGAAGCAAAGGTCGGAGAGTCGGATGGTGCTGCCAATGTCCCTTGTCTCCCCACGGACTACAAAGGAGTGAGCAGTAAGAAGGAGGGACGGGTGGAGGGAACGGGGACGCCAAGGGCTGTTGTAAATTGAAACAACGATGTGATTAAGCATTTACTAAAGACATTAATTCCTCTGTTATAGATCGTGTTTTCTCTGTTATGTTGACCGAAGCTTGGACTCCATTTTGTATTGTCATGCTTCCACGTGTTCCCCACGAGAAGAGTCCAACCTCTGTGTTAGTTGCTCTTGTAATCTGCCCAGTAACAGTCTATAAATAGCTCCTTTGTCCATCTGGCACATGCCCAGACTTGACCACATCTGTTATCAGTTAGCCTTGCTTGACCATGTCTTCGCGGGCTCAAGGAGTGCGTTAGCTCCGCCCACATATTGATTCAGTATTGAAAATGACCATAAATGGTAATGTTCTTCGTCTTCATGTTGTATCCACCCACTTATGAGCCCCTCTACTGTGTATAAAAGGGGACCATGTACGAAGGTTCTTTGTGCTACTCTATGCAATACTGAAGAGTGTTGTGTGGATTGTAGGACCACCCTTAAGGGTTAATAAATGCTGTCTTTGTACTTTGCAGTTTCCGTGCCAACTTCCTTATAGATTCCATTACAGGAGAGCGAACCTTTGTGTCCTGCGGGCCTAGCTGGGGCCTGTATTCATCAATTGGCGCCCGTCACGTGGGGCTCATCGGCGACTCGGATGCTCGAAGGACTGGTCGCGACGAAGGTGAGGAATTGGGCCGGGGACGTGATCACTGCCAGCGGCGTCTTAGCCCTGGCATCCCAAGGTTTTTCTTCCTTCCCTTCCGAGCTGACCGTCTGGGTGGCGCCGGTCCTCGACTGAGACCTCTTCTGTCGGTCTTGCCGTGAAAGCCGTTTGGGCGATTGTGGAGCTTGGCAGTTGGAATCTGGACTCTTGATTGGTAAGAACCGGTGTACGGTACTTGCTCCGAGTTTTTGAAGCCTGATCTGGCTATTTGAGTTTGATTTGTGATGACTAGTCATATTTTGAATTTGTCTTTGTGAATATATATGCGTTGCAACACATATAGGCAGGTAATGTGGAGAGATTTCTCCAGAGCTGTGTAACTTTGAACGGCGCAACGATTAAGTGCCATTTTTCTATAATATTGCATATTTTGCATTATTTCTGAGCATGCCTGCTTTCAGCGCACTCCGTAAGTGGTGCTGCTGTTTCGGAAACCGGTTGAACCTCGAGGAATCTGCTCCAGCTCCCCCAGAGGGGACTCCTAATAGGGATATGTATGTGAAGCATGGTCTTTCTTCCATAATGTACAGCACAGTATGGAGGAAATATACAAAAAAGGATCCTGAGTTGCGATGGTCTTTGTATGGATCGTTTGATATACGTAAGATTGAGTATGTGGAACAGTGTATGTGTAAGCGGCGTGCTCGTCAGGATATGTTTGAGTGTGTGCGGTTGTGGGTGAAGGAGGTGCGTGAGCGAGAGAAGCGTGAGAAAGCGCTGTTTGATAAAGAACAACGGAAGAATGATCATGTGCGAGCACAGGAAGCGAAGCGACGGGAGGACAGAGAGCAGACGGACAGGCAAGAGAAGGAGCGTAGGCTACAAGTTTCGGGTCAATACGTTGTTCGGCAGCCACTTTATCCTGTCCTTAATAATCTTGATGATGATTTTTATTTACTAGATCGCTCTCCGCCCCCTTATGTCGGCGCATCTGCTCCGAGGCCGCAAGATTCTGGCCTGGGTCCGGGTAAGGTAGATACGCGGTCCATGTTATCAGCCGACCAAATGGCTGAGCTTCGGCAAATTTCCTTCCGTGCACTTAACGGCAAGATATCCATAGAGGAATTATTTCATACTTGGGAGGCGTGGCAGGAGAGAGATAAAGTGTATTTTCTGGGTCATTTCGCGGAGGAAGTGATTGATGCTTTCCGGAAACGTCTGGTGTTTTTGAGCCCGACGAAGTATCATCGGATGCTAAAGCATTGCGTAATGGTGTTTTCTCTTTTTCTAAGGCTCCAGATACGGCTTGGCGGCTGTTCGCCTTGCGGGACGAGGTGCTGGTCTATAAAGAGAAAGCGCGCCAGCGAGCAGGGAAGGAGAAGCAGTCGGATTCGTGTACAACAGAGGGCCACTCATCCACCTCCCAGTCAGATAAGGATGACATAGTGCATGTTAAACCAATGCGAGAGGCGGCGCCTTTGTATGTTCCTCCTAAAGGAGCGGGGACTAGCTCGGACATTACCTCCGCCGATGCTAAGGGATATTTTGTGTATAATTGGGTTTACACTCCGTGGCATAGGGCTGATGTTATGGCATTGAAGAATGCGCTGCCCGACCCCCGCAAGAATCCAGCGGCCTTCTATGAAGAAGTCGAGGGGGCCTTGAATTCTTGCGTCATGACTTTAGCAGATATCGATTTGTTCTTTGGGCTTATTCTACCACCAGACATGTGGCGATCTGTGCGAAAGGTAGATGATGTTGCCACATTTAAGGCTCGATGGTCTGAGTTGGAGGATGAGGATAGGGAGAGGAAGCCCGCGCAGAAACCGCCCCAGAATATTTTAGATCTCCCTGCTGCTATTGTGGCTAAGTTGAAGACAATTATCCCCCCTAAAAAGATTGACTGGAATATGTTAGCTGCATGTAAACAGAAAGTTGATGAGTCAGTTGCGGACTTCTTTACGCGCTTTGAGGAGACGTTTCATGATTTTAGTGGACAGTCGCTTACCGACGATACGGGACGCCACCTTTTTGCGGATAAATATGTAGCTAATCTGCTGCCGGCAGTTGCGGCCCGTCTAAAAGCGAGTGAAAGTTCTTGGTCCTCCGCTACACCGACGGCCCTCCTGACTATCGCCCAGTATTATGAGCGTCAGGAGCAAGAAGCAAAGGGCCAGGAGGAAAAGAAATCGAAAGATTTTAAAACAAAGGTGATGTTGGCGCAAGTCTATGGCCCGCCTCGACGGGGTAGTAGTAGAGGTAGGGGAGGATCTTATGGTCCTCCCTCGGGCCGGTCTGATTTGAATAGGAATCAATGTGCGTATTGTAAGCAATCGGGTCATTGGGCTAGGGACTGCCCGGTGTTGCATGCATCGCGCCAGGGGCATACCCACGGTGGCCCGCGAGGTAGAGGGGGTTTCTCGAACTTTCGAGGGAATTCTAACGAACAGGCTCGTTTTGAGTCTGCTGGGCAGCACCGAGATAGATCAAATGTTTTCGATCGCCAGCATCAGTGTCAAGCGTCAGGGATTGACCGGTCGGGGTACCATGACTCTCAGCATGCATAGGATTGCGTTGGATGGGGGTTAGAATCAGTTGAGGTGCCGGTCGATCAGAAGGGCCCTTATGTATCGGCTGAGGTTTTGGGCTCTACTGATCAGTTCCTAGTGGATACAGGAGCGACACGTAGTGCGCTATCTAAGCAATTGGTTCCGGGGGCTCCCCCATCCGGCTTAATGGTCACATCGGTAGGGTTTGATGGTACACTCTCCCGAAGCCCTCTTTCACAGCCCCTCATGTTAAAGGTTGATTCTTTTACTGCACCCTGTCCGTTTCTGTTTGCCCCGTACACACCGGACAATATTATGGGTCTTGATATGTTAAAGCACTTTAGGGCTACTATCCGCTGCTCCCCTGCTGGTGTGCGGGTAATATTGAATGACAATTACCCCCGATCTGAACGGATGTGTACGATGTCAGAGGATGCGCTGTTAGCTACCCTCCCTCATGCTTTATGGGCAACTTCGGATACTGATGTGGGACAAATGGTGATTCCGCCGGTCCACATTAGTGTCCAGGAGGGGGCGGTGTTACCACGCCTCCCACAGTACCGTATTTCACAGGAGGGTGAGGAGGCTCTCATACAGATAGTGCAGGATTTGATAACGGTTGGGGTAGTCGAGGAAGTCCCCTACAACATTTGTAACAGTCCGATTCTTCCCATACTGAAAAAGGATACGGATACGGGTAATATTGAATGACAATTACCCCCGATCTGAACGGATGTGTACGATGTCAGAGGATGCGCTGTTAGCTACCCTCCCTCATGCTTTATGGGCAACTTCGGATACTGATGTGGGACAAATGGTGATTCCGCCGGTCCACATTAGTGTCCAGGAGGGGGCGGTGTTACCACGCCTCCCACAGTACCGTATTTCACAGGAGGGTGAGGAGGCTCTCATACAGATAGTGCAGGATTTGATAACGGTTGGGGTAGTCGAGGAAGTCCCCTACAACATTTGTAACAGTCCGATTCTTCCCATACTGAAAAAGGATACGGATGCCAGAGTTTATCGGTTTATAATTGATTTGAGAGAAGTGAACAAGATCGTGATACCTCAATACCCAGTGGTTTCCGATATCACGACGTTGCTTACTTTGGTCCCGCCTACGGCGACCATGTTCTCAGTGATTGATCTGAAAAATGCTTTCTTTTCCATTCCCATTCACCCTGATAGCCGATATCTTTTTGGGTTTACATTGAATAATAGATCTTATCGTTTCTGTAGGATTCCCCAGGGCTATACAGAAAGCCCTAGCATTTACAGTCAGGCTTTGAAACGACAATTGGATTCCTTTGTTCTGCTCGAGGGGGTCGCCCTCATTCAATATGTTGATGACATCTTGCTGGCGGCTGACACCCTGGAGTTATGTGAAAAAAGTACGTTATCCTTACTTTCCTTTCTAGCGTCCCGCAATCATAAGGTATCTAGGAAGAAATTGCAATTTTGTAGACCAAAGGTGACTTATCTGGGTCACCTTTTGTCTAAGGAGGGACGTGCACTCACACCGGACCGTATCCAAGTAATTTTGGATACACCGAGACCATCCACACAGAAGGATGTGCGTGCATTTTTGGGCCTCGTTTCTTTTTGTAGACAGTGGATATTGGGGTTTTCGCACATAGCTAAGCCATTGTTAGCCCTCTTGACAAAGGACACGCCTATCCCAATCCCTTGGTCAGATGAGTGTGATACTGCTTTTCAGCAACTACGACAGGCCCTTTGTTCAGCACCAGTGTTAGGAACCCCTGATTATGCAAAACCCTTTTCGTTGTATGTGCATGAGAAAGATGGATGTGCATTGTCAGTTTTAGTGCAGATGCACGGTGATAAGCAGCGCCCATGTGCATATTTTTCGGCTGTACTTGATCCTGTCGCCCGAGCATTACCAGGGTGTTTTCGCTCGGTTGCGGCGACAGCTGTGTCAATACGCCAAAGCGAGGGAATTGTGTTATCTCATAAGCTGTTGGTATTAGTCCCCCATGCTGTCGATGCCCTGCTTAATCAAACAAAGACGCAGCATTTGACCAGTGCCCGTTTAACGGGATATGAGTTGACGCTTTTGGCTCCTCATATTACGTTGAAAAGGTGCGTAACGTTAAACCCGGCAACATTGTTGCCATACCCCGAAACCCAGCCTGAGGCGCGGAAAGCGCATGATTGTATTCTCGTGACTGAGGAACAAACAAAGGGTCGTATTGATCTCCAGGATACGCCCTTTCCAGATGTAGATGGGGAACTGTGGGTGGATGGATCCTGTCTGAAGCTACCAGATGGTACGACTTCAGCAGCATATGCAATTACCACATTACAAACGATAGTGGAGACAGCACGCATACCACAGAAATCAGCTCAAGCAGCGGAACTGATAGCATTAACACGAGCATGTGAGCTCAGTACAGGATTATGTGTGAATGTTTATACAGATAGCCGCTATGCCTTCGGAGTAGCGCATGACTTCGGCCTACTCTGGAAGGAGAGAGGGTTTTTAACGTCACATGGAGTACAGATAATGCATGGAGAGTTAGTTCATAATCTTTTAACTGCATTGACATACCCAAAGAAAATTGCCATTGTTAAGTGTAGCGCCCATAGGAAAGTGGTTGATAAAGTTGGAGAAGGGAATGCGTTAGCGGATCGAGTAGCACGGGAGACTGCGATGCAGCCCGGTACTACTGCCATGTATGTAGTGAAGTCACAGGTGGAGAGATGGCATGATGCGAAGGAGGAAGTGCGAGAAATGCAAAGGACCGCTTCTGACAAAGAGCGGGAACAATGGGCTAGCGAGGGAGAACTGGATGACGAGGGTTGCTGGAGAAATAAGCAGATGGATAGATGGAAATTACCCACGGCCTTTGTACAACCTATGGTTCAGATGGCACATGGGCTAGCACATGTTGGAGCTTCCGCAATTGTGAAATTGCTTACCCAAGTCTGGGAGCATCCAGAGATTGCTAGCACAGCAAAGAGGGTGGTGCAGACCTGTATGATCTGCCTGAGGTATAACCCAGGAAAAGGTACTCGAACTCCAGCAGGAGGATTTGTGACACCCACTGCACCCTTTGAGGTTCTGCAGATGGATTACATCCAGCTTGAGCGCTGTAATAATCTGAAGTATGTTCTAGTAGTGGTCTGCGCTTTCAGCAAATGGGTTGAAGCGTACCCTACGAAAGACAATACTGCAATGACTACTGCGAAGCTGCTGCTGAAGGAGTTTTTCCCCCGATATGGCGTTTGTAGACTTCTGTGGAGTGATAATGGCCCTCACTTTGTAGCGGATGTTATAAAGTATGTCTTGAAGGGTCTAGGCATCACTCAGAAGTTCCACGCCGTGTTTCACCCTCAGTCTGCAGGCCTAGTTGAGAAGTATAATGGTACACTGAAGCTTAAGATCGCCAAAATTCAAGCTTCGACGTCTTTGACTTGGCCAGACGCTCTGCCACTGGCGTTATGGTCAATTAGATCAGTACCGCACTCTCGAACTGGCCTTACGCCATACGAGGTCGTTTTTGGACGCCCAATGAATATTTGGGGTCCACCAAGACCTAAGGCTGTGTATGATGTACCTTGTGTAATGATGAACGATTATCTGGCACAGTTAACGGATAACTTGGTTTCTATCCATCAACAGGTCCGAGAGGCGCTCCCTGATCGGTCTACCGGCGAAGGACATGGTCTCCGGCCTGGTGACCATGTCATGGTGAAAGTCTTCGACAGAACGAACAGCTTGGAGCCGAGATGGGTGGGCCCTGAGCAGGTCCTCCTCGCAACGAGGACGGCTGTGCGAGTCTCCAACAGAAAGAATTGGATCCACTCTCTGCACTGTAGGAAGGTGCCGCCCGGATTGGTGGAACCTGCCGTGCTGACCGATCAACGAGAAATTTTGGCTGCAGAGACAGGCCGTGCTGCGGAACCAAACGCTACTGAGGAGCTCTTTCCGGACCACGCGACTCCTGGAGGAAGGCGATATCATCTTCGACCAAGGAAGTGAGTTTTCCGGTACCGGGACATACTGTCAGAACGGCCCTTGGGTTAGTGAAACGGAGAGCCGATGAGGCAAGGGGGGGGGATCAGCCTTGCATTAGTGTAGCGACACCCGTCTTGGCCCGCTGGTGAAGAAATCAACCGCTGCCCAAGGGGAAGAGTTCTGACAGACTTTTAGTTTCAGGAAGATATTGGGTTTTATTTTTACTTTGATATGGAGAAAAAGAAAATCCTTTGTGCATTAGGGTTCATGTTGACAGTAGCCATTGTTGGGATAACCACATGGTTCGTGGAGGATGTAACTCCCGCTCGGAAGATTCTTGTGTTGACAACTCCGGTGCCTGAGGAGCACTACTTTTATACATTACCGTATCAAGAGTTGAAGCATCGACAATCTTACTTGAATAACACTTTCATCCAGATGCTGCATCATACCCACGTTGCTACGAATGCTACGAACTGTTGGATATGTGGGATGATGCCAGCTCATCAGAAGAAAGGAGGAACGCCATTTATACCACTTCCTTTCTCTCATAATGGCTCTTGTAGAGCATGGTATACTTTGCTTTTTGCCACTCGGAAACCGACAGTGGGACGATTGCTTTTTAGACTTAATAAAGAATGCCATCAAGACAAGAATGGGTATCCACAAGCGAATGGGACAATTTGGGAGTGGGAAGAGTACCGACCAGACAATGAATCCATTCCCTACATCTTTACGAACACAAGAGACACTGTGGGAAAAGATAAATTTGTGATTCAAGTAGCACAAGCTCAAGCGGACCTGTGTGTCCAGAGTGTGGGTTTCATCCCTGTTGGTGTCAGTGATTGCATTACTGTTTTGAATATTGACGGGTTGAACAATAGTACCTTCTTAGCCTCCCATAATACGTACTTTGTGTGTGGAAATAAAGGTTATTACCGTCTGCCGGCTGGGTGGTCTGGGGTATGCTATGTATCATTTCTATTACCTCCTGTATTCTTAGCTCCCGCATCTTATCATAAGGATTTGAAATTATTAAATAATGTGACTGTAAATAGGTATAAACGTACTTTATCAATTGACGATGTAGATCAGACTGACACCAGTCTGCAACAGTATATTGATTTTAACTTAGGACTGTTTTTCTTTGTTGGAGCTGCCCTGAACAGTAGGAAGATCCGAAGATTAACAAGAGTGGTAGAAGCTGTGACAAATCAGACTGCTGCTGCTCTTGGGAATCTTACGGAGGAATTGCAGATTACTAGAATTGTTGCATTGCAGAATCGTATGGTATTAGACGTTATGCTAGCTGATAGAGGAGGAGCATGTAAAATTATTGGAAGTAGCTGTTGTGTGTTTATCCCTGATCATACGCCATCAGTTTATAATGCCATCAATAAACTGCATAAAATTGCAGCTGAGATCCATACAGAAAACGGCACTTGGTCTTTTTCTGGATGGTTTTGGGCGTTAATTACCGCCTGGGGATGGAAGGTTCTAACTGGTCTCTGCATTATTGTAGCGGTTCTGTTTTCATGCTGTATTTGTATTCAATGTGGTCCCTTGCTCTGCTCATTATGTGTATCATTCTGTATCCCTGATAAGAAAGCTATTGCTGATGTTGCCCACAAAAAACGTTTAGCTAAAGAAGTTGAAGGAATGATGACAATTGACATATATGATGATTATCCTAACAAACCGGATGTCTTCAGTAAATGCTGAAAGGGTCGTCTGGTGTAAATTGAAACAACGATGTGATTAAGCATTTACTAAAGACATTAATTCCTCTGTTATAGATCGTGTTTTCTCTGTTATGTTGACCGAAGCTTGGACTCCATTTTGTATTGTCATGCTTCCACGTGTTCCCCACGAGAAGAGTCCAACCTCTGTGTTAGTTGCTCTTGTAATCTGCCCAGTAACAGTCTATAAATAGCTCCTTTGTCCATCTGGCACATGCCCAGACTTGACCACATCTGTTATCAGTTAGCCTTGCTTGACCATGCCTTCGCGGGCTCAAGGAGTGCGTTAGCTCCACCCACATATTGATTCAGTATTGAAAATGACCATAAATGGTAATGTTCTTCGTCTTCATGTTGTATCCACCCACTTATGAGCCCCTCTACTGTGTATAAAAGGGGACCATGTACGAAGGTTCTTTGTGCTACTCTATGCAATACTGAAGAGTGTTGTGTGGATTGTAGGACCACCCTTAAGGGTTAATAAATGCTGTCTTTGTACTTTGCAGTTTCCGTGCCAACTTCCTTATAGATTCCATTACAGGAGAGCGAACCTTTGTGTCCTGCGGGCCTAGCTGGGGCCTGTATTCATCAGGGCCAAGAAACCTATTGGCGGTGTATCATCAGTCAGGGGGGGCAAAACCAGAAGGAGGGGGAGAGGCCCGACGTATAGCGCCCTAGGGGGTAAGCAAGGCGGTAGTCTCAAGATCCCCCAACAAGTTACTTCCTCAGCTTCAAAGGCATCAGAAGTACCTGTAGAAAAAACAGGCAAAGCGACTCTTTTCCCCAAAAACAACGCCACCTCCCGGTCAGTCGGCAAGGAAGGAAAAAGGGAGATACGTAAAAGTACGATTCGTATAACCCCCTCGCTGCTTTCATATTTCAGGGTGCGGCCTCAAATTTTGGACATTCAACTGGGCCCAGAGGTTGTCAGCGACATTGCGGAAAATTTGGAGGGACCTATGAGCGATAAAAATAAGGAAGATTCCTTTCGCAGTGAAGATATATCTGGCTTGACTGAGCCTCTTGGGGCTAGACCCGTAATGGAGGTTTTAGTAGAGGACGCGAGGTCCTTACCGGACCCCGGGAAACTTGGTCCCCCCATGGACAGCAATGTGGAAGTTATGGGGACTACTAATCCAACCAACGGTGACCCCACTGGGGAGGGGGTCGAACGTGGTGGTGCTTTGGAGATGCTTCTGAACACTATGAGGGAGGAGATAAGGTGTGGATTTGCGGAATCAAAAAACAACCAAAATGAGATCAGGGCCATATGTGAGACTCTCGAGAAGAAGGTTGATGGTCTTTCTGAAAGAACAGAGCATTTGGAAAACTCAGTAGGGCGTTTGGAATCCAGTCTGGAGTCAGCAGAGTCCAAGATTTAATCTCTGTTAAAGGAAACTGATGTTATGAAGGAGAGAGTGGAGTCCTTAGAAAATTACTCCAGAAGGAATAACATCCGCCTATTAAAAGTACCAGAGGGGAAGGAGGGTAATGACGTTAAGGCATTTGTGGTGGCCCTAATAAAAAACTAATTCAACCTTGATGAGACGGCAGAGAGTCTTGGGAGGGACATTCAGAGGATCCATAGAGATCTTTTCCGCCTTAACCCCGGGAGAGTGAAACCAAGAAAGATTCTGGTGAATTTTCTCACCTATTCCCTCAAGGAGAAAATTCTTAATTCAGCACTTAAAGCGAAGTCGGTGACGGTGGTGCAGATCAGAGCTTCCGAATCCCCTCTACTTCCACGGACAGAGTGATCTCACAGTCACACACGCACACACACATCACACGCTGGTGGGGCCCATTACACCAACATTCATCCTACCACTCTTATCTGTGCCAAGTATAAGGGAAACACACCATTTAATACCTATCCGCCTATACTTTGAGGTCAATGCGACCAGCTTAGTTGCTTGTAAATCTAGCGAAGAACATTTCATAGAATACACAAATAAATTCAATAAACATGACAAGAAATAACCACCCGAGACAGAAATTCAAACAATTTGTTCATTTATCTAAAATTTCAGGAAAAGCCAATTAAATGCAAAATTCATTTTCTCATATTTACCTATTCTGTCTAAATGTCAGATCCTAAGTCAGAACCGGTCCTCTGTAGAAAAATTAGAGTTTTCTGCCGTCATGTAGAGTCATCGTCCTCTCCGTCAGCATAGGGACCTCAGATCATCAGCTCGGGAAGAAGTGGCGCTAGACCTCTCTAGTCTACTATTATTTATACTAAATTTTACATTCTATATAGTTACATTTCTTTATTCAGAACGGATGAATAGCGGAAATAATGTCATCTTGGTACTTTTTCGATATTATGCAAGATTTTCTCACGCATAGATTGTCCCAACTAATGAATAGCAGATTTGAACGTCCATGACCAATTCGATACTTTTACGGATGTCTCTACTAGGTGAAATTGTTTCAATAGTGACTTCATAACAAGTTCGTATCAACTTTTTCCGTCTTTCAGGGGCTCTTGGCAGATGTCCCGGACTTGTCATCATGCTTATGGCTTTTCAGTTCATAAGAGGTGCAAGGTCACAGGCAGAGCGAAGCCTTTTTGTAAATTTCCATCTACTCGAGTGCAGGCTGTGGGTGGTGGCCATTTTGCAGTAGGCCACATCAGTCAACTTAAGCAAAATAAACATAAAACAGAATTACTGCACGGAAATGATTATACAGTGTTATTCCCCTGCTAATACCCTTATGTGTGTGTATTTATCTAGCCATTTGCGACATCAAAAAGCCATTATTGCATATTAATTTAAGCGCAAAACACAATAACATCACATAAGCAACATCGTTTTCTGTCAGTTTGCTCACCAACTTAGTTCACTTATTATTTAGCCATGCAATAGCATTCCCACGTGTAATTCTCTTGTTAATAAGGTTGAGTAGACAACATTTGACAAACTTTTAATAATTAATAATTAATCAGTAGTACTTTTAGTTATAACATGCGAAAATGAAACAGGTATTCGGTTTTAAAGAAAAAACCCTGCTCCATCAACGGCTTCTGGTTTCTCTTTTGAGATCCGATCAGATCTGTCTAAAACCACCTTAGACAGACAGTGGGAGCTAGGCCAAAGAATGGACAAGTTTAGAGCAGTAGGGGCAACGGTACAGATGAGATTCCCTGCCTTCCTGAGGGTGATGCATAACAGCAAAATGTATAAGATACGATCCCCTCAGGAGGCCGACGACCTAATAGATTCCATCAGCCAGCACTCCTGAGAAGGGAAACTGATCGGGCTTTCAAGTTGAGATGTTCTTTTTCTTGTTTTCCTTTTTCTCCTTGATTCTCCCCTTTATAGGCTGCAGGTCCTCGGGTTTTGTCCTCGAGACAAAAAACTCTCAAAATGGCCCAGTTTGACAGTGTCACCAGGTTAACTGTGGGCTTTGCTCTCGGGAAGACATTAACTAGTATATGAGACATTCAAGAATAAAGGGTGACCAGAGAAAACAACTTAAATAAGGGGTTGGGGAGAAATAGGGGGGGAAAGGATTATAGCAAGTTAAGAAGGAGGCGAGAATAGGGGAGAGAAGATAAAAGAATATCTATAAAAATTAATTGAAAGGAAAAAAAAAATATATATATATATATTTCACAAAGGTTAGGAAAAGGTGGATAGGAAAAAAAAAAAGGGGATCATAAACACGATAAGTCAATTTGGGTAGCAATAGCTGAGGGGCCCCCCTCTCTTCTCTTCTTCCGTTTCCATCTCGTTATCATGACTTCTCCTGCGCCCTCCCTGCAAATATTGTTGCCTTAGTAGCCAATTAGATTCTGAGGTGGAGGTAAGCCGGTTCCTCTTCTTATTGGGTATTGTGGGGGCTCAGGGATGGTCTTTCTCTGACGTTAAACTGGCATTACATTACACCAGCATAGACAAGGGAGGGTTGTCCGGGTGGGGGGGTGAGGGAGGGGGTAAGGGTGGGGAAAAGTTAAAAAGTCCTCATAAGTTTGTCTCAGTTTTTCCGGTAACTTATAATTTAGCTTTTGGAGAAGTTCTGGTTAGGAGTTGTCGTAGGGATCGTTTTAGAAAGATTTGTTCTATAGGTAGAGGGATAGGAACGATGGGAAAGGTTAAGGCACTATGACAGGGTTGCCATTGTTATCCTGGAATGTCAATGGCCTGCGGGTGAAGGCTAGAAGACTTAGAATCTTACAGTATCTGAAAGATTCCCCCGCACAGGTCATTGTCATCCAGGAGACACACTTACTAAAACACGAGGTCAGGGATATGCTAAAGAATTTGAAATGGGTATGCACGGACCACAATGCCAACATACGAGGGATCCTAATAATATTTAAAAAACAGATTAGTGTTCAAATTCTGGATCAGAAGGAAGATCATAGTGGTAGATGGCTATTGGTAAAAGTGCAGTTAGAAGGGCTAGTGTACACCCTAGTGGGTTATTATGGCCCAAATCAAGATGACCCATCTTTTCTGAACAAAATTCAGAATTATCTGATTTCTTGCCAAGACCCCATCATTTGGGTGGGAGACTTTAATATAGTTTTAAATCCCAAGCTGGACAAATCGTCTAACTCAAGAGCAATAAAACTTTCTAAATCTAGGCAAACTCTTATAGGTATAATGTCAAATCTGGGGTTGGTGGATGAATGGAGGCAGAGATCGGGCAGTATACCAGGGGTTTCCTTTCACTACTATAAATATAAACATGAGTCAAGAATCGATTACGCTTTTTTCAGTCATAAGTTGATAGACGGTTTGAAGGAGATATCATATATCCCCTCCCACCTCTCCGACCGTTCTGCCATTTTTTTCATTCTGTTACACCATCAGCAGACCAGGCAAACCTTTTGGTTCTTTTGATTGGACGATTCTGTTTGATGAGGATGAAATGTGCTTCCTTGTTGCTGAAGTAAGCATATTCCTGGACATTAGTATAAATTCAGCCTCAATAGTCACCGTATGGGAAGCACTGAAAGCCTTCCTAAGAGGCTGCATAACAAACAGAGCCTCGTATAGACGTAAGGTCTATAGAACCGCTGTAACTAATATAGAGCAGGAGCTTAGGCAGATAGAGCTGAAAAGCATTCCACTCTCGGCAGAGAACCTGGAGAAGCGGGCTGCGTTGAAGGCAAAGCTTGGAAATCTACTTCAGGAAAGGGTGGCCAAGAGATGGGAGGCAAGTAAGCTGTCACATTTTGAGTACGGAGAGTCGGCGGGTAAAATCCTGGCGTGGAAAATAAAAGCAGATCAGGCCAAGAAATACATTAAAGAAATAAAACGGGTAGGGGAAGCCAAGGCTAGATCTACAACCACAGAAATAGGGACTGCCTTTCAGGAGTTCTTTCAAAATATTTACAAGGAAGACATCGTGGATGACCCCATGGCTAAGGAGGCCAGGGAGGCATGGTTAGATGAGGCTCACCTCCCCACATTTTCATCAGACCAGCGCGACCAATTGGAGACCAAAATAACAGAGGGTGAAGTCAGCAATGCCATCAAGCAATTGAAGCGAGCGAAAGCCGCAGGCCCGGATGGCCTTCCAGGGGAGGTGTACAGTGCACTGGGTTCAGTTATAGTTCCATCTTTGACCGCCCTTTTTAATGCTATATTCATGGAAGGCATGGCCCCGCCAGACTCGTGGAATGAGGCAACTATAGTGCTGATCCCTAAACCTGGCAAGGACCCGGCTGATTGCGGGTCCTATAGACCAATCTCACTCCTAAACAATGACTACAAGATCTTTGCGGCTATTCTCGCGGGAAGGTTAGGGAGTGAGATTGGGTCAATAATCCATCATGACCAGAAGGGATTTATAAGAGGGTGACAGCTGGCAGATCTCACTTATGATTTGGCTGGAGCAATTGATATCGCCACTTCATTTTGTCTCCCATTGGCCACCTTTACCCTGGATGATACCAAAGCTTTTGATAGGGTCAACTGGCCCTATCTGGCCGCGGTTCTGAAAAGGGTTAATCTAGGAGAAAATTTCCGTCGAGCTATCGTACTTCTTTAGAAGGATCCTAGGGCTAGACTTTTGGTTTATGGGGTCCTTACTGAGCATTTTAAAATCACGAGGGGTACCAGGCAGGATTGCCCGCTTTCTCCCCTCCTATTCAATTTATACACCGAACCCTTTGCTCAAATTCTGAGAGATGATAATAATATACCCTCTTTTGAGTTTGGAGGATGGGTTAAGCGGATAGGACTCTATGCGGACGACATTATTGTCTATACAAACGATCCTGTGCAGGCTTTCCCCGTCATTATCAATAGACCCTAGGAATTTGGGCGGATTTCGGTGTATGAAATCAACGAAGGAAAGACTGAGGTGATGACCTGGAATATTCCAAACCCGAAGTTGGTTGTCGTTCCAACTATGCGCTATTTGGGAATTAAGATCACTCAGGAGATTGGTAAAATGGCATATATTAATTTGGACCAGGTTTTCCGAGAATGTCGGGCACTATTAAAAGCCTGGGCCTTTCTTCAATTGACAATACTTGGGAGAGTTAGTTTAATAAAAATGTCCATCCTCCCCGAGTGCACGTTCATTTTTAACACCATCCCTCTAGCCTTTGACCATAAGCAAATAAAAAAAATGTCAGCAAGACAATTACAAAGCTACTAGACTGGCCTGGAAAAAACTGAGAAGGAGGAGGGAGAAGGGGTGGCTTACACTCCCGGACCTACAATATTATGCCTGGGCGTTTCAGTTATCATACTCCAGGATGCTGTTGAAATCTCCATCAAGCGCATCAATAGGTAATATGTTCAAGGCTATGTTGAACGGGGCAGTTTTGCCCCCGGATGGTTTTCTTTTTAAATTCGGAGACCGGAAGTTCTTCAAGAAGGTGAGGTTAAAGATCCTACTATCATTGGCTAAAGCTTGGAAATTGATTAGAGAAAGGGTGGGGTTGCCATATTTTTCTAGGCTTGCCCCAATCTGGGACTCCCCGGGGCTCCCTCTATGTTTAAGGGATAGTCTTGCAACACCTATCAGGGAGGCAGGGATAGTAAGTTGGGGACAGCTGCTAGTGGATGGGGCGCTGGTGGGGTGGGAGGAGTTATTTGAGAAGGTTGGCCCCACACTATCTAGATTTAAATACATGCAGCTTGTTAGCTGGTCCCCGGAATTGACTAGGAAAAATATATACTTGGGGAGGAGCAGCCTCCTGGAGGAACAGTTGAGGGGGGGAAAGAGGTAGCCTTTTGGTACTGGGCCATTCAGGAGGAGGTGGATGGGGACTTCACTCTACCCGATGAACAGTGGGGAGGGCTCATGGGTATGCAGTGTGAGGATATATGGATAAGATCTTTCACTCTCCTGTATAAGGAGTTTAAAGCTTGTAGGCTGAAGTATTTTATGATCTCTAATAATAGAGTTAGCTATCTTATAAACAAAGTAGAAAATGAACAAGTAAGTACTTTGTGGATAAAGCATACTTTGGAAGTAAATGAACCACGAGAATGCTATTTAGTAGGTTGTCAAGGAAACTATAAAACTAATGCCTGTTTAGGGAGGAGCATCGCATGTGTAGACTGAAATCTTTTATGTTTTTATGATTTGTACTAATTTCATATTGTACTGTAGAATGTAATATAAACTGTAAACTTAAGTGACTTAAAAAAATAGATTTAAAAACTCCAAATAATTTTGTATAATTGAAGGTCTTGTAGAAAACGATTGAAATGGCACAATACAAATTTGCTTTTTATAAATTTAAGTGCGGATTGGTACTGTGTCTCACAAAGGAAGACTGTACTTTCTGGGAATTGGAAGATTTACCTGCAGAGTAATACAATGAAAAGATGCATGAGGTTGATTCTGAGGCAGTGAAAACATGATCTGAGGCTGTGGATCGAGCTCAGATGAACTCTCCAAGGCAGATGTCAGACTATCCACTAGGCTAATGAGACAATGAACGTTTAGAACTTGCCTTTTTCCCTGTCCACGAGCTGCCTACCCAAAGTTTCATAACATCATGACATGTCATCTACATCCCTCTTATCAATTAAGAACATTTGAGCATAAGAGAGAGGTATCTTTCTTTGTTGGACAAAACAACACTGAAAGAGATAAAATTATCACATTATTCTGAGCTTCTTCTTGGAACCATTGGCGGAAAACAAATACCAAAATTGTTTCTCGGTGTTCTCTGTTGAACATAGACTTTCTCTTCCTCCTCACAAATAACTGGAACAGAAGAACATTTCCTGTACCTCAGTGAAGAATATCTACTGTACCTCATCTAAAAGGACTAATAAGGGTCTATTTAATGGAGGTCTGTGCCCTCTCCTCCTTGTGTCACCACTCCTACTCATCCTTTGATGCTAGACCTGCTAAATAGCCTATGCAATTGGCACCCACTCTTTGTTGATGCAATGTAAACAGATGCACTCTAGAGAAGCATTTCACGATGTAGCTGAAACCAGGACCACAATCCACAATTCCACTTGGAATGAAGAAAAAGTATTAAAGGTCGAAGGAGCAGAAAAACTTTGGAGACTTAGGGGCATATTCACAAGGATCGATCACCGAGTTAATGGCACTTTATCGCAGCTAAGGTAGCGATAAACTTATCGCCCCAATCACAAGCTTGTGTTAATATCCCACAGCACCAGTTTACAAGCGATAGCAGCCGCAAACAAAATTGCCACAGATGACCCCCGCAACTAACGCTAATGAGATGCAGAGTATGCGTTCCCATGCCAAAAGCCGCAACACCACTCCACAACATTCTCAACGACCAGCCATATCTGCAATAAGAGCACAAAACAGGCGATAAGGCTCGTTAGCACCAGGAAACTAACACCTGCTCTGACCTGGTGCAAAGTCGGACGACAGCCTGCACTACAAAAGGGAGCTCAGCCCAGAGCCACACCTGAAGAAAAACAGATGCAACCGGGCAACTGAACATGCAGCCCGGAGGGCCGAAAGGGCAACAACACCTGCCGCCACCGCCCCAGGACCCCCCCTCCCCAGCACCCCCGACCAAAGACATGCCACATCAGCTACACCTAAAAATGTACAAAATAATCCGCATGATGTCGCACAATCACAACTGGTGACATGTATGTGTCGTCACAAAAATGAGCATCACACATTCACTTCTGAAGCAACAAATGAAACTTTATTAAAATGAACACTGAACTGAAATGAAGACACATGTCGGCTCCCCTCGGAACAATCCGTAGGTCAGAGCCTGCAAGACAAAAATCATAATGAGAAGGTGTGTCCTGCGCACATCAAAGGACAGAGAGAGAGCGAAGGAGAGAGAGAGGACTAGAGGGAGAAAGAGAGATAAGAAGAGAGGGGGGAGAGAGATATGAAGAGAGGGGGAGAGAGAGAAGAAGAGGAGAGGGGGAGAGAGAGATATGAAGAGAGGGGGAGAGAGAGAAGAAGAGGAGAGGGGGAGAGAGAGATAAGAAGAGAGGGGAAGAGAGAGAGAGAGAGAGAGAAGAAGAGAGGGGGAGAGAGAGAGAGAGTGCCGCCCCTGCGCACCCAGGCCACACTGCTCACCTGGTGCCTCCGGTGTGTCTCCAACCACTTGCCGGTATGTATTGCAGTTCACCAGGTCACACATCTGAGACAGACCCATCATCTCAGAGTCCAGATACATGATTGGCACAGTACACACAATTGCAACATCGACTGCCCGCCCATGCACACCCGGGCAGAGGCAAACCCGGCCGCTCCCGCCACCCATCGGAGCATGCCTGCCCATGCACATCCAGGCAGAGGCACCCCAGCCCCTCCTGCCGCCCATGGGAGCATGCCCGCCCATGCATACCCAGGCAGAGGCAAACCCAGCCGATCCCGCCACCCATCGGAGCATGCTTGCCCATGCACACCTAGGCAGAGGCACCCCGGCCCCTCCCGCTGCCCATCGGAGCATGCCCGCCCATGCACACCCAGGCCTCACTGCTCACCTTCCGCCACTGGCGTGCAGACAAGAGGTCCCACCACGTGCCACTGCAAGCCACAAGCCCAGGGCCCGCAGACATGGCACCCTCCACATCATGCAGCCCCGCTCCGCAGGCCACCAGGTCTCACATTTGGTGCTGGGTCTTGATTACTCCATGGCAGAGGACATACCAGTGCACCGGGCATCATCGCAGGCTGCACACCCGCTCAGCCCAATAGGTGCCACTAACTCTGTGATCCCGGAAGCAACGCCACGTGGTGGTAGGCCCGCGCTGCCCGCTGGCTCTGGCCTACACTGCGGTCCAGCAGGGCACACAAAACCTGAGCTGTCCGGACCACCGGGACAGGGCATCATCGCAGGCTGCACACCTGCTCAGCACTTAAGGTGCCCCAACCTCATTGCACCCAAAGTCACCGTCCCCTAGTGGGGTGCCTGTGCTGGCTGCAAAGCTTCAGGTGCCACTAACCCTATACAACTCCAGTCAGCGGCACATGGTGATAGGCCTGTGACGGCCGCATGGCCTCGGGTGCCACTAACCCTGTGCGCAACAACTCATGGGTCCTTTATGATTGAGAACCGCAGAGCGTCCGTCATCCAGTCACCACCGGCAGAGGGGAATGTGACGTCGTAGGCCCCTTATATTGGCAGAGGCACATGGCCTGTGATGTCTGTGCCGGATTGGTGTGGTGTGTGTGCAAACCTGCCCTCAGGGAGTGGCTGTGACATGCTGACAACTAGACCAGTGACCTGCACACCACCAGCGAGTACGTCTGTGACGGGTAGCAATGAGGGCCCCCCTTGGAGCGTATGCGAAGTGGTCTGGCCTGCCGTACGCTGGACCAGCGCAGGGCTTGCAACAATGACTCATGGGCTCTGGGCGTGGTTCAGTCCATGTCCGGACATGGAAGTGACTGATGCGTGTGTCCCTGTTGTAGTGTTCACGGCACCCGGAACACAATAGGCAATGTAGCACCCTCTGACTGGCATCCCACAGGATGAGCATCATTGACACAAGGAAAATCACTGTCCTACATTCATCCACACATTCATACATGAATGATGAAAGACATAACACAGCAGTGCGTTACTGAATGTTTATTGCACATCCAGTGGAGTTTTGCAGCTGGAGCGGTACAGGGCCATGCCAAGCATACCACACAATATGTGCCCGTGGAGGGCCAGCCAGAGTCAATCCGGGGATGACAAGTACTGCAGGAGAGGAAGTGCAAAGTCCGCAGTCTGCTCGCTGTGTCATTGGTCATCAAACAGGATATGGCAGTCCACGTCGCTGTCCAAGGTGAGTGCATCGGAGTGTATCGGGGTCAGTGGAAGGTCATGGGGCCATGTGCGGCACCAAGCAGAAACAGGTCAGGTGGCAGAAATGAATGTTAGTGCCTTCTTCTGATCACAAACCCATCCACGTCCTCGTCCCCGGATGTGTGCTCTTCCCCACCTGTGGGTGTTGCAGTACCGGCTGAGGCACTGTGTGCCACTGACACATAAGGTGCCAGAGTGGATCCGTTTGCTGCACTGTGAGGCACTGGCACACCAGGGGGCGGAGATGTGGATGGTGTGGGGGCAGCAGCATTCATCATCACCACACCTTGTGGCAGCAATGCCATGATGAGGATCTGCAGTGCATGGTAGATCCCAGCTACATTTCGCTGGTGTGCAGCGGTGGCTGCCATCCTTTCCGCCTCCATCCGCACCATGTCCTCCACGAGCCTCCGCCTGTGTACCAGCTCACGGCTGGTATCGCTGGAGCCCTTCTGAGCGGACAGGTGTTCTTCTTGCTACGTCATGACTCCAGCGATGTCAGTCAGGGCTCGTTGGAGACCATGGAGCGGGCCTAGACACCCAAGGATGGTGTCCAGTTTGGTAGCCATGAGGTCGAACCTCACCTGCACCTGCTCAGCCGTCTCCCTCTGGCCCTCAAGCACACGGTGTTGGAAGGCCGTGTGTTGTTTCTGGGGGTTTGGGGAGACTGCTGGGGCCACGGGTGCCTCCTGCTGGGTGGTTTGAGTGGTGGGTGGGGTCTCCTCGATGCAGCTGGGCAGCACTGACCCTGGAGGTGAGTCGCGGATGATATCTAGGAGGGCTTGTGCGTCGATGCTGTGGTTGCCCTCCTCGTCATCAGTGAAGAGTGGCTGGGACTGCTCTGCAGGGGGCGTTGATGGTGGCCCTGCAATGTGAAAGTGGAGATGGTGTATTGCAATGTGTCCACATGCATGTAGCCGAAGGGTACATGTTGACATTCAGACAGCATGGCATTGTACATTGTGACAGTTTATAGATCTGGGCGATGACCCAAAGTCATGGAGGGTGTGCACTGTGCTCTGCTTGATTGTGCATGTGTGCCATCGTGGCCATCTCCACCCGTCCCCCCAGTACCTGGTGGTTACTCGCCCTGTTGCGGTTGTGTTGTGTCCTGTCGAGCAGTGTCCGGTCCCCTGACTCCGGCCACAGTATCCACACTGATGACAGTCGACACCAGCTCTTCCATGTCATCCAGTATGAGCTGTGGCGCTGGGCCCCCACCTCCAGTCTGCATTACTGCCTTCTGGTTGACTGCGAGTTTCTCCTTGGCCTTTCGCTTGATGTCATTCCATCGCCTCTTGACCTTGTCTATTGTCCTCTTGGGCTCTCCGACGGCATTCACCTTGTCCACGATGTCCTGCCATATTCCATTTTTGGTGCCCAATGACACGTTGGAGGTGACGAACAGTTGTTGATGGTGTTCCATCACCTCCGTGACTATGATCCTGTTCACCTGCGGACTGAACTTCGGCTTCCTCTTCTTCTTGTCCTTGCCCTTCCCTGTCCCCGAGGTCCCGGGCTGGTCGTCCGGGGTGCTTGTGGGGTTGCGCTTGTTCTCTGCGCCTGCTCCGGCTGCCTCCATGGTGCTTGGGTGTTAGTCAGTTTGTGTTTGGGTGTTTTTTCTACTTTTATGGTGATTATTCCTGCCTGCCAGGTGTGTGTTGCAGGCCTGGCACTGCCTAGTGCTGATTTCCTCATCGTGCTTTGGCCCATCGCAGGTTTATTCGCGTTGGGGTTTGTGTTTTTATCCCCCTCGAGGTGGTTGTATCAATCCCCCTCGAGGTGGTTGTATCACGGGCATTGGTCACGGTTTCTGCAAACTATCACATGGGGCCACCTTGTTGTGAATTCCACGTTGACACAGGGTTATTTTACCTCGATAGGCTGCGATGCGTAAAGTTGCGTTAACATTTTTTGGTGATGTTTAGCACACGTTCTTGTGAATATACCCCTTAAAGCATACAAGAGCTAATGTGGCTAGTTCACAAATAAAACAGCTGAGTTATAGCTTGCAGAGATTCACACTTTTATGCCTATGCACTAGTGTGGCAATATTCCGGTGCGAGTCCTCTAGATACCATTTTTTTCTCATCAGTGCTAGTTTGAGTAGTCATCAACCCACAAAGTAGAAGAGACGAGGGATAGCACTGTCTCTGACTCCCTCATACACACTTAATCACACACGACAGAGACAGAAAATAACAGAAAAGAGCCAGTATAGCAGTCTAGGATGCTTAGGAGTGGGAAAATCAATAGATTTTATAATACTGCCCTCACACACCCGAGAGTGTCATGCTTCATCATTGGGCCGCATCATACACCAAGGTGCAGACCAACACCTTTGGTGGAGCGCAATTTTTTTAGAATGAATGATGAAAGTCGGTGGTGAGGGTAAAGTATAAAGACAGAACAGTCAGAATAAACACAAAATTGTGCTTCTCAAAGAAAAGGACAACAGATAGTCTCTCAGAGTAAAGGGACCAAAAGAAAAGCAGAAAGAAATCTAAAACTGTCTAGGGGTTGACTCTCACACTTTTATTCTTGTCAACCTCTGGCAGGGTTAAAATGAAGAAAATGGGGTATCCAGGGCAGGTAACGACCCTATAATCCCCCTGCTAAAACCAACATGTTTCTGCCAGCTATTTACGTGCCCAGCTGGGTCACTCTGGCATTCATCAGGGTGTTGGTCCCTTTGGTGTGGTCTGTACCCCTTGTCGTGTACTTACTACCTTATTCGTTCGGGGCAGTATCCCCGCTTCGCTCTTTTGGAATTTCCAAGAGGAAGGACATATCTATAAAAGGAAGAGGAAAACAGTGGATAATCATTCCCACTTAACCTCTTTTTGCAAATTGAAACATCATTGAATATGCCACGCATCCTTCCTATGTGAACCATGTTCTCTCAATGCAGCCTATCTTCCAGCACGCCCAGTGCCCAAAATTTGAGGGAAACACTAGCATCCGACACCTTCACAACAGGTTAGCTGGTTTCACGAGTCACCTCTGTGCATGTATATACAGATAGTGATCCGAATAAAATACCCTAACTATCGGTAAAAACATGCCCTATTCAGTGAAGTGCCTGTGTCACACCACGTGTTAATAGTCTATATCACCCCTTTGTGTACCCATCTTTACACTTAACAAAGAAATACTCACAAGAGTTTACGAAAAATTGTTCTAAACCCGGGACAGTGGGGGCGGGTGCACTTGTCGTCACACTCTGCATAAAAAATGGTCAATAACTAAGAAAGAAAGACTCGTTTGTATGGCACAAAGATACTCGCTTAAGAATTAGTCCCCTAGTCCAAAAAACTTTTGAATACTTTGGTTCTTTGACTGTCACACACTAGCGTATTCAGGGCAATGGTAAAAATTCGTAAAAGCAACTGCCCAGTAGTCGCAATGCCAGAAGTTATTTCGCATCCACACAGTCTCTCCACTCGAGCCATCCTTACACCCAATTAAGTGCCAGAGAGCATTCATGTTCCGAGTGAATTACTCACACTCCCGCATCTAAATCAAACGCTTACTACTCCAAAGAGGCACTCGTTCCTCTTTCCCCTCGTCTGTCCTCCGCCGATACGATTAACTCCCCTCGGGTCCTTTTTTAATAGGGAACATTGTTTTCGTATACGCGCGGTCCTCCACGCCCATTCTGCGTGTTACCCGGCAGCCTCGCTGTTTCAACAAGATAGAAAGAGGCCTTCTAGATGCTATATTGCCATGTTATTTTCGAAGCGGCCATCTTTGAATGCCTGCCGGTTAGTTACAATCTAATTAACCCAAAGGTATTCATCCCGGTTATGGGGGAAGAGCGGGGAGGGTTTTAATATACTCGTATTTCATCATTCTACCGAGTATTAAATTACTGTGTCGTGTCACTGGCATGTACAAGAGGGCAGTGTGCTCCAAAAACTTTTTACTCTCCTTTCTTCTGAATAGATACAGATCATGTTTCCATCTATCAAATCCTATTGTGTGATTCCATACAACTGGAACCATGGGATTCCATCGTTTAGTCCTATGGTATGGCTATTCACACGCTCTACCCATCTCTGTTCTCTCAGTAGTAGGAAGCTAAAGGTGTCATTCACATTCTGCGGAATAAAGGGTTTGTCCACCACTAGCCACCTCAGGTCTTTCTCATCATGTTTTTTCTCCAAAAAGTGAGCAGTAAGTTTCGTGTTGGATTTACCACAGCGTATTGTGCTCATGTGTTCTAAAATCCGAACTTTTACTTTTCGTGTGGTCATGCCCACATATAATAGATTACACGGGCACCTCAGAATGTAAATGACGTTTTCAGTATTACATGTGGTGTGTTGTCTAAGTTCCCACGGGCTCCTCAAACCAATGTCAATGTTTTTCCCATTAATTGACAAGGGGCAGGCTCTACAAGATCCACAGGCATAATGTCCAACCACCGGGGGTAAAAAATGTGGGCCAGAACCCAAGTGACCCACATCTCTAGTTAGTCTCGGGTGAGTATTCACAATTATGTTCTTAATACTCGCACTCTTCTTAAATGCAAATAAAGGGACAGGTTTATTCAGTCCATTTGAATTAAGAATCTGCCACTTCTTCTGAATGATTTTCCTAAGGTTGTTCGAAGCTGTGTTGTATGTGGTCACACAGATACTCCTGTCTGTAGTTTCTCTCTGATTGGTCTCCAGGAGGACATCCCTGTTGCAATTCCTTGCTCTTTTCTGGGCACTTTTAATTACACCCTCAGGGTAGTCTCTGTTTCTTAACTTCTCACTTAGGATAGTTGCTTCCTTTTTGTACTCTTCCACATGTGAACAGTTCCTGCGGAGACGCAGAAACTGTCCATAGGGAAGATTCTCCCTCAGGGTCCGTGGGTGGAAACTCAGAAAAGATAGTAAGTTGTTCCTATCCGTTTCTTTATGGAACACACTGCTAGTCAGACCCCCTCCCTCTGCTTTGATATTCAAGTCGAGGAATGATCTAGTTTGAGTAGTACCTTTTTCACTAAAATTAACATTAACGCCATTTACTTGAAACTTTGAATCTGTATGCTAGTTGCTAATCAATTTTTTTCTGCCAGCTAAGTAAAAGTGGCACAAAAGATCCTCGGTTTAAATGGAAGTTCATTTTTTTCACAGCTCCGTAACTGTTCACCTGGTAAGGTTAGTCTGTTTGTGAAATACCATGTGAAGTTGCAATGTACAAATATGGGAGTGGATGTGAAAGAAGTATTCATTCCACCGACTTCTATAGCCTTGGATTTTTTTAGGACACATTATTTTCATTAACAGCCATTTCTTTGGCTGTATTCTTACCAGTACAGTTTATTTTTACCTTAATTCTGCAACTGGTGAAAAAAAAAGTATCAAACTGGAATTTGAACCATAAATTAATTTCTACTGAAATGCCCAACTATTTACTTATATCTCTTAAAGCGATTTTGAACATGAAGCCTTTTCTGTTGTAGCTAAGATGAAGCTGACTCCAAAGGCATGTACATAGCTCTTTGTGGTCACAGCTCATTGGTGCCTTTGTAGAGTCCGCCCATCTGCTTCAGCTGACTAACTACAGAATGCACAGAATGGAAGATGGCGAGAAATATGGAGGGGCCAATTGTGACATCTGTGTTTTAATAGGACTACTATTTCCACCATTTTTTTTTCAAGAGCTATTGTGCCATTTGCTGCTGAAAGGGGTCATGGAACTTCTGACAGATAAACCAGTTTGCCACAGTGGAACGTCCCTTCTGAGGCTGGAGGAAATTAAGGTCCTGAAACACATGAACCTATTACCTGTCTGGGACAATTCCAATGCACTATTTGTACCTGTACATTTTTGTCTGGACCTGACCGTACTGGACTGGGTAATATGGGTTGAGTCTAGGAGGCAATCATGATCCCATGTTTCCTTATGAGCTGGTTTTTGTCTTAATGTGGATCCCTAAATCCAAAGTTCTTGATTTTTGCGACATTTGTCTAATTAAGATTTTGTCTGCGTAGCTAAATTGTTTCTGACCTTGCTGCTTGTGAAACATTAAAGATAGTGAAATAAAGATTCTTCACAGGAATCTGCATACCTTTGTGGGTTAAATTGTTTGGACCTTTTGGGGGCTCAGTCTCAGGTCACATCAAGACTGTTGCAGCCCTCCACCATAGCCCACTCCCCCATTCCGTAAAGGGCAGCTAGAAATCACAGGAGATGTATTTTTCATTCTACGTGACCTCCACCGTTTCCCTCTCCTGGTTTCCTTCTATCAAAGCTCTGATGAAACAATTTGGAATGATTATGTAGAAACGTGGACATCCCGGAATGATTATCATATTTTCAATCCTTTCTATTCCTCCTAACCTCCTCAATCAATTCCAGAATCCTACTTCCGGAAAGGGAACGCAACATTTCTCTGGAGCACTTTTTTCTGGAGATTGGGACATTAATGTCAAAGAGGCTTATTTATGGTCTGCCTGCGCTGAAGGAAAGCAGTAAATGATATTTATCTAATCTCTCCAAACGCAAAGTTTCCCAGCTCTCTTTATATTCATAAATGTTGTATGTCTATCCTTTGCAGGGAAAAGCTCTCTTCAAGTCGACCATTAGTTTAAAAAAAAAACAATTTCGCTTTAGAAGTTTGTTTCTTGAAAACAAAAAAGTTTGCTGAGTGTGCATTTTAAACTTGGCACCCCTCGATAAGCATTTACTGCTGTGAAAGGAGCTACCATGGCTTGGCGCCTTTCACAGCAACGACATCCCCACCAGGAAGGTGGGAAGCTCTAAATATGGTGGGTGGCTCTGATGCAGCGTAAAAGCTGATCATGTTTTTCAGAACACATAAACCAGTCTTGACAACAAAAACACACATGTGCCATCTGAACACGTCTGAAAAAACCACACTGAAACTGAGAAAAGTTGAAGTACCAGCAACGTAAAAAAGAGCTTGAATAGATACAAACAGTAGGACTAGTAAAATAATGAATTTTCCAAGTTTATTAATTGACTATCCTATAATATTAACAAAATCATTATGAAAAACTAATGATGAAACTTAGCGTTTCTATTGACTTCCTTGTAGATGCGCCATAACGAATTAGAAAGTGGTGCAATTCATGTATAAAATGTTCTTAATGATGGAAACTTTCAGTATAAGTAGTTTACATTACAAAGATCTTATAACCATAGAAACAATTTAATTTAATGATTTTTAAAAGTAGTTTACATGTAGAAACCTTTTGAAATATTTTGGTAGTAGGCCATAATTAGAGTTGAACATTTTTGTGTAATAATCACTAGCAAATTTATAAGTATTGTCATATATGATATGTTTGACATTTTCGTTATACTTGCACATAATTAGGAGTTTCTTTTACTAAAAAATAAAATGCTAACTTTAAAATGCATTTGAATTGACCTTTTTCCGTGGGCTGCATTATTTCCTAGTCTGATGTAATGGATCATTAATACATTTCCTCAAATGTTGCTTTACATGTCCTGTTTATGTGACATTCTTTAAGTGACAAGAGACACTTTCAGTATTTCTTTGCGTGTGAATTGATGGTAACCTGATGTTTGAACTATATATCTGTGAAGAGCAACAAAGTAAATAAGCTCTTTGTCAACTAACCTGTGAGGACGGAATGGACAGTCGTTTCATATGATGAGCATGGGAAAGTATGCTGGAGTATCAATTTGTACCTGTAGAACTGAAGAACAATCACATGATGATCAGACCAGGGGCGTCCGCAGAACTTTTTTCAGGGGGGGCATCATTTTAATATAATTCATCCTCCAAACCTTTCCAAAAAGCAGCCCAATCTTGAATTCTATTTAAAGGGCAAGCGAAAATTCCAGGGGGCAAATGCTCTCCTTGCCCCCCTCCTCCCGGACCTCCATGTATCAGACCATTTCATGGTGACTACTGATGTCACAAACGAACAATGTGGAGTATAAAAAGTGACTTTTCCAGGAGGAGGGAGGCTTTTTTTCATTCCACCTCTCCTCAATTGTCGACTGCTTGCCCATGCCTTTTTCCCTTGCCTGCTGGACAATTTGAAGCTGGCTGCAGAGAGACCAGACTTGAACTTTCCTGATTTATGCTCCACTCCCTTCGTCCATGCCCATGAACTTTTCCCTACTGAACTCTAACTTGATCCTTTTGGCCATGCTAAGAGAGGTCTTGTGAACCATCCTGCTGCCTTTGTTGGTGATAGAAATTAATAATTCTAAAACATCCTCTTTATGGATTCATTTATTTAGAAATCGATTTACTTTGACTAGATTATGGTTTTATATTTCAAGATGTTACATTTATGACAAGGCTTCTTAAAATGTTACTTATCTGCGTTCATTTTGGATCTTTAATAAAATAACCAAATTATCTAAATTTGGCTGAGTCTTTTATTGTGTCTTAATGTTCTTTTTACAGAAACTGTAATTACAATATCTGATTTCTAAATGCATGATAGAGAACGTCATGGATTATTCTCAGAACATCAGGTTATTTTGCTCCAGTTTTGTGTAGCCACAACATAGCTATTGGTTTGTATTATTCTTGTCAGAGTGAACTTCTTTAGGAAGTTCAGTTTTCCAATTGCAGTCCTCTATTTTTATTTCATGGTTTTGAGAGTAATATATTTGAACCTGATCTCTAATTTTTGAGTGAGTTGGCAGCCAATTATTGGCTCTCATTCATAGGCTGACAGTGGGACACATGGTTTTCTCATCACTCACTACCACAAAGACAGGAGGACCATCGCCTCAGTGGGTGAACCATAGAATCCGAGAGTAAACAGTTACTCGTATGGGACCGGTGCTTCCGCTGCAACAGCCCTCTACCGGGATGCCTGTCATCACCTCCATCCCGCTGGCAGTCTGATAGGCCTTCCTTCAGTGGATAAATAAGGCTGAACGTCTCAATCCGTGTATGCTTAATCTTATCCACCTACTGCAAATACACACAATATTGCCTCTGTGCTACAGCTACAGGCACACAAACTACAATTTACCTGTCCATAGTGTGTGTATCTTGCCAGCCCTCTGGGGCTCTACACCTCTACTGAAAGCTAAAAGCAAAAGCACTGCACATGTCAGAGAGAGAGAGCGAGAGAGAGAGAGAGAGAGAGCAACTGCTCTGCTTCCTCCTCATCGCGCACTTACCATCCTGGATCCATGTTTCCCACACAGTTCAGGCCTCTTGTTACTAAAATCCCATATTTCCCAAAAATATAATGATTCTGACATGTACGAACATTCCAGCGGACTGCTTCTCTGCATCTATACCACTCAGTCGTGGAAGCATTTACCATTCCATCACCTTCCCTTGCGTGAACTTTATTCAGTTCCATGTTTCCAGAGGTTATACACTTGTGAGCTGGAAAAAACTTTACTAATGAAGCTGCCATTTATGAGAGGCACCAGTGATTTCATCCTTATTCCCCATTTTGCTTTGACTCTGGTCTGACAATGCTTTACATGGATCAATCCCATCGGTCAGCAGAGGAGGGTACCAAGAAGGTATCTAAGGCCCTATGCCAAGGGAGGGGCTTTAGCTGCATCAACAGCCCATGGCTGGAGGTAGGATGGAAAAGCAAGAGGGAATCTGAAAACCTCATCCAAGTGTGGCAATCTGTCAAGGACTTTACAAAGTGTGCCTGCATTACAAGAGTTTTTGCACCCCTCATGCAGTATCACCGCTCATGGAATTCCCAATAAAACGGGTGCACTAACGTCTGAGTACAGAATTATTGCACTATTCTGAGAATTCCACCATTGAATCGGGAACAATTAGAAGAATCAGTGTTTGGCATTCATCCTCTCATGTCCCCCCATCCCCTTTCTGAGACTTTTTTTCTGCACACTTTTCAATCTGTTTTACCTGATGAATTTACAGAGAGAATTAATTGGAGATTGCAATGTTTGCAAATTACCCGTAATCTTGATTGGTGACTCATGTTACTGGCTCTGAATGAGGGTCTCAGTGCTCACGGATCCTGTTTAGGACTTGGGATTTACTTGGATGCAATGAGTATAATTGTGCTAAGTGTAATAGCTAGAGCTTCCTCTTGCATTTTGAATTTCGCTGAACCTCCTTTTACAAAGAGTTGCAGGGGGTCTGTTGTGTGTACGCCCATACAAAGCATCTGCCTTTGTTTTCTTCTGAGGGCAATGATTAAGGAGCTGCAGACAAAAATAGTTTGTGGTGTAGCAGGAGGCAGGCACATGGGTAGGTGAGATAGGCCTGACACCCATTTTCTGCAGTCAATATCTACAAATTATAATTGATACCTAGACAAAATTGTTGTGCATTTGCACTTAACAAAAGAGAAAGTGGTTGTAAAACATAGACTCTTTATTTACAGTCTATATATTGTTGATTCATACCAAATTAAATGACATAATAAAGCACTACTGAGAAAAGTCATTGATTGAAGGAAATTGAGATCGATTGATGTGACAAAGATAGGTACCTGAGCCTGAAAGAAAGTAAATATTTCTCTGCTGTAGGCCCAAGGGTCTGATTTGTTGCCACTGTATGAGTTTTTGTTCTCAGTAGAGACAGGCTTCTATTGAGTACAATGCAAAGGGAAACATCTTTTACCCTGCACTTTTCATAAAAATGACCAGTCTTTACAATGAAGCCAGTGCACTGCATGTGATGTTACCACGCGTTACTTTACCACGCAAGTTGTCACAGTGACTTGCTGTAAGGGGTCATGTTATTGGACTGGTGTTGGATTTGTAAGTCCAACACCTTCCCTACTATTGCGTACAATGAAGTTGAATAGTGATTTATACTATTCCAAAGTCCAACGCCTCCTAAAGCAAGTTGTTGTAATGACTTGCATGCTAAACTAATGTGTGGTAACGTCAAAAACAGGGTATTGATGGCACTGTAAAGGCGTGCGGAGTAAATGCCTGCGGTGTTCCGTCATGCAACCTAATGCAAACCCTTCACAGGGACTGAACTCTGGATACCTGTGCTTGCTTAGATGATTGAGAGAGAGTCCACTATGGGGCAGCTGAAGATGGGAGTAAATATAAAAATTAACACAAAAAAGAGGATTAGAGATTAACAGGAGACAGAGGGGGTTGGGGAAAGGTGTGCAGTGGAGGATACGGGTAAGAAGTGCCTTTCAACAGCCTGCAGAATCTGCAGGGGGCACACTGAATCTTATGAGGTGGGCTGCGGGCTAATTGCACAGATGTTGCTCTGTACATTTGAAGGGCAGGCAACAGAGAAAGTTAAGACCTCTGCTGCCTGCTAGCCTGTTGCTCACCCTTGATTTACTGGTCCAGAGGCGGTGCAGAGGAGCCACTAATGAGAAGGTCAACACCAGGATTTTATTAACTGAAATTTTGCTGACACTTTTGTAAAAATGGTGGGATTTTCCCCAAAAGTGCTGATGTAGTGATTTTTTTGTTAAGAATTAGATAAACACGATATGCTTAGGGTTGCACAAAGTCAACACTGAATAAATGTGGTACTTAGCTCCAGTAACCAGGTTTTAAAACTTGGGGGCCGATTATGATGGCGGGAGGACTTGAGTCCTCCCTCCATCGTAGCGGGATCGGGACCGCCAGCATGTAATGCGGCGGTCCTGGACCCCTAATTACGATGCGACCGCTACAGCGGCAGTCGCATCTAGCAATTTAACATTGCGGCGGGTGCTGCTGGCTGCAGCACCCGCCGCAATGTTAAATGCCATGTTGTGTATTTCCCTGCACAACATGGCAGGCACCGTGCGGTGCCTGCCACCTTGTGCATGGAAATGCTACCCCCAGTGCACAACAGGCTCCCCCAACACTGAGGGGGCCCGCAACTGGCCCCCCGAATCCAGCCTCCATCAGCCTTTCCATGGCGGTTCCACCGCCATGGAAAGGCTAGCTGACGCTGGCATTGTGATCGGGTGGGTGGTGCCTGCTAGGCACGGCCACCTGATCCCTGGTCTAATTCGCTTCACCAGGCAATCGTTACGATTGCCTGTGGTAGAAGCGTGGCGGGCGGGCTTTGCGCCCGCCACGCTTGCGGAACGATTCCCCCCGCCATCCTGATGTGGCGGGGGAAATGGGCATTCAGATGGCGGAGGGACCGCCACCGCACGGCTTACGGTGGCAGTCCCTCCACCATCGTAATCAGCCCCATAGCTCTGAGGTGAAAAATAACAGAGCTGTTCATTTTAATACAAGAATTGCAGGTTTGTTTCCTGGATAGATGTATATGAAATAGTGCATGCTTTATATTCACTATCTCTTGTACTCTTGAAGGTTAATAAGATTATTTTGAGGAAATGGTGTGCTGCTGCTTGCATTCAAAAGAAAATAATTAATTGTTGGTGATTACCATTTTGTCTAGTGTCCTCTGAATATGTTCAGTTTTCTTTCTTTATACGACTATCTATTATTTAGAGCATGGTAATGTATTTTAGTATGAATCTGTGAGGGTTTACATGCCCTCATTGGTATATATTTGCCAGAATATTTGCCACATAATTTGCCTTAAATTATTTTATTTTATATGCTGCATACATTTTCTTTTTATTGCCGCATAATGCAGGCAAACATTCAACATAATTTGGACCAGCGAAGGCTAGTGATGTACTCTGGCCAGAAGAAAAAGAGCTCCATTGCTTTTTGGTAAGATTCCTGATGGTAAATATCCCCATACATTAAACATGAGGGTCATCAGAGATCTACTCGGCTTAATGTAGTGACATAGGATTTTATTTAGATTTTGTGAGTGGCTAGTTGTCCACCGTGGGGCAGAGGTATTATCCTCATCTGCCCATTTGGACTACTGCCCACAGTAGTCTTTAGAGCTCTCTGTCTTCCCATGGAGGGAGTTTGTTTTCTAAAACAAAAAACGAGTGGGTCTGACAAGTTGGAATTCTTTCCCTAGGATATGGGGGCCATTTGTAATTTGTCTCTTAGGGTCTGCCAGGCTAGTATGTTGGACCATCTGTTCTAAATAGGTCTGGTGGTCTGAGGTACTTAGATTGACTGCCCAAACTCCAGAGGCATCACTAGCTGAAACATGATGGTACACCCTACTTTAAATCAGGGGAGTAGCTTTAGGCATGGGGGAGTGGGGAGTTGGGGTGTATCACCCCCCTAATAGATGCATTTTCTGGTAAATAGTTGGGTAGAGCTGCTTTTAGTCTTGTATGATGAGGTGTCTGTCGAAATTTACCAGGAATTTCTAAATACACAAAGACAAAACAGCACACACACACATAGTGTCTGTTTTGAAAGTCTTCAAAGATGTTGGTTATTTGACAAAATATTGTGTTATCTCTCACTTTTGGCCCCCACCAATACGTGTCCTTCTCCCTTTCCACTGCCCATTAAGGTCCCTCATGAGCCCTGCTTGTTGTGTAATGTATTTTAACATGATATGCCAATGTGAGTGTTGGAAAATCTGACACTCACACCCTCCAATCTTACTGACCAAGCCACGCCCCTGCTTTGAATAGAGGGGACAGGCCATCAGGTTGGTGGATAGAGTACTCTGCCGACCACACTGCAAACAAGCCACATACTCTGCTCAGCATTATCAGTATTCTGCAGGCCATTAACATAATGTTTTGTCATTATTGTCAGAAGCGCAGTTCAGGTCACTGTAGTGAGTGAATTACACAGGGCACTGTTTACAATTCCCTGCTCTTCACATCAGTAACAATCTCTACAGCCTAGTGTCAGTCACTGTAGTAATTTCCCTCATTGGTGACGATATGTATGCCATGTGAATGTCATATACCTGAAATAATATTCTGGAATGATAGAGCAATTTTTCCATATCAGTGTGCCTTCTTCCTTTTTAAGGTCCCTCTTTCTGAATAGACACACACACTTCTACTAGAGGGGTCTCTGGTGACATACGTGGTGTTTATGCATGGTGTAGATGAATGAGTGCAGTATAGACAAAACGTTGGTGTGTAGAATTGTGGATGTTGCGCGTATGTTGAATGTGATTATTAATTGAAGGTGGTGTAAAAATATTATAGTGGCAGTTGGCAGTTGTGAGTGCCTGACTAGAGAGCCGTGGAATCTGCACTGCTTTTTCAATATACTGTGGGGCAGATTTACAAGCCCCGTACGCCACATTTGCACCGCCGTTGCGTCACTTTTGTGACGCAGCAGCGGCGCAAAGCCAGCGCCATGCAGCGAGGTATTTACAACGTGACGCATCTAGGGAGATGCGTCACATTGTAAAGCCCTGCGCCACATGTGGGCGTTCCGGCGCGGGTGGGGCCAGGCGTTTCGGCGCAGGAACGCCTCCTAAAAGTGGCTGAGTGAAACAGTCACATTTATGGCCATGCTGCGTCAAAATCCTGCGCCTGCTTGAAGCAGGCGTAAGGATTGACGCAGCATGTTAGGCATAGGGGCACCCCAAGCCTTGCTGGAGCTGCGTCGCGCTTGCGACGTGACTCCAGCAATGCGTCACCTTTATGGCAGCAGATGTGTCACGCATCTGTCTATTCTTGCCCCATGGTGCGCCGCATTATAAATGCGGCACATCCATTGTGGCGCAAGAGGTGTCTGCCGTGACGCAAAATAACTGGCGCATCACTGCTGATATGCAGGGATGCGCCAGTTATTGTAAATCTGCCCCTGTGTATTTAATAAAAATCCAGTTGCAGCTTAACATTCTTCTTGCTTCCTTAACACCCAACCATAGTGGCGATGACCTCAGGCCCCAAGATTTCTCTTGATGAGTTGGCATACACATTTCAGGATGGTGTTTTGGACACACGTATATGCCAGCCTTTGTCGGTATCGTAAGAACATCTATCCTAGAGCCAAAGGGAGCACTGAAGTCACGCCAGAGTGGAGAGTTCCACAATGAGCCCCCAAGACCTGTGAGTAGAGCAGTCAGCATGAAGAAACGCTGTACCTGAACCAGACTTTTGTGGTCGCAGTGCTCGGCTCTGAGGAGTGGGTAGTGCTTAATTTGCACAAGTGGTTGCAGTTGGGGTCAAGAGCAGTCATTTTAGGGAACCAGTAATTACATTTCCTCCACAAAGTGTGATCCAGAGCAACAGAGAGAAAAACACAAAAAGAGGAAAGGAGTCAGAAGAGTACAATTTAAAAAACAGTAACAAGGGGAGACAGCTGAGAAAAAAAACAACTAACAAGAAATATAAAAAACATGGAGATGGATTAAAGAGGCATGAGGAGTAATCAAGACTTCATAGCCTTGGTATTTAGCTCCCTAAATTTTATAGTGCTGCTGCCAGTTTCCGACCAAAACTTTGGACCCCCAGTTCTTATTCTTTTACAAATTAAGTGCTGGGAGTGACTGAGTGTGACACTGCATCCCATGTGATCCAGGAGGCGAATCTTGACCACATGATTTTGTGGAAGTGCAAGCAGAGCCTGCCACATGATTCTGGAAGACCTGAATTTGGGCCAGTTTAGGATACTCCATTATGCTGGGAGATGAGGATGTACCGGGATATTCTGTGTGATTGAACTTTTTTAGACCACAAGGTTCAGAGAGAACTGTGACGGATGCAGTTATTATGGAAGCAGTATTGTAAAAAGCTGGTAATGCTGAGGTGGAGTCCTGTTTGATATTTTACAGAGACTTGAATTTAGGGTCACGAAAATGCCGTCGACCATCAGCGCAATTATTGGTGTTACTCTGGTCTCCTTAAACAGTTAAATTCCACCCTGTATAATTAATTAATAACTGTTTTCGTGACCCCAAATTTAACTGTATTTTTGTGCCGTTTACGCTGTCTCTTCACCTTGCCTTGTGTCACTGTGTTATTCACCTTCACGAGGGCGAATGTGCACAATGGGCTTACCTATGCATATACTGTAATGTAGTGCTTGCATCCCTAAAAAATGTTTTACCTCCTCTTTGCAATTCCTTTGCGGGCTCCCTTTTTTACCATTTCTCTCACATTGATTTGTTTCTCTTTAAATGCATTTGTCTTCTTTGGGGAAGTGGGCATTTCTATGCTTGTGCCTGTCAGCCTGTCTCTAAACCACATCTGGGTTCTCGGGGGACAGCTACATCTGTGCGTTCCTGAAAGATGACCATAAACCAGGGGCTCAAGGGAAACTGCAAGACTCTGAGTGGCCTTTCTGAGATGGATTGGAGGATGTGGAATTGTACATGCATTCCAAGGGACAGGGTCCTGGCCCCACTTAAGATATTGGCAAAGCCGCCCAGGGTAGGATGGCAGACAGGACAACATTTAGAGAGAGCCTGTGCATTTCAAAAGTGGCTTTTTGAAACTGATCTCATCTCAAAATTGTGGGTATAACTACTGGGGCTCTGACCCTTTTAGTATTGGAACCATACTACGCTGGTTCAACGTTGGGACATCGACAAGGCAGAAGGGACTGCATATGGATTACCTGCAGACTTGTGGTGGTCCAGGGCTAGTTGTGCTCCAGGAAGGGGACTATCACTTGGTGGATTTTGCCTGGATGTTGCTGGCCTGCAGCTAATTGCCAACTGCCATTGCCCGGGACCCTAAGCACTCTCCAAGGGCCGGTTGGCTTGCCCCCTGTCCACAGGATCTAAGGGACAGAAAGGAATTTCCCATTGCCAAAAGATCATAAGGGCTGCACATCGTGTGAGGGAAACAGGCAGAAGTGATCGTCAGTTGGGAGAAAGATGGTAATTACATACGCTATAATCACATGGTGCAGAGGAGTGTGCTTGTAAAGATCCGTGGCCCACCTGGGGTGTCAGAATGTGAGGAGTTCGAGGAGTATTGGGAAAGTTTGCTGAGTCTGAGGGACTCGTGCTTGCAATCAGAATCCTGTGCTAGCTCGTACTCTGTAGGGTATGATGTCTGAGGTGTGTTAGGGGACGTTTGCAAATTCTCAGGACCCGAGCTGGAAGCTTCAACTGTCTCCGACCTTCAGATCAGGAGAACGACTGTGCCTGACATTGTGGCATCCATCCAAGATCGCCAGCTCCCTCTCCCCGGACCCACGCCCTCTGTTGTTGAGAATATCATGACTTGACCCAAGCGGTCTCGTTCGACCTTGTGTGCACCCACGGCTGGCTGTCTGGAGCAACTGCAGTTCACCTCCACCTCAGTAGAAATATTTCTCCAATTTGGGAAGCATGCCAGCTTGCGGGGTCACAGTCTTTTGCCTATAGGGGGGATAGTGATCCCGCTCTTGTGAAGGTGCCACTGGGTGCCTGAAGGCCTAATCTGGATGGATGAAACCAAGTAAGTGTTTCCTTCCACTTTGGGTGGTCTCGACAATCCATTCAAAGTTTCAGAGTGGCTGGGTTACGAGGCATAGTCAAAACCTGTGATTTCTTGACCGTTACAAATTTATGGGTTATGTGATATTGGGCATGTCATGTTTTATGCTAATGTGATAGCGGGAAAGTGAAATACGTCTGAACAGCCTGCATATATTTTTCTGTTGCTTTAGATGTCGGAGGGATCACTTTGATCGTGTACACCTCGGGGAAGTACACACACTCGGGGAAGCTTATGTTGTTTACGAGGTTGAGATTATAACGGGTCAAGTGAATACCTATGACTAGTATGTATATGTTCATGCCGTTCTGCTGCTAGTGGGAGAGTTTGACAAATGCATATAACTGTAAAGCATAAATTCAATGTTTATGTAATTTTGATTTCAATGTGTGTGTGATACAAAGACCAGTGTTTTATACATATGGTGTGGAGTCTTTTTGTAGTGTATTCAGTGTGTTGCGCCAATACTTTACACTTTACCCTGAGGATAAGCCTGACTGCCCTGTACCAATCTACCCAAGGGTGAGCACAGGTTATCAGACAAGTTTATCGTACTCATCCTATCTAGGACGGTGGATTCTGTCTGGCTCTGATGCATCCCAGCCAGCCAGAAACTGTTGGATCTAACACCATTGTAGGTAATAGATTGTTTGGTGAATGGTGGCTATGGAGCTAAATGAGAAGTACTAGTTTAAGCCCTAGAGTTACTAAGGTCATAGGATTAAAATGGTTGACTACATGTGGTTGGATCATAATTTCAAATGGAAGAGGGCTAGGGTAAAGCATATTTCACTGCAAAAAGGCAAGAAAGTCCTGGATTGCCCAACTAAGGGCAGCTCAGAATAAGGCTTGCTCCCTTAGCAGGTCCTCCAGTATACATAGTAAACAGAGGAATGGATATGGATGGGACCATTCATAGCCATGAGTGTTTTGTGAATGAATTTCAAGGTGTGTTCTGCAAGCAGTTGTGAAAGTTTTAGGAATGTATGCAAATGATCATTTTGAGCATAATGCTACACCTGTAAGATAATGCAAAAGAAACATCCCTTATCCTGTAGGGCGAAGCTTAAACAGATTTTGGCTGAATTGTGATAAAAGGATATTATGGAGCAGATAGCTGTGAAAAGCTCTGGCAAGGTTAGGCTTTGTTTTGATTTACACTTGCTAAAGGAAGGCATAAGGGTAGATAGCTTCCCACAGTCATACCTGATCAAGATGTCCACAGTCCTCAAGGCCAAAGTGTTTTTATTATTCACCTTATAGGAGCATACCACCAGGCTGAATTGTCAGATGAGTCAAAGCATCTCACAGTATTCATAACGCCTGAGGATGAATATCAATACAAAAGAATGCATTTCAGACTCACCACTACTGTTTCAGTATTTCAAATTCTTATGTGAAATGTGCTAAAGGTTTTGGTAGTGCAAAAGCCTGTTCAGACAAGATTTTGGTCTTCTGCAAGGACAAAGAAGAACATAACACCAACCTAAGAAAAGTTCTAGTGAGCTTACAAGTTGGGGGCTTATGTTTAAGCTGAACAAGTGCTGTTTCAGGAATAATGAGGTGGAATACTTGGGTCACGAGATTTCTGCGAATGTATACAGCCCAAAGATGACCATAATAAAGCAATACTGTTCCAGATCTTGTGTCAGATGAAAACCTTTTAGCATTTTTGGCTCTCACTGAAATACACTAAGTTCATTGAGAATTATACATCCAAGCTAGAATGCCTACGTTGATTAATGAAGAAGAATGGCAAATATTTTTGGAGGCAAGAATAGAATGAATAGTTTTGTACAATCAAAGAAGTAAGTGTTCATACTCCTTATATAAAACCTTTTGTTGTGGGGAAAAGATTTATAATTACGAATATGTTAATGCAAAGTGATTGCAGTGAGGAGTGGTTGGTGCTGTATGGATTACTTGCTTCATGTACTGTGGATAATAATCTGAAAATCAAAAAGTGAGCAAGAGTTCCAAGTGTGTACCTTGATGGTACAATGGTTGTGCACAGCTCTTCTGCAGTGGTTATTGGGGCCATGTTTTGGAGCAACCTACCTCTGCCTCTACAGGCTTCTTCTAATCGATCTCTGATTTTGAACAGCTAAAAACTCTAGGGCAAAATGTATCTAGTAGTTGCATCACTTTTACATGACACAAAAGGGTGCAAGCACGACACAACTGCTAAACATGATTTATTAAGCTGCACAAGGCCACATTGTATGTACTGAGTGGCTTGATAAACCCAAATGTAACATTGTGAAAATTGCTGTGTTGCATTAGTTTGCTCCAGGGAGGTGTTCCATGGGTGATGAGTGGGTGTTCCTATGCAACACCCATGGCTTTTAGTCCATTCCCAGATTTACCATAAGTGGTAGACATGGGAATGTGCTAAAAATTCTATGTCTCCCCAGTTGAGGCGCAACAAGGGGAAATATGTTTATTTCACCTTGTTTTTCCCTCTTTCTATGTGTGCTGCAAAAAAAGGGAAAATGCCTCAGGAGATTGTTTTTGTGCAGGAAGGTGCACCTTCCTGTACACAAACAATCCAGCTTACAACGCAGGCACCCTTGCACCATTGTATGTGGAATGTGCCATATTATGTTAAATACGGAACATTCCTTCCCTTTCACTGTCACACAGCACAATGCAGCAAGGTGACTTGATGTGCTGCGTGACTTTTTGATAAATATGCTCCTGGCTTTTTACACATGATTTTATAATTGCTTACCTTAAGTACGTTTTCTTTGACCTGTTGGAAGGTTGTTTTCTGAAGGTTAGGATTTGAAAGTGTCTTGAGGCTCTTTTCTGAGCAAGTGCTGTGCTCTACAAATGCGTTAATTTCATTAATTTGATTCCACCTGGTGGTTGCCATCATTTAGTTGCTTGGTTGGATCATTTGGCTTTTCAGTTAAAGGTGTTTTCTTTTAGCACCCGCTGTATGGCTCGTAAAAAAAGGACAAACCTTTACATAAAACTGACGCAGCGTAGTGCCACAAGCCATTTTGCTGCGCTGGGCTGCGTAATTTTAAAAGCAAGTATCCATGTGCTTTCCCCTGTGCTGGCACACAATTGGCTGCCATTCACCAGTGCAGGCCCCTTTGCATCATGTTGCAAGCGTGCCTGCATTGCGAGGATGATTGTTTTTGTGCAGGGAGGGATTCCTTCCTGCACGAAAACAATTATTGATGGAATTCTCCTCTTTCTATGCGTGCTGCAGAATGTAGCACACATAGAAAGAGGAATCAACGAGGATAAATACAATAATTTCTCCTCATTCTGCCACTTCTACACCTTCCCTGGGGAGGCATAGGATTCTGATGTATTCCCAGTTTTACAGAACTTTGTAACTCTGTGAATGTGTCAGGTTCCATGGTTGCTGCATGGAACACCCACAGCAACCGCTATGGAATGCCCCTTTCACACAGAGTAATGTGTGAAAGTGGGCTTATGGCCATGAAAAGTCATGCACAGTGACGTTACGTGTCCTTGTAAATATGGGAAGACACACTGGCCTCCCGTGCCTCAAAAAAGTGATGCACCAGCGGCACAATGTCCTAAATATTCAGGTTGACTCGGTTGACTAGACTTACGTTAGGTTTGGGAACAACTGACAATTGTGATGTAGAGGCTCTGTGTGAAGTGGCCAGCATAACTGAAGATGTGGTTGAAGAAGTAAGAAATCTGGGTTCAAAAGCACTATTGGAGGATTACTGGATGTCAGAGGCTCCATAAGACACAGCATTTTGTGGCATAACATTTTTTAATGAATAAGTGGCCTGAGGACAGCTATCCAAACAGTAACTGCCAGACGTATGGGAAGGTCAAAGGAGAAGTGAAGTAATTTAATGACACTGGGCCCGATTCACAGAACTAACTTAAGACAAAATCCTAAACTTACTACCATTTTCGTATTCACAGAAGGCACTTACTCACTTCGGTATTCACAGAAGTTAGGAGTCCTAACTTTAGGACTCCTAAATGCCTTCTGTGAATACCGAAAGTCTTAAAATTAGGATTTTTCTCAGTTTAGGAGTCCTAAAGTTAGGACTCCTAACTTTACTACTACTAAACTGAGAAAAATCCTAATTTTAAGGCTTTTGGTATTCACAGAAGGCATTTAGGAGTCCAAAAGTTAGGAGTCATAACTATACTACTACTAAACTGAGAAAAATCCTACTTTTAAGGCTTTCGGTATTCACAGAAGGCATTTAGGAGTCCTAAAATTAGGAGTCCTAACTTCACTACTACTAAATTGAGAAAAATCCTAATTTTAAGACTTTCGGTATTCACAGAAGGCATTTTTGGAGTCCTAAAGTTAGGAGTCCCAACTTCTGTGAATACCGAAATGAGTAAGTGCCTTCTGTGAATACCAAAATGAGTAAGTGCCTTCTGTGAATACCAAAATGGTAGTAAGTTTAGGATTTTGTCTTAAATTAGTTCTGTGAATCGGGCCCTAAGTGAACAAAGCAGAGAAACTGATACCTTTGGAAGAATTGCAGGAGAGTATAATTGAGTCGTGTCATGATGCACATTTCTGATGTCTGGCAAAATAAGGACAGCAAGAGAGTTTTGGGGTTGAACTAGAATGAATGACATGATTGATTGCTGGGTGAGCCATTGTAGCACTTGACAAGTTTCCCACTGGTTGTAGAGTTCCTGCTTGCTCGCTAGAGTTGCCTGATGGTCTGTGGAGCAAGTTGCATTCGATATAAAGGGATCATATGCAGTGGCACCTCGATGTGAATCCTGTGCTTTAGTTGTAGTGGATTATTCTACTTAGTGGCTCAAGGTAGTCATGTAGGAAGGGCCACTACAGATATGGTCATCAATGTTTCCAAAGATGTATTTTGTCAGGAGGGTACACTCAGACAGTTGTGACTGAAAACTAGGTGCAATTCATTTAGAGGCAAATGGCCTAGTTGATGAGTTCAAAAGAGTAGTCAAAGAGGCTATTCATTTGGCTATGAAGTCTGGAATGAGTCTAAGGAAGGATTTGCAGGAACATTGTTGTCTTATAGTACTTAACTGAATGCAAGGACCGGTTTAAAACCATTTGAAATGTAGAGGGGAAGAAACTTGTGAAAACTCTTTTTCCACGGTATTTGGTGGATAGACATGGTGGCTTAAACAATAGGAATGATGATCTAGTGAGGAGAGATAAAATGAGAGAGCATGAAAGTAACATGAGCAAGTATATTAATGTTAGGAGGGTATCATTGGACCTCCTCAACTCCTGATTGTTCGTGGACAAAGGGTCAAAAATAAGTAACCTGGTTTAATTCCCAAGGGAAAAGTCTGGTTGGTGAAAGTGGCAGGCGTGTTCAAGTCAAAGTGTACGCAAACATTGTAGGTTGAAGATGGGAGAGTGTAGAATTTGAAGAGTGTAGCTTTGCTATGTTGTTAAATGTGGGAAGGGTAATATAATAATAGTAAGGAGCAAGTTCACTGACAATGATAATGTTTTCCTATGTTTGGATATCCAGGAGCATTTCAGTGGTAATGGCATTACAATATGTTCTGTTGATCCTAATGGCGGGACACAATAAGGGTTTACACCTCTTGGGATGGAGCAAAGAATCCCTGAGAGGAACAAAGAATTTGTTTTGGGGTGAAGATTGTATTTAGCATTTGGTTGTCTTTCACTTCCCTTTCTGATCATAGTTACTGATATGGAACTGACCTCCAAATGGGTAAAAATGGGAGGGGAGTGTTAAACAAACTCAGCATTTGAAGGAGTGGCCACTCACACTGAAAGGCTAAACTTGAGTGAGAGAGGTAAGTAAACCTGGCTGGTTATGCTGGCCTTTCTCTATCTGCCCTGAAAGAACTGAATGCTGGGATTGATGGACCCTCACTAAGGTGGCTGGTGCTGCAGGCAAAGGTCTGGTGTGAATCAGTAGTACAAGTCTTTAGGTCTCCCAGGCATCTTCTTCACAATCTCCATCTCTTCTGCCAGTGTATCGTCAGCTTCTTCGTTAGGCGTGAAGTGTTTTTAAACAAGTGGCATAGGGGCATATTATCAAGAAAAGGCGTTAAATTTATCGCCGGTTTAGCGGCAGGAAACTGCCACTAAAGCGGCGATAATGGGCTTGATAATATGCCCTTAAGAATACCAATAGAAGCCCATGTTCTGGTGTCAACATGGGCTTCCGTTTAAATTTTCTGCGGCATATTATCAAGCCCATTATCGCCGCTTTAGCTGCAGTTTTCTGCCACTAAAGCGGCGATAATTTTAACACCGTGCTTGATAATATGCCCATAGTTTGGCATGTTTCTCATTTGAATACCCAGGTACCTGACACATTGCTTCTTCGATGTACCTTGAGGCTTATTTACAAGCCCCTTGTTCCGCTGGTACATCACTTTTTCCCATATTGGGAGTGACAAACTGGCTGCACAAGGGGCTTGTAAACACGCCCCTTTGTTTTTAAATAAATAGCTAGTTACAGTGGAGTCTCGTCTTTGGGCCAGATTTCGTTACTCTGTCACAAACGTGACGGATATCTCATCCACCGTATGACAAGTGCCATTGGAGATAATGCACTTGTAAAGGGTGGACGGGTTATCCGTCACATTTGTGATGGAGAAACCCGTCTGCGGTCCTAAGGGATCCCACCCGGCCTCCTGCCCTGCCATCAGGGCCAGAGTGGCTACCGGACGTTTTGGCATGCTGCCGAGCTGGGGGCTGATTTCGTTGATGGGGACCTGCGTGTGCTGAACGAAATTCGTTTTGCTTTGTTCATTTCGAAGCACACGCAGGTCTCCATCAACGAAATTAGCCCCCACCACAGTGACATCAGCCCCCAGCTCGGCAGCATGCCAAAACGCCCGGTGGCCAGTCCAGCCCTGCCTGCCATAGCTTTGGTTCCGTTTCTTTATTTAAATGTATTCATTCAGCCTCAAAGAGGCAGCTTTTGTTCAACAACATGATGGTAACTTAATGTAAAGAAAGTGTGAAAAAAGCCGCAATTTAAACTTAGGCAATAAGCTGATTCCCACTTCGTCCTGTCTGAATGTGCGCAGTGATCAAGAGGAAGGAAGTACGTGTTCTGGGAAATAAACAGCATTATTGACTGCAAAGGAAAAGGGATACATCAAAGATTTCTGATTGAATAGAGTGTCAGCCAGGGCTTTTAGGATCTGTTTGTTAAAAGTGTTTCAGAAAACCCGTACTACGCATGCACAGTCGGTCAGACCAAGTTCGATTAGATGTCCCTTAAGTAACAAGCCACATTTCTAAATGCCCTGTCTACAGTTCTTTAAAAAGGGAAATAAGTGCAGGTACTCACCACACTGAATGGTGGACTAGGGGTGGTGTTTGTAGTGGGGCTATGGGTGGAGTACACAGAAGGACTGAAAGGCAAACCTTTATTGGAATATGGTTTTTTTTTGCTGTGCAACTATCGATGCCATGCACAGACAATTGGGCTTCTTTAGAATACACTTTTGTCTTTGGAAGTAGAAAAGTTTACAGTTTTGATGTTACATTTCAAAGATCACCTCTGCCCTTTTAGCAATGGAAAGAGAATTGAATATTTACACTTTGAACTATACCAGAAACTTGGATAATAAAACACAGTTATCCCTTTTCAGTTTATTGGTTGGCCGTTGTTTTTAAATTAGCGAATCTCCCTATTATTCTGAAGCGAGGTTCATTTAAAGTAAATATTTTTTTGTAATCCTATTTAACTCCCTAAGAAAGTTTATTCTTCTGACGGCAAAATCCCAACGTTGTTATGTGTGCTAAATTCTGACCCCATAGGAGTGTCAGTGGATGCTCTTGTGCCTCACAGGAGGTTCACTTACTGTAACACCACTGGCTAACACACTTCAATGAAGTATGACTCATTAATTCTTGATCTCATACACTTCAATTGAGTCTCACTAGTCTTGGCCTCTGAGCAACAGGACTCTATTCTTCTTGACCTCTCACTGCCAAAGGCACCAACCTTGTTTACCTCCTCACAGACTCTGGCTCCGCGCAAGTGCAGCATTCTCGGTTTAAAATGCTTGCTTTCATCAGTCCTTCGCCTCATTTCTGTACCTGGCAGCCAGCTGCAGCCCATGCAGGTAAGATTGGTGGGGCTGGGAGATTTAGACAGACGACGACAAGGGAAAATCAAATAAATAATTCATTTTCCCTCGTCGTCGTCTGTCGAAAACCTCCCTCCCGGCCCACCGCTCTTACCTGCACGGGCCGCGGCTGTTGGCAAGTACCAGGAATAGGGCCCTGCCTCAAGCTGGTCAATCTTGTGTGTCCTTTCTTGCTCATGGGCATCTGCCTTGCTTTGTCCTTTCTCCAGGGCATTAAGGGGACTGAAAAAAGTGGCTTAAGCTAAGAATCCTTTCCAAGGGATGTGGTGTATGCAATGAAAGGTGTGGCATAAAGTATGTAAACTAAAATCCTCTGCTTTGCATAGCATGCCATCAGATCAGTATTTGGTTGGCTCCTTGTGAGCTTTCCATTTTCCAGCCAAACATCACACATAGTAGAAGATTTACAAAAAAAACAAGCCCACTCTATTGACTCTGCCTAAACTTGTTAGCAGTATCCGATAAATCAGTAACAACAATGATTTTGTTGTGAATAAATAGAATTAAAAATGTTCGAATTCTGAAAATATCAGTCTGTGAATTAAATATTACTAAGGTCCATGAAAGAGGTTGTAGTCTTTGAAGTGTTTCAATCACCCTTTTCTTCCCTTCACACAATGTTCATCTGAAGTCTGTTATACATCTACGCCCTTTTGCTCCCTGCATCTTTCTGAAATCTTCCATCTGCATATCTCACACCACACCTCTTTCCTCTGCAGCACCCTCCTTTCACTTTCTTTTGCATGTACTTCCTAGCACTTCTTTCACTTCACCTTCCCCCTACACACACGCATTGCACGCACTCATCTATCTGTAAGCACTGCGTTTTCTTTTATTGTGCTGCCTGTCACTATTTGGACAGCTTTGGACCACATTTACACACTTTTGCAAGGAATCCCAATTACAGTTGGCACACGACCATTGCTCGTTTGCAGATCGGCCTAGACTTTGGAAGTGCAGGTATTTTGAACCCCTTTATATCCCCCAAACAGACACAGTGATGAACGCGCACTGTATTCAGGCTCTACATCAGAGCTCTCAATAGTGGCAAATTACAAACACCCACCTACAACTTGAGCTTGCACAAACACCTACAAATAATTGAGTTCACAGTATGCAAAACACAATATTACTCTGCTGCGTCAAAAATGACTACAGAAACACAACGTTCTGGAGAAAAAACAAACACTCTTCGGGAATGCAAGATTAAAAAGAACACATGAAATGCAAACAGGGACTACATGGCTGACAGAACATGAATATAGAGCCTGTTAGGGCTGCATTTCAATGTCAGTTTTAAATTACTCAGCAAAAACCAAAGGAAATGATGGACGGAGTGTTTATTTCAACACTCCGTCCATCATTTCCTTTGGTTTTTGCTTTGTTTGCCATAAGTTGGCAGGGTATGCTCAGACGTGAGTCCCTTGCTCACTTTGCCACTGGATTCAAGCAAGCCTGGCTGATGACGGCTGAAATGCCAGAAACCGGTCCTAGGAAGCTTGTTTCCGGTCCAGGGAAGACATGGCTTGGCAGTTCGGGCTGGACTGTTCCCATGAGGCACAGGGTCAGACTGATTTGCATATGGCCATGTCTGAACTGGGGTGGCAGAGTGGGCTAAAGAACGGTGATGGATTAAACCCAGATCAGTTGACTGGGGGTGAGTGCTTGCAATGTTCAACACTCCGTCCATCATTTCCTTTAGTTTTAAATTACTGCCAGGCCTGAGACCCAGAGGCATCCGTCCCACTGAAAGCCATACCTTTCTCCTTCTTTTTACCCCATCATAGGCTCCTTTTCCAGTGCTGCATGCTTGTCACTCGTATGTAACATTCGAGCGTTAGCGTTTAACATGATGCCCTTTGTTTATGTCATTGACACAGGTGTTCAGTTGATGACAAGCTGTATCTCGATGTACCTTGTGAATTTGTTTATATTCATATGTGTGATTGTTTGAGCTTAGCTCATGCCCCGCATTTCTTCTCCATGGTATCCACAACAAGCTCTTAGATGTGGTTTGGATTCTCAACACACATGCTCGTTCTCTTGGCTGCACACAGTCTCAGGATAATAAAAGGACTATTTTCTGCTTATGGGCTCTTGAAAACACCACTCCATCCTTCCCCGGGTCTTTCTTCAACTATAGCTATTTCAAAGCTGGAGGCCTCATTCTTGGCTCACCCAGTTTTGTCAACAGGGAGGGTCTCTTCATGAACAATAAACAATTCTTTAGATTTGCTAGGCACAGTCTTTACCCAGTGGGGCCTGGAAAGAGAAAAGAGTGAGGGCCAGTTACCCACTCCGCGACGTAATGAATGCTAGATTATACAGTGATAGATAAACTTAGAATTCATACAATGCAGTGCAGCAAGGCAAGTTGCTGCCAGCCGCGGTCGGTAGTAGGAGTAACTGCAGGGCGGTGACGTGGGGAGAGGGAGGGGCAGGGTGGGGGGTAGTAAACTATGAATTACGGAGGTTTACAGGTTAGTTAACATATAAATTAATAAAATGAATATCGTTGCGTTCACTGCATCCCCAAATGCGATGCAGTGCACGCAACGTTTTCGTTTTATTAATTTATATGTTAATTTACCTGTAAACCTCCGTAATCCATAGTTTACTACCCCCCACCCTGCCCCTCCCCCTCCCCACGTCACCGCCCTGCAGTTACTCCTACTACCGACCGCGGCTGGTTGCTGCACTGCGTTGCGTGAATGGGAGAGAGTTGAAAAGTGATATATATACTGAGACATGGTGCTCTTCTGCTCTCTCCCCACGTTGGCGCTCTTGAGGGTCCTTACCACCAATGCAGGCACCCTTGCTCCATGGTGCACCATGTCACAAGGGTTCCAGAATTAAGGACAGGATTGTTTTTGGTCCGGAAGTCATACCTTTCGGCACAAAAACAATCTTTAGAGGTGTATGTCTCTTTCTACGTGTGCTGAAGAATGCAGCACATGTACAGAGAGGAAATAACAAGGAGAAATAAAGATGTTTCTTCTTGTTACACCTCACTTGGGAAGGCATAACATTTTTATGTATTCCCAGGTTTACTATCTGTAGTGAATCTGGGAATGTGTCAAAATCCGTAGGTGGATGGATGGAAACGTCCCTGCTCCACCCATGGAACACTTCCCAATGCAAGGTTACACTAGGGAGCCCTGCCGTGCATTTGTTTTGTATTTACTAAACCATGCAAAGTCATAATAATGTGACTTTGCATGGCTTAATTAATACCAAAATTATTTTGAGTCTGGGCTGCGCCATATGAAGTGATGCAACTCCACGCATAATCATAGTAAATTTACCCCCTAATTTGAAATCTTAGCCTCTGCTGGACTCCAAACTGCAACTTGACCCATCTTTCTGCCTTCACAATAACACTCTCGGAGGCACACCTGACTAGGGTGAGTTTAGGGACAGAGATGCAGAGTTTAGGGGCTTGAAATGCTTTTCTTGCCCCCTGATTCCTTGCTCAACTGTTCTCCTTTCACACAACAACAGGACACTCACTCCTCTCAGTCCTGTGCCATTTACATTCACCATAAGCTGTCACAAATAACTGCTGTCATTTAAAATAAACTTGCAGCTGTCGTAGAGCAAAATAAGCCTTTGTCCTACATTGAGAAAGGGCGCAAAAAGCAACCAAATGCAACCAAACAGCTTATAATGGCAAATTAAGTTAGATCTCACTCTATACCAAAATCCATGGTTTCTCATTATTATGTTTAGTTTATCAAAATGTGACATTAAACATTCTCCTTGCTGATCAAACAGATTCCAGTAGACAGGTGGCGGTAGTCTCACTCATGATTCAATGTTTTCCTGATGAAAGAGATGGGACATAAACGCCGACGCTCGATTCAATTTGTTATAGGCATAGTTGAGAAGGACACTACAGGAGAACTCTTCAGAAGTCATATCAGTACATTTCTGTTGTGCCTGTACCTATCACAAGTTGCCATTTGCGTTTAACAAGTGCACATGGTGCACAAAATCGTGCAAAAGGATAAAGGGACTGATTTAGTGTTTTGGCAGAGAACATTACCTTTGCCATCTCCACTGAACTCCACCTGCCAAATTTATAGATGCCTGCAAGCCACACGGTCCTCTCTTTACATTAAAGAGAATCGCCATGATGGTGGTTTGTTCAGTGTAATAAAAGTTTAATGGGTGGCAGCTGTCGGTTTTGACAGCCGACCACCCATTTTGTTTTTTCTCAAACAAACTCTGGAAGTGGAAGTTTATTTCTGAAAAAACTAATCACTCTCGCACATCAGAAGCTTTTGTTCCTAGTTCCTTTTTAACGTATTTCGGGCATCATTTACTAAATATTGACACACATCAGCACATCAACCCTTCCTACTGAGCTGCTGTGCATCAAAATAAAAGGGCATGAATGCGCCATATCTATAGCACGTTCCTATCCTTCTCCCCTGTAATGGTGCACTATCAGAAGCTGTGCGCCAACGCAGACACCCTTACATCATGTTATCATCAAGGCTAATTTCTGTTTTGTGTATGTGACCACAGTGGGAACACTTGCGTTCCCAAGTATTCTTAATTTGTAAATTATTTTCAATGTACATTGATTCAGTTTCTAACTAACTGAATATATCCATCCTCAACTTCTTGACATTTTCCTGCTCTTCTTGCTCATACTCTTTTTGCAGATTTTTTATACCGCTTCTCCAAAACTTGTTAAGCATTGTACTCGTTGTTGTCATTGCTAATAATTTCTGTCATAATTTTCATCAGTTCTAAATTTAAAGGTCCTTTATCATTTTCATGTAGTAAACCCTTACTTTATAAGTGTAAGTAGTGTACTACTAAATGCCACATTTGAATAACAGTTAACTTGGCACATGTTTGAGAAGTATATACCAACATCTGCTGGGTAAGTGTGTGCTTCTTGTTTTTGTCTGTGTTTCACTATTCCTTGATTTTCACTCTTGTTTTTCTATAAGTGTTTGTTTGATAATTTTTTGTCTTTGTTTTCTTTTCCATTTTATGCATTTCATTTTCACCAAAATATTTCGCATTCAAGATTCTCAGTCAATCGCATTTTCAGAAGCAACTGAAATCTGCATTAACTTTACTTTTATCGAAGTCCAGCAGGTATAATCTTGAGAGTGTTTTGACTCTTGGCAAAGCTACAAAGCCTTTTCCTTCCATAAAAAAACATTTAATTCTATATCTACTATTGCCACATACAACTAAGACCTTGAAATTTATGGACTGTCATTGAATGGGCAGGGCCTGCATGAAGCTGCTTCGGAAGCACATATAGATCTTTAAATTATAAAATCTCACACTTCATTTTGTTCTTCTTCTTCCAATTCAAACGGCAGCAGGATGTGCTCAATGTCATCCCTACTTAGGTAACTCATGAATTTCATTACATAACCCATTGCCCCATATGCTAAACCTGACTGAAAATGTGGGTTTCGGTGTAGGATCACTCTTCTATTAATGCTGAACTGAAGTGCTTTTTCTAAGCATGCAGTTTGGGAAACTGTGTTTTCAATTTCATCCATTCTCTTGGCTTCCGCTTGCCTTATTTGGAAGTTGGAACCATGGTGTCCTAGCTGAACAGTGGCTGTAAGTTCTACAATTAGTTGGTCTTCAGATTCTATCATTGCAGTCTTGAACATTGCTCATTGGTTTCTTCTCAGCACCAATACGTTTTTATCATGAACTCTGGTTCAGTTAAATTTAGATTATATAGTTGTTTAGCCATCCTTGTGGCCACTGTTTTGTAACTTCAGTAAGTATGCCAAGCCTTAATTCTTTTATTATTTCACCTTACTCTGTGTCTGCTGTTTATTACATGTTAGTCATCCTTTAAATGCTTCCAAACATTCACATTTCATATACTGGCAAATCTGTTTCTTATCTCCTTGTGAGTACAGTTTTTGAAAGCTCTTTTGCCTTTTATTGGTGTCAACTGCAATATATTTCTAAACAGTATCACATCAAGCATCTTATCCAAGGCTGTCCATAACATTTCCTGTATTCCAAGGTGTAGGAAAGCAATTGTCAAATCAGATCTCATGCTTAATTTGTCAATGATTAACACCTTCTTTTATGCAGGACACAATTGTGTTCTTGTGACATCTCTGGACTAAATGTGTTGAAGTTTAGAATATTGTAATATTCAACAGATAACATCAAGTAGCAAAAAGTTGCTAAGCTTTTAATTTGGTAGTCAACTAGTCAAGCTGGTTGCAAAACATTTGTCTGCGCCTGCTTGCCCACTCATATATTGAAGCAGAGGGTTAGAATCTGAGCAATAACAGCTTCTTTTGGTATACACTACACCATGGTCAACACTTTGGGTTTATTTTGTCATGCACAGCTTTTTGCTCTGTGTTGAGTTTTAAAACATTGGCTTGCACGTCAGCTGTTTCTTCAGTTGCTTGTTCTAGTGATAGTTCTTCCTCAACTATTGCTATTTGTCCTTCATTCTGATCACCAGGTGGATCAGCCATTTCTTCATTTGAGCCTTGCCTCCATTGTGGGGTGTCTTTTGTATTTTCCTCAGTGATTCTTGCTTTTGAGCTATCTCCTGGTCCAACATGTCTAAGTATTTGGGAAATTATGTACTTACATTCAATGTTTAGCTGCTTCAGGAGCTGCCTCCTATGTGTCATGATTTTCCAACAGATCCTCATCTTTCTCAATAGCTTAAAATGTTTAAGAAAAGCTATAGTAAAATTCCTGCTTTTCTGCTGCTTCACAGGTTAGGCGATAATGATTTATTTAGCTTGATTTTGAATGTATCTTAAAGCTTGCCTGAAAGCCTGTAACAAATGTCCAGCCTAATCACTGAGCTCCAATCAAGTCTGATATGAGTAGTGTTCTACTGAAATCTTTCAAGATTGAACCTCTTTGTGGATAGCAGATATCAACCATGTTTGTTTCAACAATCTCTGTGCTGTTGGGATCCAAAGTTTCCATTGTTTAAATTTCCCAGAAACAATTCAAAACCCTTTTGCATTTGGCAACTGGTCCTAGGGCAAGCCAAACAATTGTATTGTGTGTCCCGTATGGTCAACATCCACCAATCTGGTAAAACGCCTCATATGCACACCATTACCAATAGATTATTTATCATCACAGTCTTTTTGAATGATGGCTCATCCCACATATCCTTCATTTCTGGTTTCTGTTTGTGATGTTTGACATCGCATATCTTGTAACTGCTGTTATGTTGTCTGCAACAATATGCACAACAGCATTTTCATTTTACATGCTCAAGATGACTGCATTATAGTGATTTATGAATATTGAGTCTTCATCCTAATAGTAGACAATATGTTTCCTTTTGTGAGTTTCTAGTTACTGTATGTCGGACTGCAGATGTATAGCTTTTCTTATATGGAATTGTACATCACATATGATTCAAAGAAATCCGTTACAGCTGCCATAGACTTCTCTCCAAATTTAGAAGCCTTCTTTATCCATATGAATGTGTGGTGCTCCTCTTCATTTATACACTTTTCTTCAGAAGAAATGCACAACCTCTCTCAATCTTCTAACTACATATGGTATACTATATTGCCAGAAATCTTTTGTGAAAGAAATCGTCTTAAATTTCCAGGATCAGCGAAACAAAGTTCATCCAAGATTTTCATGTCTTCCATAGGAATGGTTGAATGAGGAAATCATGTGTAAACTTTCAAACATACACTTCACTATTTACAGTACAATAGCATGCACTTCATGTGTTATTGTGTAATATTAATTAGGCTTGATATAAACATTTCTTCTTTATTGCATATTTGTTGTAACGGGTCACTGGCAGGCGTGCTCTTAAGCATATGCATTAAACAGGTTGCCTATTGAATACCTTAAATTTGACATCTGACATTCAGCAAGAAGATGGATGAAATATCCCAGGTTCTGTCTGTAGTGTACATCTCCAGAATATAACCAAATTTCCTCTGTATTCTGAAGCATGCCAAAATATCAATGGGACAATCAACTCATCATCCTCCTGATTTAGAGGGTAAAGTGTAGGAAAGCACCTGAACTCCAGGCTTTTCTCCCATACACTCACAAGATACCCTTCTGCTTGTCACATCTGGTGCATTTCAAACACATCTCCTGTTGCTTCTCTAGACTGAAAATGTAGATAGTCTCTTCTTCTACCCTTTCAACCTTCCTCTAGAAGTTTTCTTTTCACTACCAGGTTCAGAACAATTACTGTCTATATTGCTGTCTGAATAATTGTTTTTTTCTTTTAGATACAAGCAGAGCTATTTTTACTTTCTCGAAACTAAGTTGTGCCAAATTGTTTTGTCTTTTGTTGGCACACCATTCACAAGAACTATAATTGCTCTCCTGCTTGACAGCCAATGCCGAGTGTTTCTATACTTTCTTTTAGATCTGTTGGTAAGTAGGCCATCTTTGTTTTGAGCCCATTCAGTAATTCATTAAGGGGTGGTGTTGCAGTCTGTATTTGGAAAATTGCTTTAAAGGGAAGCACTCTCATTTATTATACTTTCGCATACATTTAGGTAGCTTAATTTTTGGTGCACTGGTTCAATTCTTCATTGATTCAATGCCCATTCCATTCAGAATAGGACTTGTTGGCATAATGTTGTTGTATGTCAAAACCATCCTCAACTTCGATTTATAACACTCATTTAAACCACTGAGTGTTCTCATTATGTTCGATATTCTCATTGACATCTATTCTTGGTTTGTAATTGTATCAGGCGCAGCAAAAATACATTCTGACATGTGTGTGTTTTTCAGCAGTTTTATTGAAGGTTTTTAATGTGCTAACTGAATCTAGTCTCATTGATTGTGCAGGTTCAGTATCTTTAATGATATCGGTTTGCAGCTTACCGAAATGTGTAAGTTGACTATTCTGTCTTCATATTCAGCATATGCATTCATTAGTGCATTGTTTTATTATTCAAGAAAGAGTGTGCAGATCTTTGCATGGTAATCACCAGTTTATGTGTGATGCAAAGAAATCATTCTGATGTGATGGAATGTGCAATTACACACCTTTTCTAACAAACATTTTAGTGAAGAACCATACAATTTACTTAGTTTTCAAACTTTACAAAGATACAACTTTAGAAATATGTTAACTTTCCAATTGATGCTCTCAGTTTATATTCTTTTTTTATATATTCTTTTTGTTTTGAGCTCACATTGTATAATGTAAAACATTTCCTCTAATGCACTTGTTTACTAGGTTGTCTTTGAATCACTGTTAGTGGAAATTCCACATTTTTGGTTGTCTGGCACTAACTTTTCCTTGTCAACTCCTTTCTCCCTTATAATTGGATACATCCAACCATCTGTATTTATGGCAGTTCTGAAGTATCTCTCTCTATAGCGTTTGTCTCCAACATTTACCTCTGTGTTAAAGGTATGTTTTCATGTTGCTACAAAAACTTGACAAATTGTTTCTACTTCCACTTTTTGGGCTTTTCGTGTCATTGTGTTTAAGATCTTGATTAGGTTTGTCAAAGTTTTCATTCTGATCATCATTCTGATAAACATTTATTTTTTATCATACATGCTTACTCAATGTATTTGTCAATACACTATTCTGTTTGAGTTGTTTTCGTTGTTGCACCGGAGGAAGGCTGTCAGGACTGGGAGAGGGAAAAAAGTATGGTAGAACATGGAGACATAAAAGGCATGCAGAGATCTAGAGCAGACGGAACAGAGGACAGAAGAGAAAGTGAGGTGGAGTATAAGAGAGAGAGGGAATGAGCGAAACGAGAGACTGATGGACAGAATGAGACACAAGAAAGAGAGAAGAAGAGAAAAATAATAGTATGGAAAAAGGGTGTAAGAAGGAGTGGTAATAAATAGGCCTAGATGAAACTTTATTTACGCCAGGATAATTGGAGTAATTTTGATAATTTCATGTTAATCATGTGTCATGAAATGATTGAAAAGTTTCTGATTATTTCTGTTCATGTAATATTTGGACTAATTTGGGGCAGAAACACCCAAAGGAGCATTAGAACCAGTGGAAGCACGTATAGGGCATGCTGCGGGGTGGGGAGAGGCGGGGGTAGCAAACACGGACATACTAAAGAACGGAGGAAAGTCATTATTACGTTCCATCGTTCCGTAGTATGTCTGTATTTGCTCCCCCCAACGTGCCCCTCCCCCGCCCCACCCGACTTACCGCACCGCAGCACGCCCTATGCGAGCCGCCACTGATTAGAACACTGAGCATGCGGCTGCCACTGCTTCTGTTCTATTGCATTTAGCTCTATTTTCTTAACTCAAAATGCATCTTCTGGTTCATTTTTGATTCAAGTGTGCATTTCGCGCTATGAAAATAGTGTTAAAGGCACAGTTATGCTCTTCACATTATTGTGCTTAATCTTGTGAAATTTTGCATAGTTTTGCTACAGAAAATAAGTTACACCCACTCCGAGTATTTATTGGCCAATAGAATCATAAATATAGAATGAGACAGAGAGCGAAGACAGAAAGAAAAATAGGGTCAAGAAAAGATACGGGGACAAAGAATGAAAGAGTTTGAAAGGCAGAAAATGGTGTCTGGGAAAAACACCAGCAGGGAGAGAGAAAGGAAAGGAAAGTGACATGTAGGATTTAAATGGAAGGCATAAAATGTGAAAGGGAGGATCATTGACAAAATCAGAGAAGAGCTAGAAAGTGGTGAATGAAGAAAGAAATACAACACGAAACAGTGATTTAAAAAGACAGGAGAGCAGAAATATTTATCTTTTTTCTTTACTTGTTATTTCTTCCCACATTTTTTAAGCACATGTACTTTTTATTTGATAGGAATATGTTCTTCCTCTCTGTTTAAATGTGTTTATATGAGATGGAATTGATCAGGGTTTTTGAATTTCCAAAAATGAATGCCATTTTAAATAAGTTTTTCTGGGGTTGTTAACTGCCTCATAAATCCCTCTGTGCTTGCAGTAGCTCTGTTAGGAGTGAGACTCTCATCAGAACTGAGTTAAAATAGTGGCTATATTTCTTAAATATTGTGGGTGATGCCTAGGCCAAATCTTTGCCCTCGCCTTTCTTAACTCGCTTTCTCCAGGCTAGCTGTATTGGAGGCACTCCCTTGCTGGCCATGGGTGAGAAGAATTTAGTCTGGGTATTGGGTGGCAGTAGAATTTCCTGGGTTTAACTGTTTGCTGAAAACGTTTCTAATATGGAGATTACTTGAGTTTGTATTAGAGGGATGAAGTGATGTAATGTTCTCGGAGTGCTGGGAAGCAGGGACAGAGCCACCACGGAACAAGATGGCAGCTCTGTAAAACACTCCTTACTCCGAGGACTCAGAAACGGGGGATTTCTCCTTTTACAGCTATGCAGAAGCTGCTGACATTTCAGTCGGGACCACACAACACAAGTCCCCACCTGTTAATGGGATACGTGCCTCTTTCACCTCACCAGCATCAGTTTGTCAGTGTCTTAAAGGCCACACCCACCCCTATCACGGCCCGGGGCAGATCAAAACCAGGTGGCCTGCAGCTCCAGAATGCTGTGTGGACCTTCCTTGTGCTGCCTTCACCCACTGGTGATCTCTGATGTGGCCTTTCGGACACATCTGGCAAAAGCACACTGGCCTTATGGAGGCCTCACCTACCTCCATGATGGCCCGGACACCACACAAAGCATCGTTGAAAAACTGCCTCTTGCCAAGATGCTCTGAAAGGGAAGATGCCCTCCATACACCTACTGGGCTTGAAAAGCCTGGGTCCTTGTGTGACATGCCTACCTCCAGGTCCAGGTGCACCACTGTGATTTTGGCCCAACGGAGGCAGCCCGTCTCTTTGTCATCCTGGGGCCATTCAAAGCAGCCCTGCAGCACCGCTCCCGGGAGCACTGAGAGTGTCAACGCTCACCAGAGGGATTACTCGTCGGAGCAGGATATCCCTGGGATTCCCACTGCCGGACAGCAGATCCGACTCACATAGAGGCAAAAGGAGAGAGACCGACTGAATCCAGCATAGCAACCTACTCCCCAGACAGGTCTGAGTAAGTGGAAACTGCAGGCCTCGCGAATTCCCACTATTGGAAATCCCCCTTTGCAAGGATTCATATACCCACCCCTTTGTGAAAGCTGAATGGGTGCTGGAGGGACTAGCACCCCACTGACAGCAAGGGATGACCTTTCATGGACTGAAGGGTCTACTGGGGGCCTGTGACACCTGTCCACCACCAGACCAGGGGACTCCAACAGGTACTTTCCACCTGCCTAGGCTCTCCTTGGACCCTGGTAGTTAACAAGGAACTATCAAGCAGGGCCATACACTGAACTATCTGCAGCACTCCCTACCTCTGGCGTGAGCTGTGAGCATCTTCCTTGCTCTGGGTACTGGGGGGCCTTACCCATTCAGAACTGTCTTGAGCACCTCCCACAACCCACTCCCTCCCACAGGAACACAACCATCATCACCTTGCCCTTCCAGGTAGTGACTTTGGAACAGACCAATGTCAGGCCCTAAAATGTCACACCAATGCTCCTTCTTGGAGGCACTGATGGGTTCAAAGCCTGGGGCTTCCTCGAAGCAAGATGCAGCATCGGACACCATTCTCAAGGAAATAGCAGGACTCAGCTCCAAACTCTCTTCCTTTGATGCCAGAGTTAATGGCCTGTCTGCAGAAATCAAATCACTCCAACATGACTTCTCGATGGTGCAGAAACCCCTTATATAGAGGATGAATGCCCATGAGGAATTGGATCAACGGGTTGTGGAACAACCCGACTGAAGCACAGAACTCTGGCACCTCCAACAGAAGGTCACGGATCTGGAATAACTTACGCATCATCGGAGTGCAAGAGAAGGCAGAAGGGAATGACATCGTGGGCTACCTGTAGAAATTCTTGCCTCAACTGCTGGGCATAGACCTCAGGGAACCCATGGAATTCTCATGCTTCCTTCCATCCTAAAGTGATCATAGCATGCCTCCTCCAGGAAACCCAGGTGCAGAGAATCCTATAGGCAGTCAGAAAATATGTAGGCACATTCCTCTTGGAGGGCCAACGGATCTCCATAATGTCAGACTTCACACATGAAACGGCAGTAAAGCATTAAACATTTCTGGACCTCTGCCCCCGTCTCCACCATCACAGCATTAAGTATGGCTTACTTATCCCAGCGGCGATGATAATCACCTGCAACAAAAGCATGCTGGAATTCACAGAACTATATATCCTTGAAGACTACTTAGACACAGAGGCTTCACCCCAATGGAGAATGAATATCAGGGATCTGTGCAGACATGTAGGCTCCCAGACCAAAGCGTTCAGGATTGCCTACCTCCATCTAGACACCCCCACGGTAGGTCGTGGGTGCCACTTCACAGGAATTCCAAAAGGGAATGGCTCAAAGAGTGGTCGAGGCACTAAATATGGACCAAGACAAATCAGTTTCCACACTGAAGAAGTGGCAGCAGTGGCCTCTGTGCTCCCATGCACTTTACCCTTCTCCCGATCTGGAGAGACAACCAAGCCTGGATTATCACACCAGGATCTACCGCCAGCGGACTATCTGGAGCTGCCCCTTGTACAATGCTTCAGCTGACTAATATCCGCATGCCAGAACATTGAGAGGATCAAGGCACCTACGATATGCTGGATTGCTCCACAACATCAAGATTGCCCCTTCCTACTCTTCCTCTAATTCCCCCCACTTTTTTTTCGATCCACAGAGTTCACTACTCGCAATACCACTGTGGAGATGTGGAGATGGCACCTCTGGAATTGTTGTTCCGTGGGCCACTAGACCAGAGTGGTCCACACACAGATGGATGAGTGAAGTTCACCCTTCGAGCCCCTTAGGTACTGTTGTACATCTACTCTTTCTGGTCTGATGTTCCCTCCTACATTGAGAACCCTCCCCCTTCTACAATCCCTGAGGCCAATGGGTGGTGGAGTTTGGCTCGCGGGCTAAGGTAAAGGTTTGATCATTCCCCATTCCCCCATTCCCTGTTGGCTCTGCTACCGACTCACTGACACTTCCTCACTTTGAACAAATGCCACCAAACGAATCTGACACACTTATACATCACTCGTCAAACTGACCTACCTCCAAACTGACATTTAATCTTGCACCTAACATCCAGACGGACCATGCCTGCATCTACACCCGCACGTGTTTCAGTGACTGTGCTTTCTCTTAATGTGGGGCTTTTGCATCTTACTTTGAAACACGATCTGCTTCATCTACTTTCCCCAACCATGAGGAGGATGAGGATACCTTCCTAAGTTTGCTCCCCATATCTACTCACTCTGACATAGGGTTGAACACTTCTAGAGGGGGAGACCATACCGCAGGAGATAAGGGAGGGGGTATCTAAAATCCTCACCTGCAAGTTGCCATGCAATAATGGATTCCCTGGGGAATTCTACAAAATCTGCAAACCCCTGGTTACACAGGTGCTGCATGATGCCTTCAAGGGGACCACTAATCCCTATGCGCCATATCTAACAAAGCCTTCATCACCCTCCTGCCAAAGGATGGTAAGGACCCTCTGGACTGCAGGAGTTATAAACCTATACCTTTGATCAACATCAACTTTAAGATCCTGGTCAAAATCTCAGTGACCAGGTTGGGTAAGGTTATCCCCTCTCTGAAACAAAACTCACAAGTTGGGTTCACACCAGGGTGCTTCTTCAGCAATCACCTCTGAATTCCGGCACACCTGTTGTGGGCCTCTGCTCCTTTTGAACGGGAGATCGTTTCAATCTCCCTGGATGCATAAATGGCCTTCGGTCATGTGGCATGGCCCTATGTATTCAAAGCACTCCAGTGGTTTGTCCTAGGGAAGTGTTTGATCTCCAAAGTGAGATAACGCTACCAAAAGTCCAATGCCTGGCTCAATTGTGGCAGTTTTCTATATCGCAGCATTCCAATCAATTGTGGGACACCACACAGATATCCCCTCTCACCGTTGCTGCTTCTACTGGCCTTGGAACCCTTGACCCTGGCATTCAGAACTTTGCCCCAATTACGTGGTGTGGCACTGGATGGGGTAATGGTAAAGTCCCTCTTATACACCAATGACATCCTGATGACAGTAACCTATCTGGGAAACTCTAGACCAGCCCTCATTTGACTAGTGGATTCTTTGCCTAAATTCTCTGGCTACAAAGTCAACTGGGGCAAGAGCGACGTGATGCCAATGTCCTGGATCTCTACGAGAGCCTGTTTTGAAGGATTCAACTACTGATGGGCACCCAAGGGAATCAATTATCTGGGGATATTGATGAACAAGGGCTTATCCCACATAGTCAAAGACAATATATTCCCCTTGCTCACCAAGACCCTGACTAATTTCGCAAGTAGGTCTGCCCTACAACTCGACCACTGGGGCTGAGTCCAGATCATGAGAATGGTCATTACCCCCCGCTTTAACTATGTGTTCAGAATGTTTTCAATCCTGATCCCAAGGCACCACTATTGCAAATTGAGGCCACCATCAAACCCTTTTTCCGGGGAGGGGATGTGGCCCCGACTGAAGCTATGCCCACACAGAGTCTGTACGTCACCTCCTGTCCCAGATGAACTATTACTACATGGCGTAGCACCTCTACCAGCTCACTTGCTAACTGAAGCAGGCCTCAGACTTGCCCATGTGGGTTACTATTATGAAAAGCCTTCTGGGCAGCAGCAGGTCACTTGACATTTTTTATCGACAAAAGGCTGCCACCCTACAGCTGGGCAAACCAATAATTAAGACTATGCTAACCTGTGCTAACTGTATGGCAGACTTCCCTCAACCTACTGTCGACTAACCTGGGCCTCTACCCCATCTGGAGTAATCGTGGGATAAGCATTGGCGCCACACCATTTCCTGGCCTTCTTGAAGAGGGTAGGGATAGTGAGGGTTGACCAGCTATTTGATGAACTAGACTTTAAAATGTTTCCATTTCTCTGATAGCTATTTAGCCTCCCTGCACCCCAAAAATGGCCCTATATCCAACTACATCACTGCCTTAGAGCACACCCTGACACAGCACCAGAGATATCTGGCTCCCTGTAAGACAGTATCTGGAAACATGGGGTACCCACAGGGGGGGTAATCAGAGGCTGATATGATCTGATGATATAGTACCAATTCGCCATGCCTATCATCGGACAGACAAAGCATAAATGGCAACTCTTACTAACCAGAATCTAGACAGATGATGACTGGCAGATTCTCCTCCACATGCAAGACACCATCCTGTGAGATGCCAACCCGGAATTTCACTTTTTTAAAGTGTTTCTTGGCTGACATTGGATACCCCAAAAACTGCACAGAGCCTGCCTCTTACTGCATGCCTCATGCTGGAGGTGCAGGGCACCAGGGTTGTCAACTCCCACATATCCTCTGGCACTGTACAGCACTATGACCATAGTGGATCATGGTTTGGTCGACTCTGTCTAACAAGGCACTGATCATATTCCCTTCAGCACACTTGGCCCTCCTTCATGACATGGCAGACTGTATGACATCATCCAAACACATGCAACACTGGCTGGCGACTTATAAATAAAATAGATGTTGACAGTGGACCCTGCAACAGACCAGCACCTGACCTGCTATCCCTAAATGCTATACATAAGGTGGAAATCACCCACCAGCAATGTGTGCACACTGTTAATGCGCCCACTGTCCCGCTGCCATCCAATACAGGATAATAACAATTTTAAAACAGACACAAAGGTGCACCACTAAACACAACAGGAAATAGACACATAGCAAATTGTCAAGTCTGTGTCCATAGTATTTGTTCTTCAAATATCTTCTTTTATTCAATTTGTGTTAAAAAAAAACATTGAGGAAAACAGCCAACGCGATTCGTCCAGAAGGTGGACTTCTTCAGGGCTGTAAATTTAACAAATAAATATATGTGTATAAATATACCACACTTAATGCAAACAGAAATATGCACAATAAAAATGAGCAAACAATGATACAACATTATACGGACATTAAGACAAGGAACCTGCATATATAATATTGACTAACCACATGGATATATACATAATCACTAACTCACCAAAACCTTACACCTGACAGACGCTTATATTAAAACATTACATAATATAAACCTATGTATAACCCTCAATAATAGAGTGCACTATACCACAAAACAACGGTATAACTGAGGGGAACAAGAAACATGGAGACAAGGAGAGAAACGTGGTAGAGAAAGAAGTGATGAAGAAAAAGTGCCGCTTGTAGGCTCTGTTCTCGCAGCTGGTTCCCGAGTTCACGGAGGCGAGGTGTTTGACCTGTGGGGATCTGCTTCGGACTTTGGGGGATTTGTTCAGGACTGCGAGGCCCAGGGCGCATTGCACCATCGTCACCATACACACCTGGTGTACTCTTCTTGACTCCTCCCCCCCAAAGTACATTACGCCTCGTGGCCCCCGCTTCGCGGGAGCCGCTCGTAGGCTCTGTTCTCGCAGCCGGTTCCCGAGTTCACGGAGGCGACGTGTTTGACCTGTCGGGATCTGCTTCGGACTTTGAGGGATTTGTTCAGGACTGCGAGGCCCAGGGCGCATTGCACCATCGTCACCATACGCACCTGGTATACTCTTCTTGACTCCTCCCCCCCCAAAGTACATTACGCCTCGCGGCCCCCGCTTCGCGGGAGCCGCTCGTAGGCTCTGTTCTCGCAGCTGGTTCCCGAGTTCACGGAGGCGAGGTGTTTGACCTGTGGGGATCTGCTTCAGACTTTGGGGGATTTGTTCAGGACTGCGAGGCCCAGGGCGCATTGCACCATCGTCACCATAAGCACCTGGTGTACTCTTCTTGACTCCTCCCCCCCAAAGTACATTACGCCTCGTGGCCCCCGCTTCGCGGGAGCCGCTCGTAGGCTCTGTTCTCGCAGCTGGTTCCCAAGTTCACGGAGGCGAGGTGTTTGACCTGTGGGGATCTGCTTCGGACTTTGGGGGATTTGTTCAGGACTGCGAGGCCCAGGGCGCATTGCACCATCGTCACCATACGCACCTGGTGTACTCTTCTTGACTCCTCCCCCCCAAAGTACATTACGCCTCGCGGGAGCCGCTCGTAGGCTCTGTTCTCGCAGCTGGTTCCCGAGTTCACGGAGGCGAGGTGTTTGACCTGTGGGGATCTGCTTCGGAGTTTGGGGGATTTGTTCAGGACTGCGAGGCCCAGGGCGCATTGCACCATCGTCACCATACGCACCTGGTGTACTCTTCTTGACTCCTCGCCTGAATACTTAAGTCACGCTAATACCCGCACGAGCGGGACGCGAGCGGGGCGTAGTCCGGGGCGAAGCCCGGGCCAAGGGCGGGCCCGTCTGAGCCCGTCAGAGTACGTCTGAGGACGGGACGGGGCATATCCCTTGGCTCTGGAGGTCAACCTTACGTGAGTGAAGTCATCGTTCGTTCGTCCCGCACTGGATGGTGAGTGATAGAGTGTGACTGGTCCTGTAGGCACACTGTTTCAAGTTATTGCCCTTATATTTACATTAACAGTAGGCAATGGCTACCGCAGGTACGAGGAAGGGTCCAAAGTCTTTTAGTGGGTCCGGAGTGACTGGAACTCTGGATAACTTTATCACAAGGGCCTCCTCGGTTTTACAGAAGGAAATCGAGCTTACGGAAAAAAGACTTTCCCTCGACCTCGAGTTTACCAAACGCTCGTCAATGGGAAACATTGCCCATGCAAAGTCACCTGCAGTTACTATTTTGCCTACACCAGCTTTGGTCACTAATTTATCGACATGGAGAGATGACGGAGATGTTGCTATAACAGCAAACAGTAATGTCTGCAGTCCATCTGAACGTGGTGACATTATCGGGCCTGATTTTCCTGTACTTGCGAGCATCGCGGGTACAACCAGATCCGGCTTACCCATCCGTACCAAGGAAACCCATGCCAAACCGACAGAACAGATTGTTAGACGTAAGCGGGGCGGCACAGTTTTGTCCAACAAAATGTCAAAAATCCAAAAACGGGCAAACGCCGGAAACTCTGACCCCGTGGCCAACATTGATTTTAGGGCTGAAGGTCTTGAGGGCACGACGGGTCCAGCACCTAGCGCAGACTTCTGGTCAAAAATGGAACAGTTATTTACTGTGACTTGTCGCCCTATTTGTAATAGACTTGACTTGATAGAAAAAAGACTCTCTAATCTTGAATCAATGTGTGCTGTATTGCCTGGGGTTAAGGAGACAAGGGATGGGGGGGGGTCAAAAGTAGACTTAGCTGAACCAAATTGCCCTGCTCCCAATATACCCAATGTATCAATTGTTACAACAGAACAACTTATTTCGCAGGGAAATGGACTGGGCATCGACACACAAGCAGAACCCAATGACCCTATTCCATCGAACTCAGCTGGGAATGAGTGGGGTGAGCCATGTTACTGTAAATCCATTGCTTGAGTTGAGAGAACCTGACCCCACTTCCCTCAAGCAGGTAGGGTACTCCCTCGAATCTATGCTACCTTGCCTGGATCTCCCACCTGAATCTGTACCCTATGTGGTGGTTCTCATAGGAGTTCCCACCTTGAACCATGGATCTAGGGAGGTTTTTCTTGAATTAAAAAACAAGTGCATGCACTGGTTAAATCGTAACAAACCCCTCCCGTTTCAGTGCAGAAGCGAGATACTATTCGCTAGGCGGATAAACTGGGTTGGTCCAAGAGTCAAGGACATTCTGGGCGACTGTGTTGTAATCAATTTTAGAGATCCTAGTACAGTTAGGTACATTTGTACATTACAGTCTGGTAGTTATGATAGTCCCCAATCAGTTATAAAAGCTCTCCCACTCACCTACTTTTACCCGGAATCTTCGAATCTTGGGTGTGATGCTTCCCGTAGGGGCTGGGTGGACAGTTCGAGAACCGGCAAGGTTGGACCTCTCCTTTGCCCTTTTAATGTAAACCAAGTCCACGACCAGTCCTGCCCGCCTCCTCTTGAAACATTCCACCATAACAACAGATTTAGTGTCCTTGACCAGGTGGATTGACGTACAAGCTATAGTGCCCTGACTGTTTTGACCAGGGTAAAGAAAGGGTTACCCGTCACCAACACAGGTTCCTGGGATCGGAAACTTAACTTTTCCCACCCGGGATTACAAGAAACATCGCACAGTTTGGATGTCTTGGAGGTTCCATCCCGGAATAACAATAAGAGTCCCCCTAGTGAGCCTTATATATTCCCAGTGCTGGGGGGGGGGTGACAGCATTGGATGGGTTGGCAAATGAGTGTGTGCAGGAAACGCCGGTCAGTGTAGTTATTTCTCCAGCTACTAATAGACCTGCTGGCGACTTGATGCAGGTGATAAGTAAACCAAAGTCGAATATCAGTTTGCTCTCATGGAATGTGGCAGGTCTCAGGAGTAAATTGATATGCGAAGACTGGGGCACTTTTATAGACACTTTTGATGTTTGCCTAATGCAAGAGACATGGGCTCTTGAAAATTTCCATAGGGCTGGTTTTGTGTCTTTTAACACTCTTGCAGTATCAAGTGGCAGGGGGAGACCATCAGGGGGTCTTAGCATCTGGGTGGCCTTGCACCTAGGTGTTACAGCTAGGCAGCTCCAAACTAGCTCAGACGACATCCAATGTGTCCTACTGGAGCTGCCAGAAAACAATCACCTGGCTCTCCTGAATGTCTACTCTAGACCCTCCCAAGGTGGCCGGGAATCTAAGGTTATAGAATATCTAAACAGATATATCTTGTCCTTGGACCCTGGATATTCCGTGATAGTGGGTGGCGATTTTAATTGCCAATCCGAACCACTTAGTGTGTTGGACTTAGATCATCCAACAGCGGAAAACGCTTACCGGAATATCCCTGATCCGATGATCCCTACGGTCAAAGCCTGGACTCCCTTGGTTCTTTAGATCTTTGCACTCACTCTCTCCCTATCTTTGAGGGCATGCAATGGCAGATTCGATTCCGATAGACCTGGACGTGACACCTTTAACAGAGTTGGCCAATCCTCTATTTTAGATTATATCCTTATTGAAACTAGATCATGGGATAAGGTGCTCGATTTCAGGGTGTCAGAAGGGGTTGATAGCGATCATAACGCCCTAGTCATGACACTAAAACCAGGTAGTTGGGGCTTGAGCAGTTATGATACCGCAGTATCCCCCACTGCACAACCCCTCATCCTGCACAACAACAGACGCAGAGTAAGATGGCCCTGCATTGTTGCCTGCCCAAACAAAATGGCAGAAATTTACAGCCTTGCTCTGCCCCTCCTTAACGGAATGGCTGAAGTTGGGCTTATTTGTTCTTCCCCAGAGAGGGTGACCAGGCCTGTAGATATTCACCTTCAGTTAGTAACCAAACTTACGGACGTGTTTTGTCCGACAGGGAATGCGAGGGCCCACTCGGCCAAAAGACAAATGTGGTATACTGCTGAGTGTAGGAAGTCAAAGTGCGAATTGATCCTGGCAATTAAGACCATGGACAAAGCCAGGATCAAATTACTCAGGGCTCAGTACAAACAAATATTGGAAAGGGCAAGAAAGTCCTGGGAGGATGATATGTGGGAGGAGTTAAGATTAACGTTGCAGTCCAAAGACTTTAAAGGCTTTTGGTCCATTGTCAGTAGTGGCAGAAAAGAACCTGGAACTACCACATTCCCTAATATAGCTCCAGCAGCATGGGAAGATCACTATGGGGGCCTTTATCTGGGCACAAACCATAGCATACCATCCACAGATACTTCTCCCCCCAGCCCAGTATGGCGAATTGAGGATGTGCCGGCGATAACGATAAAGGAGGTGGAAATTGCCATATATCTGTTGATACCCAATAAAGCACCAGGTCTGGACAAAATCCCGGGTGACCTTTATCGGTCGGAATCCAAGATATGGGCGCCGTATCTCTGCACCTTGTTTAATTCCATTCTGTCTGGTGCGGAACCCCCAGAGTCCTGGTGTGGTGCGGAGATTGTGCCAATATATAAAAAGGACTGCCCTTCACAACCTTCAAATTATAGGCCTATCAGCCTAATTGACATTACCCAGAAGCTGTTTGGTCGTGTCATTTTGGAGCGATTACAGACGTGGGAGTCAGACAATAACATTCTAAGCACCCTGCAGGCGGGCTTCAGAAAGGGAATCTCTACTGTTAACCAGATATTCCGACTTCAGGTCTTACACTGGAAGACCGTGTGTTCAGAGGGTGGTAGCCTCTACCTCATCTTTGTCGACCTGAGGTCGGCATTTGACCTGGTACCGCGAGAAAACCTGTGGAGTGTTCTCCGGGCACTAAATGTTCCTCCATATCTCTTGGATGCCTTGAGAAGACTCCACACAGAAAACTTCGCCCGGGTCAGATGTGGGAAACATGGAGAGCTGTCCGATCGATTTCCTGTTAACCGTGGAGTCCGTCAAGGATGCGTGCTGGCACCCACGTTATTCTGTCTATACATTAACTGGCTTACAAAACATCTGGAAGGTATTAAGGACACGGATGCCCCAAGACTTGCTACGGGTCTGGTGCCAGCGTTGATGTTTGCTGACGACACTTTGCTGTTGTCGCGAACATCAACTGGCATCCAGCGCATCCTGGATGGTTTTGTGGATTTCTGTGGCAAAAGAGGCCTTGAGATTAATTTAGCGAAAACGAAATTTATGATCCTCAAACCCCCCAAGCACACACGTCCAAACCCAGTGCTGAATGACACTCCCCTCGAGCGGGTAAAAACGTTCGGATATCTGGGGATCATATTACAAGAAGACTTTGGATGGGGGGGTCAAATCGCTAACTCTGTACTCAAACTATCTCAAACTGCAGGAGGAATCTTCAAACTTTTTAGAGGCTCGGTTTCCAAGCCTGTAGCACCAGCAATAGAAATCTACAAGACCCAAATAAGAGCAGCCTCCATTTATGGAGCTGAACTATAGGGACATTCCAGGGTCCCTAGCCTGATGAGGACGGAAAACTCCTTTATGAGGAGTCCGCTGGGTCTGCTCCCTAGCTCTCCGTTGGTCCCTATTAGGTTGGACTTTGGGCTGATACCCATGGAAGAGGTGGTAACACTGCGTCCAGTGATATATTGGAGGAGACTCTGGTCTAATGCTGAGCTGGCCTCCTACCAAGAAGAACTTAAGGGGGTTTGGCCTCTAATCAAAAATAAGAATATTCCATGGTTGAAATTTGTGAAGGATACCTGTACTAAGATCGGCCTCCCTGATTTATAGGTCTCCCCGGAGACCTCATGTTTGGCCGTTTCGAAGGTAAAACTGGCTGAACAGTTTAGAAATTTCCATCTCTCACGTTTGCACGAGAGCTCAGGCATTGGAAGGTTGACTGCTCAGTTTCTCCTAATCAAAGATAATTACAGGAGAGAGGCATTTTTGGATTTGATCTCCCCCCCGGCTGCCAGGAAGCTGTACTTCCAATTGAGAATGGGCAGTCTACCGCTTAGGTCCTTCACCTCCAGGTGGGATGCTAATAAAATCACTGTCTGTCCGGCCTGTGGTTTTAGACTAGAGGACGAAAAACATGTTTTCTTTTTTTGTCCTATATACCACCGACAAAGGAAACGCTGGGTTAAGCCCATATGTAGAAACCTGGGATTTCGAGAGTGTGAAAAAGCTATGAGAGTCTTGAAGTACGACGCCCACCCTCCAATTGTCTTTGCAGTTTCCCGGTTTCTAAATGCCATGTGGACACAACGTAGGAAATTCTGTAATTAATTTGTAGTTTTAACATATTTTTGTAACTATTGAATGTTTTTATATTATATTCTGTAATTGTGATTTGATTCAGATATTTTAATACTGTGACTTGTAATAATCTATGTTGCTTTTATGGCCTTTTGGGCCGAAATAAAGTCTATGAAAGAAAAAAAGTGCATATTATGAAAGTGAGGATAAAGAATATATAAATAAAAATGAAAATAAAAAAGTGTATAGGGAAATGTTAATCGAAAAATATATACATGAATAAAAAGGTATATTGAAGAAAAAAGAAAGAAAGAAGATAACCTATCCCTGTGTTCTGAAGCTGTACACGAAACACAGGGACACATATAGCTATCATGCCTGTAAGCAAGTTCATTTTTAGCAGAGAAGAATAAGACAATCTGTATCCAGTGAGAGAGGGGCAGGAAGTTAGCGACTAATGAAGAACCGGGAAAAGGCCATAATATAATACTAAATATACACACCGATTTGGACAATATAGGCACTCCCAAGCAATAATTTAATCAGAGTAGCCGTAACAAACGCAAGTTTCAAACAGGAATACAGAGATTGTTTCGCCAGGGTCTGTACACGAATAAGAAATATATATGAATGACCATAAGACCCCACTGGTAGGTGTCAATATCTGATATACATAGAGCCTATTAATTAACTTACTTATTGGCAGCGATGGATACTTTTCCCAAAGGATTTAGGGAAATCAATGAATATAAAAACCCATGTAGGATGGATCAAACGTCTCACCAAAATAAGGCGAGCTGGAAATATCAAAATAATTCACCGTCTCCTACCTGTGATAAAATGGCTTCATAAGTATACATGGTAACGTTCATATAAAAGAGCTAATTAAATGCATGTCAGTCAATATGGAAGTAATGCAATTAATGATTCCCACTATGTTAAGGCTCCCTCAGGTCCAACTAGAGTTCAGTTGGTAAAAAATAACTCCCCTATGCTCCACGGAATAGATATTGAATATCATATATACCATGGCCTCTGGGAGACATAATGAAAGTGGGCCTACTCAGGCTCTCCAGTGGGGTATAGATACATAAAATGATGTCCACAGCGGGGGAGAGAGAAAATGCAAAACCATGTCTCCACCCATCCGGTAGTAAATTTTATGAGTTTTGACTTCTGACAACAGTAATAAATATAAGCCTCCCTTCACGCAAGGAAAAGGGCATGTATATATCTCGTATCATTTTTAAACCCAATCGGCAGGATGGAAATGAACAAACAGTGCAAGAGAGATCGCGCTGAACTTCCATAGAAAGTGCGGAAAAACAGAGAATAAAAACCTCGTACGCCCTGAGATGCCTGGTGACCCAAGGAAAAGTACGAGGGCGCAGATTCAACCCCTCACCTACGTAATGGTGGTAAAAATCTAATTGTTAAACAACGTATAGTCTAGCCCTTCAGGACCTAAAGCCTGCTTGCAATGGGAAAGCCTGGCAATCGTCCCAATGGCTAAGAGTCCTAGCCAAAGAAAAGAACGTGGTACCTCCTTACCTTCGATAGGGTCACGCGGCAGCCTGGCGAAGCTTCTGACAGGATAACAGCGATGAAGGAGATAACCATACTAAATCTGTTTAAATATCCCGCGAGATGATCTAAAGACGGCACAGCTGTGATCGGCGTTAACATGCTACCGGAAGTGACATCGAGAGCGGTGTATACATGTCTGCCATCCTTGAGTGGAGTAAAATGATGATGGTAGTAAGTATTTTTAAATAGAGCCCTTGCTACATCAAAGTTAACGACTAATTTATTACAAGGAATCATACATGTATTTAAAAAATTCCTCTAAATCGGAATTATTTCCAAATGACTGGCCAGTTATATACGGCGTATAGGGATTGTACGAAAGTGTATCAAAAGGTCGCAATAAATGTCTGGCTACCATTTTTGAGTGGTTATAAAGAAGTAAATTCTGAGAAGATTGAAGAAGAGTCTGACCGCCTAAAACGTATAATGATAGGGCCCAGGAGCCGAAAGGAAACCACCCCATCCATATCAGGCAGGTAGAGTAACCAAAAGGGCGGCCATCTGAGAACAGCACAGGCATGATAGCTATATATGTCCCTCTGTTTCGTGCCTAGCTTCAGAACACAGGGATAGGATATCTTCTTTCTTTCTTTTTTCTTCAATATACCTTTGCATTTATGTATATATTTTTCCATTCACTTTTCCCTATACACATATTTCTGTTTGCATTAAGTGTGGTATATTTCTACATGTATATATATTTGTTAAATTTACAGCCCTGAAGAAGTCCACCTTCTGGACGAAATGCATCGGCTGTTTCCCTCAATGTGTTTTTAACACAAATTGAATAGCAGAAGATATTTGAAGAACAAATACTATGGACACAGACTTGACAATTTGTTATGTGTCTATTTCCTGTTGTGCTTAGTGGTGCACCTTTGTGTCTGTTTTAAAACTGGCTGGCGACTGCCCTTGAATCAGCCAAAAAATTGCATCATACAAAACTAGAGGCAGCCCTCTCTCTCCACTTCTTCAGAATGGCTCGCTGAACTGACGTGGGTGGCGGACTATGAATGTCTGATCTACAAACTCAATGATCAACTGGGAATATTTAAGGCTGTCTGGGAGTCCTTTCTACACTCTTCATTCTCACCCATGAACGGCAGCACCAAACAGTTAATGGGGGAATGAGTACATAGAGGCTGCACCTTGCCTCTCTCCTCCTCCCTGATTCACTGGCCAATTAAAAATGCACTGCTCAAGCTCCCCAAAATGGTGTGGGAAATTAGTATGGAGTAGAGACTGTATCTCAGAAGAGGGCCTTGCAACTTGAAGATCAAACATCTCCCTTGCAGATGTCAAGACCAAACCTTTCAGAAAAAATAAGACTTTCAGTCTGCTTAAAGCATGAAAATGCGCATTTGTAAGCTTTATCAAAGGAAGGCCAAAGCGTTGTATCCCTAATTGTACAGGCAGGTGGAAACAGTACTTGTGTACAACAAGTCACAATCGCAGAGACTGTTACCAGATAGGCAACACCTGGTTTCATCCCACAGCAGCCTGAATCATTCAGCATCAAGTAACTCCCATTCAAGAGTGATTTGAAACCAGAAAGGATCACAGGAGCCAGAGAATCTTTAAAAAAAGAACAACAAGTTTGCCCTAGAGGTATTACAAGTGCCATAAAGCAAAACCTCTCTGCACACTATCAAATTACCTAATGTACTCTTGCAGTCAATCCCGCTAGGAAAATAATCAGGCCCACCATTCCTACAGTGGTATTTGAAAGGTAAGAGACATTACTCATGTACATACCCCTCTCCTAGCACCTAGTAACTGACCACTTGATGATGTTATAAGCAGTATTGGAAGTGAAATGTTGAAATTGGCAGAGTAATTAATTAATGGATTATATACTCCACAGAAGTTGTTTCAGCAACAGTGAATGGAAGTTTCTCCAGCTTCTCTATGTCTAACATGTTATAGTTTGCATCATTTTTTGCCATGAATGTCAGTTATTTTGTAAGGTTATATTGCAAAAACAAGTTAGTGGTGTTAAGGTAGAAGGCGACCAGCGTGAAGTGTCTGCAGAGTCCAACTCAGCAACATTATAGCTCTAAGCTGTGACTGCCCATGTTGTAAAGAAGACATGTCACTCTGAATGATGTCAATTGCAGATAACATTATATTACCCAAAGAGTAAATTCTGGTGGATAGAGTAGTCATACCATTATATACTACTGCCAGAGCCCTTTCTAAATTTGCCCTGTTAACTTCGCACAATCTCTCAGCAGCTTCCTACAGTGACATTTTCTATACTTCATTGTCACTGTATATTGCATACAGAAAGCACTTTTGATGTGTTCACCAAGGACCTAGTAAAATGTCCTGTAATCCCATGTCAACAGAAAGAAGGGACAAGTGTTGTTTCACCCGAGACAATGTTGAGGTGTTTAGCCAGTCAAGGCATAGCTTCCCAACACTGTAAGTTGTTACCATGCCCAAGTGTTGTGTCTGCATGTATCTAGGGTTGGTCCTGCTGATGTTAAACCTGTTTTGCGAAGCATAGTGTTTAATATTTTCTCCATGTAAGTTGTGAATTGTTGCCAGTTCACAAACCGTGCAAATGTGGGAATGTTTGGTGTATTTACATCTCTTCTCTTAGCCAAGCCAAAGCAGGATGTTTGCGGCACAGTTTTGTCAGAGAAATGATTTGCTGTGGTATAAGGATTTCTCCAAATAAAGCCTTGTGTCCCTGAACCTGCCAATCCTTGCTTCCCCAAATGGGTTTTAGATCTACATTGTCTTTCCAAAAGTAGACCTCTGGTACAGACAACTGGGAAATTAATGATGCAGAATATATCAGCTTCAGGCTAGGGAGCATAGTTTTCTGAGGGTGTTAATTTGAAAACATAATAGTCTGGGTCATTTGTATTATGACCTAAAAAATATACAAACATTTGTGCAAATGCCATTGAGCTCTCTTTCTGTGGTGTATGGCAGTGTTCCCATTGTGTATAATTAAATCCAGCACATGGAGTAATTGCTTGATGACATAGAGGTAACCATAATGGTGAAAACCAAACATTTCATCATAATTAGCCATGCCCCCATATATCTGCTTGCTATTAAAAACAGTAGAGTGTGTAAGTGTGTTGAAGCTAGCATGTCAGCTTGTACTGAACATAAGAGTTGTGTGTGTTCAGTTGTCCAATGTGACGTTTCAATTTGTAGAACAGTTTTAACCACTCTGCATAGTCAGTTCAGATTGGAGTTTCTTTAAGGTGTTGGTGGTTGTAAAAGCGCACACTTCCCTAGGAAAGGTGTTACCAGGCTTCTGCCTTCACATGACAACTCGCATCCAAAAATAGGACATTGAGGTGGGCTATTTTTGATTTTTTTGTAGTTAAATTTGTAGCCCATGTAAGTAAATCCCAAAACGATGCAATCTACTCTTGTCAAATGTGTAGAAATGTCATCATTAATTAAATATAAGTCATTAACATAAGACAATACCTGTTTGTCAATTTTTTGCAGAAATTCTGTTGCCCGTGTTGAGAACAACCCTGGGCTATTCTTGTACCCTTGAGGCAAACCTCAGAGTTGCTTTTTAGATCTGAGTATGCTAAATGCAGTCAAATACCTGCTTTCAGGTGCTTTGTGTTTGCAGAAAAATCCAGTCGAAATATCTACTGTGGTTTTGTATTTCTTTTGCATGATGTTGTTCATCAGTGCCATGCTATGGGCATTTTGTACAGCAAATGTACATGTAGCTATGTTCATTTATCTGTAATCTAAAAACTAGACAGTATGAATGGTCAGGTTTCACTACTGGAAACAAAGGATTATTCAAAAGGGCGGTGGAACTTTCTATTACATCTTGGTATTCAAGTTGTGTGAGTATTACTCTAACTTGTTTTTTAGCAACATGTTTAATAGGGTATTGTCTTTGAGGTTGTGGGGTTGACCTCACTGGTATAATTTGACATGGTAAACCATCATCCCACCCCACATGGTTGTGGTATAACACAGGAGCTACCTCTGGCATATGAAGGCTTCACTGTCTCTGGGAAGAGGTCGGTAAAGGCAGATAAAATTACAGTCTCTTCCCTTGGGCAGTCCAATACAAATTCAGGTGAACAATCTTTTTCAGCCAAGAGAATATCATAGCTGAATGACAAGTTCTCCGAGATGAGAACGGTAATGTATCTCAGTACGTCCCCCTCCAATTGCAGTTGCATCTCATTATATCGATGCGGGGCACTTACCCTTGTGTCCGGTGTTTCCACCTAGAGATAGTCACTCAATGCTACTGCCACCAGACAATCCATCAGGTTTCGGCGAACTGTCACAACTTTTACTGCACTGTCCAGCATGGTCAGAGCCCTCAATATCAGCAGAATACTTGACTTTTATGCCTGTTACTTTCTTCTTTTTGATTTGAGGTTTCAACTGTTTCGGTCTGTCTTCTTTTTTGTAGTCAGAAGAGAGTTGTGAGTCCTTCTTCGGTTTCAAGTACTCCTCTTATCATGCTCTATCCTCCTTTCTCTGAGCGTTTTTCAGATAAATCCTGAATGAAATGAGATGAACGTATATCAGTATCCTGATGCCTGTCAGACGTCTTAATATTGTCATGGTTACACAGCTTGCAGCACTTTTCGGTGGCCTCCTGTAGACGAGATTCGCCCTGTGACTTAGACTTTTCTTTATGTTTCTTACTATCCCACTTCTTCTTAGAAGATTCGGGGGCTTGCTTTGAGTTATCATTATCTTCATTTATAGTTTTCTAGGCCTGGCTCCCAGAATATCTCGGACTATTGTTGCATAGGTTTCCTCAATAAGTTTAGTTAACTCATGCTCCTGTACTCTTTGAGTCAGGTTAGTGAGTTGTTGGTGCACTGCCAACACTGCTGCTTCCCCTTTAATGTTACTTAATATAATGGCAGACACTGCAGTAAAATTGCCCATCAGTTTCATTTCTAAATCCAGGGCAGCAGCTTCCCCGTACTCATTCTGGATCTTTTTAAGCACCTCTGGCAAAACAGCTAAAGAGGGTGTACCATATGTTCTAGTATATACTGCAGCAAAGACAGTACCCCAAGTGGGGCTGTCATGCACTGGGGAAACCATTCCCATTGGTAAGCAAATATTAAGAATTCTATACTTTTCCTAGAGTCCCAAATGGGGAAATACTGCTTCAATTTGACTTGTTTTTTGTGCAATCCATAACGGAATTTCTTCCCACCTGATGGGAACTTCCCCCCCACGACTCTCTTGATTGTGTGTTGACTGATGCCTGGTGTAATCAAGTCTGGTTGTGCAGCTTGAGCAGTCCTCACAGGATTTATTGCCATTGTTCACAAAATGAACTGTGCCAGACTCCTATATATTCTAATTAGACTGATATATATTCTACGTAATTGTTGTGATGTCATATTAACTATGTCGGGATGTGGTGTGTAGCCTGATAAGACTGGCCATGTTGCTCCCTCATTACTAAAGGGACCTGATCTAACTTCTTCTGTAGTATGTGGTATGGTGGCTTCAAACCAATTTTGATGTTCTTGGTATGTTAATGGTATTTTTAGTGCTTTGTAAGCTGTGTAGTTATTTGGAATGTCAGTTGCAGTGTAAGTGGGAAACACGTGTGAGCGTTCATTTGCTGCTGGGAATACAACCCCGTGAATAGAACACTTCTGTCCTAAATGCTTTGTGAGCCTCAACTACGAAGGTAACTCCCCCCACCTATAAGTGTGAGATCATTGTTTCAAAGTCATCCTTTTACCGTGTTCATCCCCATTGTTTGCTAACTGGTACTGGAGGTAAATGACTCCGACTGTGCCATGGACTCTGCTAACCAGGCCCAGGACCAGTGCTTTGATCAAAAAGGTACATGTAGTTGGGTATGCTTAGCATTACAATGACAGACCCCTGTAAGAGCCTAGTATATAATAGGGCCAGGGGGGATTCAATCTACCTATAAGTCCCTAGTAGATGATAGGGCATGGAGGTTTAGAGGTGCAGCAGATTTCTTGCACTTGCATGTGTGCACTGATGTGTGCCTGCTGACCTTTTAAGGCAGTCCTGTCTTGCAGCCTGTCTTTAAAAGTAAATTCTCACAACTGGTAGTGACAGACCCTATAAGACCCTAGTTTAAAATAGGGCTGGGGGTTGAATCTACCTACAAGTCCCTAGTTTATAATAGGGCATGGAAGTTTAAAATCACAGTAGAATTTCTGCACTTTCATGTCTGCACCGTTGAGTGCCTGCTGTCACTTCAAAGGCAGCCTTGTTTTGATGACTGTCTTTAATCGTAAATTTAATGCAAATTCGACTTTGGTGGTATGGACACTCTAAAAGTAATAACTTACCTTATTTTACAAAGTGGTTACTCCTAAGGTCTCCTCTAAGTGTCCCAGGGGTGGTGTTCTATAAAACCATAAGCAGGGACTTTGCAAACAATGTTTTCTATGCCCTGGTGATGGGAAACTGCCCATTTTATTTTACCCCACTGTAGGTACTTACTTTGTTCCCTAGGCTAACATTGCAATATTTTTCTAAGTATAACCATTGCTAGGAAATGAGTCTAAATATCATTCGAGAACTTAAAAGACTGGTATTGATTAATTCAACAACTTGCCTCTGTTGAATTCATCATAACTAGTACATAAAATAAGCTATAAGACTTTCTTTTCTGTGAGATACAATCCAGCCTTCTAGCAGTCTCCCCTGATTGGTTAGCTCTAACAGGCTTAACTAGGCTGCTTTGATTAGGTGATAAGGGGCCTGGCCAGAGCAGAGGCCTTCTGCTGGTGGGAGTTCTGCAGCTGCAAAGACCAGGCCAGGCAGGGGGATGGGTAATAAACCATGGGCTTCAAAGAGAGGAGGACAGTAAAGGAATGCCAGTTTACCTACCCCCACATCCTGTACCCACAGCCAGTTGACAGGCTTGTGACAGGTATTTGCTGAGTTCAGGAGGAGGAGAGCTAATGAAAATGAGCAACACTGTGGGGTTGTTTAACCAGCTCTTACTTCTCTGGAGAGAATTAATCTATGTTGGATTTTGAAAGTGCTTTGTGGGACAAGAAGATGCTATTCTTTGGAGGAAGTTGTCATGCTTTTCGGTAGCACCTAGCATTTCACTTAAAAGAGGTCACCTCTGCTTGTTGCCCCAGAACTCTGAATAAATAAGTAAAAGCTGCATAGCCTCTTAGATCTGCTGCCTGAAACTACAAGGAGAAGAAGCAATGCCCTGCTGGAATCAGGACCTACACCCAAAGGATTGCACTCTGAGTGACTGCACCTGCTGCGCAATCTGGTACTACAGCCCTAAGGATTTTGCCTTGCTTCAAGAAGGTTTAAGGAGTAGACTCCCTGCAAGCTACAGGTCAACAGTGCCCAACTCCATCATATTCACCACAAATCCCCAACCTGCAGTGCATTCAGTGGACCTTTAAGGATTTGGTCAGGTGCATTATGGGAATTGTAGTCCAGCCATAACAGAGACCATCTAAGAAATTATGAATCTTTGGATTGGTGTTTTGGACACTGCCTACAAGGAGACCTTCTGTACGGACTTCCAGAAGTTTGGAAACGTTTTGATAACTTTTGTAAAAATGCTCCTTAAGGTGACCGACCTGACATTGAGAGTCATGAAGGCCACCTTCAACCGCAACCCGGCCTGGATTTCAGGTTTGTCCCACTGAAAGATCAGGAGCTCCAGACTTTCAGGATTTGACTACAGCCTCACAGAAACTCAAGCTAGTGAACCCACACCGAATCAGGCAGACAAACTGCCTTGCCTGATGTTGGAAGAAAAAGCTCCAGAAAAGTTTCTAAGTGTGAAGGTAAAATTTTGACCGGGACCTCCCGTTTAGTGTATCCAACCAGTGCTCCATCCCTGTCAGCCTCAAACTTTGACTTTGTCTCAGTCAAGCACAACCAGATGTCCCAAGTAAGTGCTATTTGTTTTTAGGCACTATAAAGTAGTTAGTCTTTAAAAATTGAAACAAATTGAGGGTTGATTGGAGCAATCCGGAGCACAGTCAGTGTTAACCCCTATGTTACAAACCAAGTGTAAGTAGTGCTCCAAGGGAAAGGGTTTCAAACCAACACCCTAAATACTCTTAAACATAAACCTAGGCCCTGAGGACATACAAAGAGTGTCCAAGAGAATATTATATATATATGAATGATACATACCTTTATAAACACTATATTTCTTCTGTATTTAGTCAATTACAAGGGTTTGTATTGGCTTTTACACTGCACGTAAGGTTTGTTGTGCCTCTGGGGCTATTTATTTAAGTGATACTCTTGAATTTACACTATGGTGGCTTGGTGAAATTTATTTTAGCCTTTTGCTTATATTAAGTTGTTATATTGTTTTGACTTATTCCAGCCGTGAAGAAGTCATAGGATGACATTTAACCCGAAGACGAAGACTGGCCATGTTGCTCCCTCATTACTAAAGGGACCTGATCTAACTTTTTCTGTAGTATGTGGTATGGTGGCTTCAAACCAATTTTGATGTTCTTGGTATGTTAATGGTATTTTTAGTGCTTTGTAAGCTGTGTAGTTATTTGGAATGTCAGTTGCAGTGTAAGTGGGAAACATGTGTGAGCGTTCATTTGCTGCTGGGAATACAACCCGTGAATAGAACACTTCTGTCCTAAATGCTTTGTGAGCCTCAACTACGAAGGTAACTCCCCCCACCTATAAGTGTGTGTAGGACCTGGGGTCTCCAGGCCCTTTGGGGCGGTAACGTGACACGAGCGGTCGGGCAACCAAAGGTCTGTGTGTAAAGCAACCATACAACACGCACCTCACATGGGACAAGGGACACACACAATAAGTGACGCCACACGGTAGGAGTTAAGTAAATACTCAAGTTTATCCAAGCAGATCACGTTATATGCAGTTCATGAGGTAGCAGTACTGGTAATACCACAAATGACATTCATAACATATCAGTACTGCCTGAGGTACAACTACCCTTCACCTAGAGGTACACGCGCGCTTCCCTTTCCGGTAGCGCCTTAGGGGAGTGATTATGGCGCTAGGCGCGCTAAATGGTGACGACCTCAGAACGGGGCATCTAGCACGGAGAGCTACTCGTAATAGATGTCATTTAGCATTTCATTATGGAACATGAACAACAGTGCGCTACTCCTAATCAATAGCACGTAGTACTTCAATATGGAACATGAATAACAGAGCGCTACTCGTAATCACTAACACGTAGCACTTCAATATGGCACATGAATAACAGAGCGCTATTCGTAATCACTAACACGTAGCACTTCAATATGGCACATGAATAACAGAGCGCTACTCGTAATTACTAGCATGTAGCACTTCAATATGGCACTTGAATAACAGAGCGCTACTCGTAATTACTGACATTGAGCACTTCAATCCGGCACAGGAATAACAGAGCGCTACTCGTAATTATGGACATTGAGCACTTCAATCCGGCACAGGAATAACAGAGCGCTACTCGTAATTATTGGCGCTGAGTACTTCAATACTGGGTAGGACAGTCAGTGCGCCTCACAAAGCTTTTAGTGGGGAGCGCCCGGGACGGGAGGAGCGAGTCTCTCGGCTCCGGTGCAGTTCGTAGGGCACTGGGCTTCAGAGCAGTCACGGGGGCACAAGGAGAGGATCCCTCGGCGGGGTCTCTCCGTCGCGATGGCAGGGGGGAACTCCCACGGAGAGGGGACCCGGGCTGAGGGTGCGGTGCGGTTCCCGACCAGTAGGGGCGCACCAGGGGCAATCCCAGCCTCCGGGCTTACCTCGTTCTCGGCGTCAGACGGCGTCCGCTCCAGCGACAATGGGGAAACTCGGCCCCAAGCCTCGCGCACCTTCTCACACAGCTGCGACGGCAGTGGCGGGGCCCCGGGCTTCTCACGGGCCTCGCGACTCTGCAGGGCACTTCTTCCGGCCTCCGGGCCGCAGCGGTGAGCGCGCTGGCTTCCACGTCACAGGGGGGCTCAAGTTAAGGATGGGGGTTCCGCACTCAGCGGAGCACGCTGCCGGGGGTCCCAGGCCAGGTGAGGGAGCGCAGCGGTCACAGCGCTAATACCTGGTCGATCCCCGGTGGCTCTTCAATCTGCTTTGCATACGGCTTCAGGGGTCAGTCTTGACACGCAGTCTCAGTGCTTGGCATATAAGTTTTAGAGTTCAATCTGGACACGCAGTCTCAGTGCTTGGCATATAAGTTTGAGAGTTCAATCTGGACACGCAGTCTCAGTGCTTGGCATATAAGTCTCTGTTCTCAGATGTGAGATGAAGTCTTGTTGGCGCAGATGTATCTGGCGCCCTTAAAGGGGTTCTGTTACAGGGGGGTAGGGATGGAGAAGGCGACTAGGTCCTTCCTAGTCAGGCTGGGCAGAGGTTCTCTGGGTCTTCCTACTGCTGGGCAAGATCAGTGGGTTTCACAGGGTCCCTCACTCACTTAAGAGGCAGCACCTAAATCCTGTCACTCTCAGAGGCATAAGTCCCTGGCTAGGCCCTACCGCCTACACTCCTGGTGGATTCTTCCAGCTCTGCTTCACCCCAATGGCCAACTCAACACAAAAAGTTCCCTCCCTCACTTAAGTAGCCCTAGGTCAGGTGACCTCTGGCCAAGGCGGCAAAAGAAAAACCACACCTCCCTTCTAGAAGGATCCAGCACATTCCAGGAGCTTCCCCACTCTACCTATGGGACAAAAAGGCGGGCTGGAGTCGCAACATTGTTGTGGGGTTCCAGCCAGCTCCTGGCAGCTAGGGTGCTACTATGAAAGACCACTCTGCAGTAGCAGGGGCCTGTGGCAGCAATCTTGGGAGAAGGGAGCACCTGCACCTTAACACTGATTGGCAATGAAAAGGCGCCCGGAGACCTAGTCCAACATAAAAATGAGGGTGGAAAAAATGAGGCACGATACAAAAATAGAAGGGGAGACCACCCTAGGGCTGACAGGTCCAACATGCGTCCCCCCCAGCCGAAAGAGGGGAGAGCTACCCAACCTCTAGGGAGTTCTCATCACTAAGGCGGAAAAACCTGGAGAGACCGTCAGCATTGGCGTGGTCAACTCCGGGCCGGTGTTCCACCCGAAAGTCCATCCCCTGTAGGGAAATGGACCACCTCAACAACTTGGGGTTTTCGCCTCTCATCTGCATGAGCTAGCGAAGGGCCCGGTTGTCGGTCTGAATAAGGAAGTGAGTGCCAAAGAGGTATGGCCTCAACTTCTTCAGTGCCCAGACCACCGCGAAGGCTTCTCTCTCAATGGTGCTCCATCGCCGTTCCCGAGGGAGGAGTTTTCTGGATATGAAGGCCACAGGTTGATCTTGGCCCTTGGCATTGAGTTGTGAGAGCACCGCACTTATGCCGTGCTCTGAGGCATCTGTCTGTACAATAAATTCCTTGCTGAAATCTGGTGTTGCTAGTACTGGAGCGGTACACATCGCCTGTTTCAGCGTGTCAAAGGCCTCTTGGCATGCAGCTGTCCATATGACCTTGCGAGGTTGCTTCTTTGAGGTCAATTCCGTCAAGGGAGCTACGATGGTAGCATATCCCTTGACGAACCGGCGGTAATACCCAGTGAGGCCGAGGAAAGCTCGGACCTCTGTTTGGGTCTTGGGGGGCTCCTAAGCCAAGATGGTATCTATTTTGGCCTGGAGGGGTTGCACCTTACCTCCACCCACCAGGTGTCCCAGGTACACGACAGATCCCTGTCCAATCTGGCACTTGCTGGCTTTAATGGTTAAGCCAGCGCGTTGCAGCGCCTGCAATACCTCCTGGAGGTGTTGCAGATGGTCCTCCCAGGTGCCACTGAAGACAGCTATGTCATCCAGGTAGGCTGCTGAGAAGGACTCCAGATCAGATAGTACCTGATTCACTAACCGCTGGAATGTGGCCGGAGCATTTTTAAGCCCAAAGGGCATCACTCGAAACTGGTAGTGGCCCTCGGGGGTGGAGAACGCTGTCTTCTCCCGTGCTCCATCGGCCATGGCAATCTGCCAATATCCGGATGTCAGATCAATGGTGCTGAGGTACCGGGCTGCTCCCAGCCGGTCCACCAGCTCGTCTGCACGTGGGATGGGGTGAGCATCTGTCTTCGTGACAGAGCTCAACCCCCGGTAGTCCACACAGAACCAAAGCTCCAGTGTCGTACCCGGTGGTGCCGCTTTCGGCACCAACACCACTGGACTAGCCCACGGGCTGCTGGAAGGTTCTATCACCCCCAGCTCCAGCATCTTTGCCACCTCACACTGGATGCTATCCTTCACTCGGTCAGAGAGCCGGTAAGACTTGTTCTTCACCGGGGGGCTGTCCCCTGTGTCCACATCATGGGTACACAAATGAGTGATTCCAGGCGTGAGGGAGAACAACGAGACGAACTTTCCCAGGACATGGCGACAGTCCCTCTGTTGCTCTGGGGTCAAGGATGGGGAGAGGACTACACCTTCCACCGAACCATCCTTCTCTTGTACCGCTAGAAGGTCAGGAAGAGCCTCACTCTCTTCCTCTTCGCTCCCATCCGTCACCATAAGGAGAGCAAGCTCTGATCGCTCATGGTGCGGCTTCAGGCAGTTGACGTGGAGCACCCTGAGGGGCTGACGGGGGGTTTTCACATCTACAACGTACGTGGTCTGGCCTCGCCGCTCCACAATGTTGAACGGGCCAGTCCACCGGTCCTGGAGGGCACAAAGCTCCCCAGGTTCCATAACCCACACCTTCTGTCCAACGTCTAACTCGACCGTTCGAGCGTTGCGGTCATACCACTCCTTCATCACGGTCTGGCTAGCCTCCAGGTTCTCTGTGGCTGCCTTCCACAGCTTGGCCATCTGGCTGCGGAACACCAGCATGTAGCTGACAATGTCACGGGGAAGCTTCTGGGAAGTCTTCTCCCACCCCTCTTTCACTAAACTGAGGGGACCCCTAACGGGATGGCAATAGAGCAATTCAAACGGGCTGAACCTGACTCCCTTCTGCGGTACCTCCCGGTAGGAGAATAACAAGCAGGGGAGGAGGACATCCCATTTACGCCTCAAGCCCTCTGGAAGGCTTCGGATCATCCCCTTCAATGTCTTATTGAAGCGCTCTACAAGTCCGTTAGTCTGGGGATGGTAAGGAGTGGAGAACCGGTAGGTCACCCTACACTCCTTCCACATGGCCTGCATGTAGACCGACATAAAATTGGTGCCCCTGTCCGACACCACGACCTTGGGGAATCCCACTCGGGTAAAAATCCTCAACAGTGCCCGCGCCACCACCGGTGCAGTGATGGTCCTCAGATGAATAGCCTCTGGGTACCTTGTGGCGTGGTCCACCAAAACCAAGATGAACCGGTGTCCCGCTGCGGTCGGAGGGTCCAATGGCCCAACAATATCGATACCGACCCTCTCAAAAGAGGTCCCGACCACGGGGAGCGGTTCCAACGGGACCTTCAACTTAGTCCCAGTCTTGCCACTGGCCTGACAAGACTTGCAGGTCTTGCAAAAGGTGTCTGATGCAATCCTCATCCTGGGCCAATAAAAATGGGGGACCAACCGTGCAAAGGTTTTGTCCTGACCCAGGTGTCCGGCTAAGGGTATCTCGTGCGCTAACTCCAGCAGAAAGGCCCGGTAACATTGGGGGACCACTATGGCCCTCGAAGATCCATGTACCAGCACCCTGGGCTCACTGTATAGGAGACCATCCTCCCAATACACGTGATAACCTCCCAGTTCCTGACTGGCCACTTGGGCTTCGGCCTGCCGCCGCATGCCTTCAAGCGTGGGGCACGCCCTTTGTGCCTGACAAAATTCCTCCCGGGTAGGCCCTCCTTCCACATGCCAGTCAGCAAGGGTCGGCAAGTCCTCCACAGGAACGACATCTACCTCCGCGGACTCCGGGGGCACCTCTGCGGCCTCCCCATCCATCTCACGGGGCATGTCCTCTACCACCTTCTTCTTTCCACGTTGGGCTTTGGGTTGGGCCATGATTCCAGGCTCCAACCCGGGGTGAGTTCCATGCCGGGCAGCCATGGACCGCGTGCTGACGCAAGTCCACCCTGGTAATCCCAGCATCTCGGTGTGAGCGTGAAATTCGACATCTTTCCACTTGGTGTGCTCCAGGTCGTTCCCTAGCAAACACCCCACAGGCAAGGCAGGGCTCACAGCAACTCTCAGCAGGCCTCTGACTCCTCCCCACTCAAATGGAACACGAGCCACTGGATAGTGACTCATACTGCCGTCAGCCAATACGGCCGGATGGAACTCCTCGGGGACTACTTGGTCTGGGGACACCAGCCGCCGCACAACAGTGGTCATGCTGGCCCCTGTGTCCCTCAGAGCTTCCACCTCCTCCCCATTAATTCTCACCCTCTGCTGATATTTAGCAGTGTTCGGGGGCAGGGACACTACGGGGACCACCTCTCTATCCCCGAGTGAAACCAGCGTCAGGCCTGTCCACTCCCCTTCACTATCTAAGGGCAGCTCCACCCCAAGCGCTATACTACTCACCCCGGGACTTTTCCCGCCCGTTGGGGCTGGTGGTCGCTTGCGACACTTGGGATCTCCCCTGTAGTGTCCAATCTCCCCACACTCGTAGCACCGCAGAATCCTAGGCTGCTGACTCCTGTCAGGGTAAGTGGGTCTTGTGGAATTGGACGGGGGTGGGGTTCCTACTCCCTTCCCAAACCTATTTTGGGGACCTTTCGAGAACTCCACCTTTTTATCTCCCCCCTCTTTCTTCTGGGGGAAACCCTGTCCGCCTTTCGAGCCATCTCCCCCGGGGCCCTTGTGAGACACCCGGGTGCTCACCCAAATATCTGCCTCCTCCGCAAGCTCACGGGGATCCATCAACCTGCGGTCCACCAGATGTTGGCGCAGCTCCGGAAAGCTCTTATCCAAGAGGTGCTCCCTTAAAAAAAGATCGTACAACCCTTGGTAGTCCTGCACCTCGCTGCCACGCACCCAACCATCTAGTGCCTTCCTCGCATAATCAAAAAAATCTACCCATGTCTGGGTGGACAGCTTATGGCTGCCACAAAACTTTTGCCTGTACCTCTCGGGGTTGAGACCAAACTTTTTTAACAAGGCCTCCTTCATGGGGGCATACCTTACCTGATCCGCCTTGGCCAAGTATAGCAGGGAGTCCCTAACATTGGGAGGTATATACCGGTATAAACCACCTCCCCAATTACTCTCGGGTACCCCATGGGCCGTCAAGGCTACCTCATATGCCTCCAACCATTTCATGATGTCGTCCCCCACTGTGTAATTGGCAATTACCTCTTTAGGTAGGTAGAACTTTGACTCTTGAGGTTCCTTAGGTATGCTGCCACCATTGTCCTTATTGGACGCGTTCAATTGGAGGGCGCGTTGCTCCAGCTCTTTTAGCTGAAGCTTGTGCGCCAGCTTCTTCTCCTCCATTGCCCATTTCTTGTTCTCTCTTTCCCTTTCTCTTTCATGTTCTAATTTCGCTAGCTCCCATTTTAGTTGCCTCTCTTCCCTCCTGTCCTCGTACTCCTCTGGGGACGCGCTCCTTCTAGACCCTGTGCTACTACTGGCCCCAGAACGTCTCCCTGGGGGCACATTTTCCGACATATCTACATTTAAGATGTCTAGCACTTCCTGGGCGCTCTCCTCCTGAGGTGCATCTGGCGCCTCCTGTCCCTCATCCTCTTTCCCTTCTGGGTGGGACTCTACCCATGCCCTAATGGCGGTGCGGAGTTCCGGTCCTTTGGCCCTCCGTACCCCAGGCACCCCCATTCCCTGCCCGAACTCCCTTAGTTGCTTCACACTGTACTCCTCGAGGTCAGCTAACCGGAATTCCATTCTGGCAGATGGGGACCTAGACACTAAGGAGAAAAATTCCTAGGGGATAGGCAACAGTTCTCAGCTAACAAGGCTTCCTGTACTCTCAACCTGGACAGTGGAAATAACAATGCAGCAATCAATGGTTTCAGAGCTCTGGAACAAATAGGCGTTTAATTGTGGCGCCCTTCGCCTCACAGAAGGGTGCTGTATGGTCACAGGTCCTAAGGATCCCACCGCTCGCCAACAATGTAGGACCTGGGGTCTCCAGGCCCTATGGGGCGGTAACGTGACACGAGCGGTCGGGCAACCAAAGGTCTGTGTGTAAAGCAACCATACAACACGCACCTCACAAGGGACAAGGGACACACTCAATAAGTGACGCCACACGATAGGAGTTAAGTAAATACTCAAGTTTATCCAAGCAGATCACGTTAGATGCAGTTCATGAGGTAGCAGTACATTTCATAAGCTGGTAATACCACAAATGACATTCATAACATATCAGTACTACCTGAGGTACAACTACCCTTCACCTAGAGGTACACACGCGCTTCCCTTTCCGGTAGCGCCTTAGGGGGGTGATTATGGCGCTAGGCGTGCTAAATGGTGACGACCTCAGAACGGGGCATCTAGCACGGAGAGCTACTCGTAATAGATGTCATTTAGCATTTCATTATGGAACATGAACAACAGTGCGCTACTCGTAATCAATAGCACGTAGTACTTCAATATGGAACATGAATAACAGAGCGCTACTCGTAATCACTAACACGTAGCACTTCAATAAGGCAGATGAATAACAGAGCGCTACTCGTAATCACTAACACGTAGCACTTCAATATGGCACATGAATAACAGAGCGCTACTCGTAATTACTAGCATGTAGCACTTCAATATGGCACTTGAATAACAGAGCGCTACTCGTAATTACTGACATTGTGCACTTCAATCCGGCACAGGAATAACAGAGGGCTACTCGTAATTATGGACATTGAGCACTTCAATCCAGCACAGGAATAACAGAGCGCTACTCGTAATTATTGGCGCTGAGTACTTCAATACTGGGTAGGACAGTCAGTGCGCCTCACGAAGGTTTTAGTGGGGAGCGCCCGGGACGGGAGGAGCGAGTCTCTCGGCTCCGGTGCAGTTCGTAGGGCACCGCGCTTCAGAGCAGTCACGGGGGCACAAGGAGAGGATCCCTCGGCGGGGTCTCTCCGTCGCGATGGCAGGGGGGAACTCCCACGGAGAGGGGACCCGGGCTGAGGGTGCGGTGCGGTTCCCGACCAGTAGGGGGCGCACCAGGGGCAATCCCAGCCTCCGGGCTTACCTCGTTCTCGGCATCAGACGGCGTCCGCTCCAGCGACGATGGGGAAACTCGGCCCCAGGCCTCGCGCACCTTCTCACACTGCTGCGACGGCAGCAGCGGGGCCCCGGGCTTCTCACGGGCCTCGCGACTCTGCAGGGCACTTCTTCCGGCCTCCGGGCCGCGGCGGTGAGCGCACTGGCTTCCACGTCACAGGGGGGGCTCAAGTTAAGGATGGGGGTTCCGCACTCAGCGGAGCACGCTGCCGGGGGTCCCAGGCCAGGTCAGGGAGCGCAGGGGTCACAGCGCTAATACCTGGTCGATCCCCGGTGGCTCTTCAATCTGCTTTGCATACGGCTTCAGGGGTCAGTCTGGACACGCAGTCTCAGTGCTTGGCATATAAGGTTGAGAGTTCAATCTGTACACGCAGTCTCAGTGCTTGGCATATAAGCCTCTGTTCTCAGATGTGAGATGAAGTCTTGTTGGCGCAGATGTATCTGGCGCCCTTAAAGGGGTTCTGTTACAGGGGGGTAGGGATGGAGAAGGCGACTAGGTCCTTCCTAGTCAGGCTGGGCAGAGGTTCTCTGGGTCCTCCTACTGCTGGGCAAGATCAGTGGGTTTCACAGGGTCCCTCACTCACTTAAGAAGCAGCACCTAAATCCTGTCACTCTCAGAGGCATAAGTCCCTGGCTAGGCCCTACCGCCTACACTCCTGGTGGATTCTTCCAGCTCTGCTTCACCCCAATGGCCAACTCAACACAAAAAGTTCCCTCCCTCACTTAAGTAGCCCTAGGTCAGGTGACCTCTGGCCAAGGCGGCAAAATAAAAACCACACCTCCCTTCTAGAAAGTTCCAGCACATTCCAGGAGCTTCCCCACTCTACCTATGGGACAAAAAGGCGGGCTGGAGTCGCAACATTGTTGTGGGGTTCCAGCCAACTCCTGGCAGCTAGGGTGCTACTATGAAAGACCACTCTGCAGTAGCAGGGGCCTGTGGCAGCCATCTTGGGAAAAGGGAGCACCTGCACCTTAACACTGATTGGCAATGAAAAGGCGCCCAGAGACCTAGTCCAAAATAAAAATGAGGGTGGAAAAAATGAGGCACAATACAAAAATAGAAGGGGAGACCACCCTAGGGCTGACAGGTCCAACAGTGTGAGATCATTGTTTCAAAGTCATCCTTTTGCCGTGTTCATCCCCATTGTTTGCTAACTGGTACTGGAGGTAAATGACTCCGACTGTGCCACGGACTCTGCTAACCAGGCCCAGGGCCAGTGCTTTGATCAAAAAGGTACATGTAGTTGGGTATGCTTAGCATTACAATGACAAACCCCTGTAAGAGCCTAGTATATAATAGGGCCAGGGGGGATTCAATCTACCTATAAGTCCCTAGTAGATGATAAGGCATGGAGGTTTAGAGGTGCAGCAGATTTCTTGCACTTGCATGTGTGCACTGATGTGTGCCTGCTGACCTTTTAAGGCAGTCCTGTCTTGCAGCCTGTCTTTAAAAGTAAATTCTCACAACTGGTAGTGACAGACCCTATAAGACCCTAGTTTAAAATAGGGCTGGGGGTTGAATCTACCTACAAGTCCCTAGTTTATAATAGGGCATGGAAGTTTAAAATCACAGTAGAATTTCTGCACTTTCATGTCTGCACCGTTGAGTGCCTGCTGTCACTTCAAAGGCAGCCTTGTTTTGATGACTGTCTTTAATCGTAAATTTAATGCAAATTCGACTTTGGTGGTATGGACACTCTAAAAGTAATAACTTACCTTATTTTTACATAGTGGTTACTCCTAAGGTCTCCTCTAAGTGTCCCAGGGGTTTTTACACTATGGTGGCTTGGTGAAATTTATTTTAGCCTTTTGCTTATATTAAGTTGTTATATTGTTTTGACTTATTCCAGCCCTGAAGAAGTCATAGGATGACATTTAACCCGAAGATGAAACACACGTTGGCTGGTGTGAGGCTGTTTGCAATGTTTGGAATAAAGAAGGATTCTTGTTGCAATCTGGAACCATACGTGGATTTTATTATTTTGGACACTCTTTGTATGTGTTCAGGGCCTGGGTTAATCTTTAAATATTCACATCCTTGGTTCCCTACATTGGATTTTTGTTATTTTGGTGTCATTTTAATGATATAAACATTTCTTATTTTTAGAAATTGTGTGGGATTTCTATTGTGTGTTGTGTCTTACTTATTTAATGTATTTTTTAATGCTTTATATACCTGTCTCCTAAGTTAAGCCTGACTGCTTGCCAGCTATCAACGGTTGAGCAAGGGACTAATTTATTGAGACCTTTACTGGACCTTGTATTGTGTTTGTGGCCTTATTGCTGCACCACCAATAAACCAGTTTTCAACAATCAAGCTGTAGTAGCTTCTGAGCACATGCATGCCTACAGTTGTCAGGTATGTTTAGTGCTGCTCCATGGGCCATCAGAATATGTGGAATTCAGAGAGGGTACCACTATGGGGAAATCCTTTGAAAGGTTCAACCTACATAGGGGTTTTGTCCTCAACTGAGGAGGATTTTTTTCCCTAAGACTAAGCATGTCTCCTATTACTAGGAGAGTAGGAATCTTTGGGTAGACAAAAGAACTACTCAGGCGATCCAGTGAATAAGAATCCAAGCTGGAACGTTGGCTGCTCCATGTCATACAGCTTTGACTTTCTGAAGTAAAACTGTGCGTTTGTTGGAGAACATAAACATTGGACTGCTGTGAGACTGATTCTGAGCACCCCTCAGGATATGTTGGCCTATAGTCCTACTGACTCACAGTGCCCCATCTGCACCCCTAACCTCACAGGGTAACAAATGTGTGTGCAACCTCAGAACATGACAACCCTGAATCCCAAAGGAAATTGTGGTGACAGATCTAGAACTATTTTGCTCAGCTACTTATGCATGGCTACACAAGAAATACTCAACATGTACTTTCAGTATGTTTTGGAGCATTATGATTCACAAATAAAATACTTGTGCTGCAATGATTAATAGAAGGAAACAGAATAATGTGATTAGCATTATGAGAATGATGAAAAAGATGAACAATGCAACCCTTCTGCAAATTACAGAAAACTAAATGCTTGCATACAAGTACCGTAATATAGTGTACTTCTACTTAGCACATTCTACCCTATTGTGTCTAAGGTGGGTGGATCTGCCAAATCCCTATCTAGGTGGCCTAACTCCCATTACCTGTGGGTAAGTGCCCGTAAGTTGCCCATCTTGGTCAGCATCCCTCGCATGAGGTGACAGGAATCAACTAGGCTGGAATTCCAGCATAGACCGACCTCCCAGTGCCAGCGAAATGCTTCTCTGAATAAACAGCAGCTTGATGTTATACATATAATAACATCCTCCATGTTGTCATGCAAAAGTCCCAGTCAGGTCCCTATTATATATTGATAGTTCTGTCCCCATGTGGCCAAAAAAAATAACATCTTGCGTGCTGAACTTAGTCCTTGTACAGAATGTTCAAGGTGTCTTAATAGGGTGCCTACAAAATGGTGTTGTAAGCAAATTGTTTATGAAGAATGAGGGCACACCAATGAATGTGTGTCAAATGTCATTGTGTTTAGGAAGAGAAGGCAACTGAAGAATGTGTGCATGTAAAATTGCAGTTTCTTAACCGAGCCCAATACCTCCACATCACAGCATTTCCAAGCTAATGTTAAAAAATTGTTTAGATAACTTGGGAGTCTGGGAGCTGAAGGACTGTTTGCTTATGGTAACTGGACTGCCATCTTGCTTCACAACAGATGTGGTAGGCTCAACAATTGTATGAATGTTGTGTTTGTCTATCTCTCACCTTTCCCTAAATCCCCCTACCCATCCATTCATAAAACCCCTTATCCTCTCTCCCTATGTTGTGTGATTAGTTGAGTTGTGCATTAATTTACACTAGCAAAAAATATCACATTTGGTGGGGCAGGTGTGGTTAAAGCGGTGCCAACAAGTTAAAGGAGGTGGCTACCAAAACTGACATTTTCCTACGCCACCCCTTCTACCCAGGCATGAAAGTGACATCATAGTGCCGATACCTAATTACAACAATGTGTGTCCAAGCATAGGTAAGGTGCACATTTTTGCCACAATCTATGCCCTATGTATTCCACTGAAGTAACATTTTACTGAGTTCTCTTGACACCTCCTGAGTAGTGCAGGGTTCCTTATGCTTACTTTTGTAATTAACTCAACAGTATGTTGCTAATTGTTGTTTTATCATGGCAGTCTCAGTCTTGGATGTTTCACTCATTCTGTTTACTTTTAGTCTAGTTGGTGGCTGTATGCAGTGGTTCAGTATTTTGGTTAATTTTAAATAGGAATGATGTCCCGTTGAAGGTCCTGTGGTGCTGTCATTGTTAGTGCCGATGGTCTACCACCACTATCTTTAAGATGGACCTTTGTAAAACCCTGCATTAAGGTATGGACCGAATATAGAAGATTTAGCAGACATAGCTTTATCTACTCAGGTAATAAAAGAAGCTATCGGGAAGGAGGGATTGTTGTTCTTGCTATATGTTGATGGACCCCATTAGTGGTCACTAGTTATAGAAGTTAAGACAAGGGAAATAAATTGCATACAACTATTATTGACACTGTTGGGAGGGAGGGTGCTGCACAGCCAGATCAATGAAGGATGAGAAGATCGTGTATGGTCACTTATATTCTGTTTTACAACACTATTTTACAGAGAGGGTTCTGGACTGGAAGAGTTAAGGTAAGTAGCGAAATATAAAAATCTTGAAGGGGGAAGGACATAGTGGGACAATTGGTTTGCGATGGAAGAGGTGTGGAGAACAGCCTCTGTTGTTACTGCATTGGTAGTGCTTTCTTTTCATCTGTGTGTGATGCTACTAACCATTAACACAAAGACAGAAATTCATGATGATTAAACAATTTAGTTTACAAAAATACATAAACATCCTACCCTCTCCTCCCACAACAGGCCCACCCCTTCACCAAAACCCAAATAACTACAAAACACCCTGTCCCCCACTGTCCTTCCCATCCCTACCTCTCAAAGGAAGTCCCACCCCTTTATAAAAACTAGGACTCCACAGGCTCCACCTGGCACAAAAGGTCATGCTGGCCACTCCTTATCTCCTTAAACTTCCCATATGATTTTCTGGGGAGGGCTGAGTCCCTGGTGGTAGTGGTGGTGGTTGAGGTGGCTTGGATGGGTGGGTGCCTCCACTCCCTCTGGTGGCACAATTTCATTGTCAGAGTCCTGCTGGCTGGTGGCTTGAGGCAGTGGTAGCTGCCTCCTCCTCATGTACCACCAACTGGTGGTACACCACCGCAATTGTCATTTTTTTCAGGAGGCGCAGCCAAGCAGATGATCCAAAGAAAAAAGACAAGAAGAACATTGTTAGACCTGTCAGCCTTAGGGTGGCTGTCCCCAGACTTCCTGCTTTACTCCGCCATATGTGTTTTTCTTGTTTTGTTGACCTTAGGACTCTGTGCACTCTACCACGGCTAACCAGTGCCACAGAGTGTGCTCTCATTCCTTAATCACATGGCAACCTTAGCTTGTACCCAATTGGCATATTTTAATTAACCTATAAGTCCCTAGTAAAATAAATACTACTAATGGGTATGCAACACTTATTGTGCCACCCACTTAGGTAGCCTCATCAAGCTGCCTCAGGCCTGCCATTGTTGCCTGTGTGTGCAGTTTGAACTCCCATTTGAATCTGGTGAACTAAACATTTTGCCAGGCCTAAACCTTCCTTTTTAATTCATATAAGTCACACCTAAGGTAGGCCTTATGCAGCCCAGAGGGGCACACACAATAGAGAGCTTAAGTGTGCCTGGAAGGTCCATCACTGGCATGATGGGGGGCAGAGCTGGGCTCAGTCTCACTTACCCGCAAATAGGCTGTGGCCTGCCATCACACAACAGTTTGCATACCCCTTGTAGTTAGCCTGGAGTCAGGTCAGGGGAGGCAGGAAACCTGAGCACTTCAAAGGGAATTCTACTTGAAGGCACTAGGTATACATTTTGGAACTCAGATTCAGATCACTTCTGGACCTTTGGATTCTGTCGGGAAGAAGGTCTGCCCAGCTGTGCAGTATGCCCTGCTGAATGGATTTTCCATCCAAGGACTGCTCTGTTGCCGAAGGACTGCTGTTGCTGCACCAGGCCTCTTCTGCTTTGAGCTGCCCTGATGAAACCAGCCAACATGTTTGTCCAAGGTCTCCAAGATCTAGGGTCAATCAGCTGACCTCCTGTTCTCAAGCCACAGGGACACAACAGGTTTCTGTGTGCCACACATCTTTAGCTCGGGACCATGAATTGACTCGACAGCTCCACAATCCTGATCCAGTGCAATGCTTCTCAACCCCAATAACCAACCCAGTGCCCTTCAGCTCCTCGCAGCTTGACCTAGTGTGGTGCAGCTTACCCAGCAACAGCCCAGCGGGACGCGCCACAATTCCAGTGCCAACGTATTACTACGCAAGTCTTTGAAAGCCCCAGGAGCTTTCTCAGTGATGACAAATGGCCTAGCATCACTGACTTAACTGTGCAACGCATCTTGGTGCATAATCTTGCATCACAAGCTCTACGCCGACGGTTTCTTGACTCCAACTGGCACAACTCAACTTATGAACATTGCATCACTCCGCAATGAGGATTTAAGGTACTCTTGTTCCGTGGGCCTAATGGTTTCCCTATAGCAGGACTGCACTCCATCATGGTCGGAGTGAACTTGTGACTTTGTCCTGGTTCGGTGCAACCAGATAACCACATTTGACACTTGGTGCTTTTTGGCACTATATTCACTGAAATCTTTAAAATTTCATAAATCAAGTTCTACTGACTGTATCTTTGTAATTATGGTCTTATTTCATTTATTAAAATTTACTCAATTTTTCAAATTTATGTCGGACTTCTCTTGTGTTGTGTTTTCACATTATTACTGTTTGAAGTGTTGCACAAATATTTTACACACTACCTCTTAGTTAAGCCTGACTGTTCTGTGCAAAGATACCAGAGGGATGAGCACAGGTTAATTTGGGGTTGGCTTGTGACTTCACCCAGAAAAGGATAGGGGTGGCTTCTTGAGTAGGGTCCCCACCCCCTCAACCATTAACCCAAATTCTTTGAAACATGAATTGTAGTACTCAATGCATTGTACAGTAGCCACAACATAGCTCTTTCCTTAGAACCAGTGGAATTTTTTTATGTGATTCTTGTTCAGAGGGCAATGATTTTTCCCATGCATACTTCGCATAATGCAGTAGCAGTGTGTGATATGAATTAATTCATGATAACAACCATAATAAAATAAAGATATTTTATGAGAAAAAAATGTTAAAGTTCAAAGATTACATTTGATGACACCTGCAACATATATTTAATGTGTGTTAATTAATGAATAAGCTGCCAATATAACTATATATTGCCATTGAAGAACATTGCACATTACCTTAATGTTGCACAACTTACTTGACTGTGATATGCGACATACATGGAGATATCGTAGAGGGGCAGCATGATTTTTTGGGACAGTTAGTTGCATATCATCATTCCTTTCAATGGTCCTGCTCTTATTCTTCCTAACTGCTCCTGAATCCCATGCTGAGTACGATTCCATTATGCTTTCCTCACTAAATCCTCCATCTAAAATAATGGTTATGGGGTTCTTTTTCCATTCTCTATGGGTCACGTTAGTGACAGTGTAGAGTAAGGCATATTAAACAGCAGGCCTTCGGCTAGATTTATGCTTGGCTATGGACTGGTTGAGTGCCACATACTAGAAAGATTAATCACGTGGTTAACGAGAGGTAAAAGACCGAACAGTAATGACAGCCATGAAAGTAGTCACTTATGGAGAAACTGTGAGAAAAATGTGGCACATGCCAAGATGGTAGTGGAATTTATGGCCTGGGTGGGACAGGAAGAATAGGATAAGTTGTATGTGAGGAGGCATTGAACACCACAACCTTTTTTCTAACAATTGAATGGTAGAGAGGATGAGACAGAAACATACGAAGTGAATAATTTATAAAAGTATGGCTAAGTGGGCTGTGACAAAAGGTAGGAAATCTTAATAAATGCAGTAGTTGTCATTGAGAAAGGAAATTAGCTTACCATGTGTCACCCACTAGCTACTCCTTCCCCTCCTTCACTGGATGGTCTTCTCTTCCCTCTTCCACAGGAGCCTAGAGTACTTCTGGTCCTGGACAAAAACATAACTCATATATATTTAGATACCTGCAACTATCACATATTTTACACAAGTTGCCAAAGCAATAAATCATTGCTGTTGCGCTATATACTATCCAAAGTATCACTTTGAAAGGTTTAATATACCAAGTAAGTAGTCAACCATTCAATGCTATCTATTATTGCTTTAGGAATGTAGGGACATGACTCTGAAGGGACTGGAAACACAATGAAGGAGTAGAAGGAAATGGAAAGGATTTATGATGCTGAACTGTCATGACATAATGGATTCATGAATGACATGGAATCCTGTCCTGTTGGGTTCCATGATAACAATCTCTGTACCTGTATTATGAACTGTTTGCTCAATAAAACCTTCTGTCAACCTACATTAAAATACTTATACATGTGTTCCTTTTTTACGTAACCAACAATCTTCTGTTAACAAAAGACGTGCAAAATAGGGGTGATGGAAAGGTTACTAAAACAGGCAGGGAAAGAAAGCTACAAAGAGGAGGAAGTCAGCTGCGGAAAATGGGGGAATATAAACAAAACACACAGAGCCAGATATGTGTGGGTAAAGTGGACTCTGAAGTATATGGAGGGAAGTTGAGGTAAACACAGCAGACCCTAATGAATACTGGATTAAAAGCAGAAAATTTTCAACATAACTTACCAGCAGAACCTGCATAAATGGCAAAGGTGGAAAACAAAGTGGGGCGCGGCTGGGGGGCTGTCCTCATGCATGTAAAAATAAAGAGGAGACCGACTGGCACTTATTAGTAGGAAATCTTTAAAAATAAAAAGGCATTTTAGAGACAAACATATCTAATACCTGACTAAGAAATCTTTTACTTCAGTCCAGTTCAACGCTAAAAACAAAAGAGTTTAGTTTTCCAGTCTTACACACAGTTTCCTGCAAATACATTTGCTCCCCCCTTTGCTTCATACAGTTTTGAAATTATGAGATTCTGAAATGCTATAGACAAAGTCAGTTTCCCTTCGTGTACTGCACCACACAGAGATGTTGAGCAGATATATACAAGAGGGGATGAGTTAATGGTTTTTGCCATAGTAAGACAAATGGGTGGGAAAAAAACTGCAGACAGGAGGAAGTCAGCTTTGGAACTGGAGAATATAGAAAACAAAAGGAAATATGTGGGGATAACAAACATTAAAGGACATTAAGGGTCAGATTACGATGTCGGTCGGAAAACAGCCGACTGCTAGTCGGAAGCTTTGCGACCCCTATCGGAGGCTTTCAAACCGTCATGGTCAGTTTGCAATCAGACCGTCCGAATACGATGTTGGCGGTTGGAACGTAAACAGGATGGTCATTCTGACTCGCTTCCGAACGGCTCTCATAGTCTTCCTGCACCATAGTCCTCTATTAACGGAGTTTCCGCCCATCAGGATTACAATGTAGGTTTCCCACAGCCTTTCCGTACGGGCCTTTCTGACATGGAAGGCCTGTTGGAAAGCGACTTTGGGGTCCCTAACAGGGCCACCTTGCCTCTGCAGCCTATGGTTGGTGGTCGAGGTGGTACCTAGGGTACCTCCCTGTAAAACCCTGCACTGTGGATAGGCACCATGGGGTGCCTTCCACAGAGTGCAGGGTTTTACAAACACCCCCATTTCTCTATAGGAGCCTATTTTACGGCCAGCTTACTGCCGTGACACAAGCTCCCATACAGAAAAGTGAGTATGTGATCGAACAGTGTTCGGTCGCATTGTAATCAGGTGGTCAGAAACGCCGACCTAAGGTAGGTCAGTTGGTCAATGTCTGAGACTGTGTCGGTCGGAGGCAACTCCATCCGACATCATAATAAGCCCCTAAGTGGTGAATTGTTATAAGTAAGAAATAAATAATAAACATTACTTACCAGAACCAGCAGGAACAGCTTATATGGCTGGGGCATCTTCCCTAGAACCATCGCCTGCTTGGGCCATGACCATGCAGTCTCTCTTGCCCGGTTTGTCTCTTTTCAGTTCTTCTGAAAGGGGGAAAGATAAAGAGGACAATAATTAGTAGTAGTCTCTACAAAGGGGCATTCAAGCAGTGTACTGTCGAACTCACTGTTGGACTTTGCCCTTTTCAGGGTCATCCCCAAGGGTTTTGCTCTCACACTCCTGTTTTCTTATCCCATTTTTGCTGGCTTTTAGGACTCTGCACACTTTGCCACTGTTAACAATGCTAAAGTGCTTGTGTTCTGTCCTTCATACATGGCGAAATTGGCTCACACCCAATTGATACATTTAATCTACTTGAAAGTTCCTAATAAATTGGTACTAGTTGTACCCGTGGCTGTAAATTAAATGCTACTGGTGGGCCTGCAGCTCTGATTGTGCCACCCATTTAGTTGGCCCTTTAAAGATGTCTCAGGCCTCCATTGCCTCCTGTGTGCGCAGTTTTAAACTGCCATTTCAACCGGGTAAAATACATCTTTTGCAAGCCCAAACCTTCCTTCTTAATACATATGTCACCTCTAGGGTAGGCCCTAAACATCCCAGAGGGCAGGGGGTAGTGTATTTAAAAAGTTAGACATGTACCATTAAGTGTTACATGACCTGGTAGTGAAAAACGATCACATTTGTTTTTCATTCCTGCAAGGCCTACCTCCCCCATAGGATAACATCGGGTTAACTTAGGAAAGAATTAGGAACTTGTAGAGCGCACTGCTGCTCCCAAATGAGCATCCTGGTGCTGTGCGGAAATCCATGACCGAGTCAAGCATAAGCAAACCTCCAGGAGAGATTAGATCAGAGTATAAGCTAATAAAAATGCATGTCAGTGGCTAGAAAAAGCCATGTCTTCAACTGCTTTTTAAAAATTGCTTCTGATTCAATTAATCTTTACTGGCTGGGATGTTGGTTCCATGCTTTGGTGCCTAGAGCTGAGAAGAATGTACTGCCTTGAGTTTTAAGTCTAAAAGAAGGGGGACTAAGGAGGTTTGCATGGGAGGATCTCGGAGTTCTTTTAGTTGTGTAAAGGGTAAATCAGGCCTTTTGATATCTGGGCCCAATGGATCTGTAGGCTCTGAAGGTCAGTAACAGAATTATAAACCAGATCCTTTTATGCACTGGAAGCCAGTGTAGGGTTTTGAGAGCTGTTGAGGCTGATTATCACCTGGTAAGTTTCAGGACAAGTCTAGCCACTGCATGCTGCACAACCTGGAGTTTATGGATAGTTTGTTTTGATTAACCTGCATAGAGGTTATTGCTATAGTCCAATCTAGAAGTTATCAGGGCAAAGGCAACTGTCTTCCTAGCAGCAAATGGAGAAAATAAAAAACAATTCTAAGTGATTGTATTAGATTAAAACACACACCTGCTTCTGCCAAAGCTTGTGGGCTGAAGGACAAGGAGGCATCACATTTTACGCCAAGATTTCTTACGACCTCAAGAGTATCAGGCGGAGGGCGCACCGAATGCAGCCACCATCGGACTGGGACAAAATAATTTAACTTGCCAAGCAGCATAATCTCAGTTTTATCAGGATTCCATTTTAAAATATTGGATTGCTTCCACTATTAAAATTAAGTTCAGAACCAATGGATGCTTTGTCCAGAGATAAGATCAGCTGCATATCGTCAGCATAAGAAGTTGTCTCTATTCCAAATTACATTTAATAAGTGGTAACTATCAATTTGAAACAAGTAGGAATGTTAAGTTTGGTGTGTGAGAAATTGTAATTAAAAATCCTCTTTACTGGTAAAGTAGGAATTTAAGTTACAATTTTGAAAATGCCACTTTGAGAAAGTAGGCATTTTCCTGCCCTGACTATTTGATGCCTGTGGCCTTTTCCTGGATCACATGATAGGGTGTAGTTGCCAGCTGAACTTTGATTATTTCTCCCAGAGAGTCACACAATAGAAGAGATTGGGTGTCCTTGAATGAGCCATCAACTTGTAGGGTGAGCGGGTGGAGCTCGGCACATCCCCACTTACAACTGAGTCAGCTATCCAGTGCCACCACGCAAAGGACTTGTCACCACTGTATTCATTATTCAGCCAACTTGGAGCAATAGAATGGGACGCTGGAAATCTCAAGGATTTCAAGGGGAATTCTTTAGAAAACTTCTACTTCAAAGAAAGCCCCAGGTACAAAAATAGGACACCCAGACCCACTCTTCAGTACGCTCCTGAACCTGTGGATGCTACAGAAGAAGGACTGCTGTGCTGCGTTGCTGTCAGGACTGCCACTCTGCTGCCCTGCTACTTTGCTGCTCGTCTGACTTGCTTGCTGAGAAGAAAGACCTAACCTGCACCCTTCATCCCAGGCTGAAGTCACTCCAAGTGACAGATGACTGATCTCCTGTAATGAGCTGCAGGAACACACACAAACCAGAGGATCCCTGCAACTACCTAGCTGACCTGCTGCCTGAACCTGTAACTGAAAATGCAACTGGACCTGCCTGAGCCCTGCGGCTCTAAATGCAACTGGACCTGCCTGAGCCCTGCTGTTCTCTGATGGAGTGAGTACCTGATCCCCAAGAGATGCCCCTCAGTTCCTGGACCCTTGATGTAGCATCAGTTGGGCTCTTCAGGAAGAAAAAGGAGAAATCACAAAGTTTTGGACTCTTTGTGAACACACACAGGACAGTTCGTTCCAAGATCTTGCTGCTCGCGCCACATGCCGAAACAAAACTCCAGTGAACCCCTCGATTCTGCCAGTGTTGCCCATCAACCCAAGATCTGTACTTCACGATACATCATGACAGCTTGCTGTGACTGCCAATGTGAAGCTCCAGCAATGACGGTTAGCGACGTCTGACAGGATCTTCACGATACAGCAACAGCCGTCTGCAGCACCCGACCAGCTCTTCCTCCTGCATGGGCAACCATCCACATGCAGAACGTTCTCCATGCTCATTGCAGCCCCTTACACCTTGAATTGAGCACTTTGCACTGGACTCTGAAGGTAACTCTTTCAGCTGCAAAGACCTGGTCGCTGTACCCGGTCCTCGCTCCATCGTGGTTGGCCCGAATTTGTGACTTTCACCCGGTCTTGCACGTTATCTGCAAGTGCAGCTTTGTGATTTTAGGCGCTTTACTTACCTAAAATTTTCATATCTTCAGTTCTGCTGGATGGATTTTTGTCGTTTTATCTTAAATAATTCATTACATTTTACACAATTTCTCTATATCGGTGTAGGACTTTTCTTGTGCTTTGTTTTCACTTTATTACTGTCTGAATTGCTGCACAAATACTTTACACATTGCCTCTAAGTTAAGCCTAGCTGTTTTTCTGCTAAGCTACCAGAAAGCTAAGCACAGGCTAATGTTGGGTTTGCTTATGTTTCACTCTGACATCTGACAGACGCTGTGGTTGGTGCCTGGGTAGAGTTTCACCCCTCAACCAATAACTCACTTTTCAACACTAACCAATCCTATTCCTTGCTTCAACCTCTTTAAAATCAGTTCTCTTTCCAGATTTTATCATGCTTCCTACAATGATATTGCTACTAAGCTTGCGTGACGAAAAATGTATATTAATTGGTAAAGTCACTTTCCCTTTACAGAGATGTAAACTGGATTAGCAAACATAAAGTAACAGAGGACCCCAATACTCCTGATATCAGACTACCTTAGTAAATCCCTTAAATCAGCCTAACACTTGCCCAGCTCACAGAAGACACACTCGGGGTAGTATGATTCACTTGACGTCCTCTCCACATCCCTCCCAATCCTCCAGTCCTACAACTCCTTGTCAGACTGACAGTGGCAACATACCCCACTACTTTGTGGACTACATTCACAGCTCACATCCAAAAGTATATAGAGAAACTATGCCCCCTCTTTTGAAACAAACACAGCAGTCAGAGGCACTCTCTGCAATAAAGTGCATTTATTTGTCCCATCCCTCCTCTCTGTGACTCCTCCCAAACCTTTCTGAGAACTACGAACCCCCAAACATCCTTCTCAAACTTTAGCCTTCTTACTACTTTCCCTTTCAAATCCATTCCCCTCATCACATCCCTACTCTAAACTCTACTACACCCACAATACGTTAGAGAGCACAAACATAACAAAACTATTAAAACAAAAAAAACGAATACTAATCTGCAATGAACCTTCACTCTACGCTTCCGGAGTAGTCTTCTAATCACCATAGAGCACTTCAAACGCTCGTCAGGGTTAGTGAACATTATATAAATACCATTTCCAATTACAAATATTTACGTAAGTGACACACATCAGTATTAACAACCCCTGATATGAGCCGGTGTCGTGTTTTCACTTTATTACGATCTGAATTGCTGCACTAATACTGGTTACATTGCCTCTAAGTTAAGCCTGACTGCTTTTGTGAGAGTTACTAGAAGGTTAAGCACAGGTTATTTTGCTGTTTGCTTGTGTTTTACTCCTGATATAAGACTACCATTATACAGACTACCTTAAATCAGCCTAAGCATGTAACTGGCTCATAGTGAAACACAATTCAGGTTGCATGGTTCACTTGATGTCCACTCCACATCCCTCCGAATCCTCCAGTCCTGAACCCTCCCTGTCAGGCTGGCAGTGGCAACATACCCCACTACTCAGTGTAATACAAGCACGGCTCACATCCAAACGTTTATAGCGAAACCATGACCGCTCTTTTGAAATAAAGACAGTGGTCACAGGTACTCTCTGTAATAAAGTGCATTTATTTGTCCCATCTCTCCTTTGTCTGGCGCATCGTAAACCCTTCTGACTACTGCTAGATTCTTACCAGATTTATTCACAAACTACCTGAACCAAGGAGATGAAGGGACACACATTGAAGGACTTCTATTTCTACTTCAAGGCTTCTGTATTGTCTTGACCTTCCTGCTTCTATAAAAAAGGACAACAACATTTGGGTATTTCATTGGACTTAATGAAGAGCTAACAATTTCAGAATAACACCTGTTCTAATTACCAAATGTCCCTTCCTCCTTGTCAGGTATACTGATCTTGCCAATGTGCCCTCCTTGCATCAACAATGAAAGAACTGCATTGTGAGTTCTATTTATTTACCCTTTATAACCTATGTAATAAAAATATTAATTTACTGTCAATGACTTTTACCTTTATATTTACATATAAAAGTGGATGTTCTTTAATTACTTTGTTTTACAAGATACCCATTTCTCTTCTGACAATTTCTTCTTCTGAAAGCATAGAAAGACCTTCAAAAACATAGAGAGGTCTGGACAACCAACATTAATTTCTCACATATTATAATACAGCATTTCTTGTTAAGATTCAAAACAACTTAATATATTCAAATGCTTACTTCAGTTGAAGTTATATATTTGCACATTCATCTCATCAACATAACAATGTCCATATATTTCACTCATTAATGTAAACACATTTTCTAATACAAATATTTGTGGTTTTTATTTTAGCTAACTTGATTTTGAGCCCAGTCATAAACAAGTCCTGTTAACACTTTTTTCTGATAAGTATTTTCAAAAGTATAATCAAGGCGCTGGTAGCGCATTACCCATGGTAAAGATTTCAGCTTTTAATATGTTGTTTATTTTTGTGTTCATTTCCTGTAGGAGTTGCAGATGGTTTCTAGAGCACTCACAAAAAGGAGCAGAGACGCGGAGGATCTGATGTGGAAGATCGATATCGAAGCTCCACTGAAGAGAAAACAGGAACGCAGATAGACCGTAACACTGAAGAATCAGGGCAAAACAGAAACAGACGCAGAGACGACTGACACCATCTCAGGTAAGTGCAGCAGGGTTCTGAAATGATGAGCAGGCATTCGTGGTGCAGTGTGCAGAGTTAAGGCTGCACGCTCCACCCGATAAAAGAACCGCTCTGCTGTGACGCTTGGACCGGATTGTGGCCGACAACTACTATGAACCCCCAAACATCCTTCTCAAACGTTCGCTTCCTCACTACTTCCCCTTTTAAATGAATTTCCATCTTCCTCGCCTACTCTAAATTAAACATACAATCATTTTAAGAGCACAAACCTAACACAACTATTGCAAAAGAAAAAACAATACTAATCTACTTACTATTAACTTTGGTTCCGGAGTAGCATGCGGCTCACAATAGAGAGCTTCACCCCCACTTCAGGGGTATTAAACACAATATAAATATAATTTACAATTATAATTTAAGTTAGAACATTGAAATGTTGGGAGCGCCATTGTAGATAATGGAGTGCTCCATGCTTCCACAGGCCGGTAAAGGCCCGCAGAGCAACATTCCCATGTTTTACAAAGGCCTCTCGGAGCACGAGGGGGATTAAATCCCCACGAGCTTCGAGAGGCCATTGTTTTATTTGTTAGAACATTCTGCCCTCTAGTGGCAGAATGGTCTAATAGCCTTATAGCCCTTCGTAGCAGGGCTATACTGGCTATTAAAGTCCCAATCCCTTTTAAAAAGTCCCTCACCTTCGGCTCGGGCCTTTAACGGGAGCGGGCATTTAATAGCCAGTATAGCCCACTACGGCGGGCTATAAGGCTATATTATTTATGTGGGTGGCACACGCTAAATATTAAAAACCCCTGAAATGAGCCATGTTCACTGCAAACATGGCATTCCCTATACATCATATTCTCATCAATAATTCCATTGAAAATGCTGAAGTGATATCATCAGTGATGTGGTAGAAAATATCATGAGAGATGTAATATGTGGGTAAATAGCAGTGCATGGTGAGGGAATGAGTAATAATTACAAGTTTTAACTATAACTGGTGAATTAAGCACTTTGCATGTTTTAAATGGCATGTTTTAACTGACATTTTCACCTCACTATGTCTTTTTAACCTTTGCTTTTTTCAGTAAATTTCGAAGTTTTTTTAATGCGAAGTACTATATAATTATCATACCTAACGACACTGTCACTTTAACTTTTCCTTTTTTCAGTGAATTTCTAGTTTCATGTCATCACTAGGATTGAACTGATGCCAGTAGTTTAACCACAAACACATTTTTAAGCTGCATTTCGAATGCAGGTGAACCTTCGAGTGTAACCTTTTCACCTTCCATAACAGAAACAATAGGGACATTAGGCTTAATTTAATACAGCATCCATTATCCTCACTCAAACTGATCACAAAACCTCACAAAATAAACAAAAACACAATCAACCAATCCATGCACAGCTATGGCAAATGTCAACCAATCACAGCACAACCTACAGCAGCAACCAACCAATGACCTCAAGAACTATGAAATAATATGTTCTAGGAGACAAAATTTAAGACAGCATTTCAAAATACAGCCAATTAAAGTTTTGACTCAAAAAAGGAGTCCAAGATCAGAAATTTGGAAAGCCATAAATGTTTATTAAAGTTTACAGTTCAAAACAGAAAATAGAAAAAATGCTAATGCAGCAACAATATCATTAGCTTGATAGAAATACATAGAAATCAATTGACATGAACTGAGCAGCACCCCTAGTAGAAACCCAAAAGCCTCAAAGACTCTCACTGACTCACCCCCCAAATCCAGGGTTTTTGCACTTCTAATTAATTCCCACATTGCATACCTCATGAGCTCTTCTAAAACATCATTAATAACATGAGTGGTCTTTTTTCTTTAAAACTGTATGTTTAGACTGATATTTTCACCTAACTATAACGTTTGTTTAACCTTTGATTTTTCAGTGAATTTCAAATTTAAAAAAAATGCAAAGTAAGGTATAATTAACATACCTCATTATAATGTCACTTTAACATTATTTTTTTCTTTGTACTTTGAGTTTCGTTTTACAGAATGTAATATTTCATTACCAAAAGAAACACCAATCCCACGCTGAAGGCAGTGCATGGCATGGGATGGTCTACATCCAAATCCCCCATGAGCAGCCAACCCCACCCCATGGGCTGCTATATGCAGATTGGGGTGGGACACTGGTCAGGCCTTGTACCAAGCCCCGCTGGTGCCCAACTCCCCCTGCTGCACACAAGCCATGCACATTGGGGGGGGGGGTTGGGCACAGGTCCTGGTGTCATTTGCCTGATTTTCTGAGACATTCAATGTGAAACAGATAACCACATCCTAGACCTGGAAATGAATACAATAAGTAAGTGGTTAGAATCCAAGTGGATTATACATAAAAGGGTTTGCATAGAAGATACAATGCAAGGTATGGGGCTTATTCCTGTGATAGTTAATGAATGAGACAAAAGGAAAATTGAAATTAAAATTGATGATTGTAAAAACAAAAATCAAAAACATTTACTTAGATAACAAGGATAATTTAGTGAGTGTTCTGTTAGATTCTAGACCTCCTCCGTACAAAGGTGGTGCACAGACGCAGAGACCACCAGTACCTGATATGTGTGTTTATGAACCAGGCATGTTTACGCAGGAAATACCAACCCTTGGTATTGTAAGTACTCCGTTTGTTAGTGAATTGCCATTTTTACCTGATCTCAAGGGAATTTCAACTACAGTTATAGATACAGTGAATAAACAGCAAAAGGTGCACCACCTCACAAAATGCAATGTATTTTGAATTAGTCCATATCCTTGATGTCTTTTCTTTTCAAAAAAATCTTCTTTATTATTCATTTGTTATATAAACATTAAAAACAGCCGACGCGTTTCGTCCAACTTGGGACTTCTTCAGGGCTGCAAAAATTCATAAAACAATACATATAAGTGACACATATATCAACATTTCGACAAACGATTTCTAAAAAGCAAAATAACATAATCCGAATACATATATAAAAATAGAATTGAAAATTACAACATTAATTCAATTCTCATAAAGATTACAAAAGACACCACTGAACAATTCTAGATAAACACAAAATGATTACAATGAATATCAAATCCGTGAATATTAACAACTATTACCAAGCAGGTTTATACAAGTTGTTTGCACATATTGTTTGCACAATGATTAGTTAGAATTTGCAAATCGACTGGACATACCAACATGACTCAATCACTTAAAACATGAGAATGTAATCTCAATGAAAAGGTTCAATGATGGGCACCAACCTATATTATAGAGCCATGTTACTTGTTAAAGCATTGTCAAGGACCTCCGCAAGGGAAAAGATCACAATTGAAATCTATAATCATAGTCTTAAAACATAGTGAGAAAGCTCTAATTTTGTAAAAAAACATTTTTAAGTCGTATGTCATGTCAAACCACAGCTATAAGACTCAGAGAGACGGTTAATGTCCATAGTTATGCTACAGTACCCCTTATGTTTCCCTATCTGGATCAAAAAGGGGAGAATAGATGTGTACCCACCGTGAACTGTGATACACCAATGTGTGTTTGTAATAGTGGCGATTCCAAGGACACCAATCACTGTCACTAGAGGAATCAAGAAGCAAAGAGAAATGTAAGAAAGTTTTATGAGGAAACTATGTGACTGAGTCACCTATCGTAGTAACCGTTAGATATAGCATCCATTAAACCAAGGGAAACCAGCTATTAACTTTCTCACAGTTATTAGTTAATAGGGATGAAAAGTGTCATATGAATGGCTCCAATTACGGGACACAGTACAGCTTTCCTCAGGAGGGTGTATGTACTTACATTCACAAGGTAAGTATGTCGATTAAAGGTAAAATAATCTGTTACATAGCATCAGTGAGATCACAACCTTCCAGTGTGGTTCGTATTGGGACTTCGTCCAATGATACAGAGAGTAAGAACAATCCTTAGGATGCCTATAATTAAGTCATAAAAATCTGATCAAACACATTACGCCGCAAGAGAGATGGGATAAGAAAAACATTAATATCGATAGACCAGCAAACGAAAGAAGTAATAACATCACACTGAGCAAAGATAAACACTCCATTACTTTGTGTCAAAAAAGAGAGAGAAAATGCCGGCCAATCTCGAATCTTTTCATATATGCATTAAATACGCAATTCAGTTAAATGGTAGTACACCTAACCGGCCGTATGGTCTGTGAGGTTTAAGACAAGGAATAACAATTATCATCCTGGTGTGAAACCCATTAACATAACCCTTTGGCGTCACCCAAAGACGAAAGAATTCTAAACTTTTGCGGAGATCCTGGTAACAGTAGCCCAAGTCATGTAGAGAGAGAGTTCAGTACATAACCTACCCGATTCCGCATCTTCCTCGTTCAAATAAGGGTGACCACTACTGTCGGATATCTGCAAACAAGAGCAGTTTTCCTTTCAAGTTTAAATAGTATTGCCCGTCGGTTTAAACTCGAAACACCTGGGTTTCCCATCCCGCAACCACGGAAACGGCGTAAGATGTAAATGTGGGAAGGACGGGACTTTGATCGCCAGCTTTAAAGGGTAAAAAACATGTAACAACAAATGAGATTGATCCTACTTATAATTTAGCATGCGGTACCTAAATGTATTGAGGTTACACGCACATTAACAATGCAAAAGTACGTAGAAGCAGATCATAAAACCCAAAGTATTAAAGGATCTCCCATAATGTCTTTCAAGAAAAGCAAAAGAACAAAACAACAGCTTAGTGCTGGTGAAACAAATATAAAAGCTACTCTGAGAATTCCCTGCATCTAACTATTACCTTGTTCACATTTGTAGCTCCCAATTGACATACGTGAATTGATAACAATTTGTTCCCAACTGCAACTTTCCAAACTTCTATAGTACTCAGGCTACAAATTGGAACTGATGACTCCCCTCTTGTTTAATTTGGATTTAGTGACCCACTCTCCTCTTTGCATACTCTGACAATGTTTTATTTTCGACTGTTATCCTTTCTAACATCTTTAACATTCAAATGAGAGATCAGAGATGAAAAACGCATTATATTTAACTGCCTCCTATGCGTCTGGAAATGATAAAAGTATGTGAGCACATTCGAATGTTGGCATGGGAATTTTATATTAGATTTTTTCCACACAGACAATGTGAGAAGTTGGCCTGGTATATGCTGTTCACTAGTTCTAGTGACCACCTTGTACCATGCCAAGCAACCCTTATGGTGTGGTTGTAAGTCAACCTTTTTGGACTAGCTGCCCTAGTGGTAGCGTAGGCTAAGCAGTCTTTGAGGCTAAACTCGTGAAGCGTGTTAAGCAGGCTGTTTTACCAATAGTAACCCCCTTTTATACCAATGAAAGGACACCACACAGATATATATTCAAAATATATATGTATTTATTTCTCAAAGTAACCCCTAGTCTCTTTATGAGCACAGGAGCACAAATCGTCAAACAAGATTATAACAGAATACACAGAAGTTGCACTTTATATGGATAGGCCCTGGTGGCCACTCGAACCATATACTAAAATAGTGGTATAAGTACCACGAACAGAAAAGGGAAAAGGCCTAGGGCCTCTAGAATCGCTGGGCCTACAAGGAGCTAACGTCAGTTAGTGACCAGGAGGTCCACGGGTGGCGTGTGCAGAGCAAATAGTCACACGCGTGCTCCCATAGGTTTCAATGGGTGCGTAAAAAGTACAAAGTTACTGCAAAGGAGATCTTCCGGGTTGACTAGGAACTTAAGATTTGGAACACAGGCACTAGAGATGTATTACTACACATGGGCACCGGAGTACCAGCTTTACCTCACCCACAGGAAGCGGGTGCATAGGCCTCAAAGTGCGTCGGGTTTCTTCTATCTGTTCCGTTGAGCCTGGGACAAAGATGCTGCAGGCGGTCGGTCGGGAAGAGATGCAGTGGATCCAAGAGTGGATCGGAGATGTTGAAGACCTGTAAGCAGAGGGGACAGTGTTCACAGTCACTAGCCAGTGACCAGCGTGGCACCAGGTGGGTACCAGGCGATGTCGGGTGCAAACAGGTGATGAGGGGTAGCTTGTCTCCGCAGCCACGTGGTCCCTGAAGGTCGACGACGTCCAGGAGTCGGCTCACGAGCTGTCCCACGCAGGCTCTCGCTGTCGGCGGTGTCGGCGACTTGATCGAAGCAAACAAGCCTTGGCAAAAGCAATTGCAGGAGGATTCGGAAATCAGCTGTTGGTTCTGACCAGCAAGGTCAGATGGATTGCTCCTTTGGAGGGGAGCAAGGGCCAGTCTGGAGCAACCAGACCAGCGGTGTTTGTCGTAGATTTCGTCGCCAAGATGGCCACTAGCCAGCGGGCCAGCAACCGGTTAGGCGCGTCGAGTGGCAAAATGCAGAAGGGCCCCACGCAGATCGTGGAGATGCTGGAGGGCTCACCTTTGGTGCAGATGCCGCTCGAGGGTTGGGCTTCTCAGGACCCAAAGCACAACTTGGAGGGAGCCTCGGTTGTTGCACTTGTCAGCTTGTCGTAGTCGTTCCAAGATGGCTGGCTCCACGTGTCTCGGTGCCTCCACGGGTCTCCTCTTTGCAGGGACTGTGGATCGGGCGGTGAGAGGTCTGGAGGTCCAGGTCTTGTCAGTCTCTGGGCTCGGGCTCCGGCGGGAGGCGGCGGCAAAGCAGACGGTGATTCGCTGGATGGTGCTTGCGTTAGCAAGGTGGTCACTCCCTGACCACAGGGGAGATTTTCTTCAGTCTTCTGTGCAGCAGAATGTCGAAGTTCCCGTCTTCTTCTTAGTTTCAAGTTGATTCCAGGATGTCTGAAGTCTTAGGACACAGCTCCTACCTTTATTCGGATTCTAGGGGCCGGACTACCTGCTAGGTCCCTCCCTATGGGTGGGACCAGGAAGGGGGGTGGTTACACCCCCAATCCTTTGTCCAGCTCGCCCCAGGCCCGGGACTGGTGTGCCCCAGGACCGGTTTGAACTGGCATATGCCCCGAGGCTCCTTGTGAGCCACAGGCATGTCTGGTTTCTTTCAAGCCCTACCTGACCAATACACAAAATCCTGTCTGGGGTGGTGCACGCACCTCCCCTGGCAGGAAACCCTTTGTCCACACCTCCCAAGCTGGAAGGACTCCCAGCAGCAGGAGGGCAGACTTGTGTCTGTGGTGGCAGCATCCATTTTGTGGAGCTGAGGCTATGTCTGATTTTACCCGGGTTTCAGGTACTGTACATGTCGTGTCCCTCTAGAAGGGTGGAATGCTAACCCCGTCGCCAGAATTGGCGAGGGGTTAGTATTCCAATTCGTATGACACCTTACTCGACATGTTTTGATAAAGCCAAACCAAAGATAGCATTTAACCGCGAGGTTCATAATGCACTTAAGAGTATATGGTATGACGATATCTGGAAACAGTAGAAGGAAGTTGTTCCGACCACTGTAGACAGGCTCAGCTCATGCCAGAGCACCATCTCACATGGAACCAAGCACTCTGCCTTCAGGATTGTTAAGGCCTGCCATAGGAGTGACTTATAGGTTACCAGGTGTCCCATTTAAGGTTAGGTATAGGTATACTACACCTAAGTAAGAGGTGATTACACCAACTTACCCCAGCTGAGTGATCAGCCAGTTGTGTCAAATTGTTAGGCCAAGCCTGGGGTGGCATAATACATGCTGCAGCCCTTGGCAGGCCTTGGGTACACCAATGCCCTGGGTACCTAGTGTACACTGGTACAGGGGCTGACAGGGTGATCCACTTCCAATTGGTTATGCACCTAGGGTGCATAGTTTTAATTTAGTAGAGAGAACAGCAGGCTGGGGGTCTGATTGGCAGGCCCACAGCCTCAATATGTCAAAAACCAGTGAAGCAAAAAGCAAAAATTTGGGGTGACCATAGGATAGCAGACCCTACTCTCCTACACAACCCCCCCCCAAACGCTGGGACATTAAACTAGCCTTGACCAGTCTCGTCTTCATGTCCTAAGTGGAAGTACCTGGAGAGACCATCTGCATTCCCATGGTCAGTACCTGGCCGGTGCTCCACTGTAAAGTCCATCCCCTGTAGGGAAATGGACCACCTAAGCAGTTTGGGGTTTTCACCCTTCATCTGATTTAGCCACAAGAGGGGCTTATGGTCGGTCTGAATCTTGAAGTGAGTGCCAAACAAGTATGGCCTCAGCTTCTTCAGGGCCCACACCACAGCAAAGGCCTCCCTCTCAATAGCTGACCAATTCTTCTCTCTGGGGGTCAACCTTCTGCTAATAAAAGCAATGGGTTGGTCTTGACCATCTACATTAAGTTGTGACAGCACAGCTCCCACACCCAACTCAGAAGCATCTGTTTGGACAATAAACTCTTTGGAGTAGTCAGGACTTTTCAGGATAGGTGCAGAGCACATGGCCTCCTTCAGGTCATCAAATGCCTTTTGACAGCTTACTGTCCACTGAACCTTTTTGGGCATCTTCTTGGATGTCAGATCATTAAGAGGAGTCACAATGGACCCATAGTTCTTAACAAACTTCCTGTAGTACCCAGTCAAGCCCAAGAAAGCTCGAACTTGAGTCTGGGTGGTTGGAGGGGACCAGTCCTTGATGGATTGTATCTTACTCTCCAGTGGTTGAACTTGGCCTCCACCTACAAGGTGGCCCAAATATACAACCTTACTCTGCCCTATCTGGCACTTAGTAGCCTTGATAGTGAGGCCTGCCCTCTGCAGGGCCTCAAGAGCCTTCTTCAGGTGGATCAGGTGATCCTCCCAGGTGGAGCTAAAGACAGCAATGTCATCCAGATATGCTGCACAAAAGTCATCCAACCCAGTAAGGACTTGGTTCACCAGCCTTTGGAAGGTGGCAGGTGCATTCTTCAGACCAAAGGGCATCACCACAAACTGATAATGCCCACCTGGGGTTGAGAATGCTGTTTTGGCCTTAGACTCCTCAGCTAATCTGATTTGCCAATAGCCAGCTGTTAAGTCAAATGTGCTCAAAAACTTTGCAGAAGCTAGTTTGTCTATGAGCTCATCTGCCCTTGGAATAGGGTGTGCATCTGTCCTGGTGACAGCATTGAGTCCTCTGTAATCCACACAGAACCTCATCTCTCTCTTGCCATCTTTGGTGTGAGGTTTGGGGACCAGAACCACTGGGCTAGCCCAGGGGCTCTCTGAGGGTTCAATGACACCTAATTCCAGCATTTTATGTACCTCAGCCTTTATACAGTCCCTGACGTGGTCAGGTTGTCTGTAAAGTTTGTTCTTTACAGGCAGACTGTCACCAGTGTCCACAACATGGGTACACCAGTCAGTTTGACTAGGTATCAAGGAAAACATATGTGAAAATGATTGTAGAACCTGTCTACATTCAGTCTGCTGATGGGCAGTGAGGTTGCCTCCAAGGGTCACTCCTTCAACTGAGCCATCTTCAGGGTTCTGAGACAACAGGTCTGGGAGAGGGTCACTCTCTTCCTCCTGTCCCTCATCTGTAGCCATGAGCAAGCCCATGTCTGCCCTGTCAACATATGCTTTAAGCCTGTTAACATGGAGTACCCTGTGGGGACTCCTGGGAGTTCCTAGGTCCACCAAGTAGGTGACCTCTCCCTTCTTTTCCAGGATTGTATGGGGTCCAGACCATTTGTCTTGGAGTGCTGCTGGGGCCACTGGCTCCAACACCCATACCTTCTGTCCTGGCTGATACTCAACCAAGACAGCCTTTTGGTCATGCCAAGCTTTCTGTAAGGCCTGGCTTGCCTCAAGGTTTTTAGATGCCTTCTCCATATACTCAGCCATCCTGGAGCGGAGACCAAGTACATAGTCCACTATGTCTAGCTTAGGCTTTTTGAGAGGTAACTCCCATCCTTCCTTCACCAAACACAGTGGGCCTCTCACAGGGTGCCCAAACAACAATTCAAAGGGGCTGTAGCCAACTCCTTTTTGTGGGACCTCTCTGTAAGCAAACAGAAGGCAGGGTAGAAGGATATCCCATCTTCGCCTGAGCTTTTCAGGTAATCCTTTGATCATACCCTTTAGGGTCTTGTTGAATCTCTCAACAAGCCCATTGCATTGTGGGTGATAAGGGGTGGTGAACTTGTAGTTGACACCACATTCCTTCCACATAGCTGTCAAGTATCCTGACATAAAGTTGGTACCTCTGTCAGATACTACCTCCTTAGGAAACCCCACTCTGGAGAATACTCCCAGCAGGGCCCTGGCCACAACAGGAGCTGTAGTGGTCCTAAGGGGAATTGCCTCTGGATACCTGGTGGCATGATCCACTACCACCAGTATAAATCTGTGCCCAGATGCAGTGGGAGGATCCATGGGACCCACTATGTCTATTCCCACTCTTTCAAAGGGAACCCCCACCACAGGTAGTGGTATCAGGGGGGCCTTTGTTGTGCCACCTGATTTGCCACTGGCTTGGCAGGTAACACAGGAGCGACAAAACTCCTTTGTATCTTCATTCATATGGGGCCAGTGAAAGTGAGGGACAAGCCTGTCCCAAGTCTTGTTCTGGCCTAAGTGTCCTGCTAAAGGAATATCATGGGCCAAGGTAAGAAGGAAGCCCCTAAATTGCAGAGGTATAACCAACCTCCTGGTTGCACCAGGCTTGGGGTCTCTAGCCTCTGAATAAAGGAGCCCTTCATCCCAATACACTTTATGGGTACCTTGAGCATTCCCAGCAGCCTCAGCAGCAGCCAGCTGTCTGAGGGGTTCAAGAGAGGGACAGGATAACTGAGCCTGCCTCAAGTCAGCCCTTGAAGGTCCCCCTGTCCCCAGAAACTCAACCTGATCAGGTTCAAGCTCTTCAGGGACAGTTCCTTCAGGGTCCTCTAGATCAGCTTCCTGGGAAGGCTGATCATCACTCTGAGGCAGGGGGGAAGGCACAGCCTTGACCCTCCTGTTCTTCTTCTTGGTAGGTGCTTGGTCCATTGTTCCAGGATCCAAGACCTGTGGTTCAGTGAGGCACCTTTTGGCCTGTGACCTGGTCACAGCAAGGACATGTGATGATATACCTAACATCTCTGCATGAGTCCTGTACTCCACTTCTGACCATAGAGAACTCTCTAGGTCATTGCCCAACAAACATTCTACTGGGAGGTCTGCACTAACCACAACCCTTTTGAGGCCAGTTACCCCTCCCCATGAGAAGTTAACAACTGCCACCCTATGTGAAGTAGTGGCATTGCTGGCATTGGTCACCAGGTAGTTCTCACCTGGTATGTACTGTCCAGGGTCCACAAAGCCTGGTGTCACCATAGTGACACTGGCACATGTGTCCCTGTAGGCTTGAGCCACTTTGTCATTAATTAAAGGAGTCTGTCTGTACTTGCCCAGGTTACTGGGGCTCACAGTCAGGGACAAATCAATGTCCCCATCACAGATCAAGACTGCCTGTGTAAGGGTTCTGTCTAAGTCAGAATCTCCTTCAGTTCCCATAGTGATTCCCACTACACCCTTTGTCTGGGGACCAACACTGCTAACAGTAGTACTGGGAGCAGGTGCCTTAGGGGCAACAGTGTTGGGGGCTCCACCCTTTTTGCAATCACTAGTCCAGTGAGTTGTATTTTTACAATGATTGCACCAGGGTTTCTTTTGACCTTCTTTCTTCTTTTTGGACTGTTGTTGGGACCCACCCTCCTTAGCAGTAGTTTGGGGCCCTGTTGAAGACTTCTGGTCTTTAGATTTCTGATCTCCACCCTTTTGGTCTGTTTTCTTCTGATCACCCCCTTGGCCCTGGTTCTGGTTCTTTTGCTTAACCCTGGTTCTGACCCATTTGTTTGCCTTCTTTCCCAATTCTTGGGGAGAGGTCAGATCAGAGTCAACCAAGTGTTGATGCAGTTGCTGGTTTTGACAGTTATTTAAAATCTGTTCTCTCATCATCAAATTATACAATCCTGTAAAATCAGATACCTTACTTCCCAGCAACCAACCCTCCAAAGCCTTAGTGGCACATTCAATGTATTCAGACCAGTCCTGAGTCTGTGTCTTTTGGGTGTCTCTGAACATTAACCTGTACTGCTCAGTGGTTAAGCCTAACCCATCAACTAGAACACTCTTCAGGACTCTGTAGTTTCTGACATCCTCTTCTCTAACAGTGAGGAGTCTGTCTCTGCCTCTTCCCTCAAAGGAGAGCCAGAGGATTGCTGCCCACTGATCTTCAGGAACCTGCTGTACTTTGCAGGCTCTCTCAAGAGCAGTTATCCACTTGTGGATGTCATCCCCACTTTTGTAGGGGGGCACAACCTTAGACAGGTTTCTATTATCGAAAACCCTATCTTTGTCCTTAGGGACAATGCTGCCACCAGTGGGTATAGACCCACTCTCTTTATGCTGTCTAGCCTTGCTAAGTTTCTCTTCCATCAGGGCTACTTCTAGCTCCTGCTTCCTGATCCTCAGCTGAGCCTCTTGCATCTTGGCCTCATGTTCCCTCCTCTGAGGGGTGGTCATCCTTCTCCTGGAGTGACCTTGAGAGCCTCTAGAGCCATGGGAAGCATTGGAGTCACCTGAGCGATTCCTTTGCCTTCCCAGCCCTGTGTTAAGTCCACTGGGGAGATCCAGTGGGTTGAACCCACTGTCAGTCCCCAATAGCCTTGGTTTAGCTGGGCCAAGTTTAACACTTGGCACTGGGCTAGTTCTCCCTTCATCCTCACTACTGTCAGTATCCTTTTCACTCTCATCCTCTGTGGTAGGCATCCCATCTAAGGGGTGACTATTGGGAAGGGGTACTTCAGTGGCATCTTCAGAAGGGGGGCCTCCTGTTCCTGTCCCTAAGGGGGCTAACTGGGAAGCTTTCTTGAGTGCTCTCTGATTCTCATCATTCTGTAAGAGCTCTCTGAGCTCAGCAGAGTTTGGGTTCTTGGGCTGTTTAAGGCCTCTAAGAGTTGCCAAATGCCTGAGCTCATTCTGATTAAGGGTAGCAAAGCTGGATGGTGCCCTCTGGGGGTCACTCTCAACAGAGATGGGTACAGTGGACCCCTCTGCCCCGGCCATTGCTCTTAAGTGTGGGTGGATGTGTTGCAATCTACCTACACTTGGGTTTACCTACTAAACCTATCTAGTAGTTGTAGTCAGGGTGTGCTACTCCCTTTGCTCTACAACAACTAAGTTCAGTAGAACTTATGTGTATCTAATCTTGTTTTATATGTACCTACAGGTACCTATGTGATCTTTCAATTGGTAACCAAGAGATTACAATGGTAAAACACAGCAAGCTCAAATCCAACCGCTGCTCACCAATGTGAGAAGTTGGCCTGGTATATGCTGTTCACTAGTTCTAGTGACCACCTTGTACCATGCCAAGCAACCCTTATGGTGTGGTTGTAAGTCAACCTTTTTGGACTAGCTGCCCTAGTGGTAGCGTAGGCTAAGCAGTCTTTGAGGCTAAACTCGTGAAGCGTGTTAAGCAGGCTGTTTTACCAATAGTAACCCCCTTTTATACCAATGAAAGGACACCACACAGATATATATTCAAAATATATATGTATTTATTTCTCAAAGTAACCCCTAGTCTCTTTATGAGCACAGGAGCACAAATCGTCAAACAAGATTATAACAGAATACACAGAAGTTGCACTTTATATGGATAGGCCCTGGTGGCCACTCGAACCATATACTAAAATAGTGGTATAAGTACCACGAACAGAAAAGGGAAAAGGCCTAGGGCCTCTAGAATCGCTGGGCCTACAAGGAGCTAACGTCAGTTAGTGACCAGGAGGTCCACGGGTGGCGTGTGCAGAGCAAATAGTCACACGCGTGCTCCCATAGGTTTCAATGGGTGCGTAAAAAGTACAAAGTTACTGCAAAGGAGATCTTCCGGGTTGACTAGGAACTTAAGATTTGGAACACAGGCACTAGAGATGTATTACTACACATGGGCACCGGAGTACCAGCTTTACCTCACCCACAGGAAGCGGGTGCATAGGCCTCAAAGTGCGTCGGGTTTCTTCTATCTGTTCCGTTGAGCCTGGGACAAAGATGCTGCAGGCGGTCGGTCGGGAAGAGATGCAGTGGATCCAAGAGTGGATCGGAGATGTTGAAGACCTGTAAGCAGAGGGGACAGTGTTCACAGTCACTAGCCAGTGACCAGCGTGGCACCAGGTGGGTACCAGGCGATGTCGGGTGCAAACAGGTGATGAGGGGTAGCTTGTCTCCGCAGCCACGTGGTCCCTGAAGGTCGACGACGTCCAGGAGTCGGCTCACGAGCTGTCCCACGCAGGCTCTCGCTGTCGGCGGTGTCGGCGACTTGATCGAAGCAAACAAGCCTTGGCAAAAGCAATTGCAGGAGGATTCGGAAATCAGCTGTTGGTTCTGACCAGCAAGGTCAGATGGATTGCTCCTTTGGAGGGGAGCAAGGGCCAGTCTGGAGCAACCAGACCAGCGGTGTTTGTCGTAGATTTCGTCGCCAAGATGGCCACTAGCCAGCGGGCCAGCAACCGGTTAGGCGCGTCGAGTGGCAAAATGCAGAAGGGCCCCACGCAGATCGTGGAGATGCTGGAGGGCTCACCTTTGGTGCAGATGCCGCTCGAGGGTTGGGCTTCTCAGGACCCAAAGCACAACTTGGAGGGAGCCTCGGTTGTTGCACTTGTCAGCTTGTCGTAGTCGTTCCAAGATGGCTGGCTCCACGTGTCTCGGTGCCTCCACGGGTCTCCTCTTTGCAGGGACTGTGGATCGGGCGGTGAGAGGTCTGGAGGTCCAGGTCTTGTCAGTCTCTGGGCTCGGGCTCCGGCGGGAGGCGGCGGCAAAGCAGACGGTGATTCGCTGGATGGTGCTTGCGTTAGCAAGGTGGTCACTCCCTGACCACAGGGGAGATTTTCTTCAGTCTTCTGTGCAGCAGAATGTCGAAGTTCCCGTCTTCTTCTTAGTTTCAAGTTGATTCCAGGATGTCTGAAGTCTTAGGACACAGCTCCTACCTTTATTCGGATTCTAGGGGCCGGACTACCTGCTAGGTCCCTCCCTATGGGTGGGACCAGGAAGGGGGGTGGTTACACCCCCAATCCTTTGTCCAGCTCGCCCCAGGCCCGGGACTGGTGTGCCCCAGGACCGGTTTGAACTGGCATATGCCCCGAGGCTCCTTGTGAGCCACAGGCATGTCTGGTTTCTTTCAAGCCCTACCTGACCAATACACAAAATCCTGTCTGGGGTGGTGCACGCACCTCCCCTGGCAGGAAACCCTTTGTCCACACCTCCCAAGCTGGAAGGACTCCCAGCAGCAGGAGGGCAGACTTGTGTCTGTGGTGGCAGCATCCATTTTGTGGAGCTGAGGCTATGTCTGATTTTACCCGGGTTTCAGGTACTGTACATGTCGTGTCCCTCTAGAAGGGTGGAATGCTAACCCCGTCGCCAGAATTGGCGAGGGGTTAGTATTCCAATTCGTATGACACCTTACTCGACATGTTTTGATAAAGCCAAACCAAAGATAGCATTTAACCGCGAGGTTCATAATGCACTTAAGAGTATATGGTATGACGATATCTGGAAACAGTAGAAGGAAGTTGTTCCGACCACTGTAGACAGGCTCAGCTCATGCCAGAGCACCATCTCACATGGAACCAAGCACTCTGCCTTCAGGATTGTTAAGGCCTGCCATAGGAGTGACTTATAGGTTACCAGGTGTCCCATTTAAGGTTAGGTATAGGTATACTACACCTAAGTAAGAGGTGATTACACCAACTTACCCCAGCTGAGTGATCAGCCAGTTGTGTCAAATTGTTAGGCCAAGCCTGGGGTGGCATAATACATGCTGCAGCCCTTGGCAGGCCTTGGGTACACCAATGCCCTGGGTACCTAGTGTACACTGGTACAGGGGCTGACAGGGTGATCCACTTCCAATTGGTTATGCACCTAGGGTGCATAGTTTTAATTTAGTAGAGAGAACAGCAGGCTGGGGGTCTGATTGGCAGGCCCACAGCCTCAATATGTCAAAAACCAGTGAAGCAAAAAGCAAAAATTTGGGGTGACCATAGGATAGCAGACCCTACTCTCCTACAGACAATCATTGTTTTTGTCACCATGAGTTTATGGCTAGCCTTGTCTTTATAAGATGACGATTACTCATGACGTCTCTTTTCTGACTGGCCCTACACCATATTAGGTTTGTGGCATTGAGATGAGTAGCTATAGGTACCTGGTTTGATGTTGAGGTTAGCTCCGTTTCAACATGGCGACCATGCGTGATGCTTTATCTGTGGATTTACGATTAACATCACCACTCTAAGATGGCAACCATCTATGTTACTTCCCCTTTCTATGGGTTCCTGACCTGCGAGAGTTCTGTCACAACGGGATGAGTATGTTATTTGTACTCGGCCATTTATTGATGATATTACCCGTTTACGATGACGATTTTTTGTTATATTTGTTTCACCAGCACTGAGCTGTTGTTTTGTTCTTTTGTTTTTCTTGAAAGACACTATGGGAGATCCTTTAATACTTTGGGTTTTATGATCTGCTTTCACGTACTTTTGCGTTGTTAATGTGCGTGTAACCTCAATACATTTAGGTACCGCATGCTAAATTATAAGTAGGATCAATCTCATTTGTTGTTACATGTTTTTTACCCTTTAAAGATGGCGATCAAAGTCCCGTCCTTCCCACATTTACATCTTACGCCGTTTCCGTGGTTGTGGGATGGGAAACCCAGGTGTTTCGAGTTTAAACCGACGGGCAATACTATTTAAACTTGAAAGGAAAACTGCTCTTGTTTGCAGATATCCTACAGTAGTGGTCACCCTTATTTGAACGAGGAAGATGCGGAATCGGGTAGGTTATGTACTGAACTCTCTCTCTACATGACTTGGGGTACTGTTACCAGGATCTCCGCAAAAGTTTAGAATTCTTTCGTCTTTGGGTGACGCCAAAGGGTTATGTTAATGGGTTTCACACCACGATGATAATTGTTATTCCTTGTCTTAAACCTCACAGACCATACGGCCGGTTAGGTGTACTGCCATTTAACTGAATCGCGTATTTAATGCATATATGAAAAGATTCGAGATTGGCCGGCATTTTCTCTCTCTTTTTTGACACAAAGTAATGGAGTGTTTATCTTTGCTCAGTGTGATGTTATTACTTCTTTCGTTTGCTGGTCTATCGATATTAATGTTTTTCTTATCCCATCTCTCTTGCGGCGTAATGTGTTTGATCAGATTTTTATGACTTAATTATAGGCATCCTAAGGATTGTTCTTACTGTCCGTATCATTGGACGAAGTCCCAATACGAACCACACTGGAAGGTTGTGATCTCACTGATGCTATCTAACAGATTATTTTACCTTTAATCGACATACTTACCTTGTGAATGTAAGTACATACACCCTCCTGAGGAAAGCTGTACTGTGTCCCGTAATTGGAGCCATTCATATGACACTTTCATCCCTATTAACTAATAGCTGGGAGAAAGTTAATAGCTGGTTTCCCTTGGGTTAATGGATGCTATATCTAACGGTTACTACGATAGGTGACTCAGTCACATAGTTTCCTCATAAAACTTTCTTACATTTCTCTTTGCTTCTTGATTTCTCTAGTGACAGTGATTGGTGTCCTTGGAATCGCCACTATTACAAACACACATTGGTGTATCACAGTTCACGGTGGGTACACATCCATTCTCCCCTTTTTGATCCAGATAGGGAAACATAAGGGGTACTGTAGCATAACTAAGGATATTAACCGTCTCTCTGAGTCTTATAGCTGTGGTTTGACATGACATACGACTTAAAAATGTTTTTTTACAAAATTAGAGCTTTCTCACTATGTTTTAAGACTATGATTATCGATTTCAATTGTGTTCTTTTCCCTTGCGGAGGTCCTTGACAATGCTTTAACAAGTAACATGGCTCTGTAATATAGGATGGGGCCCATCATTGAACCTTTTCATTGAGATTACATTCTCATGTTTTAAGTGATTGAGTCATGTTGGTATGTCCAGTCGATTTGCAAATTCTAACTAATCATTGTGCAAACAATATGTGCAAACAACTTGTATAAACCTGCTTGGTAATAGTTTTTAATATTCACGGATTTGATATTCATTGTAGTCATTTTGTGTTTATCTAGAATTGTTCAGTGGTGTCTTTTGTAATCTTTATGAGAATTGAATTAATGTTGTAATTTTCAATTTTATTTTTATATATGTATTCTAATTATGTTATTTTGCTTTTTAGAAATCGTTTGTCGAAATGTTGTTATATGTGTCACTTATATGTATTGTTTTATGAATATTTGCAGCCCTGAAGAAGTCCCAAGTTGGACTAAACGCGTTGGCTGTTTTTAATGTTTATATAACAAATGAATAATAAAGAAGAATTTTTTTGAAAAGAAAAGACATCAAGGATATGGACTAATTCAAAATACATTGCATTTTGTGAAGTGGTGCACCTTTTGCTGTTTGTTCATACATGCTCCCGAGGTTGGAACTAGGCCTGGGTGAAAATTTCGTTCCGTTCGCGGAAATTACGATAATTTGACATTTTCGCGTTCCGCGGAGAGCGCGAAAATGTCAAAATTTCCGCTTTCCGCAGCTTGGCGATAATTTGTTTCTTGCTCGCGCTGTAAAATAATACATTCTCGCGCGCGATCGCCTTACCTGAATCCCTGCGTTCGCCATAAGTTTTCTTGATCCGGTAGCGTTCTCCATGAGATGTTGGATTGTTTTTAGCCATTTGCGCTGTCTCGCGACAGTTCGCGCCCGCAGTGACGTTATGCGTCGCGCGATCACGTCTTTCTTCTCTCGATCATGCACCGCGAGACAACTCAAAACAAGATGGCCACGCCCGCGAGCTACCACATGGGTAAGTTGGCGACCCGCAACCATGCAGAAAATCTCGCGAACATGCGGGAAAAAAAGTTCCGCATCTTCGCGATATTTCCGCTTGTTTGCGATAATTTTAAACATTTTCGCGATCATTTGCGAAAGTGAATTTTGCAAATTCCGCCCACCCCTAGTTGGAACAGCATTGTGCTGGCGGGTGCTAATCAAGAGTGCACACTTGGGGTGATTTTGTAATATCACCAATTGATATGATGGGTTAATAAGAAATCCAGTGCTGTCCTAGAGGGATACCGTTAGCTTTGTTCTTTAGTGTTTAGATTCTCACCCCAGTTAGCACGGATTTAGCCCTTTTACATTTTAAGTCAATACTAGATCAACTTAGAACATATTAGATTCTAAATTGTGGTTTTCTGGATCAAGATGGCTCAATTCAAGGATAGAAGACATGAATTAGCACAGGACATCTTTGCGAATAGCTCAAGGGCGGTGGGTTTGGTAACAGCAACCTCCAGCTCTGAGGAACTTAAAAGTAAGTTCCAAAAATTAGAGAGACTTAAAAAAGCTGAAATGGCACGATGGTGGGATGAAACCACTCTCGAGAAATATATGGAGAATGATAAGATCCCTAGAGGACTAAGAATCCTCATCTTCCCCACTTTTGAAAATTTGGAAACTGATGACCTCAAGGATTGGGAGAAGAACTTACATGATGCATCTTTTGTGATGATGTGAATTCTCATAAAAAATGCTGAGGGAAAAGGGAAAAAGTTACAACAGGAAGTTAGTGATTTAGATGCTGATATAGCATCAATGGACTTGAAGGAGGCAATCAGAAAAAATTATGAGATTCTCGATAAAATTCTTGACGATTACCAAATTTATCTCAAAGAAAAGAAGGTAAAGAAAATACGTAGGGATGATAAAGATTACAGGGATGGTAGGGTATACACATTTGCCCGCAAATATGATAACGTCAAGGTTACGGGTGAGGGAAAGAGACAACGTGAGGACACACTGGGATCATCACTTGCGGGTAGTGTGTCCTCGGTTTTCTCCTCCGTCAGCTCTGTACCCCCGGAAGACACAACTCCCAAACCAGTGAATAATATTCAATCTTCGTCTTTTTTATTGGAAATGGAGAAGGTAAGAGTAGGTGGAAGAACGACATCCAAGGACCAAAGACAAGAAGGGGCGTTAGGAGATGGCAGGAACAGCGAGAAAAACAGAAACATGACAAACGAGATCTCAGACAGAACAACCAGATCCAAGAAGGTAGGGAACAGGAGTTAAATAAAAGTGAGGAGAATATGATTGAGGAATTGAAAATTGTTAATCTATCTCAAAAGGACCTGTCTGACTGTGAAATTTCTGTCCTAAGTAAGGGCTTGGGTTTTTGCCCAACTCAATCGGGCAAGGATGTTGATATTTTTGTTGATCTGTTTAGATTTGTGCGGCAAATAAAATTGAAGGATCGTTTCTCGAGTGTCTTGCCTGCATATATTGAAAAACAACCTGACCGTGCCCGACCACAGCAAACTGTTTCAGAATTTAATGCTTTAAAATCAATGCTATCCATACAATTAGAGACTGAAATGGACATAGACTCCCTACGTATGGAATTAGACATCGTGGAGGATTTGGATATAAGTAGTGGTTTAAAAGTTAAATCTAAATTTATACCAACAGGGACGCACCCAAATACTGACAACTTTTGGGAGAAGGTCAGCCAAGATTTTTACAAGCTACAGGCATCACACACTAGAACCCGTAATACGACATTTAACCTCTCTATGGCCGAAAATCGGGCACTGAATGAGTTAAGATCAAACCCCAATTTAGTTATCCGTGAGGCGGATAAAGGGGGAAATGTTGTCGTCATGGATAAAGCAGATTATATGGGGGAAATAGAAAGACAACTGGCTGATACCACCTGCTATACCAAATTGACCCACAACCCCATTAAACCACTCTGCTAATTTATTAATGGTAAATTGATTGAATGGCGGGAAATTGGACTTCTGGATAATAAGGAATATGGTTATTTGTCTGTTAGGGAACCTAATTTTCCGTGTATCTACATCTTACCTAAAGTCCATAAGGGAGGCCTTTTTCCACCTGGCCGACCTATTATTTCTGGCATCAATTCCCCCACAGAGAAATTATCAGAATACGTGGATGGTTTTCTGCAGCCATTGGTACAGAACTTGCCTGCGTATGTGAGGGATAGTAAGGACATCTTATCAAAACTTGAAGGCCTAGAATGGTCGGAAACAATGGTATTTACTACCCTAGATGTGACTAGTCTCTATACTAGCATCAAAAAGGAGTTTGGTGTTAGAGCAATGGAATTTTTTTTGGGACAAAGGTCGGCTGACCATTTGTAAACAAAGCTAATAAGTATCCCTCTGGACCTATATTTCTTTTACTTAACAAATAACTTATTGTGGGTTCACATAAAGAAAAGGCCACCAATTGTATGTTTACATTCCAACTACTGAATTTATTTTTATAAATTGTTTTTTAGATATTTTACTTATTTATATACATTTTTCTCAAATATACATCGGATTCTTTTCTTGTTACTAAAAACAACCTATACAGAAATATTCTGAATTACTCTGCGCTTACTCAACTTTATCAACACAATACATAAAGGTATAGGCTAATAATCATTCTGAAAAACATCTCTCCTATGATTTGAGAGAAATCCCCACAGCAATCACTCCTCTACTCATACTACATGCATATCACTATCATACGACACATTCACACTGCACCCCAGATAAGCACCAACGATGTTGCTGGACTGGCCAGGACTGGGCCAAATGCTCGACCCTTTAATTATGATGCAAAATACTGGGGGGTGTCACTCTGTCTGGTCGACGCACGTTTCGGTGGATCTAACTTCTTTTCTTGCCACCTTCTTCAGGACCTGTTGTTTGCGAATTTTTTATCGCGGGCAAAGATGAGGGGATTGTTATTCTGTAAATCAATTAGATAGTATTAGAACATAGTTTCACACCATATATTATTTAAGTGTCCCACAGGAGAATGCTTCATTATTCTACAATATATACAATTAAAAAACCAAGAATTTACACTTCTGTCAAGATTACAAACGTGCCTGTGACTACATAGCTCTCTAAGAGTTTGAAAAAGATATATAGTGGTTGCTCAGAGAGTAGAAAGGATAGGATAAATGAGAGGGATATATACTTCAAGTAATCTTACTTTTACCCTTAAAAATCTTATTTCTCTACGGGCCTGTGTCCTATTTGCTAATGTTCTCTGTTTTGCTGAGATTACTCCATTATATTACTTCTTATTCATGAACATACAGGAGAGAACCTAGAGCTACCTGTTCTGTGCTGTTATTCAGGTAGTAAAGGTCTTCCTCTCAGTTGGTATTTCATATGTCACTCTTCTTATTTCCCGATATGGCCAGTGCTGCAAGGAGATTTCATATTGTTGTTACACATTATACTTTGTCTGTGGATACACTCCCTATTCGGCGTATCTGCTTTGTATCTATATTGTATGTACCTTGGTCAGTCCGGGTTGCGATCCTAAGAATCAGTACCACAGATCGTCGTAAAATTGTTTGTTCTTTTTTTCATTTTTTCAAGCCTTTCTCACAGAGCACATGGCTAACCAGCCCTCAAAAAATCTTCCCGGTGCTGTATAATCTAGTGAGAGGTTTGAAAATAATTAGCATTTCTAGGTCTTGTTATTACCCATACAGCATATTTTAGTTAGTGTGTGATTACCTACATAGTCTTTTTTGTAAACAGCGAGGGGTATTAATTCTTCCCGTTTCTTATTTCATCGTGTAGTCGCGTTGTTCCGTGAGGGGATGGCTGGTTCCATTCTTGTTGTGTGCTCTAGTAGGTAATAAAAAATTTTATAATGAAAAAGTAGGGCGCATTATGAGGCGACTTCTTATTGTTATTCTTATAATATTGCCAAAAAGTCTCACTAGAGTTCGTTTCTCACTAATGTCAGTGATCGTCGTATTTTTACTAGAAACTATCCATGTAGAATTACAAGTCCTGTGTACTCTGATTACTATTTCTCCCCCCCTAGTGAAAATCTTTTTTGTATATTGGGGGTGTAACTGCATGTAGACTTCCTAGTTTGTTAAGGTACTAAGACGAGGAGGGTAAGATTAAATCTAACAGCCTACAAAAAGTTCTAGAATGTCCTTTTTCTTGGCGCGGTATCTTACCTATCGGTGATTTCGTATTCTCCTTCGACAACGTGGTAAACAGACTCCGGCTCCGATGTGGTGGCTGTGAAACCATTCCCTCTTTATACGGTACAAACTTTCTAATTACGAACACCTGTGATGTTAAATCACATGTTCCCCTGCATGCCGGTATACGTCTCGCTCGGTGTGCCTATGTTACTGTCGGTTCCATTTTGAAATGGTGATCGCGTAATTGACCTCCATGAGGCAATTCATTTACTAGAGCCGTTTGGCAATTAGAGTTGTCATTTTTACTACGGTTACACCGGAGGATTATTGTCCAATTTATATCGTATATATGTTCCAATTTCTAACAAATATAAAGATATATTGGTGGTCATACATTATCCGAAAAACTCCGCCGCCATTTTGGAACGGGTCGTATCCAGCTATTCAGCAGTTTGCCTACTCGATATTTATCGGTTGGTTTTTGGTTTTATAATTGCCGATAATTGCTTTTATCACCATTTCCCCGAGGCACTGATTATCAGGTTTATGTCCTGTAGCTGTTCTACTGTTTGACAAACGTCAAAATAAATTGCTGGACATCCATAGTGCGAGGTAATCCGCCACCATTTAGGTACGGGTCCTATCCAGCTATTCAGTATGTTTGCCTGCTGAGAATTTATCGGGCGTGTTTAGGCGTACTAGTTGCTACGCAAAACGTAGTCAGCATTTTTACAACATGTACGATCTAGTTGTTCAACCCAATGTTTCCTTAGTGTGTATCAGCCATATGTAAACGTACGCTTTAATGTGTGTAAACAGTCTAATGCCAAGTACAGGATGGCCTGTTGCCCAAAAAGAAGAATAAAAGTTAACATAAAATTATTTTTGTGTATGCATATTCAAATCAAAAAGCTCCACGAAATTGCTCCAATGTTACTACCATATATGTTATTTTACATGGTTTCCAGGAGGGGATTTTGCGAATTGTTACTTTTAGCCCAAATTTATAGAAACACTATGTGTGGTCTGGTCAGATTTAGTATGGTATAAATTAGGTTATAATCTATACTATCTATAGTGATTTCATACATTCTGTTATCCAATCGTTGGGAGGAGGGAAAGTAGTCTGTACAGCCCTTATCTTGTGTACCATAATATTTCTTCGTTGAGACCCGTTTTGACTGTATCTAAGGTATAGATCCAGTAGGTCTCACGTGTTTTTCTGACTTCTTGTATATCTTTTCCTGCGATGTATTTGACTTTTTCTAAGATCAACCATCTTAGTTCTTTCTCACTATGTTGGAAGTCAATGCAATGCTGTACCATTGGACTTAGTAGTTTTTTTGTTCTGATGGCGGATCTGTGCTCACTATATCGTGTTCTAAATTCCCGACCCGTCTCGCCTACATAGCCTAAGGCACAGGGACATAATATAAGGTATACAAGATTTTGGCTTTTGCAGTTAGTAAAATCCCGTAATTTACCTCCCTTACCTTGGTATTGCCAGAATTCAGTGACGATGGCACTGTCACATGCAACACATGTACCACATTTGTGATTACCTAGGATCTGGGGTCCTACCAAGGTTGTTTGTGAGTTTGACTGTTGTCGTCTGGGCCTAGTATGCACAAGACTATCCCTCAGGTTCCGATTCCTACGAAATGCAAGGATGGGTTTCTGAATGATCTCAGGTACTTCCCCGGTATTTAAAATGTGCCAATTTTTGTTCAAGACCTTTTTTATTTTGAAGTTTAAGGTCGAATGATTCACGACACACACCAACTTGTCATTCTTGGGGCGAGAATTACCTGCTAATAGGGCATCCCGATTATAATAGCGTGCCCTTTTGTATGCTGTTCTAATCAACCGTTTGGGATAGCCTCGTGTGAGTAGTCTCTGTTTCAGGTCTTCTCCGTGTTTGTCAAAGTCCTTGATGTTTGAACAATTCCGCCTGATGCGTAAAAACTCTCCAAACGGGATAGAATCCTTTTGACAGTTTGGATGGTAACTGGTGTGTGATAGTATGGTATTTTTGGAGGTGGGTTTTCTAAAGAACCCGACTGAAATCCTGCCTTCCTCTTCCTGTATTATGATGTCTAGAAACTCAACTGATGTAGTGCTGGTATTGCAAGTGAATTTCAAATTTTTATCACTGGCATTCAGCCAGTTGATGAAAGTGTCTAGAGTTTCTTTGTCTCCACGCCAGATAAAAAAAATATCATCGATGAATCTATGCCATTGACTGACATTCTCGTAGAAGGGAGCAATTTCGTTGAAGATGTGTTTGAGTTCGTATTCCCCCATATATATATTGGCCACACTAGGGGCACATGATGCCCCCATACTGGTACCTTTAGTTTGTTGATATAGGTCCCCTCTGAACTCAAAATAATTGTTTTTAAGCACTATTTCCAAACATTCAATTATAAACTTGTTAGGTCTTTCTCCTGGCGATCTTTCTAGGAGTGTTTTAACCGCTTCTATTGCCTCTTGTTGCGGTATATTTGTATATAGCGCTTCGATGTCTAGGGTGACCAGGATTTCATTCTTGGGGTCATAGGGTACATTCTCCAATTTTTTAATAATATCCCCTGTGTCTTTGATATAAGATTTGTATTGGGTGGTAAGAGGGCATAGGAACTTGTCCACATACTTAGACAGTGGTTCAGTCGAGGAATTGATTGAAGAAACTATTGGACGTAGTGGTGGGTCTTGAATATCCTTGTGTGTTTTAGGCACACCGTATAATGCTGGAATTACTGCATTCATTTTATTCAAAAATAGATATTCTTTCTCGCATATGACTTCTTCCTCATAGGCCTTGCTAGTCGTGTGATCAATGGTTTCTTTCAGTTTTGTAATAGCTCCTGATTTTATGGGTTTGTAGTGTTCAACTACATTCAGCATTTGGTAGACTTTTTCCTCGTATTTCTTAGTGTCCATAAGGACTATGCCTCCCCCTTTATCACAGGGCTTTATGGTAAGCTCCGGTGTATTTTGCAGTTCCAGGAGCGCCTTGCTCTCTCCGGCTGTCAAATTGGATTTGCTATGGTAGTTGTATTTCAATAATTTATTCATGTCATTAAGGACAGATTTCTCAAAGATGGATACTTCAGCACCCACCATTTCCAGGGTTGGTGTAAAGGTAGATTTCAATTTACACCCTGAAAGGTTACCTTCTGGCTCACCTTCTTCTCTACCCAAGAAGAACTTTTTCAGGCGAATTTTCCTGAAGAAGGAAAAGATGTCTTGCATAAGTTTGAACCTATTGCAGTGTGTGTTGGGTACGAAGGATAGTCCTCTACTTAGGACGGCTGTTTCTTCTGGCTTTAACCTATGTGTTGAAATATTGAAAATAGGTATAGTATCTGTTCTAGATTTGACCATCAGTTCCTCCAGTACTGCTGGTTTCTGGTCCTCATGTACATCTGAGGAGGTTGAGGGTCCATAGACTGGTATCCTCTCCTGTCCGACTTCGTATAACGGAATCTGTTCCGACCCCGACCTCTCCCTAAAAAGATTGAGGGGCTTGATAGTATGATTGGTATTCGCCTCCTCTTCCTCTATAGGATCGTTGGCCTTGGGGAGTGTCCTCATAGTTATTGGGGGCATCACCTTCCGATTCCGATGAGTTTGTGTCTGAGAAAGTAACCACTTTTCTCTTGTTGTTCTGTACATATGCGTGGGGGTTGCTTTCATTTTGCCACTCTTGATAGTAATTGGCTCTGAGGTACGGGTATGCCTTTTCTTGCGTGAACCATTTGATATCTTTTTTAAGTTTTTCTGTTTTCTTTTTTAAGATATATTCCTCAAAGTCATGTAAGTCGGCATTAATACTATCTAGTTTTGACTTAGCCTCATCTAAAGCCGTGTTGTTCTTGAGTTTGTCTTCTAATTCTTGAATTTGTGTGTTTAGAGCTGCCACTAGCTCCTTCGCTGTCTCGATGATTAAAATCATCCAATCTCTTGAACATCTATTGCTTATGTGGGACCATCTCTCTAGAAATTTCCGTAGCTCCACAAATAGTGTTGGAGTGTTGCGGACTCGTAGGCCAGATGGAATAACTCCCGCCTTGAGATACTCTAACATATAAGTGGCATGAGATTCCATTCTCTTACATTTTTTTCTTAAGTTGAGTAATGTTTGCCATTCAATATTGGCTGCATTGGTTAGTGTGGTATTGCAGTTGGGATTACTAGTGCTCCCAATTAAAGCTATGTAATCCGCATCAGTGAAACCAAAGGTCTGTAGAGCTTGCATTTTATATACCTAGGCTGTTGGTTAGAGATTTTACATATATACGCCTTGCCTCCACTAATATAAAATCAGTGATACATTGTATTGTATCAAATAAAGTGATATATTATATCTAGAAAAAGTAAAGAAAGTATAACAGAAACCAAAGTGCATAGAAAAGAAAAAAACTTGTTTAAGACAATTAATATATTCCCAAGGAGAAAATGTCAGTGCTCCTAGAGGATGGCTTAATAGTAACTTTGTCCCAACACCTAGGTGTGAATATAGTTTAAGACAAAACCAAGAGAGAGGGCATGTTGCAACTGGGCACGTTTGCTTACCTTGGCGAAAATGTGAGGTTCTCTGGTAGGAAGACCTGTGATTGAAAAACCACAATAAATCAATTAGAAAAAGGTAACCCCCTTGGAAGTTTTTTTTAGGTCAGGGATCAGGGGGAAAAATACTATAAACAAAGCTAATAAGTATCCCTCTGGACCTATATTTCTTTTACTTAACAAATAACTTATTGTGGGTTCACATAAAGAAAAGGCCACCAATTGTATGTTTACATTCCAACTACTGAATTTATTTTTATAAATTGTTTTTTAGATATTTTACTTATTTATATACATTTTTCTCAAATATACATCGGATTCTTTTCTTGTTACTAAAAACAACCTATACAGAAATATTCTGAATTACTCTGCGCTTACTCAACTTTATCAACACAATACATAAAGGTATAGGCTAATAATCATTCTGAAAAACATCTCTCCTATGATTTGAGAGAAATCCCCACAGCAATCACTCCTCTACTCATACTACATGCATATCACTATCATACGACACATTCACACTGCACCCCAGATAAGCACCAACGATGTTGCTGGACTGGCCAGGACTGGGCCAAATGCTCGACCCTTTAATTATGATGCAAAATACTGGGGTGTGTCACTCTGTCTGGTCGACGCACGTTTCGGTGGATCTAACTTCTTTTCTTGCCACCTTCTTCAGGACCTGTTGTTTGCGAATTTTTTATCGCGGGCAAAGATGAGGGGATTGTTATTCTGTAAATCAATTAGATAGTATTAGAACATAGTTTCACACCATATATTATTTATGTGTCCCACAGGAGAATGCTTCATTATTCTACAATATATACAATTAAAAAACCAAGAATTTACACTTCTGTCAAGATTACAAACGTGCCTGTGACTACATAGCTCTCTAAGAGTTTGAAAAAGATATATAGTGGTTGCTCAGAGAGTAGAAATCGGCTGACCATTTGTCCCATAATGAGATGCTAATTGAGATGACAGATATAATATTATCCAAAAATTACTTCCTGCATGATAACACATGGTTCCAGCAGATACAGGGCACGCGGCGATGGGCTCCAGGTTTGCGCCCGCTTACGCCGGCCTTTTTATGGGCTGGTTTGAGCGGGTGCATGCCTGGGGCCGACACGCCACTGCATGGATGGAGCATGTAATTTTCTGGGGCAGGTACATCGATGATGTTATCATTATCTGGAATGGACCTGTCCCCGAATTGATGAGTTATCATCATTTCCTCAATGACAACCCGTATAACATGAAATTTATGATTAACTGGAGCAGGGAGAGGATTGACTTCCTGGATATCCAGTTTTTCGTGCATAACAATTCGGTACAGAGTATAGTTCACCGGAAAAGTACTGCTTGTAACAGTGTATTGCACTATGATAGTGCCCACCCTCGGCATGTTGTTAACAATATTCCCTTCGGGGAGATGGTAAGAATGAGAAGGATCTGTAGCACGCAGGAAGGGTTTACCCAAAATGTGACAGAAACCAAAAAGAGATTTCTCGCTAGGGGTTATCCATTGCCCCTAATGAACAAAATTGAGAGAAGGGCTTTAAATGTGAAAAGAGAAAGCACATTGGAGGAAAGAACGCCACGAATCAGGAGAAAGGAGTGCCCTGTTACTGCCTTTGTAACGGGTTATAACAAGGATAGTAACAGGATCTTTAATATCCTAAGGAAACACTGGAGTTTACTTGGTGAAATACCAGGTTTAAAGGATGAAATAACTGGAACACCTAGGGTCACCTATAGACGTGGTCAGAATTTGAGAAATATGTTGTGTCTTAGTTTTGTGACATCTCCAAAAACATCCAATTGGATGACGAATGGACAAGGTGGTTTTTTCACATGCATGAAATGCAGTGTATGCAAAATGGGAAGAAACAGGACACGCACGTTCCAATATAATACTGGGAAAATATATAAGATCAAACACATCATTAAATGTAAAACCAAGTTTGTCACATACATATTGGGCTGCCTGTGCAACATTATATATGTGGGTAGTACCAAAAGGGAACTCAAGGTTAGAATACAGGAACATCTGAGGGCAGCAGAGAATGGGGACCCTAGATACCCCCTTGCAACGCATATCCAGACTAAACAACATAAGCCTAATGAATTATGGTCCTTTGGGATAGACCACATACCAACATCCCCCGGGGGGAAAATAGAGAGCTGGAACTGAGAAGAAATGAGGCTGGCTGGATATGTAGACATCGTTGTGTGGAAATGGGACATAATATTGAATCTGAAATGCATTATCTTCTTTAAAACATGATGCCTCATGTATGTTGATTCAGGAATATCACATGCTACTCTGAGAATTCCCTGCATCTTACTATTACCTTGTTCACATTTGTAGCTCCCAATTGACATACGTGAATTGATAACAATTTGTCCCCAACTGCAATTTTCCAAACTTCTATAGTACTCAGGCTACAAATTGGAACTGATGACTCCCCTCTTGTTTAATTTGGATTTAGTGACCCACTCTCCTCTTTGCATACTCTGACAATGTTTTATTTTCGACTGTTATCCTTTCTAACATCTTTAACATTCAAATGAGAGATCAGAGATGAAAAACGCATTATATTTAACTGCCTCCTATGCGTCTGGAAATGATAAAAGTATGTGAGCACACTCGAATGTTGGCATGGGAATTTTATATTAGATTTTTTCCACACAGACAATCATTGTTTTTGTCACCATGAGTTTATGGCTAGCCTTGTCTTGATAAGATGACGATTACTCATGACGTCTCTTTTCCGACTGGCCCTACACCATATTAGGTTTGTGGCATTGAGATGAGCAGCTATAGGTACCTGGTATGATGTTGAGGTTAGCTCCGTTTCAACATGGCGACCATGCGTGACGCTTTATCCGTGGATTTACGATTAACATCACCACTCTAAGATGGCAACCATCTATGTTACATTCCCCTTTCTATGGGTTCCTGACCTGCGAGAGTTCTGTCACAACGGGATGAGTATGTTATTTGTACTCGGCCATTTATTGATGATATTACCCGTTTACGATGACGATTTTTTGTTATATTTGTTTCACCAGCACTGAGCTGTTGTTTTGTTCTTTTGCTTTTCTTGAAAGACACTATGGGAGATCCTTTAATACTTTGGGTTTTATGATCTGCTTTTACGTACTTTTGCGTTGTTAATGTGCGTGTAACCTCAATACATTTGTACATGCATGCTAAATTATAAGTAGGATCAATCTCATTTGTTGTTAAATGTTTTTTACCCTTTAAAGATGGCGATCAAAGTCCCGTCCTTCCCACATTTACATCTTACGCCGTTTCCGTGGTTGCGGGATGGGAAACCCAGGTATTTCGAGTTTAAACCGACGGGCAATACTATTTAAACTTGAAAGGAAAACTGCTCTTGTTTGCAGATTTCCGACAGTAGTGGTCACCCTTATTTGAACGAGGAAGATGCGGAATCGGGTAGGTTATGTACTGAACTCTCTCTCTACATGACTTGGGGTACTGTTACCAGGATCTCTGCAAAAGTTTAGAATTCTTTCGTCTTTGGGTGACGCCAAAGGGTTATGTTAATGGGTTTCACACCACGATGATAATTGTTATTTCTTGTCTTAAACCTCACAGACCATACGGCCGGTTAGGTGTACTACCATTTAACTGAATTGCGTATTTAATGCATATATGAAAAGATTCGAGATTGGACGGCATTTTCTCTCTCTTTTTTGACACAAAGTAATGGAGTGTTTATCTTTGCTCAGTGTGATGTTATTACTTCTTTCGTTTGCTGGTCTATCGATATTAATGTTTTTCTTATCCCATCTCTCTTGCAGCGTAATGTGTTTGATCAGATTTTTATGACTTAATTATAGGCATCCTAAGGATTGTTCTTATTGTCCGTACCATTGGACGAAGTCCCAATACGAACCACACTGGAAGGTTGTGATCTCACTGATGCTATCTAACAGATTATTTTACCTTTAATCAACATACTTACCTTGTGAATGTAAGTACATACACCCTCCTGAAGAAAGCTGTACTGTGTCCCGTAATTGGAGCCATTCATATGACACTTTCATCCCTATTAACTAATAACTGGGAGCAAGTTAATAGCTGGTTTCCCTTGGGTTAATTGATGCTATATCTAACGGTTACTACGATAGGTGACTCAGTCACATAGTTTCCTCATAAAACTTTCTTACATTTCTCTTTGCTTCTTGATTTCTCTAGTGACAGTGATTGGTGTCCTTGGAATCGCCACTATTACAAACACACATTGGTGTATCACCATTCACGGTGGGTACACATCCATTCTCCCCTTTTTGATCCAGATAGGGAAACATAAGGGGTACTGTAGCATAACTATGGACATTAACCGTCTCTCTGAGTCTTATAGCTGTGGTTTGACATGACATACGACTTAAAAATGTTTTTTTACAAAATTATAGCTTTCTCACTATGTTTTAAGACTATGATTATAGATTTCAATTGTGTTTTTTTCCCTTGCGGAGGTCCTTGACAATGCTTTAACAAGTAACATGGCTCTATAATATAGGTTGGGGCCCATCATTGAACCTTTTCATTGAGATTACATTCTCATGTTTTAAGTGATTGAGTCATGTTGGTATGCCCAGTCGATTTGCAAATTCTAACTAATCATTGTGCAAACAATATGTGCAAACAACTTGTATAAACCTGCTTGGTAATAGTTATTAATATTCACGGATTTGATATTCATTGTAGTCATTTTGTGTTTATCTAGAATTGTTTAGTGGTGTCTTTTGTAATCTTTATGAGAATTGAATTAATGTTGTAATTTTCTATTTTATTTTTATATATGTATTCGGATTATGTTATTTTGCTTTTTAGAAATCGTTTGTCGAAATGTTGTTATATGTGTCACTTATATGTATTGTTTTATGAATTTTTGCAGCCCTGAATAAGTCCCAAGTTGGACGAAACGCGTCGGCTGTTTTTAATGTTTATATAACAAATGAATAATAAAGAAGAATTTTTTTGAAAAGAAAAGACATCAAGGATATGGACTAATTCAAAATACATTGCATTTTGTGAAGTGGTGCACCTTTTGCTGTTTGTTCATACATGCTCCAGAGGTTGGAACAGCATTGTGCTGGCGGGTGCTAATCAAGAGTGCACACTTGGGGTGATTTTGTAATATCACCAATTGATATGATGGGTTAATAAGAAATCCAGTGCTGTCCTAGAGGGATACCGTTAGCTTTGTTCTTTAGAGTTATAGATACAGTGGTTCCTGTTATTGAAGCTGTAGCTGTTACACCGCCGGGGAAAATAGATAATAATGTTGCTAATTTGAAAACTGAATTTGGGGAAATGTTGCAAGTACAATTGACACAAGACATAACTCGTTTACAATTCCGATTAATGGAGCTTTTTAAGTTAAGAAGCAGCAAAATGTACTAATGAAGCATAAGATAAGTTTGAAGATTCAGCAGAAGAATTTGATAATGATTTATACAAAAGTAAGAGCTGGTTAAAAAAAAACACAGAATGGAATTGAGTGAGACAGTAATAGAAAATATAGGTCTTCTGACTCTCAAGCTCATAACAAAGATTTGATAGATTCCATAAAAGATTGGAAGCACTTCACAAAATACAAGGACAGGTGAATGAAGAAATCTAGCTCTAAAAAGAAAAAGATTTATACAGGAGAGAAAATGAGTGTGGTCAGAAAAGAGTCTGAAACTGAACCATTTTTGAAAAAAAAAAATGTGAGAAGTGTACAAAGGGAATTACGTTCATGTTGTTTGTTCCAGGGGATATCGCTATGCTTTTACGACAATTCTTTTCAAATTGAGAAAGGAACTGGACGACTGGTATACAGAGATTAACAATAGTAACTTTTTCAAAAAATGTTGGGGTTTATTTGAATACACTGTTTGAGATTGTAGTTCCTAAGGATGTGTGGAGCCAGAAAGAGTTCAGCATAATTATGCTCAGGCTGCTCTGGTCGAGGGAGCAATACAAGAGGTGATAGATCATTTGAAATAGAAGGTGCAAGAGAAAAAGGTTAATTGAGAAAACAGTAATGAGAGCCACACAAGAGCCGAAAGAGGCAGTGCATGCATATGATGAGAGTCTTATGCAAATGTATGGTTCATACAGTGCAGCCGAAGAACCAGCATGAAATGGTGTTAGTGGATTTGGATCAGCTTTTGCGGGAGGGTCTGCATTTGAAGTTTAGTTCACATATCCAGCAGGGTGGGATGTGCTGGCAGACCAAGTGTACTAATGAGATGTTGAAGTATGTCAAATAGTGTAGTGACTGTTTTGATGCCAAACAGATCAAAATTAAGATGAGATTGGTGCTTGTGCAAATCAACAGAATCAAAGAGGTGGTAAATATCAGATGATGAATTCAGATATGGATTTTGTGGCATCTGCGTGTTCTGGTGTTAATGTAAATTAAAATGTTAGGACACACGGATGCAAGGAGTGTGAATTAGGAGTGATATGGTGCTGGTACAAGCCCAAGGTAGAGGTAGAGGGTTTGTGAACTATTCCGGAACTAAAGTGAATGTCAATTTGCTAAAGAAGAACTCTGCTTGTTATTTCTGTAGGAAAATAGGTCACTGATCACGCAAATGTAGACAGTACCCATATCATAGTCAAAATAATATGCAGTATGCAAATCAGTTTCAGGGACAGGATTTATAGAGATACTTGTCTGCAATGGGCTCAGAAATATTCTAGTGTTAGCCTGCTTGTTTTCTAAATGGGTGGAAGCCTATCTATTTGTAAGAAGTGGGAGCATGACTGTTGTCAAACTGTTAAGGAAATTAGTACTGAGATTCAGCATGCCTACTTCTCTTGAGATAGATTGTGGGAGTCACTTTAAAATTGACATCCAAAAACTACTGTGTACATCTTTGCAAACCGACCAAAGGTTGCACTACAGTTACAGACCAGAAGCATCAGGTATAGTTAAAGAGATGAATGGCACCCTTTAAGTCCAAACTTGCAAAAGTGTGTGTCTCATCGACCTTAAAATGGTCAGATGTTGTTCCTCTTGTTCCCTTATGAGGTGCGGGATATTAATCAGGGCCATAAATGATTCCCAATCCAGGCAAAAATCCACAACAGAGTGGTGCAGAGAAGACGCAGCTCTGGTACTCTTGTCAGGCAGATACCCTTGAGTTAAGGTCATTATCCAACTGTTGTTCTCACAGCCCTCGTCCTCTTGCCACGCAACCTTGAGTTGAGGCCCGTTACGCGACAATAGAGGGTATGTATTAATGGGGGATCTTGATCACCCTTCCCAGGCCACCAATTGTAATTTTTATATTACCTTTACATCAGTCACATTAGCAGTTGATGTTCCTGATTAATGTCTTATAGCTTATTGAGGGTAACATTCGGGTAGAAACATATTGACAATTTTTTTAAACCTTGGTGGATTATCTTCCTCTGTGTTGCTTTTTAATCATATCCATGAGGACAGAATAAAGTAGTGAAGTTCCACCAAGAGACAGTTTAAGATCACTGTTTCCTCAATCTCACCCTGCACAATCACCCAAACCACTTATGCACATAGCGACTTTGCATCCTGAATAGTTCCTCGTGATCCTAGGAGTTGTAACCTCTACCACAACAGGTTTTTGTGGTGTGAGAGGAACACTTTGATGAAGCATGCCTCCCATGGTGGGTGAGGTTTCTTGTCCAAAGAGCATCTACTCTCAATATGTTAGAGACAGCACTATTTTTTATTGAGTGACAATAAATGTCATGACAGTATACAGGCCGGGTATTTTTGTGTTTTTGATTAGTATTGGGAGTGTATACACTCTGGTCTATAAATACTCCTTGGCCCCTTTTGTGTCTTGTGAAGATTCAGCAGTAGTCACAACTGAAGAAACAGAAATTGAGAATTCATATTGAGGAGACAAGTGGCCTGTATCCATGAGAAGTAGCACATAATTGCACCGGAAGACTCAGAGACCAGAATCTATCACAGATAATTGACATTTAATCTGAGAATAGTGAAAATGAATCACCTGTAGCCAAAAGGCAGCTGAGAGAAAGAGTGGCAAATAGAAGGCACAGATCACCTGAGTGGACTTATCTAGCATTAGTGTCTACAGATTAAGAGTCAGATGTGGAAGGGTATGTTTTGACAAATTAAAGCCAGTTCATCTTTGAATATAATCCAGAAGAAGAAGAGTTACCTTGAACTTTTGCTAAGTCCTAATGAACTTTGAATTGAAATTTTTAACTTTACAAGAGTTGATGGATTATTGTTTGTACATAAGATGTCCACATGAAGATGAGTGATTACGATGACCGATTCGGACAGCCTTTCTGAGTCGGTTTCTCTGAAACAAATTGGCTGCTGGAATCTGTCTTTGGCTCTCTTCACCCAGGGCCCTCCGAATCAGGCCCGTGGGGTTACTCAAGGGACCCCAGCCACCTCTTACTTCAATGGGAGCCTGTGTTCCCCTCTGTAACACAGACTCCCATTGAAGTCAATGGGAGTCCGACCGAATCGTATCTAGAGGCATCTGGATACATCCAAATTGCTCGTTTAGACGTACCCGATCCGAGTCGTCCGGAAAGCATTCCGGGACCGATTCAGTAGAATGCTTTCCGGACGAGATCGTAATCGACCCCTAAATAGTACAAAATACTCCAAATTGACAGTACCTAACAATAAATTACTGTTTTAGCGCACCGCAAATCTGCCGATCGGCCCCGCGGATTTACTCAGAAACCCAGTAAAATCTCCTCATTTCATTGTACACATAGGGACCACACCTTTTTTCCCCACTAAACCCCATTCAAAATGTCAAACTTTATTAGGAAAGAGTCAAAGAAGGACATAACTTGGATAATTTTCTGTTTTCACTGTTGTAACAGTCACAAACTAGTTAAAATGGCTGAAGCATCAACACCTGCTCCTGCAGAGGATCCTGTTTTGATGAGGAGGATGATGAACATGCAGCACCATGGAGGAAGGAAAGTGACATCTAGTATACCATCAGGCGAAAATAAATTTTCAGCAAAAATTGTCAAATGTAACATCTGTGGCAAAAAACTTTCACTAGGAGCAGCTAAGAAGTACAGTCACGGAACCTCTTTCATATAGAAGCATAATAAAACAATCCGTAAGTAAACGCACCATAGGATGCTACGTGAGAAAGAAACAGCTTCCCATCCATTTGTTTCATCTCCGACTCTTGCAGCACCATCCAGTTCAGCAAACATAATGGTGCCAGCTATCGCCCCCAATTTGGCGCACATGACAACTCATTGTTTACGGGGTCATATGCCTGTTGGACTAAATACAACATCTGATGCACAGTATTTACACGCTGTTAATAGTCATCCTTGCTAACTTCCTTTTGCTACTACCATCCACATTTGATGATTGTATTTTTGACCTTGATATCATATCCATTGACAAAGAACTGGTTTTGGAATGGTTCAGTAGCAAATTTTTGTTATGTACATTAATACATAAAAAAAATTATTTGTTTGTAACCTAACCAATTAATAAAAAAGGGCAGTGTTTTTCATTTCATTTATTGTGTATGTGGTGTATAAGTGTGTGTGCATGGGTGCGCTAGTACGGGTATCAGTCAGTGTTTGGATGTGTTTGTGTGTTTATGAGTAAGTGTTTCAGTATCTCAGTGAGTGTATTAATATGTCTAAGGGAGTGTCAGTGTATTTATTAGTGAGTCCTAGGGTATCTCAGTATGTTAGTTAATGTATTAGTGTGTTCATGGGTGTGTCAGTGGATATATTAGGGAGTCCTAGGTTTTCTCAGGGTGTGCAGAAGTAAGTGTGTTAGTGAATGCTTTAGCGAATCCATGGGTGTGTTAGTGTATGTATCTGTTAGTCGTAGAGTGCCTCAGACTTTCTATGAATAACTGTTTGAATGTGTTAGTGAATAGGTGTGTCAGTTAGTCCCAGAGTGTCTCAGTGTGTATATGAGTGAGTTGGGGAGTTCGTCAGCCAATCTCTCCCTGGCCACCATCCCATGCATCTACAAGACCAGAATGAGAGCCAAGGCCTGGAATGACCTCCCCCACTGGCAAGCTTCCACAGGAAGGACATAAAGACCTGGCTCTTAAGGTGATGCCAGCACTCAAGAGAGCCACCTCCCTCACCACCCCAGGGCCTTGAGCCCCCCACAGGTGAGTAGCATCACTTTACCAACCGTGATTGATTGACTGACAGTGTGTCCATGGATGTGTTAGAGTATCTATTGTTGAGACCTAGGGTGTGTCAGAGTGTGTATGACAGATGGAATCAGTATGTCAGTTAATATAGCAGTGTGTCAATGGGTGTGTCAGTTTATGCATTAGTGAGATGTAGATTGTGTCCCTTTGTGTATGTATGAGTGAGTGAGTATGTGAGTTAATGCATCAGTGTGTTTATGGGTGAGTCAGAGTATGAAGTTAGGAGTGCTAGGTTGTCTCAGGGTATGCAGAAGTAGGTGTGTGAGTGTGTTGGTGAATGCATTAGTATATGCATGGGTGTGCCAGTGTATGTATCAGTTAGTCCTAGAGTGTGTCAGAGTGTGTTTGAGTAACTGTCTGAATGTGTTAGTGAATAGATTGGTGTGTCCATGGGTGTATTAGTGTATGTATAAGGTAGTCCCAGAGTGTCTCAGTGTGCATATGTGTGGGTCAGTTATTTCATCAGAGAATCTCTCAGTGTGTTCATGGGTGTGTTAGTGTATGTATTAGTGAGACCTAGGGTGTATCAGAGAGTATATGACTGAGTAAGTGTGTATGTCAGATAATGCATCAGTGTGTTCATGGGGGTGTCAGTGTATGTATTAGTGAGTCCCAGAGTGTTTCAGTGTGTGTATAAGTGAATGGGTGAGTATGTCAGTGAATGCATTAGTGTTTCCAAGGATATGTTAGTGTATGCATCAATGAGTCCTTGGGTGTCTGCTACTCTTTTTGTTATGTAAATTATAACAATTATATACAGATTTAATTCATGAAAAATCTCAAGAAATTGAATGCATTGATCTGTTATAAGTGAGGGAGAACATAAATACATGTTATTGGAACATATTTAAAAGTTTCAGAGTAAAGTTCAAATTGCTTAAAAATAAATATTTATGTTAAACTAAAAACAGTACACAACTGTAAAATAGTAAAACCCTTATATAATCTTTGAAGCATATCATTTTCAGTTTTTTACTGTTCTCAACTTTTATACTTGTACCTCCTACACTATGTAATTTATAAATAATTATTGTTGAACAGTGGTAAAAAGACAATCATGTAGATTGTAGAAAAAAAGCACAGAAATGCACAGTATTACATTACAAATAAGTGATACTGTGCATCCCACAACTACAAACACACAATAATTTATTCTAGCTAAAGTTACTTAACTGATAAAAATAAATATATGTAAAAAAAAATGATAAGATATTGAAATAGTCCATTACTCGAAAAATACATGTAACACATATTCAAATTTGGAGTACATTTTGAAGACATCACCCTTTTTCAGGCCGAATCATGTTTTACACACTAATCATCCATAAAAAACAGATGCCGTATACCACTCTTTATATGCTAATATTCCCTAAAACTTTGGTTGAAGAAAGAAGAGATATGAATCTGATAATTTGAAACGTAGTTTGTGTCTATATAGGTTTAAGTGTGCGTGTGAGAGTCTCTGTATTGGTTTGTGAATGTGTGTGAGTCTCTGTATGGGTTTGTGAATGGGCATAACTGTGTCTGTATGGGCATAAGAGTGGGTGTGGGAGTGTCTTTATGGGTATGTGTGTGGTTGTACAACATCTATATGTGTATGTGAGTGATTTTAAGAGTAAGAGTATATATATCACCACGAGTTTCCCACAAGAAATTTCTACTTGCCCTCACGGGTTGAATCGTTGTTAATTTATTCAGGCAACAAAGTTTTTGGTGACAAGCTCAACAGCCCTCCGCGTTTCGGTCTGTCCTCAGACCTTGATCACGGGTTTAAAGTGTTAAGGGAGAACAGCAGCAAGCGAACCACCTGCACATATTTAAATATCTCGACCCAGTGGGCGTATGGGCAATTGCATTGTGGTAACTGTAGTTCACTTTCAATAGAAAAAACAATGGGTGCCGCCATGGACCCAAATGTCACAAGTTCTTACCCAAATGGGTTGATTAAAACCTTCAGGGCTGCCATCCTGCCCAGACACCATCCTCAAGCCGGACCTGCCGTCCCTGCAGCATCTCTTTGTTCCTGTTGCTGTGGACCTACTTTAACCGTGGTGCCTTCTTGCGGTTAAGGCAGGCCGCACGATATGTCCAAAAAAGAGTTGCCTTCAAATGAAAAGGCCACACATGGCAAGCTTTCACCATTATTTTGAGGATTGCAGGATTGAACAGCCCAGCCGCTCCAAAGCACAAAGTTTCAAGCCAAACGCCGTTTCGGGTGTTTTGACGCCCTTGTTCACAGGCAATGTAGAGAGAACAGCAGCAAGCGAACCACCTGCACATATTTAAATATCCCACCCCAGTGGGCAAATGAGCAACTGCATTGTGGTTACTGTAGTTCACTTTCAATTAAAAAAACAATGGGTGCCGCCATGCCCCCAAATGTCACAAGTTCTTACTATCCCTGGGCGTAGTTCGCGAAGTAGCGCTACGCGTAGCTACACAAAGTGCACTTGGCACTACGCGAGCTATGCATAGCACTTTGCGAACTGCGTAGTACTCTGTTCGCACTGCGCCAGATGCCGTTTTCAATTATTGCACAGTGCAGACAAGCATCAGGCACTGTGCAATCATTGAAAACGGCATCTTGCACAGTGCGAGCTGTAGTTTTCTGCCACTCGATTAGATTTTTACTCGAGCGTCAGCTTTCTCAACGCGAACTGGTAGTTTCTCATCGCGAGCGGTCGCGAGCATACGCGACCACTTGCAATGAGAAACGTGACCTCCCCGCGTTGAGATTCTCGCCAGGAGGTTTATTTTCCACGCTCGGGATCGCCAACTTGATGTTGCTGATCGCGAACGAGGAAAAAGTCTCGCCGGGATGTCATTTTGCTTGCTCGCGGTCGCCAACTTGAGGACCGTGAGCAAGCAAAAAATGACTGCTGCACTACGCAACGCTACGCTACGCGTGTTTGCACTGTGCTACATGCAATTCGCGTAGTGCGAAGTAGCGCAAACTACGCGAGCGTAACGTAGTGCTTAGCCCAGGCTTAGTTCTTACCCAAATGGGTTGATGGAAACCTTCAGGGCCGCCATCCTGCCAATACACCATTCTCAAACCGGACATGCAGTCCCTGCAGCATCTCTTTGTTCCTGGTGCTATGGACCCCCTTTAGCAGTGGGGCCTTCTCACAGCTAAGGCAGGCCTCACGATATGTCTAAAAAAGAGTTGCCTCCAAACGAAAAGGCCACACACGCAAGCTTTCACCATTTATTTAGAGGATTGCAAGATTAAACAGCCAAAGCACAAAGTGTCAAGCCAAATGTGTTTCGGACATTTTGCCACCCTTGTTCACTGGCAATGTAGAGAGAACAGCAGCAAACTAACCACCTGCGCATATTTGAATATCCCGCCCAAGTGGGCATATGCGCAATTGCATTGTGGTAACTGTAGTTCACTTTCAATTAAAAAAAGACAATGGGTGCCACCATGCCCCCAAATGTCACAGGTTCTTACCCAAATGGGTTGATCGAAACCTTCTGGGCTGCCATCCTGCCCAACTGACTGACCTCTGGTCAGCGGTTCCGACACCACAATTAAAATGTGACCGCACATGGTGTGGGCGCAAACTACCTTTTTCAATGGGAGCTTGTGCAGTGGGCCGAAACCGCCCGCAATACAAGCTCCCTTTGTAAAATGGAAGTTTTTAACCAGCCCTGCACGGTGTGGCAGGCAACTTCAGAGTGCCTGCAACACGGTGCAGGGATGTGAAGGGGTGCATGATAGGTGCCCCCCAGGGCCACATGCAGAGGGAGAGTGGGGTAGGTGGCCTTTTTAGGGGCTTCCAAAGATACTTTCTGACAGCAGCTCCATGTCAGAAAGGCCAACATGGAACTGATGTCGGAAAGTACCATCATAATCTCAATGGCGGAAAACATCGTCCTTAAGGGATTATGAGGCCTTTCTGACTGGCTGACGGGCTTCTTGACCCCGTCAGAACTGAGTCGGATACTCCAGCCAGTTTAAACTCCAACTGCTGTCTTTGTAATACGGAGATCAGAGTGAAACCAACAATGTTGATCAGAAAACCGCATTCCGACCGACATTGTAATTAGGCCCAAAGTGTGTTGAAAACAATATGGCTGTCTTTTAATTTCTAAGGGTTGTCATCAGCCAAAAATATTGTGTTTTGTCATAACCATGTACAGTGGTATGCCACAAAATTACCGTAGTATACCGTGGCTCAACATATCACTAAGATTATGTTCCTTATTTCCGCAACTCTACTGAACCAATTTTCATTAAACACCAAAAAGGTTCCTTTCCACACTATAATCGCTGGCAGAATCAGAGGTATTTGGTCAATCCATTTTACTCTTGTTATCTGGATTTACTGATAAATTCTGCCGCTCCACAGGTGGAATTAACTATAAACTATGTACCTGTTTTTAAATATAAAGAACTTCTCCCGCTTCACGCCATGTTTGGAAACCATTGAATACCCTTTGATGCCCTTCCATACTCTGCAGTGATGAACATTTTTAATCACTGCAGAGTATGCAAGGGCACCGAGTCATATATACAGTGGTTTCTAAACACAGTGGGAAGAGGGAGCAGTCCCTTTATGTCTAGAAACAACTGTGTAAAATTTTGCACCTGTATATACTATGCAGTGATTTAAACTTTTAATCTCTGCATATAATAGAAGGGTGCAGAGTGGTATGCAGTTGTTTCTACATGGTGAGATGCGGGAGCAGTCCCTCTACTTTTCGAAACCCAACCATTGCATGCCCCTCAGCACTCTTTCATACTGTGCGGTGATTAAAGGTTTTAATCACTACAGAGTATGCAAAGGCAACAAGTGGTATTTGTCTGCAAAAGGCCTGCGCAGCATGGGGTTGGCTGTGTGTGTGGAGGGTGGCCACACGGCCTGCCAAAGGCCAGATCCCTGCAGCCAACCTTGCAGTGTAGGTTTAGCTGCCTGTTGGTGTTGGCTTTCTGTATATTTATAAAATGTTACTTTACATTACACAAAAATCACTGAAATAATAAAGATTAATGTAAGTAGTTTTAAACTGTTCAGTAACAACATAACGTAAAAACACAGAAATTCACCAGTTATAATGATAGTTATCCCAAACAGCTCTGAATCTTACCCTAAGATAACTATAACTCAAACCTTCTCCATGCAATGCTAACTACCCCTTATGTAACATCACTCATGACATCTATTAAAAACCTCTCCTTCCATCTCCCTTAATTTCACTAATTTTGGAGTACATAATCCACATTTTCTGACTACTCCCCCATGTCATTCCCACATTTACAACTAAATTGTATACATATCTGTGTGGAGATCTCTGCTACTTTGGTGGAGATATGCCAAGAGAATAACAGAATGCAACAAGAACAAATGATGGACAGAATGCAGAACAATGTCATACATTCACCCCAGTACAGAGATCTGGGCTAAATCCATCGTTTTCTGCTCCCCATGCCATTCCAGTTTGAACCTAGCCATATGCAAATAAGTCTTGACCCTTTGCCAATGGGAACAGTCCAGTCAGAACTGCCAGGCCAGGACCTCCCTGGACTGAAAACAAGCATCTTAGGACCGGTTTTGTGGTTTCCCCCCTCATCAGCCAGGATAGCTTGACTCCAGTGGCATGGAGAGCACGGGACCCATGTTAGGGCATACCAGTCCCACTCGGGGTGTCAAATGCAAAAAGAAAAATTGATGGACAGAATGTAGAACATTGTCATACATTCTCCCCAGTACAGAGATCTGGGCCTAAATCCATAGTTTGTTGGTTCCCCATGCCATTCCAGTTTGAACCTAGCCATAAGCAAATCAGTTTTGACCCTTCACCCAATGGGAACAGTCCAGCCCGAACTGCCAGGCCAGGTCCTCCCTGGACTGGAAACAAAAGACACATAATTGATGGACCGAATGCAGAACAAATCAAAACATTGAGTGGGATGGGTATGCCCAGACAAGCTATCCTGGCTGATGAGGGGTGATACCCCAAAACCGGTCCTAGGATGCTTGTTTCCAATCCTGGGAGGACCTGGCTTGGCAGTTCGGGCTGGACTGTTCCCATGAGGCACAGGGTCAAGACTGATTTGCATATGGCCAGGTCTAAACTGGGTGGCATGGTGATCAAAAGAATGATGGATTAATCCCAGATCTCTTGACTGGGGTGAATGTTTTGATTTGTTCTGCATTCCATTCATCTTTTGTGTGTCGTTTGCTTTCTCGCCCTAAGTGCGCCAGGTATGCCAAGACATGGGTCATGTGCGCACTGTGCCACTGGATTCAAGCTATCCTGGCTGATGAGGGGTGAAATCCCGATACAGGTCCTAGGATCCTGTTTCCGGTCCTGGGAGGACCTGGCTTGGCAGTTCGGGCTCGACTGTTTCCATGAGGCACAGGGTCAAGACTGATTTGCATATGTTCAGGTCTAAAGAGGGTGGTATTGTGAGCAAAAGAAGGATGGATTTAACCCAGATCTCTTGAATGGGGATGAATGTTCTGATTTCTTCTGCATTCCGTCCATCAATTGTGTATCTTTTGCTTCCTCGACCTAAGAGAATAGGAGAGGCAGAGATTAAGATCTCTGGCTGCAGATTTCTGAATTTAATTTTGCAGTACGTACAGCTCTGCTTTACATGCAACAAAATGATTTGTGTGACTAAATTCCACAGTGTCAAGTCATCTGATTGACATACATTAAAGATAATTGGAACCCCCCCCCCCTCAACCATATGAAATCCTAACACTATCAACTTCCTTGTTACCTGCACAAGTGTGTACAAGAATGTTAGATGCTTTAGTCAGTGACTCTTCAACGACCACAATGGATCAGAAAGAATCCGCCAGTTTTTCAGTCTATTGGTCAAGAAGTTTTAAAAGGCCTTCCATTTTTCCTCAGGCATTAGTGTAAGAAAGGAACATCTGCCTGTCTGTTCGCACTATGGAATGTAAAACAACTCTTTGTTCAGTGGTGCAAGGTTTAGAGTTCTCTTGAAGGATTGCTTAATATTGTCTCTGCGCCAATGCCGTTTTTTTTTTAGAAAGGATTGAAGTTTTGGCCGTTCTCAATTTGTTTTTGCACAATGGAAGCTCACTCTGCCATAGATTGCACCTGGCTTTATTCTTGTTACTGAGTCCTTGCTTCTTTAATATAGATCCACATCTCTAGATCACTAAAAGCATGCTAGTATCAATAATTTCTCCTTTATTCTGATCCTTTAGCCATTTGCAAAACAACTCACCATATTCTAAAGCTTTTAAACAATAACGATCAAAGCCCTATTACACCTGCATAGCTAGGATATCACAAACCACTTCAGCTATCCTTTCAGGCTATTTTTGAAACATATGGAACTTCATTCAGTTCAGGAAGAATAAAGCAATTGCCTTGAACATTTCAGGAAAGCGCTCGAATACCTCTTTTCAGAAAATATCACACAATTAAAAAAGGTTTTGCAATTATGCTCTTCTAACATTGCTTACACAATCACTCCTTTACATTTGCAATTAAATGTTTGCATGTCCAAGGCCAATACAGGTTTAAAAACGTTGTCCGTTTACTGTTGAAATGTCCAAGGTCTACTGTAAACATACACCAGCTACTATGGTTTCTCTCGCCCCGGTGCTGAGCCGTGTTTTTTCCCACAAGAGGTATCTAGGCCAAATCTGTCTCATTTTCTGCCACATCTTGAGGATTCCAAAGATACCTAGGTTTCCCTCGAGAAAACTGATATAAACTGTAAAATAAAGCAACATTTGGAAAGTTTTTTGGGAAAGGGGGGAACAAGCGCTGTGCAAGTAAGTATATTTTTCCCTACAAAATTGTCTCAGCAAAAGGTTTGGTGTGATGCTAACATCACCATATTCTCAACTGTCAGGAACAAGCAGAGTTGTAACAGATTTACTGTTATTTTTACCGCAGCATTTACATTTTTCAAACTTGCAGTCCATTTTAATGTTATTTTGTGCTTTAAGACTAGTAGCGATTTTTCACGGAGACAAACCTCTGGGTGAACCCAGAAAGCTGTACAAAAGTCTTGATTCAGCAAGGGTCATTTGCACACATTGTTCATGCTTTCCTTAAGGGAGCCAATAATTTAAATAAACGAATGATGAAAATAAGAAGGAAAACAAAGAATTAGCTGACAACGTTTTCTTCTGTCATTTTTTGCCGGGATGGCCAATTTGCAATGGAATATACTATTATGGGTGTCAGATCCTTCTAAAGTTGTTGTTAGTTGACCAAAAACACGTGATACCTAGGTTTAAGAGCTGGGCTGTAGCTTATAATGATTTTTATTGTGGACTGCACATATGGGATGTGACATGGTAAAACCTAAAGAACGAAAATGGGGTATGAGGGAAACAGGGCTGGACTGGCCGTAGCGGGCACTAGGCGTTTCCCCTGTGGGCCGCCAGGGTGGTGGCCAGATTTTGGCCCGGGGGTTCGTTTTTGTTACTGGGGGCGAGCAATATCGGCCCCCTGTAACAAAATCGGCCGAAACCGGGCATAGCAAACAGTTCGGCCGCACCCCCTCCCTTCCAGCGGGGCCGCTGAGCAGTTTGCCAGGGCCGGTTTCGGTTCCCAGTCTGGCCCTGAAAGGACACCTATGTATTTTTGAATTTTGCACAGTATTCTAAATTTATAAACAGTAGTTATTTGTACATCCCTCCAACTGGCGTCACCCATACCATAATGTGATTCAAAGGGGTGTTGGCAAAAGGATCCTTTCTTGCCCACTGGCTTACGTTTGAAAGCAGAAAATGAAGAGAAATCCAATTGGCAATGTTCTACTGTTCCACAATTTTATTCTCCTGATAAAATCAGTATCATGCTTGTGTGGGTGAGCCTACGGATCCTTACAGGAAAGGCCCCTAAACATATTGTGGAAACATCACATTTTTGGCATGATAAACACACATTTTTGGTGACTTAGGTAGTTGTGGAATTTGGACTCGAACCATCCGACAACCACGTTTACCTATAAGGGTGGGCATAGTACCACTACTCGGAATTCTGCAGAATTGAACAAAAACTCCATGAACACCGCTCCGCAATTCCATTCCATCTCACCCCCACTAATAAAACAGAAACCTCACATACCCTTGATAAAAAAAAAGTAACTCTATCTTTACATGCAAAAATGCATAGAGTCATCTCACAAAAGTGAAAATGAAAATACAGCGAGCAGTGAGAGAGGTGATGAATTTGGTGTCCTCCCTAACCTATGGAGAGAACCAAGCAGATCCATTGAACACAAAGAGCACATCCTGCTGAACGATTCGGTGGTGGTCCTATCCTCCTAGGGACACCCCAAGCACAGTTATGGGCAAAAATACTATCCCAACCAAAGGCCCTGCAAAGCGTTATGGGAGGAGATTCTAGAGTGCAGTGAATATTATAGTATCCAATATCAAAACATTCCTCAAGGGGCAGGCTCTTAGGCTCAGCTGAGAGCTAATACTATAATATTCACTGCACTCTAGAATCTCGCCCCATAATGCTTTTCTGGGCCTTTGGTTGGCATTGTAATTTTTCCCATAACTTTGCTTGGAGTGGGCCTAGGAGGATGGGACCACCACAATAGTTGAGCATGATATGCTCTTTGTGTTCAAGGCATCTGCTTGCCCTCCCCCTAGGTTAGGGGACCCCAAAATCATCACCTCTCTCATTGCCTGGTATTTTTCAAAGTTCACTTTTGTGAATTGCTTATATGCTTTTTAGCATGTAAAGGTAAAGTTGTTTTTTCAAAGGGTGGTGGGTGCAGTAGCTAACTCTGCTATGTGACGGAGTCAGAATTATTGCATGAATTCCGTGTTTTCAATGTAATGTGTAGTTAACAAATCTCCGCAGTCTCTGCTAGCGGTGCAGAGTTTATTGCCCACAGTTAGTTACCTACTCAGACGTTTCTGAAAATTAGACACCGAAGGTGGTCCATGGTGGTGTGATTTGTGCAGATTATAGTATATTTTCTTACCCACAGTGCCTGCCAAACCTTAATCTTTGGCTTCTAGCTCACACTTTCACACTTTCCTCATATTTATCGGAAGGAGAGTTTCTGAATCTGCAGAGATCCACAAAACTCCTACCAACCAGCATTCACACCCTTCTCCAGATAACAAAATCCCCCGCTCTGATGGTGCGTCTTGCGCATGCTACAGCGAAGGCCCCAAAATACAAAGTGGAGGCATCAAATCATAAGAATAAAAACAACACTTTTTGGCAGTTTGAGTTGCTGCAGACTTTTGGACAGGGCTCGGCTGCTACCAGGGAAATCTACCAAAACCAGACATCTGAGAACCAAAAACCCACAGGATCGAACTACCGTTTCTTACCCACAATGCCCTGCAAACATCACACTTTGGCTAAATTCACATATTTCCCTCATATTTTATGTGATGAAAAGTTCTGGAATCTGGAGGCATCCACTAAATTCCTACCACCCAGCATTCACACACACCTTCTGCTAAAATTGGTACCCCACTTGTTTGGATATAGAGATCGAATTTTCCTTATCAAAATCGATGATTGTTTGTGCTGTGGGTTGCTGCAGAATTTGGGCATGGGCTCAGCCGCCAACCAGGGAAACCTAACAAACCTAGACATTTCTAAAAACTAGACACTCAGGTTAGTCCATGATGTTGTGACTTGTGTGGATCTAACTTCCTTTTTTGTGCCACAATGTCCTGCAGACCTTACACTGTGGCTAAAATCAAGTATTTCCCTTACATTTGTGTGAGAGAAAGTTCAGGAATCTGCAGGTAACCACAAAATTCCTACCACCCAGCGTTCCCACATTTCTTTGATAAAAAGAGTAACCAATTTGTGAAGCTCGTGACTGGGCCTAGTGCCTTTGACAGGAATTAATTACAACTCCACAGTAGTTACCACTAATACCGTAATTATATGGCCCACTCATAACGGGGGCCAAAGAAGATTTAAAAATGCAACTGTATATAGAGAGAACACAGACTGCCAAAGGGCTACTACAGCATCTGTATGGCAGTAAATATGCCGTCCCACTTATACACAACTATAATAATCATCATCAATGATAGGGCTTCCAGGATAATATATTATATTATGAAAAATAGAATGGCACATCCTGCAAACATATTGGATTTCTCTTTAGTATATTATATGTGTTTGAGGATACTTGTTAATGAACAATGTTACATTCATGTTTTTATGTACAATATTGTTGTACAAACATTAAACAAACAAAATAACTGGCAATAACACCATTATGTGTCTCATAAGAGGTAATGTGACCTGTCACCAATGGGTACAAGACACATGTACTTCACCCCTGACCCAGTCCATGGTACCTGAACCAAAAACTATAACCAGTTAAAGGAGAACAATATCATTAACAATGCCTTGAGATTCATGGACAAAAGTTCCTTAGAAGCCCACTATTGTTTTCTTCTAAGTCCTTGCAAGTATAATGTGGTGTAATTACTGTGTGGAATTCCTCTCTGCTTGATCATGACTGGCCTGGTGTGAAAAAAAGACTGGATTTTATCGGATGGATATTCTGGCCACTAAAATCATGAAAAGCCAAGCATCGTTCCCCAGTCCATGGCAAGATCTTTCTTTGGCAAAAGAGGATCATGTAGTGCTTCTGCCTGTCATAACCATTCTTTCCTTATCCAGCCTTACCCTCCCATCTCCACTCCCTCCAAATTTGGCCCTCTAGGAAGCCACTACTTTCGTTTACCACCTGCTCAGGTCAGATGGCAAACGTGTTAAACCCCTCAGTATAGGGAATACTATGCAGAATTTCACATGGCAATTCTGTGTCCACACATCTATTCCCCATTCTGAGCAGTCAAATTTATAACAGGAGCAATTCAATGTAGAGATGCCCGCCATTAACAGTAATGCCAGCCACCAGGAATCTCCACATGGAATTCCAGCTCATTCATATCTGGGACATCAGAAGGCAAAATAGCCTATGCTTTAGGACACCATATAAACTCTTCATTGCATGAAAATTCCCTTAATAATTTAGGATTTGATGTGATTTTATGAGTACTGTCTGAACCCTAAAAACGAATTGATTTGGGAGCTATATTCAGTTGTACATCAATAATGCCCCTCATGCTAATTTCCAACTTATCTCACTCAAAATATCAAAGATAACATTACAAGTTACATCAATGGTGTCATTTTTGTCATCATAAATGATATTTTTAGCGACATCGTTGGTGACATCGATGTACCAAACAATTGCACTTGTTTATATGTAATAGTTTATATTAAGGATTTGTGAAAAAATGATGAAACTTACATAGGGTATGATGCACATTTTTAGGTTTATGATACACTTCTGATATCTGATTGCTTTTCATGTATGTTTAGTGACTGTTTTTTTGGGTCATAATGACACTTGTGCGACCTCTAATAGCACTTTTTGCAAATATAACATCATAGTATTGACGTGATAGACGTTCAACAACATACAATGAACCTATGCCTCCATTTAATCTTGCTTATGGCATCCCTAGGTTGTACTTTAATGTAGACACTTCTTGGTAGGCAGAGCAACTATAAGTCTTCTACTTTCATTCTCCAGAAGGACAGGGTTGACAGTCAATTGAACAACAAATCTTTACTTTCATGTAATCTTTAATAGTACCTCTGTTGACTGTCATGGACCAAAACTGAGGTCTGCACACCCAGTGACGCTGTTAAATGGTGTAGCTCAACACCTGCATTAAGACTGTACTGTCATTTTCAAAAAAGGGTTTGCAGAAATTCAAGTTTTATTTCATAAAAATGTCTATCATTTATTATCCAATTTATAAGTTCCCCAAAACTGCTAAACATATTTACACCAAACAGGGAAAAGGTTGTTGCTGTGCATACAAGATATTTATATTCCAAATTTAGGCCAAGCTACTTTGTTATGGATTAGTTTCACAAAACTGAAGCAAAGTGTTGTTGTAGAATTAAATTTCAAAAGCAAATATTTATTTACATTGAAAGGTTGTTTTGCTTGCTTGTAATTTTACCTTTATGAATTGCCACCACACATGAGAAAATCTCCTGACGTAAGTTTACTCCTACACATTTGAGTAATTTTATTACTTTTGGCTATTGAGCATTTACGAGTGTAACGTTACTCACCATGCCCCCACCCTCTGAATTCAGGGGATGAAGCCTAATTTATCAGTATATATCTATCACTTGTAACTTTTCTCACATAGGAGAAGGTATCTGCCACCAGGGCAGAGACCTCTCAATAGTAAAATATAGGAAAAGGTTTAAAAGTTCATTAAACTTGAACATAAATTGTAAAAATAGTTAATGTTAAAGATTGAGGTAAATTAATTTAAAATATTTTTTAAAGTACATCTAAAAAATAATGATACTGTAACATTAACTCAACTTTTAATGGAATGTAATTATTTTTAATATATTAAACCAAATTAAAATTATGTTCAATAAGATTAAAATAAAAAACCGAGCTAAAGAGTAAAATTTATATTTATTTACTATGTAGTAAAAAGATCTATGAGGTTTGACTCATTGTTATCTCTTGAGCCCCCTGGAGAGGTGCCGCAACTACTGTCAAGTGCGCAAGTTGAGCAACCAATTACTGGTCCATTAAAGTAACTGAAAATTGACTATGAACATGCTCGGTATGGTCATTGTAAAGATCACATGTATGCCACATGTGCACCCGCCAAGGATGACATGTCCTCTGATGAGTAATGAACCCAACAAGTAAGTCTACCAACGACATGAATTCTGTGAATATACCACAACAGCCTGAATAAACTATATCTTTTACAAGACTCTTTTAATTTTTGTCTTTTATTTTTATCGCATATTTTTAATTTGACACATTCATATCATCACTGGTATGTTTTAATTGCCAACACATATATAATATTCAAGATAGATTAATATATCAATATGATTTATTTGAAACAAAGCAGGTCTTGAAAACATTTGTTCTCTCATATGTATCACTTCCGTCAATTTACATATGTGATGTATTAATTGTCTTGGTTTTATGTTTTATTTATCTGTTAATTTTGAAGGATTTTTAGGTATTTTAGGCTTTAGTAATTTTAAAGCATGGATTTTCATATACATTATATTAAACCACATTAGTTAGACACGTCCCAATGTGCCATTCAGGCGTACAAGCCGGGGATGATGTAAAGTCCCTAAGGTCCGACTCCATCTTATGTAGGCCCTGACTACATCTTCTTCTAGAGGAGGCCACCATCTTTCCCCACTCACACAATGGGATCGCCATCTTTCCCAATCTATACAGAATCATTGTCATGTCTTGTATTAGATGCAGATGTAGCCTGACCTTATCTTCCTAAGAACTGTAAAAGTGTCAAGCCGCTTGATTGATGACACAGATACAATCATCAATGCAACATTTATCTGGGTCAAATCTCTGCTTTCTACCCTGTCAAGGATATTTAAGAACACATATAGGCATATAACGAAAATAGTATAGTCTGAATTTATGTAATTTTTACCATATTTGATCATAAGGAAACAACGAGGACGCATACCTTGATGAAAGTAATCTATCAAATACCTTCTTCAACTTGTGTCAAGAATTCCAGTTTCTGATACGTTTTTGTATATAAGGACGACAACTTATCTGGAGAGGACCTTCATTTAGATTATCGCCCAAGATTCTGCACGAGATGGTCTCACCTACAGCCAGCACACTTCGCTCTTCACGGATGCTACATCTCGCCTGAAACTGATAACGCTGAGCCCCGTAGGAGGACTGACTGATTGTGATCGCAGTGTCAGTTTGTTCTTCCTGGGCAACATTATCATTGTGCCTCCAATTGTAAAGACAGCTGTTGCTGTTATCAAGGTATGCAGTGAATCTATTCTCCCTCAGAAACTCTAGACAGCATGTTGCTCTGCCTTCTATGCTGTCATAGTGTAGTGCATAGAAGTTGACGTTAAGGTGTTGGTTTCTGAATGACTGTTTAATTGACATTTAAACAATGCTAGGAATGTTCAGGTTATTCTCGTTATTTATAATGTGTCTTCTTGCTGTTATTATAATGTTTTGTGGGGTGGTTTAGATGTACTGAGAAACAGCTTGTTCCTGTAGTGTGTTCCTGTAGTGATAAACACTTTTACTTAAAAATGTTAATTCTTCTTATTATAGTGAATGTGACACTGTGAATAACGAAATAAGATTTTTTTATGCTTCCACAGTCTCCCTATTGCTTTATGGGATTGTTAGCAACCCAAAAGCAATACTGCTATGTCAATTACACATTTGTAAGGCTTGCCTTTCACATCCATTGTTGGTGCATTAAACCAAGTTTATCCTTGTCACTAGTCGGTGCGAAAACACCCCTTGTAGAGTTATGCCAAAGTCATAACTTATGAAACAGGTCATGACTGATTTGCATATAGCTGGGTCCAAACGTAGTTGGCATGGTGTGTAAAATAATGATGAATTAGGATATGGTCTGAGAATTTAACCTTTTCCATCCTTCACTTTTTTGTATGCTTACATCCCTAGACAAACCTGCTTTGCAGCCCCGTCCCAATCAAGGATGCACATAATATGCAATTGAAATCCACCAGAATGCCACTGATAGGGTGTGAGTCCTGAATATAACGTAGGGGACATTGATATACCTCAATATTGTAGCCATTAGATTGAGGACAAAAATGTCATCAGGTAAGAATGTATAGATTGTCTGTATGCAACTCCACATATATATCTCTTTCAAGGTATAGTAAATCTATGCTTCCCTATATACACTTACCTTTTGATGCTTTTGCCCCAATAGTTTGCCTACAATATTAAAGTATAATGATATTCCTTACTAGATATTCCAGACTACAACCAATGGATAGCCAAAATTATGTTAAGAAGTCCTGTAATATGTCAAAAATGTTACCACTGTTATGACAGTGCCACCAGGATGGCTTTCATAAAACACAATATGCAATACGCCAAGGATGTGCAGCCTGATTTCAGGATATGTATCAATCATGCCAAGGATGCACAATTTGCAAGATTGCAGTCATTATGTCAGAGATGAGTACTAGAAGGCAAGTCATAACCACAATTTGCCTAGAATTAAAACCATTTTGCCAGAAGTGATATTATGCCCAGACATTTCCTAAAATGTTAAGGATTCACCCACAATGTCAATAATCCTCACAATAATTCAAGAATTGCCACCATCCCAAAGTTTCAGTTGATTCCTCAAATAGCCTTACTATTACAAATCAATTTGTGCAAAGGGCAAACAGAGTTTACAAAGCTGTCAGGACAACACAGTGCCATTACAACACAGACACTACAATGAATGCATTGTTACCACACGTTACAACCACTTGCTTTAGGGAACTCATTGTTGGATTTAAAATCAAACACCTTCCCTACTGTTACAGTGGAGTTGGAAAATAAAATATACTATTCCAAAAGCAAGTCATTGTAATGACTTCTGTTTAATGGAACGCGTGATTGAAAACATCATACATCCTGTGCAAAGAAACACATGAATCAGCAACAACACCACAAATGAATATAGATGAGCCAGATCACTAATAACACTTTTCCAAAAAGTAAATAATATGTAACACATTTAATACTCTCATTCTCTCCACTCATAACTCTCTTTTTTATTTGATCCACTACAGGGAGAGGTGGGTGGGATAATGCTAGTCTCCACTTCTTTTATAAAATCAAGATTCTCTATCAATGTCAAAGGGAGAATCGCTATTTCATTACAAGGCCAAAGGCTAAAATTCTGCATGTTTAAAGCTTTCCACTGTAAAATTGCTCATATGCTTCTCTGGTCTCAAATTGAATTTGGCAAAAGTATGAGCATTTAACCAATCAGTCCCTTTCATAATCTCCATAAGAGTTACTTCTGCCAAAAAAAACATGATGGCCATAGCCCCTCTGGATGAGTGCGCTCCAAACTTAGATAAGTCTACACCTGCTTCACTCATGACCGATCTTATGCACTTTGATACTGCTTTTTAAGGTTTTTAAGGTTTCACATAGGAAATCAACATTTGAACCACAAGCACAGGTCTGAAATCCAGCTATCTTTGCTCATAAACTTCATACAAAAAAACACACACACACACAGCTTTCTGCAATTCTAAAACGATGGATAAAAAACATTCTCAAAAATAGTCTTAGTCCTTTTACAAAGTGTACACCACCTGGAGAGTAAAACCTGTTACTTGTTTCTAAGACTTTGACGTGTCCTAAATGAGACTAAACAAAGAAAAGGTGTCAACGTCTGAGATATTTGTATTAATGAACGGTAGGTGTTACCTGGCCAGGAAACGTACAGATTGAAAACTAAATTCACATCCCATAAAGAATTGTAATGAGCTTTGGTGTACATTTAAGCTTTATCCTTTAATGACTCTATGAACCAAAGGATCACTTCCTATAACACAATCATTCAGCAAGGTATGACCAGCTGACACACCTGATCTGTAGAAATTAATGGTCCTGTATGAAAAATCTGAATGAAATAGATCAGCTAAGAATATTGCTACCTCCATCACATGACCCTCCTCGGGATCCAAATTCCTCTCCTTTCACCAATTATGCCATTTCCTTCAAACTACCCTGTATATTTTTCCTAGTGCTCAAGATTCATCGAATAAATCCATAGCTTTTCCTGAAAGACCTGAAAGAGTATCTGTTAGAACCCCTGAGGTCTTACAGACAAGAAGGTTTTAAATTCCCTTCTTCTACCAAAGGGAATTCCTCTACATCTGGACCTATCAATAAAGCTTGTGAAATTGGTATGAAATGGATATCCTCTACTGCAAGTTCTACCACTCCTGGAAACACACTTGGGCAGTCCAAAAAAGAGTCACAAGAACAATCTTGCATCTCTCACTCTGAGCCTTTAACAACACTCTCTGAATCATAGCAAACAGAAGGAATGCACATCCCTTGTCTACTGTCCAGTCCTGAAGAAAATCATCTACTGCTGAGGCCCCTGCATCTGGTCTCCAACTGAAGTTTTTTCGTACGTTTAAAGTAAGTCTGCTTGCAAGCAAGCCTTCCTCTAATGGCGCCCACAGAACCAGGATCCTCCTGAAAAGAATCAGATTCAACTTCCAATCGCTAAAGTCCCAGAGATTCCTCGAAATCCAATCAGCCTTCTGATTCTGCAAACCTGGAAAATAATTTGCACTCAAAATAATTTTTTTGCCTCAACAAAAATACCGGATCTCTTTGAGCAAATCTTCCAAATGCTTTGACTTTAAATACTTTAAATGATTTATATGAGAAACAGTCAAAACATTGTCCATGCGAGTCCAGACACCAGACTGCTTGACAAAACATCCTTCAAACTCATCAAAGCATTCAGGCCTGCCAGCATTTCCAAACAATTTATATGTGAGCATTGTTTCTCCTTGGTCCATCTCACTCCAGTCTCCAGGTTGTTCAAACAGGTTACCCAACCTAAGTTTCTGACATCTGTCTCCAAAGTAAATTCCGGAATTTTCCCAAATATGGCCTTGACATTCCATAACTGTAGATTGTTCAACCATAACTCCAAGTCTTTCCATGCCTCTGAGGATATGAAAATCAAATCTGCATACAGTAACCTTGCCTTAGGCCCAGGTCTTCATATGCAGAAGTGCCCTCTAATGAATGGATGAGGATAGAAGACCAATTGTCCTTGCTAAGTCATTTAGAGGTGTCATGTTCTTTTTTTTAAATAAACCTCACCTCCTTTCTTATTTGTTTTTATCTTTTTTTGAGGAAGAAGCAACAGAGCTTGCAAAGTATCCACCTGAAATCCCAGAAACTCTATTATTAGAAATTGGGTTTCTAGCTGACTGGGGTATGAACTCTGGTCAAGCATAAATCCCAATCCCAATCAGGTTAAGGGGCAAGAACACCTTAAATAAACCTGTGCTCACCCTCTGGTATCTTGGCACAGGGCAGTCAGAGGCAATGTGTAAAGTTTTTTTGCAATACATCAAAAAGTACATCAGTGAAAACACCACACAAAAAGATTCCACACCAGGTTTGAAAAATAGCTCTTCATGTAATAAATAAAACAAGATCACAATGACAAAAATCCAATAAGTAGAATTTATATATAGATAGAGATATTGAGGGCCTCATTTACAATATTTTGATGTGTGGCAGCGCAGCAGATCTTCCTGCTGCACTACGCGCATTAAAATAAAAGAACCAGGAATGCACCGTATCTACAATATACGGCACATTCTTGTCCTCCCATGTACCGGCGCACAAACAGCAGCCGTGCCCCAACTCAGACACTCTTGTGCCAAGGTGCAAGGGTGACTGCGTTGCAGGGATGATTGTTGTTGTGTAGGAAGGGACACCTTCTTGCACGAAAACAATAATTAATGGCGTCTTTCTCCTTCTATGTGTGCTGCAGAACACAAAACACGTAGAAAGAGCACAAAATTAGGAGAAATAATATTATTTCTCCTTGTGGTTCCACTCCTACGCCGCCCCTGGGGAGGCATAGTATTTTGAGGCATTCCCAGGTTTATGACACTTTGTAAATCTGGGAATGTGTCAGGTTCCATAGATGTTGCACAGGAACACCCACAGCAACACCCATGTAATGCCCCTTTCATATTGAGTAATGCATGAAAGGGGCCCATATTTACAAGGACATGAAAAGTCATGCAGGGTGACTTTACGTGGCCTTGTAAATATGGACAGGCCCACTGCACCGCCAGTGCATCTTAAAAAGTGACTCACCAGCAGCACAATCGCCCTGAATTTCAAAGTTTATAGTGAAATATATAGCGCTTAGAAGCAAAAAGCTCTATTTGGGGGATCTGGTTGCGCTGGACCGGGACAAAGTCAAAAGTTCAGGCTGACTGCAAAAGAGCGTGGCACGCTACAGAGACCCAGTTAGGTCCTGAAAACAAAAGAGATTTTAATCTTGGTTGAGGAGTTCTTGCATGGATCTGCGTACAAGAAGCATCATGCAGCAGAGGCAATGCATGGGTCCCGAAATGCAATTAAGCTGCAGTGCGAGGTCCTGATGTGTCGGCATCGAGAATCATGTTGACAGGGCTTGAGATGCCAAGGCTGGTGTTGAGGATACGAAGCACTGTGGAGCTGATGCGTCGGTTCTGATGAGCAGTGACGCTGTGATGTGGGGGTTCGGCATCATCATTGAGGCTCCTGTCAATGAGAGATGTGACTGAGAAGCTTGTGCCAGGAAAAGCATCACACAGTGTTAGTTCTGAAGGTGCTGCCTCGTTCCTAGATGTGAAGTGCATTGGCAATGAAAGTCTTTTGCAAAGGGTCCAATCCATGCTACAGTGGTGATGAGCCAGTGCTGCTTAAAGATGCCCCTCTCAGCCAAGAAGATACATTCCTTCCGCTTGTGGATGTGTCAATCAGAAGAAGATACATTGGTTCCACTGGAGAAGCACCTTAGGCCCACTTCCAAGGGTCCAGGACTGTGGTGGTACCACTTAGCGGGGTAGACTCATAGATAGCACAGTCTAAATGCAGAAGCAGGGTTGTTAAATGGTAGCGGCAGTTTCAGTCGATAACCTTTCAAGTATTGCCCGGCGGTAATCGCCTCTCATACCACTCGATAATTTACCAATGAAAGAGGCAGGCGCCGGAGACTGGAAGGCAGGAAACAAAGTTTTATTCCGTCGGAGCAGAACACATCAGATCAGACAGCAAGGTATCGTCACGAGGTGCTCTAACTGCATCTCTGAGACCTGGTCTCTTATACACAGGTTTATTGCTTTATTACACATAGTACATTCTTGAGATTCCCTTGATGCATGAGAGAACATCCCCTGAAGCCCCGGTTCAGATCCGATCCCACACATAGCTACAGTAGAAGTTCCCACCTTACCCGCAGTAGGAGATGGCTATCGCGCAGCAGGGTATTCCGCCAATTCCCGGGGGTGTGTGTGACCGGTCGGGTCTCAGGGGGTAGGGGCTTTGATCTACTGTAATCCCTTTGATGTGGGGTGTTTCCCTTACAGTAGGGGCAATAAACTGCATCCGCAGGGCTAGGTGATGGCCTGGGACCAGTTCGGACAATGGGGCGCAGAGGAAGGGGGTTATCAAAGGAGCGGCACGACCATGTATGGGATGTCGGTCGGATGTGGTTCCGTAGCAGGGTCGCGCAGAAGGAGAGGGTTTATGGCCCGTGTATGAGAGAGCGGGGGCGGCCGGCGCGCGGGGGATGCTCGCAGCGCCAGGGGAAAGCGTTGGCGATCGAGAATGAGCGGGGAGAGAGTGGGGTGCCTAAAATGGCGGCCGTGCGTTCGCTGTGCGTGGCGCTGGGGAGAGGCAAGATGGTGCAGATAATGTTCAGTTTGCAAGCTAAATTTCCACAGTCCTCCCTTTTAACATATCTCGCCAGCTTGCCTAGTTCGGATCTATCCCCATAATACTCCGAACTTCCACCTCATACAGAGCTTTCATTCGCTCTGTTTCAAAGTCCAAAGTTTTAGGGCAGATGCAGTTCATAAAAAGCGAACATAAAGGTGGCAGACACTGAATCCCCAAGCAACATCCACATAGTATCACAATTGGTATGAGGATAAATGAAAACAGCCTCCATCCCCAACTTTTAATAGTGTCCCAAAACCAACTCCCCAGTGACCATTCTCCTTGCTCTTGATGGACCTCTGCGGACAGTCTGTGGAGGTGTTCAATTGCTTTGTAGACTGAGGGTGAGTTATCCGGTACGTAGGTACAACAGCTGGACCCAATGATGCGGCATGCTCCTCCACGATCAGCCAGAACCACATCTAGAACGAGGCGGTTCTGAAGGGCCACTAAGCGGACGGCCTGGAGCTCGGCGGTGTTGTTGGCGAGGGCGCCAGCCGTAATGTTCATCGCCGTTTCGACTGCCTGGGTTAAGTGGCGGATGGCACGGCTGTTTGCCATTGGACCCCAGAGAGGAACGAGGCCTTTCACTGCGTCCATGAACTGTGCTCCGGCGGAGTCGGCTTGCACAATGTCTTTGGCCCGCTTCTGTCGGTGATGGTTTGCTGGAGCCACATATGTCGGAGGAAGGACAAAGGCGATGTAGCAGGTGCCTCCCCAACCTTTCGGAAGCCAGGTGTAGGCCTTAGTACCACAGACGAAGTACATATTCGGGGAGGCAACAAAGGAGGGTGGGTCAACTGAGTCCAATGTTCGGGTGATGAGGCAGGAGCTGTGGCCCACCAGCTGTGCCCCCAGGCCTTCGAGGCACACAAATCCAGTAATGTTGATGACGGACAGGGCCACTGTTAGGGTGGCGGCCGTCCGTCTCCGGAGGTAAGAGAAGGTGGGTCTGGCTGGGTTGTTGAACACTTGCATTTCAACTCGTTCTTTGGCAGGGATGTCCATGTGGAAGGAAGTGTTCGATCTCAGGGGGCAGAAGAGGGCAGAAGTTCTTCCAGTTTTGTTCAGCCAGAACCCATGGTAGAAGTGTGACATGGTTCTGCCGGAAGTGGCATTGTCCTTGTAGCTTTCTTGCAGGAGGATTAGCCAGGCGAGGCAGGAACCATGGACAGAAAAAGGTGAAGGGATGAAAGGGATAGAGTGTCCAGTGGCATGTGGTAGCAATCCACAGATCCAGCAATTAGTGGCGTTGGCAGCAAGATTGTGTTGGTGGAGCAACTGCACAAAAGAGTTATTCCAGAACTCCTTACGCCTTTCTCGGAGTTGGGGTGAAAGTGAGATCAGATGGTGTTCTTTCATGGTGGTAGGTTGAACGGTGGTCAGCAATATCTTATGAGCGGGTGTGCCCTCCTCCATGATCCAGGAGGTGACCACGAGAAGAAGGCAAAAGAGAAGGGTAATGAAAAGTGCAATAGTCTTTAAGCTGTGCATTCGGTCAGTCTTTGGGTTTTTGTAGTGGATCTTCGGACGTCCGGTTGCTTCCATCATCTTCATGTCGGGCGCTTCCATCACCTTCAAGAGACTCGGTAGCGGGCAGAACCACAGACTTCGCTTAGTTTCTCTCCTGGTGGCCTTTGAGGTGACTAGGCTACCGCTCTGAGATTTCCACTTAGCCTGTGGTCTGCTTAGCCGAAGTTCTCTCCTTTCGTCGCAAGTTATACCCTTCCTTGGATGGCACGGTGGGATCAGGATATCTTACTAACTCGAGTGTCTCTGTATCTGGGCAGCGGCTCAGGGATGGTCGGTCTTTGTCCAGAAGTTCTTCTTGGGCGGTGATGTTGTCCGTGGTTGTCAGGGTCGGTGATACCTTCTTGCAGTGGTGTGCATGCAGCCAATTGCGTTTCCCCTCCACTCGAAGAGCTGTTCGGGTGGTGATCAGGACTTGCAGGGGGCCCATCCACCGGGGCTCCAGACTCTTGGTGCGCTGGAAGTTACGCACTAAGACGAAGTCACCGGGTTGGATGTCGTGTCCGGGGCCCCTGGAAACATCGGGAATGGCGTGCAGCACCTGCTGCTGGATGACAGACAACGTTTTAGTTAGGTTATACAAATAGTCAGACATGAGGACGTCCGGGACGTTGTGGATGGATGTTGGCTTTGGAGCAGCCCAAAGGTTCATGGGCCGCCCGAAGACGACCTCGTAGGGGGTTAAGTGGTGTTTGGTGGGGGTGGAACGCATTGATAGCAATGCTAGTGGGAGAGCGTCTGGCCATCTCAGTCCTGTGGTGGCGACTATTTTTGCTATCTTAAGCTTCAAGGTGGCGTTGTGTCGCTCAACCAAGCCTGCAGATTGGGGATGGAAGACCGCATGGAATTTCTGTTTTACACCCAACCCTTTTAAGATGAGTTGGATAACTTCGGCTACGAAGTGAGGGCCGTTGTCGCTCCACAAAATTCGACAAAGGCCGTATCGGGGGAAGAATTCCTTCAGTAGTACTTTTGCGGTAGTCATGGCGGTGTTGTCGTGGGTTGGATAGGCTTCCACCCACTTGCTGAAGGCACACACAACGACAAGTATGTACTTCAAACCTTGGCACCTTTCTAACTGGACATAGTCCATTTGTAGGACTTCAAAAGGGTGATTGGGGACCCCGAACCCTCCCCGGGGTACAGCAGTTCCTTTCCCAGGGTTGTGTTGGAGGCATACTAGGCATTGTTGGACCAGACGTTTGGCTGAGTCTGGGATCTTGTCGTTGTGCCAGACTTTGGAGATGAGTTCGATCATGGGGGCAGACCCTATGTGTGCGGGGGAGTGTGCCATGGTCAGCATGGGGATCAAGTATGAGTCTGGTAGCAACCATTTGTTCGAGTCTTTAGTCCGCCAGCAACCATCATCGTCCTTCAATCCCACCCGTGCCCATTCAGTTAACTCGTGTGGTGTACTGGCTAATTGGATGTCCCTAATCGTTTCCCTAGCATCCTTCCATTTCTCAGCTTGTGACCTGGTCACGTACATACGGGTCGTGGACCTATTCTCGGCTGTGGTTCGGGCAGTAATGTCAGCTAGTGCATTTCCCTGTCCTATAATGTCTGTCACCTTCTTGTGTGCTTGGCATTTGATCACAGCCAGCCGTGTGGGGAGGAGGACCGCTTCGGTCAGGGCAGAGACTAGATCTCCATGCAGGATGGGTGTGCCATGAGAAGTCAAGAATCCCCTCTCTTTCCATAAGAGCCCAAAGTGGTGAACTACCCCGAAGGCGTACTGACCGTCTGTGTAGATGTTTGCGGTTGTCCCTGCTGCCAGGATGCAGGCTCGTGTGAGAGCAATTAGTTCCGCCGCCTGTGCGGATCGCTGTGTGATGCGGGCTGTCTCAACAACTGTTCGGGCTGTGGTGACTGCATAGGCAGCTGAGGTGGTGCCATCGGGGAGCTTGATGCATGAGCCATCCACCCACAGTTCTCCGTCAGGGTCCGGGAAGGCAGTATCTCGGAGGTCGACCCTACTCTTGGTCTGTTCGTCGGTGAGGGTCACACAGTCGTGTATAGGGGACGCATTGGGATCAGTGTCAGGGAGAGGTAGTAGAGTAGCTGGATTCAGAGTGGTGCATCGTTTCAATGTGATGTGGGGTGCAAGCAGAGTCAGTTCGTAACCGGTCAGTCGTGCGCTAGTCAGGTGTTGAGTCTTGGTTTGGTTCAGGAGGGTGTCAACCGCATGGGGTACCAATACTGTGAGGGGGTTTGAGAGTACGATCCCTTCGCTTTGCCGGATAGAGATAGCCGCGGCGGCTACTGCTCGAAGGCATGTGGGCAAAGCTCTGGCTACAGGGTCAAGAGTGGCAGAGAAGTAGGCACAAGGGCGTTGTTTAGGGCCTATGGACTGGGTTAGGACAGACAACGCACATCCCTCCCTTTCGTGGGTGTAGAGGGAGAAAGGTTTAGTGTAGTCTGGGGTTCCTAGGACTGGGGCCGAACAGAGGGCGTCTCGTAATTCTTTGAAGGAGGATTGACATTCTGGTGTCCAGGGGAGGGGGAAGGGGACATCTTTAGCCAGCAGGGAAAGCAGAGGTTTTACGATAAGACTGAAGTTTGGCAACCATTGTCGACAAAAGGAGGTGAGGCCTACTAGGGACCGCACTTGCTTCTGAGTTTTGGGAACAGGGGTTTCTAGGATGGTCTGAATTCGGTCAGGGGTAAGTTTCCTCCCGTCTTTGGATAGTAGGTGGCCTAGATACGTTACTTGGGGCTGGCAGAATTGCAATTTCTTTCTGGAGACCTTGTGACCGTTCTCCGCAAGGAAGCGGAGGAGGTGAATGGTGGCTGTGACGGCAAGTGGAGTGGTGTCGGCCGCCAAAAGAATGTCATCGACGTACTGTATCAACACCACTCCATCGGGTAGTTGGACTGCATCTAGCTGCCTCTTGAGGGCTTGGCTATAAATACTGGGACTCTCAGTGTAGCCTTGGGGTGCCCTGCAGAATCTGTACGAACGGGCTTTTAAAGTGAAGCCGAACAGGTAGCGGCTGTCTGGGTGGATGGGGATGGAAAAGAATGCGTTTTTGAGATCAATAACAGTAAAGGTGGTGGCAGTGGATGGAATCAGGGTGAGGATGGTGGTGATGTCTGAGACCACGGGGTACTGGGGTATGACTACTTTGTTAACCTCTCGCAAATCAACAATGAAACGGTAGGCTTTCTCATCTCCCTCGCCTTGCTTCTTTACAATGGGTAGGATAGGGCTGTTACAAACATTACTGACTACTTCTTCTACCACTCCTGCCTCGACTAGGGACTCGATGATTTCCACCAATGCCTTCTCGCCTTCGGGTGATATCCGATACTGTGGAAGCTTTGGGAGCACTGCGTCCGGTCGGACGGTTATGTGTACCGGGTCGATCACCATGCGCCCTACATCTGAGTCGGTTTTAGCCCATAGATGTGAAGGTAATGTGTCGAGTAGGGACATGTCAGCATCGGTTATAGAGAGCATACGCCGTGTGTGACAGGGTCTGGACAGATCTGGGTTATCGTGTAGGATGACTCGAACTCCGTCTGGGGAGCATCTGATGGTAGCTCGAAAATGTTTTAGCAAATCAAGTCCCATAATGGCATCGGGGGTGTTGGAGGAGAGCAGAAAGGTCGTGTCAGTGGTGTTATCTTCTAAGTCAAAGGAGATTGGTGCTGATAAGGGGTTAGTGGAGGGCGTTCCATCGAAGCCTATTGAGGTTACATGTGAGCCAGACAAGGGTGCCCTAGGGATCAGTCGTTTGGATAACGCACTACGTGTCGCCCCAGTGTCTACCAGGAATGGAGATTTTGTGCCCAAGACCTTAGCAGTGACGTAAGGACCTTGCTGGTCAACACGGAGTTCGACTGGATCCCTCCCTTGCCCCTGGCGGTTCTATGCGAAGTCATGGGTGCTTTCGTAGTCGGACTGCTGACACTGGTTTTGTCGGGGGCGATCAAAGGTGTTTGGTCTGCCTGGCCTGTCGTTGATTGCGTTGTTCGTGTGCCCTCGTCCCTGTCCTCTATTTCTGGGGTCATATGCGGTGTTTCTGGGATCCCTATTTTTGTTAAGTTCCAGAAGGACCGGGCACTGGGATTTCCAGTGTCCGAACCCTCTACAGAACGCACATTGGTTCCCATCTAAGTCTCTCCGTCCGTTGTAGGGTGTAGGGGCATGGTCTCTAGGGGGTAGCTTTCTAGGGGCGGTTGGTTGGTAATTCTCTTTCGGGGGTTCCCTTCCTATGGTCACCCCTTGCAACTGTGCTATCATTACCCTCTCCTTTAGTTCCTTTTTCTTCTTCTCTGACGCCCTATCGTTCTCGTTTTTCTGGTTTTCGTAGTATTGGGCCATCTGGAGAATTGCTGCGGGTTTGGAGGCTGCCCAACTACTCTCGCTGGTCTGTAGTTTCTGGGAAACTTCTTGTGACAGACCCTTCACATAATTCTGGACAAAGAGGTGATGTCCGGTTGCGGTGGTCATGTCTTGGCCACTGTAATCGGAAAACACAGTCTCGAATCGGGAGAAGTATTCAGACACATCCTCCTGGGGTTTCTGGCGACAAGCCGTCACTATTGACCAATCTACCTTTCTTTCCGGGATTAGAGTCTTCAACTTAAGTACAATCTTGTCTGGGAGCTCTAATATGGCTTTCGGGGGTTTCTGTCCCGGTTCTCGCTGTTTATCTATGGTATCGAGTTGTACCCAGGTATATCCGAATGGCTCAGCGTGGTCAACTTTCCGGATTTGCTTCCACACATCAGCCGGCAGACATAGCCCAAAGAACAAGTCGATATCTGCTAAAGTCATTATCGTAGAACCTAAGGCTGTACCCAGTTCAGTGTAGAAGGCAGTCGGGTTCTTTCTCAAGTCGGGTAGAGTTTTTCTAAAGGTCAAAATATCTTGTCGGTCCCATGGCTGGTAGACCCAATTATATACAACCCTTCCCTTCGCATCTTGGTGGTTGATGTCGTCATGTGTTCCCTGACCTCGTGGGGGAACCCAGTAGGGGGCAGCCTCTTTGATGGGCATCATGGTATCAGCCCTTCCTTCTTGGGGCTTAGTCGCTATGGGGGTTTCTGCTTTGGTGGTCTGCCTGTGTTCTCTAAGGTGTCGATAGACCTCGAGTGTACGAGTGAAGAGGTTCGTTACATCGCCCTCTCCTTCTTCCCCAATGTCTACCTTCCTATATAGGATCGCTAAGCCTTCGGGACCTTTATCGCGGTACCTATCCTCATATGCATTTAGGGCATGATAACAAAGTCGTACGACAAAGTGTCGTTTGCGGCTGTCTGCATACGAGTTATATACGTCTGTTATATACTCCTCACTTTCCTTGCGCTCCACTAGAGTCTTTACTATTTTGTCGATTCCTGCTCGTTCATCCTTCGTTAGTCGATTCATTCTGGTGGAATCTTTCTTTCTCATCTCAGGGTCATCCAACGTTATTGCCGACGTTGTGTTCAGTACAGCAGGCTCGGCCGGCGCGGAGGCCGTGAGGACCGAGGCCCCTGTACTGCTTTCGTTCGTGTTTGGGGGTTGTGGGTGTTGCACTATTGATTGGGAGGGTGCGTATGGAGGGGGCATGTAAATGATCGGGGGACCTAATAGTAATTCATCATTTGTTCGCTGTTTAGAGGATAACTCAGGGTAGAGCAAAGAAGGGGTCCTAACAGCGTACTGGCCTGATGTTTCGGGCTCCTGTCTTAGTTTAGTTTCCCTTCTCTCCTTTATTTCTTCTTCTAACTTTCTAGCGGCAAGGTGAGCTGCTTTTCGTAATTCCTTTTCTGCTTTTACTTCTTCCCTCTTTTTCCGTTGCGTTGCTTCTTTGCGCCACATGCCGATGCTGTCAAGCATAGTAGGCGTCGTCTTATTGCTACGCAGAGCTATTTCTAGCACTTCTATCTTATGGTCGTCGAAGGATCCCATCAGTGGCCACTGACTCTCGGGGTCCTTCTTTGTATATTTATGCCATAGCTTGGTATAAGCTACGGCGACTAGTCCATATTTAGTGAACATGTCCTTATTAGGGGTGCCTTCCAGTGGGGCCGGATGGTCCACCTCTAATAAGCGGTCCGGGCAGAACCAACTACCAATCAGTGGGGAGAAGATAGGCATGACGGGTTTCAACGGGGACAAAAGTCAGCACTACCTATCTTTTCACTGCTTGCAAAGACTAGACAGAATATCTCTATTCCTCGTTATTTGTAAGCAGAGAATACCTCCAAAGAACCAATATCGAACAACTAGTGTTCGGACAATCAATCAATCAATCAATGGGGAGATAAAGATAGGCACGACGGGTTACAACGGGGACAAAAGTCTGCGTTACCTACCCTTCACTATTTGCAAAGACTAGACAGAATATTTCTATTCTACGTTATTTGCAAACAGAGAATATCTCAAAGAGCACTATTCTTCAAAACAATCAATGTTCGGACAATCAATCAGTGGGGAGATAAAGATAGGTACGACGGGTTTCAACGGGGACAAAAGTCTGCGTTACCTACCCTTCACTATCTGCAAAGGGAGAGAGAGAGAGTATTTCTACTCCTCCCCGTTTGTAGACAGCGAATATCTCAAAGAGAACAATCAATGAGCACAATCAATGAGCAATACTAGTATTCCAAAGCTTCAAACAATCAATCAATTATTTCGCAATTTGTCGTGTATCACGACCTTACCCGGACCGTGTGGACAGTTTCTCGTCTTCCGCCTCCAGCGCCCGATCGTCCTCTACTCTCCGTATTTGCCGCGGCACTCCTGATGGTTCCCAGTCAGGACCGTAGATCACTCGAGAGAGGTCTGCTCGGAACCAGTGAAGTTCGGATGATCGGCTGCCAGACGAGGGTCTATTGGGCAGGAGCTCTCCCGATCGTTGCAGTCGTTCACTCTGTCGTCGTGACCTCTCCCACTGGATCCACGTGTCGCTGATGGGCCCCACGTTTGGGACGCCAATTGTTAAATGGTAGCGGCAGTTTCAGTCGATAACCTTTCAAGTATTGCCCGGCGGTAATCGCCTCTCATACCACTCGATAATTTACCAATGAAAGAGGCAGGCGCCGGAGACTGGAAGGCAGGAAACAAAGTTTTATTCTGTCGGAGCAGAACACATCAGATCAGACAGCAAGGTATCGTCACGAGGTGCTCTAACTGCATCTCTGAGACCTGGTCTCTTATACACAGGTTTATTGCTTTATTACACATAGTACATTCTTGAGATTCCCTTGATGCATGAGAGAACATCCCCTGAAGCCCCGGTTCAGATCCGATCCCACACATAGCTACAGTAGAAGTTCCCACCTTACCCGCAGTAGGAGATGGCTATCGCGCAGCAGGGTATTCCGCCAATTCCCGGGGGTGTGTGTGACCGGTCGGGTCTCAGGGGGTAGGGGCTTTGATCTACTGTAATCCCTTTGATGTGGGGTGTTTCCCTTACAGTAGGGGCAATAAACTGCATCCGCAGGGCTAGGTGATGGCCTGGGACCAGTTCGGACAATGGGGCGCAGAGGAAGGGGGTTATCAAAGGAGCGGCACGACCATGTATGGGATGTCGGTCGGATGTGGTTCCGTAGCAGGGTCGCGCAGAAGGAGAGGGTTTATGGCCCGTGTATGAGAGAGCGGGGGCGGCCGGCGCGCGGGGGATGCTCGCAGCGCCAGGGGAAAGCGTTGGCGATCGAGAATGAGCGGGGAGAGAGTGGGGTGCCTAAAATGGCGGCCGTGCGTTCGCTGTGCGTGGCGCTGGGGAGAGGCAAGATGGTGCAGATAATGTTCAGTTTGCAAGCTAAATTTCCACAGGGTGGTTCAACCTTTGAATTCCTCAGCTGACAGCCAGTTTCCTCCTATCAGCCCTAATAAAAACTCTTGAGCCGAAAACATTTCTCATATTAGACTGAGCCTTGCTAAGGGCTGTAAAAGTTGAATATACTTTCCCAAGGAGTTAGCAAAGCCTATGCATCTGGATCACCAATAGTTTCCTTATTGGCTAAGTCAGCTACTTCAAGGTTCATCCTCATAAGGTCCTCTTTCCTTCTTTCTGCTATCAGACCTGCATTCTCATTACCAACCATGTATAAAGCGTGTTGGCTTCAACCCCTCAACAAGTCTAAACCAATCTCAATTTCTTTTAAATGTGCTTCCTCATGTCTAGATTATGAGCAAGAGGACCCAGAATATCCAATAACATTTCCTGGCATTGTTTAAGCAACACTTTATACCCTTTCTTGGATCCGTTCTTGCCTTAAAAAGGAAGGTAATCAATTCTGGATCCAGATTAGGAGTATTTCAGATCTTATTGTCAATAAGGGGTCTAGAACAGTCTGCTCTCATATGTTTATGAGTTTCCCTGTCTAGAGGCTCACTCAATCAATGTGGCAACATTCTTCATGGGCCACCATTCAAAGTTACAAGGGTGCCTAAATGAATTCAGATTAATCATGTCCTCACCCAGAGGATCCTTAATGGCCTTCAAGGTTGAACGATGTTGCAAGTCTTCATCCAGACTTTCCAAAACCTCAAAACTCTCCTTCAGGTCAAATACAGACTCACCCAATTTCCTCTCATCATTTTCATCTAGGTCCCCATCCAGACTATTGGGCTCTTGTCCATCTCATGTGCCTATAAGCAGGAAGACTGTCCACCCTTTTTGAGCCTCCTCTAGCCAAATTATCAGTTACCTTTGCACAATGCATTGCCCTTTTTGACGCCTTACCTCTTTTCTTGTTAAAATTGGAAACCTCATCCTCTGAAAGCAAAAAATCAACCTATTATGAAAGATTTTCTCTTTTCCACTCCATCAAAGCAGCCTCCACCACTTCCTTAACAGAAGATCTTAAGCCCTCATCAAAGTATTTTCAAAATATGTCTTCATTTATTTCCATAGGAGGTAGAACTTCCTCTCTATCTCACATTTTCCAAGAACACTACACCATAAACCCGCAAGAAAATAGCTATATTTATCAGAAAAAGATATCAGAAAAAAGGGTAAACAGCAACCCGTGAAAAAACACACTCTGTTTTAAATTAATACGAGTCGTACGAGGAGTGAGAAACTGACACAACATCATAATGGCAAAATCTGTGAGGGAATAAAGCAAGTCTGCCCAATTCAAAATGGTGGGTGAAGCCTAGAGCGCAGTCCCCTATCCATGTCAACGGCCCTTCGCGTCACACCTGATTGGCGGACACTAAGGAGAAGCTGAATTACCTTCCACAGGCCTATCTTCTATCCATACAAGCAGTGAGACACAATATGAGTGTGCAACTCTTCCCGATATTTAACTTAAGTAATGCATGATGCAAGGCCAGTCTTCAGACAAAAAAAGAGGTAAGTTGTGATGCAAGCTTGCAACTCCCACTGATATTATCCTAAACAATACATGAAGCAACATGCACGATCACAGTAAAATAAATCCTAACCTGATGCAGGGACAAACTAATGAACACCTTTAGGATAAAAAAAACAGAACAGGTTGGGAAGTATATCTAAAAGCAAATTTGAACACAAGGGAAAAAACTCACAACTTATCAAAGAAGCTAAAACCATAGCACTAGAAGCATTAATGGTCTATCCATACATTGGAAAGACAAACACGTTATGGGAAATATTACACAATATTGTAAACAATAGAAACATAAATATGCACTTATCTGAAGCAGCAGACAATAAAAGAGGAATGTGGTTGTGTGGCAAAAGTTTACTTACTCTTTGTGAAGATTCCATAATGGAACTAAATGTTTTGTGATGTTTAATGCTCTTTAAAGGACTGCAGTTGGGGGCAGCAAACAAAAGGTATATGAATAGTTATAGTCTCCGGTCTTGAAATGAAATTGTCACAATTAAGCCATGATTGGCACAGTGTCAGGATTGGGAACCAATTTTCCAAACATTTTAAAGATATGCCACAGATGGCAAACACTGTACTTTGGAAGGCCGAAATATGCCTGAAATTACAGTGTGGAAGACAACAGCTCCCATTGATGTCCATGGCTGCTTGTCATCCGGTGTCCACTATAAAGAGACATTGCCAGGACAAGTCACACTACACTGGCATACTCCATTTTATACCTCTCTAACACACCTGCTTACATGTGTACGACAGTACACAAAAACATGCACATATACATGCACACATAGATAGAGATACACACATACATGTGCACATCTAAGCTCCTTGCAGCTATTTTGACTTATTTCCATATAACCATGTTCTCCAGCCATGCTCTGTCACAACTGTCCTTCATAACATTACCTTGCTTCAGCTCCTTAAATCCTACTGGCTGACCCTGTACCCACATGCACAGTTATCGTAATTGGCTGTATCACAGGCCCAACATTGGCAATCTGGATACAGGAATGTTGAAGGGATTTAGTGCTTGGAGTGGTGCATCATTAATACATCTTTAACTCTTTTCTAATACTCAGTACTGTGCCACTGTAAAATGCAAAACTGCACGCCACCAAGCAGCACCACCTCAACATATGAGATGACACTCTACGTGCTTAATAGTGAATTAAAGTTCTTTAGTAGGCCTGGGCCGTGTACTTCGCTCCGTTCACAGAGTTTGGGGACTGTTCTGCACTCCGCACTCTGCGGAGCTCGCGCAGTGCAGAAAACTCCGCTTCGGGATGTACAGGTGAGTTTTTTCCCCGCTCGCAATTCTGCAGTATGCGCTGCACTCCGCCACTCGCTGAACTTCGTTGAGTTTTTTTGTAACTTTGCGGAGTTCCGCGTAGTAAAACTCCCTGAACAACGCCAAGGCCTTCTCTTTAGTTAAAGCTTAAAGGGCTACTTGCAGAGTGTCATTCATGGTCACTAATTTGGCATCATGATATAAAGATTTCATTATATTTTTTCTTTTGTCTGATTCTTTATAGCACTGCACAAAAACGTTTATGTCAGTATTTTACTAGCTGGAATATTGTTTTCCCTTTTAGAGTTACCATATGCCTTGCAGGCACTTAGCATCTCTATATTAGCATTTTATTGGACGCTTTTTGCTAAATTTGTTTTCTGATTTGACTTGAAAATTGTTTGTCTACTTATTGTCAGTACAACGTCACATTAAACCCTAGGAAAACATGGTTTCCACCAGTTTATTTATTTTTAATTATTTAGCAAAAGTGTAAGGACTGGGGTGTATCTTAGTAAGATTGTTTAGATGTAAGTCTGAATTTTCTCAAGAAGCAATGCGGTGCACTGCCCAAACAAATGTGATTTTTTGGGACATAAGGGGGCATATCTACAAGGCGGCAATAGAAAATTACCGCCGCTTTTGCAGCCGTTTTCGGCCGAAAAGCAGCGATAATTTTATCTCCTAATTAGCAAGGTCACGCTAACGCGTGAAGCCTTGCATTAGCGCATGCATTCTTAACGCCCAGCTTTGCATCTCTAATGAGATGCAAAGTGGGCGTTCCTGACCTGACATGACAGGAGAAATGTCGCTAAGCGGCATTTCTCCTATCATCAAGCCCCACGCTATGAAGAATAGCGGCAAGATAAGTAGCGATAACCCCTTTTATCGCTACTTTCCTTATGCCTGCTTCAGGACTGACTTAGCCATGATATCCTATGGAGGGTGGATATCATGGCTAAGTTTGTGAGTCCCTATCAACAAGCTAACGCCACATTTCGTGAGATTATCGCTGGGTTTCCAGTGATAAACTCACGTTAGGCAGTTAGCGCTAGGATTTTTATCGCTTTTGAGATAAGCGTTGCTAATAGCATGCTATCTCAGCGATAAAAATCCACGTTAGCCGGCGATAATTATCCTAGCGCTAAGTGCGCTTAGCGATAATTATCGCCGGTTGTTGCTGATATGACCCATGGTATTTTTTCATTGTCGGCCGGTGCCTCCAATGTTTGAGTTAATTTAATTTTACGTACAATCTGCAGCATCAAAAAGCAATGGGTGTTGAGGTGGATCACCCACAGCAACACCCATTGCGTACCCCTTTCATGCAGAAAACTTTGTGTAAGGGTACCATATTTACAAAGCGGCGTTAAGCCACAAAAAGTGGCTTAACGCCACTTTGTAAATATGGAGCAGAGCAATGCACCACAGGAACATTGGTAAAAGTGATGTTCCTGTGGTAAAATCTTCTTGTAAATATGCCCCTCAATATTTGGGAGACAATCACTTAAGTTATGTACTGAGCTTGGAGTAACATAGCCTAGGGTAATTTTCATGTGATTATTGTCAGCGTCTTTCACCATTCGGCATCCAAATGACCTGCTGCCAGGTGCTGGAGCACACACTGCAAAGTGAAATTACTGGAGCAATAGGGAGTCAATGTGAGAAAATGAGCCCAGTCTTTCAGCAGCAAGGGTTGGCGAGCCTGCCATTCCTCTTAAGACTGGTATGGTATATTTCCCTTGAGGACACAGATCCACATAAATGGTGACTTCAACCTAATGATTCAGCCCACCTTAAAGTGGTTCTGGAGTCACACACATTAAGGCACAATGTAGACTGGCAACAAACATATCCCCTAAATTGACCGAGTACGTTAGTTTCTTATTATATTTCTTTTTTTTATCCGTCAATATTTCTTTGATATTTTCATTATCTATCTTTGTTCAGTTATTTTTTGCATTTTTGATTTCATTTGTACATTTCTCATTCCTCCATGGATGTCAATTCACTAAAAAGCCTGCGGTAGCAGAAGTGACATTGCATTTGCCCTTTACTTTCACTCACACACATTTGCTTATACATACACACACATTTACTCAGATACTCACACACTCCTTTACGTAGCACACTCTCATCTGGAAGCACGTACACAACATACATTTAAAAGCATTTTTTCCTTACCTCAGATGCCAGATAGGGCCATATTCCACCTAATTATACTCCATTTGTTAATTCACTAATAGTGAACGATATGAAATGATTAACTATTTGGGTAATAAAAAGACCTGACTGAAAACAAGGAATGCAGAGGCCCAACCATTGCCCATAAGGATGAGCTGCCCCTCTGTTCCTGGAACTGATTCTGACACCTCTGCGGCCAGGGGTCGAAAAGGCTGTGTCAGGGGTCGCAAAGGCAAGCCAGGGTCACAGCTGCAATCCATGGCGATCCCTAAATGACGTCAATGCCTTTCTCCCATTTATTTATGAGATCACTTCATCACTTTTGCACACATAACGTGGTACAAGCGTGACGCAGGGCTCTCATAAATATTTATGAAGCCATGCAAAGCCACCCTGCGTGACTTTGAGTGTTCTCATAAATTATGAGCAAGGCGATGCAGTGCAAATGGGAAAAAGCACTTACAACGCTGTCAGGACAACGCTGTTGCATTACAACGCAGGCACTACAACGAACACGTCGTTACCATGCGTTTCATTACAATGCAAGTCATTATAAAGACTTGCTTTAGGGAACTCATTGTTGGATTTAAAATCCAACACCTTCGCTACTGTTGCACAGACTGGAGTTTGATTAGTAAAATATACTATTCCAAACTCCAGTGCTTCCCTAAAGCAAGTTGTTGTAACGACTTGGTAGTAATGGAACGCGTGGTTACAACACTTTCATTGTAGTGCCCGCAATGTAAAGGCATGCATTGTAAACGCATGCGTGAAAACGTCATACATTCAGTGTAAACCACTGAATCACCGTACTCTGCGCCCGGGAGGCATTCAATGGGCGTTGTGGTGGGTTTATCCTGGGGCAGCATCAAATATCTACAACTCCTGAGGTGAGGCGTAACAAGGAGAAATATGTTATTTCTCCACATTTTTTCCTCTTTTCTTGTGTGCTGAATTTTGCCTCATAGGATTGTTTTTGTGCAGGAAGGTGTTTCTTCCTGCACAAAAAAATCTTGCCTGCAATGGAGGCACCGTTGCACCATAGTGCAAGAGTGCTTACATTGGTGCTAGGCTGACAAAATGATACTAGTGCAGGCAGAGAGGAAAATAATGCACTGTGGGGCATATGTACAAGGAGTTAACACTGTGTTAGTGGCACTTTTCCGACGGTTTTGCGGCAATATTTTTATCGCCATATGTACAAGCTGCCGCTAACCTCTGTTAGCGGCAGTTTTCCAGCGAAAACGTCCATTATAAAGATCGCCACTTCTGTTAGCGATAATGACATGCAAGGGAGGCGTTCCTGTGCAAAAAAGGCTGCTAACCCCACTTCGAGATATGTACAAGGGGATTCCTTAAGTTTGGAGGACCAAAAAAACTGCCTATAACTGCAGTTAGAGGCAGTTTTTTAAGATCAGAAAATAGCTGGTCCTAAAAATGGAGATAACCCTTGGGGCCTCATTTCAGCAGGTTTTGTTGCTGGACCGCGCTGCAAGCAATGTTGCTGCGCTGCCCTGCGACAAAAGTACAGGGCAGGACTGCACACCATCAATAAGATAGTGCGCATTCCTGGGCCTCCCTCATTAAAAGTGTTGCAGCGCTGTGACAAGACAGCGTTGCAACACTTTTCACTACCCACTTCTTGCGACACCACGGATGCATTGTATTTACTGGACAGTGCTCCATCACGCAAGTAATGACAGATACGTCTGGAATCCTGAGGTATCTGTCTGCGCTAAAGTTAGCCATTGCTGCAGTTGTGTCACAACCATGACGCAACTCCAGTAATGCATGGGGCCAGCCTATCCCTGTGGTACTGTGTCATTCTCACGCTTGCCATCATGCAGGCGTATGGTACTGACGGTGTGCCGTTCTTGAGGGGTGCCCGGGTGTCGGCGCAGTTGGGGATCCATCGGTGGTGGTTGAGCACTTTGGTGTCATCGTCTGTAAGTGTTGGCGGAGTGGTGGTGCTGAGGGAGTTGACGGGACGTACTTAGGTGGCCTTGATCCAGATGCAAGGAGGGCGATGATGGCAGTTGTGTATGGTGGGCATGGTGAAGACGTGATGTATACAATGAGGGTCGGTCAAGGAGAGTCCAGTGGTGTGGCTGTAGTTGAAGGTCCCGATGGTGGAGGAGACATGCTCGAACTTGTGTCCTGCTATGCGGCTTACTGCGGTGAGTAGCTGCTTGAGTCAGATGTTGGGGAGCTACGCCAGGAGCGGGTAGTGTTCTGGTCTCTGGGGTTGTCCGGGTGGAACTCGTTGAGTAGGATGTCGTCTGTGGTGGGGAGAGCCTGGTGTGCAGTGAGGTCTACAATGGTATCGGCGAATGGGTGTCCATGGCCCTGGGGGCCTGCAGATGAGGGTACAGCAGAGGATGGGGTTGGGGTTGGTCCAGATCTGGAAGTTAGGGTGTTCCATGGTCACCGTTGGGTCATTAGAGTACATGGTCAGTCGGAGTGTGCTTCTGTAGGTGATGGCAATGCCTCCTCCTGGACAGTCGGGGTGGTCCTTGCGGCTGATTTAGTAGGCTCCAGCGATGGCGATGTCCGGTCCGGAGCAGATATTGTTGCTGGCAGGCGATGTGGCGTCCAGAGTTGATGGCGAGGAGGGTGCTGGCGCCGTAGGGGTGGAGTGTCTGAGAGGAAGGATCCTTGGTGCTGAGCACGGTCCAGGGGCAAACGGACGCAGACGGGCCTGCCTATGGCTTGCCATTGGCACAGGAGACGTCCATTACAATGCAGGCATTACACCGTAATGCCTTTAGAAGGCAAATCTAACAACACAGGTGCCTTTACATTGCATTCCATTTCAAAGCATTGTGAGCTCGGTAATGGGGTATTTTTAATTTTTTGGGTGAGTATGGGTTTCAGGTGTCAGAGATGAAATGTGGGGTGTATTATGGGGTAAAATTTGAAAATTAGGGAGTGTTTTGGGGTCAATCATGAAGATTGGGGTGTGCATTGGGGTGTGCATTTGGGTCAAATATGATTTTTAGGGTGTGTTTTGGGGGCTCAAAGATGCATTTTAGGGTTCAGGGTTTGCTTTGGGGTGAAGGGTTAGTTTTAGGGTTACACTCACTGAAGTGGGAATAGTAATGTTTTCATCCCCACAATCCAACACCTTCCCTACTTTTGCAATATGCCTAGCATTAGTATGCATTGTCATGGAATGTGATATAATGATATGCGTCGTAACTCCATATGTACCTTTGGCACACCAGTGATACACCTGCTGTGCATGGCCCTGGGGGGACTGGACAGCTGGGAGGTGGGAAACGCTGGAAAGAGCACTGGATGGGGTGTGGATGCGGTGTGTGTGTGTGTGAGCGGGTGTTGTAAATATTTAGATAAGAGAAATCTTACCTGAGGCCGGGTCCTGTGTCTTCATTGCTCCTGCTCTCCTGAGTCTGCTTCCAGAAACAGGAAATAGGCAGCCAGGCTCACTCCCCTAAGCCAATCACAATGCCACAATGCAGTTTTGGGATTGGTCATTGGCGCCGGGATGAGGTGTTCAGCAAGGGGCTGGAGGTGTGGGCAAGTTCTCCATGCAGGAAGTAATGCAGCATGCATTGCAAACAGGACAGTGCGCATGACTGCTTTGTGCGGCCTGAGCGGGCTAACCGACCAGTCACTGCACACTTGAGTGGGCATGCCACTCTGCCCCTGCCCTGCTCCGTGAGTGGAGCCACCCTATCCACCCACCCGCCTGCAAAGGAAACATGGCACGATAACATCAGGAAGTTATCATCATGGGATGATTGTTCCTCTTCTTGCACTGCTTGGAAGCAGTGCGGTGACGCTCTTCCAACATAGCGGATGAGCTGACACTGGGGGTGCGTCATCTACAGGTGCTAGACCTGGGCGACTCAGACCCCGGGCCTCCTCCCCTATGTGTCCCACCTTCTCCTTACCTGGACATTGACACCATGGTGCAATCGGCTAAACTCTCACAAGCGTGGGTACAGCAGTCGCCACCAGGTCCGCTGGTAAACCTCCTGATGCAGTTGATGCAGCAGGGCCCCCTAAGGTGTGAACTTTCAGCGCTCCCGCAACACAAGTTTGGTGCAGCTGAGGGGCCTCACCCTCCACAGCGTCTGGCCAACGCAACATCATCCGGCCTGTGATGCAGAGAGGTGCCGCCCACTGTTGGTAATCCTCTCTGTGCACCCCGGTGTAGTGGTGGATCGTAGTATGCAATGCAGACCTCCCTACGTTGGTGCGCAGGAGCGCCTCTACTATTCACAGCTCCAAGGGGCGCAGGCGGTCTTCTCACACAGGTCAACAACGTGTCTCTATATGACTGGCCAGACTTCACCACCAGGTAATGGCGATCGCCGCGCCTCACTGTCTACTGTCATGGCTCATCGACTCCATAGCTCCTCTGCATCCCACTCCAGGCGCAGGTCCATCGAGGCATCCAGGCTGCAGACGCAGGTCCAGCAAGGCATTCAGGCTCCAAACGCAGGTCTAACGAGCCATCCATACTCCAGTCGCAGGTCCAGCATGGCATTCAGTCTCTCATCCTGGTCATCCTGGATGTTGGGTGGCTTGAAGGGTTTGTTGATGTGTGCTGCACTTGGCCCTGGATGCTCCATTCTACGTTTCATTGTTTTTTTGCCTATTTTCTATTGAAGGTCGACTGATAGGCTATTTTTCCCATTAGAGGCAAAAAAACTCATGTTGGGCTGACTAACGTGTGTTTTTTTGCCGCTAATGGGCCGTTCGTTGGTTTTCGCCCGCTAACGCCGGACGTCCTATCCCCATCACGCTAATGTTAGTGGCAGTTTTCACCGCTGATCTCTGCAGCTATCGCCATGAACCGACATCTTGTACATACGTTGCTAGCAAGGCGATAGTGTTCAGAGGTATACAGCGGTAAGAAAACTTCCGCTAACTAGCATTAGCGGTAGTTTTCGCCAGTCCTTGTACATATGCCCCAGTATTGCTTAAATACGGTGTATTCCTGCCCTTTCACTTTGGCGCAGGGAAGCGCAGCAAGGTGCTTTGCTTGGCTGTCCGACTCCAAAACGCCATAAATGAGGGCCCTGATTTGTATATCAAACTGGTGTTATCTGTTTGTCCCTCTGGCAGACCTCACATGCATTGATTTGCAGCAGTGAAATACTAGCTTTTGTCCTGTTCTCAAATTTGTTCCGTATCTTATTCAAAATGCTTGCGGGTTCTACTAATTTGTGTTCTATGATGATTCAGCATCTACCAGTGCAAGAACGTTTGGCCTTTATTTACATGTGAGCATTTTCATGTGGTAAAACGAACACTCGTTTGCTTTTCCATCTTCCGTAGTTTCATTTCTTTTTCTTCAACCTTCCATCATCCCCCCCATCATTACTGCATGATTGCATTGCCCTCTCTGACCACAGTACTCCCTCCCTCATATCTTTTCGTGCATTCAATTGACATAGTGTAAGGTGCCAGACTGCCTGGAATGAATAGTGTCCATTTACATATGGCAAAGTCAAACTGAAATGCTTCTTCAGGATGTTACTAGATTTCCATTTGACAGGCAGAAGCAAAGTCGACCAAATCTGTGCAAAACTGTAGTCCAATTTAGTTGGTCCCAATTATGGTCAGAGAAACCCCAGCAATGTGGTGCCTGAGGTGGGTAACAATAACAATTTAACTCTTTTTAAAATAGGTGAAAATAACATTTTTTAAACTATAGAAATAGAATTAGGGAAAGGAAGAATAATTATCTTGGCATTCGGTTATAGTTGTTGATTTCGCAAGACCACAAATACGATTTTTCACCGAAGTGCAGTTTATAAAAAAAATATTTTTATTGTGTATGGTAATCAAATACAATATAAATGTATTTTGCAGCCAAATTCCAAGATTAAAAATGTGGATTTATTTTTAAAAAATAGCCCACGCTTAATAAGTGACCTTTCCAATTAAACAAACTATAAAGGGTTCTAGTTGGAAAGAGAGAACTGGAGAAATGGTGTACATAATTCATGGGAAATTAGCCTGAAATTATCACTGGCATCTTTGAAGTCTAAAATGTGCGTCTTTTGTTCCTTCTCTACTTCCCATCTGCGTTCATAAAGGAAAATATTTTTTACAGACATTCTCAGAAGCCTAAAGCAAAACTCACCTGGCACCACTACCAGCAAATCAAATTAAACAATACATCAAGTACTCCATAAAATTCAACAAGACCCTATTTTGCTCATGAAAGGCTAAAAAAGGCTACAGGATGATTCTCTTCAATTTCCATGTTATGGACATTTTCTAATAATTCAAATGTCCGAACAAGTTAGAGCTAGTGCCAAGCATGTTTTTTTATTCAACGTTGATGCTAAAATTGAATGCCTTTTTCTTTTTTTATATTTCTATTTCCAAAAACAAATGTAGTCATAGTTCCACTTATTTTCAGTTCAAAAGGATTTTATTGATAAAAAACTCCACAATATTATTGATGAATCAGGTTCAGTGAAAAAATTGAGAATAGTAAAGCATTAGAAGCAATAATACAAATACTTGAAAAACAATTGAAGTCGGAACGGTTGGGGTTATTTAGGGAGGTTTCGGGACTTCTTGTTGGGACGGATGCAATTGAAAAGAGTGACTAGCACATGCATCTAAATAGGTGGTCATAGGTGACCATAGATCTAGTTTTTTTGGCATCAAGTGAGTAGGATATACAAAGGAAGTATCCAACCTATGATTATGGCAAGCAGCATACCACCATGTCCTATAAGAAATTTTCGAGAAATCTTTCCAATTAGCTGTGATTTGCTGTAACGCAACTGCTAAAAGTAAATCGATAATTTTAACATTGACCGCAACATTCTCCCAGCAAGAGGATAAGCTTCCTAAGAAAACATGTGTATAGGCAAAAGGAAATGTAGTACAGAAAATCAAATTGATTTGAGACCAAACCCGCTTCCAAAAGGCAGACAAAGTAGAACAAGAAAATAACATGTGAAATAAATCAGCCTTTGGTGAGGAACAGGTCCAACAAATATCAGGTACAATAGTGTAATTTTTGCTTAGGGCACTCAGCGAAAACAAAAGTCTGTTATACACAAAAAAACAATGTTTGCGTTGTGTTTGCAGCTCTAGAAGATTTGCGGATCTTAACCCATAACTTGTTCCATAAAGAGACTGGCCAAGATACTGCAAAATCGTGTTCCCAAGCTTCTTCGATTTTGGATTTCTGTCGAACTTTATCAATGTTATGCAGAAATGTATATAATGTGGAAGCCTTAGGTTGTTGTTAATAAGGGAGGATCTGGGTTAGCAGAGACGGCATGTGTTATTGAGAATTGCGCACGTGTGTCCAGCACAGTGTTTTTGAGTATGAAGTATTTATGGATGAATGAAGGAGGTAAATTAAAGGAGCTACTCAGTGAAGAAAAAGATAAGAAATCTGAATGTGAGAAGAGCTGATGAATCCAGACTAGGGCTCTTTGATGCCATGGCCTCCAATAAAAGGGTCTATTGCGAATAAGCAGATTTTTGTTGTGCCAAATTGTGGAGTTGAGAAAAGAGTCAATAGTGTTATGAGGAAAAGGGTATAAAGGTGCTAAAAGTTTAGAAGTAAATTTGATGATGGGAGTAGCTAGGGCTTCCGGTTTACGTGAAAAGGAAAGGTATTCGCTGAAGGTAAAGGGGGACAGAGAGAGACGCTCAATTGTGGTCCATAAAGAGCAGTCATCTTTAGAATCACGCAACCACAACGAAGCCTGACTTAGAAGGAATGCTTTCTGTTATGCTGGAAAATCAGGAAAGTTAACTCCACCCTCAGATTTGGGACGAGTCAACCTATGCAGAGACATTCGAGGTTTTTTATTATTCCAAAGAAAGGAAGAAAGAATAGAATTAATCTTCCTGAAGAATTTTTGTGGAATAGGAACTGGAATGTTGGAGATGGTGTATATAATTATGGGTGATAGCATCATTTTAATGGTATCCAGACGACCCCACCATGATAGATAAAGAGGGTGCCATTTGGTAGTTAAATCCGAAATCTTCTGCGTACATTTATCCATACATAATGAAACTGTATGTGAAATTGAAGATGTGACATGTAAACCCAAATATTTAATATTATTGGGGCTCCAAGTAAATTTAGAGGTAGCAAAATCAGGTTTAAACGTGTACTTTGTCAAAGGTAGAATCTCACATTTATCGTCATTCAATTTGTACCCCAAAATATCAGAGTAAGCTTGCATTTCTGCTAAAAAAGCAGGGACTGAGTCAGTCGGGTGAGACATGAAGAGCAAAATGTCATCTGCATATGCCGCAAGTTTAATATGAGAATGAGACGTCTGGAATCCATGCACATTAGGATTTTGGCGCAGTTTTGATAAGAATGGTTCCAACGCCAAGTTAAAAAGAAAAGGGGAGAGGGAACAACCCTGACGTACCCCTCTTCCTAGGTCAAAAAAAGAAGATATCAATCCGTTAGCACAAACCGCTGCTCTAGGTCTAGAATAGAGGAGAGAAATCAAAGATATGAAATTAGGGCCAAAGCCAAACCACTTAAGAGTTTAAAAAAGGTACGCCCACTCAACTCTGTCGAATGCTTTTTCAGCATCCAACGCAATTGCTGCTAAAGAGTCTTTCAAATGTGAGGACTTGGACAGAATGTCCAATAGAAGTCATGTGTTATCAGTTATGTAGCGACCCTTAACGAAATCGGATTGTTCTACCCCTAACAATTCTGGCAAAAAAGAATCCAGTCGTAGGGCTAGTGCCTTAGAAAAAAACTTGTAATCAATGTTTACTAGAGATATGGGCCTATAATTCTTACAATGTTTAGAATCTTTACCTTCTTTAGGGATTAGACAAATATGAGCATCAGAGAAAGAACCAGAGGAATGTCCTAGTGTGCTGAAAGAGTGTAATAAAAAGTAAAGTTTCGGTAGTAGGAGTTTGGAAAAGTGTAGGTAAAATTCAACTGTAAAACCATCAGGTCCAGGTGCCTTATTACGCTTAAGGGAGTGAAGGGCGCTCAACAACTCTGGCTACGTCAACTCAGATTCCAAAGAAGTCAGATCCGGAGTGGCATTTTGGGGCTTTTGAATAGTGAAGAAAAAATGTGATAAAGCCTGGTCAGTGGGTTGTGTTTCGGAAGCATACAATGTTTTATAAAAAAGAGAAAAAAATTTAGAATGTCAGCATCCTTGAACTTTAGATCTAAGTGTGCATCATAAATGGATTCAATGTTCAACTTGTTATGCTTGACTTTCAAATAATTGGCTAAAGTTCTCCCAGCTTTGTTTTTGCCACCATAAAATTTAGCGCTGGATTTTCATAGATACAATGAGGCATCCTCTGTGGACTTTTTATTATATTGAAATTTAGCTTGGACAAGAGCTTTTAAACTATCATTGTAAGTGAAGTATAATAGGAGTGCTCCAGTCTCTTAATGTGTTGGAGAAGGTCCAAAGTCTGTTTACGAGCAATTTTACGCTTTTGTGCAACGAAGGATATTACAAAGTATCGTAGAAAAAGCCATGGAATCACTTTGATTTATCATAAAAAATTCATCAAAGAAGGCGGTAAAAGAGGCTGTGAATTTTGGGTCTAGGAGAAGGGAATTGTTAAAACGCCACCTCCGGGGACCAGTAATTTTGGGTAAAATATCAATGCCAATGGATACTGGGGCGTGATCTGAAATCAAAATGGGACCAATCTCAGCATGAGTGAGAGTTTGTGAAAGATTGTGGGAAACAAAGATATAATCAATTCTTGATTGTGAATGATGAGATTGGGAGTAAAAAGTAAATTCTTTGGTAGTTGGATTACAGAGTCGCAAAGCATCAAAGAGCTTATGTTGGTTTATGGTGTAAACAAAAGATTTATGGGACTTGTTAGGTATATAGGAAAACTTAGAATTTCTGTCAATGAATGGGTCAAGTACCTGGTTACAATCCCCTGCTAAAATAAAATTATCATCCATGCAGAGAGATATGTGCTTGGCAAGTGTGGGCCAAAATGAGGGTTCTCCGCACGTGGGGGCATAGACATTTAAAAGTGAGACTGGAACACCTCTGAAAGACAACTTAACATTTAACCATCTACCACTGGCATCCGACTCTTGAGACAATAGTGAAAGCGAGAGGGATTTGGGCAAAGTATCGCTACACCATTACGTTTGCCGTCACCTGGAGAAAAGAAAACCTCGCCCACCCAACCCCTCTTTAACTTTAATGATTCAGCCTCAGAGAGATGTGTCTCCTGTAAAAATGCAATGTTCACATTTAGTTTGGCTAGATAAGTTAAGACTCGTTGCCTCTTAATAGGAGAGTTCAACCCCGTACATTCCAAGTTATTAATTTTAATGACATAAATGAATGAAGACGAATAAACCAAAAATCATAAGAGAGGAACCCAATTCAAACAAGAAAAAATTAAAAATACGAGATGGAAAATGAAAAGACATGTAAGTCACCGTCAAAGTAAAAAGAATATAGTAACTATAGAACAGAAACCAGTAGAGACATGTAAAATAAGGAATGAACATGGTATACCATCAACGAAAAAGAAAAATGCTGTGACTGAAAAAGAAAAGTATACAAACATTACGAGAAAAGTACAAACAAAGACAAATGCTAGAGAAAAGTAGAAGGAAAAAGATGAGAAAAAGTGTTGAAGACAGAGGAAGAGCAAAGGAATGCAATTTGTAGAATATTTGACATAAATAGAGGGAATGCAACACAAAGATCAAAAAACAAGACGAAAAACAAACCTACAAAAGGGAAATGTGAGGGAGGGGGAGGTGAGACCACATGGGCAGACGGACCGTCCAAGCACGAGCACACGGGAAGCCAAGGAGAAACCACGTCAGAATAAAAAGAGACCTGCGGAAGCAAAGGGAAAAATTTAACACAAATGAAGGACAAGGCAGCATATGTGCCAAGAATTCAAAACTGAGCGTCAACTAGCGTAAACTAACAAACAACTTTGCTAGTGAAAACATCCTGTGTAAAATAAGCAGTGAAGAACAGGAAAAAATGTATGCAGAGATCTACAAAATGGTGCAAAAAATTAAACAGTATCTAAATACTAAGTTTTAAGTGATGAAGAAGAGGCAATCGAGTCCATGCTGGTCGGCCCGCAGGAATTAATGAAACTTCGAAGCCTTATCGGCTCTTCATATGTAGTTGTCCTATTGTTGTAAGTGACCTTAAAGAGACAAGGATGAAAGAGACCATAGCGAGCTCCCATTGATCGAAGATCAGATCTCATGTTTAGGAAAGCTTTGCGCCTATTTGCAGTGGCTTTAGCGTAATCTTGAGCAAAAATATAGTAGAGCCGGACCATGTAATTTTTGCAATGGATTTGGTCGCTGACAGGACCTTTAGCAAGTCTGTATACTCCAAAAAATATATGATTACACCTCTTGGCCTCTATGATGGCGAGGAGTTGGAGGTAACGCGACCCAGTCTATGCGCGCGTTGAATGTTGAGTGCCGTACCATCTGGTAAGTGAAGTCACTTAGGAAGAAAGGACTTGAAAAAGGTGGGAGCATCCGACTCCTCAAGTCCCTCCACCAGGCCGTAAATGCGAAGGTTATTCCTCCGATTGCGATTTTCAAGATCCTCCACTTGGCGCTGAAGCGACGAAACTTGGATGTGAAGTTTTGAGACGGTAGCGCAGGATTCCTTGAGTGAGGTAACACTCTGCTCAACCACGGAAACTCTAGTGTCTAATTGGGACCAGTTCTCCGTAAGAACTTGAAGTTTAGCATTGGTGTCTTCCATAAACGGTCGAATAGCTCTAATTTCCTCCAGCAAGAGTTCGATGAGGCAGATTTAGGAGGAGAAGGGGGGTCCTTTTTCAGACGCTTGGTGACAGATTTCCCAGGAGCTGCGGAAGTGGAATCCATGATAGACTCCAGAGGTCGTGGCAGAGACAATGAAGAATCTTCGAGATTGGAAAGTTCTGTGAAGAGTTTTGAGTTTTTGATAAAAGTTTGCCGCACTTTTGAGGATGTCTTGGTTCTGCCCATCAACCAAACCAAAAGGCGAAACAATAGTAGACTTGTGTCAAAAATAGTGCTCAAAACAGTTGTATTCTCCTTTGAACAACCAACAAGAGAGTAAATGGTACGTGAAACATATGGGGAATGACTGTCAATTGGGCCAGGGCATCAGCGAAACTCAGATTTGCAGGCAGCAGAGTGCGCAATGCCTTTTAGAAACATTCCTCACAACTATTCACTTAAAAATGGCTGCTGGGGAGGTCCGCTCATAGCCGGCGTGGGTTTATTAGAGAAGTGAGGCACATAAGCTTAAAGATATGTAGCAATGGGTTAAAAGTTATTTCAGTACTCCATCTAGTGAATATCTTTGCAAAAGGCAGGCAAGGCAAGCTGCAACCTCTCAAAGCTCCATTTGCGGCAAAAAGAAAGATGGCGGCCGCTACGGAGCTCTTCTGTGAGGAGACCAGTGAGGCATAAAAAATGCACGTTTCAATGCGCGCTTGCAGGAAACGAGACCCGCATTGTAGGCAGCATACCTTCCGATGGCGATGTATGCAGGAATCCTCAGTCGAAAGTAGCGTATAGCACGGCATCACCGAGGCGAGCCCGGGAGCCCTATGCGGACGCCGCCATGCTCCGTGGGCATCAAGCCACGCCCCCCCATAGTTCCACTTATGGTGGTATTCATTTACATATAGTTCTAAAACGTTTAGATGCATGATATATTAGCACTCACCAACTTGCAATTCGAGAACTTTTTCTCAAATTGCCCAGGAACGGAGTGAATGTATTTTATGTACATACATTATGACAGCAGATTGCAACTGCTAAGCACATCTAGTTTGGCCTTATCTGTGCTTTCCCTTACAGAATTTACTCTACTTAATTGGCAGTTCTTTTATCACTGTAATATTCACTCTATATGGTGAATGCACTTTAGTAATAAGGACGAGAAACATTATAGCATTTTGCTTTGCTAAAAAATAACCATCTCTGTCAATAGCCAGGGGCTCCAGAATACTTACCAATTTTCATGATGATTACATTCTGGTTGCGCATGAAATAGCAGATGTAATGTTCTTGTCGCACAGATATCACTAACAAAATACTGATCAGAGACCATCAATGACAGGAGTAATAGCAGCCACTATTTAAAATAGTGAAGGATAAGCATTAATTTGCTTACAAACATAATATTAATCAACACTAAAGGCCTCATTACGAGTTCCGCAGTCCTACCATCGAAGGACCTCGTCCGCTAGGAGTCCGCTGCACCTTTGGCCATCTGACTGCCGTATTATGAGGTTGCTGAGGGGCCGGCAGTGTGGCTGCGGCGGTCTTGTTTTGGAAGGCAATGTGTTTAAATATATAAATGCCTGTTCGTGCATTTCAACTGCATATGTATCAAATGGACACATATGCATGATATATGTTGAAAAAAAACACGTACCCATTGCGGTATCCGACCCATATGTAGACAGTCCCAATAAGGGGTATATGGTACCAAAGCACTTACCTGTATTTCTTCGCAGATGGGGTTGTATTCCTTGGGGTGAAGATGCTGTTGTGAAATGGGTACCTGGAGAAAGGGATCAACCTCAAAATCTACTGGAAAGAACTGGAAAGGAGTATGCACCCCAAATCTTTTGTCCCCGCCGACCTTTAGCCGGTGGTCCGACCATGCACTCGGCTAGTGGGAACACCAACTCGTAATGAGGAATGTTGCGCCACTGTACCGCCCAATGGAAGCTGGCTTCCCCGACCACAGCAGTCGGCGGTGTGCTGGTGGCACCGACAGTCCATTGTTGATCTCTGCACAAGCAATGCTCCCAATTCATAATAAGGCAGATGGCTCACCGCCGTCAGACTGCCACTACTAGGACAGCGGTCCATGGACCGCTAAACCCGTGATACGCCCCTAAGTCAGTGCTATCTAGCGAGCACTCATCCACTATTGAGTTGGTCTTGGTTCATTTCAGGTATAATTTAAACATATTTTTAAGGGACGGTGATGATTTAATTAATCTTATTTATAAATAAAATGTACTGCCTGTAGAACACAAATACTTAAGCATTGAAAAAGTAAGTGCTATTAAAACTGATAATATAAGATATATTCACCACTTTATGTCTTCAATTTATATGTAACCCTACCCAGAGCATTGTCAACTATACAGATACATTGAAATGTTAAAATCCCCCAACCACTGTTTTACAAACATTCTTATGACTGATAAACAAGGTTATCAGTTAAGTGATGATTCAATAGGGAGACTAGCAAGTAGCAGGATGGAGCTAAACAGACACTCATATAGGAAAATGTATGTTGCATTATATTTTCTAGATTCCTAATGTTGCTGGTCAATATTGCATATATGTATACGTTAATGGCAGAGAAAGATTGCAAAGCCCTCCATGCATTACCATTGCTTGACCTACTGCAGCCCTGTAGACTTCTAACAATATAGGGCGCTCTCTCTTTGCTGTTATACTAGAATTACTTACCTGTACCTGTGTCAACAATACATTTTGTTACTAATAGCACCACCACCCCTTCTGGCAGATGATTTGATTATTTTCCCACCATCGGAGGATCTTTTATTTTTACCTGCAGCTCCAGACCTCCTGTTTGGGTACCTTCTACAGTTGTACATTCACTAGTATAACCTCTCCTATTAGGAGTCGTAGCTTTCCCAATACGTCCACAAATTGCTCACCACTTTCCCAGACCCATTAAAAATGATATGGCTCCCCTTTGAAGGATTCTACAAGGGGCTCAATCAGTGTTGCTCAGAAAAAAGAAAATGATACCAAGATATGATGAGAATAATGTAAAATTTGAAAATATAGCACAAATTATTATAACATGAACAAGCATTTACAATGAAATGGCGCAGCACAGTGCTGAAAACTATTTAGCTGCGCAGAGCTGCGTCGTTTCAAGACGCAGGGATGCACTGTATTAGCAAGAATACGGTGCTCTCCCTGCGTCGGTGCTATAAAGGCTGCCTAGCGCCAGTGCAGTCACCCTTGCACCATGGTGCAAGGGTCCCTGCATTGCAGGGATGAATGTGTTTGTGCAGGAAGTTACACCTTCCTGCACAAAAAAAATCATTAATGGCTTTTGCTCCTTCTATGTGTGCTGCAGCACTAATAGAAAGAGCAAAAAACGAGGAGAAATAAAAGTATTTCTCCTCATTGCGCCACATTAATTCCTCCTTTTGAAAGGCATGAGATTTTGGCACTGCCTTAGATTTACAGACCCTTGTAAATCTGGGGAAGTGTCAAAAAGCAATGGGTGCATCTTGGAAACGCCCACATGATCACCCTGCATGCCCTTTTGCCGCAGAAACCTATGCCATGGAGGGACACATTTACAAGGTAGCATTAAGCTACGTAAAGTGGATTAGCGCCACCTTGTAAATATGAAACAGGGCACAGTCCTATGGGAGCTTTGATAAAAATGACGCTCCGGTGGCGCTATGCTCTTGTAAATATGCCCCTCAGTTTTACGTTTTTTTAATGAGAAAAGTATTTCTTTGTTTTCACACACACAAGTGGGTAGAGGACAATATGTAGAAGAGATGGCACGCATATAGAAGGTATATTTTGCATTTTTGACGACCTGGTATGAACGTTCATGGATAATGAAGATATACGCTGGATATATCTGCCAAGGAAATATCGAGCACAATGCACTTTTCAGTGTAAATATACAAAAAATGAGTGACTGTATTACTTAGGACTATTAATCAAAGTCTGATATCCGTGCCGGGACAAAAAGGTAAAATATTGTGGTGCAAGCAACTGAGTAACAGGGCTGAATAACAGGTCTGGCAAAATTGCCAGGGCAGCTTTGCGTTCCCAGTCCTGCCCTGACCCAAAGTATGCTGTCAGAAAAGGAAATGCAGCACACAGACTGGGAAGCATGCTACTACTCTAAGCATACTGTTTTACCCTTTAAAGTTCCCTGATTTACTCTAGAGGCGATCTACCTTGAATTCAAGAGTAAGAACGAAATCCCTTCTTGATGATGCACCGAAGAATTCCATTCCGCCCGATGAGTACAGAAAATAATCTAGTCTTTGGAATTCTGCTCCAGCATTTTCTCTATGGCTGTTCGCTACATCCTCCTTCTCACTCACAGACCTAAAGGTCTCCAGGTCTTGTCTGTGAAGCTTTCCCTTCCCTATAGAAATTTCTTCCCATGATGGGAGGGTTCTGAAGGGCTCAAGACCGCGGGAGCTGCTGCCTGACTGGACGAAATTCATAGATTTGTCATAACTGATCAATTGTCCTGATGTTCTCTGCCTGACGTTTACCCTGTATTGAAAGGATGCTAAAATTGCCTGTGTTCGAAACTTGAGTTTGCAGCTGGAACTGGATATTTTCTTGCGACCCCAAAGCAGGAGTTTGGCAAAGCATCCTGCCAAAGCAAATCATGGTCTCGGATCTAAAGGACAAGTGCCGAAGGGGCATATTATCAAGAAACGGCGTTAAAATTATCGCCGCTTTAGCGACAGTTATTAGCGGCAGAAAACTGCAGTTAAAGCGGCAATAATGGGCTTGATAATATGCCGCAGAGAATTCCCATAGAAGCCCATGCTCTGGTGATAATTTTAACGCCCTGCTTGATAATATGCCCCGAAATTCGGAGGCTTTTCACTAAATGGTCCTGTGCTCTCAGGAACATTTTCTCCAAAGTGGTAACTCAGAAGATTTTCTTCTCTGGGTTACTGGGACAAGTTTTCAATCTACTGAAAAAAATGTCGAGGCTCGGAGGTTTAATTTCATTGTTTTTTTCTGTTCTAAGCTGCAAGTACAAGACGTTCCTCGTTAAACTAGCTGTCATGATTTATTTTGTGAGTTTAACAATAAGGGCTTCTTGTAGGTCTGGTAAAAACGAAATAATGTGCTCAAATGATTGTGATTCTGCTCTACCCCCTTGGGAGTTTTGGAAATGCCTAGCATGCAGCTCCCCATCGCACATGCTACCGAGCAAGTCACAAAAGGCCCTACATTCTCTGTCAACACCCTCCAAAATGTAGCTACCATGTGAAAGTCCCACAATTTATGAGCAAATCCTGCTTGTAGGTGTCCACATCTAGGGCAAAATAAATAGTTTTTGCCATTCAAATTGGTTATCACGCTGGGGTATTTGGCCTGTAGCATAAGATATTGAACCTCATTAAGCCTTCCTTTTCTGTTTTTCAAGCTCACCTGCTTAATTCCAAACTACGAAGACAAAAACTTTCAGCGGACCAAACCAGCAGCTTTGAGCCAGCTGGGGGCGTATGCAAGTTAACCACAGAGGGGGCTGCAGTCAACTGCATGGAAGGCAGCTTGAATTTGCATTTTCCCATTGAATTACTCTGGGCAACTTTTCCAATGCTTTTCTTTAAAGCAATTCTTCCTTTTTTAAACTGATGTACTACACTTATCAGATGGACAATTGGCCTCGATGTTTAAGACTAATGTAAGCCCAAATGAAGTCCCAGTTTGCTTAGGTAGAATAACCTTCTCAGAAATGACTACTTGTTCCAGCTAAGGAGATAGTAAGAAATTACCAAGGCTCAGGGCACGGATCCTAAAATGTCTTGTGAGAGAAATAGACTTTACAGTTTTATCAAGGCTCAGAAACTGTCACAAAACTGAACACAAAAGATTACCAGAAAACAACATATAGCCCACCTCCTATGTTAAGACTGCTGTAAAAATGGAAAAAATAGGAATAAGCTTATACATATGTGTAGAAAGGCATGTTTCATTAAACTATTAGCACTCCAATAGGTGGATGCAAAGATGATGCCTAATCTCTACAAACTCCAGCTGCTAGAGGCGGCCTGGATCCAGACACTAAATACGTTTTTATAAGTAGAAAAACAGGTCTGATTGCCTAACTTATGATGAAGCAACACTGAAATCAGACCTTTTGTCTGGTATGAATTCATATTGGAACCAGTTCAGCAAAGGTTAGCAAGGCAAGCTTGCTTCTATGTCCCTTTGAAGTTCAAACCTTTGAAGATTTTGATAAATTGTGATTTTAATTTCATGGTATTCATTACTATAAATTACTGTCAGTCGACGATCAGACCTGTTAAACACCGCAAATGGTCAACTAGATAAAAGAATCATGATCTGTAAAATCGGAGGTGAACTGGGTGTTATTAGCCACATTTAAAGAAGTTTGGATAAAGTCAAACTGGGAGGTATAGTTCTGCCATTTACTAAGTCTGATCTGTAAAATAGGAACTGAATGGCCAATGAAAGAAGTTTCAAAATCTACCTCTACCTCTGATTCATTCCTATCTTTTCTTTTCAATACTTACATATGTGCTAGTGCTTACGCGCTTTTGGCACAATCAGCCTCTCTCCTCCCATCTGTCTGTCCTCTTTCTTCTGCCTTATTCCTATATTCATTTATAGCCCTCCCACGTTAAAACAAATTGCTACCGACAATTAGCAAATTGTAGCAAGTGTGATGTTGTTGTATGGCCAAAAATGTGGATGTTGCCATTGCTCACTGATTTATGTCTATCTGTCTTTTCTGGTCATCTGATCAGAGCAATATTTAATAAATCGCCAAAACAGATTTATTTTTAGGTATTTAAAAGTTAAGCAAGCCCTTGCTGAGACGGCTGTTTTCACCCACACCCATACATTTTAACTCATGCAGCGTATTAGCGCTGTGTAACACCACTCTTCCCCGCTTCTACATCCTCCCCCCGCCCTCCCCCAAATTAAAAGCTTTGCCACCTTAAAAAGTTGCTAATTGCATACTGGAGACTCGATTTCTCTCAGCCCTTTTTTCTTACGGTTTACCGAGTTAGGTATGTTCACGGATTTGCAGTGCCTTATAAATATATGTATATTTTTAAACCAAAAGTGTGAAGTACCTAATTAATGAATGTGCCTTTGAACAGATGGCATGTTTTATTCATTGTATTTTTAAAAAAAATTCTGCCCCTGTTCGCAGAAACCACCAGCCTGGATTTGTATAATTAAACTCTTTTTTCCAGTCCGAGCGGATGAGTTTCATTCCTTAATGAGGGGCTGGTGGGAAGGTGGTGAGGGGGGGTCACTTTGGAATCATCACCTGTGGTTGGAGCTTTGTTCGCAGTGTGGAGGGCGAAGGAGCGGTGAGATAGATGCGGAAAGAGAGACACAGAGAAATCAGTGAGTGAGAGAAGTGCAAGTACTTTTATGTGATACCTGTCAGTTTGTCAGAACAATTTCTTTAAAAACAGAGAATTAAACTTTGAATAGGGTTTTTTTGTATGACTTCTTCAAGGGGCACAAGAGCACAGGCATATTCCAAAGAAAAACATGAATAAACAAATGCACGAATGATGTTCATACAGTAAGTAATTTTTTTAATTTAAATGATACACAATTAGAGGGTGCTTTAAACTGACAGTTATTTTTCAGCAATAAAGAAACTTTTGTAGTATTCCTAAAAGACAGTAAAGGCATAGGCCACAGAGTCCCCCACCATTGAAGGCCCCCCAATCAGCTTAAGGCTTATGAATATATGTCTGATATGGGAGTCGCAGGGCCCCATATTGCTCCTAGTATGTCTCTCAATTTTAGAAACTGTCCCACTGCCGGTTATAGTTCCATTTCGGACTGGCCTACCCACCCCCCACCCCATAGCCAGTCCTGCCTACTAACAAATCTGATGTTCACTATGCGAGTGGAAACCTTGCAATTTCGAATTAGCTAAAAGCAATTTGTGTATCCTGAGGACTTTTGATGCCTAATGCTTTCCCCCATCCTTGGTAAGTTGGGCCCACTGAGCCATTGGGCCAGCCACGTCTTCTGTGTAGCTAGATAATATTCCTCAAAGTCAGGGTACAAGGACTCCTTGATCTACTGAGGGTTTCAGTTTAGTGCTGCTCTGTGCCTGCCCCTGTTCCATACCAAGCCATCCAGGAGAATATCTAGGGCTATGTGTATGAACAGCAATAATAGCTGCTCCCAAAATAAAACAAAATTGCAAATCACTATTTAGTAATCACTATTGCCAATGTACAAAGCTGTTATCTAGTCCTTATTCCCTAAATAGAGAGTCACACTGAGTTGGCAATGACACCTACCTCATGAATGTTAATGAGGTAGGTCGCAATTTCTGACCCACTAGGGTTCTTTGCCATCACAAGGATGGCACATTTGCTGGGGTCAGTGTACCACCATGTCTGTGATTGCTTTCTAATAAAGTTAGAAAAAAAAATCAAACGCAGCCCGTTTTCCTAAAAGAAAAATGGGATGTGTTTAAAAATTAAAATGAAATGTTTAATTTTATATTTTAAGAATACCCAATGGCCCGTGGGACCCCTGCCTGCTCCTAAAAACAGTTTTTTCAATCATTTTCAAAGGGGAAGGGGGCACTTGAAGACCCATTCGCAGTTGTGAATGGGTTACCACCAACTTTGAATTGGTGGTAAAGTGTGTACGTTTTGTGACTGCATTTCAGTCGCAAAACATTGGCACATACCATTCACATTCCCTATTTGGAAGGGATGCCCTGAACATGTCTCTTCCAAAGAGCGATTCTGTTTGTGTTTGCAAATCCAAACTGCAATTCAGTGACAAATTCTCAAATCGCAATTTAGAGTATGCACTTTACAAAAAGCATTTTTGCTGTTGCAAGCAGCCTGTTTCTGCAAATGGAGCCATTTGCAACAGCAAAAATGGTTTGTACATCTAGTCCCTAATTTCTTGAAATCTTTGCTTAGGATCAGCACTGATAGATTAGGGAAACAGTATTCAATTCTAGTCTATAGTATGCATTTAGGTGTGTAGAGTGTAGTCAGTATACTCTTTTCCTAATTATGTCAAAGTGTTCATTAGCTATTACATTTCATAAAAGGCTGCTCAGCAAGGGGGAGGAGGAGCTATTCAAATGTTCCCCGAATAGGGAAAAGAAGTCCCATAAGCTTTAACTATAATCACAAGCACTCCAAACAAATCAACAACATTTTATCAGTAGTCCGACACACAAAATCTTCTTTTATTCAAGTTTTACATATTGATTGTTCTAGCCAGCTAACATGTGTTTTGTCATCTTGAAGTTACCAACAGCAATAATAATAATAATCATCTAGGCTCGAGAAAGTTTATTCAGAAGTGTAATGAGGACAGATAGTTTAACTAAAGGGAGGTTAGCTCCAAGATAGGACTTGTAAACCTTTCATGCTGGCGTGTTGGCCAGAAGTGATTAACATATCACTTTGGGATTAAGGAACCAGCAGGTGTATGCAATGTAAATCTGTATATAGTAAATCCAAAGCTTGCACCCCAATCCAGAAACAAAGTGTATACCAACAATTCTCAGAATAGTAATTTCATTTCAACAATCCACAAAAAAACACAGGTGACTCCTCAATGAGCTCTGAGTCTGAATTTCTTTTTGAGGAATGTGGTTGATAAACTGGTGATGGTGACCTGTGGAGGATTAAGTGAGGGGTGAAAATTAATAATCTCCAATGTGTGTAGAAATTCCAAAAGTGGCTTCAAAAGTGGGATTAAAAGGAATACTTAAAAAAAAGTATTCTCCTCACCTTGAAGGAAAAGTTACAAACATGTGGGTCTGTGAGTACACATGACCTGAGGTAAAAACAAACCAACTAATAATAAAAAAAACGAGAAGAAAATAGTTAAAAAAATAATTCTGTTGTTGCAAATAAATCTGTAGGCTCATCCATGCAACTCGTTATTGTGATTAGTTCATTTGTAAAATGACAGTGGGCATCTCAATAGGATCTCCCTATTTCTTAATGTTAAAAGAGTATTAGACCTTTTATACCAGTACTGTATAAGCAGAGTAGGAGAACATTGCTCAGGGACATCAGTGTTAGGGATCAATTTGAGCGTTACTTAAATAATGCTGTGTGCCTAAATAACATATGAATGAGTACCATTGTGTAAATGTATTATGTGCCTTTAAAAGACAATATTAAAAAAGTCCTGATTAATTTTTGTGCACTGAGTAAAAACAATAAAAGCAAGTGTGCACTGCTGGGAATGGTATAAGAGAGTTTATACTTATGGTCAGTGAAATAACCAATTTCACATCTAGTAGTCCTGGATTACCATACATCTTAGTGTTCTCCACTGGCACTGTATTGCAGCTATCCGCGCTCAACCGGGACCAGGGGCCAGTACCCCTGCATCTGGGACCCCAGAAAGGCTCCTCTACTCCAGGTCTGTGCTGAAGCAACTAAACAAAGGATAGGTCCCAGCTGTATGCATACTATGCCCCTGGAGGAGTATCAGGAGAGGTGCCAGTTTTGTGATTTTAGACTCACCCCTAGGTCTTCCGCTGTTGTCCCTACAGGGCCCTCCTATCAGCTTCTCTTGCTTAACTGCAGATCCCTGCCCAAACATACAGCTGAGATCTTTATGCTGCTAAATGATCTGAGGCCGGAGGCTCTGTTCCTCACGGAGACATGGCTTAACCTCAGCTCAGAACCAGATATGGTTCAAGCACTACCCCCTGGATATTTAATCCAGAGGAAAGACAGAATGTCAGGAATAGGCGGTGGGATTGCTATAATCTATAAAGATCACTTGACATGTAGACTACTAGAGAGTCCACTATCAGACTGTGAGAATGTACATTTTCCTATTGAATTTACCCCCTCACTTTCATTCTCGGGCATTCTTATTTACCACCGCCGGGGGCAATGGGTCAATTCAGCAAATCCTTGATGGAGACTGTTATGACGCTGGCCAGCACCACAGCTAACTTTACTCTCTTGGGAGATTTTATTTGCACTTTGATAATCCTTTAGCATCATCAGCGACCGAACTAACGCAAGACCTGATGGCATGTCAACTTCACAAGAAGATCTCCCGAGCAACCCATATCAAGGGCCACCTTTTGGATCCAATCTTTTCTAATCTGATAGACATCAAAGCCAAAGCCCCCACGCCCATACCATGGTCTGACCATTTCCACTATATGAGCCCCATCAACCCCCGTATTGCACCCACACCCAATGCAAACACTGGTCCGATCTTGGTTCAAACTCCTGTTGGAAGAGTGGATCCAGGCAATGGAAAATACTCAACCTAATCTGGAACTTAATCCTATCCCAGACTATCTGAAGATTACATACTGGATCGAGGAATCACTAAACACAGTGCTTCCAAAGTAATTAATCCAGAAGAAAGTAGGCTGCAATAAGACCGCATGGTTCTCCCCTGAGTTGCGGGCGTTAAAACAAAAATGTAAACGTCTAGAGAGGATATGGAGGAAATATTTCTCTATAGAAAAGAAACAGGAATATAGGATAGTCATTGGAAATTATAAGGCGAAAATAAAACGAGCCCAATGCACTTATTATTCGGAAAAACTTTCCAGAGCAGCCATTTCCTCTAGAGAGGCCTTTTCTTTCGCAAAAAAACTTCTTAAAACCCCAGATCCCCCAGTGGCACCCGATCTGTCGGGAGAACGCTGCAACGAACTTGCAGAATTCTTTGCCACCAAGGTTCACAATATTCTCAAGCATCCCTGAGCCGATTGCCGCGGACCAGGGTGGAAATAAGTACAATCTGGAGACCTTCACACCGTTGACTCAGGAGTCATTCTTAGCTACCTTATCTAAGATAAAATCAGGGTTAGCTCTGTACCCTGCACCTCTTAACATCTTAAAGCTGGCAGCATCTACGGTGGCCCCTAGTATGACCAGTCTGATTAACTTCTGCCTTACATCAGGGACTGTCCCCCCCGATTGGAAGAGAGCCATGAGAAAAGCTCTGCTTAAAATGCCTAACCTGGACCCAGCAGATTTGGCCAACTATCATCCTATCTTGTTGCTCCCGGCAATGGGCAAAATTGCAGAGACAATTGTCAACCACACTCTCTCCACGTTCTTAGAATCCAATCACCTACTCCACTCCTCACAAATGGGCTTCCAACCACGCCAAGGCACCGAGACCACCTTATTGGCAGTGGTGGAGGAAGCTAGGAAGATTTTTGATTTGGGAGGCAAAGCCGCCATAATACTCCTCGACCTAAGCATGGCCTTCGACACAGTGAGCCACCAGATCCTGGCTCACCGTCTCAGGAATATAGGAGTGTCTGGCAAGGTGCTATCTTGGCTCCAATCCTTCCTCGAGGATAGGTGTTTTCAGGTGTTCTCAGGTGAAGCCCTGTCTAAACCGGTCCCACTCAAGTGTGGAGTCCCTCAGGGCTCATCCTTGAGCCCAACCCTTTTTAACGTTTACATGCACCCACTGGCGGAGACTGTTGCCCCCTTCGGGATCCATATAGTTACTTAAGCTGATGACACCCAGCTGGTGGTGGCTTTGACTCAGACCAACAATTCGCCACCGGATCTCTACCGCTGTCTTGAGGAGGTCACCAAGTGGATGAGTATTTCCCACCTAAAGCTCAATGGTGACAAAACTGAGCTCATGTTACTCGACATTCAGTTAAACTTCAAAGCCAACACTATGTAGCCAGCCTGTATGGGATCAGCACCCATCCCGAAAACAGAGATAAAAAATCTGGGTGTATGGTTGGACCACGATATTTCATTCAAAGTGCAAGCCAGAAAATCTACAGCGCTTTGTTTTGGCTTGCTGAGAATGATTCGCTAAGTTCTGCCGCTACTAACAGATCAAGCAAAAATAATCTTGGTTCAAGCGCTCATCTTATCTATGGTAATGCCCTTTATCTGGGTGCCCCAACCATGTCATCTCAAAACTGCAGACAGTGCAGAATTCTGCAGCAAGACTGCGGGAACCCAGAGGCGAATTTCTGCAAATCCAGCACTACGCCTGCTCCATTGGCTACCGGTGCAGGAAAGAATCAATTTTAAGGCCCTGTGCATCGCTCATAAGTCCCTAAGTGGAAATGGGCCTCCTATTATCAATTCTTTGATTCACCCCTATAAGGCCAACAGGAGCCTTCGCTCGGATGAGTTGTACCTCGCAGCAGTACCCAGGGTCAGAAAGGCCAGAAGCGAAAGCAGACTCTTCTCGTATAATGCCTCCAGGCCGTGGAACAGTGTGCCGCTGCAGCTGCGCAGGCAACCTAACCACTTAGCCTTCCGTAAACAGCTTAAAACCTGGCTCTTTCCTTAAAAGGCAGGTCCTACTCTAGTGATCACACAGCGCTGGGATACTTCCGGGTAGCCATGCGCTATACAAAAAACCCTTCTATTCTATTCTATTCATATGCTAGTAATTAATCATAGAAAATGGACTACAAAAGTAAACAAATGCATGAGAATCAACTGGGACGGTACTGCCATATTGGGGAGTGTTATGTCTGTGCACAAATATGTAAAAAAGTGCTCTTGGCCAATGAACTGGTAAACAATATGTCTGTGTATCAAAATAGATAGTGTCATATTGGAGAGTGACATGGCTGAGCTTGAATATGTAGATTGGTGGTCATAGGGATCTAACTGGTAAATATATTATGTCCATTAAAGAAGACAATGAAACTAACCAATTGCATAAAATCAAACTTTATGAGCACCATATTGGAGAGGATCAGATCTGCACTAAACTATTTTAAAATAAAGGGGGGTTTAAGGCGTTTTAACTAATAAGCAATAAACCTGTATATCAAAATAGACAGGGTCATTATTATGGAGAGCAACAGGAGTGAGCCTGTATATGTAAAATAGTGGTCTTAGTGATCTTTATATTTGGTAAACACAATCTATTCATTGCATTCTCAAAAGGACAACAATGTATGTGGGGCAATTAATCGTCATCATCATTATTGTGGAGAGGAGTGATCATTTCTCCATTAGGATGATATTGAAAACAGGTCAATGTGCTAGTAGAGCAGTGTGTCATATTGTTGCTAGGGAAAACAGCAATCGAGATGCCATACTTCATTAAAAATATGTGTCTCACACACTAACTCTTATAGGTCTTTGATGATTCCTGTTTAGGTGTACGAGGGAATCATTTGTCTTGTCTATATCTGTGTGAGTAATGAAAAGTGTGTTTTGTATTCAACAAATATAGCAATCTTAAATCCTGATCACGTGTGTAGATGTATAAACTGTTAGAATTGGGTAATATTCATCCAGTGGAAATTGCAAATTCATTGTGCTGTCATTTACAATGCACACTATCTCACTGCAGAGTAGCCAATCAGACCCCTGAAAAATACTGAAAATCATGATTAATATTGAGACTTCAAATTCATGAGCCACATGGCCACCTTAACGTAAGTGCTCTATTGCTATTTCTGGGATCAATAAATATTATTTGAATTCCGTGAAATTGAAATCTTGTATGGTTTTCCCGAGCTGTACAATTGGCAAAGAGATTAGCTATAGGATATCTCATGCCTCGTTTGTTTGATGGCCCTATTGTGTTCTGCCACTCTATCTCTCAATGCCCTTATCGTACTGCCCACATTCTACTGCATGCCCATATTACAACACGCACAACATATTAGTAGCAATGTTCAAGTCAAGTCTGTGTTCAGAACTAACATTGTATTGGAAAGTCTTCTTATTGTCCATGGGGAATCTATACATACTACAATTTCCACGTTTGTAGAATCCTTTTAGTTAGGTTAGTTAATCATTCGGAGGCAGTTTAAGTTATCAGATAGCTAGGACTGATAATATTCCTTATAGTTTTACCTCCTCGATGCTTGGACGTTTGGTTACATAAATAATGGTAGTTTCATCATTAGTCAATATATTCCAATGTCTGTTCAACATCCTGCTAGATTTGCCTGTATTAGTGCCATGAGATGTAATTAATCTGGTAAAACCCTGTGTTTTAATGTGAGGTGTTGCCCTTCTTTTATCCGTTAATGTGGAAGTGTAATCTATCATCTTTCCTTTATGTCTCTCTGTTTCTGTCAGTTTATCTTCATAGCCTCTTGCTAGAAACCACATTTACATATTTTCAAGATTCGTAGAGAAATCATTGTCATCACTAAAATTCCATCTGACTCTAACTATCTCCTCATAGGGAATTGCTTTGATATGAGATTTAGGGCAATAGTTGCCAGCATGTGAAATAGAATTACGAGAGGTCTCCTTACGGAACATCTTACTTTGTAGTTTGTCACCCTCCACATACAAATAGATATTCAAAAATATAATTTTGTCTGTACTGAAGCTGAGTGTGAAGGTCATAATATTGTTATTCAAGTAAGAAGAGCTCTTTAAATTCAGCATTTAACCCCGCTGAAATCATAAAGATGTCTAAGATTCTTGTCATTCCACATGATCTCCAGAGAGCTATAGCCCTGCTTAACCTCAAACCAGCTCATAAAAAGGTTGGCATATGATGGTGCAAATCTGGGACTTATTGCAGTTCCACACAGTTGATTGTACTAGCTCCACTGAAAAGAAAAATGGTGTTGTTTTGAATAATTCTAGTGTAAGTAAATAGGTTATTAGGTTGAAGGGGTGAAAACCCCAATCAGCAACAACCACGATCCTTGTCAGGGCGAACCACAAAAGTCACAAAATTAACCTGTGCTTAACCTTGTGATAGCTTGGCATAAAGTAGTAAGGTCTAACTTAGAGGCATAATATAAAATATTCATGCAGTACGCAACAGAATTACAGTGCAAACATAACACAAGAACAATACCAAACAATGTTAGCAAAATAGAGTAAATTTTAATCAATAAAATGATACCAAATTGATAAAAACCCAACTAGTATTGCGAAAGATTTGCATTTTCAAACTTTTAGGTCGATTTAGCGCGTAATAGCACAAAGCACCACCCTTGGTCATCTGTATCAACAAATACTGTAGTTCACTTGGGATAACCTCAGGCAAAAGGGAACTGGGGCTATGACCGCAAATAAAAACCCATCTTGATTTAAAAGATAAGTAAGCCTAACACACATATAACCAAAAACAACATACGACTGTGAATACCAAACAAAATAGGCAAAAGAATACACAGTTATTCCCTTATTCTAAGCATGTGACCATTAGAGAACTAATACTCAAAAATATACTTACAAGAAATGAAAAATTGGTCACAAAGTGAATTTCCATTTAAAAACACTGTATGGAGTAAGCACAGGTAATGCTGATAAGGACTATGAAGAGCAATAGGCTGCCATCACTTTAATCAAGAAAACACCATTCATTGATTCTTACACTAAAATGGAATTAGAGTGTGTAAATACACCAACTCAATAAACAGCCCAAATTACATAAGAACAGGTCACATAAGTACATGTCGAGGTTTCAGTCCAAAGGTAAACTTGGCAGGGGCCATGTTCAATACTATGGGTCACAAGAACAAAATTAATATTTCAAATTTGAACTTAATTAAGGACCATATTGAATTAAACCAAGCAAATGTACATTCAGTAAGCCAATGAACCAGTGTAGCTTGAAGATGTGCAGAGAGTACAATCCTTTCTCAGCGGTCACTTAAAAACAATTAAACTTCAGAGCAAATACCGGTCTTACAGCCGGGAAAGCAAAGGGCACCCTAGACATACAGTCAATTACAATATGAGCAGCCTCTGAGATGAGGGAGCCAAACCTTGTGTCCTTTGTGGCACAAATGATCACAGAAACAAAGTTTTGTGATTTGAGGTCACCATCAACCATTACAAGTTCAAGTTCAAGTTCAAGTTTCAAAACTTTATTCGGATAATAGTAATCCATAAAAGGACAAAATACAAATAACATTGCAGATGTACAATATGCAAGTATTTACAAGATAAAAACAACAAATAGTTCATACTTAAAGACATAGTTAAACGGGCACGAACCACAGTTTTTAAAAAGGAACCCACACGGAAAACAAGTTCATGATCATCCAGGGTTAATATCATTGAAAGTGCGAGATCCAGGCTAATCGGTTTAAATTTTTTAAAATACGGAGTTAAAAACCATTTAATATATTTAATATAAAATTTACAAAAGAATAAGAAATTTAAAATTGTTTGATCACTCCGGCAATCACATGGGCACGGCTCGACAATTTGATCATTATGATTCCATAACGGGAAACTAAGAGCATATTTGATAGTGCCAGCCCTAAGGCGAAATAAGAGGCCTCGCTCCCAGTGGCTCATTGGGAGAGTTAAGTAGCTGGGTATGGGATAAGTTAAAAGATTACGGGCTAGGTATCTAGTAACACTAGGTTTCAAGGACTCTCTCGCAACCCTTTCGTCACTGAACAGTGTATAGAGAGCTTGTTTGAGTACAGACTTGGGTAGGAGCTGGATGGTGGTGGGATCTGAAAAAACATTTTGAAAATTCACACTACCAAGAACCCTCTGCACCCCAGAAAGCCAAGGGATGGACATGCCTCTGTCACAACATAAACAATCCTGTGTAATATCCCTAGTCAATTTCATCAACCATTACAGCAATTGTATGGTCAAACTTGTGGTCCTTTGGTCATGCTAGACAAAAGTTCTGGCCGAATGCGATGGAGTATGTGCCGGATACAGGGTCTAGATCAGTTCCACTAAAAAAAGTTACCTACTCAAAGTCCAGATTGAAGAGTTTTTTCGCATTGGATGCAGCTGCAAAGAACAGGTAGAGCATCATAGATGGTCATTGCTGTAATGCGAAGAGAAGGTCTGGGTTGCATGCACTGTTGTTTATGTTGCATATAGAGCCAGTCTGGCATCTTAGATGGTCATTGCTGAAGTGTCACGTTAGAGGTCACTGTGGCTTGTTACTGATGTAGCACAAAGTGCATATCTTCTGTTGCCAGCTGTTATTGGTGGTGTTACGAAGTCACCCACCTGATCTCCGGATTGTTTCTTCCACGATGTCGATAGATCCCAAATCCCTCCGTGGTTTACCAGAGTGGCGAGGAAATGCACTAACCACTCTGAGAAAACCCCAAAGGGAAGGGGGGAATGAGAATGAGAAAAAACAAAGAAACACTGAGATGTTTCTGCAGCTTTTGTCTGTTCTAAGTGGTGTAGATTTCTCAAAGGGTGAAGCGTCAGCGAGCTCGAGAGTTGTGTATCTACAAAACATAAATATTTCTCATTAGGACTAGTCCTTCATACATAGCATCTACAGACTCTTTAAATCTAGACCGAACCTACCCTAAAGGATCGGCTCTATGTTGCGCTTCAATAGGGAATTTCACAATTGCCTGAGTTCTGGATTTCTGTCTTTAAGGAATAAACAATAAATGTCAATTTGAACCAAGTATTGCGTTATTAATTTTGTTAGTGTGTTAATAGAAACGGTACTTAGTTTTTTCTAACTATGCCAACATACCTTGAATCTCTGCAAACTTGTTTCCAAGGATTCGTGAACTAAAAAAAATAAAGAAATAAGCAAAAGAAGCAACACAGAAAAAATACCACTGGGCTCTTTTAGGGTACTTTCTATGTCTAAGCTTTTCCTGGTTACAATCACCAAATCCTAAAGCATTTTGGGAACAGTTTGTTTTGATACTTTTCAATATAAGTGAATCAAAACGATCATTCCATGGAAACAGCAGTCTTCTCAAAAATTAACAGGCATTCAAATAAGGTATGCCACCCCTCGTTTTAGTACAAGCAGGTATTTTCATATGACAACCCTCGTTTTAGTACAATGCAGGTATTTCCATCAAAACGGCAGTCTTTGTTTTCATGAGTCCAAAAGTTCAAAGTATAGTTCTTCTCAATGTCGTTATCTCTGCTAAATAGCAACGTTATTCAAAAACAATGGGGCAGATTTATGTTGCACTTGCGCCACTTTTGCGCCGCCGTTGCGTCACTTTTGTGACGCAGCAGCGGCGCAAATCCTGCGCCATGGTGCGGGGTATTTACAACGTGACGCATCTGGGAGATGCGTTACGTTGTAAAGCCCTGCGCCACATGTAGGCGTTCCAGGGCAGGTGGGGGCGTTCCGGCGCAGGAACGCCTCCTAAAAGTGGCTGAGTGAAATCTACAAGATTTCACTCAGTCACTTTTAGGCCCATGCTGCGTCAAAACCCTGCGCCTGCTTGAAGCAGGCGTAAGGATTGACGCAGCATTGTAAAGATAGGGCCCCCCAGACCATTGCTGGAGCTGCGTCGCGCTTGCGACGCAACTCCAGCAATGCGCCACTTTTACGGCACAGATGCGTCACGCATCTGTGCCGTTTTTGCCCCATGGTGTGCCGCATTATAAATGCGGCGCATCCATGGTGGCGCAGCTGTGGCGTATAATAACTGGCGCATCCCTGCTGATATGCAGGGATGCGCCAGTTATTATAAATCTGCCCCAATGTCTCTTTATGAAAATGTTCTAAAGCCTTACCGCCTTTTTTTTATGCGAGATTCGAGCTTTCACAATCATTCACTGTACTGTTCTTTCACTTATCTCTTTCTTTTTCAGGAAACCGGAAACCGATTATCCTAAGGAAGGGCTGGTGATGGGATCGGGGACAGGAAAGGACGTCGTAGCGGGAGGTGTCTCGGAGACTTGAAGGACCCGGAACTGAAGTCTGACGCCGAAGAAAGGACGCAATGAAACCAAGGAGATGCGAGCCGGGAACCGGAAACAGGTGAGTGATTCGCCAAGCAGTAAGCGAAGCATCGGGCAGAGGCGGGTAGGGGTTTTTATAGGAAAAAGGAAAGACGTGTGGAGCACGTTTAAAATCCTCACGTGTCTGTGCATATGCGGTTTTAATTTACGATGCACGTGAATCATCCCCTGAGCTTAGCAGAGGGAACGTGAGCTGGCAGGCGTTTTCTCAATAATGCACACGTGCAACTAGCAACGGTTAAACGCGTGTGACAGCCTTGGTCTTGAGAGCCATAAATAAACATTGGTAAATGCAAAACAGACGCGTGTGACAGTCTTGGCCTTGAGAGTAATAAATAAACATTGGCAAATGCAAAACAGACGCGTGTGACAGCCTTAGTCTTGAAAGCAATAAAAATAATCAGTGGTGAATGCCAAAACATACCAAAACAATACTTGGCAAAAACAGCAACAAGAACACATATTAATCATGTGATCCTTTTTAACTTTTTTTTGAATGGAGGTAATACATGGATTGTTTAATCAGAACATTAATCCTAATTTGACACTAAATGAGAAACTGCCGCCGATTGTGGTTTTCTCGTAACAGGTGGATGCTGTAGCAGGAAGAGACTGGTTCACCTGAACTTTGTGTTGACGATCATCGTGGGCGGTAGAGTGCATCGCAAACCTGCTTGTTTGCAGTACCGTAGAGCCCAAAACTTCTGGATTTCACAGTTTCTTCACAGGAGGAGCTCACACGATACCAGTCAAGGGCCCAGGACCTGGGGAGGCACCTCTTGGGGATCAGGAACTCACTCCAGCAGAAGCCTGCACGGCTCACCACATCCAATTGGAGGTTCAGTCAGGTCCAGTGCAGCAGGTCAGCTGGGCAGTTGCAGGAAAGACTCTGGAGCTTGTTGTCTCTCCATAGCTCAGACAGGAAGTCAGCCAACTGACCCTTGGATTCACTCATGTTAGACGGGGATAAAGGGACTAGGTCCAGTCTTCCTTCTTAGGGAGCAAGGCAGAAGGGCAGTCTTCTGGCAGCAGCAGGCTAGTTTCCTGGGGGGCGGGTGGAAAGGCAGTCCTTTTTCTATAATGTCTACAGGTCCGGGAGTATACTGAAGAGTGGCTTAAGAGGTACAATATTTATACCTGGCACCAGGCTATAAAGTTAGGGGTATTTCCTATACTACTGACACATCTGGTTCTGGGAAGTTCCTCCCTTCCCCTGTCAAGGCTCCAAGAAGTCTGGAGTGACAAAAAAACTGGTGACAGATTCCTATGTAAGTCTTGGAGGCAAACCCTTTGCAGTGTTATTGTGGTAGAGAACAGCTCCACCCCATCCATCCTGGCAGGATGGCCTATTCTGCCCACACCTAGTTCTCTTTTGTGTCATTGTCTAGGAGGAATACACAAACCCCACAGCAGAACCATTTGCAGTCCAGCCAGTATACTGGCAGAAGGCACTAATGGTTAGGACAAGAAAATGCTAACTTTCTAAAAGTAAAAATGAATACCCAGATATGTGTCTGGGAATACCCAATGCACTACAAAAATACTATCCAGTGTGAATCTATCACATTCATGAACATTAAGTAACCGTACACTTCAAATGAAACACATTTAACTGTTGTGAATCCAATAAATATTCGCTGAATCAAACAGAGTCCAATCGAAGTCACATGTTGATTGCACAACGATTCTTCTTTATTGTTGAAGAATACCAGTGTTCAAAGTTGCTGTAGCAAAAAACAGCTTTTGCAAATGATAATCAAAACAACCGTCTCAATGTATAAGTCTCCCAATGCATTTCGGGCTATTTAAGCAAAGCCCTTCGTCAGGGGAATCTGTGAAACATAAACAATAACGGTCTGTATACTTATCATTACAACATACGTATATACATTATGGCTCATAAGAGGACAGGAATAACTGAATGACCGGAGTTCACAATAATGATGGAAAAAAACAGAAAGTGAAAAAAAGAAAAAGAAAAAGAGTGAAAAATAAATGCAAAACTGTAATCAAAAGCAGTTATCAAAAATAACCCGAAATGCATTGGGAGACTTATACATTGAGGCGGTTGTTTTGATTATCATTTGCAAAAGCTGTTTTTTGCTACAGCAACTTTAAACACTGGTATTCTTCAACGATAAAGAAGAATCGTTGTGCAATCAACATGTGACTTCGATTGGACTCTGTTTGATTCACCGAATATTTATTGGATTCACAACAGTTAAATGTGTTTCATTTGAAGTGTACGGTTACTTAATGTTCATGAATGTGATAGATTCACACTGGATAGTGTTTTTGTAGTGTATTGGGTATTCCCAGACACATATCTGGGTATTCATTTTTACTTGTTGTAGTCAGTGGCCCGCAAGCCACTAAACCTGGTGCACACACGATAAGTATCAGTTAACTTACTATTCGGAGTTTTGTATACTGTTTGTAATTTGATTCCTTTGAGTGCATCACAGCTGCTTTTCTCACAACTTTCTAAAAGTGGCATTTTCAGAACCGTACTCAAAAGTCAACATAGCCATTAATGAGGATTTTAAATGACAAATCATTTGAGTCTAAACATAGTATCTCTGCTGCCAATCCAAAGTTATTTCCTATTGAATGTAATAAGGTGGCTCCATGTTAGTCAATGGGAGATATACACCTCACAGTAGCGAAAAATAATTTTAGAAGTTTTTCACTGCCAGGACATGTGAACCTTAAATCCAGATGCCCTACATTATAAATATAATGTCCCTGATCTATGATCCTCTTAGGGTGTACCTTAGGGGTGACGTATGAGTATTAAAAAGGAATGTTTAGGCCTGACAAAAGGTTTAATTTACTGAGGAGCTGGGGCCTCATAAGGTCACCAAGCCCAGGATGCAGAGCCAGCAGATGTATTTCATAATCCAAAAAAGGTCAAATATTTTCTTCTGAACTGTAGTCAATTTAATCCATTTTCATACATTAGTAATCCATTTTAAACCACGTGTTCTTGTGCTCTACTGTTTCAACGACAACTTCTATGAGTGCCTATGCAGGCTTATCTCCAGCCTGGCTCTTCACCAGTGGAGACGCACGTTGCACAAAATGCACAGGGTTACTTTTCACAAACGTATGTTTTGGATAAGATGCTATTTTAAGCATTGGAAGCATATGTTAGTAAATAGATTACATAAGTTCAGGTCTATAATATGAAATAACAGCATGCTGGCCTTTGTGCTGGATATATGTGGTTTTCACAGATTTATTTATACTGTTGTTACCTTTGAGAAAGGGTACTTCGCCCGAAATGCATTGGGTTAATAGCATCCACGTTAAATTATAAGGAATAGCGAGCCCTATGTGTTCTGAAGAAAATCCTGGATTGGCCCTCGTTGAACTTGTTATTGAAACTTTGGAGCACAAAAATGAATAGTTTAAAATGAATTACTAATGGATTAAATTGAATTAAATCCAGAAAAATTTGTTTGAATTTTTTGGGATTGTCAAATACATTTCAGATACATAAATGTTTATTTTGCCAGGTTAAAATGGCAGTTTAAAATTGCACAATAGGCTGCAGTTGCTGGCCTGAGACAAGTTTTGAAAGGCAATTTTAGCAAGTGGCACAATCAGTGCTGCAGGCGCTTTAGTAGCATTTTATTTTCGCCATTTACTAGGGACTTACAAATACATTAAATGTGCCAGTTAGGTGTAAGCTAGTTGTACCATGTTTTAGGGAGAGAACACAAGCACCTTACCACTGTATACCAAGGAAAAAGTGACAAAGTCCTAATGCTAACAAAAATGGAATCAGCAGCAGAAAGCCAAAATATGTGGGTACCCTGCAAAAAGGCTAGGTCTGACATCTAGTCATGTCCAATAAAATGGTTCTTCGTTCCTTAAAGACTGCTGGCCCCTTTTGTAAGAAGTATGTAAGTGCATGTGGATCCAATTCCTGATTAATGTGAGCATAAAGAGACACTATATCTGGTATCATCAGTGTCATTCCTCCTTCCCAGATTGCATCCTTGATGATATTAGGTACATGCTTTGTATCACATAAACAACAACTTAAACTAACAAATGATGGGCTAAGAAATATATCGACATATCCTGAAAGCTTGTCAGTTGATTAAATAATATTCAAGATGATTGCCAGGTAGAAAGGTGCTTGCTTTTTAATCTTGGGTAGTATGTACATGCAAGGAAATCTTGAATTGTCGACCTCAAGGAACTTTAAATAACAGGCAAGGGAGGATCAATGTTTTAGAAATTGCTATCCCACCTGGTACAGCTAATGGTATTATGTTCCAAATGGCAATCTGTGTGCTCAGAGCTGTCTTAGTTTTACGGAGATTTCTTTCTAGTGTGTCTCGGTCCTTATGGTAAATCTGCATGCAAGGTATCATAAAGTGACCTACTCCTATTTGCTAATATCCATGTTTGCTTTTGCCTGGCCTCATGTCAAATCAGAGTTGATGGGAAAGAGGTTACATATTGTAACTCTGCTGCCTTACCTGCTCCATGCTTTATAACAGCATGCCATCCGCATAGACTGATAATGCATGTAGTCCCCATCTATCCCTAGTACCCAGACCAGTGCCATTCTCTTCTCATTTTGGCAGTGAATGGTTGCACTACAAATGACAAAATAAAGGGGACAGAAGATGACCCTGATAGGAGTCTCTACCCTCATGATAAAGAGCTAATATGATATCACCCGTGTGCACTCCACTGTTGCAGACAGATCTGTGTTTAGCAGCATGGCCAGTCTCACACATATATTCCTAAACCCTGGCTTTTTATGGATTCAGAATTATTGCCAATGGAAGCAGTCAAAAGCTTTCTCTAGGTCTACTGTCAATACCACTGAATCTGGCCAGCTACTGTGGCCAGCAATGGCAAGCTTCCTCCATAACCTGAAACAGACTTCTGATGTACAGAGAAGGGCGCCAACTAGGTGTCAACCCATTTTGCTTTAGGTGTACCAATTTAGGAGTATGCAGCATTAATCATCTGGCTAGACTCGTCAGAGACGTTTGTAGTCTATGTTTAATAGCGATGGCAGGGGGTGTGAAGCTGTTCTGGATGGTTACTCCTCATTTTCGGCAGTCATGTTTTCAGTTCCTCTTAAGCCATTGGGGCAGAAATCCCTTCTCAATTTCTGCATTATACAGTGCTTCTAATTTGTGGGCCAATCTGTCCAGGAGGGTGTGATAGACTTCTACCGGAAGTCCTTTTGTGTCCTGTGCTATTACTCTGGCCTTCACTGTAAGATCTTCCTTTAATCTTCTAATCCTTTGTGTGTAAGTCAGCTGTGCAAGTTCTATTCTAGCTTTTCAGTCCATGGTGGAAAGTCCAACACCATTGAGATACAAAATATTGTAATCTAATTCATATTTTCTACTAGATTTAAAAATTATTTTGTAAAACCCATAAAACGCTCCGCTGATCCCCTCCTGAGTGTACTGCATCTGCTGAATTTGTTAAGAGCTACATTTACTGGTATCCTACAATGCTAGGTCCTCGTCAAACATGCCAATAAACTGCCTCTATTGTCAATTTCGGAGTGTACCCTAGCTATATATGTTGTGTAATCCAAGCAATGCAGTCTGTGAATGAAGAATGTACATTCCTTATTAACTAGCCCGAAAGCCCTTTTATTGCATCTTCTTCAGCCTCCTTTTCTAATTTCCTCAATGACATTTCTGATTTTGAGATCTTCATGCCAAAAGATTTTTGTGCACCATCTGAAGTCCTTATGCAATGCCACAGAATACGAACTTGAACGCCTCCCATTCTGTTTATAAAGAGCACATTTTCGAAGGTTAAATTGTCATTAATTGGATGCATTCAGGTATTAGGTGTCTGGAATTCTTTACTAAAACTGAACTATCAGGTCATCTGAAGATCTAGAGGATGAGTATCAACATTCCAAAGGGTACATTTTACAATATCTTTAAGTAAGCTTCCCCAAAGGAGGATTCCCTGCCCACAATCACTGCTGCTTTGCATTTACCTGGCTGTGGTGGAACTACATCCCGCAGCTACCTTTGAGCCCAGGAAAGGGCATGCTCTTCAAAACCTGCTCTTAAGCGGCGGCAGCAGCTTGCAGCGAGGCTGTCTCCAAAGGCAGTTTCCCTGTCCGTAATTATCTCGGTTTTTTACTCTATGTCCTCTATCTACCTTTCAGCCCAGGAAAGGGTGGATCTCTTCAACACATGCTCTTAAGCACTGGCAGCGGCACACAGCGTTGGTGACTCCAAAGCAATTTTCAACTCCCAAATTTTGCACTCTGCCTGGCTGGGTTGGGACTACGTGGCCCAGACTCTTTAAAATGCGCTCTTGAGCCCTGGCAGCATCCCGCAGCATGTGCCCAGGCAAAGACCAGGCGAAGATGTACCCATCTTAGCCTGTCATAGATCATAAAAGACTGGGCTGGGACAGACACACTACCAGTATCTATTTAGTGACAAGTAATCAGGTGTGCTTGGTACAGGTAAGAGCGGTGGGGTGGTGGGGAAAGGAGCACAAGGTAAGTTGTTTTATTTATTTTATTTTATTATCCCTACTCCGTCATGAGTCAACTCCCCCATGCCATGCCCCACCCCGCCCTACCGCACCACCACTCTTGCATGTAACGGCTGCGCCTGCATGTAATAATCTTTGTGGGGTGCAGCATCCTGTCATCAAGGATGGGTAAAAAGTTGCTACCAGGGGGAGTCACTATAAATACCCCCTCTACGAAACTTACTTCTATAGATTGCATTTTGGAGAGTGTTAGAAATGAGATTTCTGGTTGGCTAGGGCTTGCGCCTAAGCCAGGCAGAAACCACCACTCTAGTCAGGGCAAGGGAGTTACACACTGAAGATAATCCCTGCTCACCCCCTTGGTAGCTTGGCACGAGCAGTCAGGCTTATCCCAGAGGCAATGTGTAAAGCCTTTGCGCAACACACACACAGCAGCAACACACTAGGCACACCACAAAATAAACTCCACACAAGGTTATATAACAAAAAATAGCCCTTGTATTATCATAAACACATTAGAAACCTAATCACACATTTACACTGTGCCAACTGGCACGGGCAATATTCACAGGGGATTATATACAGGACCAGGCCAATCGGGCCACGGTCAGAACCATCAGAACAGGTAAGTAACTGCAAAACACAACCAGTAACTACTGGTACAATAATGACTTCAGCATTATTACGTCAGGCATAAAACAAATTAGGCCCAAACCTCCTAACCATAAACACATTACGCAATATGCCTCATAACCAGAAATCACATTAGGCATAAATCCGGGCGTATAAATAACATTAGGGGATAAGCATCGCCAGCATAAACCCAGTATTCCCCCATCACACCCTGACATGACCCCCAGGCCAACCGGCCTTTTCTAGTGCTCCAATGCCCTATGTCCAGCAAAGTCTGGGCTCAGCTGCCAATGCAGCAATGACGAAAAAGTGCGCAATGCACTTGCCTAAACGTAGCAGCTGCCGGTAATTGAAGTGCAGCTGTGCAGGCAAAAATGTGGGTAATGGAAAAACGGCGCTGGGCTCTGGGGCCTCGCTTTGGGGCTCTCCCAATAAATGTTGCCCAATGGGCACCGACAATGCGCCCCGATCGGCACCACTGTGCCCTTGTGAAGCCCCACTCCGGGACGTTGCAAAACAAATGCCCCCAACGTTGGAGTGGCCTGCAATGGCGGGACCGCTCAGACACGGTGCCTTGACTGGCACTATCAGCCGAGTGCCGAGAAATGCCCCCAAGATGCAGCTACCGGTGATTGCGGTGCAGCTGTAAAAAAACAAAGACTCGTAGTGCCTCAGGGACTTTAAATAATGAAGAATCCCCACTCACCGGGGCTGCGGGGGGGAACACTTTCCGTCTCCCACTGGACCTCTCCAAATTCACTCCAGTCTCCTCCGGCAGCCACGGGCAGCCCCTGCGGTCATCTCTGGGCTTCTACGAAAGGCCCCCACCAGGCCTTTCCTCACTTTACCTGGGCCTTCGATGCGGAGCCTGCAAGGCTCAGGATGGCGTCCCCAAGGCAGGGTGAAGCAGAAATGGAGCCCGCAAGGCTCCGTCCAGCTGCCGTAGCAGGCCCCACCCACAGACAGGCGCAGCCTCCTGTCTTCCGCTTTTGGTGCTCCTCGGGCCGCGGCAGTGATTCCCTCTTACTGTGCATTGCGGGGTGGGCTCCCGCTTGCCTACAACACACACAAGCGGGGTGGGCACCCGCCAAATAAGCGGCAGTTCGGGGTGGGCACCTGCCCTCCTCAGGTGCAGAAACGTGGGGTAGGCACCTGCTCCAAAGACGCATAAAGTGGGGTAGGCTCCCGGTTTCCTTCCGCGATGCGGGGGAATCCCCACATCAGGATTCCCTCGGTAGAGGACACAGCTCAGCACTGCAAGGCCCCCACGCTCCTTTTCCCCAGATAGTCAAAATATAGCGCTCGCAAGACACTAAAAAGCAGGCAGAAATAAACAGTCCTTGGTGTTGGGGAGATCACAGTACAGCTCAGCCAGGCAGGCCAGCACTGAGGGACCACCAGGAGACAGCAGCTGGTTCCCGCGGCGGTTTCTCCTGGTACAGGGTCCCCTCCAAGTAAGCACAAGCGCAGAACCTTTTCATGGGGTCACAGCCCCTACATTTATACCACATTTTGCTTTGTCTGTAGTGCAGGGCATGGGGGAACCAGGTGCAACTGGTTCAGGGGGGATTTGGAGCATTTTATTTTTCAGGCTTCTCTTACCCTTTGTCAGGTGGGGGCTCTTCATCAGACACACCACAGGTGGGCGGAGCCAGCATTCACTAGGGCCGGCACCATCCTATTCAGGGTCCAGGGACTTCTCCTCCCACCACTCCAAATGCATATGTCCCATTCAGCCTAGCTCTGACACACCCTGCCCCTCCTGGTGCCACACCCACCTCACCAGCCCCTGTCACTCAAATGCCAGACATGCAATTCACATCAGGCAGGCAGGCAGACACATAGCACACACAAAGGCCAACTTCTAAAAGTGGCATTACTGAAATAGTTATAATAAATCTGCGCACACCATTGCGCAGCATTTATTATCACTATTCCAAATATACCAAACTTGACCACGCGGCACCTTTCATATCAGGAATTAACACTGAAACACTTATCAGGGAATCCCCAATGCATTCCTATGGGAGGGCAGCTCCACAGTAGTGAGAAACCAAAAAAACTGTTTGTCACTACCAGGACATGTCACACACTTAAGGTACATGTCCTATCTTTTACCTACAATGCATCCTGCCCATAGGGCTAGCTAGGGCCTACCTTAGGGGTGACTGACATGTAGAAAAGGGGGGTCACGGATATGGTAAATACTTAAGGTGGCAAGTCACAGCGGCAGTAACACTGCACGCACAGGCCGTGCAATGGCAGAGGCCTGAGATATGTTTGCAAGGCTACTTTGGTGGGTGGTGCAATCAGCGCTGCAAACTCACCAGTAGCATTTAATTTACCAGCCCTAGGTATATGAGATACCACTTTACAAAGGACTGACAGGTAAATTAAACAGGCCAAACAGGTGTAGACCAATCTTACCATGTTTAACATAGAGAGCACACACACCTTATACTGAACAGCAGTGCTAAAGTGCCCAGAGTCCTAAAACCACCAACACCATTTCAGAAAAAAGGCTAGGAGAAAGGCAAAACGTTTAGGGGTGGCCCTGCAAAAAGGGCCAAGTCCAATAGAGAGGGTGCTAGGGTTAGTGAGCACAGAGCTCACCCTTTCAGAGAGGAAGTTATCTATAAACTTAAGTTCTCCTACTCTGGCCTCCCAATCTACATCGGTGTCACCCACAGTTTTGGACATAGCAGCCACCCCTTCTCAGGTTTCCTTGTGTGCAGCAAGCCCTCCCCAAATGTCTAATCTCAGGCTCATCCAAAAGACTACAGCACAGCAGGCAATAAGTGCTAAGCTGACCCAACAACCTTCCCGATCTCTAATACAAAGCCTAAGAGGGTAATCCGCACTAAACCAAGAGAATGAAGGCTCTGATCCTATACATTCTATTCAACCAAGTCTATTACTTGATAAGTCATCTCAGTGTAGCGATTCTCTCACCCCACCTTTGTCCCAAAAGATAAATAATGGTCTCCAAGCACCCAGTTTACAGCTTATAACCAACTTCATGAAGACCTGTATAGAGAAATTCAAGCACATACTAAAAATGAAACTTGCCCCATTAGTTGCTCGCCTTGATTTGATGTAATGAAAACTAAAGGCTATAAAGGACCCACCACTCTCAGTCATAGGAAGCAGATCCTCAGCCATCATCAAGCCACTACACCCCACTGTGTAGTGGATTCAGGCTAGGAATAACCCACCCCAACCCCACCACAACAGCCCTGCTTGCCTGAAATTGCAAATAGCCAGAGTCTAGTGGGTAACTTGGAGGGACAATCCCAAAACTGCACTAGGGCACACCAGGTAGAAGGTAGTGGAAGGCTCAAATCAGTCATCCACTCTGGTAGAGGCCACACAAGATATCCCCAACTTCCTCCAGAATGTGCGTCTTACTTTATTGTCCTAAAGATGTCCCTGAATTATTTCCCAACACTTGCGAATATTTTGTGGCTTTGAAAAAATAAATCTGTTTACTTGCTGAAAACCAATGCTGGATTGTCCCAGGACCTATCCCAGTCATTTTTGTTGGCGAGAAGAATCCCATGGCTAGGCATCCATCCTAAAGATTCCCCTGGGGATTGTGTATTAGTGAATTTCAAGAACCTCTTGATTGTCTAATCTGCTATTACGACACTTAAGTTAGATGACACTATCTCTAAGCTGAATTAAGGCGTTCCCTCTAAGGTAATTCTACAAGCCACCTACAACCCCTATCCTCACCAGGGATGCAATATGGGTCGGTGGCACAATTGGTAATCCTGACCGAATAATCTTCAATACCCCCTCAAAGAACTCTTTTGAACCCTTATCACATCTGGGTGGCCAAGACTGCAGGTGACCGAACCTTGTAACCAGTGCTACTGAAGTGTTACCAAAATTGGGATCCCAACAGGGTGATGCTTATAATGCTGTAATAGCTACTTGTTACCCGGTCCAGCAAAGGGAACATATAGACACGATAAAGATTTGACACCTCCTACGAAATTGACCCAGAGACAGGTGGAAGTGGACATACAGTATCCTCCTACTAACCAAATTAGTAATACTTTTGGAGTAACCAGAATTCCCCCTTGGAACATTGCTGGCCTTAAGATCAAAGTGCTTGTACCTGACTGGTTTGAATACACTCAGCAACTCGATATACGTATGTTCCAAGAGACCTAGACAATTGAACCTTTGTTTCAAACCAGTGACATTACTTTTCGTGTCATCACATTGCCTTTTACCTGTGACAGGGCTTCGGGGGTCTCCTGACCTGCGACAAAATTGATCTAAATCCATGCATTGAAGTCTTGAGTACTGATTCTCCGATTATTTTAGGGTTAAAAGTGTACCTATCAGGAAGGATTTGTATGTATCCGTTCAATGTTTACTGTAGGCCGAGGAGAATGGACTAATCAACCCTAACCACTTTGCAACACGTTATTAGCGATATTAATCCCAAGGACATGGTTGGTATAGATGGAGATCTGAACATCGATATTGAACCTATATATCGCTTTGATTTGGTTGCAGAAGAAGATGTTGAGAGTTGAGGCATAGGCCTCTCTTAGTACCAAATCTTTTGTCCTGAGCTCAGTGGCTGCTATGCACGCTGTTCGTCTTGCAAAATCAAATGGGATGAGGCCATGCAATGGCAGGTCTATATCAGATAAACAGAGTGCACCTACATCCAGGCGAGGCCCAATAATATCCAAAATTGATTGCATCTTGAGCAAGGTGTCATTTGGGATAGAATGGAGGATTTTAAAATAGATGATAGAGAAGAGCATGACCAATATCCCCTACATCACAAATGTCTGGGATGCTGGATCAAAAATCATCCTGTGATCATAATACCAACCACAATACCAATACTGGGGAATGACCGCAGGTCCATCAAATGGCTTTGAATCCTGGGGACAGTGGAGACCGTAACCAAGATATATAACCTATTTGAGATGGCTTTGTCTGCACCAACCCCACGCACGCCCATCGAGTCCCAATAATAGATATCCATATTAAACCCACAGCTTCCTTATAATTGATTTTGACTGAATCCCCAATAAGGAAACACCTTGCTTCTAGACTAAATCCCCAACAAGGAAACAAAAAACAGCGTTGACAATGCTGCTATTACATCGTGTTCCTATTAGAACGCGGTCATTACAACGACCGCGTTGTTAGACAGCGATGCCTTTTCATTGCAAGTCATTAGATCGACTTGCTGTAGGGGGCGCTCTAACCTAACGAATAGTATAATTTACTATTTTAACACCTTCCCTACTGTGGTACAGGCTGGATTTGGAATAGTAAATTATACTATTCCTAAATCCAGGTGCTCCCTACAGTAAGTTGATCTAATGACTTGCGATGTAAAGCTATCGCGTTGTAACAACTGCGTTGTAATAGAACGTGATGTAATAGCATGAGATGTAATATGCTATATTCCAAGGAAACACCCTGCTTCTAGGACTCATAATACTGACATCAAACTGTGGAACACCAAGGACTGTAGTCTGGCAAAAAAGACCTGCTGACTGCAAAACCCTGCTTTAGTTCCGTGGGACAGGTATAAGAAGACCTGAATGGGGTAAGTATGAGGATGTTAGCTGGAGTGACTTAGTTGTGGCTGTAAGGTCTGGCGATAACAGAACACTCTAGAAAATTATTGCTCATGGGAGCATGTGCTCTGACTCACAGAATGATTGTTATTTGAATCTGGGAGTCTGGGTGGAACATTTCACTAAATTATATGAATATGCACCCAGTGTGCATAATGCTTTTACTCACACTCCCCGAGATGTCACTCCTTTAGATTTACATTTCACACTTGAGGAAACTAGGGAAGCTATTGTTGTGATCATACTGGGCAAGGCACCTGGACAAGAAACAATCCCTGGAGAATAATTGTGCCACAACTTGTCAGTTTGAGTCCCATATGTCAACAGCTTGAGTAATGCGATAGCCTCAGGAGCACTGATCCCCGACACCTGAAAAGGTGTGGAGGTAATTTCTATTTTTAAAGGGGGGAACTGAAGAGTCCTGGCAACTACCAGCCAATCAGTCTCTTGGACTTCCTAAATAAAGTCTCTATGAGACAGTTAATAAAAAAGTGAATGACTGGATTAAGGATACAGAAATACTGACTCCTTACAAGGCTGGGTTGAGACCAAATGTCAGTACCATTGCCCAAGTCCTGAGTCTGCTTCTTATTGTCTGCAAGTATATATAGCTGAAGGAAGGCCCTCTCCATACACCTTTTGTAGACCTCAAAGCAGACTTCGACCTATTCCCCAGGATATTGCTTTGGGTGTCGCTAAAGAGCTTAGGGGTTTCTGAAGGTTTTCCCAGCCAACTAATAAGATTACACCAAGATAATTATGCCTAAGTGCGATGGTGTCCCCAGGGGCAACTGACAGACTAAATCCCAATATGCAGAGGGCTGAAACATGGGTGCGGGCTGACCCCTACTCTTGCTAAATCCCAATATGCAGAGGGGTAGACAAGGGTGCATGCTGGCCCCTACTCTCTTCTCCCTTTTTGTAGACGATGTCATAGCAGCCATTTGCCATGGTAATATTGACACTTCCAAATTAGAAGGTGTTAGTGTCCCTGCCCTCTTATTCACAGACCGCACTCTCTTAATCTATCAGACTCCTATGTGACAGCAGCAATTACTGGGCAACTTCAACACTTTTTCTGCAGCTAGGTGTCTGTAGATAAATGTAACAAAAACTAAATCCATGGTAATTAGGCCCCACAAATCGTTTAGAAATACCCTACATTTGGACAATGGGAAACTGGAGCGAATTTTCAGGTTTGACTTTCTGGGTATTAAGCTGGATAGCAGGGTTTTGTGGTCCCTCCACATCCAGAAACGAAACCTGGACTATCTACAAAACATACCAGGGAACAGCACCAAGAGCCCTACTTCCTGCTATAGAGTTATATAAACTAAAGTCTCTAGCAGCGGCCCTAAATGGTGCTAAAAATTGGGGCATCATGAACAATGATCTACTCCCTCTAAGGGAGAACAAGTTTATCCATTCGCTCCTTAGCCTCCCCTAGAACACTCCATTATTACGATTGTTCCTCAACATGGCAATCAAAAGGGTGGGACACTTTGCCCAGCTAAGTAAGGCCTCTTTGATATTGGGTGTGGATTTGGACCACAGAGGAGCTCAATCTTTACCAGAATGCAATAGAGGAATTGCTGGGGATCGATAAAAGTCTCTCCTTTCTGTGTTTCAGATGTGTTCAATCTTGATTATTAAGGCTGGGCCTTGGAACCTTCCGGTCTGATTCAAGATCCCTAAACACAGCCTCAAAGAAACAGTTAAAATCTCTATACTGGAGGCATATTCTAGCTAATTTCCATCTAGTTCTTACTCTAGGGAGACAGACAGACCACTTTCTGCTCATTAAAGACAGCCCCCAATATGAAGCATGTTTTGTTTTTTGTCCTGCCTGCATGAAGCCAAGAAGCAAATGGATTTGCCCACTGTGTAACTGATTAGTGCAGATTAGGGCCTTTTGTCACACGGACTTTAGAAATTAGAAGAAGTGTAGGATTCAAGATATTAGGTAAGCACAGGCAGCCCCTCAAGTGGGTATTAACCACTCTCCACAGTTCAAGTTGAATATAAAGGTATAATAGGGTATGCTAGCTCTTAAGAGAAGTTATTTGCTAGTTAACATTGAAGTATTGTAAATAGATACACTATGATAATCACAATAGCACAGTGGCAGTGAGAAATAATGAAGTGAGGTGCAGGTTTGTAGCAGAACTTTTTTGTTCTTCTGAATTTGTATTCACTATACATGAAGGTCTCTTCAACACATGCTTAATCCCCCTGTGGCGTGTAGGCCTGTGGCATTTTCAAGACTGCAAAATAGGGCTTATCTAATGAGTATCAAGATACTTTTCACTAATGTCTGAAAAACCAAATAGAGTTTGTTGGAACTGGCACATTCTGTTTGACTGAAGCGAGGCCTTAGCCAGGCAGAACCTACCACTCAGGGGTAGGTGATTACAGTCACTGTACAATATGGGCTACCACTTGGGTAGCATGGCACTGAGCAGTCAGGCTTATCACAGAGGCAATGTGTAAAGCATTGTAACATCACTCTCACACAATCAATACACTGAGTGTCACAAAAGAGACTTCACACATGGTGTATGTAAATAAAGTTTATATTCAACATACACATTAACTAATACAACATGAACATCATGTATTTTTGGTCATAAATCATAATCAGAAATATCACTAGAAGTACTAGGCCCAACCGTGTTAAAATGACATCAGTAATATTGGAAAGATCCTATTTTACCTCCCCCTGCACCCTTATGCAGTGCGAAACGGTGTCAGAATGAGGCCCACCCTGGCAAATACTATAATTCAATACCATACAGTTATAGGGTGCCCCCCAGATCACAACGATATCAGAAATATGTACACACAGATAATTACAACACTTTTAAACAGCACCATGGGCAAAGGCCACACGTGTAAAAGCCAATGTTAAAGTAGTATGAATTGGCAAGGAATCAACGTGTAAAGCAACACTGTGTGTGGTGTGATTAATAACAGGCAGTCACTCCACACACTGACTCAGCACCGATACGCGGTGCCACGGATACCAGGCAGGTCCGAATGGAGTGCACTTGCACACAGCACCATAATATGGTGCAACTGATATTCAGCAGGCCAGTTGATAATGCACATGCAGACCCCATGGCCCAAGCCCTTCTCCAGCATTCGGCTAATCAGACTACCCTACACCCATGGGCTGGAGGTAAAAAAAAATCCCCTCATAATTCTAGGCCGCATCCCAGGGAAGAAGGTGGGGGTAGGTAACAGGGCTAATTAAGCGGCGGTCGACAAATGGAGGTTTGGCCACTACTCAGGTCGTTCACCCACGATATGTGGAGCAGAAGCGAGCTGAGGCCAATAGTCATTCAATCAAAGTATTCAACACTGTGCCTTCCAGCACCAGTCCAGTTTTATGAAACATGGGAGGGTCACGAAGTCTCTTGACCCGCTTCTGATCACTCTCAGAAAGGTTCCATGGTCCACTCAATTACTCTCTCCCCCGACCCTGTCCGGGGTATGAATGGGGGATGAAATAGGAGAGCCTCTCGGAAAAAGGAGGCACCGTGTCAAACAAATGTCGATCAAAACAGCGCCATGGGACATGAATCCGCTCCTCCACACCTCCACTGGAAATGAAGCACAATGTCTGGTACGTGTTGATCTGAGTCACACCAGACAATTCTGGTCACGCACAATGAAGAGTTGCAAATCCCGTACCTCACTGCAAATGAGGCACAATGTCTGGTGAGCATTGATATGGGTCGCACCAGACAATTTTGGTCAAAAACACAGGGGCAAGTGCAGCAGTGTGGCACGAGACACCACTACGGGTATGCCATCACCTCCAGGAGTCACAGCCTGTGAGCTGGACACTTACCACAATGAGCATGCAGTCGGCATGTCGTGCTGCACTATCGACAAAGTGGGTCACGCGGGGTCCCGCAACCGGTCAATCCGCTCACCACCAAGACATCTCATGTGTGTTAACGACCCACGATGCAGATTCCACACTCCTTAGATGTAGTACTTTTGGGGCTCCACACAAGGCAATCTGTTCTCCAGGCTCAGCGATTATTTTCATGCTGTGTTACCAACTGGGATTCAGCAGATGATGTGGGCACTTAAGAGGGCACTGCTCACCAGGTGTTACAAGCAGACAGTATGAGTCCATCGTGGGAGGGCTTTGATGTCCCTGAGACCTTCACAAGAGAACAGGGGGAAAGCAAACAAGCCCTTTGAGCCACACAGCAGCAGGTAGCCAGACCAGGCAAGCCACTATTCAGGAAGGTTGAACAGTCCCTTCCAATGGCAGTAATCTTCCTTGTGCACAACAAATTCCTCTGAGAGTGTGCAACACCCAGTTCCAGTATCTCCGGTCCCCACAAGTGTATCTCTACACTGCTAAAGTATGGCACCAGTAGTTATACTGTAGTGTGCCTTTGAAGTTGGGGGTGTTTCAGAGGGGTTCCCTTTGCAACACAGATTAATCCCCTAAATTTCAGTCCTGTCTGCCATGGGGCCATGGAATGCATTTCTTAATATTAAGTGGGGCCATGATTTGGCTCTTGGAGGCAAACTGTCGAAACCCCTTCCTGCAATCTATCCAGCCAGGCCCTCAAATGGCAGATTATCTGTCATTCCAGTTGCATGCCTAATGTTTATAGCTGTCTCTGGAGAATGCACAGATGTCCTCCCCCAGCCTCCAGTGTCGACTGGAGTCAAACTAAAAGGCACACAAAGAGTTTTAGACCAGAGAAATGTCCACTTTCTAGAAGTGGCATTTCTAAGCTATTCATTACAAATCCCTCATTACCTAAAGGGGAGGCTTTGTCATTGTGAATTCAGTGACTGGAAGCAAGTATTGCAGCGTGAACTAATTTCAACCATTCCTCCATGTTAACCTATGGGAAGAGCAAACCTCATATGTAGTGACAACACACATGGGTATTCTTAACTACTTGGTCAGGGAACACACATGTGTACCTGCCTTTCACCTACCACTTGCTTCACCCCTTAAGACGTACCCCAGGGGTAATGAAAGGTCCCTTCAGGATTGGCCAGTGGTTTAGAAAGACCAACCTGAGCATAAGTGCAATTGTGCACACACAGGCCTGCAATGGCAGGCTACAGCCATATTTAAAAGCATCAGGTAAGCACTACTCCTACCGTGTGTAGGAAGGGCATGCACACTTTCACGCTGCATTTACAGTGGGAAAGTGCCCAGAGCCCTATGGCCACTAAAAGAGAATCAGCAAAACCCATGAGAAAAAAGAAAAAAGTTTAGGGAAACACTACCAAAAGCATGTCAGGTATAATAGAGTTTGTTTACTAAGGTGTGGATGAGCAGGCTTTTCTTGGTGATAGACGTCTTTGGTGCACTCTTCTTTCCCCATCTGATGCCAACTATAACTGGGTTATTTGTATAGAAACAGAGTTTGATTCTAAATACTGATCTGCCTGTATGAAAAATAAGTCATATTCTTTAGCACCTCTTTTTTTTACCTTTTAACTGCCCATTTTGTCACTTCAGCTACTAGCCTTTAAAGCCTAATTCCAGCCCACATTTTATTTGATATCTGGCTTCTAGAAGTTTGTTTACTTGCACACCTAAATTCTCACTGTCAAAGCAACCTCCTCCAGCAATCCTGCCTTCCTTTACAAGACTTTCCTCAATGTACTTCTTATATGTGGGGGACTAGCAACTATGATGGGTATGAGTGGAATTCACTGATGTCTCCCTGGGTTTTGCATCACAGGGATGCCAGCCTTGTGTCCGTCAGAGGTTCTTACTGGCCAGCGGTCGCACCTGACTTCTACACTCTTAAGAGGGTTTCCAAAATGCTGGTAAAATTTGCCCTCTTTGGTAAATGTCTCCTGAGGTGAGGATAGTACAGGAGGAGGGAGGTGGCAGGTCATCTCTGTAATGATCTATGCCATGAAGCCTTGTCACTGTGTACTACAGTTGAAACTTGGTAACAGCTCCCAAGCCCACAATCCTTGATAGACCTTAGTAGCCCCCTGTGGTGCCGGGAGTGTATTTAATTCACAACTTTAAGCCCCTCACTTCCAGCCAATGGCTTCATTGAGGAAAGGGCAATTCATGAAAGTCAGGGAGTGTACTGCTTTCCAGTCACTGCAATAAGCCTTCTCTCTTGCCATCAGCGTTTATCCCTTCAGACTGCTTATTAGTCTCTGTTTTTTTATCAGATGGACAGTGCTGCATAATCATCCTCATCGAAGCCCTTTAAACAGTCCTCCCTGCTCGGGTCTTCCGCTGCCTACTGACTCACAGGCATGCTCTCCCGAGAGCCCACTCTCCATCTAACCACACTAATTCCAGAGGCCACCTCACATCTCCGGCATCCTTGGTAGCTCTTTTCCAGTCCAGGGTCACCTTTGAAGGGCCTGTACTCCCACTGCCATGTACCTCCTGGGTCCAGATGCCACATCGCTCTCGTCTGCTCTGGAACAGGCCTCTGCTTTCTCAATGGTCACAGCCCTTCTACAGAGGTAAACCATGTCTCTTCGAGCTCCTGACAGACAACAGAGCAGCTGATCCTAAGTAGTGACCTGTGATGTTTTCATGGAGCAGAATCACAGTGGATCATCTTACTCGAAGTTGGTGCACACTTATACATGGCCCCCATGTTAAACTGCCTGGCTACACACATTTGAAAAGGAATTTATAGATGTAAGTTGGAGGCTTGAGTGATCAACCGCTAAAAAGACAAGTATCTTTAGGGAGAGCAAAAGTTATAGACGGGGTGTCAAATTTGCGGGAGCATAAGTGTTCTCCCCTGTGGGATGGCCATGGCTTGCTTCAGGCAGTGTGCAAGGGCTGAATCTCGAAATGTGTGACAGTGCTCATAGGTGACTGATTGGTTTAATGGCTGCAGGTTTGTACCTGTGAGCATCTATTGTGAAACTAATTGAGGATATTCTATGTCAGTCACTCATACTTTGCTGGAATCTCAGATGTTCAGAGGTAAAGAGACGTGTAGCCAGCGGTGGCCGCCATAAACAAAGGTGGTGGGGCAGGTGGAGGGAACGTGGGAGGGGTTGCGTGGGAGGGGTTAGAAATACTGTATTTAAAAAAACAAAAACATACCTTTATCCGCTGGCTCCTCCAGAGTCACGTCGTGCTGCCCTTCTCTTCCTGCTTGGTCCCAGCAGCCCCTGGGCCAGGTTACCATCCAATCCACATGCTGCAGAGCAGCACAGAGATTGGCCTGAGCGGGCTGGAAAGACTCTACTCAGACCAGGGAGTCTTTGGGATTTCTCCATCCAGCGGCTCAATGCATCCGGGCTGGAGAAAACCTAAGTGTGCATGCGTGTTTTGGTCGGCCTGAGATGGCTGGCCAAACACACATGAGCACTTAGGGAGTGCTCGTAGCACTCCTCCTCCCCCTCCCATGCCTCTGCCCCACCCCTCCCTACAGCACTGGCTCAGTGCTGGCAAATTCAAAATAAAATGATGCCAGAACATTGTTTTATTTTTCATTTGCTGGTTCTGAGCCAGGCAGTGGGGCAATGCTCCTCTGACATTGCGTAGGAGCCGTCACTGCACGGTGCAGCATGGTTTTATCCCTGTCTCTTCCTCGGTAGGGAGGAAATCTGGAAGCCATACCTCTCGTGGATGAATTTAGTCTGGAAATGAGCTGAGAAACAAAAGAGGGACCCTGATATCTAGATTAAAGAGAGGCAGAAGAAGGGAAATGAAAAATAAACACAGAACAACCTGTCTACTCAGTTAATTCACAATGGTTTAACTCACAAATATTTGTTATACTTTCCAAAACACATATGAGCCTTACAATCCAATAACATATTCAACTACATTGATATAATTTAAGAAACATTCATTTATTTCATAGTAGATTTCTTTTTTTATATTTTTTTGCGTATTTTGACTTATTTTAATGCTGAACTTTACATATACATATATTTGCAACAAATGTTGCTGTTGATTTGTATACAAAACAGATACAGAGCATCACTTTATATGAATATCCTCTCTCCAGTCCAGTTCAAACTGCACCCCACACATACACAAATCTAATCACACACACACACACACACACACAATCATATCCCATTCATACGTCATCTGCTGAAACAATAGATATCTTGCAAACGAAACAAGTTAAAACATGCAGTTTAAAGACCCAAGACCAACCACAAGGCTTGTCTAACATAGGTGTCGTCTAATAATGATAATACACTGAAATCATACCTAGAGATAACTATACCTTAAACTGTGCATGCATCTATAGACTTCCTATCGTCTGTATACAATCTATATAAACACTGATATCACTTCATGTTAATTTACATTTTCGTAGACCTCCAGATAGTAATTTGTTATATTGAGGACCTTCTTCTGATTTTCTTTAATATTATTTCAAATTAACTGTGACCTTTAGATTCAACTTCAGTAAGCACCAAGGGGCATATCAGCAACAACCGGCGATAATTATCGCTAAGCGCACTTAGCGCTAAGATAATTATCGCCGGCTAGCGTGGATTTTTATCGCTGAGATAGCATGCGATTAGCAACGCTTATCTCAAAAGCGATAAAAATCATCACGCTAACAGCCAGACATGAGATTATCGCTAGAAACCCAGCGATAATCTCACGCAATGTGGCGTTAGCTTGATGATAGGGACTAACAAACTTAGCCATGATATCCACCTTCCATTGGATGTCATGGCTAAGTCAGTCCTGAAGCAGGCGTAAGGAAAGTAGCGATAACAGGGGTTATCTCTACTTTTCTTGCTGCTATGCTTCATAGCGTGGGGCTTGATGATAGGAGAAATGTCGCTCAGCAACATTTCTCCTGTCATGTCAGGTCAGGAACGCCCACTTTGCATCTCATTAGAGATGCAAAGCTGGGCGTTAGGAATCTCTACGCTAACGCAAGTTTTCACGCGTTAGCGTGAGCTTGCTAATTAGGCGATAAAATTATCGCCGCTTTTCGGCCGAAAACGGCCGCAAAAGTGGTGATAATTCTATCGCCTCGCCTTGCTGATATGCCCCCAAGTCTGGGAATGGAAAGTGAGAAAGAGAGACTCTGGGTTGGCCTAAGTCTCCAGTTAGTGGACTGCCCGGAGCTCTCATGGCTTCATGCCTTTACTTTACCCAATGATAACCTGGAAGAAGAAAGGTGGAAGGGGAAGAGGTCCCGGGCGTTAGCGAGGCGACAGAATTATTAGAAGAATGTAGCTCCTCATGCTTGAGTGAGTGTCAGGTCCATGGTGTGATTGTGACATAAGTGTGTGCCCTATATCCGAATTCTAATAAATATTATCATGGCTGTGGTGTTACTAAATGAAAATTTCCTCATTGATTTTCTTTTTCTAGCCAGCACCAAGGCTCCTGTGATGCCACTTTGTACCAGGGAAGCTAAGTATATGGTACCTGATAGTGGACGTGTATAAGGAAAAGTGTGTCGTATTGGCAGTGTCATAATCTATGTTGAATAGGAATGTGTCTTCTACTATGTCTTGCACGTGGTACAAGGTGAAGATATGATTTGTTTTCTTAAGTATCTCCTCTGCTTTGGTGAGGACAACACCTGCATCCGATACACATGGAATGAATGTGTCTTTGTATGCTGATAGCTGCACCTCCCCACCCTAGCCCAGCCATACCATACAACAAAATAGCTAAACAGTCCAACCACAGCCTCCTTTCATAATGCAACTCAAGGATAAAATGGAAAGAGTGGGCTTCGATGCAAATCCGCGACTCAAAATGAATGAATGGAAGTTAGAGTGTGTTCTCTTCCTTGAGGAAATCCACACCCCTACCTGCTTGTGGTACACATGACGAATTTGTGTCTGGGTACCGAAGGAGCCTGATACCAGCAAGTGTAGGGAACTACGGAGAGCACTCCGCTCTGGATTGAGATTGTTTTAATCATATTCTGTCTCTAATACAGATTTCTGTTGCCCAGGAATGTTTTTGTTTCATTCTACTGTGCTGTTATGTTCACATTATTTTTACTAGTATTGCTGAAGTGACCAAGACACTGGTCTCACACTACATAGGGAACATATGTGTCGAACTGAACCCTGGATCTCTCTTGCAGCGCTTGCAATGATGCTGTCAATAACCATTCACAATTCACTTCATACCTTTTCTATATAATATGGGGATTACAAACTAGTTATGCCGTTTTTTTAGGTTGTGTGGATGAACACTTGTGCACTGCTGAACAATTTCGTAAATGCTTGTTTTTGCTATCATTCTGCAGCACCTAGAGGGTCTGCGCAAATCAGGAAGTCAATATTGACCCCCGCAACAGTGGCGTAACACAAAATGATGCCCCCCCCCTGCACTTTGGCCTCCCATATATCACAGATATTCATTGCCCGTGGGCTAAATGCCCACCCCTGAATGGTTGAGAGGACTCTTAATGGTTGCAACCCCCTCACCCCCACACACACCACAGGGACTACATGGGCCTCCATTACGCCCCTGCCCTTCAGCATGGTCGTTTTCATATATGTGCTACTACACACCAGAAAAACACAGTCACTGAAAAATGTTAGTTAGGAAAGAGTAGGCGTTGTTGCTACTTCGGTGGAGATGAAAATGGAAAAACTAAATATTCTGAGCAGTACACCAGATGGATCTTGTTACAATGTGCACAAGAATTAAAAAGTCAAATGTATTTACTGTTCAAGCACGGTTATGCCAAACACACATATTCTGTACACATTACATTAGCTGCTGGGGCCCTGTACAAAATTGATAGCATTGCTGTTTTAAATTTAAAGCATACTGCATTGTGAGTACTGAAATAACTTCATTTGCGATGGTTTTCCTTCAGTGAATTCGTGTGGAACTTGATCATCCCATTGCCCTTTGCCATGAAGAAAGGCGTGCATCATCCCTTCAGCAAAATGTTAGAACAGGTATTAAAAGCTATGATGGCACACATAAAAGAGAGCACATGTATTTTCATATTGACACCAATGAGTTGGCGCATTTTAAGATATTGCCTCCATAACTAATACCGATGTTGCAAGAAAATTCTACTTATGTACAGCTTGTGTCCTCAGATGGCAAACATCAAACCTTCAGCAAGAGAAAAATAAATACTATTTAAATGTTCCCCTGATTGCTTCCTTCTGTCTAGAAACGGACCATGGTTTGTTCATTTTAATGGCTAAGAGTAAGTACATTTTATTGTATATGAGGAATTAAAATCATTACACAAGGTTAAGAAGTGTGTTAAAAATTGACGACTGGTCATGACAGTTAACTTACATTTGATTAAATAGACAAAAACAGACAATAAATTTAAAATAGCAATGATCTGTAAATGTTTTTTAAAAACAGTTTGTAGAAACTTCATATAGCTGCTCATTTTGGATACACTTTTTGTGTTTAGGCAATGTCTTGATCCATCATTACAACTTGACAATTTGTTTGTAAGCATGATCCATTTTATTAGGTCGAGCCTGGGTACTACGCATGCGCTGTCTGCAGGAACTGATGTAATCACCATACAACTGTAATCCCGCCTACTGCTTGTCATTGGTTCAATCCTGAGTTGGTCTTCTTTGCTGGCTCCTCATTGATTGGCACTTCCTATACCTCCCTTCCATGTTTCGCATCCGCCAACTACAATTTCCTTACACTGTAGGTGTTTATATTTCCTTTGGAGACTACTTCTTTAGTTTCCTGCTCGTATTACACTGTGGGTGGCCATGCATAACTTTAATATAGATGGGCGCCGCGATTATGGTTCCGCACAGAGCCTGTTTTTATGTTTCTTGTTAACAGTGGCGGCCGCATGCCTTCCTTTTGTTCTGTGCGGCTCGCCCAATTCTGTCACAAAAAATATAAAAAATTTTTTTTAATGCAGCATGGCATGTTTAACAATAGCAAGTGCATACTTTTCATTTCTTCGGAGTAAGCATGGGGGAAGGACCAATCCCTCGCCACAGCTCGAAGAGGAGTCCCCTTTGCTGATACTCATTGTTTTTTATAAAACATTGCTTTAACAAAAGTGGCTGTGCATTTCTGTTCTTCGGTGTAAGCACTGGGTGTGGCCGGTCCCTCCCCACAGCTTGAGAAGTCACCTCTGCTAAAACTCATTGTTTTATAAAATATTTATTTTTACAGCGCAGCAATCTTTTCTTAGGAGTAAGTAGGGGGGTGAGACTAATCCTGCCTCGCTGAAAGTAGTTTAGTATCTTATATGGGATCCCAGGCCGGAATGACTGCCTGGAGAAACAGGAAGTGGGCGGACTGCAACTCCTAGGTAATGCACCTCCATCTCCAACTTCGGACCACACAATAAATTCAGATATAAGCACTGTCCAGCAGACTTGCTTGCCGTTCAGCGGTGTTATTGGTAAATTAAAATATTTGCCTCAGATCACACTGTTTGGTTAAATTCGGAAGCTGTAATTAATCCAGGTTTCTTGGTTTCACTTTCTGCCTCCTGACTGTGAATGGCTGCACATCATTTACTGCACACAGGCTCCACGCTTTACGGTTCAGCAGGGCTCCTGCTTTATATGTTTCTTTTTAACCGTGGTGGCCTTGCGCCTTTCTTTTGATCTGCGAAGCTCACCCAAATCTATAATAATATATGATGTTTTTTTATGTAGAGCCTCAGCTTTAACAATACAGATGCCAGTTTCCAACCTGTAGGGAATATACCCGAAGTGTTAACCTTGCTGCTCTGAGATCTTGGCCAAAATCAACTGTACGGCTGTATTTGCGTTTGTAAAATGGATACCAGTACCCAGCACACATGCTCACCTCAGAGCTGCTGCTCTGGCCAGTTTGGTGTATTATCGGTAAAATAAAATCTTTGTCTCAGATCAAACAATTTGGTTAAACTGAGAAGCCGTGATTAATCCAGGCTTTTTTGGTTTCACGTTCTGCCCAGTTATCCATGTGATTTATTAGCCTGCTTTGTGATTGGATGTTTTGAGACCTGCTGATTGTACACATCAAACAGCTACTGAAGCCAAGTAAAATATCTTTTTGTTTTCCCCGTGGTTGAAGTAGCCCGTGAGACTTCTTCATGTGCTCTCATTTTGAGGGTTGCAATTGTTTGCAGTTGGTCGTTAATTAGAGGAGTGTCCACCTCCCCACTTTATAAATGCCGCTGACCGCGGCCCCCGCAGGGGGCCACTCGGCGGTCGGCGCCTTAGTGGCCCCGGGGCCCCGGTCACCCCTCCCCACTCCCTCCTTCGGGGGGGGGCGGGGGCAGGGATCCTGATTGTGCCCCCCTCAGTGTCGGGGGCCGGAAGTGACGCGCAAGGCGCGTCACTTCCGGGCCCAGGTGTGAGGGGAAGGCTATTTAGCCTTCCCCCACCCTCACTGGCGACCTCTTTGTCGCCCACCTCGCCTTTTGACGGTCGCTGGCTGCTCGTCGCTGATTTCCGGGTTCCACGCCGCATCGGTAATCGTCGCTGCCCAACTTTGACGGTGAGTCTTGTTGCTTCCGCTCCGCCCCGGCCCCGTCCCTGGGCAGTACCAGGTCGACGGGGCCCCTGTGGCTTGGATGACCACGGGCGGAGGGGGCACAAGATCAAAGTGGGAGTCGAATTTGTATGTAGTGCGGCGTGGATTTGTGCGGCAATGAGCAGTACGTTTAATCGCCTGCAGTCGCTCGTGGGGGAGTGAGAGCATTATTGTCGGGTGCCGTCAGAAGTTTAAGCGTGTAGGGCACGTTGGTGCCGAGCGTTACGGTGGTTATGGATAAGGCCTGGGAATATTGTGTTGTACTAAAGGAGAGGAGGTTAGCACCCCCCCTTGACAAGGATGGTAGAGGTCCCAGTGGCCTTGCCAACGCATATACGGTTAAGGCACTGCCACTTACTTCGCTCCCCCCCCCCCCACCGCTTTTGGCGTCCATGCCTTTGGGGGTCGCGCTTATCTTTCTCTCGCTGGCGATCCCGGTTAACGAGTACACCCAGCAGCCCCGTGTATCGAGCTGGGCTCCGGAAGGATTTGGTTTTGCCGCGGTATGCGGGTACCCAGTCCATTGCGGCAGGTATTCAACGTCCTGCGCTAACTCTATGGGTCTAGAACAGGCGCACGGTTTCCGTGGCATGTGTACAACTTAGGGATTTTACTCGCAGCTTTCCAACGCTCTTTTGTTTCAGGTGGGCGGGGCAAAGAGCTTTTCGCTGCCGATTTATAACACCCCCTCCCCCGCGAGCTCCGAAGTATGGGGGGGGGGGCTTTGTTGGTGTTGACCCGGCGGCGGCGTCACCATTGCGGCGAGTTCGCGCTCGCTCATTTAAATACGTGTATATGTAAATTATCCAGGGTCGCTGGTTTATACCCGTTTGTTTATATTTAACCGAGCTTTTGGGGTCGTGCCACATCTCGGGCCCTGGGCAAATCACTTAATCTCCCGTGCCTGTATGGGTTTAAATACAGGGTGAGATGGGTCCCAATAACCTTAGGGGCGAGTACATGGAAGCACAAATAATCGAACAACCTGCCCCGGGGGCTTCCAGAGGCTTGAGTTACGAAAATCTAGGAGGAAGGCGATTGTCCCCGCGCCCCTCAGTGCGGAGGGCTTTCCACGGTCTCGCTTGGGCCCGTGGCCGCCCGGTGAGCGAGCGCGCGCTATTTAAAATACAGCAGGAGAGATGCGGAGTCGGGCCATTTAAAGCGTTTCAAATAACTTCGGGTCCAGTGCGCGCTAGGTAAATATAACCTTCAGGTCGAGCGCGCGCTATGTAAATAAATGTAATAAGCGGGATGCTTAGTCGGGTCATTCCAAGCGCGATCATAACTTCGGGTCGAGCGTGCGCTATGTAAATACAACAGGCCTAATGCATGCGGAGACGGGTCATTTCATAGCTCAATGTTAAGTCTGCTGCCTACGGTCGTAAAGGGTCTCACAGGACAGGGGTTCGAGTCCCGGGAACGCGTTCAAAATGTCATAGAAATTTCGAAATCATCTTTCTAAATCACAACGATGCTTAACCCACCGCTTGCGTCTAACACTCCCATTACCTTGGGGTTATCTCGACGCTACATAGGAGGTGCCTTTGCGGCGGGGGCAGCATGATAGAGGTGGGCACCGCTGCATCTGGCCGGTGGGGCGATGGCTAAATGGGCAACCTAAACTTCAGTGGTGTGGCGCAGGTGCGCACCAGTTGCCGTGGTTGGGGTGGGGGTCGGGGCGAGCGAGGTGGGCATTGTAAGAAGTGATATGTATGACCACCCGTTGGGCTCTCGCTCTGTGCTCCAGATCCCCCCCCCCCCCCCAAGGGGAGGGCTGCGAGCCGCGGGTCGCGTCGCAGTCCTGGACAAAGCATTTATTCCCCGTGTGTATGCAATATGTAATGTAAAGTGTGCCAATAATTGTGTAGGCACGCTACGATAAAGGCAATGAACGCAGATTTGGTCGTGTTCGTTCACGCGAGACTGTGATTTTGGGGCAAATCGGCGCCAGGAGGTAGTATGGGGGGAGGGCGCAAGCGAGCACCATGCTGCTTGCCAGGTTCAGGGTGGGGATGAGGGCAGACGCGAACAGGGTGTGCATGGTTAACGTGATGTATGAGCACCTGTGTCCTCTCTCCCCCCCCCCCCCCACTCTCCCCCCCCCTTTTTTCTTGCGGTACAGCCACGCCTTTTCGTGTATGCATATTTCTTGCGCTTATGCTGGTTTCTTTTGCAGTACATTCGTCCGCTTTCACTGACTGGAGGATTATTAATTGGCGACAGAGAGACGCGAGACAAACACCATCCGTATTCGGGGCTCAGACGGGAATAAGAGAGAACAACCGCTAAGTGATGGACAGCCAAGGATTATCCCCCCCCCTTTTCACACCAGGGACACAGGTTGAGGAGTCTGTGCCGGACACTTCGGAGGAAGCACGGATTGCCGCTTTCCTGGAGCTGACGAGGGCCAAGGGTTTAGCTTGGGCGACGGAACTATTGAAAGCCAGTACCCCCCCAGACTCTGGGATAGCGATGGACGGTCCGGCTACGGATAAGGATGTAGGGGAGGTTGCGGGCCCGTCACGGTCGAAAAGAATCCGCCGCCCGACGAGCAAAGACTTTCCGGTAGAACAGCCACCGGCTCGGAATAGAGCGGCCCCTCCTCACAGGCCCCCAGCGCCCCCCCAGGCGGCGGTTAGCTTGGGGACGGGGGCGCACAACGGTCTGCCTGGCCCGCCACAGGCGTCATTTGCCTCAGCAGAGGATTTGGGTAAGCTTGCAGACACTTTAAAAGACTTCATGGCTGAGGTCAGATCCGGTCTGCTGCTTGCCAGGTCACCCCTAGGGGTTGGTCCGGCCGCCCCACCGCCGCCGACTGTTATCCCGGCGCCGGGGGGCTTCACGCAGGTGTGGTGTCAGCCGCCGGCTGCGTTGGAACCCCCTCCGCATCCCACACCCCCAGCTGCTGCTGTGGCCGAGAGCGCGGCAAGTGCGGTTGATACTGCAGTAGTGGTTCCCCCAGCGGTACCGACGCCGGCACCAACGCTAGCCGTAGCACCTAAGCCTCTAGTTACCACTGCCCCGCTAGTATCGGGCCGCTGTTCACTCGCTTGGATGGTCCCTCTAGTGGCCAAAGAAGGGATTTGGCGCAGGGAATTTATTGATATCTTCACCCTTCTCATGCATGGGGCGGAGGGGGTAGATACCAGGAGGATGGGCAACAAGGAAGAGGACAAGCGGGTGCGGTATCATGTATATCCCACCAAAAATATTGTGACTTGGGGTCAGGCCTTTGCCATTTTTGCGGCAGTGATAGTGGAGAAATTCCCAGATGAAGGGCCTGGTCTCTTCCACTATGCAAGCGTGATTACTGAAGAGGCTGCTAAGGGTGGGGGCATGGGATGGTACCACTATGACTGTGACTTCCGCAGACAGAGAGCAATCTGCCCAGATCTTGAATGGGACCAGTTGGAGGTCCGTTTATGGGTAAAACACATGGGCAAGCATACTGAGGGGTCTACGACGAAGTCAGGTACAGAGAGCGGCGTAAAGAGCAAAGAGAAAGAGGATAAAAAGGAGAGGAAATGGGAGAGCAGGAAGTCCTTTCGGGGCGGGCGTGGGGGGGGTCGCAGGCCTGGCTTTCGGGCACGGTCTTCTGGAACTTGCAGGCTCTTCAATGCAGGGTTCTGCTCCTGGGACAAATCATGCCGTTTCTCCCACAACTGCAGCGTGTGCGGGGCCCCCTATGCCGCTACCGCATGCTCCAAGCGCGACACCCCCGACAAGCCTTCATCCAGCAAGTAGCCCGGGGGGCTCCCCCCCTCCTGCGCTTTGGCCCCCTGCGTACACAGCTGCCAGCGCGCATGACCTAGCCCCACACGACCATGTGAAAGGGCCCTCTCCCATCTGCGTAAAGAACCTCCTCAGCGCACTCCGCGGTTACACTGGCAAGGAAGGGTCCCTCATTTCTGAGGGTTTCTTAGACGGTTTCCGCATTCCTTATCAAGGCCCCTTAGTGAGCAGGGATGCGGAGAATCAGAAGTCAGCTAGGGAACACCCGGAGGTAGTGCGGGATAAAATAGCGAAGGAGGTGTCTTTGGGCAGGGTGGCGGGCCCATTTTCATCACCCCCTATGCCCCACTTTGTGATTTCTCCCCTGGGGGTGGTACCAAAAAAGGAGCCAGGGGCTTTCCGACTTATCCACAACCTATCACACCCAGAAGGGGACTCCGTGAATTCCTGGCTGGACGAAGGTAAATGCTCAGTGTCTTACTGCTCCCTAGACCTGGCAGTCGACATGATCAGGAGGGCAGGGAAGGGAGCCTGGTTGGCCAAGTCTGATATCGAATCGGCCTTCCGGCTCCTGCCAGTACACCCGGACAGCCAACACCTTCTGGGCTTCAAGTGGGGGGACCAGGTCTTTTATGATAGGTGTATGCCCATGGGATGCTCGGTGTCTTGTGCGTACTTTGAGGCGTTCAGCTCCTTCCTACAGTGGGCCTTAACAAACAGGTATGGCATTGAGGGAGTGACCCACTACCTGGATGATTTCCTTTTTATCGGGGGAGCTGACTCGCAAGATTGTGCACGGGCGCTGCAATGTTTCAAGGAATTGGCAGGACACTTGGGCGTACCTTTAGCTCCTGGTAAGACCGAGGGTCTGGCGCAGGTTTTGGTATTCTTGGGCATCGAGTTGGACACGGTAAAGGGCGTGTCCCGACTCCCTGCGGATAAGGTACAGGCCCTGCGTCAGGAGATCTGCGAACTACTGGGTAGGGACAAGGCTACTCTAGGTGAAATCCAATGCCTGCTAGGGACCCTGAATTTTGCGCTAAAGGTCATACCCATGGGGAGGGTCTTTGCACGCAGGCTAGCTAGGGCGACTGCTGGTATAAAGAAGAAACATCACTGGGTCAAGTTGGGGACAGGGCTGAAGCAGGATCTGGCGGTATGGAGCGAATTCCTCGCCTGCTTTAACGGGACGGTTATTTGGAAGCAGCCCTGGATTGATAGTCAGGAACTCTGTCTTTTCACAGATGCCTCAGGCAGGGAAGGTTTTGGGGCTATCCTGGGCGAAGAATGGTGCGCGCAGGGATGGCCCAATGTTTGGCGCAGGCGTAGGATCACCAAAAATGTTACTGTGTTGGAGCTCTTCCCGATTGTTGTTGCATTACACCTATGGCCGGCGGCATTGTCAGACAGAAAGGTGGTTTTCTGGTCTGACAACATGGCGGTCGTTCAGGCAATTAACAACCAGTCCGCCAGGTGCCGGCTGGTGCTGTGCCTACTAAGGGAGTTGGTCCGGGCTTGCCTGCGTATCAATGTGGAGTTTAAAGCCAGGCACATTGAGGGGATTCAAAATGTGGCAGCTGACGCTCTTTCTCGTTTTCAGTGGCTCCGATTCAGGGAGGCCTGGCCGCGGGCGAGAGCGCAGATGACCCCATTCCCGGACCATCTATGGAGGATCCTGCAGTGGGACTGAGCCTGAAAGCGATGGGAGAAAGAGCTCTGGCCCCAGGTACCAGAAAGCGTTACAGCGCCCACATGGCAACATTCAGAGCAACTTCTGTGGCACTGGGTACTTCAGGTGCTGCGTTGGTGTCCCAGGTCCGAGCATTCCTGGTGTGGGCTAGGGGACAAGGGAAGAGCCGCTCATGGGTGGGCAGTCACTTGGCAGCCGTAAGCCACGACACTAGGTTGTCTGGCGGGGCGGATCCCACTAACTCCTATCCCATCCGGGCCGCCTTGAAGGGTTGGGCTAGGGAGGAGCCCAGGGCCCCTGATAATCGAGCGCCCATTGATTTCGAAATCCTGAAAGGCATGCTAGGGGCTCTCGAGTTAGTCACCTACTCTCATTACGAGGCCACGCTGTTTTCAGCCACATTCTGCTTAGCATTCTTCGGGGCTTTCAGAGTCAGTGAGTTAGTGGCTAGGTCCAAGGTCGACTGTTCAGGGGATGCGCTGGCAATTTCAGACGTGTCCATTTCCGGGTCCCTGACCATTCTTTTACGCAAGTCCAAGACTGATCAGTCGGGGCGGGGGATCAGGGTGGTTCTCCAGCCCCTAGGTGACCCCAGGTTCTGCCCAGTACAATGGGTAAAGGCGTTTTTGGAACACAGACCGCCTGGCCCTGGTTATCTCCTGTTGCATTCAAATGGTACCCCTGTAACTAGATACCAGTTCGAGCAGGTAATCAGGGCCAGTTTAGCCAGGGCGGGGCTCGCCCGGCCGGACAGAATGTATTCCAGCCACTCCTTCCGCATTGGCGCTGCCACCGCCGCTCACCTGGCGGGATTAGAGGCCGCTCAGGTGAAGAAACTGGGGCGTTGGGAATCTGATTGCTATAAGATATACGTTCGCCCGTGAGGCAGCGGTCAGTAATGTGTTTGTGATTTATGGTGTGTATCGTTGAAATCACCCTTTCTGATTAAATAACTTGTGTGCACACCATGTCTCCTCTTTATTAGGACGAGTGGTGTGGGTGATCGGGCATTCATTTGTCGCCCGGGCGGCCCAATGGGCATTGCACCGTAATTGGATGCGACACTTCCCGCAGACCGAAGTGGAATGGATGGGGGTGCCGGGGATGAGATGGTTCGAACTCAGGAATAAGATCGAGCAGAGACTAAGAGCACACGGGTCCACCTTGCCCCACCTGTTGGTGATACACCTGGGCGGTAACGACCTTGTTACCCTAGGGAGACGATTGCTGTTATTAGCCATGAAAAGAGACTTAGGGGAAATCTGCAAACGTCTGGGCGAGTGTGAGATCGTGTGGTCTGAGATTATCCCCCGCAGGTCTTGGCGGGGAGCTAAATCCTTGGAAGCGGTGGAGCACTCCAGGAGGCGCATTAATGGAGCAATGCGTAAGTTCACAGCCCAAAGGGGTTTGGGCTTTATTCGCCATGAGATGATTCGGGGGAATGTGAAGGGGTACTTCGACTTGGATGGAGTACACCTCTCCCAAATAGGCATGGACCTGTTTTATTGGATTTAAGCGAAGCATTGGTGAATAGAGGGTGCAGGTAAAGAGCTAGGTTGGTGGGGGGCCCTGGCTGCGACGGTTAGCCGCCTCCAGGGCTGTGGCGGAGTTACAGGGCGATCTGGAAGCAGGCCGGTACAAAGGGTACCTCTGCGCGGCACCACGTGGTGCCTGAGCCAAAACGAGGAGCCTCCAGAGAGGTCCCGGAAGCCGGTCGGCGCCCCGCTAGGCCTGCGGGCGGTTGTGGGCCTGAACAACCGGGGGCTTGCTATGCGACGCTCCGCCCCGAGAGGGGGGGTGTGAGTAGAATTTCAACGGCACGTGATCGAAAAAAGAATCACTTGGGGGGCAGCACTTGCGGGTCGTTCCCGTGCTGCCCGGCTCATCAGGCGGGGCAGGTGAAGTAGATGGCCGCCTGCCCTTGGATCGCCCGTAAGATAACCCACCTATTACATATCCTGGAATTATGTAATAAATCCTGCAGCATTTGTTACCCATTTACAACTGTTTCTTGTGTCTTCTTTGGGTAACCTAAATTTGGGGGAAGGGGGTGAGCGGGGTGCCCCTGGGGGTACTATGCCGCTGACCGCGGCCCCCACAGGGGGCCACTCGGCGGTCGGCGCCTTAGTGGCCCCGGGGCCCCGGTCACCCCTCCCCACTCCCTCCTTCGGGGGGGGGGCGGGGGCAGGGATCCTGATTGTGCCCCCCTCAGTGTCGGGGGCCGGAAGTGACGCGCAAGGCGCGTCACTTCCGGGCCCAGGTGTGAGGGGAAGGCTATTTAGCCTTCCCCCACCCTCACTGGCGACCTCTTTGTCGCCCACCTCGCCTTTTTACCCTCCCTACCGCTTACCCGGCGTGGTGTGGTGGGGTGGGGTTTTTGGCTGAACGTTTTAATGTTTTATTTTTCGTTGCAGGCGGAGTTACAGGGCGATCTGGAAGCAGGCCGGTACAAAGGGTACCTCTGCGCGGCACCACGTGGTGCCTGAGCCAAAACGAGGAGCCTCCAGAGAGGTCCCGGAAGCCGGTCGGCGCCCCGCTAGGCCTGCGGGCGGTTGTGGGCCTGAACAACCGGGGGCTTGCTATGCGACGCTCCGCCCCGAGAGGGGGGGTGTGAGTAGAATTTCAACGGCACGTGATCGAAAAAAGAATCACTTGGGGGGCAGCACTTGCGGGTCGTTCCCGTGCTGCCCGGCTCATCAGGCGGGGCAGGTGAAGTAGATGGCCGCCTGCCCTTGGATCGCCCGTAAGATAACCCACCTATTACATATCCTGGAATTATGTAATAAATCCTGCAGCATTTGTTACCCATTTACAACTGTTTCTTGTGTCTTCTTTGGGTAACCTAAATTTGGGGGAAGGGGGTGAGCGGGGTGCCCCTGGGGGTACTATGCCACCTGCCTAGCTGCCGCTGAGCCCAGTTTGAGGTGTTATCAGTGAAATGAAAAAATTGTCTCATATCACGCAATTACTTAAACTCGGAGGCTGCGATTAATCCATATTTTTAGGTTCCACTTTCTGCCTCCAGATCCTTCCGCTTGATTAGCTTGCTTTGCGATTCGATGTTTTCGGACCTGCTGATTGCAACCATCAAACATCTTATGCATATACACAACCACTACACTGGAGAAAAAAACATAGGGGCAGATCTATGTCGGAGATGCGCCACTTTTACGCCGCCGTTGCGTCACTTTTGTGACGCAGCGGCGGTGTAAACCCTGCGCCACGTGGCGCCATATTTACATCGTGACGCATCTATGGAGATGCGTCACGATGTAAAGCCCTGCGCCACGTAAAACCTGCGTCAGGTTTCACGTGGGCGTGTCGACATAGGGGGGGGCGTTCCGTCGCAGGAACGCCCCTGAAAAGTGACTCAGTCAAATCTATAAGATTTGACTGAGTCACTTTCCCAACGCTGATGCGCCAAAACCCTGCGCCTGCTTGAAGCAGGCGTAAGGCTTGACGCACCATGTTAGGGATAGGGTTGGTTGGAACAGTGCTGGAGTTGCGTCGCGCTTGCGACGCAACTGAAGCACTGCGCCAACCTTACGCCATTGGATGCGTCACGCATCTGTTTATCCCTGCGCCATGATGCGCCGCATTATAAATGCGGCGCACCATGTGTGGCGCAAGGGTAAACTTGCGTGACGCATCATTCCTGGCGCATCCTTGCTGATTTGCAGGGATGCGCCAGGCAACATAAATCTGCCCCATAAATTAAACACATTGGGGCAGATTTACAAGCCCCTTGCGCCACTTTTGCGTCACTTTTAACATGGGGAAAGTGACGCAAGCGTGGCGCAAGGGGCTTGTAAATCTGCCCCATTGCCTTTTACATTGCCAATAGCTCTAACTTTCGCAATTGCGAGACCTATTGCATTGTAAATAATTGTGTAAACACGCTCGAGCTTGACCCCTTCCGGCAGCCGTCATAGGAGGTGAACTAATCACTTGGATTAGTAATCTCAGAGCCTGCACCTTAGGTTTGTGAATGATTCCGAGGGCCAAGATAATCTAAATTATATTTTGGAAAGAGCATAAATCTCATTGATATGTTTTTCTGTTGTAATGACTTATGTAGCTGGTCCGATCGTTAATATTGAGCGTGCGGAGAGTTAGATTCCGTGATTAAATTTGAAACTGTTTTTTGCCAACTCAACTCCATGGTGTTTTCCATGCGGTTTAACAATATTGTTTGCGTTTTAATTGCCATTTTGAGAGCCAGCCTCGTTGGTTTATTTTCCCAGATGGTGCCTATTTCAAGAGCTTGGATCACCTCCAACACACGTCTGGACCATGGGTTGCAAATCTTTTTCCACCTTCTATTATTGAACCAATAACCTGTTACAGACTGTCTTTCTTTGAAATTAATAATGAGATGACGATACTTTATAAAGTCGGTTTTACATACCTGGGGGCAGATTTATGATTCCCGTTGCGCCATCGGAACGTCACTTTCTGTGACGTTCCGTGGCGCAGAAGCCTGCGTGATATTTATCAGGCAGCACTGAGCCACTTTTTTTGGCTTAATGCTGCCTCATAAATATCAGTCCCTTTAACGCAGTGTTCTGCGTTAAAGGGGCGTGCAATGGGTGTTGCTGGGGGCGTTCCCAGCAACATCCATGGCCTTTTTACACTGCCCCAGATTTACGAGAAATCGTAAATCTGAGGCAGCGCCAAAAGCTTACGCCTCCCCAGGGGAGGCGTAAGGGAGGCGCAACGGGGAGAAATATCTTTATTTCTCCTCGTTTTTCCTTTTTCTATGTGTGCTGCATTCTGCAGAACCAATACAAAGAGGAAAAACCTCTTGTGATTATTTTTGTACAGAAAGGTTTCCCTTCCTGTACAAAAATATTCATCCCCGCAACGCAGGCACCCTTGCACCATGGTGCAGAGGTGCCTGCGTTGGCGCAGGCAGCCCAATGTGCGCCGGCGCAGGGGAAAAGGACAGGAATGCGCCGCATTTTATAGATACGGCGCATCCCTGCCCTTTTCTTTTGCTGTAGGGAAGCGCAGCAGGGAGGCCTGCGCTTCCCTACGGCAAAACCTCATAAATCTGCCCCCTGGTCTGTCTGAGTAAAAAAACTCCAGGCGCAATTGCGCTCTTGTGCTCTTTTTCAAGTGGAAGAGTTTTCTATTTAGTCCATGGTGGGTGCAATCCGATCTGGGAATCCCCTGTCCTTGCAGGTCAGGGCAGGCAACAGTTTCCCTCTTGCTATCTTTAAAATTGAGCTAGTGGGTGGATTTTGTAATTCGATGTGAAATTGCATACGCCGAAAGTGACAGTAGCTCCTCTGTGTTTCATATTTGCTAATGGTCGTCTTGCTGTATCTTTTTCCGTTAGCCATAAACTGAGATACTTATACACTTCAGTATAGCCCAAAATGGATGAACCAGAGTGCCTTGTTTTTGGGATTTATTCACCTTTTTACCTAGAATAATTACTTTTGATTTATTATTGGGTTAATTAAAACTTAGGGCCTGATCACAATGGAGGGGGTCCGGCACCGGCAGGCTGCGGTGGCAGGTTCACAGCCATTGTAAGGCCATTCACCGCCCACCAGATTGTGATGGAGGGCGGATAGCCTGACCGCCATGGGTCCGACAGAGGCAATCATTACGATTGCCTGTTGGACCTGTCCGCATCCACAGAATGTTGGTGGTGCCTAGCAGGCACAGCCTGCCAGATTAGGATGCTGGATCCCCACCAGCCTTTCCATGGCGGTTCCCCCACCATGGAAAGGCTGGTGGGGATGTACTTTGTGGGCCTGTAGACCTGGGCACGTTGAACTTCCACTTGGGGGGCAGAGGTGCCCCCCTACAATTCCCTGCACCATGTAGCAGTCAACGCATGGTGCCTGTCACGTAGTGCAGGGAAATGTTCAAGGTGCATTTTTAACCTTGGAGCGGGTGCTGCAGCTAGCAGCACCCGCCGCAATGTTAAAAATTGCAGATGCAACCGCCATGGTGGCGGGACTGCCACCTCATAGGCGGGCGGTCCCCATCCCCGGGACAAGGGCGGACGGACTGAAGTGCGTCCTTCATCTTAATGAGCCCCTTAGTAACTAGGTTTTAATCATGTAACTTATTTAAGGGTATCTGAAGGGCAATATGGGTTAGGCCCAGTAATACCATGTCATCTGCGTACTAAAACATTTGAAGATGATCGATGTATATTCTGGGAGGAAATGATCTTGCTTTGCTTATTGCATTCCCATGTCCTGTGTGTTAAAAAATAAAAGGCCTGGAAAGCATCCCTGTTTGATAACTTCATTTGCTTTATAAGATGATGTAACAGTGTTTCATCCAGTTTTAGGGTATGATTACGAGTCTGGTGGGCACGGCAACGGCAGTCATTTGACCGCCCTATTACTATTATGGCAGTCGGACCACTATTGCCCTGATGCAGTTGCCAGGGAACCACCATTTCCTGCCAGTGTTGCAGCGGTCAGGAGGCATCAATATGCTTGGCGGGACCACCACAGTCCGCCAAGCATATTAGGAGTTTACTCTCCGTCATAATTGTCATGGCGGTTCATCCTCCATAAAAACCCTGGCACAGAGGAAACAACTTGTGCCTCTCTACCTTGGGGTGCATGCAGGGGGGCACAACATGTGACCCCCTGTGTGAATGCACCTAGTTCCTGCATAGCATGGACTTTTCAGTCCATGCCGTGCAGGAACTGTTTTTGATGTACCCATTGCCGTGCCCATTTTCAGCGCACTGCTGTGGGAACGTCAAAACAAAAGCTCGACAGACACAAGTTACACTCGTAATTTGCCAGTCAGGCCAACCACGGCTTTGGCGGTGCAGTGGCAGGGCAGACCCGGTGCCGCACTGCCAAAGTCATAATAAGGCCCTTACTTTTCTGAAGCAGAGCTAGGCATGGCTATTAGTAACAGAAACAAAATTGTGCACACAGACTAGAGTTACAAAATGTGTAATTCAAAAGGAATGATTAGAGTTGACAAACATAATTATCATTTTATCCAAATTTACAATCTCCTTCCAGGATATTGAGCTAATCTTGTGAAGCTGCAGCTAATATTTCTAATTTGGTTCCTATATAAGGAGTACGAATCGGCAAATCTGCAAAGGTCTGGCTTTGGCAAGTTATTGCTTTTTTAGTTTCTTTTATTGTAACCATATGCCACAAAAAATAGAAAATAGAAAATATGCAGATATCTAAACATGGTTACCATATGCTTAAAATTATCACTTGTGAATACTCCTGGAGCCCGTCAGCCAGTCAGAGACCGACCTTTTAATTCCATAGGAAGGCGTTTCCGCCTTCAGGATTGCGATGCTCAGTTTCCCACAGGCTTTCCATGCTGGGCTTTCTGACATAGAAAGCCTGTCGGAAACCAAGTTTTTTTCCTTGCGGCCTTCAGTTGGGTGCCAGTTTCTAGTCTTTGTACTATATTTATATCACTTTTTATATTTATATGGCATAAACATTTGGCACTATTGGTCAGATTTAGGTCGATTAAACTGAAGCCCATCACAGTTCTGAGTGAAATTGAATAAACAATTTTTGCAGGTTATCCTTGCTTCCATAGTGCTGTTATTCTCAGCACTGGGGTCTGCTAGTGCAGTTGTGTGAAGGGCCCCGAAGGCAGAAAAAAACATGTAAATTTTTTTTTTTTTAAATCGCGGGGGTGCGCGCACCGTGCGCGCACGGTGAAAAACCATTAAAAAATTTTTAAAAAATTTAATACGTAGTTTATTGTAAAATAAATATATTAAAAAAAAATAATACATACATAACTTAGCATTTAAAAAACCGTACAAATTCACTGAAAAAACCATAGGTTTCACACACGTTATAGTTAGGAATTAGCATTTAAAAAACCTTGCAAATTCACTTAAAAAACCATAGGTTTCACAAATGTTATAGTTAGGTGGATATTTCACTCGTAAAAAACCAATGAAATTCCCCTGTTATTGTTACTTCAGATAACTATAACTCGCGCGACCGCAACTCTATCACAAGGATGATGTCATCAGTGATGTGAAGGGTGATGCCACTGACCATGTCATGAGTGATGTAATATGTGAGGTCATGAGCACAGGATTGCGGGCGCGCGAGTTATAGTCATCTGAAGTAACTATAACGGGGGAATTCCATTGGTTTTTTTACGAGTGAAATATCCACCTAACTATAACATGTGTGAAACCTATGGTTTTTTAAGTGAATCTATATATATATATATATATATATATATATATATGTACGCAAACTCAAGCTTAAAAAATCCTTTGCTTTGCAAAGCAATCGACGGAATACTACCAGCAATGCACTTGAGGTATCTCTTCAGGATGCCATACAGGACTTGTGGGATACTGAGGTTGTGGACAAATGCAACCATTCCAATTATCAGGATGATGTCAACCTACGGGGACCTGTTACATCATTCAGACCCAAATCCACATATAATCCCATCATGCCCCACGATGCATTGGATATTTTCAATGAAAACGTGGTCACTGAAATGAAGGTTTTGCATAAGGAAACTCAGATAAAGAGACGTTGTTACAACCGCCAAACGCAACAATATAATCAACTCATTCTAAAACTCAAGAGTGATAGAAAGATTATTGTTCGTCAAAGTGACAAGGGCGGCAACATTGTTCTGTTGACTAAGGAATACTATGACCATGAAGCCTTGAATCAACTTAATGATAGGAGCTGCTACATTCGCACTACAGCAGCAGCTATCCAGGTATCCAATAATGAGTTCCGTGGTAAATTGATCAGCTGGAAGAGACATAAACTCATTTCTGAAGCTGAATTCAACTTTCTGAGTAACGACAATCCTGTTATCCCCACTATGTATTTTATCCCCAAGGTGCATAAGGATCCAAACAGACCCCCGGGCAGACCTATTATTTCAGCCCGAGATGGCATGTATGAAAAAACGTCGCAGTATATTGACTTTTTCTTACAGGACTTTGTTAAATCATTGGATTCTTTTATACAAGATACAGGGGATTTCTTGCGCAAGATAAATAGGGTTGAATGGAGAGATGAGTACTGGATGTTAGCACTCGATGTGACATCACTGTATACCAGTATTGGGCACCGCGATGGTATCCAGGCCATCAAACATTTTTTATCACGCAAACCAGCTCAATTTGGGGTCCACAATGAAATGTTGATTGATATGCTAGAATGCTGTCTTCTTAACAATAATTTTATGTTCAACAGCTTACTGTACCGACAACTGAGAGGCGTAGCTATGGGGGCTTGTTTTTCCCCTAGCTACGCCTGTCTCCATATGGGCTATTGGGAGGAGATGATCCTCCAGAGGGACCATGCTCAATGCCTCAATGATAAAGTGGTTGTCTGGTTACGATTCATTGATGACTTATTTGTAATATGGAATGGATCTTTAGATGAGGCCAATGGTTTTATTGAGATTTTAAATGTCAATAATCTTAATCTTCATTTTACTGCAACATGTAGCCAAACCAGTGTCACTTTTCTTGATACAGAAATTTACATACGAGCTGGCAAATTAGAAACTAGGCTTTACCGCAAACCAACGGCAGGTAATTCGACCCTACACGCGACTAGTGCCCATCCGCCCCATCTCATTAAAAGTATACCCTATGGGGAGATGTTGCGCCTTAAGCGCGTGTGCAGTAATGATACGGATCTTAGAGTAGCACAGACTTTGAGTAAACAAAGATTCAGGCAGAGAGGCTACTCAGAGGGTGTCATTGAAAGTGCCATTACAAGATCCAATGCACTGAGCCGTGAGGATCTGTTGAAACCCACTTCTAGCATTACGGTTGTCACTACAATACACGGCAACCAAGAGGGTAATGACATGAATTCACCTAATGCTTTTAGAATTATCATGGGCTATAGCAAACAACAAGCGGAATTACGCAGAATCATAAACAGGAATTGGCCCATTGTGCGGAGCGATCCAATTATTGGTCCTTTGCTTCCGCAGCGTGTTACCATCACTTATAGTAGGGCCCCAACTATGAGACAAGCCTTGGTTAATACTAATCCTGAAACCATTGATAAAACGTCTTGGCTACAGCTCAATAGTGGGTTTTACAAGTGCAAGACATGCAAGGCCTGTACCCATGGTATCAATACTAAAGTATATATTGATCCATTTAGTAACAGACAGCGCAAGATCAGCAAGCTATTGACGTGCAAAACCGAGTATGCGATCTATGTCCTCACCTGTCCATGTAACCTTAGCTACATTGGCAGTACCAAGCTAGCGGTGCATAAGCGTATATTGCAACATTTACGTGCTATTTCCAACCAAGACAACACCTACCCCGTCGCTCGACATTTTAAAGAAGCACATAATAGCGACACTAGGGGGCTCAATTATTATGTCATTGATTCTATTGAGCCTAGTAGGAGGGGAGGTGATCGTGAATTCAACCTACGCAGACTGGAAACACGTTATATTTTGCAACTCAACACTAAGACACCAACAGGATTAAACATGACTGAGGATCTGCACACTTGTTTGGGTTGAGTTGATCCACATACGCTATAATGTTGCACCAGAGTCTGTAATGTATTAGGACTTCTTTTTGCGATATTTGCACAAGTGTTCGCCACTTTTTAGTCTCCATTGGCTTTTATCCTGTTATGTTTTACTGGAATTTATATCGGATGTGTATACGGCAATTTAAAAAAAAAAAAAAAAAAAAAAAGTTTTTAGTCTTTTGTCTTAAAACTATTAAGTTATATAAATTTTATGGTTATTCATCTAGTATTTAACTATTTATTATTGACAGACTGCAATTTTTATGTAAATTTTGCGTTTTTGCACACCTGATATTGTCATCCATTCCTATATACATAGCTTTGAGGGTCCATATTCGCGCTCCGTAAATTGATGAAACGTCCTTACAATTACTTTTCAAAGTCTATTTATGATATACCAGTATTTATATTTGGACGCTCGAAATCCTCCCTATATTTGTTCCTATAACAACATGAACAGTGTCCTTTTTACCAGTTCCCGACTCTTAACATCTTATTTTTTTGATATGACCATATCCAAATATGACATGTTTAAAGATATTAACATCATTATATTTTTTAAAGCACAGGCACTTTTGTATTTTAAAAATTGCACTATACACTTTTCCTATTTCATTGGCCCTAAGGGAGAACCGTTTATATGTCTTCTGACATTGAGAGCAGGCTGTATTTACTGACTTCGATACCAGCAAATATGTTAAATATGTGTGTCATTTTGCCTTATTCTTACGGGCATTTATGCCGTTATTGTAGAGTATGTCGGTTTGTTGCATGGTATTCGGAGATTTTATTCTAACATGTAGCTACAGCAATTGGCAACCTGATTTTATTGTCAGCCATGTCTCTCTAACAATATTTTCACTATGTCTATGAAATTGTAACCATGTGACTCCCCCATGTGACCAATACTAGCACTTTAAATTTGTGTTAACACGAGTGTAACGCTGTCATGTGAGCAAGGCTCTGAGGAGCCGAAACGTTATGGCCGTCGCTCTGGGTGAATAAATCGAACTTGCACTTGAATTTGGCTCGTGTACTTACTTCGCAAAGCAGTTGAAGGATTTCAAGGCTGGTGGAAGTGGTAGCTGTGATATATATATATATATATATATATATATATATATATATATATATATATATATATATATATATATATATAATTTATAATACTTACTAAAATGATTTATGTAAATTATACTATTATTTAATATTTTAATATTTTAAATAAATTACTTGCTACACATATTCATATTTCTATTAACTTTTCTTTTTGATTATGTACTGTTGCACAATATTTTTGCAACAATATTTTGGCAATTTACATACAAAGTATGTGCACGTGAGATTGTTGTGGACAATGTTTTTGACACAATACTCTGGAATGTTTATATTGTTGGTCTATATATTCTGTCATACAACTATTGGAGTAATGAAACCAACTTTCACACTGTCATGGTTCTGTCTCGGAGCAGCTCTTGGAGAGTCCGTCTTCCGAATGATTGAAGGGATTGCATGGTCCGTTTTTCTTACGGGCGTTTGTTATTATAGGACTACTAGCTTTTCTGCACAGGAAGTTACGTACAGGTCAGCTGACACTGCACTACCAGGTGAGACCGCATAAGGCCTGCGATGCTTAACCCGTCAGTGCTTTGAATATGAGTCATCACCCCGTCTGCTCTCCGCTGGCTTCCGTGAAGCAGTTCCTCCATCCCTCATCGAGCAGGTATCCTTGGTCAGATGCAGCGTTGGAGCGTGTGAGTCTTTCCTGCTTACGGCACACACAGGATCACGTAGCTGCCTTACTTGGTTACACACTCGAGCAGGAGGGCTGGTGTGTCTGTGCATTTGTGGCAAGCTCAGGAGCGTGCTGCCACTTCCTTCCCCCTCGCACAGGAGCGCTAGCATTTCTTTGTACTTGCGGCATGCCCAGGAGCGTGTAGCCGCCTTACTTTGCCACACACTGGAGCAGGAGCATGGTGTGTTTGGGTATTCATGGCAAGCTCAGGAGCATGCTGCCACTTGTTTCCCCCCTCGTGCAGGAGCGCTATCATTTCCTAGTACTTGCGGCACAAGGAGGAGCACGTAGACGCCTTACTTGTTTACAAACTCGCGCAGGAGCATAGTGTGTGTTTGTGCATTTGTGGCAAGCACAGGATCGCGCTGCCACTACTCTTGTTTTCCTCCACGGGCAGGAGTGCTGGTATTTCTTTGTACTTTGTACTAGGAGCAAATAGCCGCCTAAACCTTAATCTCACACTCGTGCAGAAGTGCTGGTGCATATCTTGCACTTGTGGTACACACAGGAGCGTGCATCCATAACTCTTTGTTGCACTCTCGCGCAGGAGCGCTTGGGTGTCCCTCACTTACGGGACGCGCAGGAGCACGTAGATAAGTGATTCTCCATGTTACATTGCGCAGGAGCGCTCAAGTTACTTTTCTTATTAGTTTTGGCTCATGTAGGAACACTTGGCCACAAGTTTCTACTTCCAGGAAGCGCAGGAGATCCCACAAGCACAAACTCCATCTCCCTACTCCAGTGTAAGAGAGGACTTCTATTTCCTTTTTAACTATACACCTTGTCCAGGTGATTATGTTCTCATTAGCAGTACCTCTAGTGATTGTGCGAAAACTGTATGTTTGTGACTCAGGGGTGCAGAAGTGATTGCCATATGGTTTATCCCTACAGATGGTGATTCCCAGAGGGGTTCCCTCAGCATCAGTGGGCAAATCCAACCAAGTTTGCACGGTAGAAACACTACTCCATGCTTCTGGGATTCCTTCCCGGGTCCCCATTTTTGCCCAGGCTAGTATATATACCATTGCTAGGGAAAGGTGGGAGACGGTGGAGGATGTTCACGTCCTCCCTGGGAGATTACACCGCAAGCAGAAGGTAAGACCTGTGGTGTCCTGACACACCCTTACTCAAGAAAATTTTACATGCAATCCGCAAATGATGTGCCATGTATTGTCCACAAGTTGGTAATTTATTAGGCAGGTATGTTGAGTTGAGCTGTGACTTTTGTGATCTCCTCCCAGTTTAATGGTAGATTACAAACTACAGCTTGTGCTTGGTGAATGTTGGTCTTATTTCCAGTCTTTCAGTTTCTCCCATGGCTTCCATTGGCACGTTATATTTTTGCTCTTCATTTTGTAGAACTAGGACAAATCTTCAAAACATATTATATTGGTCTGAAAACAATTTAGTAAGCCCTTGTGGATGTCAACATTGTGAGCGGATGACTATTTGCCTGCAGTGATTGAAATATTGACAGCACTGAAGTATTGTGGATGGTCTTTGTGTGTAAGCCTAGTTTCTCATTTTGGTGTGTTCCAACACATTCTGCCTGAGGTCATTAATAAGGCTACATTTCTTTATATGCTGGTATACAAATTGTCTTTCAATGCTAACCAAAATAGTCTTCTCTTATCTGCTTCCCCTGTTTTCTTTTTTAGGAGCTTCAACAGCTACATCCATTTTGATAAAGGTGTCCTCAATGATGCATACTTCATGTGAAAGCATTTAGTAAACTACAATTTACATTTTCAGGTTAAGTTGGTTACCTCATTTTGTCAACTTTGAGAACTACAAGAGGTTTAGAGCTTTGGATGATTACAAAAGAAGAAGTACCAGACTTACTTTTGGGACGGCCTTTGGAAGTTATCTTGTTGTGTGTCACAACTGTATTCATTGAGTGATCAAATATCTTCATAGTCAAGAGAAGACACAGCGAACTGTGGAAAACTCAAATCAAATTTGCAATATTACTTTGAAGTTCAAAGTCAATATGAAATACCTTCACAAGACACAGCATTATAGTGAACATATGCTTACCTCCAGAGAGATCTTTAGAATCGAGTACACTGATGTGTTTCTCATTCACAATACCCTTAAAATCTGTTCCTGAAGTCTTCCTAAAAGATGTGGCTGAGGTGAATCATGACCAGTACAACTGATATGTTTTTCAAATTTCAATTTTATTTTCAATTTCTACTGCAAAGATTGTGCCACCAACTTTTTGTAGCATATTCCATTACCCTCTGGGGAATCTATGGCTCAACTATGCCCCAGCGGAGCAGCAGTGACAACATATGTGCTTATCATTATCCTTCTTTGGCCCTACTAATCTTTGTGCATTATCTGGCCTGACAGAAATGAACCTACGGTATACAAGTGTTTTTCTTTCAGGTTGGACTGGTGACAGATGCTTCCATGGCACATGATAGAGTTTTCAAATTCATGGTCCTTTACTTTTCGTGTAGAATAGTCTATCATTTATGGATCCATACTGCTTGTAATCCAGTTTTAGTACAGTGATCCTGTTGATGATATATTTATTCCCAAGGATCATGTTTATGCTGATAGATGAACCCCTCTTGATTTACAAATTCTCTTCCATAATTTGATGTAACATGTCACTTATCACTACTGCAACTTCCCTGGAACTGTGGGTGTTTCTCTAAATATGTGTGTGGTAATGATGGTATTTTTCATTTATTGAACCCAGACTGAAACATCAACATTCTTTGACTAAAGCTGCTTTTGAAGTGTTTCAAATACAGAATATTGATAACTGTTTTATGTCTTGCCGTTCAATCAACTATTATTTTAGTCAATTTTTGAATTCTTGTGTAGTGATATTGCATGGGGTATGAAGAAATGCTGTTGGACACAAAGTGTACTCTGAATTTTGTGCAAAATATTTAATGCTCTACTTATATGTAGACATTCTATGTGTGAGCAAAACACATTCTCTGTTTCATTTTCATACCTTTTTACTCTTCAGCTGTTTTTGGTAAATAATTGTTGTTCTAAAATGTTTTGATATATTTTGAATTTACTCAGTGGAGCTCCATTTGGAAATAATTGCTTGACAAAATAACGCTTTGTAATCCCTTCTGATTTGCACCTTCTATATCTTTGCAATCTCCATGTATAACTGTGAAAACTGCATTATGTTTCATGAGCATCCCATCCAACAAGGATCACTTAACTGATAGTCGAGTGCAGTGAGAGCATTCATTAAGTAGATCTAAATAACAATACACCAAAATGGAAAGCTCATGTAGGCTAGATTTATGCTTTTGTCTAAGAAATGCTAGTTTTTATTAGCTACACCCCATGTAATATGCTGAAGAGTAGAAGAGTAGAAGTGCACCAAGTGCTATCAACAACAAAAAGAAATGTGGAAGTGTGTATGCAGTGCCTGCGAAAGTGCTTCTCTATACAGTAACTGAACGGTCAGGTTTAGCTGTAACCTTGTGAACTTTCCCTTCCTCTGTACTCCACGTCTTACCCATCACTTACACAAGCTGTGATGAAATATTTGAGAAAACACTGGCTTTCATAATTTTCTCTCCTAGACTCTGCTATTCAAATGCACATGAAAACCTAAAAATACAGAGAAATATAATGAAATGTGTAGTGCATGACCCTAAATCTGTCAGAATGCACTAACTTGAATTATGGATCTAACAGAGATGTACTATTTCACACTTCACTGTATTCATTGCAAGCTATTCACAATAGGAGTCTGATGGTTAGCAGTAGATCTAGAGAATGAGATATTGGATTTCACCACTCTGACTCATCACACTTCCGAGTCCTGTTGTCTACGTGGGCCATAGTGGATACTCCAAAAACAGGGGGGAAGATTTACAAGACCCTTGTGATACTTTTTTGTGCTGCCGTTGCATCACTGTTTGTGATGCAGCAGCAGCATAAACAATGCACCATTTACAATGAGACGCATCTCGGGAGATAAAGCCCTGCGCCACATTATACCTGCGTGAGGTATAATGTATGCAGGGTGGAAGTTTCCACGCAGGAAAGCCTTGTAGAAGTGGTGCGCCACTTTTAAGATGCCACTAAGTCAAAACCCTATGCCTGCTTGAAGCAGGCATAAGGAGTGATGCAGTGTATTGGGAATAGGCCTCCCCGTGCATTGCTGGAGTTGCGTTGTGCTTGCAACACGACTCCAGCAATGCTTGAATTTTACACCAACAGATGCATCAGAGTTTCTGACGCGTCTGTCAATATTTGTGCCATGATCCGCCATATAGTATATACGGTGCATCTATGGTAGGGCAAGGGTTTCGCAAGGAGGCGCAGGGAAATTGATGGATCTGAACAGATGCGTCAGTTTCTTATAAATCTGCCCAATGATTTATATCTTTTGTATTACCCTTTGTTTATCACTGAGCAATCTCATTGAACATTTCCTATAACTTATGATATGCTTTTAGAGCACCTCTAAACCTAAGGCTCTTTTCAATAGTGGTGGAACTCTTTTATTTCTTCAACTGAAACACAATCAATATTTATGAGATTAGTGTGAGAAAGTGGCCTGATATATGGAGAGCAGCCTTCAGGCTAAGTCTTGATTATAACCTCCTGAATCACTAAATGAAAGGAGAATCACACAAGGTATATATATAAAATATATGTATGTATTTCTAAACACTCTCTACTAACCTCTTTATGAAGTTAGAGAGCAAGGCACACAATTACACAGTTATTAAACAACAGTAAATAGCACAATATACAATGGGCCCCAGGGGAAGACCAAACCATATTTTAAGAAAGTGGTATAAGAACCACAACTTGACTAGACACAGTGCCTAGAGCACGTAGAATCGCTGGGACCCCAAGGAACCACCCAAGGTAGTGACACAGGAGACCCACGGGGGACGTGTGAAGTATAAGAACACAGCCGCGAGCCCCGTACTATTCTGTGGTAAAGTCGCGGTTGGAAATTTAAAGGTTAAGGACACTTCGGAGAGGACTTTGAGCAAACCCCTTTAGACTTAGGGGGTTCTAGGGCCAACACCCACGGGAACACTGGAGTACTCGAGTTACCTTACCCAGGGAAGCCTGGCACATAGGTGTCAAATGGTTTCAGGAATCCTCATTGATTTCAATGGCGATCTGCTGCAAAGTGCTTCTGCCAGGAAGAAGAAAAGTGTCTGGTGTTATCCAAGCCTGTAATGAAGATCAGAAGAACCTGAAAGCAGAGGGGACAGAGTCTGGGTCACTTGCCAATAACCAGGGGCACGATAGACGAATGCCCACCGATGTTGGGTGTTTCAGGTGCGATGAGGTGAAGCTTGACTCTGCAGAAACGAGGACTAGGAGGCATCGACGACAACCAGGATCTGGATTCAAGCTGTCCCATGAAAGATGTCGAATGCTGCGGTGTCAGTGCTTGGATTGAACCCAACAAGCCTTGGCAACAGCAACCCACGAAGGAAGAGAAAAGATGCTTCGGTGCGGACCAGCAAGGTCATGGGGACTCCCCAAGCAAAAGAGAGTTGGGGCACGTCTTGAGCAACCAGGTTAGCTCAATCAGAGTTAGAGTTACCTTCACAGGGACCCACCAGTCGACAGCCCAGGGATCGTGAAGTGACCTCGAGAGGAATCACACAAGACAGCCCACGGGACACTCGGTGAGTGTAGGCCAATAATCTTCAGTGGAAACACTGCTCGGGGTGTGGACTACAAATAGCCCAAAGCACAGCCTCAAGGATCAACGAGAAGCATATACACTTGCAAATGTGCACAGTGTCCATGGGTTTCGGTTTCATGGTCCCTACGAGGGCTACGGGTCTCAGCTTTGCTGGGAGCTCGGGTCGGCCTCTGGGAAGTCTGGGAACCCACCTCCTGTGTTGCAAATATTTCGGAGTCCGACGGGTGCTTCGGAGATGCAAACCATTCAGATGCGTCTTAGGTGCCTGCCTTGCAGGTTAGTAACTCCTTTACTCCAAGGGAGACTCTTCAGTCATCTAGCGCCTTGTAGAACATTGAAGTTTCAGGATTATGTATCAGAGTTTCGTCCAGGTAAATCTAAAGTCCTGTAGCCAGGGGCTCCTATCTTATACCCAAGGAAGGGGTGGGATAAACTCTAGGGACCCACCTATGGGAGGGTCAGGAAAGAGGGATGGCTACACCCATTTCCTTTGTCCAGTTTTGTGCCAGAGCAGGGGCTGGACTATGCACAGGGACACCAAATGTGCCCCCAGTGCAGACTTCAAAGCACTCTTGGAGTACACCCACACAGCCCCAATACACTTAAGCCTGTCTGGGAGGTGGTCACACCTCCCTGTGACAGAAAACCTATTGTCCATGCCTCCCCTGACGGAGTTTCGTCTAGCAGCAGGAGGGCAGACTTGTGTCTGTGGCTGGCAGCTACTGGTGTGGGGGTATGATTCCAAGGTGTTTGACACCAAACACAACATGTTTTGATGCAGTCATTCCAAAGTTAGCCTTTACCGTTTGGTTATAATGCACTTAAGAGTGTATGGTTTGGCTGCATCACAAACAACCCCGGAATAAAGGTTCCGAAGGCTGCAGAGGGGCTCTGCTCATGCATGGGCTCCCTCTCACATTAAACCCAGCACCCTGCCTTCCGGATTTTAAGGTCTGCCATAGGGGTGACTGATAGGTTTATATGTGCAGTGATATGGAGCGATATAGTGAACCTATATCTCAGTAAGGGGTGCATGCACCACCTTACCCAGGCTGCAGTAGCAGTCCTGTGGTGTCATTTTGGAAGGATTCCCAGGGGTGGCATAATACATGCTGCAGCCCCTGGTAGGCCTCTGGGGTACCTATGCCCTGGGTACATAGTATACCATATACTAGGGGCTTATAAGGGTACCCCAGAATCCAATCTGGAGTTTACCTAAAGTACTGGTAATCATTTTAGAGAGGAAGCAGCTAAGCTGGGATCCTGGTTAGCAGGGCCCCAGCCAGACTAAAGTCGAAAAACAGTGAAACATCAGCAAAAAGTGGGGGTAACTATAAGAAGCAGATCCTACTCTCCTACATCTATGACGATGGAATTTTCATATTGGCAAGACTCACAGTACATTGTTGTCATCTGATGACCATTGGGGAGGTGATTGTGTCCTTGATTAACACATTGCAGTGGAGACAAACTCTCTTAGTTGACAATATACAGCAAACAGTACCACAACCAGAATTAGCAAGGACACGCATGTGCATTGTCATAAATGTGGGCAATCCAGAGCGATGCTGATCAGGTACCCTTGTTAGTGTGATCACTGTATTCGGGTACAGCAGCCATTGCTGCCACATGCCGTGCACCTGCTGCAAGGCTCCATGGAGACGTAGCTGGCAGCGTATCTTTAACTTCATCTGTCTTTCCAGATTTGGAGGTATCTTCTGCTTTTTCTTGGCATTCAGTGCAGTAAATCTTGGCATATTTGTTTCACTCTTTTTTCTTGTTCTTTAACTGCTTTGAACTGGAACCAATAACTGTAAAATCACAGATGGAGTCAGTTCTGACTCGCGTTGCCTCTTATCTGCCTATAAGAGTATCTTGTCAGGATTAATGCTGGTGCTTCCTGCCGTGGACGTGTTCCAGCTCCCCGGGTTCCAGCAGGGCTTGACAAGACAAACAGCTGCTCAGAAGCCTTCTGTACAAGATGTGCGCAGTTCACAGCAGTACTTCACAGAAGCCCACACTGTGAAGGGCAGGGGCATCCCGAATCCACGTCATTTACACTTGTGTGTGTTGAATCTGACATAAAAAGCAATTGAAAGGATAAACTTTGAAAACAACAACAAAAATCTATTTTCATTTGTATTCTAACACTAAAGCCACCATCCTTTTTGCTAAGGCGGAAGGGATAAGGGGACAGTGGTAACGTCACACTCTGCATAGAAGCATAGAAAATATTTTCAGTTTTTACCCCGACTAAAGGTAACACCAAATGACATTCAACAGAAGACACCTGGGAGCTTGGGCATTTTTGATGACTCAGGTGTTGGCTCTAGGCTTGAGACACTAAAGTAGGAGACGTTTAGACTCACCTGGAAGATGATGCCGCTTTGAACTAAGATATGTGTATTCACAGCTTTCGCGGACTTCCTTCCAGTGCACGCAGAACTCTGACATTACCATTACCGGTACAAAAGGGGGTGGTGATGGACGGAGCATCAGAACCAATCAAACACTCACACCCAGTCAACAGATCTGGGTTTAATCCATCACCGTTCTTTAGCCCACTCTGCCACCCCAGTTCAGGCATGGCCATATGCAAATCAGTCTGACCCTGTGCCTCATGGGAACAGTCCAGCCCGAACTGCCAAGCCATGCCTTCCCTGGACCGGAAACAAGCTTCCTAGGACCGGTTTCTGGCATTTCAGCCGTTTTCAGCCAGGCTTGCTTGAATCCAGTGGCAAAGTGAGAAAGGGACTCAACATCTGAGCATACCCTGCCAACTTATGGCGAACAAAGCGGTACAAAAGGGGGTGGTGATGGACGGAGCATCAGAACCAATCAAACACTCACACCCAGTCAACAGATCTGGATTTAATCCATCACCGTTCTTTAGCCCACTCTGCCACCCCAGTTCAGACATAGCCATATGCAAATCAGTCTGACCCTGTGCCTCATGGGAACAGTCCAGCCCGAACTGCCAAGCCATGCCTTCCCTGGACCGGAGACAAGCTTCCTAGGCCGGTTTCTGGCATTTCAGCCGTCTTCAGCCAGGCTTGCTTGAATCCAGTGGCAAAGTGAGCAAGGGACTCAACGTCTGAGCATACCCTGCCAACTTATGGCGAACAAAGCGGTACAAAAGGGGGTGGTGATGGACGGAGCATCAGAACCAATCAAACATTCACACCCAGTCAACAGATCTGGGTTTAATCCATCACCATTCTTTAGCCCACTCTGCCACCCCAGTACCATTACCGACCTGAATAACGTCCAGCACCCCACCCCACTCATGTATGGTATGTATCCAAACCTATAACAATGGCGTGGATGGCGGGTCATAGTCATTCTTAATGTATATATAATTAGTAATTACCTGTTGCTGTGGTCATCTCCAAATGAGCCAGACAGCGCCACCATGTGGCAGATTGTCACAAGCACCTGTGTTGACAATTATGCACCGGTGCCGAGAACTGGAAACCATTGGCTCAAATTAAGCATTGCCTTTAGCCTAGATACCCAAGTAAGGGGCATATTTACAAGGGCATTATCGCCGCTTTAGCGCCAGTTTTTGCAGCTAAAGCGGCGATAATTTCATCGCCCTATTAACAAGGCGGCGCTAACAGGCATTAGTGCATGTTAGCTGACGTTTTTGTAATGCCACGCATCTTAGCGATATACATCGCTAATGAGATGCACAGTAGGCGTACCTTCCCATGACACCCTAGACAAAAGTTCGAGAACAAGACATCACCTTATTTACAACGTGGCCTCGGAACCACGGAAAGCAACGCTAACCAAGGATTATGCCGGATCCTTACGCCTGGTCAAAACTTGACTTAGGCATGTTTTGAGTGGGAGGTGGATTCTTTGGTTACGTCCACACTCCCCTATTATCATGCTTTTCATTAGCGTGTGAAATCATCGCTTGATTTCACACGCTGATGATGAATATTGACGTCTATCGCGGTTTGGACATCGCCTGTAAGCAAGGCATTGTAAATATGCCGCTAACACGGCGATGTAAACCAGCGATAGGCGGCGATATTCCAAATCGCGCTAAGCGTGATTTGCAATGTTTAACTCAAAGCCTTATTAATATCCCCCTTAGTTACTAAAATCATGGATACACAGCAGCACAAACTGTAGCGCAAACAGTAGCATTGGTTCCACAAAATCATATCAGAGTCATATACTCTAGCATTCTTACAATTTCAAACCTGGATGCAGGCAATGAGCAAGTGAGACTTGAAATTACTTAATTAATACAGTTTGTAGTGCACATCAGTGGGTATAAATTGTGTGTACCCCAGTACAGGTCTGGAGAGTAGGTTGTCTGTCACTTTGCCTGTTGTAGGTTGTAGGCTGATCGTACTACTGAATATCACCAACAGTATTGTGGCATACTAATATCGAGGACAGAATAAGGAGGGACAAAATATCGTAAGGTAAGTGCATATAGGGAGCTATGGATTTACTATTCCCAACTCCACCTTTATGTTCCTTAAAAATATGCGTACCGCATAGGTACAAATATATGATGTTTGGTATAGAAAATCTAGAATCACTTACCTCTCTATATTTTATTTTTGATATTCTGTCCCATCAATATTGTTGATTCTGTATTTAGGGGGCAATCCTTCTAGGCTGGATGTAATCAATCTACACATCCCAACATATGCCCGTCAATGGAGATTTAACATGCTTTTCCTAGCATAGTGGGCCCACAGAGAACTCCATCATATTGGGTGAGTGTTATACCTACTAGCATTATCATTTTTTCCAGAGGGGATGTGCCTTCTTGTACCACTCAAAAAGCCAATTTAGTTTGAAATGCAGTTTAAAGACATTGGTTCCATGAAATGTTAATTGCCACAACACATGAAAATGCAAGCTTTTACTTTCACATTTATTTTTTGGGTGCCTCAATATATCATTTTACAGCTGCCAGATGTGAGAAATTGGGTAGTGGGTTGAATGAGGGTGACCCCTGTTTAAGCAACAGCTACAATCCCCGTCGGGGTGAACAAGTAAAGCCACTCAATTTACCTGTGCTTAACCCTCTGGTAGCATGATACAAAAGCAGTCAGGCTTAAAATAGAGGAAATGTGTAAGGTATTTATGCTTCAAAAACACAAGAGCATCTCATATGTCCATGTGAACTGGGTATTAGTTGTTTAGCTTGCAACAATTGTTCTCAATTAACTAATTTTAAGAAAAATACATTTGGGCAGGTTTATACTTTTGCAATGATTGAATCATAAAACCGAACATAAGCCAAGTATAGATTATGATATACTTCATATATCTAATTCAATTCAATGTGTGTAATATTATTCAATGTTTGCAAAAAATGGAGTACCCCGAGGAGTATACTGGTCTTACTCACTTCAGCTGAAATGAGAAGCATGTTTATTCATTATTACAAAAATCTTCATAAGGAAGTTATAAAAATGTTCACACACCAAAGTATATCTACAATACATTAGTAATAATTAAAAAAAACTTGTGACGTTTGTGATCCCAGTGAAGTGACCGTAACCAACTTGTATTTAAACAAAAAGTGACTGTATTTAAAAAGAGGTTATTGGAGAAAGAGGATATCTTGTTGATCCTGATTCAATATTCTAGGACAAAGACCAAATTCTTTTCTAGTGCTTTAAAGACTATCCATATTATTTGCCGATAACATTTTGACCCAGCTGAGGGAGTGTGGGTCTCTTCAGGACAGGGAATTCCTGGGGACTATGAACGCTTCAGTATCTGTATCAAGCACTGAATCAATTGTATTCAAGGTCTGCTAGATAGCAGACGTCAGGACCTTGTTATCCAATAATTTCAGGGTTGATATTCATGAAGAATCAGTGTCTTGGAGACACCCTGTTATCCTGTAGTTCCAGTGTGGGATCAATACCAACATTTTTAATTATGACCCAAAACACTGGATGAAGACACAGTGAAGTTTTCTACACCCATACCCAGTCTCTTTTTTGAAAGTCAAAAATTGCCAGCAGGGGGAGGCAGGAGGCTGTAGCCGATGAGACTTCCATGAGGTTGGATACTCCTTGGGCAAAGGGCCATTGAACAGAATTGCTGCAGAGAAGAACATAGTAGGAGCTACTGCCTTGGATGTCATATGGAAGAAGTCAGAGGTCGCAGTTGTGATCTCTAGCTTGTCCCCTGCTACTTCTGGCACTCCCTTTCTGACCCCTGGCCGCAGAGGGGTAAAACCTTTGCCTCCTCTGAGGCCAGGAGTCACAAAGGAAGTGTGCCAGGGGTAGCAGGGAGAGAACTAGAGGTCACAGCTGCACCAGTGACTAATCCCAAATGATGTCCATGGCTACTGCATAGTCATGCTAGCTGGCAATACACTGAGGGTGCATAGACAAGCACGTTGGTCCTAGTCTTCCCTCGGTTCTGAGAGCAGTTTTCTGCCAAAAATTGTCTAATTCCCAAGTTTTCACTTTTGGCTTTCTGGGCACTGTTAGCACCACCACCATGGGTCCAAGACTGGAGTGGCACCACCTGTGGGTTTAGGACTGACTCGGGATGGGTCCAGGTGCAGGTTCAAGTTGGCTGGAGCCTTTTCAGTTCCTGGGGCTCTGATTAGAAGGCCAGCCAACTAGCCGTTGGAGTCACTTTGGCAGTCCTGGTTTCACGTGATGAAACAGGGCTCCAGCAGCAGGAAAGACAACCAAGGGTTCATGGCAAGCTCTATGCAGCAAAGCAGTCCTTTCAGGTGTAGCAAAGTACACAGTGGAGTACACAGCAGGCCACAACAGGAGTCAGCCCTTTGAGAGACCTTCTACATGACCAGAAAGTGAACTGAAGAGTGAATCTGAGGGTCCCATTTTTGGAACTGGTGCCTTCTTTGAAGAAGGAGATGTTGCTGGAGAATTCCCTTTGAAATGTATGAAGTTTCCTGACTGCCCTGTCCAGGTTCCAAGCAGGCTGCATGAACAATGCAGCTGTGGCAAGTCCTTTGTGTGAAGGCAGAGTGTGGCCTATTCACTTGCAAGTGGGGCTGTGCCCAGTCCTCCCCCGTCCTGCCAGTTGAAAGCCCATCCAGGAACACCTAACCCCTCTATTGTGTGACTATCTGGGAGAAATAAATAAAGTCTCACTGACAACTACACCCAGTCATGTGACCCAGGAACAGGCTGCAGGCACCAAATTGTTAGGGCTGGTAAATGCCAAGTTTCTAAAAGTGGGGGCCGGCCTGTTCTCAAATTTTCAATTAATAAAGCAATTCTGAATATCACACAGTAGTGGTTAAACATGAGAAACATTTTATTAACTTTTCATGTGAGTCACAATTTACTTTCATCAAAACAATTTCAGAATGTCTTAAATACTTGTTCGCAAAAATTTTTACAGGAACTCTTCGTCAATTAACATTCCGCTGTAGAGATGAATACTTGTTTCCACATTCATCTCTTTATTGAGGAGGAGATCAACTCCACGAAACAAGGGTGAGCATCATGACTCATAGAAGAGTCTTGTCATATTACTTGTAAATATCCAAAGTATTTTTTTGACGTCACCTTGATTTTTGAATACTGAATTGCAGATTCTCTTACTAATTATGAATTATGTGGATCTTAGATCACGGGTAAGCAATCTACATTGCATATGACATTTCATTGGCACAAACACATTTGAAGGAAACAAGGGGATCAATTGTCTTCACCATTTTCTTTCTGTTCCACAGTGGAAATAACCTCCTGATGAAGGACCAGGGGTCTGAAGTGCATTGAGGATTTTGTTTAAACTTATGTTTATCTGGAACAAATTCATTATTATACAAACGCTGAAGAAATGAAAAGTTAGTTGAATGAAAGAAACAAATTCAATCAACAGTAAATTATTTGTTTACACAATAAGCTTTATTTGAGAAAACATGTAACCCGTCAGGGGATGAGAAGGAGTGCAGAGGGAGACAAGCGGCCAGTTCTTGCACAATGCATTTATTGGCATTAACTTTCTGAAAGTGTAGCTTAAAATCTGACTTTACCATTAAAGAGAATTTTAAATTACAATTTCTCAGACACCACACATTAAATGTTTAACTGCTCCCAATCAACAGTTAGCACTTATTAAATGTCATAAGGCAACCAATGTTATTCTATGGGAAAGGTAGGCCTCACAGTAGTGAAAACCAAATTTAGGAGTTTTTCCACTACATGTACACTTAAAAGTACATGTGCAACCTTTTAATTACAATGCACCCTACCCTATAGGCTACTATGGGCTACCTAGAACTTAACTTAGGGATGACGTATATGCAATAAAAAGGGGAGTTTAAAGCTTGACAAAGGGGTTATATTGCCAAAGTTGAATTGGTGGTTTAAAACTGCATTCAGGCTGCAATGGCAGACCCTGGACATGTTTTAAGTGGCAACTTAAGTATGGTATAACAATCTATAAGGGACTTGTAAATAAATTAAATATGCCAATCAGTAGTAAGCCAATTTTGCCATGTTTTAGGGAGTGTCAACACGCACCTTAGCACTGATTAGCAGTAGTAAGGCCATCAAAAAAAAAGTCAGCAAAACTGGAGGGGTGCAGGCAAAAGGTTTGGGGTGACCCTACAGAGAGGGCCAAGTCCAACACCAGGTATTGTCTGAGGTTTGGTGCAATGTACTTGAATTATATGTGATCATGGTAAAACCTCTTGCCGATATCAGAGTATTTGCAGGAGCTCTACTGGGTTCATTGTTTCATTATGACCATAATGGGGTGAAGGAACTGAGCAGCCCGGGTCAAAATGCATGTGATGTCTAGACAGGATTGATATGACTAAAAGAGAAACAAAATGTTTCAGGCTCCTCTAAACTCCTGTCTGGCATCCAGTGCACATTTAGAACGCAGAGTTCAATCGGAAATGGCCCAGTCTGCTGCTGTATGGCATATGGAATAAGTGACATTGTGACATATGTGACATATGTGACATTTAACATGGATCCATGTGAACATTACGACTATAAGCAGAACAATTTAACAGCATCTCAACAGCTTAATGACAAATCCATTGTCTAATGTGTTTTGAATGTCAATGCAGAAGAAACCATCAGCTCGAATTGCCATTTTTACAAAATCTGTGGTTTTTATTAGCATTTACCTGTGAGTACCCATACGCCCTGCTTTTCTGTTTTCCCTGGAGAGCTAATCTCTTTTAATTTCTTTTCTTTGTGCTCCCATCTTAGTGTTATCTCGTCTTAACCTCTTCTTTCCCGTCTGCATTTTGCTTCTGCCTGCGGTCTGTTGTCTTCTTTTTCTTCTTTGTTGCGAATCTTGGGGAGTTTACTAAGCCTCTCATTCTTATAAGGCTTATACCAGGAATATCAATGAGTTTTGTAACAATACCACGTGTTATTACAGTGCATTGCTACTTAGCTGAATCAGCACTAAGGAATCCAGCAGTTATTACATTATGTATGCATTATGTATCGGGTATGCGTTATTGTCCCCTTTACACTACAATGATTTTGCAATAGATTTGGCACATTTAAACCGTCGTATTTGTTAGCCTTAAATCCATATGGATCAGTGATATATTTTTAAGCATGACTTTGAAATTTGAGGCTATAAGTGCATGTGGATTAAGTAAACGCAGATCAGATGTTAGAACATTAGTGGCAGACATGAAGAACGCGCCTGCTCTTTTGCCACACAATAGCGCAATCAACACTTCATGAAGGGACTTGATCTTCTGCAGAGTGTCCAGCAATCAAGTGGGGTCTGAGACGATTGCTTTTGTTTATGTATGCTCCCTCTTCTAGTTTTTCTTTCAAGCACTACCCATAACGTCACAGAGAATGGCTCCTTTAGATGGACCATCAGCCATTGACAGGATGATTGTAGTACTTGTTTTTGCTAACTAGGTGGCGCCCCACTGTACATTTCAATGTATTGCTTGACTTTAATAAGATGCATAGGGAGATAGTATATCATTCGGCCACAATAGCCTCATATCATGTTATTTGAAAACCCTTTCTCATAATATTACAGTCCTACAGCCACCCATAACTAAGGGTTCAGTGATTATAAACCGAATTTGGAAGCCTTCAATCTTTAGTTGTTTACCTACCCATTTTTTGCCGAAAAAATAATTTCGAAAGAAGTATGTTTGAGCCTATTCAAAACTGAGGTCTTTGAGGATAAGAGTCTTTAAGATTTTTCAGACAGGTTGGTTTCCTTACAAACAGATAGACCAGTAGATTGAAAACGTTCTGATGACCCCTGGTACTCAGTAGACAAACACGCCAATGATTGAGACAGTATCTATCCCGTTACTAGTTGCAAATAACTTGGACAATATATTTCCCTTATTGGAGGCAAGCTTGACATCTTAATCCTAGCTCCTCTGTACAGGAAGCGTACTTTTCTTCCTTCACAAAAGCTATATTATAATGCAGCAACTATTTATCCTGTCCCCGCTGTGATGTGGAAAACAGATGAACCCTTCTCTTGCTCAATCATCTTTATGCCCTTGACTAGGGAGCACATCTAAGGTGTGCACCCTAGCACAGTGACACGTGTCTGCTGTCGCGCTATGCCAATGGAATTATCCTACATTACCATCAGCAACACTCCTCATCACATCCTTTGAAATCCCACATTACACCACATTGTGTCACTGTGATGGACTTGTGTTACCCTTTTTAGGTGAATCATGCATCCTCCATCCTCCATCCTCTAGTGACTACCACTATCCTGACCAGTGCCCTCCAACTCCCCAGGAACTTCTGGAATACTGGAGCCAATCGTATCCACTAGAGATCCAGAGGCATCTTCGCATTCACTCCAGCTTCATGGAATGTGCCACTTCCACTCTTGAAAGGAAATGCCAGGCAGTCTTCTCCCTGCTACTATGAGAACGTAAAGGCAGCTCTAAAATAGAAGGAGGTTTGGTGGGTTATTGCCTATTATCACTCTTCAGGGACAGTTTGCCTAAGTGATTATGCTAGCTCTGCTACACGTCTTAGCCACGGGCCAGATTTGCAAACCTTTTGCACTGAGTTTGCATCAAAAAGTGATGCAAACCTGCGCAAAATGTATTTTGTTAGATTTACTTGCAATGTAGCCTAAAAGTAACAGAAAGCAGTACAAAGCATTGCTTTCCATTACTTTGCATTACAGGGCAGTTACATGGGTGGTGCATGGGCATTCCCCTGCTACCACCCAGGCTTTTTGATGAAAAGCCCTATCGACTAACAGTACTAGACAGGGTTTTGCGCCAAAACATAACACAACTTTGAAGCAGGCATTGAAAGGAGAAATGCTTTTCTCATTCTATTCTGATTTTGCGTGTGTGCTGCACTGTACAGCAGACATATAAAGTAGGAAAAGTTTTGCAGGTTTTCTAGGTATTGCATTTTGTACAGAAAGGGTACCTTTCCAGTAGAAAACCTATGCTTGACTCACACAGATACCCTTAGATGATGGTGCAAATGTGTGTGCGTGGCACTCGGCAGCCTGATTGTGCGATGGCAGTAGGTAGGGGAAGTTCTTCTTCAGCAACGTAAGGACCTTGCCTTGCCCCTCAGTGAGGCACCATGCAGTCCATAATTAAAAATCACCTGATCGCATTTGTCCAAAGACTGGGCTGATGAGGGAGGTGTAAAGGCAGGGAGCATGGCCAATCCTGGTGATTGACAATGCCAGCTTCTGAGGCCCTATGCTCATGTGTAGTTGGATATGTTTCAGACTGTGCCGAACCTGACATGCGTACTTAAGCCTGGAGCTTATGCTCTGTTAGGGAGCTAGAGGGAAACACAGCACACCCTCCCAGTCTCCTTTTGACTGCTGAGGTCATGTGCCCCAACTAATCCTTGATTTGCTTTCATGCAGTTTTTTTTATAAAATACATTCGAACAAAGCCTGGATTGGTGCTCGGAAGGGTAGGCTGTCCCCATGGGCCGCGCTTCTGACACGTGGCACATAACATTAATGGAGTTAGATGAGAATAATATAAAAGGGCATCAGGGAAATGGTAGTTCACCTCCCCCTTTCAGGCTTCCCCCCTGGTACAAATACCAGCTTGTTACCTTTGATGTACCCAGAACATCAATCGAGAGGAAATTTTGACATACTGAATCGTGGAAACATTCTCTGCCTACTCAGCGAAATTTCTGAAACAAGCTGTCTCTGTTCTAAGGACATTGCTTCTGTGGAGTTCTTAGCTCCCACACCAGGATATCCCAATGAGACAGCCAAGGTCTTTTGGATGTCCTTCAAAACAGCTAACAAGGTACTGATTATAGCCAAGTTCCTTAAACGATGGGAGATACAGGTGACCCCTCATATCGAGCCAGCTTATCCACACCTTTTAACCATTGTCACAAAGAGACAGGGCTTCATTAAGCCACAAAAACACACGCTCCGTACTAAGAAGTACTCTTAGCAAGTCTCCCAAACACACGAAAGAGCAAGTTCCACCATTCGACCAGGAAGTCAAAAGGCCAATAGTAAAGGACCATGACTGGAGCTGGGTTTCTGGAGCCTGGAATAAACCAGAGTGCAGACATGAACTGGACCTGCAGCTGAAGCTACTTCTGATCAAGCAGGGAATCTTAGGATTTCCTCTTGGAACACCAATGGCCTGCTTTGCAAACTCAATGACTGAGAGACTTTAGAATACCTTGCATCTTTTCAGATCATCTTGCCTCAAGAAACCTGGGTAGAGACAGTGCCAATGATATCAAGTTACATCGTTTTTTTTACGCCTGCAACAAAAGAAGTGCTTTAAGGCCGGCACAGCGGGGCACTAGAAATATACATCCTGGCTGCAATAAATGGCGTTTAAAAAATGAAACCTACAGCATGGCGTGGCTTGCAAATTGTTCAAAACATCTTTAGCCAGTGCTCAAGAATGATCACGCTGACTCTCTTGTACATTAACATACAGTTAAAAGCAAAACCTAACGCAAAGCTATACATTTTCTAAAAAACGAGATCAGTGATCTTCAGGGTGGGCCCCTGCCAAAGGAAATAATCCTTTCAGGAGACTTCATTATGAATCTGCTCTGACCACTGCAAGATGATGAGTTTCTAACTACCCACGATGATTACTGGACAATTTTAGCCCAATTCCAAAGTCACTTTTTCAAACAAAATAATAAGGGCAGAGAGCTCATCAACAGATTGGAGTATCTCAAATTGAGGGCCGTTAACAGACGTTTACAACAGACTGTTTACCTGCCCCCACTGTTCATAACCATAACACCCTCTCTTTAATAGACTTCTCTGTGCTTTCACTTCCCCTTGTTCAGCTTGGAATCAGCTTTTGTATGAAATCTAGAGGGGCAAGTGACCATCTACCGCAGGAACTGTGTTGCGCCATCAGTCCCGCTAAACATCCATCAGACAAAGCAACATATGGCAAGATCCATACAATAAATAATAAAAGACTAAAATGGTCAACTAGCTCAAATCATGTTCTTTTTGATTCAGCTAAAAAGTTATTTTTGGTGTACGCATCTAAGACGAAGGTCTCCCATACCACATGGGATCAATTCATTAGTCAATTTGTCCCTCAACGCGCCTTCTCTTAAAGAAGTTCTAAGAAACAAAGCGGAGGCACAACGATGAATGCACAGTAAAAATTAAAAGACTTAGGGCCTCATGTAGGTAGCCAAATACCGGTCGGTAACGGCCGATTTTCGGTAATTATACCGTTACCGACCGGTATTTTGGCTATTGGTATGTAGGGGGTCAATTTCTGAAATCGGAATTTACCGATTCGGTAAAACTACCGAATCGGTAAAATTACCGAATCGGTAACGTTACCGATGTGGTAATTTTACCGATTCGGTAAATTCCGATTTCAGAAATGATATGTAGGGGGAGTGTGTGTGTGTGTTTAGGAGTCGGTATTTACCACCAACTTATAGTTGGTGGTAAATAATTAATGTATGTGTGTATGCATTTTGAAGCGCGTAGCAGTGTGCAATGTGGCATACATACATGCCCTTAGGGCATGTATGTGTGCCACATGTGCACACATGGCCGAATCAGGGGTGCAACAGGGTGTCAATGTGACACCCTGCCACCCTTGCATTTTCTCCACCATTACCGAATCGGTATTTACCGATTCGGTAATGAGGCATACCTTCCCCTCAATGGGAAGGTATGCCTCATTACCGAATCGGTAAATACCGATTCGGTAATTACCGAATCGTAACGAATCGGTAAAAAATACCGACTCATTACCTACATACGAGTTACCACTTCTAAAATACCGATTCGGTATCGTTCGGTATTTTAGAAGTGGTAACTGGTATGCTACCTACATGAGGCCCTTAAAGAGCTCCTTAAATCAAGCCCTTTGAGGCCTTCATAAGTCACCAAATCTCCATTCCTAGAAAGCCACAGTTATAAAAGCAAGGACTGATTATAGGAAATGCAGGTGGGACCTAAAGAGAGAGGCTAAAAACAATCTCAGCGGCAAACTTTTGTATGACCTAAAAACCAACAAACATGAGAAATTCTGGAAACAGTCTACAACTTAACCTCTCAAAAACAGTAACAACAGTAAATATTCATGGAGAGCTCTGGTTCCTGTACCTGTCAAACCACTTTGCTCAGGTCAATTCTAACTCCTTCCTCTAAGAGACACACCATGCCTTTCTGTGACCAGGGCCTCCTCAGCTCTCCTTCCCATGGCACCATAAGAGTCTCAATGCAACTTCAGAGAATCATGAGTTTCTAGCCCTTTGAAACTCCAGGCAGTAACGACTGAAACATAAATCTCGAAAAGCTGCTGTGATGGAGTGCTCGGCCCAAATGGGTTCTCATCAGCCATTTTGAAAGTGGACAAATCCTTCTGGGCAAATAAGGTGGAGTCAGTCTTCGATAACGTCATAACTCTTAACATCATCCCTGCCTTGTGGAAAGGCTCAATTTTCTCTCCAACCTACAAGGGAGGTAACAACTCTGACCCCACTAACTACCGGTTCATAGCGCTTCTTGGGGTTAAGTCCAAATATTTTGCTGGTTGTCTCCTCGAAGGAACTAACATCCTGGGCTGCCAGAAGGGACTACATTTCCGCTAACCAAACAGGGTTTTTTCAAGGCATATGAACTACATCAAACACACAACTCAGTCACGACTGTTTGATGAACACAAGAAAAATCACCAGACGCTTTATCTCTGTTTCATAGACTATAAAGCTGCATTTGATCGAATTAATCGGAGTAAGCTCTGGTTAAAACTTTCCAGCCGGTAACATGTTTCACCCCTTGTTGCAAGCCCTGATCCTTTTCCATACTGATACCTTAGACACAATAAAGTTGGGTGACGATGTCCATCCATCCAGAAAGATCTAGGCCCATCAAGGCTTAAGAAAAGGGTGCGTACTAGCCCTAACGCTTTTCAACTCTTTTTGGAGGAGATTTCATCCAGGGTAGATTGAGTCAACACACAAGCTCCGAAGGCGGAGAGCACTCTTCTGCCAAGCCTAATGTACGCAGATGACCTAGTCTTGCTCAGCTGCACAAAAGTTGGGCATCAGAGACTCATGAATTCCACTGCCGCTTATTCCAGAATGAATTTATGGAAATCAATTTGAAGAAAACTAAAATTATGATCATAAGAAAGCCTCCCTCTGGCTCCCAACAGTAGAATCTGGGAGATGAAAAAATTGAGGTCACATCTGAATATAAATATTCAGGCTTGTTATTTGACAGACAGGGTTCTTTTAAGCAGCACCCGGAGCATATATGGCTGAAAGCCAACTTCCTTTCAGCAGCCTTCCAACCTTTAAGGACAACAACTGCAACATCAACATACAAACCCCAACTGAAGATAATACAAGCTAGACTAGTATCAACCATAGTCTATGGCAGTGAGGCGCTAAGAGGTAGAGCTGCTTCTCATCTGGACAAGCTTATAATCAGGCTTTTTAAGTCGGTCTTCCATCTTCTACGTCATTCGTCGCCAGATGAGCTGGGGATAGAATTTGGACGAATTAAACAAACTTTGGCAGGGCAGTGGCGTTTATCAGGCTTTGTTACAAATTAAAAATTGCTGCCACTGAAACACTGACTGATCTGCCACCTCTGGGAAGAAATCACAATAGAGACTACTTCCCTGCCAGGAGCTACCTCCTCTCAGCCTTACCACCTCTAGACCTAAATCAATTATGGGACTCAAATGGCAGGTATTCTCAAGTCAAGAGCATTGTAAATGAAACAATCAAGCGCACCTCTCTATTGGCTGACAAAGAGGCCTTTTCCAAAAGAAGGCACGCCTGGTTAACAATTGCATATTACAAAACCCTAGCTCCTCAACGATATCTGGGTGCAGGCATCAACGCTTGCATTAAAAGGTATTTTTATGAAATACCGTCTAGATAGTCTGCCATCGCTTATTCAATTACCGCTGTGGAAACGTCACAGCAGTATGCTGATTATGTGATCAAGGCCCTGAAACTATAGTACATCAAATCTGCCTTTCAAATCAACTTTAGAGGATAAAAAACTATATTAAAACAAGCGTTTACCATCAGGGGCTACGTCACTGTAGGCAGGCAGTCATAGCCTGTTTTGGTCCTTTCGACATACAGCTAAACTGCAGATTGGTGAAATACCTGGTAAGAGTCGAATAGGAAATCAGCAGTTTAGCAGCTGCAAATGAGTCAGGCCAAGTCTAGAATCTTGATCTTCTTCTGCACAAGATCAGCTTTGCACTGCCACTGCAATAAGCATCTTCTTGCACAGACTAGCCCGGGCACTTCACGCACTTTGAGCTGATTAGTCACTTGCCAACGGGCAGAGGGGGGTAACAACCACCCAGACCTCAGATTCATGTTTTGAAACTCCAGTATGGACCCCTAACTGCTAAATAGCTCGTGGACAAACGTGTTGCGTATTAACTTTTAAGAGACTACAAAACATCATAATGCAGCACTTTACATATTATAGTCCTCCTTAATAAGCATAAGTTGTTTTATAACATCAGCACTGGCTTCTATTTGCTAAATGTTTTATGGATAAAGATATTGTGAACAGACTTTTAAAGAGACCATAACAAATCACATTGCAGCAGTTTATATGTTGTAGCTTTTCTGCTTTATACATGCATTTCTTTGTATTTTATTGTTTCGATGAATATATTTGTCCCAGCGATTGGTGCAACGGTTTTAAATAATGACACACTTAAATAAATAAACTTGAAACTTGAAACCTGGTGGTTATTGTTGATTGAATGTAGCTCCATACATTGAGCTGTTAATTGTTACCTGCACTGTTTTTGACATAAATTGCAGGGGTTTAGATCTTAGTTTGTGTTGTTAGAAGGATATTTCTATGGAGTTGAGACTTTGTCAATCAATCAAATAATTTGTAAAGCGCACTACTTACCTGCAAGGGTTTCAAGGCGCTGAGGGTGGGGAGTGTGGGGGATGGGGTGCTGTTGCTACTGGTCGAACAGCCAGGTCTTGAGTCGTCTCCTGAAGGTCAGAGGGTTTTCGGTTTGTCGTAGGTTGAGGGGGAGGGTGTTCCAGGTCTTGGCGGCACGGTGGGAGAAGGATCTGCCTCCGGCTGCGGTTCTACGGATGTGTGGGATGGTAGCCAGTGAGAGGTCTGCGGAGCGGAGTTTCCTGTTGGGTACGTAGAAGGAGAGTCGACTGTTGAGATAAGCTGGGCCGGTCTTGTGGAGTGCCTTGTGTGCGTGGATCAGGAGCTTGAAGGAGATTCTTTTGTCGATGGGGAGCCAGTGCAGGTTCCTCAGGGTTCCTCAGGTGGGGGGTGATGTGGTCGCGGCGCGGGATGTCGAGGATCAGGCGTGCAGAGGCATTTTGAATTCTTTGCAGTCTGTTGATGAGCTTAGTCGGGGCTCCGGCGTAGAGGGCGTTTCCGTAGTCGAGTCTGCTGCTGACTAGGGCCTGGGTGACTGTTTTCCTTGTGTCTGTCGGGATCCATCTGTAGATCTTGCGGAGCATACGGAGGGTGTTGAAGCAGGCGGAGGAGACAGCGTTGACTTGTTTGGTCATGGTGAGTTTCGAGTCGAGGATGACTCCCAAGTTGCGTGCGTGGTTGGTAGGTGCGGGGGGTGTCCCCAGCGATGTGGGTCACCTGGAGTCGTCCCTTGCTGAGGGGTTGGGCCCGAGGATGAGGATCTCCGGCTTGTCTGTGTTCAGCTTAAGGCGGCTATCCTCCATCCAGTCGGCGACGGCCTTCATTCCCTGGTGGAGGTTGGATTTGGCGGTGAGGGGGTCCTTGGTGAGGGAGAGGATCAGTTGCGTGTCGTCGGGGTAGGAGATTATGTTGAGGTTGTGATGTTGGGCGATGCGTGCAAGAGGCACCATGTAGACGTTTAACAGCGTCGGGCTGAGGGAGAATCCCTGCGGGACGCCGCAGATGATCTCGGAGGCTTCGGATCGTAACGGGGGAAGGCGGACTCTATGGGTTCTGCCGGAGAGGAAGAAGGAGGTCCAGTCTAGGGCCTTGTCTCGGATCCCTGCGTTGTGGAGTCGTGTGCGTAGTGTGCGGTGGCAGACGGTATCGAAGGCGGCGGAGAGGTCCAGAAGGATGAGGGCCGCCGTCTCGCCGTTGTCCTGTAGGATCCTGATGTCGTCTGTGGCGGCGATGAGGGCAGTCTCGGTGCTGTGGTTGCTGCGGAATCCTGACTGGGAGGGGTCCAGGATGCTGTTGTCTTCAAGGTTGCGGGTGAGCTGGATGTTGACTATCTTCTCGATGACCTTAGCTGGGAACGGAAGCAGGGAGATGGGCCGGAAGTTTTTGAGTTCGCTCGGGTCCGCCTTGGGTTTCTTCAGTAGGGCGTTGATCTCGGCGTGTTTCCAACTCTCAGGGAAGGTCGCGGTCTCGAAGGAGAGGTTGATGTTGCGCAGGTGGGGTGCGATGGAGCTGCCGGCTTTGTTGAAGATGTGGTGAGGAAAAGGGTCAGACGGCGAGCCGGAGTGGATTGTGCCCATGGTCTTGATTGTGTCTTCGATGCTCACGTTGGCCCAGGTTGTCAGGGGGTCGTGGTCGGTGGGGTGTGGTGGGTCCGGCGTGTTGGGGCGTGTTAGGGTCGTCCGGAGGTTGTAGCTGTCGTGGATGTCGGCGATCTTGCAGAGGAAGAAGGTGGCGAGGGAGTCGCACAGGGCTTGTGACGGCGGGATGTTGTTGACGTTGGAGCTGGGGTTGGAGAGTTCCTGCCTTCTAAGAAAATCTAAGTTAATATTGCCTTTCTGAATTTTAGATACAGATTTTAAATGGTTGCTGGTTTTCCTTGTTTTTATAGGGAAGGTGTTCAATTATTTGCAAGTTTAAACTGAGAATAGGTTTCCAACTAGTCCATTGTTACTTGTTGGGAGTAGTTATGTACAGAGACATTAGGTGGTTGAAATTAATGCTTTGACTGGCATCTCTGCCCCTAACTAAAACTATTATGAGTTAAAGTAAACCGGTCCTAGGCTGCTTGTTTTCAGTTCAGGGAGGACCTGGCCTGGCAGTTCGGACTGGACTGTTCCCATTAGGCGCAAGGTCAAGACTGATTTGCATATGGCTGTGTCCAAACTGGAATGGCATGGTGAGCAAAAAACAATGGATTTAGGCCCAGATCTCTGTATTGGGGTGGATGTATGACATTGTTCTGCATTCTGTCCATCAATTGTTATTTTTGCATTTGTTACCCCGAGTGGGACGGGTATGCTCAGACGTGGGTCCCGTGCTTTCCATGCCACTGGAGTCAAGCTATCCTGGCTGATGAGGGCTGAAAACCCGAAACCTGTCCTAGGATGCTTATTTCCAGTCCAGGGAGGTCCTGGCCAGGCAGTTCAGGCTGGACTGTTCCCATTGGGCGCAGGGTCAAGACTCATTTGCATTTTTCTGGGTCCAAACTGGAATGGCATGGTGAGCAAAAAAACAATGGATTTAGGCCAAATCTCTGTACTGGGGTGGATGTATGACATTGTTCTGCATTCTGTCCATCAATTTTTCTTTTTGCCTTTGTCACCCCGAATGTGACGGGTATGCCCGGACGTGGGTCCCGTTCTCTCCATGCCACTGGAGTCAAGCTATCCTGGCTGATGATGGCTGAAAGCCCAAAACCGGTCCTAGGATGCTTGTTTCCAGTCCAGGGAGGACCTGGCCAGGCAGTTCGGGCTGGACTGTTCCCAATGGGTGCAGGGTCAAGACTGATTTGCATATGGCTGGGTCCAAACTGGAATAGCATGGTGAGCAAACAAACGATGGATTTAGGCCCAGATCTCTGCACTGGGGTGGATGTATGACATTGTTCTGCATTCTGTCCATCAATTGTTCTTTTTGCATTTGTAACACCGAGTGGGACGGGTATGCCCAGACATGGGTCCCGTGCTCTCCATGCCACTGGAGTCAAGCTATCCTGGCTGATGAGGGCTGAAAGCCTGAAACTGGTCCTAGGATGATTGTTTCCAGTCCAGGTAGGACCTAGCTTGGCAGTTCGGGCTGGACTGTTCCCATTGGGCGCAGGGTCATGAATGATTTGCATATGGCTGGGTCCAAACTGGAATGGCATGGTGAGCAAAAAACGATAGATTTAGGCACAGATCTCTGTACTGGGATGGATGGATGACATTGTTCTGCATTCTGTCCATCAATTGTTCTTTTTGCATTTGCAAACTATGTAGCTGATTTTGAAGATGGTGTGTGCTGGCAAGGGGAGCCAATGGTGTTCCATCAGGGGATGGGGGGATGTGATCACATTTTTTTTATGTTACTATGGGTCATCCTACACATTTGTGAGGACTCATTTTTCCTGGGTGGAATTCTGATAGGAATTCCAGTTTCATGGGGAGTATTGCTCGCATTTACCTACTCTAAGTAAGTGGTAAATGTCAGCAGACAGGCTGATGTAGAATGGGTTTTGAAAGTGTGACTGCAGCAGGGGGAGAATGTGAACAGGCAAAGCGGAGAATTGCATGCTCCCCTTTGCCTTAGAAACAAGGTTAGATGGAAATGAGGTGCTGGATTGCATTTGTAGTCCCTTCCCAAGTTGATTTTAACAGCCAAATATTACACCCAGTAAAATTGGGTCTGGTGTTCATATACCCTGTAATATTGGTCTAGCCCAGTAGCTTGCTTTTTGAGCAATTTGGAAGCCTATGAAGAATATTCTACTCATAAATTTGACACTAAAGTATAGAAAGAAATTTGACACTAAAGTAGGAAATAGTGATGGATGGAATGCTTTCATTAATCTCAGCCACTGGTAATTACACAGGGCTGCATTCCAATTCATCATTGTTTTCCACACCATGTCAACTCAGTTTGGACCCAGCCATATGGAAATCAGTCTTGATTCTACTCCAATCGGAGCAGTTCAGCCCGAACTGCCAAGCCAAGTCCTCCCTGAACCAGAACACAAGAAACCCAGGACCAGTTTCCCATGAGGAGCAAGGTCAATACTGATTTGCATATGGCTGGGTCCAAACTGAGGAGCCATAGAGGGTGTAAAATGATGGATTGGGATGCAGCCGGAGCAATTACCAGTGGCTGAGATTAATTCAAGCATTCCATCTATCACCATGTTGTTTTTTCAGAAACTTGATAGCAGAGAGGCTGATGAGGCTTGTACACAAGGTTGAGGAAGATCCATTGTCCAATTCTCAGTAGGTACGCACTGTTGCTGCACCATGCTGCGATCTGATAAACTACATCACAATGGTAGTATAGTAAACTACATCACAATGCCTGTATTACAAAATCTACACTAAACATTTGGTATCCATTAAACAACACCACCCTGGTATCTAAAAAGTCAAGCCACACCACTGGTATAACCTTCCCTTGTAACATAGTCTTGTAACAGAATTATTATAAAGATACTCTTCTGTATGATATGCAGAAGGTGGCAGTCAAACCCTCCTACCCAATAATATGTCTAGGCATCAAAGGAAACTTGTACTCTCTGAAGGACTTCTTCCTTACTGTGCAAGTGGCATATTAATTGTAGACCATACCTCTTGTGCATGGCTACGGAAGTGTGGGTTTCTAGCAGGCTCCCCAAATGTCACATTCTCACAGTGCCAGTCGAACGAAGGCACAACAGTGCCTCATTGGGTGGCAGAAGAAGTGTCTGCAGAGTGCATGGGCTAAGTCTGTTGTGAGCATTCAGGCCTGCAGGTGGATAGTTACACTTGTGCCTGCAACCGAGAGACTGAATGTGACAAAAGAGAGAATATTTGAATAGCAATAGTCTGTCTTTGAGTTGAGCAGTCCTGCATAGCTGGACGCCAGTCATACAACCTCAGAGGAAGCAAAAACGTTATTCTTTCGCCTAGAAGGCTTTGCCCTCGGAATGGCCTTGCAAAGGTATGAGGAAGGATCACTGAGGACCCAAGGAAAATAGGGTCTCAATGAATGCAGTGTGAGGGTGAGGCATAGCAGGTCATGAATACCGCCTTCTGAGACCTGTGAATGAGAATAGAAGTGGTGAGTATCTGCTACCGTTTCCTGGGGCGTGTTCTGTCTCACACCTCAGATACTGCCACCTACTTACCCACAGTTTCCTCCTGCAGGGTTAGCAGAAAAGACTGATTTCAGCAGACCTGATGGGCACTTAAGAACTCATCCAACTGTGTCTCTAAATTACATATTTTTATTTTCTCCACGACAAGTAGGATTGCTTCTAACTCAGGTTTCTACTGGCGAGACAAAACTGTAGGACTCATGGGAATTGAAAAGATGCCCTAGGCAAGAATCTCTTTCTAGTAAGGTATAGGTCCACTAGAGTTGATTCTGAGTGGGCAGATGAATGCTTGATTAAATGCACACAAAAAAAATCAAGAGCTTCTGCTATCTGGGCGGCTACAGCCAATGATATTGGGTATGCATCAATTTATCTGAAAACCAACTAGCTGGATTGAAGCACATTTATGTACTCATATCGAGAATGTGCATGAATGATGGAGTAACTCACTCTGAGGAACCCTTACATGTATTCTGTCTTCTTATATTTCACCTCTTGGCTTGTTAGAACACTCGGGGGCATGTTATCAAGGACGGCGTTAAAAATTATCGCCGGTTTAGCGGCAGAAAACTGCCTCTAAAGTGGCGATAATGGGCTTGATAATATGCACTTGAGTAATCCAATAGAAGTCCATGTTCTGGTGTGAATATGGGCTTCTATTGGAATTCTCCAGGGCATATTATCAAGCCCATTATCGCCGCTTTAGAGGCAGTTTTCTGCCGCTAAACCGGCGATAATTTAAACGCCGTCCTTGATAATATGCCCCTCAGTTCTTTATAAGACAGAGGGCTGGAACTTTATTGCAGTGAGTATTTATACCATAGTGTTTAGAGTGACAGTGAGTTAGTGAACGAATGGAAACACACGCAGTAGTACTATTGGGGTCCCGCTGGGTACATGTGGTGCACTTACAGACAGAGGGGCAGATTTATGTTCCCTGGCGCATCCCTGCAAATCAGCATGGATGCGCCAGGGAAGATGCGTCACGCAAGTTTGCCCTTGCGCCACCGCAGATGCGCCGCATTTACGATTCGGTGCATCGTGGCACAAGGACAAGCAGATGCATGATGTATCTGCCGCCGTAAGGTTGGCGCAGTGCTGAAGTTGTGTCGCAAGCGCGACACAACTTCAGCACTGTTCCAACCTACCCCATACCTAACATGGTGCGTCAAGCCTTACGCCCGCTTCAAGCAGGCGCAGGGTTTTGACGCATCAGCGTTGGGAGAGTGACCCAGTGAAATCTTATAGATTTCACTGAGTCACTTTTCAGTGGCGTTCCTGCGACACAAAATTGACGCAACGGCGGCATAAAAGTGGCGCAACTCCAACATAGATCTGCCCCAGAGAATTTAAACTTTTAGCAGTTCCGGTTCCAATAACCTTGTTCTTCAGAGCCTACATTTGAATTTCTGTTAATCTAAGAGAAACATACATCCCCTACTTCTCCCTCACCCCACCCATGTCCGTCCTCTGATTGTTTATTGGTATGAACTCGCTTGCTCGCTCCAGCAGGGGGCTTAGCTGACTAGTGTGTAATTCAGTTATTACCTGTGTTTGTTATACAGGGTTTCACTCTGAAACAAATCGAATTGTCTCTGTTTCCTCCCTCACTGGACATCAGGTCATCGCATGAGAAGTTATACTTCAGGAGGTCATGAAAATCATAAATTACACACTGTGCAGTAGACACCACAGTAGGCTTTCATATAATATTACTGAATCTGAGCACAGTTAATATGTTAATAAGGAGCACTTATATTCGTATAACATATGTGCAGAAAAATCTGAATTATTACAAAGCAGCAGAAACATTTCATAGAATGAATACATTAGTTCATATCCATTTTATAATCTCATGATGGAAAGATCATAGATGATGTATCGTTCAATTCCCCACATTTTCAGTCTCCGATACAAAAAAAGTCATTGGTAATCTGGGGCAAATACTCCTGCTTTACCCCAAACCCATAGACATGTTAAGGCATGTGCAAAGTGGGCTCTGGCCCAGGGCTCCAGCCTTTCAGGGGGCCCCTGATAGAGCCAGCCCTGTTCTGCAGAGAGTCTTGCCCTGATGACCTTGACTTCTTTTTAAACAAATTGTTGTGATCAGAGTTTTTATATCGTTTATTTTAAAGATGTGAGAGTCTATTACAGACATTTTGCAGACAAAATGTGGTTATGATTCATGCAACATCTAAATAAAAAGTTTCTTTGAGATCTATACAAAACCTAACATATGAGAAATGGGAGGGTGCGGCAGAAATTATTTGTTATAATACTAGTGAGCTGCTGATGTTACAATACTGAAAACACACATCACTATCGCTAAATATTAGATGTAAGCACACTTATAATATGACCAAAGAGGACATGAAAGAGCTGAAACTGGGGCATAAAATCAAAGCTGTTCCGAATAGGGGCCCCCAAAATACATCTGGCCCAGGGCCCCCAAAATCCTTAAAACGTCTCTGCCCAAACCGGTAGACCTACCAGTTTGTACAATGTCCTGAGCAATGCCTGTTTGCTCCTAGGCTCCAATAGGCATATTTCTTATATTGGATCACCCTATCACCTTTAAAAGAACCTTAGCAGAGAACAAGTGTGAAACTATTAAGTCAAAAGTGTTTCTTTTCTGGGACATGTTGGACAGAAGAACATGCAGTTATGTTGCCTGGAAACCACCTCAGTCTCCTTGACAATGCTATCTACTCTTGTTTTTTATTAAACATTGTTTTATTGTTGTCGAGAAAAAACAGAGGGAGTCGTTTTTCAATGCTGTAAGGCTATCTTTTTATAAGTATTAACTTCAGTTTGGGGGCCAGAGAGAGAAATGCTATTTACATTAAAATTGATTGTAATTTAAAATCCCTATTAATGGTAAATGATGAACCTCACATCCATGGCACAGTTTTCCCCCGTTTGGCTTCCATCCTACTGTTTTAGCCAACTTCATTTTTGCTGGCTTTAGGACTCTTTGCACTCTACCACTGCTAACCAGTTCTAAAGTGCTTGTGCTCTCCCCTTTGAACATGGTAAAATTGACTTACATACAATTCCATATTTAATTGCCTCGTAAGTCCCTGGTACAGGGGCACATGGCCTTTAAATTAAAAGGTATTTAGTGAGCTTTCTGCAGTTATTGTGCCACCTTCTAATACATATAGATCACCCTTAGGGTAGGCCATAAACAGCCCAGGGTGCAGTGGTTTTAAAAATTTGGACATGTACTTCTAAATTTTACATGTCCTGGTAGTGACAAACTCCTACATTCATTTTTCATTCTTGCAAGGCCTACCTCTCCCATGTGATGGCATTTGGTTACCCTATAACCATTATTGTTTGCTAACTTTCAATTGGGATCCATTAGGAATGTCAAGGTTGATGCCCAACTAATTACAATTTAAAAACCTCTTTTATTGCAAGGTCAGATTCTAAGTCACAATTCTGAAAATCACTATTTTTGGCATTTTCTTGTCCTAACCATTTGATGCCTGTAGCCTATATCATGTGTCACAAGATTAGGTGTAGTAGCTGGCAGTTGGTCTTTGTTTACTGCTCCCAGACAGTGAGACTAAGGGGGAATAAGTGTTGACAGGATGTGCCATCTCTGGTTTGATAGGGGGAGGAGCTGTCACCTACCACACTTGCACTTCACAAAGCCCTGCCTGAACACACTCACATAGGGTTTTGATGCTAGTCTTTTGTGCTCCCAGACAACTTGGGGCCAGGGTAGGGAGGCAGGAAATTCCAAGCACCTCTGGTGGTGGAAACCTCCAGAATCTTCTCCTACTCCAAAGCTGGTCCCAGCTATAAATATTGAATCCTCCAACACACTTCTTCAGTACATTTCTGGACCTGTGGGGGACTCAGAAGGACTGCTGTGCTGATCTGTAAGAAGGACTGCTACTCTGTTGTCCTGTTACCCTGCTGCCCTTCTGCCTTGCCTGGTTGAGAAGGACTGAACCTGCAAATAGAACCCAGGACCACTAGAGTGACTCCAAGGGCTAGTTGGCTGACCTCCTGATCAGTGCCTCAGGGACAGAAAATACTTCAGCCACCTTGAAACCAGCACCTGGACTCTGCTATGAGCCCTGTCCCCCAAGTGATGCGACCTCAGTCCTGGTCCCTTGGAAGTGGGCCTGAAGGTGCTCTGCCAGCCCAGCTGTGGTTGTGTGAGCAGAACTAACATAGCGGGACACGTAGTCGAAGTCACATTTGAATCCCTCTGTGCAACGCATCTCTGATGCAGGACCTCACATCGCATCACTTTGTCCATATCCTGCGTGAACAGATAACCACAGTTGGGGCTTTGTGCTTCTAGGCACTATTTTCACTTAATTCTTTAAAATCACATATCTCTGGTTCTACTGATTGTATTTTTAGTGTTTTGGTCCTAAATAATCTGTTAAATGTTACTATATTTTTCTAAATTAGTGTGGGATTTTTTGTGTTTTGTTATCACTTTATTACTGTTTGAAGCACTGCATATATACTTTGCATATTTGCCCCTAAGTGAAGCCTGACTGATTTTGTGCCAAGCTACCAGAGTTTAAAGCAAGGTTTAATTTGGGGTTGGCTTGTGCTCCACCCTGACAAGGATTGTGGTTACTGCTTCAGTAGGCTTTCCCCCTCCTCCACCATTGATCCAATTTCTTGGTGCTCAGTGATGGGATTAGGACCTCTGTGCAATGCCATTTAGTGATTTATGTGTATCACTAAAATCCTAGATACATAATTCTCCTTGATTGACTCTTTTTGCTTTTTATAAATCCACTCTCAAGCTGCCTGACTGTCTGCACGTGTGACCACACCCGCAAGGATGGAATCTGAGCTTCTCATGCTGGATAACTACACGGTGGATTGAACTCAAGCAGTTCCGTAATGAAAGGGGACTTCCAACAAATAAGGGCACCAAGAAGGTAGAGCTTCAGAAAGCTCTGAGGGCCTGGGCAGAGATTCATTAGTTGCTGACACCAACAGAAGATGGGAGTGAGGCACAAAATATGGAGGAGCAAGAGCAGGTCTTGCATGCAACCACTGGGATGCAGCACTCAGGTGAAGGGGTGGCTCATCTCATCTCCTAAATTGGAACCTCCTGCCAGAATGGAAAGCAGTGTGTCTTTATAAAGCCTGTCATCAGGGGAGCTGGCAGATAGTAGGTCTGAAAGGGAGTTTAGGCTGCAGATGGAGGAGGCATCAGGCCAGAGAGCAATAGAGAAAAATAAACTGGCCATTGAAGAAAGGAAAATGGCCCATTAACAAAGTCGTAGAGAGCTGGACATCATAGCCAAACAAGTAGAGGCCAGCAATAATCGTGGCAGCATACCCGCACTGTCCTCTTGGAGATAAGAAAGTCCACATCCCAAAGGATCTGGCACCTAAAAATGTTGTGGGAGAATATATCGACAAGTGGTTTGAACCCTTTGAGATTGCTCTGGAGATGCATAGGGACCCTGAGGAGGACTGGGGACCAATCTCTGGATGCACATACCTAGTAAAGGGAGAGATGCCCTGTTGACCTTAGAGAAAGGGAACAGGATGAGGTATCCCTCATGAAGGACACCCTTGTCAGGAAATATGGTCTACACCCTGGAAAAGTGCAGGCAGATGATTTGGGGTAGCCAGAAGCTGCCCCATCAGTCTTAGGTGAATTGTGCGGTTTCCTTTTGCAAGGCATTGGATGGTTGGGTAAAGGCCAGTGAATTAAAATAATAATAATATAGGATGTACAATTTGAGTGCAAGAGAGCACATGTTCTGTCTTTCGTTTGCACAGCTGCATCAGCGCCTGATTAATAGCAAGGCCACTGACCCCTGGGAGCTTGCCAAGAAGGAGAACCGCTGGCTCAGCATTATAGTTCATAAAATGTTATTGGGGCAGGATCATCACAAGGGTGGGCAAAGTCCCCATCAGAAGAGGGAGGGGAGAAGATGCAATTAGAAAGAAGATGTTCTCAAAAGATCCCCAAAATAGTTCACGGGGCAGGATTCCCAAGCCCCAACTGAGCAAAATAAAAACATGTTCTCTTTCCATAAGTCCTGTGTGAAGTTCAGCCTAAATGCTATGAGTTTTATCAGTTTGGGCACTTCAAGGGTGACCACAAGTGTCCCAAGCGCACACAGCCCTCCTGGTGGGAAGACACCAGTGCTGCATAGTGTAGCGCTTGGTGAGGAGAAGCCCCAGTTAGTATGGGGCATAGTGCAATAGTTACCCTAGTGTCCCTGAGTGTAAGAAAGATGGTGACAACAGCCCATATGGCTAGCAATAACAAAAATGACAGGCAGTGGTTCACCATCAATGTGCAGCGGGCGGAGGCTCTGAGAAACACAGAAGCAAGCATGGCAACCATAATGTGTTATGTCGTGACCTCAGAGCAGGTAGTCCCAAATGTATTCCGTTAGGTTATAGTAGCTGACAACCATGAGTCACTTTCCAGTAGCTCTTGTTCCCTTTGGATGGGAAGAGGGGGGGGTTCTCAGGTTCCACAAGGGTAGCTGTGTGTCCATCCATACATGTGGGTTGTATGCTTGGTAATGACCTGGAGCACATCATATGGAAAGGGTTAGCGCTCCGGTACTACCTGGAGATGTTGGGGTTGCCTGAGTGGGTATGAATAACCACACAGTCTGTGGCCGCCGAGGGGGTATTCAAGAAGACCTAGAGCCTGGAAGAATATCCCAGGTACTTGCCAAAAAGAGAAAGGACAAGGGGCACAGGAAAACTGCTACTGAAACTCCCATGGTGTGGGAGGAGTTTGAAACTGAGAGTGAAGCCCCCAGAATTTACACGGAAGGACATTGTGGCTCTGAGAAACCTACATGAACTGACCAATTGGAAAGGTGGTCCCATCAGGAAGCAGTTCTGCAGAGCGTAGACGGACTGCCCCAATCTGGAGGGCCTTGTGGGCCGAATGTAGGGTGATGAACACTTTCTCCACACACTATCATCACCGAACCAATTTGCTTGTTGAGAGATTCAACAAGACTCTCAAGGGCAATATCATGGGCTTACTACAGTCCTTGAGGTGGAAGTGGGACATCCTCTGGTCATGCCTGTTGTTTGCATACAGAGAGGTACAGCAGAAGGGGTTTGTATTCAGCCCCTTTGAGTATCTGTATAGGCACATGGGCTCCCTGTCAGAGGGTCTCTCATCTTGGGGACGGAGGGCTGGGAGCAAGCTCCCAAGAAAGCCACGCGGGATGTGGTCAGCTAAATTCTGGCATTCAATATCAAGATGAAGCACTTCTTGAAGAAAGCGAAGGAGAATATGGGAGCCAGCCAGGGGGTTATGAAGCTTTGAGATGCCCAGTAGGCCGCTCTAGCCGGGTTGTCACCTGTCCAAAAAGTGTGGGTGATGGAGCCTGTGGAGCCCCGGACCCGGTCTGGTACCATTGAGGTGAAAGAGTGAAAGGGAAAGGTCACCTACTTGGTGGACCTCAAGACCCCCAGGAACCCTTTAAGGGTCGGTATGTCAATTGCCTCAAACCCTACTTTGAGAGGTCCAAGGTTACCATGCTCCTAGTCATGGGTGATGGAATGAGTTGAGGACAAAAGTGAACCTCTCTTCGTCCTCCTTTGATCCAAGGAGCAATATGGGTCAATGGAGGATGTCAACCTCTCCCCTACTCTGACCCTAGGGCAACAGAGTGACTGTTACCAAGTTTTGAGGCAGTTTGCTTCTCTCTTCTCCCGAACCCCAGGGCTCACTGCTGGTGTAACCATGATATTGACACTGGGGACAGTAGGTCTGTAAAGAATAAGATCTATCGTTTATTTGACAAGGTGAGAGGCAGCATAAAGGAGGTCTCAAAAATGCTGGAGCCAGGGGAATTTGAGCCCTCAAGCCCTTGGTCCAGTTTAGTGTTGCTGGTCCCCAAGGCTGCCCTCGAACTCCAGTTCTAAGTAGATGTGTGGGGGCTCAGTTTAGTCACTAAGACTGATGCTCACCCCATTCCAGAGCTGATGAACTCATTGATCAGTTAGGGGCTGCTAAGGTACTCAGCACCTTTCATCTGATGTGTGAGTACTGGCAGATCGCCTTACTGAGGAGGCTAAAGAGAGGTCCCCATTGTCTACCTCAGAAGGCTACTCCCAGTTTTGGGTGATGCCCTTTGGGTTGAACAACACCCCTGTCACCTTCCAGAGGTTGGTCAATCAGGTCCTGCCTAGGTTGGAGAACTTCAGAGCAGTCTACCTAGATGACATTTCAGTCATCTTCAGTTGGGAGGACACCTGTGCCACCTCAAAGAAGTGTTTCGGGCTGTGCAGAAGGCACATCTGACTATCAAGGCCAGTAAGTATGAGATCGGGTGGGGTTCAGTGGTCTACTTGGGTCACCAAGTTGGAGGAGGCACGTTATAGTCCCTCAAGGCCAAGAATCAAACCATTCTGGCTTGGGATCCTCCCAGGACCCAGACAGAGATGAGGGCCTTCCTGGACCTCAGTGGGTACTACAAAATATCTTTCAAGGAGTATGGCAGCATTTTTGCTCCTTTGATAGAGCTTACTTAGAAGAAGCGGCCCAAACAGGTGATCTGGATGAAGGCATGCCAGAAGCTTTAGGAAACCTGAAGAAGGCCATCTGCAAGGTACGGGTGCTAAAGGCACCTGATTTAGCTCAGTGATTCATCATGCAGACAGATGCCTCTAAGCACAGCATAAGGGTTGTGCTCTCACAACTAAACGAAGACGGCCTAGATCAACCAGTAGCCTTCATCAGCAGGATGTTACTTCCCAAGGAACAAAGGTGGAGCAATAGAAATGGAAGCCTTTGCTCTGTGACCAAAACTGGAGGTAGGCTGGAGGCAGTAAAGCTGAGCCTCTATTAGATTGAACAGTAATGTTGCTAGTACTGCACTTAGCCTTTAGACTCCATATTATTTAGGAGGACACATTTTGAAAATGCAACAAAAAGTGTCAAAGACATTTCTTTTGCTTGAATTGATCAGTATTTAATAATATTTCTTTAGAAATTTTAGACCTTCCTATTGCCGAAGCAATTTTTTTAAAACAGAGAATCACAATACACAAAAAAAGTTCATAATAGTAACACCACGCCGATTATTCACTCGCAACTAACATGCTGATCTCACATACCAAACACTCTTATCCACTCATACGTTCACGCAGGCTATTTTGATCAGGAAATGAACACAAAAAAACAATGTATTTTACACTCTTTTCTGTTTGGACCACAGAAAAAGGACATTCAGAAAGACATATATATTTATAAATTATTCTTATTTGTAGATTTTTCTAGTTCTTGTGGTCTTTATACAAGGTCTACGCGTTTTGAGACCCTTGGTTTGCTGGGCCTCTCATCAGGACCTGTAAGGTATGGAAGGAGAAGCCTGTATAAGTTTCAGGAGGGCCCCTATACCTTGTTTGCATTGATTGTTCGTTTCTGTAGGAATAAAGTTACCTTTGTTTGAATGGAGACAGGCGTTTTAGAATAGTGGGAAAACCTGGGTGAAAAAGAGTGAGAAAAGAGGTGTACTAACATCCATTAAAGCCTGACTCATAGGTATGCACTTAGTTAGAGAGATGGCTTACTTTTCAGTGTGGAGGACGGAAGAGGAACGATTGTATCTGCTCAGTTGGGGTGATCCTCATTTGGGTGCTGGGGATAGAGTAAGGGAGTTTGTTGAGTATATTGGGGGAAACATTATTGATAGCAACGTCATTTGTTTAAAAAACTTGTTTTAGAAAATTGGATTAGTTACCTTATTGTGGGGCCGATTAGGAGCGCGTCTCTTCTGAGCACTGGGTTTTAGGTCATCATGTTATCTCCGTTTGGATTATCCTTGGAGCTGAAAGGGTTTAAACTCGAGTTAGCTGGGGAAGTTGTGACTACGTACTCGTTGGTGCGAAGATGTGGCAGCGGGGCATACCTGCGTTTTTCAATCGGTTACTTCCGCGTTAGTCAGTCGGTTTCTTCTGCGCTTCCTGTCTCGTTGGTGCTGACGTGTAGAGCGTCGGCATGTTTAATGGTCTTTTGATTGGTTCTCATTATATAGACATAGAAGAAAGACTTCGTTATGTCATTTAATGCGTGCCTTGGCCAAATTCATGTTCCCCAAGGTAAATGACATTCTTGAAATGAAAAACGAATAAAAGTGCTACAAATTCGTATACTGAATGGATCTAATGAAATACTTATGGAGGCGTATGCTAGAAATGGAAAACATTCTAGCGAAGACCATTAATGGGTAGAGATTGGATGTAAGCAGAGTTGGGGAATTTAAAAGGTGTCCACCAAATGTCTGGTGATTAATAAAATTGGGTTGCTACCTATATATGCTTGGTAAGAAGTGCTTGTCTCCAGTTCATTGCAATGGGGTATTAGTTTAAGTTGTAGAGTTCAGAAAGTTTGTTGAGGCCATTAGTAGCAGTGTTAAATTTAAGGATTAGCATAGCCTCTGTCCTAGAAAGTTTCTGTTCCAAATCGCCGCCTCGTGCATCACGTATTACTTTGGCAAGAACTGTCCATTTTAGATCTTCAATTAGGTGGTTTTTAGTTCGCCAATGATTAACCAATGGAGCTGTTAATACGTTTTTGTTAATCCGGGATTTATGTTGGGACACTCTGGTTCTGATTTCTTGGCTGGTCTTTCCTACCTATAGGAGGTTGCAAGGGCAACGTATCGCGTAGACAACTGATTTGCTTTTACAATTGGTGAACGATTCGTGTTTCCAATAGATGGAATTGTGTTCGAAGAGATCTCCTTCAATTGTGGAATCACAGCAGATGCAAGTACCGCATCGGTGATGGCCTTGGATTGGTTGAAGTCCTACAAAGTCTCGCACAGTAGTAGGTTTCTTTTGCGGCATTGCTGCTCGAACAATTTGGTTGGCAATATTGCGGTCTTTTTTAAAAGCAAACAGTGGGTTTTGGTTGAATGAGGCATCCAGATTTTTGATCAAGTGCCAGTTTTGTACGATGCACTTTTTCAATAAGTTTGAGTTAGGACAAAATGTGGAGACGCAGACAATCCTTTGGAGTGGTTGCCTCTCAGTCTTTTTTAGTAAATCTTCCCTTGGGGTCCACCAAGCTCTTTTCATTGCTCTTTTCAAGAGTTTCTTGGGGTGGAGAGGTGTGGCTCACTGGTTAGAGGTGGCAGACCCGTAAGCAGAGGACGGCCCGGGACCAGGGTTCAATTCCTGACGCGGCAGGGTCGTGGACCAGGGTCAGCGGGCTCGATAATTCTTGCCTCGGTGCCTACTCCAGTCAGGGACCACACTCGGCAACTCTGGGCATTAGCTTGCCTCATCTTCACAACGGCCCCCCCAGACCGCCGGGGATGCTTGATCGCACCTTAGAGATACCCATTAGGGACCATCTCTCAGGGTGAGCCAGGACGGGTTCCCCAGCGGTCGAAGCGCGGAGATACTCCTCCGGGAGTCGATTCTAGCGCTATATAAACCCACAATTAAATTAAATTATCCTCTTTCCTTCAAGTTTTCAGACAATGTGGTAGCATGGGCCATATATTCATCTTTGTATTGACAATTTCGTCTTATGCGCAAGAATTGGCCATAAGGCAAATTTTCGCGTAAGTTCCTCGGATGGTAACTTGAGAAGTGTAAGGTCTTATTTCTAGCGGTTGTCTTTTTGTACAAGGTAGTGGCCAAACCATTGTCAGATGGATAGATTTCTACATCCAGAAAAGCGATTTTGATCTGAGAATGGTTTAAAGTAAATTGTATGTCCGTGGTTCGATTATTTAACCAGTCATGGAAATTTCTTAGATTTTCTAGAGACCCTGTCCAAGTCATGAACACGTCATCTATGTAACGAATCCATTTACCGATGTACTGAGTAAAGGGATTGTTATTATAGATAAACTTCTCTTCATATTTGGCCATGAAAAGTACCGCCAATTCTGGTGCAAATGGACAACCCATAGCCACTCCTTTGACTTGGAAATAGAATTCGCCGTTGAAGTTGAAATAGTTCTTTTTAAGTGCAAAGTTGGCTAGTTTCATAATAAATTCAGTCGGGACTTTTGGATTTTGTCTTGTTTCCAGGTATGATTGGATTACAGAAAGACCTTCGTCCTGAGGTATTTGTGTGTATAGTGAAACCACGTCGAGTGTTACTAGGTGGTGTGATTCTGGGACGAAGTCAATGAATGACAATTTGTTAATCAAGTATGTTGTATCTGCTAAGAAAGATGGTACTTCAACTATAAAAGGTTTTAGAAAGTAGTCCACGAATTTCGAGATAGGTTCCATCAAGGAGTCACAGCCAGAGATGATTGGTCTGCCGGGTGGTGCCGTTTCACTTTTATGGATCTTTGGGAGGACGTAGAACAAAGGTGTCCTTGGATTTTTATTCTGTAGGAATTCGAATTCTTTTTTTGAAAGGAAACCTTCTTCTAGACCTTTAGTAAGAATTGGAAACAGAATATTCTGGAGTTCAAGAGTTGGATCTCTGTTTATTTTCCTGTAGCATTGGATATCATCCAGTTGCCTGGTGACCTCCCTTATATAGTCTTCTTTGTCTAGAATGACTATTGACCCACCTTTGTCGGCCTGTTTGATTATGATAGAAGTATCGTTTTGGAGTTTGGAAAGGGCTTCAGCTTAAGGTTTTGTTGTATTGAATTTGACCCATTTTCTGTTGTTTTCCATGTCAGTTATGGCTGAAAGTAGGGTTTTTTCAAAAATGACTACTTCTTTTGGGATTTTGTTAGCAGGTGGACAGAAGGTAGATTTTTTCTTGAGACCAGTGTCATTTTGAATCTCAGTGAGTGGATTGAGCGAAAAAAAGGTTTTAAGTCTTATTTTTCTGCAGAATTCAATTGCCTCTGTTTTCAGTCTTATAAAGTCTGTATGTTTTGCAGGAACAAAAGATAATCCTTTCTCTAAGATGCTTTGTTCATCTTTGGTTAGAATTCTTTTGGATAAGTTATAAACTAATGATGTATCTAGTTTTTGTAGTTCTGTCGTCTGGTTGTCATTTCCCATGGTTGTGTATTGAATCGTACTCTTCCTCTTGACCGTTGCTGGCCTCTCCCTCTTGCTCTGGTCTGGGCACTAAAGAAGTTGAGATCATACCTGCTTGGGGCTCAATTCCTGGTTCAGACAGACCACAGACCCCTCAGATGGCTAATGCAGATGAGGGGTAAAAATCCTAAACTGTTGAGGTACTCCATCTTCCTACAGGGAATGGACTTTACAGTGGAGCATCACCCTCAAACTGACCACACCTAGGCTAATGGTCTCTCCAGGTTCTTCTGCCTTAGCAACAAGAACTTTCATGAAGGTGATTAGTTCTCTCTTCTCTCAGCTGGAGGGGGCACATATTGGACCTGACATCCTTAGTGTGGTATTCCCCCAACGTTTTGCCTTCCATTCTCCTGTTTTTGCTGACTTTGTTGTTTTGTTGGCTATAGGACTCTGCACACTTTACCACTGCTGAGTTGTGCTTAAGTGCTTGTGCTTTCCCATTTGAACATGGTAAAATTGGCGTATACCCAAATTGGCACATTTAATTTACTTGTAATTCCCTAGTACTGTCCCTAGATACCCAGGGCCTGTATGTTCAAGCTACTAATGGGTCTGCAGCACTTAATGTGCCAACCACTCAAGTAGCTGATTAAACATGTCTCAGGTCTGCCATTGCAGCCTGTGTGTGCAATTCTAAACTGCCATTTCTACCTGGCAAAGTAAACCTTTAACCAAGCCTACAATTTCCTTTTTAAAACATATGTCACCCATAGGTTAGGCCCTTAACAGCCCACTGAGCAGGCTGCAGTGTATTTAAAAAGATGGACTTGTGCTTTTAAGTTTTATGTGCCCTCATAGTGAAAGACTCAGAAATTTGTTTTTCACTTCTTCAAGGCCATATGATAAAACTGGGTTATCATATTACATTTACTAAGTGCTAACTTTCAATTGGGAGCAAGTGGCAATATTTAGTTTGGTTTCAAAAGAATTGTAATTTAAAACCCTCTTTCATGGCAATGTTGGATTTTTAGTCATAAATCTGAAAAGGCCACTTTAAGAAAGTCTGCATTTTCTTGCCCTGAATATTTCGCTCCTGCAGCCTGTATCCTGAGTTACATGACTAAGTTGAGCTAGTAGCTGGTCTTTGTGTATTGCTCCCAGACAGTGAGACAAAGAGGAAATAGGTGTTGGCAGGATGAGTCATCTCTGACTTGATAGGGAAGAGGAGATGTCACCTACCACGCTTGCACATCACAAAGCCTCTGCCTTAGCACACTCACAAAGGGTTTAGTACAAGTCTTTTGTGCCCCACAGACAAGCTGAGGCCAGAGCAGGGTGGCAGCAGGAAATTCCAAGTAGCTCTGGGGGTCAAAATCTCCAGAACCTTCTCTGACTTCAAAGCTGGCATCATGTATCAATATTAAACCCTCAGATCCAACTGTTTGGTACACCTCTAGACTTGTAGAAGGCTCAGAAGGACTGCAGTGCTGCTCTACAAGAAAGACTGCTACTCGGGTGCCTTACTTCCCTGCTATCCTGTTGCCTGAGTGACCCCAGGGCCATAAGAGTGACTCCAAGGGCTAGTTGGCTGGCCTCCTGATCATACTCTCAGGGACTGAAAGGGCTCCAACTACTTTGAACCAGTATACTTTCCTGTGAGTCCTACCCTCCAAGAGGTGCCACCACAGTACTGGACCCTTGGAAGAGGCTTGAAGGTGCTCTGCCAGCCCAGCTGTGGTCCTGGGAGCAAAACGGACACAGAGCAATGCATCTCCATTTCAGGAGTATCAGGACCACTTCTGCAATACACATCCCTGATGCAGGACCTCACATTGCAGCCTACAGCTTTCTCAGTAGTGCCGCTGCATGAAGCATCCTTGACACAAGCCTTGGCATCAAAGCCCCTCATCTATGGCATCCTCGATCACAATGAAGAACTTTTCATTGCAGCCCCGCAGTTTCCCTGGAACCGCTGCTGCACAAGGCTTTCTCGACACAGACCTTTGCATCTCAAGCCCCTCATTGACGGTATTCTCAACTACGCCGTATGACTCTGCATCACAGCCCCACATCTTCTTCTATACCACAGCCGACCGATGCATCCTTGAAGCAGGATGTCACAATGCACTGCAACTAGGATTTAAGGTACTTTGTTCAGCAGACCTAACTTGGTCTGCTGAAAAAAGCGTCTTACCTGGCATCACAGTCGGTCTAGACTTTGTTCTGGTCAGATAACCCAGTTGACACTTTGTGCTTCTTTGCACTATTTTCACTGAAATCTTTAAAATCACATATATCCATTTCTAATGATTAAAATCTTGTCATTTTGATCTTAAATAATTTACTAATGTATAATATAATTTTGGTATGGGATTTTTCTTCTGTTGTGTTTTCATGTTATTACTGTTTGCAGTGCTGCATATATGCTTTACACATTGTCTCCAAGTTAAGTCTGACTGTTTTCATGCCAAGCTACCAGAGGGTTAAGCACAGGCTAATTTGGTGTTTGCTTGTGTTTTTCACTAACAAGAATTGTGTTTTTGCTTAAATAGGGTTTCATCCCTCCTACAGCCGTAACCAAATTTGCTACAGTTAAGTTGGATTTACAGCTACACAACAAGCTTCGAAAGGCATCCCTGAAACTGCCCAGATGACCAGCACCAACCGAGCTTGCCTGAAACTGCCTGAGTGCTGCTGGTTGCCTGTGCTGAAATGAGTCCTGATCCCGAGGAGGTGCCCCCAGGTCTTGGACACTTGGCTGGTATCAGAGTGTACTACTCCTGACTAAAAGGTGAAGAAACAAATGCTTTGGTTTCTTTGTGAAAATGACGTTACCTCCTTGTGCCAACAGCAACCAATGGATGACCACCAATGCGAAGCTCTAATGAGACTTGCTCTTCAAGCCAACAGTAACAGCCCTCGCCGACCACCAACGTGAATCTCCAGCGATGACTGGCTCGGTGCGCTACAGAAGTGACTGTCCGTGATACACAATCTGATTCTCGTGCCCACACACACCTCCTTCTCGGCCCCACCAACATGAGTGGTGCACTGTGTGACGGATTTAGAAAGTAAGTCTTCTGCATGACTAACCTGGTCCCTGCATCTGATACACAATCTTTCATGGTTGGCCTGAACTTGATAATTTCCTCCCGCCCAACGCAACCAGATAACAAGGGCTGGCACTTTGTGCTTCTTGGCACTTTTTTCACCTAAATATTTTAAAACTCATATCTCCGGTTTTACTATTTGGATTTTTGTTGTCTTTTTTTTGTTGTGTTTTCACTTTATTACTGTTCTAGTGCTGTATGAACCAGACTAATACAGTCTCCTCGGCCTGCTTCCTCATGCTGCGGATGTTCTGAAAGATCTTCAAATGGTTCCCAATCTCCACCAGACACACTGTCACTCAAGCCCCTCATCAGCAGCCGCTTGGACTACGACAAAGGACTATGCATAAGAATTACTAAACACCTCCTCAACAGACTGCTGACCATTCAGATCTCAGTGGCCAGACTCATCCTCAAAGTCCCCATATAGGCCGGCATCATTCCTCACCTGAAGAAACTGAACTGTCTAACCATCCACAAGAGATGCCAATTCAAGATTATGACTCACGCCTACAAAGCCCTGCACAACCGAGAACCAGCATACATCAACCACTGCCTAAGCTTCAACCAACTTTCCAGACTGTTGCGATCCACCTCCCTCTCCCGTGCTCACACCCATGCATCTGCCAAAGCAACATTGGGGGACGCTCCTTGTCCTACCTCACCACTAAGTCCTGGAACAGCCACCCCCTCCTTCTCCGGACCTCAAACAACCTTCAGGAGTTCAGAAGAAAACTCAAGACCTGGAGATTCAACTGATGACGCCCAAGCAGTGTGGACCTCAGTGGCTGAACACCCTCGCAGGTGATTAGCTGCGCCTTATAAATCCTGTTTGATTGATTGTATAAATACTTTACACTTTGCTTCAAAGTTAAGCCTGACTGCTTTTGTGCCAGGCTAACAGAGGGATCAGCATAAGTTATTTTTTTAACTTTTGTGCCTCACCCTGACAAGGATTGTTTTTATTATTTTAAGGGGGCTTCCACCCCTCTCAGTTAATAACACAATTTCTTAAGTGACCTCTTATAGAATAAACATACTGAAATTGTAGTGTTTTCTAATGCGCATGGTCTTTGGTCACAGACCATGAACCTAATTCCAAATTCATTTTGAATAGATTCTCTCAGCTTCCATATTTTTTTCTGAATCCTTATGCAGAGCTTAGTGTGCACACTATGCATATCTACTCTTCCACAACAACATACCAGTAAGCAGGAGAGAGAGTATCACTCTCTTACAGGAAAGAGGAAAGTGGCCTGCATGTGTGATGATGATGAATATGACAGTAAAACTCACAAAAGTCTATATGAATGCTAAGCATGCTTCATAGAAAAGCACTGAATACCTGCATTCAACAGGCAATACTCCTTTGAGCCTCCACTTTGTCCTTGTGCCTTACAGTGTAGGACATGAAAATCCCCTTACTCATATTGAGTAAACAGCACATTCCACTAAAGAAAACACAAAGGGCCAGCTTACAATTGGGTTGTTTTATGACCCCTGCATAAATAATAATATTATTAAGCCCTACCCCTGTTTGTGCAGGGGTAGGGATTATGAGTTTTTATTGAATGCATACAATAACTTTTGGAAGCTTTGAATATCTCAACCTTTGTTAAATTTTGGCAGGTCAAATCTGAAAAAATTTAACAGGGAAAATGCAAAAGATATTTATTAGGACGTGAGGATTTTGGTGTGTTAAACACCAACATTCCCATGTTATTCATCACAAACTCACAATAGGTGCTATTTATCACACCAGATAAATAAGGTTTCATGTGGTATAGTTATTTATCATAGCACCATGTGGTTTTGGTATATTCTTGGCACCACCTCTCACTGTGCTATGTGGTCTGCCCTGTGGTACACTGTAATGGAATGTAGAATGTTGTGTTTTAAAATGGAGTGGTTGAGGTGCATGCTTGTTGGAGAGCTTTGCTGTGACTGGAGTTTCTCTTCTGTGCAATAACTTTCCTATTTCATCTTCATAATGCATTATTCCACAAATATGTCATGAAAACCATACAAAAGCAATACAAATTTGCAGATAAAATAAATAAATATCATTCGAGTAAGAGAGCCAATGCATCGCAGGATACGAGAAGACAATAAATAAAGTAATAGGCAACACAATAAAACTAGTATCAAAACATTTTGCTAAAAGCTAGGGTTCGGTATTCAAGACCAATCACATGCTCTAGCACAGACATACAACAGAAAGCATTTCCCCCAAAACTCAAATGGTTCTCAAAGAGCTACAAGTAGTGTCTCTTATCAATTGATTACTTATCTGGGCAGAGTGTTATAAAGTTTTTTCTATAGCAGCCAGCACCCTTGCTCTGTTGGCCCACATCGTGCCCAGGAATTTTTCCACCACACATGCATAAATAAGTCTAGGATCTGATCTAAGAACACACTGCTAGTGTCCCAAATCTCTTTGATTCATGTCCGGCTTGGAATTGCATACACCAGAGAGGCAAACAAACCATGACCAATGGATTCAGATTAAATATTACATGTGTAACACAATCCATTTCTTTCAGGGACTCAGCCTTTGGTAAATGATCTCAGAGGCAAGGATCCTGCCCTGAATTGAAAATATAATTTCCAGGGGTACGGTGATGGCTTCCCAATAAGGTTCCAAGGTGTTGGTGCATTTGAAAACAATGAAATTTCCAGTCAAGGAGAGGATAATACTCAGTCTAACAACATTTGCAGCTACCCATGACCCGAAATGTTTTTTTTATCGTCTCAGCCAATGGCAGTTGGTTAGGATGGGGATTGTCCCAGAGCTAATGACATATTTTGGACCTGCTTTAGCCACACAATCTCATGTAAACTATTGGCCTCCATTACAACCCTTAAAGCTGAAACACACTAAATTAATTCCGGCTGGGTCCATAACCTCCTCCAGACTAACAGTGGGTGGCTCTATCTGCCAAAGATTGCTTGTCCACTTTCATTATTAGGGGCTTAAGTGGGGTGCTCAGTGGTAGCCGAACCAGGTTAATGAGTCTATTTAGTAAAAACCCTCAGCTCTGAACCATAAAAGACAAACTTACTGCTTTGGCATTGTATATGTGTAATGCTGGTGCAATAGGTTTGGTGAACGAGCAACTATGTTTGAGGGTCAAAAGTTTCACATGGGATTTCCATGTTAAATTAGAAGACAGAGTAACACCCAGAAAAATAAAAGACTCAACACTTTCAATGAGTATACACCTCAACTCAAAACTACCTCTAAAGCATCTATGTTTATTAAATGCCATAAGCGCAGTTTTTATGGAGTTGATTTACAAACCTCAATTATTGCAAAATTCCTCAAAGTGGATTAGAGCCTGCTGAAGACCACTCAGAGTTTTTGAAATTAATAGAGCAGAATGGGTGTTTTTAGGCCAGCCTGAGTTGGGGCATCTATTGAGAATGAGGACAGATGTTGAATACCATCATTAAGATATAAAGAAAACAAGGTGGGCACCAGGACGCAATCCTGCAGAACACCTTTATTGATAGAGAGTCGCTCCGTGTGTTGACCATGAGTTTCCCAACAACCCTGGGCAAAGGTGCTCTCATATAGGTGAATCAACAGACTCAAAAGATACCTGGGGATGCCCATATCATCTAACACATACCATAGCCTACTCCGAGGAACCAGATCAAGATTTAAGGTCAGGAAAGGCAACATACAAACTGCCTCTGCCGACCACAAAAATCTTCGTATATAGCAGGAAAAAATTGAAAGACCTGGTCGATTGTAGATATAATTTTCCTTAAGCTGGCCTGGAAGACGGATAAAATAGGCTTATCCGTCCTCTATCTTCCACAAGACCAGCCTGGCAAAATGTCTTTGTATACACTCGATCAAACTGATTGGCTTGTCATTGCATGGGCTGGACCTGTCCTCCTTCTTGTATATTAGAATAACCTCTAATCTGGTACGGTGGTGCCACTAGAAATTGCATTACAAATGAGGAGTATATATTGAGACCACTTGTCTCTCTCCTGTAAGAAAATGTTGGCCAGGATGCTGTCTAACCCAAGTGCCCTGCCTCTGGTGATAGCATGCACAGCCGAGAAGACATCAGCTAGATCAAAAAGGGAGTCAGATGGGAGTCAGATGGGATAACATAGTCTTTTAAGAGTAAAGTCCTTGACACATACTCCTGCTCATTGAAAAGGAGACTTACTGAATAGAGGTTAGAAAAATGGGCTACCCAGGCCTGCGGGGCTATGACCTTTTGCGGGGGGTTGGCACAAGCATCTCTCCCCCACTTTACAAGGGCCCAAAACCTAGTGGGATCCTTGAAAGCATATCCCGCTTTCAGGTCCTGCCATCTTCCTTCATTCCCTCCATTGTTGAGCCCTTTTATACGTCTCCCTGGCCAAACTTATTTTCGGGATATCCTTCAATCGAATTGCCTCAGCCAAAAATCTGAGTGATGATCTACACTCCTTATTGAACCAACTGTTTTCTCTAGGGAGATTTCTTTTGTGTCCCTTGACAGGAACTAATAAGGGGTTCACACATCCCTTGAAAAATGTATTGTGAATGGCTGTCATTGTTTCACCAAAAGCTAAGGGAGAGGGACAGTAAGTCATTTTTGTTAGACAGTCCTGAAAGTCTTTATTTATTTATCTCAGAATGCCAGGTGACTCTGCAACTTGAAGCCCCGTTAATCACCCACTGTTGTTAGAGGAAATAATAATTTTGTGCGGGGTAGTGGGTGTTGGTCACTTTGAAATTTTAAGGAGATGGAATCCAAAAAAAGGCATAGGTGATTCTGATCACTCGCTACCCTGCTGGTAACCTACATCTCTACAAGAGAGGACCTCAGGCGAAGACCTAGTAGAAAATAGTCTATGCAACTGGAATTCATAAAATTATTATAAGTATCAACCTCCTGCCTATCCAAATTACCTCTGCCATTAGTGGCTCATAGGCCATAAACCAGCGTAAAGGCCTTCAGCTGCAAAGCGGTCTCTGTCCATTTCCGTATGGGTTGAAGGTCAAGTTGCGGGGCATCCCAGGCATCATCCTATGCCTTATCACTAGTGAGATTGTCCCTAAGGAGGGGCCTGAATGTGGTGTTAAATTCTTTCCCTACAATCAGCCGTGAATTATGTGGATGGGCTGCCAAATATTTCTCCAGTGTTAAGATAGTTTGGGACCTTTGTCCTCCCCGCTCACATCTTGCATAGACGTTAAAAATGTCAGTATTAATGTGACTCCCAATGGTTGTCACTACCAGAATTAATAAAACATCTGGGGACTCTATAGATAGTGTTTGAATTTTACAATTCAAGTCCAAGCTAACCCTGTTGGCCTCGCAAAAAATACCTGAGTGGCGGGTATGAAAATATTAAATAGCCTGGTTTGAAGGCAGGCTCCATACTCCAGGTTTTCTGGAACAGGCAAATATCATATAGCTCAATAAAGCTATTCCAATCAGGAAGAGCAGTTTGGTATCTAAGACCTGCAATGGTCCAGGATAGCATGGGGATCCCTTTCCCAGCCGTAACAGGGTCAGTGAGTTGGGATTGGCTGCCAATAGTTTTAGTATCAAGCTCTGGACAATCTGTGGGAGTAGATGGAGAGACACCGTCCGCTATCTGTAAGATTAAACATTCTCATTTCACAAGATCACCCCTGCCTGTGAGCCTACTTTTACACACCTGTACTCATAATCAGGGCCAAAGAGTTTTTTCATGGGTAAAATTCCCCAAATTCTATATTCTTTACAGAATATTGAAAAACATTTACAAGAGTCAGATCTTGTGTCCTGACATTTCTTAACAACTTTGGCTGTAGATTCACTTGCGAATGACGTATCTTCATTAAGAACCTGCTACAGACCCTCTGCACCCTATTGAAATAGAGTAATTCATTTGCATGTATAACTTTATATTAGGGCACTTACAATCTAGATTATTGTTCATTTAGGACACTTACAACCTAGATTATTGTTCATTTGATTTGAAAAGTCAATAATTTAGTAAGCCTTTTACCTTCTCCATTTAAATGTCATTACTCACATGGGGCTGAGGAGCATAATTTGGAGTCAGACTATAGAACAAACATATTAGGAGCCATGGAAAAATAAGGCTTTCCCCCATTGCTAAGGGAAACCCTTGACCTGTCTGCTCGTCTGCCACTGGGCAGCCAAACCATAATGACAGTTGCCACATCCTACTTAGGGTGAGGTGTCTGTCACTAACTTTTTCTGCCAATGATCTCCTGCTCGTCATCCAAGGACATACAGAGACTCAGGCTCAAGCTCTTCCATACTTGGATGTCAACAAACTTCCCAATGTTACACCCCTCTTATTTCCCCACAATGCCAATTATTTTCTGTGGTGGTTCTTCATCTTAAAGTTCATGGGCTTTGCACCTCAACTGACAGACACCACCTAATCCCTCAGATTCATCCTTGAATCTAATCACTAATTCAAAAAGCACATTACTAAAAAGACCAAGATCCAGATTTATCAAAGGATTGCATTTCCCTTGCCAAGTTGATGCAATGGCAGCACAATCCTTAAGTCAGATTTGCCAAGCCACGCAGGACAACCTTACGAGACTCTGCATGCCTTGGTGAATCTGGAGTAATGCAAGGCAGTGCAAGTCACTGCCTTGCTTAATCAGCACCAGGAAGGCATTACATGGGTGGAGAGTGGGTGTTTCCACACATCCACCCATGTATTTTGGTGCATTCCCAGATTTGCCGAGACAAGTAAGTCTGAGTATGCTTCAAAATTGTGCGCCTTACAAATAGTGGTGCAACAAGGAGGAATATCTTTATTTCTCCTTGTTTTTTTCCTCTTTCTAATTGTGCTGCATTCTGAAGCACACTTAGAAAGAGAAACACATCTCTAGGGATTGTTTTTGTGCACAAATGTGCCCCTTCCTGCACATAATCAATCCTGCCTTCAACGCAGAAAACCTTGCGTCATGGCACAAGGGTGCCTGGGTTGGCACAGATAGAGATCAGGAATGCGCCATGTTAGTAAATGTGGCACATTTCGGCCCTTTCTATTTGAAGCAGTGCAGTGCAGCACAGCACAGCACAGAACATTGTTATGTTGCATTGTGAGCCCACCCTCCCTCCCATGAAAGGCATCCTTCATGCAGGAGCATGGTTCATAAAAAGCTGAAGAAATCAAACCACCTCACACTCATGCTAAATCTCGGCACCTTTCCATGATTCGGGAATAGGCGCCCCCTTAACTATGGCGGTAGCCAAAAAGGCAATGTATGGTACCCAAATACTCTGGTCAGACTTAAAAAGATCTGCAGGGATACAACCAATGCCCGGGGCTTTACCACTAGATATCCTACTTAAAGCCATCTCAACTTCACTGCAGTCAAAAAAGAAATTTTTGATGGACGACATATTCCAAGAAATTGGAGGTATTGACTCAGCCTTCAAATCAGTACCAGAGAACTGGGACTCATAATGTTCCACCCATAACTCGGGGAAAACATGGTTAGATGGAAGCAGCGAATTTGGGGAATTCCCCCACTTCACAATGTGCCAGAACTTAGTCAAATTTTTATGCTTACTAGCTGCTAAAAGATCTAGCCAATAGTCATTATCCCATTCTTGTTTGGCCAACGTTTTGGCCTTACGGTAATTACACCGCGCTGTCCTAATGTTGGCAATGTTTTTAGATTTTATAGAAAGTTTCAATTTATCATAGGTGTCTCGGCAGAGTTTGTTATACCAGTGATTACGCTTAGAGTGAAATTGTGTCCTGGGATTGCAAGATTTAGAAAAGAAGGTTTTTAAACCCTGAAATAAAGTTTCATGAATTTGAGTGGTCGCCCGGCTGACGGCTTCTTGGAGAGAAAGGGAGTGCAATGCTTCCAAAGCACCCTTTACTTGTGTACTGATTTCAGCTAATGCTCCAAGGTCCATTGCTACCCTATCACAACGCACTCGCCGTAGGTTATTTGTAAGGAGGGCGTCTGCTGTAGCTATTGTGGTTGGTACTTTACTATGATGGTCAGCACAGAACGAGAAACTTAAAACAAGGGGGTTGTGGTCGCTCTCAGTGCGAACTGGAATCACCATGTCTCTAAGGGAAGACCAGAACTCCACTTTGATGAGAGCATAATCAATTCTGCTGTGTCGAAGACCCTCAACAAAGGTGTCACTACCCATTTTATCAGAGACAGTCCGTCCATTTGCTGCCCTGAAGCCACGCCCCATACACAAACTCATCCACTGGATGGCTGATTCGGTCCATTTCGTGATGGGTGGAAGATCAAGAAGAGGGATGTTCCAAAGAACATCCTCTTCCATCGTAAATGAGTCTCCGGGAATGTTAAAAGGCTCGAAACAGCAGTTCAAATCCCCCGCAATTATTATATTATATCCAGGGTTAACAGTTTCCAAAAAATCATCTAGCTGTAAAAAGGTATTGGTACCGCGCCCTCCTGGTTGACCTCTATTGTAAATGTTGATAATCATAATGTCAGAACCATCGTGGAAGTGCAGCTGTACTATTAAAAGATCAGGGCTGTCTACATCCAATTCGGAAGCTCGACACTTAAGGGTTTGCTTAATCCAAATACTAAGACCACCTGAGGGTCTGCCCTTTGACCCGCTAGTTACTGCTTTATAAAAATTAATAAAGCCAGGAAAGTGAACCAGATCCACTGCCCACGTTTCCTGAAAAGCCGGGACATCATAATTGTCCACCCATGTAGACCACTCATTTATTAAAGTTTTACTCCTAAGGCCAGCTATATTCCAAGAGACCAAGGAGAAAAGATGATGGTCACTAACAACAGATATTAAGTCCAAAGGCGGAACCAGAGGGGCATTAAGATTTCCGGTCTTGCAGGGAACTAGGGACTCTGGCCCCCCATAGCAACAATCCAAGCACATAAAATTAGCCTTATCCAGTCTAGCCTCACTAACATACGGAGCTTCCACTGGAACAACGGGCAAAGGGGTAGGATAGTTACTACCGTGTGTGCTCTCCAGAAGATCAAGATCTATCGGAGGAGAATGTAAAGCAATACAGGGCACAGGGGGTGAAGAAGTAACAGTATTTAATCGAACACCACCCGTACCTAAGGAACCCCTTCATGAGCGACAACAAGGTACATTATCCGCCCTGGTGGTACTACCATACCCGTTTGTATTTATACAAACAGAACCTATATTGTTGTTATCCAGTCAATCCACCTCTTCCAAGCCACTCAATGGACCAAAACGATTATAAAGAGGGAGATTAAAATCCAGTCTAGGTGGACCTTGTTGGCCTCTATAAACCCTTTCCCACCTGGGTGGCTGGGCAAGGTGTGTGCCGCTAGGGGTAATAGAATAGAAATACCACAGGTCAAGAGCAAGTATTCTACTAGAACACTGGATATTAGGGTGGCAACATATGTGCCTCACTACTCTGGGATCCCTAAAGTTAATAATGATACAGTCACCCTCCACATCCTTGGGTTTGGTGCCTAGCCAACTCACCCTTCGTACAAACAAGATTTCAGCACGCAGGTTCGGAGGGAGAGGTCTATTTCCATTGAGCCAATGTATAACCTTATTCTTAAACTCACTATGGGACTCTAACTTATCATGTGGGATCCCCGGGACGCCTGCCAGAATTACCGTGTATGGTGATGACTCGGGAGGTAGATTAATACAAGGGAGTTGTGAAGACGAGCCACCACTCTTATGAACAGTGACCCCTCTTATATTGGGAACAGAGTTAGAATCAAATGTTGCCAACTTATTACTAACAACTGCGGTTTGGTTGGGGACATCTTCCCCAACACGGTCCGGAGCTGCCGTAATTACAGGCACTATAGATGGAGAAATTGTAGGACCATTAAGAGATTTACTAGACAGCGTGGAATTATTGGTACCAATCAGAACAGTCTCATTTTGCAAGATGTTAATGGAAGGTAGTGAAGTCCCAGTGCCAGGATAATGCTGTAGGGTTTTTTCCAAGATGGCAGTTTTGGCAAGCACAATGTTTTCCAAATTCCCTAAATTAGTACTAAGTTGCTTGACTCTCTCTAGAATAGGTAGTAAAAGAGATTTTAACAATAGTTCGAGAGTGTCCAAGAAGCCATTAGGGAGTAGGTTAACACAGGGCTGGCTGTGCAAAGTCTTGGTAGACAAGGGACTGGGTTTAGTTGGAGGTGTGTTGCAATGAACTAGAGGATGGGTTAGTTTAGAGGAGATACAGGGTTTAGGCACTTTAGCGTGTCTACCCTTGTTGGTCCCACCCACACGTTTCCTTTTTCCCACTTTGGATTGAGTCATGCTCTCCTTATCCATATTAACAACCAGAGGCATTTCCACAAGGGGCACAGGGGGAATAGTACAACCTTTCACAAGAGGAGGTCTATTCTCAAGGATGGAGATACTATCAGGGGTAGAAAGCAAGGTGCTATGGATAGTAATATCAGAACCCACAGTCACGGTACTCAGTGGCAAGTCGGAATCAGTCCGAACTGAGAAAGACTCCGGAGAGGCAACCGACATAATTTTGCCCAAAGAGGATCTCTTTGCCGATAGGTCCAGAGACAATCATTTTTCAGTAAGAATAATTTTGTGTTCGAGGACACGAACAGCTCTGGAAATAAATTGATCTAGGGTCCCAGATACTGTACCCCCTTCGCTATCTTGTGCGATTTTCCTCCCAGACCTTAAAGAAGTTGCCATGTTCAACGTAGTGAATATATAATGTAGAATAGCAGCTATAATGAGAATAACAACAACAATAAGCAATAATCACCTAATGTATGGCAAATGCTATCACATACACAATTGATGGATACAAAAGTGTAGCAAATCACCACGAACATAACAACAGTGTCTTACGTCCAAGGATTACAACCCAAAAAACCAAGTCAAAGGGGTGGTGGCACGGCCCGCCCTTTGCCCAGGCTTAGCCCGGCACCGCCCGCGCGCATCCCGCGACGCGGAGGGAGCTTGTCCGCTTTTAGCGCCTCCAGGTGCGGAAGTCAGGTTAATTGTGGGCGGACCCACAGCCAGGAATTCTGGGGGCTGTAGTCCACGAGCTCCGCTCCCCGCACGCTGCGACCAGGAATCACAGCAGCTGCGGCAGAAGCGAGCGTCAAGAGAGACCACAGGCACCCAACAACCCTGCTCCTCTGCCCCAGGTCAGTAGGTAAGGTGCACAATGGCTCAGGCAAAAATAGAAGCAAATAAGAATGTTTCACTCCCACGTTATTTCACACATTGTTGTCTGCCGTGCACTTTCCTGGAGCTACTCACAGCTGCTTTCCTGTACTCCCGAATGACTAGTTAGTGGCACAACAGGAGTTAAAACAGTGTAATATTAGGATGCTCCAGTGAAAAAATTGAGGAAATGTGCATCGCACAGGAATGGAAGTAAAACCTGCGGGGTGGGGAATAGGAGACCAGCTCCAGGAAGACTAACCATTCAACCAATCCTGTCTTTGTTTCTGAGACACAACTGCCACCACAGTTGTGTAACCCAAAAGCACTGCTCCTGGCAGTGTATCACTCATTCCTTTCCATGAGAAGTAGACCAGTGAAGAACAACAGCAAAAAGATGCAATCATAATGGGAGGTGCAATACAGAAACCCCTACAGCTGAGGAACTTGCTGTGGTAAGTCACTGCCATAGTTTGTCCATTGGTGACGCTACCTCAATGTTTTAACTTAAAATTAGAACTCCAAAATAATTGCACATATTTTTCACATATTTATTTTGATAACCATAGTACTTTAATATTACTCAGCTGTCCACTGAGATCCAGTTTACCCACATTATGGTTGTCCTTGTCCCCATTCTACTTTACTTTGGCACACTTCTCCACTACATTGTCTGCATCACATCGTCAATCCCTAGATCTTTATTTCTTACACCACTTGCATGCTTTCACTTTTCCATTGTACAGCTCTAATACTCGACTTTTGCCTAAACGCCATGATTCTCATCCATTACACCACACCCCTTCCCCACATTGGGCGTAAGCATGTCCACTAATTACACCTTTCAGTATTCGTCCTCTTCAAACCTCCCTTGCCTTAATTCTTTATATATTTGCAATGCAAAGTGGCAAAAATGTCAAGGTATGTTTCCCTGATCTACTTGCAAAAGGTCAATGCAAACATTGGAAAAATATATCTAGCACCGGTTTCACAGACACCCAGAATGTAAAGTATAAAGCTGAACCTCAGAAAAATACTTTATCTAAACAACCATTATACTTCTATGCCTCAATTAACTCTTTAAATACTCTACTTTCCTACACTCCAACATATTAAGTGTCCTTCATTCTACATCACAACTACACCAACCCTTATATAGCCTGCAGCACATTCATTAGAAAGAAAATGGACGGATCATCTCTGATATTAATACAGGCCCTATCCCAAAGTACATCCATAGCTTTGTCCACCAGGAAAAACTACTGTTTAATTGCTTAGACATAATCCTTTACAAATGCTTTTGCTGTTGCCTGCCCTACCGGATGATAACTCCTACTCCTCCAGCCCCTACAATGTTCTATTTCGCAATAGTGCATTTAAGCATGTTGACAGAATAGCCTGCTAAGCAACCTAGAAAAGCACTTAATTCTCAATTTCAGCCACATGTATTTTTTAATGTTCCTGTTCATGCATTTGGAAATTTACCTGGTGTTGTTAAGGCAGCGATTCAGTGATTACACTGCATTATGAAGGGCATACCTTATCCAATTAAATGGTGTATACCCATTGTCACTGACAGCTTCTAAGATTAGACCTTTCCAAATAGCTCTGACTTTGAAAATGTGGATGACCTCTGTCGTCGGATTCTACAAGCTGCATCAAAAATAACATAGCCCATTAGAATCATCTGCGGTGAAACACTTACATTGCCCCAAAACAAAAAATTGAAAATCCATGTTGTATCTTTTCCAACATTCTTTGCAAAATAAGCAACACCCTCCGCTATACACCAAGATCAAGCTGCACTTATAATGTCCTCTCATGGTGCCACCCAAACATTTCAACCACATTTTTACTACATAGAATTAACAATCAAATACTGTAATTAGTGGTTCACTTGGCAGCATATCTATAGGACTATTTACTAAATCAGGTGGGTCCAGAACCTAGTCATCCTGTAATGTAATGTAATAAGTCTACACATTTAATTGTAATTCCTGTTTCAGGATCATTCAGAAGAACAAGGTATGCCTTTGAAGGAGGCCACATTTGAGCTGTGCTCTGTATGAGTCCAGCTTCCTTGACCATTAATATTAAACCATTTATGACTCTTTACATTTCTTGACCTCCCTTTGACTTCGGTTAACCTTACATCTTCAGCTATTCTGCCACACCACCTCTGCTGATAATGGGGCCCTTCCCTGAGAATTCAGGACTGTCTTTAAAAGGAGCAAAATGTGAAATGAGACTGTTCCTGGAATACTCCTCATGCACTTTTATTTTGACTTCAGTGGCGAATTTGAACTGGCCGTATTCCGTTTTCAGTTTTGTTTTCCTAGTCTCTCCTATGTCCAAAGCACCAATGCACCATAATTACAACTTTGAGCATTACGTTCCCAACCTAAATCAAGATTGTTGAATGTTCTTGGCCATAGAAATGTGTACACTATAAAAATGTTTCTTGCACTTTGCAGCATTAAGCATGGACAGGCACACAGCTGATGGATACATTTATTTGTATAAGCTTATACACTTTTAAATAAATTGTGATAGTTTTATGTATGGATAGTCGTACTTTGTTGCTTAAAATCCATAGCTGCACCTTCACTCTATTCAAGTCCCTCTATCGTGTCCTTGATTTCTTACTCATTCTAATCAGAGTAGTCTTCTGATTTGCAAAATAAATGTGTAATTAGTATTGAGAAACAACATACACAGATATGCAGTTTTCAGTTTGTCATAATCAAAGCTGGCCTTGTGTTAGAGAATGTGTGGAAATAGGCAGATAGATTCCAATTCTTTTGCAGTGAACTGAAGTGTGAAAATGCATCAACATACTGCCACACATATCTTTTTCACCTCAAATGATGATTGTTTGCAGAAAGAAATATAGCTTAAAAGATGCCCTTCCACTAATTGTTTCTCTGGTAAATGAAGTTAATGCTTAATCTAGGGAGCTGCATGCTTTGTGATGCTGCATTCCAGATTTATTAAATTATTATAGTAGAAATGTGATGTCTTCCGTTTGTTATAGTGGAGTATTGATATCAGAACTAGACAGCAATAGGTGGAATACAATAGCCTTCCCGGTTATGAAGATATTGTAAATCACTGTGTGGTTTGGTGGCCAGGGGCTAAGGTAACTAGCAATATACTTTTATTTGTGTAAGGATTTATTATTTATTCTAGTTAGTTCCATTCAAATCCCACAATAGCACTGTTTCCTCATAACGATATACGAATGATACACTTATCACAAAATCAATCAGCTGTATAATTTGCACAATTTACAAACAAGGCTTAAAAGGATCAAATATTATCAAACTTATTACGCACGTGGTAAAACACTACATCTGGCACTTTTCAAAAGTAATCTGTTCACCTTGCAGGCTTAATTGCTGGATTTGCGCATTCAAAGGGGTGGCATATTTCCCCAGACAGTTTAGACTAGTAGTCTTATGCCTCTATTAAAAGAAAATTATTTATCTTTCATGAATAACATTTTGATTAAAATATACAAATATGAATAACTTTATAAGCATTGTTAAAATGTCAACACAGCTATCTAATAAACAAATAGAATATGGCACATGATTTTGATTTAACAACATAATTTCCCTCATAATTAAAATTTTCTTGGCATATAATTTAATTCAAAAATTGCTTCTTCATTGCACATTGTTCTAATAGTTTGGCTTAAATTACATGGCCATACACTCTGTCATACTTTCCTAAATCGTTGCTAACATTCTTCATCAATTGATACTTATAAAATAAATAAAAGACCAATGATAATTGTGCAGTCTGTATTGTGACGGTGTTGGTAATTTGCCAATCAAAAATCTTAAACAGTTTACTGTAAATCAAGTTCACATTTTTCCAGTGGATTAAAGTAAGTGCTAAACCTCAGATCGATTGTTCTGTTTTATAAAGAATTCCAGCACTGCAAAACATAAACATATTTCCATCAATGTCTTATGAGCAGACGGTGAAAATAAATTCCCAGGTAAATTGGTCAGAATAAACTGATCTGAACATCTAGTTCTTCCTTTATTTGCTTAAGAAGTTGGATTTTAGTTCAGTAGCCTGCCTTTCACATTTTGTTTTGTCGTTTGAAGCACACTTTTGGAAGCCAAAGGTTAATTGCATTATGTTATTATTATGGGAGAATTCTCTTTAAAACAAATTATAAATATACTCTCATTTGCCTAAGTCTATATTTGCAGTGGGTATCAGGCTTATGAATTTACAGAGAATTCCAGGACTATAGACTATCGACAACACAATTACCCTGACATATCAGTGACGTAGATAGGCCTTCTGCCGCCCTTGGCAGCGGGTGAACGGAAGAGCAGGGTGTGCTGGTGATTCCTGCGGCCTACGCCCCATAACTGCCACGGGTAAGAGCGGGAGGTGGATGGAGTCTGCCACACCCAAAACTTATGCCGTCCAGGGCGGACCACAGCACCTTGCTGCGCCACTGCGACATACAAATATCAACACTATAAAAGCGTAGCACAAAATATAAAAAAATGCATTGAGCCAATCAAAACCAAAAATATTGTTAGTAGAAATATCACATCCAAACAATACCGAGAATAAAAATATCATTTTGTTTTAATAGCGGCATAAGAATACTAGCGCAAACGGTATCAAAATTCTTATATTTAACATTACACACCATAAAATTATTGGCAAACTGCAATATCGACATTAGAAAACAAAATATATACGTAGAAGTACAACTAATAATTCATTGAAAACACAATTTTAATACAATGTTAAAAAATACAGACTAATTACCAACCACTAACATATGTAAAACAAACAATTCAAATACACCAGTCAGAACACTGCAAACCAAAACCAACCAGCCAAAACACACAACCAATTAACAAACTACTATAAAGAAGGACATTCTTTACTGTCTTTTTGCCTGAAACTGACTGAGAAACGAAAAGCCAGCTACACTGCCAATATATTTATGGAAAACTACACAGAAAAAGTAAGTAAATAACAATTATTTTCTCCTATTTACTTAACTCTCAACTCCCTTGATCTACTAATAACAAATTGCCAACATATTTATTACATGATTTTCTGTCCTTTTTTTTAACATTACAGACCTAAAAAGATTTTTTTTAAAACACTAGATACTCCAAACAAAACAAATGCAGCCGAAAACCAAAGCAAACAACTTGAAAAAAAGATGACTTTTTAACGAGTAAGTATTAAAAATGCAAACAGCTGTAACTAATCAATCTAAGTAATTACTGTAACACACAATACACAATAGATAAAGTTTTCCATTTTTAATGCAACACAGACTGCGCCATGTCCAAAGAAGGAACATACAGAGTTTTGCAGAAATGAAAACCATATCTAACAGAACTAGGCTACACCTACAGCCAAGAACGTAGCACCAAAGACCATAGCCTCTGGAAATGCACCTAATGTTACTCAATCGGTTGCTTTCAGAGGGCAAGTATTGTAAATGGGGAAGTAGAAAGCACTACTGAGTATAACTATCAGTTATATCATCCACGTATAACTACATAACAATAAAATATCATTAATATTCACTTTTCTACATAGCCAACCACCTATTTAGACACCTTTAATATAATTTTTTAAAACTATACCAACTGTGCACCGTGTAAAATAATAGATTTCGAGTTTGCTATGATATAAGCAAAATCCAAAATGTACCAAAACACATAAATACAATCAATCAATCAATCATGTGTTTGTTAAGCGTGACTTCTCAACTGTAAGGCACTGGGGAGGGGAGGTGCAGGTTCCAGTTCATCGAGGAGGGGTTCTGTCAAAGAGCCAAGTTTTGAGGTTTCTGGTGAATATGGAGAGTGATGCTGTCTGTCTGAGGTGGAGTGGTAGGGCATTCCACCCTATCTGGTCTTTCTGGCACGCGGTGCCATGGCGTAGGAGAGCTGGGCTGATTGTAGGGTCCTTTGCGGTGCGTGGAATTTGAGTCGGCTATACAGGTATGCTGGTCTGGTGTTGTGGAGGGCTTTGTGTGCGTGGGCGAGGATCTTGAAGGTGATTCTAGTCTCGATGGGGAGCCAGTGGAGTGTGCGCAGGTGCTGGGAGATGTGGCAGTGTCTTGGCAGGTTGAGGACCAGCCTCGCGGCAATGTTCTGGGTGTTTTGTAGCTTGTGGGTGAGGTTTTTGTTTATTCCCGCGTAGAGTGCGTTGCCGTAGTCGAATCTGCTAATGACTAGGGCGTGAGTGACGGTCTTTCTGTGCTCGAGGGGGATCCATTTGAAGGTCTTGCGTAGGAGGCAGAGGGTGTGAAAGCAGGAGCATGCAACAGAGTTGATCTGGCGGTCCATTTTGAGCTCGGAGTCCATGATGGTTCCAAGGTTGCGTGCATGGTCCATGGGGGTGGGTGAGCTTCCGAGGGCGGGGGGCCACCAAGTGTCGTTCCAGGCGTCGGGGTGTGGGCCCATGATGAGTACTTGTGTCTTGTCGGTGTTGAGTTGTAGGCAGCTGCTTTTCATCCATTTGGTGACAGCTTCCATGCCTACTTGAAATTTGTGTTTGGCTGTTTTTGGTTCGTTGGATAGGGAGAGGATGAGTTGGGTGTTGTCTGCGCATGAAACAATGTTGAGTCTGTGGGTTCTGACGATGGGGGCGAGAGGATCCATGTAGATGTTTAAGAGCATGGTGCTCAGGGAGGACCCATAGGGGACTCCACAGGTGGTTGGTGTAGGGTCTGAGAGGAAGGGAGGGAGTCTGACCCTCTGCGTTCTGCCAGAGAGGAAAGAGTAGATCCAGTCGTGGGCCTTGTCCCAGATCCCTGCGTCGTGAAGTCTGTGTGTTAGGGTGCTGTGTGAGACTGTGTCGAAGGCCGCTGTGAGGGGGTCGAGTAGGATGAGGGCTACTGTTTTACCTTTGTCCAGTAGGGAGCAGATGTTGTCTGTTGCGGTGACGAGGGCGGTTTCTGTGCTGTGTTTTTTTCTGAGGCCAGATTAGGAGGAGTCGAGGATGTTGTGCTCTTCAGTGAAGGTGGCGAGATGGCTGTTGATTGCTTTCTTGATGACTTTCACTGAGAACGGGAGCAGGGAGATGGGTCTGTAGTTTTTAAGGTCGGTGGGGGCCGCCGAGCTTCTTAAGGAGGGTATTGACCTATGCCTGTTTCCAGTCATCAGGAAAGGACGCGGTCGACAGGGATGGGTTGATGGTGTGGCAAAGCATAGGTGGGATGGTGTTGGCGGCTGTGTTGGAGATGTGGTGGGGACAGGGACCCGTGGGGGCCCCGAAGTGGATTGACTTCATCGTCTTCAGTGTGTCTTCGGTGGTGAGGGCTGTACAGCTGCCAATCGTTGGTTTCAGGGTGTCGGGGGCCGCTGGTGAGGGTTCAGTGTGTTGGTTGTCTTCGTCAAAGTAATTGTAGATGTTCTTGATTTTGTGGTAGAAGAAGGCGCTGAGTTTGTTGCGGAGGTCTTGTGAGGGAGGAATGTCAGTAGACTCGCTGGTGGGTTGGGCGAACTTCTTGATGATGCTGAAGAGTTCTTTGCTGTTCTGTGTGTGTGTGGAGATTCTGTGTTCGATCGCTGTTTTTCTCATATTTCTGATGAGTTGGTGGTGGGTGTTGGTGGCGGTTCTGAAGTTGTTGTGGGCTTCTGTGGATTTGGAGTTCCTCCAGGCCTTTTCAAGGCGGCGGCATGTGTGTGTGGACTCTCGGAGTTCGGTGGTAAACTATCTGGATTTCTTGGTGTGTGTGTTCTTGTTCTTCTCGAGGGGGGCTATGGTGTTGGTGCTGTCTGAGAACCATCTGTGCAGGGTTCGGGCTGTGGTGTTGGGGTCGTCGTCTTCCGCGGTGGTTGGGGTTGAGTTGACGAGTGAGGAGGGGAACTGGTCATCGTTGATTTTGGTCCAGTTTCTTCATAAGAGCAGGTGCTACGGTTTGTGTGTGGTGGGTGTTCTGAAGGTGAAGTGGATGCATCAGTGGGCTGTCCACGGGAGTTCGGTGGTGTGGCTGAAAGAGATGGAGTTTCCTGATGTGAAGAGGGGGTCGAGGGTGTGTCCTGCTGAGTACATGGGTTCGATCACGATCTGGCAGAGTCCAATGTTGTGGAGGTCGTCCAGGGGGGATGCAGTGTTGGGGTCTGGTTGGTTGTCTAGGTGGAAGTTGAGGTCTCCTAGCAGGGTTGCTGGGAGATAATGTCCTTGATGGAATTGGTGAAAGGTCCGCGGGGTCCGGGGGGGTCAGTAGATGAGAGTTCCTTGCAGGGTGGTGGTAGGGCTGGCCTGTATCTTGATGTGTAGGTGTTCCATCAGTTCTGTGGGCTCATCGGGGAGTGTGCTCAGGTGGAGGGTGGATTTGTGGATGATGGCAATTCCTCCTCCTGGCGGGAGGGGTGGTAGCTCTTGTATCCTTGGGGGATAGCGATGGCGATATCTGGTCCCGAGGTGGTGTTGGTCCAGGTTTCGGTGAAGAATGCTACGTCTGGGGTGGTGCTGTCTAGGAGGTCCCAGATTTCGGTGGCATGTTAGTAGAGTGATCATACGTTGAGGAGGATGCATTGCAGGGTCTTCGGTTTGGTTGTGTTCTTGCGGGCGGGTTGTGCTGGGTCCGTATTCCTGGCGGTGTTGCAGGTGTGCCAGCAGCGCTGACAGCTGAAGGGTCTGTGGGTGTCGGCTGGTGACGCTAGCTTGCAGTTGTTATTGTGGCCTTTGTTGAGTGCGTGGAGTGCCGCTGGGTTGTAGCGTTGGCGGTGCGAAGGTCCAGGATTCCTGGTGCTGGTCGCGGTCAGGTCACGGACGGGCGCAGACGGGCTAGACTTTGGCGCACCTTCCACATGCCAGCAGCATGGCCCCTCAGCATCCACCATCAAGTAGGGGTCGGGGAGGGCTGGACAGCTGGGAGGCAGGAGCGGGGAGGGGAACTGGCTTGGGCTGGTCACGCTGGGGGTGAGGGGCCACGGGGGCAGCAGCGGCAGGAAAAAACGAACGGGGGAAAGCAAGCAATAAAGGAAGAAAGTAAGGAGTAAAAAGGGTGAAAAAGAAACTAAAAGATCTGAAGAGTAGGAGGGTGAAAAAGAGCTAAAGGGTGAAAAATGGAGCAGAAAGTAGAAGAGTAGAAGAGTACTAAGAGTGAAAGGGTGAAAAGAGCTAAAGGGTGAAAAACGGAGCAGAAGGGGCAGAAATCGGAGCAAGAGAAAGGAGTCAGAGGTCCATTGGACTCCCAGGGATGAAGCGCAGGTATAACCTGCGCATGGAGGAGGGCCTTGAACACCAAACACTATGGGAGTGCAGGGGCTCAGCAGAGGCCTCACTTAATGGTGGAGCCCTACACGACCAAGGCCCGAGCTACCTCAACAACCGAATCAACTTCTACGCTCCCAAACGCCACCTCCGATCAGCCAACCACGCCCTCGCCGCCGTCCCCCGCATCCGAAGAGCGACGACAGGAGGAAGGTCCTTCTCCTACCTGGCCGCCAAGACCTGGAACTCCCTCCCGTCCGACCTGCGCCTGACCCAAGACCACCTCTCCTTCAGGAAGAAGCTGAAGACCTGGCTGTTCGAGCAGTAACGGCACCCCCCTTCCCCCAGCACCTTGAGACCCTACGGGTAAGTAGTGCGCTCTATAAATGTCTTTGATTGATTGATTGATTGAGCTGCGAGGGTGGAAGAGCAATTTCACTGACAATAAATACAGGGGTGCTATTTCCACTATAACAGAGCTACATGGTACCACATAAAAACATCAATTTCAAGTGAATACTCCACAAATAGCACATTCTAATTTCAAATTTAGGAACTATTTGCACTAGCATTTCTGCCACCCAAAGAAGTAACAAGATACTATGACCTGTTCACAGATTCTAAACTTTACAAAGAAAACAAGGAGAAACTAACCCCATTCTTAGTTTACTTAGAGGACACCTTGGTTAGTCACATACACTGCTCTGGAAACAGATGACAAGCCAGGTCCAATTTTAACTGGTGGAACATATACGAAAAAACTCTTAACCACAAATTCAAAACAAATGATGGAGCAAGATGGTTGGCACAACTCATTTCAAGCCACAATCAACTGACGCTATCCAACCACATACCAAATGCATTGAAAAACAACACAGCTACTAAACCTTAAGAATACAACAATCCCTTTCAGAAACACAAAGGGCCTTATTATGAGTACAGTGGCCATTAAGATCACTGTACTTGGGGGCATGGCCAAGCCGAGAAACAAGATGGCCGCTTAAGCTGTCGGCTCCGCTGACCGAACGAAATATCTGCTGAATATCCGCTTTAAACTGCCTACAGAAGGGCTCTCACAACGTTAAACAGAAACCAGAGGGGCTGCTGCACAGTTTGACACCACCCACGGCCGGAAGAAAGGTTCGGAGTGGCATTGGCGAGTTCTGCGCCATCGGGCCTGCACGGGGCAGAGACGCGTCCCAGCGGCCTGTCGGCCGACATTATTATCAGCGGCGTTTGCTCCATCAGCGCAACCACCTCTGGCATAGGGTTGGTGCGCGCCTGTATGCGACACCCCACTGACTCTTGCGATGAGTTCCGGACCACGATAAATGTCCTCTGATCGCCGCTGGCACCCCCGGGGCATTAGGTACGGAGAGCAGCGTGAGGAACTGAGGAGCCGCCGGGTGTGGGATAACACCATCTGAATTGCAACTGCTGTCGGCCTCCGTTGGAGCCGACACAGTGCCGGGAGTGCCTGAGGGGGGCGTGGATCCCGCTCTGGCCATTTGTGCGAGGCTTTGCTGGGCTGACGGTTGGATTGTTCATAGGGCCCACACCCAGCTCCACGCGCTCACGGACACGCGGGGCAGAGACTGTTGTGCTGTCGTGCTGAGTGAACTGCTGCGTGGCCACGTGTCTGCCGCTATTGCCCTGTTCATGGACAAATGAGGTCTGAGGTGGTTTCCCTGATCTGTGGCTTGCTATTCAAGGGCTTGCTGACCGGGATGCTACCGTGACCCCTCGTGGCTGCTTGGGGACGCCACATTACTATCCTGCCCTCTCACCTGCAAGGCGCGGCCTCATGGGAAAGCACCGGCAATCTCCAACAAACACCTGCGGTGCAGCCCACCCTGCTATCGAGATCGACTACAATGCACCGCTAAGGCGTATTCTCGCTGCGGAGGAGGTACGCACTCGCTCACATTCTGGCGCTGGAAGGGGCTCCAAGTGCGTGACGCCAGCGGCCTGCACTCCTATTGTCAACGCGCCTGACCGGGTGGGTGGAACAGTGCCGAGCTGCACATTGGACTGTCAGAAGGTTATCAAGTGACTCCATGCATCAACATAGGCGCGAGGCCAGAATTGAGGCGCCACGGTGCTTTCATTCCCGTTGCTCGACCACATGATCGCTGCACCTGCTCCTCCTTATGGTTAGGGGAAATTTGAGGCTGATTCTCGACTTGCTGTACATCAGGCAGGGGGCTCACTGATAAGGACACTGCTGCGAACCTCCTCGGAGGCTGGTGAATATTGCACTGCCATTTCGACCGGCTACCAGTAATTAAACAGGGCCCGGGGGGTGCTGCCGCCTGCTGGCGCGTGGCTGCGGCGTGGACCCTCTTTCTCCTCACCATTGCCTCCTGTGACGAATTGGTGCACATTTCCGGTGTGGAGGGGATACCTCGCACCCTGGTGCTAGAAGAGTTCCCAGACACGGAATCTCAGAGTCCCGTGCTTCGGAAAATTATCAGACTGCATAGCACAGAAAGACGGATTCTGGAGGTTCTACTGCCAACTACCACACGCAATGCCGAGCATCGGCCGCAAATAAGCCTTCTCGGAGGGTTCTACATAAGTCTTGGCAGGAGGACACAGCTCAAAGACGGCCCTCCAGGCTAAACTGACAAAGTACGCATGGGATGGAGGCCCCTGCGCGAGCCCCAAAGAGGGGTCAATCACGACCGATAAATCTGAGCCCGGTGGGAAGCAAAAGGAACCAACGCTACAGGATATCCTTGAGGCCATCACCACCATCCGCACGTCACTGGAATCGCGCATTGACTCTGTGTCCACCGAGTTGTCCCTTATCAGAGAAGACATGCGCTCAATGAACTCACAATTGAAAGACGTTGAAATCAAGGCATCCTCCCTGGTGGAAGACATGTCCGAACTACAGAAAAAGATGGAGGAACTACAAACACATGCTACAAAATTAGAAGCGCAGCAGCTGGATGACTATGAGGGTCGCTCCAGACATAACAACGTCCGTATAATTGGGGTACCCGAATGATCGGAGGGGCCATCCGCAGATTTCTTCGTGGAGAAGCTGATCACTACCTATCTCAAACAAAAGGGACTCTCCAATTTCTTTTCTGTGGAACGACCACATCGGGTAACAGGGGCCGGCCGCGGTCCGGAGCCCCCCTGAGGCCACTTCTTGCTAGGATCTTCAACTTCTGCGATAGAGATGTCAACCTGCAGTGTGCCCGGTCCACCCCGCCAGTGGAATATCCAAACAGTCGTATCACTTTCTTCCCGGACTTCACCCTCAAGGTGCAGAGACAGCGGCGTAGCTTCCTGGAAGTGAAAAGAGCGCTTCGAGACAAGGAACTGAAATATGCCATGATGTTTCTGGCCAAGTTGAGGGTGGAATCAGAGGGGAAATCCTGGTTCTTCACCAGCCCAGAGGAGGCCTGGGACTGGCTGGATGGCTGGCGTACGGCGGGCCGTCGCATGAATTGGGCCTGGGGCGTGAGGAAGGATGGAGACGCCCGGGCCTCAGGTGGTGGCTCACCACCTCCTCAATGTGATGAGGAGACAGGTGGAGCCGAATAATTGGTCTGTATGCCTTTCCTTTGGGTGGATTTACTGATTCCATTTGGACTGAAGGCTGTGGGAAGGGGGTCAGCTCTGTCAGCTGCGTCAGTCTTTAGTCGTATTGAGCTGGACTGCCTTGGACGGCTTGTTGATTAGTACTCCTTGCTCTTTGCCTATTCCTTTACCACATAAGTGGGTGATTGTGGGTATGGGCCCTTGCCAATGTTTTTAGTACAAGCCCACTAGGCTATAGATGTTAATATCAGAACAGCAAAATTCCTAGAGTTGAGTGCTTGGTTGGGCTGCACGAACCCATAAGTTTTTGGAAGGGTGGGCGATAGGCACTCTGCTAGTTTGGGAGGAGGGAAGTTTTGTTACCGCCAAGCAGGAAGACAGGAAGGGGGGTTTGGGAAATGCACATTGGGTATGTGGGGTGGGTGGGAGGGGCTTGTATTTGTGTTCTGGTTTGGGTATTGTTGTTGTTCTGGCAGGACTTGTATTTTCGAATCCAGATCTCAATTGCAGTAGACACGGTGTTAGCAACACTCTTAATGACCCTGGTGTTCAGCAGCATAGGGCAATCCGTCCATATATTCCCCCTGGCTCGCTCCTCTCCGGAGTATCTTACGTCTCTACTTCCGACTGATAGGTACTATGAGTAGACAGAAACTTACATTGCTCTCATGGAATGTGAATGGGCTGGGGGACAGAATAAAGAGAGGGGTGGTTCTCCAATTCCTGAAACGACACTCACCGGACATCGTGTTTCTGCAGGAGACCCACTTGTTAGGCAATGGTTGTAAGGACCTGTCACGATGGGGTTTCCAGATGGTGGCCCACTCCGCTTTTGGTTCAGGCTCCCGGGAGGTGGGCATTCTTTTTTGCAAATCCTTAAGATTAACACGGTCCGTATGGACCCACTGGGTAGATTTGTAGCTCTGTCTGGAACCTGGGAGGGAGCCATCCTTAACTTGGTCGCAGTGTACATTCCACTGGGCCTCCACACGCAAGCCTTTACTGATCTTGGCGACCTTCTCCTGGGCTTTCCGGACGGACGTTTTTTGATTTGTGGATACTTTAACTCTTGTTTCGGACACCCTGGATCGCTGTCCCCAGAAAGACCTGCCATTATCGCGTAAACGGATTCATAGCTTCTTGGGTGCACTGGGACTGACAGATGTCTGGAGGTGCCTACACCCAGAGGAACTCCAATACACGCATCTTTCGGGTCCCCATGGCACCATGTCATGCATTGATTACGTTCTCACACTTACACATCATCTTCACAACGTCAAAGAAATACGACACTTGGCCAGGGGTATATCGGATCACTCCCCTGTACTGTGTAGAATGGAGGTAGGGGAACCCTCGGTCGGGCATGTGGCACCGATCAACGCGTGGTATCTCACAACCCAACCCATCAGGGATAAGGTTCTGACTGAAACCAACCTGTTTTTCCAAGAAAACTTAGGGTCAGTCAGCTCATCCGTGTCGCTCTGGGAGGCCTGTAAGACCGTTGTTCAAGGGGTGGTTCTGGGACAAATTGCAGGGCAACGCAAAGAGAAGGCGGCTGCCGTGACGCGTATCGAGGGTGAGATCCTGGAACTGGAACGCTCAGTTAGAACGCAAGACTTGGAAGAAGTGCGCTAACAGCTTCGCATTAAAACCAAGGAACTCTTGGACCTAGCCACGGATGCGGCTAAGGCGCAATACCGGGCTACCCTTAGCAGGATTTATGATGTAGGCGACGAAGCAGGCAAATTGTTGGCCTGACTAGATCGCAGAGATGGGGTACGGTGCATTTTGGCTGAAATTGCCACGGACTCGCACTCCCGAATCACAGCTCCACAAGGCATCGTAGATGCATTTGGTAGATACTATCACTCCCTGTACTCTTCCAGCACGACCCATTCAGAGGAAGAGGCTTCTTCCCTCTTACGTGATATTCAGACACCAGTGGTTACAGAGGAGGAGAGTCTTGACTTAGACCGGGATATTACAGTGACCGAAGTGGAGAGGGCCATTCAGGATCTGCGGGGGGGGAACATTGGGCCCTAACGGGATCCCCATAGAATTATTTAAGCTAACGGCGGGTGTGACTGCCCCTTTTATGACTGCCATGTATAAGGAAAGTAAAGAGTTAGGATTTCTTCCTGAGGATCACAGACCAGCTAACATAATTTTTATCCACAAAGCGGGTATACCCGCCAACCAGTTTTCCTCATACAGGCCCATTTCGCTCCTTAACTGCAAAGCTAAAATTCTTGCAAAATTCCTTGCCACTCGTCTGCTAGTAGTCCTCACAATTTGATTCACCCGGATCAAACCGGGTTCATGCCGGCAAGAAACACGTCTCTTAACCGCCGCAGACTGCATACAGTGCTTTGTAGAGCGGATACGATCAGAGAAGATGCAGTTGTGGTATCCCTGGACACTGCTTCGGCTTTTGACACCATTGAATGGCCATATATGTTTACGGTTCTATGCAAGCTAGGATTTGGTCTGGAATTTATTAAATGGGTGCGTCTTCTGTATTGTCAAACACTGGCGCAAGTGGTTGTAAACAATCAAAGATCCCTTGTCTTCTCTCTTGGTCGGGGCACCAGACAAGGTTGCTCCCTGTCACCGCTCCTTTTTGCCTTGGCCTTGGAACCTCTTGCAGCGTGGATCCGTCAGGACCCTGCAATTCGGGGCCTTAACTGGACATATGGGTGGGAGGACCGCATATCATTGTATACAGATGATGTCCCGCTCTATCTCGCCTCCCCGGCAAAGTCTCTCAATGTGGTGATGGATATTTTTCACAGTTTCAGCAGGTTCTCAGGCTATAGGATCAATTGGTCTAAATCGTTGCTCTATGTTCTTAGTGGGCAGAGGCCTTGGCTTCCCCGGGGTTGCCAGCTGACAGAGGCCATTGCTGGCTTTAAATATCTGGGAATCTGGGTATCTAAAGACCTGACACGATTTTATGACACCAACCTCCGGCCACCACTAGCACGCCTCAAATCTGACGTCCAACACTGGAAGTCACTCCCTTTGACCCTCCTGGGATGGGCAGCCCTTTTCAAGATGATGTCCCTTCCCCGTCTTCTCTACGTGTTACAAAACACACCCCTTCTGGTCACGGCGTCATACTTTAAGGAGTTGGAGGGCACTGTGCGAGATTTGCTATGGGAGGGTAAACCACCCAGCATAGCCACACACAAGCTCACATTGGGATGGCTCGATGGGGGCATCGGACTCTCAGACATGAAACAATACTATTGGGCATCGCAGCTCGCTGCCATCAACCAATGCACCTACAGGCGGCATGATGACCCGGCATTTAGGATTGATCTATGGCTCCTCCCCGGGGGTGAGTTTGAGGGTGCACCGTATACACAGTCTCAGAAAAATGTCTTATCCGGCCTGACTAAACATGCTGTGCACATATGGAAAGATGCCCCTAAAAGCCTGGGTTGGGAGGGCAAACTTACTCAGGCCACGCCGCTTTGGCATTGTGACCAGCTGGGTCGACTGTTGCGCTCCTCGGGATTCGACAAATGGGATACCATCGGTATCTCCAGAATTGGGGACCTCTAGAGATCCGGGAACGTCATACCATTCTCTCAATTGAGTCAAGAAAATGAAATGGCCAGTTCTGAACAATTCCGATATTTTCAAATTAGGCAAGCACTACTCTCAGCTCTCCCCATGGGTACGGCCCTCCCGGCATACTCCCCTCTGGAAGACAGGATTTTAGATGGAGATGTGCCAGAAAAGGCTACATCCCTCATATACAGGAAGCTTATTAATAACATGACCAATCCCCTAAGAGAGCTAAGAGTCAAATGGGATCACGATGTGGCCAGCCTGGAAGACGAGGAGTGGCGATACGCAATGTCTTCCCCCCTTGAAGTTGCCATCTCCTCCAGACTCCGACTGGTTCAGCTAAAAATCTTCCACAGGACGTACTTGTCTGGAACCTCGTTGGTTCATATGGGATATGCCCAATGTAGTGGTTGTACACTGCTTTGCGGACACGAGGGCACCTTCATCCATACACTTTGGGAATGCGAGACAATTCAGAAATTCTTGGAGGGGGTGGTATCAATGATGGAGTGTTAGATTTGGGGGTCTCTAGTTGCCTCTAGTCAGGGTAAGGGGGTGCACTCCTAAAATAACCCCTGCTCACCCCCTTGGTAGCTTGGCACGAGCAAACAGGCTTATCTCAGAGGCAGTGTGTAAAGCATTTGTGAACACATACAGTAATCAAGTGACAACACTACAGATGGACACCACACCAGTTTTATATAAAAAATAAGTATTCTTTATATAGATTTAACACAAGACCATAAACGACAAAAATCCACAATACTGTTACTTAAGATGGTAGTTTTAGATTAGTTCTCTTTAGTTCTTAAAATGCGACACTCTTAGTTCAATGTACCTTTCGAGATGTCTCAGCTCGATGCGTCAGCTGCAGTGGCGACACCCTTGTCCATTGATGCGATGACAGCGGCTTTGGTGGTGACATTCTTCTCCAACCATGCAAGACGCTTCCGCTCGATGCGACAGTTGCAACGGCGACACCCTTGCTCAGTGATGCGACGACAGCAGCTCCAACGGCGGCACGCTTCTCCGTGGATGGGAGGTGCTTTTCTTGATGCGGTGCAGTGCGACAGCTACAGCGGTGACATCCATGATGCGATGGCAGTGGCTGCGATGGCGACACGCTTCTTCCTCGATGCAAGACACTTCTCTTGATGCGGTGCAATACGACAGCTACAGCAGCGACACCCTTGTTCAGTGATGCAACGGCAGCGGCTGTGATGGCGACACGCTTCTTCGGTGTTGCGGGACGCTTCTTGTGATGAAGTGCAATGAAACAGCTACAGCGGCGACACCCTTATTCAGTGATGCGACGGCAGCGGCTGCGACGGCGACATGCTTCTTCTCCGTAAGTCGCATTTCCAGCTCCTTGCGACACGCAGTTCCCCAGAAGGCCCAAAACAGCAGCAGGCACTTCCAAAGAACTCTGGGGAGCTGGTGGTTGAAGTCTGTTGTCCCTGACACTTCAGCAGGAGGCAAGCTCTTTTCAAGCCCTTGGAGATCCTTACACAAGTTGAATGAAAATGCACACAAAGTCCTTTCTCCTTTCTTTGGCAGTCAGGCAACCACTGCAGGCCAATCCCCCAAGCTGCACTTCAGCTTAGGGATAGTCTCTCTTCAGTTTCCTCTGGTTCCACTCCTCAGCAAAGGTTTCTTCTTGTTTCCGAAAGTGATCCTAAATTCTTGGGTTGGGGTCCCAATATTTATACTAAGTTTTTCTTTGTTGTCTGAAGGAAGAGAGGCCTATGCCTAGTCCAAACCAGTTCTGGTCAGTCCTGGAGCACTTTGTTTACAACAAACAAATGATGGACGGAATGCTGACAATGCAGACATTCTCCCCCAGTCAAGAGATCTGGGTTAAATCCATCGTTCTTTTGCCCACTACGCCACCTCAGTTTAGACATGGCCATATGCAAATCAGTCTTGAACCTGTGCCTCATGGGAACAGTCCAGCCTGAACTGCCAAGCCATGTCTTCCCTGGACCGGAATCAAGCATCCTAGGACCGGTTTCTGGCTATCCTATGTCATCAGCCAGGATAGCTTGACTCCAGTGGCGTAGTGAGCACGGGTCCTACGTCTGGGAATACCCATCCCACTTAGGGCGAAAAGCGTTACAACAAACAAATGATGGACGGAATGCTGACAATGCAGACATTCTCCCCCAGTCAAGAGATCTGGGTTAAATCCATCGTTCTTTTGCCCACTACGCCACCTCAGTTTAGACATGGCCATATGCAAATCAGTCTTCACCCTGTGCCTCATGGGAACAGTCCAGCCCGAACTGCCAAGCCATGTCTTCCCTGGACCGGAATCAAGCATCCTAGGACCGGTTTCTGGCTATCAGCCGTCATCAGCCAGGATAGCTTGAGTCCAGTGGTGTAGTGAGCACGGGTCCCACGTCTGGGAATACCCATCCCACTTAGGGCGAAAAGCGTTACAACAAACAAATGATGGACGGAATGCTGACAATACAGACATTCTCCCCCAGTCAAGAGATCTGAGTTAAATCCATTGTTCTTTTGCCCACTACGTCACCTCAGTTTAGACATGGCCATATGCAAATCAGTCTTGACCCTGTGCCTCATGGGAACAGTCCAGCCCGAACTGCCAAGCCATGTCTTCCCTGGACCGGAATCAAGCATCCTAGGACCGGTTTCTGGCTATCAGCCGTCATCAGCCAGGATAGCTTGACTCCAGTGGCGTAGTGAGCACGGGTCCCACGTCTGGGAATACCCATCCCACTTAGGGCGAAAAGCGTTACAACAAACAAATTATGGACGGAATGCTGACAATGCAGACATTCTCCCCCAGTCAAGAGATCTGGGTTAAATCCATCGTTCTTTTGCCCACTACGCCACCTCAGTTTAGACATGGCCATATGCAAATCAGTCTTGACCCTGTGCCTCATGGGAACAGTCCAGCCCGAACTGCCAAGCCATGTCTTCCCTGGACCGGAATCAAGCATCCTAGGACCGGTTTCTGGCTATCAGCCGTCATCAGCCAGGATAGCTTGACTCCAGTGGCGTAGAGAGCACGGGTCCCACGTCTGGGAATACCCATCCCACTTAGGGCGAAAAGCGTTACAACAAACAAATGATGGACGGAATGCTGACAATGCAGACATTCTCCCCCAGTCAAGAGATCTGGGTTAAATCCATCGTTCTTTTGCCCACTACGCCACCTCAGTTTAGACATGGCCATATGCAAATCAGTCTTGACCCTGTGCCTCATGGGAACAGTCCAGCCCGAACTGCCAAGCCATGTCTTCCCTGGACCAGAATCAAGCATCCTAGGACCGGTTTCTGGCTATCAGCCGTCATCAGCCAGGATAGCTTGACTCCAGTGGCGTAGAGAGCACGGGTCCCACGTCTGGGAATACCCATCCCACTTAGGGCGAAAAGCGTTACAACAAACAAATGATGGACGGAATGCTGACAATGCAGACATTCTCCCCCAGTCAAGAGATCTGGGTTAAATCCATCGTTCTTTTGCCCACTACGCCACCTCAGTTTAGACATGGCCATATGCAAATCAGTCTTGACCCTGTGCCTCATGGGAACAGTCCAGCCCGAACTGCCATGCCATGTCTTCCCTGGACCGGAATCAAGCATCCTAGGACCGGTTTCTGGCTATCAGCCATCATCAGCCAGGATAGCTTGACTCCAGTGGCGTAGTGAGCACGGGTCCCACGTCTGGGAATACCCATCCCACTTAGGGCGAAAAGCGTTACAACAAACAAATGATGGACGGAATGCTGACAATGCAGACATTCTCCCCCAGTCAAGAGATCTGGGTTAAATCCATCGTTCTTTTGCCCACTACGCCACCTCAGTTTAGACATGGCCACATGCAAATCAGTCTTGACCCTGTCCCTCATGGGAACAGTCCAGCCCGAACTGCCAAGCCATGTCTTCCCTGGACCGGAATCAAGCAACCTAGGACCGGTTTCTGGTTATCAGCCGTCATCAGCCAGGATAGCTTGACTCCAGTGGTGTAGTGAGCACGGGTCCCACGTCTGGGAATACCCATCCCACTTAGGGCGAAAAGCGTTACAACAAACAAATGATGGACGGAATGCTGACAATGCAGACATTCTCCCCCAGTCAAGAGATCTGGGTTAAATCCATCATTCTTTTGTCCACTACGCCACCTCAGTTTAGACATGGCCATATGCAAATCAGTCTTGACCCTGTCCCTCATGGGAACAGTTCAGCCCGAACTGCCAAGCCATGTCTTCCCTGGACCGGAATCAAGCATCCTAGGACCGGATTCTGGCTATCAGCCGTCATCAGCCAGGATAGCTTGACTCCAGTGGCGTAGTGAGCACGGGTCCCACGTCTGGGAATACCCATCCCACTTAGGGCGAAAAGCGTTACAACAAACAAATGATGGACGGAATGCTGACAATGCAGACATTCTCCCCCAGTCAAGAGATCTGGGTTAAATCCATCGTTCTTTTGCCCACTACGCCACCTCAGTTTAGACATGGCCATATGCACATCAGTCTTGACCCTGTGCCTCATGGGAACAGTCCAGCCCGAACTGCCAAGCCATGTCTTCCCTGGACCGGAATCAAGCATCCTAGGAGCGGTTTCTGGCTATCAGCCGTCATCAGCCAGGATAGCTTGACTCCAGTGGCGTAGTGAGCACGGGTTCCACGTCTGGGAATACCCATCCCACTTAGGGCGAAAAGCGTTACAACAAACAAATGATGGACGGAATGCTGACAATGCAGACATTCTCCCCCAGTCAAGAGATCTGGGTTAAATCCATCGTTCTTTTGCCCACTACGCCACCTCAGTTTAGATATGGCCATATGCAAATCAGTCTTGACCATGTGCCTCATGGGAACAGTCCAGCCCGAACTGCCAAGCCATGTCTTCCCTGGACCGGAATCAAGCATCCTAGGACCGGTTTCTGGCTATCAGCCGTCATCAGCCAGGATAGCTTGACTCCAGTGGCGTAGTGAGCACGGGTCCCACGTCTGGGAATACCCATCCCACTTAGGGCGAAAAGCGTTACAACAAACAAATGATGGACGGAATGCTGACAATGCAGACCTTCTCCCCCAGTCAAGAGATCTGGGTTAAATCCATCGTTCTTTTGCCCACTACGCCACCTCAGTTTAGACATGGCCATATGCAAATCAGTCTTTACCCTGTGCCTCATGGGAACAGTCCAGCCCGAACTGCCACCATGAGGTGGAGCCAGCATTGTGGAAGGAAGGCACAGCCCTATTCAGGTCCCAGGTGCAACTCCTCCCTCCCATCTAGATGCAGATCTCTTTATTCACCACTGGGCTGACACACCCTGTCTCCTGGAATCCCCCAGCCCTGTCACTCAAACTCCAGACAAGGCATACACACAGCCCAGCAGAGGCAGGTTTGGATGGTTAGACAAGAAAATACCTACTTTCTAAAAGTGGTATTTTCAAACATAGAATATTAAAACCAACTTCACTAAAGATGTATTTTATCATTCTGAGTTCAGGCATACTAAATTTGAATTTCTTCCATGTTCCCTGAGTCAGTTAGGATTATAAGATGTAATAATCAAACTGCCCATTCTGGCCTATGGAGAACAGGTAGCCTTGCAATAGTGAAAAACGAAAATGGCTGTAATTCACTATTAGAACACGCCACACACACCAGGGCATGTCCTACCTTATACTTACAATGCACCCTGCCCCTGGGCCTACCATAGGGGTGTCTGATATGAAGAAAAGGGAACGTTTAGGGACTGGCAAGTGGGTGCACTTGCCCAGCCAGCATGACAGTACCAGACTGCATGAAGGCTCTGCAATGGCAAGCCTTAGACACACTTTTACAGGCTGCTTCTGTGGGTGGCACAACCAGTGCTGCAAGCCCACCAGCAGCATTTGGATTACCAGCCCTGGGCACTCCTGGTGCACTGTACTAAGGTCTGACAGGTAAACCAAACCAACCAATCATGGAATCACTAATTCATACATCAATTTACAATAGGGAGCACTTGCACTGTGGCACTGGACAGCAGTGGCACAGTGCCTAAAGCATCTAACACCAGCAAAAACACATGAGGCAACAGCAAAAAATGGAAGGGAGACCCACGCCAAGGTGCCAGGTCTAACACGGAGGAAGTATTGGGGCGGCGGATACAATGCAACATCAAACTGATTCTGTTGAACACATGGGACCCTACTGGCCTTACGGCTAAGGAGAAGACATGGGTCACATTGGGCTTCATGGTAGCGAAGCGAAATATCGCACAATTGTAGAGGGCTCCGACCTTGCCGAACACTACTGACTGGGCCAAAGACATGGACTGGTGTATGGTGACCGAGATACCTATTTATGTTTCCAGGGGTTGCCTGAAAAAATGGTCGCAAATCTGGGGGCCTTGGAACACTTTCCGGGGGAAGATATGTGACCCTCCGGGAGGTCGGGGTAGGAGGTTGCTAATGTTGAATAACGTGACACTCCTGTCAACAATTACGCTGCATAGGGGAGAAAATGTCTTTGTTGAGATGTCATACTATGTGCCAATGACTACATGTGTAACGTTGTGTCTCTGCTTTTTAACATGCCACTTTTTCAATAAAAATAGTTTTTAAAAAAAAGATCACTGTACTTGACTGCTGTACTCAAGGTGGCAGTCCGACTCATTGCGGGTCCACCCACAGTATTAGGAGTGTGGCAGTCAGACCGCCACAAGACCGCTGCTTCTGCTGGAGATCCAGGATCCCCTCCAAGAAAAGGGTGGTGGAGAGACAACTACTGTCCCTCCTAGGCATGGGGTGCATGCAGGGGGCACATGTTGTGCCCCTCCATGGAATTACACCTCAGATACAAGCCACGTCATGCAGGAACATGCTGCAGGCACTGTCACGACAGTGGCTGCTGTTAAGGATCACCTGTGAGCTTTATACAGCTGCCACCATGAGAGCACTGCAGTAGGAATCCGGCAAATGGGCGGGGGCATGACGGGAGTTAGTGGTCCTCATGTCAGTGCAGTAGTGGAGGGCCGACATGCAGACATCCAAACTTGCAACATGGCCCTCTGACTAAGAGCATCCAGACACATGCATGAAATTTGTGGTAAAAAATAAACCTATGCAAAGAACTACCAACCATAGAATAATTAGGGCCTCATTTAGATCTTGGCGGGACTGGTCCCTCTGTCACTTTTTTGACGGTCTTCCCGTCCGCCGCTTTGGTGGTCTGTCCGCTCGATATAGATGTTGGATGGTCACTGAAGGGAAGAACGCCGCAGTCCCACCGCCTTTGCCAGAATCTTTCTCCTGTGTTGACAGCATCAAAGGCAGAAGCTGTTGTAAGAGGGAGTCCCATCAAGATTCCCGCCATCCAGATTATGGTGTGCCTTTCCATCAAGGCAACTGTGGTAGGGAAACCTCCAAGCTCAACTTGGCAGTATGGAAGAAAAAGAGGGGAAACCTCATCTTTATTCGAGGTCCCACCACTGATTCGATCTTGAACACGATTGTACAGGTCTATCCTGTGGTGCTGCTACTTGACCTTGATGCTCAGCCACCCAATTGCCGCTAGGATCTGCGAAGAAAGACAGCCGCAGACCCACCATCAGCGCCAGGAAATCTCAACTGTGTTGATGGCAGTTTAGGCAAAAGCAGCTGTCGGAATCAGAACCACCAGTTTCTCTGCCAGGCCAATCACAATGTGCCTTCCCACTGATCCAACTGTGGCGGGGAAACCGCCACACCTGAGTTGGTGGAATGGTACACATATAAGGCACAAACTCACCTTTACTCACCTTCCCAATTCCTGTATCACAATGGACCCAACCCTACACGTCCTGCCTCTGCTGCTGCTGGCTGATCACGGTTCAAATCAACACCATCATCGCCAGAACCGAAGATAACCTCCCTCATTACCTGTTACCTGTTTTCACTTGGCTGTTTACACATTGCTCAGGACTCGTGCATTATTAAATTACTCACACAGACAACATAATACCAATGTGCAATGCATATGTCTCTAATGTTGATGTCTACGAAATTTAAAGTAACACATCTGTACAACCACATTGTGTTCATAAATTAGATGTCAGCTCCCTTACACAAAAGGACACTTGCACAAAAAAAACAATCTAATCAAAAATCTGAAACTCACCATACAGGTGTGAGGAAATAAAGGACAACAATTGTCACAATAAAAACATATGCTTCACACATCATTGGGATAAGTGCAATGTAACCTCATGTAGAAATTTCACTAGACAAGCTGTAACCCTCACCTCATAGATTACCTGGAAAATGAATGGTAGTCCCAAATTTGAAGCACTCTACATATTCATCTATATAACATTTCCCCTTGTCTAGTGAATGTCCTGTATTGTATTCAAGGTCAATTTGCACGTAATATTACAAGGTGAAATGCATATGTGTACATGCATGTCAGTAATCAGGGTGAGACAAATACACCTGTAATAAAATAGCCTTAAATAATGTCTCAACCTCTATATGTTGGTGCACATGACCAGTACTATGTTGAATAGCAGCATCTAATTTCAAATCACAATCACAATCCATGTGAACCAGTGAATGCACTTAACATAGTAGACATTTCAAAAGTATGCAGTAGTTCCTACTATAATAGGTACTACACATTTTACACTGAAACTTTGCCAGGAATCGAACAATTGCAAAGGAAAATTAATGCTAGGACAAACTTTGTAAAAAGAAAAATTATGATTTATTCACAATGAGAAACCTCCCAACTAGCAGGAAATAAGGCACATTCCAGTCCATAAGTGTCCACAAAGTCTTGCACACGTGTGCCATGGCACACAGGTTGCCTGCAGTTGCACAGCCAGGGGAACTTCCTTGGGAAGGGGCATCTAGTGGGCAGAGCAGGCACCTCAAAGATGTTACTTGAGAGCAAGGTGTTTGGGATTGGGAGAGGTGTCCTTGGGTTTGGGAGGGCGTGGGTGGCGTTGGTAGGGGTGGCTTGGGTGTGGGAGAGGGGTGCTTTTGGTAGGGGGAGCCTTTGCTTTTTTAGAGGTACCTTGAAGAGTAGTAGGGGTGGATATGCTCTTGAGGGTGGGTTGAGATCTGAAAGGGATGGGTTGGAGGTGGAAGGGGTAGGTGTGCATTTGAGAGAGGTAGATGTGGGTGTGGCAGAGCTCAGGGCAAGAGCAAACAGAATACTTTCACAGGGAAATTCGGTAGTTTGATTGGGAGGGAGTTGGGGTTGGGAGGTAGAGGGAGTGAAGTGTCTGTTGTGCATGTGTCTGTTGATGGTGCAGGTGTCTGTGGGTCTGTTGTATGTAATGAACAGTTGGGTGTGTCTTGCTTTGTTTGTGTGTGTTGTATAGGTGAGTGTGGGCATTTCCATTTTTTGGCAGTGTGTGCTGTGGAGGTGCTGAGTGTGGCCATGTTGAATGTGTCTGTGGTGGTGGGTTTAGTGTCTGGGGCTGTGATTGTGGTGGTGCATGTGTCTGTGGTGGTGGGTGTGGTGTCTGTGTGTGAGTGTGCTTGGTACATATCTAGCAATATGGCATTTGGATGGGGATGGGGCAGGAGGTGGAGCATAAGGTTGGGATGATTGGGGGGCTTCAGTCAGTGAGGAGGCTAGACCTTGAAAATACCTCTGTAGGCTAGACATAGCACTGTGAATGCATTCTAGGTAGGCTCCCATTTGTTTCAATTGGCAGCCATGTCCCTAGATGGCATTCTTTAGTGCAGTCTGGCCCACAGAGATATTCCTAAGGGGTTCAATAGCCTTCTCACTCAGCGTAGCTGGGGGCAGGGGGGAAGGGGCAGGGGGCTGAGGTACCTGAAGTGAAGGAGACACCACCTATTTTAAGGGTATGGGTTTGACCAACATGGGAGAGCAAGAGGGAGGATAGAGATGGTACTCTGGGTGACGGAGAAGGATGCAGGTGCAACAAATGCAGTAGAGTCCACCCCCACTAGGGAGTACTCGCTGGAAGAGGCCTCTGAAAAAGATGTAGATTTGCTGGTGGACTCCATTGCACACCCTTTGCCCTCCAGGCCACTGTGTCCCTCAATGTCGGTACTGGAATCACTGTGGCCACCTGCTTCCCCTCCAATGTTGGCCTCTTTTGCTTCGCCTGCCTCGGATGATGCTGAAATGACATACAATACTTTTTGTGAATATGTGTAAACAGAACTGATCATGACCTATGATCTCAAAACAGTTTCCAAGTTTTCAGAGCTCACCTGCTTCAAGGTTCATAAACTTTGCCACAACATTATCATAAGCTCATTTATGTACGCAACATTATCAGAAAACATTTTGTCACAGTTATGTCATTCCCCATGATAGCTCCTTTATCATGCATGATCTTTTCTCTTATCCATCAATATGTATCTCAAGGAATTGTTTCCCACCTCTGAATGCTTGGACTTTATAGTTTAGAATAGTGAACTGATGTCACCATAAAGGATATCAACCAAAAATACCTTGTAAAGTGCAGTCACAAGGCCCTAAAATCTGCATACTGTTTATTTTCCAAAAGTAAATTTTAAAGAAATGAATGTCAACAAATACAGCAATGTTGTACCAATATTAGCATAAACTGAAAGCAGGTTACTTTTGTTTGGGCATTTCACAATAATAACACTTACTCTAAGTCCCTATACTATATGTCAAATGTCAAAAATTATACATGAAGTCTGTAATGTAGTAGCTTAGAAAAGTATCACATACTATGTAGGTACTTAGACGTTTGAAGACAATCCAGAAACATAGATTTGGAGGATTGACAAATTACTTCTACAGCATTGATAAATACATAGCCCTTGAAACATTTGTAATACACTTCAGTAGACAGCTAAAACATTTTCAAATTTACTCCTAACTGTAGTGCAAAATTTCTAGGAACATCACAGTAGCTTTTACTTACATTGAACCCTAAATAATACTTTCAAACACTCACATATAAATCACAATATGCAACATGTTACACCTTGATGCATTCCATCAGTTGCCTAATGAGTCATGAGCGTGGCCTGATTTTGAAGTTTCCTGATTGGATACTCCTACATATATGTGAAGGAACGTTCCATCTTGCAAAATCCCTTTAAATTTAGTATTTATCTCCATCATGCTTCATCATCTGGACATGACAAAGGACACTGAGAAATACTTCAGAGCATGTGTTACTTTGTCAGCAATGTGTACATATTCCTGTGTGTTTCCCCAAAACTTGACTGCCTATCACAATTATTTGTCAAAAAACAGTCTGGCTTACATACACAGATTCATGAAGGAGTGAGACATCATGCTAATCTGCCACTTAGAACCAGTGTGAAACAGTATTCCTGATGTAAAACACAATTTGGATATGTTTTGAATCCAAGATGTAGTCATTAATACTCATGTCACTAGACATTTTTTATCACATGCTCACTCGTGTTTCTGTAGTATCCCAACTTACCAATATGACATTTGGTACATCCACTGTATCATAACTGCCTAGTATCCTATGTCATATGTAATAAGGCTACCATAATATCATCACCAATAGTGAAGAAGCATCACATCTGACACAATAAACAGTATCAGTCTTTTCGGTTCAACTGTCCCTCATGACAACAAACAACATGATTCATATGTGGAGTTTAGGCAGTGATGTGTCTGCTCAGAACAGGAAATCAGGTGGGATCCTTGCTAATTTATCAATAGACAAAGCACATCATCATACACATTGTGCAAAATGTACACCTTCAAGAACTCTTCTTGTGCGCTGGACATGAGTCACCCTTAATGTTGATGGGTAAAATCCTGCCGGTAACCAAAAAATAGTCATGTAATATTTGAGCTCTGTTAAGGCACACACGCATCTCACATTGGGAGGACTAGCCGAGCTGGACTTAAGCTGACCTTCAGGTACAGCGTTGCAGGTCCTCCCGCCTTTTCCAGCATTGGACGCTGCACCACTTGAAGATCCCCAGGGTCTTCACCTTCCTGGTGATGGCCTTCCATATGTCCCATTTCTGATGGGCATTGAACTTGTACGGATATGAGAAATTATAGAAAAAACAAAGGTTTTGTGTCTTCTTTTTGTCTGAATTGATGTAACATAATTTTGCTACATCTATCACTAGCATAACTCATAAGTTAGCATACAAGATGTGTCAGTATGTGACAATATACTAATATGTATATTGTCACATGCTGACCAGAAGCAATATCTTCATACACACTTTTGTAGTGACCTGTTGTCTACCTTCAATCCATGTCATGGTATACACTCACCAATCCAGGTCTGTGACATCATGTAGCTCAGCGGGCTCCTACATATTCTGTGATGTGACCTGCTCCTCATCAGTGCAATAGATAATGAACAACGAAGGCTAAACACAAATACTTATGACACAGTGAATACTGGCCACTGGGAGTAAGAGACCTGCAGTTTGGATATGAAACACTTTGTAATGGGAAGTGTTAGATCAAGTAGTTAGGTAACTCTCTCTTTAAACTGTTGTCCATTTAAATCATTCAGGGGCATAATTTCAAGCACACTCAAAATTTGTCCTGTCAAGGATATATGTTTATGACAGATGTACCTCGGGCCTTCAGTTGTTTGTCCCTGTGACTCAGCCCCAGCCTGGACCATAATTCTGACTGAACACTGCCCCTTGTCAGTACTTGTTATCTGCAGCCTGATGATCTGGATGTGACATCAACACAGGCTTCCCATAACTTTTCAGTGCCAAAAGGACCGTGTGCCAATCTAATAAATGGCATCAAGGCTGTGTGCTATTATGAAGGGGTCTGGGAGCTACTGGTATCTCCGATCCAACTAGTCCGAAAGGACAGATATAGGCAGAGTGAGATGCTGTTGTACAAACAGCTAACATCATTTCCATTTAGTTTGTACAGAACAAATTGTTTTGTACTGTTGTAATGACTCTATAATGTGTTCTAAGATTACCATGATGTGAGTTTAGAAAGTAGCACATGTTAATCAAACATACAGGATATATTTCTCCATGTATGTTAATTACACTCTAGGGATTTAAATACACAGCACATACTTAAGTTTTTTTATTTTTACCATGGTAAAGTACTTCAAAATCCTCACCATCATTGTCCTCTGTAAGGAACAATATACATGACAGTTCACATCACTAACTACACTTCACCAGTGGCTGCCGCCACTCACAAAGGGTGGTGGAGCAGATTGGGGTACGTTGGGGGAGCACAGGGGGAGAGCAAGCACAGGGGAGAGGGGGGATGATGGGTTTATAATAACTTTAAAAACATACCTGATGCAGCAGGCTGCCTCCAGCATTGTGTTGCTCCTGCTGGCCTCTTCCTGGGTCCTAGCAGCCCCTTAGGCAGACTCCCAGCCAATCCCTGTGCTGCAGAGCAGTGCAAGGATTAGTCTGAGTGGGCTGAAAAGATGCCCTGCTCAGACCAGGGAGTCTGTGGGAGTTTGTCCAGCCTTGCTGCTGAATGCAGCTCGAATGGCGAAACCTAAGTACGTATTTGTGTTTTGGTCGGCCTGCGATGGCCGGCCAAACACACATGAGCACTTAGGGAGTGCACAAGCACTCCTCCTCCACCCTCCCATGCCCTGCCTCTCCGTGCACAAGCTGGCAAACAAAAAATAAAATGATGCTAGAGCATCGTTTTATTTTTCGTTTGCTGGCTCTGCGCAAGGCAGTGGAGCAACTCTCCTCCAACAATGTGGAGGAGCCGCCACTGCACTTCACTCAGGGTACTCAAAGGGACATTGTAGCCTGTGTCAATGGAAAAATACCAGACAGATTCCCAAATACTTTTCAGACATGTTCCAGTTTCTCTACTGAGCCATAGAGCTAGCCATAGAGGAAGAGGACATCCTGGGCCAGCAAATCCAGCTCCTCTGGCAAGAAGGCAGGGGCCCTCTCATCTGCTCATGCTGACAAAATTTCTCCCAGAAATGAAAAACAGCAGCAAAAGAGAGTAGGAGTTCTTCATGGCAGCAGTGTTAGTAGGCAAATGAGCTTTTTTTCCATATGCCACCTTCATGTACGCGATGTACACAATCGTCAGAGTAGATGGACACAGCCATTGATCTTTGTACTTTACTTTCAACTACGTTAACCTATGGCTGTGTCAGTCATGGAGTTTACCACCTACTATGTGGTTGACTACTGCTGCGCTGACCTGATTCCAAATGTCCTATCTGCGAGGTCAGGCAGTCACAATTTCAGAAGTTGAGAACTGTTTGCTTTTAATGGTGCGTCACCACCACTCAAAATGGGGACTAGTTTGTTCATGTATACAAACATTAATGGGCACTATTTCTTTTGTCAAATAAACAATTATATATAGTGCGTTAGTGTGTTGAAATGCGATTTTAGTGTGGTGTGGTTTACAACTCGCTTCATGGTATTTTGTAATTAACTTATTTAAAAAATATATATATGTAAAAATCCCAATTAAAATGCATTTAAATCTTTTTTAAATTCCTCAATAATTTTAAGCAAAAGATTTAATTTGTGAAGCACAAATTACAAAAAGCCAATGTTAGATTAAATATGTAGTCAAACCATATATATTTTCTAGGAGTACATGAGTTCACTGGTAATTATCGAATATGTTGCTATGGATAAAGTAACATAAGTGGAAATTTTTCTCTAATGCAGTCATCTGAACTCTGTGAGAGTGAGTCGATGACAGCCTCAGGTGCACCACCCATTTCCAGACTTTGCCACCATGGAAGAAAAGGATATAATCAAGAAGTACAGTTTGAATAGGCAAACTATACTGGATTCATGGCATCAGCTGGAGCCAGATCTTCAGCCGAACAACAGAAATCCCACATTTATTACAATTGTAAAACTCATGGCAGTACTTCATTTTCTGGCCATAGGATCCTTCTAAACCACTATGGTAGTATTTGGTGGTTTGTCACAACCAGCTTTCAGTGGTGTGCTACAAGACATTCTATCTTCAAAGATGAGACACACCAACAGCTTCATCCAGTCTGCAGGAGGATGTAGCTAATGTGAAGGGTGACTTTTATGGTTTGATTCGCCTACCACGTGATTGCAGCAATTTATGGCACACTCAGAAGAGAACAGGTCTATCGAAATCAGAAACACTTCCATTCAATCAACGTGCAAGTTTTCTGCTCACAGGATTTGTACATAATAAGCATCTGTGCGCATTTCCCTAGCTCTGCCCATGATTTCTTTGTACTACAGAACAGTCCCATACCTCTGCAAATGTCTCCTCTTGGACCTGAGAGGTCCCTGTTTGTTGGTCAGAACAAGCTTTTACTATATTGTTTGAGGTATTTGTAGTTGCATAATCTAGAATTGTGTTACTCTATTTTGGCCCTTTTTTATCTTCCATCTAGGAGACTCAGCAAATCCCAACTGACCATGGTCGTTGGCATCGCTGAGTGGACATCTGGGGAAGCCCACTTCAATGAGGCCCATGAAAGAACACGGCAACCAGTGGAGCGGGCCTTTTAGACTCCTCAAGCTCAGATTTCACTTTCTGGACAATACTGGCAGAACCCTCCTCTAGTCACCTGATAAGGTGTGCAAAATCACAGTGGTCTGCTGCATGCTCCACAACATCGCCCTCCGACGGAATATCCCTTACATCGCAAAGGATGTGGACCATGAAGAGCCACCGGGTGAGGATCATCATATGCCAAATGAAGATGATAGTGCTGAAGAGGAAGATGTCATTTACAACTTCTTCTCATTTGTGTAAGTATAACTTTACATGTTATCTCTTTCACCGTTACAGCAACTATTGATGTGGTGATGAGAGAAATATATGGTGGTACTTTGTTGGGAAGGGCAAGTTCAAGTAAAATCTAACCAAAGGTGTTTGTTGATCAAAGTTTGGACACATTGACTACTGTGTTCAGTTACATTGTTAATCTCAGATTCTTTTAGGAATCTTTATCCTCCAACATTTGCCTTTGTAATGTGGCCATCATGTTCAGTGTGATTGGTAATCTTTTTGGTTTTGATCTTTTTTAGGTTCCTTCACCATGTCACATCCATTTGTACACTTCAGAATTGTGAAATTTTCTGAAATATGGTTCTGTTTAAAAGTACAAGCGAACTTGGATTGATCATGGGAAAGACAGCCACAGACTTTGTGTATATAAGTCTTGTACCAAGGCAACTTGCACTGTGATTGAATGGAAGATCTGAAGACAACATTGGACTTGTTCTCTGCCGTGTGTTGGCACCAAAGCAATAAGTGTGTCATCATTTGCGCAAAAGTAGGTCACACACTGCTCGTCACACCAGCAAGTTGCCCCAAAGGACTGTGGTAAATGTAGTGGCGATGGCGAGTACGCCTATGCCACGATGTGTAAAAAGAACAGTATGTGTTGCGTTAGCCATCCCTGGACACGTGTTTCGAGGTAGTTGCCTCTCGTCAGCAGGGAGCAGGTCAGTGTAAGGGGGTGCCGTGTGGACTGCCAAAATGTAATTAAAAACAGGTCAAGTACCTCTCATGGCGCGCAGGTGCAGATCCAAGGCTCGTCAGCCCGTTGGCTCAAGATCCCGTAATAAATTGTGCAAAAGTAGGTCGCACACTGCTAAGTAGGTCGCACACTGCTCGTCACACCAGCAAGTTGCCCCAAAGGACTGTGGTAAATGTAGGGGCGACGGCGAGAACGCCTATGCCACGATGTGTAAAAAGAACAGTATGTGTTGCGTTAGCCATCCCTGGACACGTGTTTCGAGGTAGTTGCCTACGTCAGCAGGGATCAGGTCAGTGTAAGGGGGTGCCGTGTGGACTGCCAAAATGTAATTAAAAACAGGTCAAGTACCTCTCATGGCGCGCAGGTGCAGATCCAAGGCTCGTCAGCCCGTTGGCTCAAGGGAGCCGTGATAAATTGTGCAAAAGTAGGTCGCACACTGCTCGTCACACCAGCAAGTTGCCCCAAAGGACTGTGGTAAATGTAGTGGCGACGGCGAGTACGCCTATGCCACGATGTGTAAAAAGAACAGTATGTGTTGCGTTAGCCATCCCTGGACACGTGTTTCGAGGTAGTTGCCTCTCGTCAGCAGGGAGCAGGTCAGTGTAAGGGGGTGCCGTGTGGACTGCCAAAATGTAATTAAAAACAGGTCAAGTACCTCTCATGGCGCGCAGGTGCAGATCCAAGGCATGTCAGCCTGTTGGCTCAAGGGAGCCGTAATAAATTGTGCAAAAGTAGGTCGCACACTGCTCGTCACACCAGCAAGTTGCCCCAAAGGACTGTGGTAAATGTAGTGGCGACGGCGAGTACGCCTATGCCACGATGTGTAAAAAGAACAGTATGTGTTGCGTTAGCCATCACTGGACACGTGTTTCGAGGTAGTTTCCTCTCGTCAGCAGGGAGCAGGTCAGTGTAAGGGGGTGCCGTGTGGACTGCCAAAATGTAATTAAAAACAGGTCAAGTACCTCTCATGGCACGCAGGTGCAGATCCAAGGCTCGTCAGCCCGTTGGCTCAAGGGAGCCGTAATAAATTGTGCAAAAGTAGGTCGCACACTGCTCGTCACAGCAAGTTGCCCCAAAGAACTGTGGTAAATGTAGTGGCGACGGCGAGTACGCCTATGCCACGATGTGTAAAAAGAACAGTATGTGTTGCGTTAGCCATCCCTGGACACGTGTTTCGAGGTAGTTGCCTCTCGTCAGCAGGGAGCAGGTCAGTGTAAGGGGGTGCCGTGTGGACTGCCAAAATGTAATTAAAAACAGGTCAAGTACCTCTCATGGCGCGCAGGTGCAGATCCAAGGTTCGTCAGCCCGTTGGCTCAAGGGAGCCGTAATAAATTGTGCAAAAGTAGGTCGCACACTGCTCGTCACACCAGCAAGTTGCCCCAAAGGACTGTGGTAAATGTAGTGGCGACGGCGAGTACGCCTATGCCACGATGTGTAAAAAGAACAGTATGTGTTGCGTTAGCCATCCCTGGACACGTGTTTCGAGGTAGTTGCCTCTCGTCAGCAGGGAGCAGGTCAGTGTAAGGGGGTGCCCTGTGGACTGCCAAAATGTAATTAAAAACAGGTCAAGTACCTCTCATGGCGCGCAGGTGCAGATCCAAGGCTCGTCAGCCCGTTGGCTCAAGGGAGCCGTAATAAATTGTGTAAAAGTAGGTCGCACACTGCTCGTCACACCAGCAAGTTGCCCAAAAGGACTGTGGTAAATGTAGTGGCGACGGCGAGTACGCCTATGCCACGATGTGTAAAAAGAACAGTATGTGTTGCGTTAGCCATCCCTGGACACGTGTTTCGAGGTAGTAGCCTCTCGTCAGCAGGGAGCAGGTCAGTGTAAGGAGGTGCCGTGTGGACTGCCAAAATGTAATTAAAAACAGGTCAAGTACCTCTCATGGCGCGCAGGTGCAGATCCAAGGCTCGTCAGCCCGTTGGCTCAAGGGAGCCGTAATAAATTGTGCAAAAGTAGGTCGCACACTGCTCGTCACACCAGCAAGTTGCCCCAAAGGACTGTGGTAAATGTAGTGGCGACGGCGAGTACGCCTATGCCACGATGTGTAAAAAGAACAGTATGTGTTGCGTTAGCCATCCCTGGACACGTGTTTCGAGGTAGTTGCCTCTCGTCAGCAGGGAGCAGGTCAGTGTAAGGGGGTGCCGTGTGGACGGCCAAAATGTAATTAAAAACAGGTCAAGTACCTCTCATGGCGCGCAGGTGCAGATCCAAGGCTCGTCAGCCCGTTGGCTCAAGGGAGCAGTAATAAATTGTGCAACTTCTGTTCAAATTATTACGGCTCCCGTGAGCTATCGGGCTGACGAGCCCTGGTTCTGCACCTGCGCGCCATGAGAGGTATTTGACCTGTTTTAATTACATTTTGGCAGTCCACTCGGCACCCCTTTACATTGTCCTGCTCCCTGCTGACGAGAGGCAACTACCTCGAAACACGTGTCCAGGGATGGCTAAATGCAACACATACTGTTTTCTTTTTACACATCGTGGCATAGGCGTACCCGCCGTCGCCACTACATTCACCACAGTCCTTTGGGGCAACTTGCTGGTGTGACGAGCAGTGTGCGACCAACTTGTGTTCAAATTATTACGGCTCCCGTGAGCTATCGGGCTGACGAGCCCTGGCTCTGCACCTGCGCGCCATGAGAGGTATTTGACCTGTTTTAATTACATTTTGGCAGTCCACTCGGCACCCCTTTACATTGTCCTGCTCCCTGCTGACGAGAGGCAACTACCTCGAAACACGTGTCCAGGGATGGCTAAATGCAACACATACTGTTTTCTTTTTACACATCGTGGCATAGGCGTACCCGCCGTCGCCACTACATTCACCACAGTCCTTTGGGGCAACTTGCTGGTGTGACGAGCAGTGTGCGACCAACTTGTGTTCAAAGTGTGTCATCATTTGTTCGACCAAATCATGCTCATCTCCCCTCATATTGGCAAAATCCTCACTGTGTGTAAAGCATATATAGCAGTTGATTTGTCACATCATTGTGGGACATACTTCTTGTGGCACACCACTGAAACCTAGATGTGAAATTCCACCAGATACTGGACCAGTGGTGTGGAATAATACAGTGCCCAAAAAATGTAGTACTGCTCAGGTTTTATCTGTTGGTGTTATTGATGTGGGGTTCCTTATGAGAGCCAGAAGATCTGGCACCAGCTGGTGACACGAGTCAATGACAATTTGCCTATGCTATTTTATTGTTTTGGACATATCCCAATCTTCCATGTTGGCAAGGTCTTGAACTGAAAATGTGCAAACAGGCACTCTGTATTAGTGTAATGTATGGATTGTTAAGTTAGCGCAAATGTTGACAGACAAGTATTGGTCAAATGGAAGAAACATAGTAGTAGATGATTCTGAAATTTTTTGGACATGTATTTGGGATGTTGTAATAAACATTACCTCATTACAAATCATCTATGTTCACATAATCTTGTCATTTTTATCATTGTCTCGTTATGACGGAAGAAAACAAGCGCATTGATAGAGTTGAGATATACAACACCAGGGTGAACACAACAAAACAAAACCAAAAAGTGAAGAAGTCATGGTGAATGAAACCATAGTTAGAAAGCCAAACTGGTTTAAAGTCCAATGTCCAAAATACTAATGGCATCAGAAAGGCAATTGTGTCCAGAAATAGTCCATTGAGTGAATGTTAGGCACACACTGGAGGAAGTCAGTGTCGGGGTTTCTTGCTGGTGGTGGCAGAAGTCTTGCCATACTAACCTCCTGGGAATATATGTGCATGTCCCTTCTTGCAGGAAGTACATCCACAGTTGCAGGGGCTGCGTGGATGCAGATGGCTCTTCGGGTGGCAAGGTCTCCCTTCTTGTGGCAGATATAGATGGCACAGATGTTGTAGGGCCACATAAAGGGGTAGATAGTGCTGGGAAAGCCCTACATATAAGGGTGTAAATGTCCTACAGCACCCCAATCAGAGAGCCCATATTTGAGTTGTGGGCCCCCACCTGATGATTGAGCTCCTTCTACAACTGCTTCATCTTCCAGAGCTTGATACACCATGTGCATGATACACTCCATGCATTTAGTAAATTCACAATACGATGAGCATTTTGACACCCACTAAGGAAGCTTCAGTGGGTATGACACTACAACTAGGGGTGGATTTGCACTCCAGTTTGGCGTGAATCAGGTAATCACGATAAAAATTTGAATTCAATAAATACACGGAGTGTATCATGTGCATCGTGTGTATGTAATAGTATACACGATATACACTACACTTCAGAGATATGAATGAGATAAATGGAATAACAGCACACAGTAATAACTAGGAGTGTGCTGGATTATTTATTTGTTTTCCAGGTTATCCCTTTTAGAGAAGACTGAAAGGTACCATCCGTGAATATACAGATTCATTCATGATCCAGGGACGGGTACACCTTAGCGTGTGTATACCTCCCGGGTCACTGCTTAGGTCCTGATGAAAACCTAGTAGTACCGTAGCTAGGTTAAAACATGTAGACCATCATGACCATCACTGTGCACAGATACCATAGGTCAATTTAACCTGTTTGGGTATCACACTTTCTATTTTTATTCTTGTCTTATTGGTCCACATTAAAATTTTAGGGAGCACAATAAAGACATTTTTATTTTCTCATACATTACTCACTTGCACAACCACCAAAAAAACAGCTCCGCTGTAAACAGGTGTTGAAGCACACCCGGGTGGCATTCGGCTACTCGGGTGGGGCCCCTATGATAAAGCATGTCACCAACTATGTTGGTGAGTGAGGGGTCTTTGTAAAAGAAAGGATCATTTTTCCTTTCATCTTCCTCCACATATCTCGTTGATCTTGTTTCTTCGGCGTATACTCCCTCTTGTTTATTTTACTGTTCTTAAGGGGAGTAGGAGTATCCCATTTAATAACCATGCCTCTCTCATTTGTTGAATAAAAAAAAAAGAGTTACATACCTTTGTGCTGCAGTCCGCTGCTTCCAGGCTGCCGGGGACATAGTGTGGTGCCAGGTAAGGTGTTAGGTTAGGAAAGGTAAATCAGGATACTTGAAAACAAGTCAAGAACACACGGGAGTAATGAGTAATGGGTTTTATTCACAGTGCTTCTAGCCCCTGCAACTCGTTTCGGCCTGCGGCCTTGATTACACTTCAAGAATTAAATACCATATTTCCTATGTATTGCATATAAATACATGCATTTTAAAATAGAAACAGTGACGAAAATAATCAAAACTATAGAAACCTAGTAAACAACACACCAAAACCAAACCAACACTAAGAAATTATTATATAAAAAAACAACATAGCAGCACTTTTATTATATGCAATCCACATACAAAGCTGCACTAAACTGACAACTACATTCTTATAGGAGTGGGTGTAATTCATGTAACTCAGTATAGCGTAATCCCGCAGAATTACCTAAAAATTCTCTGAATTACACGAGAAGAGTTACGCTGCATTTTGCCCTATTTATTAGAGCAAAAATTATACCATGCGTTTAAAAATATATGTTTGGATGCATTTTGTGCTAAGAAAATGCAACAGTACACAAATTGCAGTTTGAGCAGCCACGTGCACTCACTAAATGTCGTCTTGAGTTACAATTTACCCCAATTTACTGCCAACATTTAGCGCTTTTTCTTAGAGCAAAATGCCTCCTTGCATCCAAAATGGACGTGAGGATGCATTTTGTGCTACGAAACTGCACTAAATGCAGCAAAACACAAATAGTGAGTGCAAGAGCCCACTCGGGCTCAAGAAATGTGCTCTTGCATTAGGATTTTTTCCCTCTAAATTACTGTTAATTACACAAGGAGGATTAATCGTTTAATTATCAGTAATTCTGTGTTGAAGACTAATGTGGAATTACCTTAATTACTCTGGAGTAAATTATATTCCTCCCAGGTCTATATTCTACACACTACACAGAATAACGGTGCCTACGTACAAAACACAACAACACTAGAGTACACTTATTAAAAGTAAATTCTACCACTAAACTTTACCACAAAAAGTAAAACTAAAAAGTATTATATACATTATTTTTAAATAAAGTGGTGAAATGTATAAATGATAAAGTATAAATAATAATTAAGTGTTATGAAATTTATTAATAAAAATGTAAATATTTTAATTACATTACAGTCCATAAATATATGTTTCTTGACATGTAAAAGCAGATTTCATTATGGAAAGTAATACCAATTTCACAAAAAAACTGTACATGAAAAAGTACATGAAAAAGTAAATAGAAGTTGCAAACAAATCTTTTTTTTAATATAAATAAAATAAAGATGATATACCATAATTGAAATTTTGCATAGTATGTATTCAATATATTCCCACAGAAATATATTAGCAACATTGGGGAAAATGTTGGAAATTGAGAGGGTTATATTAACAATTCCCTCTCTAACAAAACCTACATTGTGGATAGTGACAGACTTTAAGTGATTCTGATTTACTATTACCAAACCTATCTCATCAACACTGAGGAACGTGTTGGACATTGAGGAGTTAAGAATTACTACTCCCTCATTTTGAGGTATTTTTAGATTTTGTTTCTTCTCCCTTAGCGAAAAGTCTCTACATCTGTTTTCGATTCAGCACTCTACCATTGAGATATTTTACTATTAAATGGAATAAGGACCTAGCCTCTAGCATTTGCCTGACGTGTGGAAAATAAAGAAGAGATACATATTCTGTTCTTTTACCCTGGCTATCTAGGGCTGCGCTGGAAATGGATCGCCCCAATATATCGTGGTCTGGAGGTAACCAGATATTTAGTGGCTTACAGAATTTAAAAAAACACCACCACTCCTGTAATTGTTATTGCTATTAGTAAATTTCTACTGGTGGTGTGGTTTAAACGTGGTAGACTGCAGTCTGGGATTGCCAGGGAACAAGATATACACTGATTATGATCTAATTTTAATTAATGTATACCTTTAAAACTTTTAATTATACTTACAGAAAAACATTTAGACCTTACTTGATGCTTGTTTGCACACAGCCCTAGTTGATTTTTGCACTCCTTTTTGTACATAGCCATGATTGCAGGATCGAATTCGTAGTAGCATTTGCTTTTTTTCACAAGACTGAGTTATGTGATGTTTTAAACATGTATTTTAATGCTATTTATTGTATCACCCTTGTTGGTACACTTTAATGGTGCTTGGATACCGAATAAAGTATTACTACTACTACTACTACTACTACTACTACTACTACCACTCCAAGAAAAACTACTTTTGGTAAAGTGCTGGACATTAAGGGGTTTACATGTACTATCCCCACTCTATTCTCAGCTGCATTGAAGAAGGTGTTAGACATTGAGCAATTCAGGTTTATTATTACACTGAAATATAAGTACATTTGAGAAACTGTTCGATATTATGAGGATCAGATTCACTATTCCCTCTTCAATCTGAGCTACATCGGGAAAATTGTTGGATGTTGAGTGGGTACTCTTTACAATTCACATTCAAAACTAAGCTTCACTGGGGAATGTGTTGGGCATTGAGGCATTTCGATATACTAGTCCCACTGCAATATAAGCTACATTGGGGAAAGTGTTGGAAAGTGTTAGTCCACTTTACTCCAGAGGGACCTTAGGGGCCAAGAAGCCCTCTTGTTACCTCCTGTAAGTCATATGCAGTGGAATTCCTGAGCGCTGGTTGGAGACCGAGCCCCTTTCTTCACCCCTCTGCAAATGCAAGTGCTATAATGTCCTTGTTTTTTCCCATGAATTTCTAAGGTTTTTTAAATGCTAATTTCTAACTATAACGTCTCTGAAACCTGTGCTTTTTTCAGTTAATTTCTATGTGTTTTTAAATGCTAATTTCTAACTTTAATGTCCCTAAAACCTGTGGTTTTATCAGTGAATTTCTAAGGTTTTTTAAATGCAAACTTCTAACTATTACGTCCCTGAAACCTGTGGTTTGTAAAAAGGGGAACAACCAGAACAGAAAAAGCATAATAATCCTAACAACACATGGCTTCCTTTGGAAGTCTTTATCACGAATAGCCAGAATACATCCTGGTTATTCACTGCCTTCTTTTGTTTCTCCTGGTTCTTCACATAGCAAAACAAATGGGAGAATGTGAGCTGTGCTGCGCATCAACCAATTGCCTTCTTCCTGGTTAGCACAGGTCTCTACAGGCCCATGCTGAGAGGGGAAATTAAGTTGTGCTGACAAGTAGTGCTCAGAGGGCCAGTGTTAGCCCAATGTTAACTCTCTGCTCACAGTGTCACATTGGGGAGTGGAGCTTTGAGCTGGGAGGGGATGCGAGTGTGCAGAGGGTGGTAGGGTAATTAGCAGCAGGCTAGATATTTTTATATTCAGTTTTGGTGGGTGGGGAAGGGTTGAGGAAAGGGTGGTGAGTGTTGGTTGCAGGAGGTCAGGTGTTTTATTTAGGGGAGACGGAGAGTATCTTTAGGGTGAGTTGTAGGAGATAATTTTTTATCTTGTTTAATTACATGTTGTCTGTGACACCCATATCACTCCTGTGCCACTACCTACATGTTACAAGAACGAGCAGATGATTTGGAAGGGGGGCATGTACAACATACAATTACAGATGGGTAAAATGTCATTAATAGGGATGGTATTTACCAAGTGTTTTTTAACTACATCAGGAATAACTTTAATTTGCTCTTGTTGTCTATTTGACGCCACTCAGAACTCCTCGTGAATAACATCACCATTGTTTTACTATTCCTACTTACTCAATGATGCTGCCATGTTGTGCTGACTAGTACAATCCATAGATTGAGAGCTTCATTCCAGGGTCTATTTATAGATCCAGTACTTCTGCTGTCAAGCGTTAAAGCACAGAACCACATTGACAGGTGACTCGCTTCCACCATTAGATCAGCTGTCCTTTAAAAACCGATCCACCTACATGCAGAAAAATACAGATAAAGGTCTGGCTGAAAAGGAACACTCAACATGCATTTTATTCATAATTTATATGGAATGGAGAAGCATGGTAACAGACAGCTAACCACTGCTGATGTACAAATACCCGACAAATATGAAACGCTTTTAAATCATAACGCAAAAGGGTAATTTCTCATCTGCAGACAACAAAAGATGCATTTACCTCAGTTTACATTTCACCAATCACATGGATTTTTCAGGAGACCAATCGGCATAAGGAAATCATGTATATACGAAAAGGTACATGTATCTCAGTGCTTTTATCAGTAACTGGATAGTTATAAAATATAATTAAATTACATTGTTCTGGTGAAAAATAGTCATAAATAGTGAAAATATTTTTGATAAAAAAGAATAAATTCTTATAACTTTTATTTTAGTACTAAAGCAGTTTATGACTTGACTATTTATCCTTTAAAACATAAACTACATGACCTATCCCATCATGAAACTGGAACTGTACTTTACTAAAAATTATTTCCCTAATCTATCCTATCATGCCCTTAAGCTATTCTCTCAATCATTTTGAGGTTGTTTTTATACATTTTTTAAAGGGGTAAAAAAACATGGCAGAGATTAAGAATAGCAGGAAAACGGTCCCACCGAGGCTCACAGCTACAGGCAGGAGGATGCTGTTTAGTAGATAGGGGTGACATTTCCATGGGCATACTTTTTGAAATGTATTACTAAGCTTCTTAAAAAAAGATCGCAAAATTACGCGGTTATGCCACGTTGCAGAATTACATTCCATTCAAAATTATTTTTAGAATGAGGGGACAATGCCCATGAAAAAAAAAAAGAAAATGTGGGTGGCATGCCCACGGGAGTTCGGCCTTTGGCCAAGCTCTGCTCCCAGTCCTGCTGCAGGTGGTCAACAGGTTCTGGCTTCCAAGTAGGCCCTGTGCCCGACACCGTCATGGGAATCCAAACCCCCCACAGCACATGGTCCGTGGCCATGCACAGCGGGCAGTTGATAACATGGCCTGGCCTCTTACCAGGCCCTGTGACCAACCCAGTGGCTGTCGGTAACTTTCTACAGTAGAGGGGTGTGGACCAACAGCCACAGGCATTGTGATAAATCATAATGCCTTTAGACTCAAATGCCAAAGCTCTCAATCATGGCTCGTTAACAGATTTCTATTTGTAACAGGTCGTGAATGAGAACTCTGGAGTTGAGGATCAAGGCAATTTGAATTTCTCACAATCGCCTGTCAGTGGGCTAAAAAGATAATGAATAAATGAAAAATGTACTTACCGAGATTCTTTGCCTTCTGTGTTTTCTTTTGGAATGCCATCTGCATGACCACACCTTGGAGCCTCAGGCAGCTCCTCTCTCCAAATCTCAACACTGCTGGACACTGCTCTCATGCTGCAGATGCGCTTGGTTGAGGCTGGGCAGGTGTGCTTTCTCTCCATATCTACAGTCAAAAGCTAGCCGTGATGCTTGATGGAGGTCTTTGCATCTATGACTTTCTCGAGCGCAATCCCTGTGTAGTTCCTGTGACCAGGAGGATCTTTCTCCTCATCTGCTGCTCAGATCGTGCTCTCCTCTGACACTTTATAAACAAGAGGCATGTGAACTCGCATAGAAGCCCCGCCCCACACACACTTTCGGTATGCAACATCTTCCCGCCCTTTACCCACTATGATGGACAGCTCACTCAAGGGACACCGACGCCTTTCGGCGCGGTGGCAAAGTTACAGACACACATGGTCACTGGAGACAACTCTTCTGGACCTTTACGCAGCTGTAGTGTAGGAAAGGCACTATATACATTTACCCAACGAGGTAGCACTTACTGATTAGCCAATAGTACTCCAGTTGAGTAGAGGTATTGCACAAAACAGTGCCATCTAGGATAAATATATGCTGGGCAGGATTCATTCTGGCACGATGCTCCTGTCACAAAAATTAAACCTCATTTCACGAGCTTGCCGTTTCGCGGAACTTTGAGTAGCGCGACTACGCAAATTCCGCCCACCCCTAGTATTGTGTCTGTGGTCCAAAATGTTTTTTGTTTTAATGCTGCATCTGGCTGGTCCTTTTGTGTCCCCCCACCTTTACAAGTGCCATGGTCTGGGCACCCACCCCTACCTCCTCATACCCATTTTGAAAACTTTTCTAGGACACAGGGTCCACGTCTCTGAGTCTGTTAACAGTGGCTACATCATTTTCTTCAATGTTGCAGCCAGCCAATAAGATTGCTCCATAACTCTGGGCTGGTCCCAGTCTTGTGGCACTGATCTGGTTGACAGGAGAAAAAGCTCCTGCAGCCAATTTGATTGTAGTACTTTTAAAATTTCCTGTATTTAAGGATTCCTGTAGTACTCTTGTGGTACCAATTGCCCAGATATTACTAACTTTTTAACCATTACAGCCCAACCCAAGCACATATTTAAACATGAATTTCTTGAAAATGACAACGAATTTACATCAAATACCAAAAGCACACTTTTTGACTAAAGTTATGTGTTTTCCAAATTTGGTGTCATTTGTTTCAGCATTTATTTCTGTGTCAGTGAACAAAGTTTCCTATGCGAATTAACATAGAAGATCAACATTTTTGACCCCCACTTGACAGGTTCAGCAGTAAATTCTCATGAAGAGCTGAGGTGTAGGACTTTTTTTTTTTAATATTGTGAAGAGTCAGGAAACTGTGCCAGCTATTAGTGAAACAAAAATGCTCTTTCTATGGAGACTATGACCTAAATATGACTACTTAGAGGTAGATAACGATGTTGTTCGGAAACCATTCCGACCAAATCAGTTTTGGAATGATTTCCGACCTAATCGGATTCTGGGAGTCCGTCCGAATGATTACGATGTTTCTCAACACCATTGGGTCGGACTCCCATTGACTTCAACGGGACCCTGTGTTCCGACCAAATACACAGGCTCCCATTGAAGAAAGGGGTGGTTGGGGAAAATCGTGTACCCTGGAACACTTTTTAAATTGCAATGTCTTGAAAGCTACTGAATAAATTGAAACCCAACGAAGCAGAGGCACTTCCTTGATTGCAATTCTACTATGAAGCCTTATTTGGTGTAATATCCCACGGGAGTTAAATGCTAAATGTCACTTTTGGAGTATCGCTTTTTGGCCCCTGCTTGAGGGATCTGCTTCAACCTTTCCATGCTGAACCTAAAGTGGATGCTTTTTTTGGGGAACAGCACAAATGTTATTAGCAAAACCCCCAAAATTATTTTCAATGGAAAGTCTGGCCTAGCACTACCTGAGTAACACATCTCTCTCTCTCTCTCTCTCTCTCTCTCTCTCTCTCTCTCTCTCTCTCTCTATCTATCTATCTATCTATATATATATATATATATATATATATATATATTTTACCTACTGGTGATGGCCAGTAGGTAGTTATAGTTAGGACCTATTTTCAATAGGAAATCCGCAACATTCTATTCCCAATAACTTTGGCGCCGATTGACGAATCTTCGCGCAATTTTCAAAACTTTTGGCCAGCTCCGGTCCGCTCCTATCTTAAAAGTCTCGGGATGATTCGTGTAGCGAGGGCCGAGAAAAAAGGGGGGTTTCAAAACGTGTTTTCCCCATGCAATTTCCATTAGGACCTTTAGCCGTAGCTACAGCCCGAACTGCTGAACGGAATTACACCAAATTTGGCAAAGAGGTAGTCCTCAGTTCAGACCCGTGCCTTTTGCTTAAATTGTGTCAATCTGTTCAGTAGTTCCTGAGGAAATCAAAATCAAAATCACATATATATCTGGGCGGAGCCTAACCTCACATCTCATCGTGAGATCTGATTGGCTGTCAGCACTTCATCCAAGAAGTGTTGGCAGCCATCTTGGGACCAATATACATGAAAGCACCTCATTAAAAACCATTGCAGTTAATAGAAGGTTTTAATACTTTAGTTACATTATAAATCATTTGTTCATGGTATCATACTCATTTTAGGAATTCTGGTGTGTTTTAAGGTGATTTTACCATGTGAAAAAGCCTTCTGCTGTGATATCATGTATCATGTTTGAGAGAAAAATATTTTCTCATGCTTTTCCCACAGAGGTTTGGAAGGTGATCTATAAGCTAACCTGAGAGCATATTTTCTGTAAATTCACATTATCTTTCTCAGTCATGTGAGAATGAAGTCTGACATTCTCAGTAAAACATGTACATCCAACAAGGGCAGAGATTGTCAGTTGATTCCTTTGTGTTCTACTGCAGCTTCCCAGAGTGTTCTAAAAAAACAACTAGAGCGCCAATAGTCCTACTTATGACAAACGTATGGCACACCTGAAGCCATCTTGATTGGAATAAAGTGGTAACTCTTAAAACATTTAATTTGAAAGAAACAAAATAAGGGGGTTCATTTTGCCATAGAAAGTATGATTAGTGCTGCAGAAAGAAAAATTAGGGCACATTTTGAGTGACTTCTCTAATCCTCTTCTATTTCATTAAACAATTCTGACATGCAGACTGAAACATGCACTTTGAATACCAGCAGCAGACTTCCCTGGTGAGCAGTAGCTTTACTACAGTGATCTAATGAGTAACTAGAGTGCTAACATTCTGAATTTATGGCAAATGTGTGACACATCTGAATGCCTTCTTGATGGAATCAAAGTAAAAAACTGAAAGTATTCCTACTGAGGAGACTGCAGTAAATGAGGAATTTAGGAAACTTCATAACAAATAAGTCTCCCAATATGGCCACCAGAGACGAAAGAGCCCAAATGTAGCACAAATATCACTCAGATGTAGCCCAAGTATAGCCCAATGACAGAATGTCCCAGAGTGTTCTAAAAAAACAACTAGAGCGCCAACAGTCCTACTTATGACAAACGTATGGCACACCTGAAGCCATCTTGATTGGAATAAAGTGGTAACTCTTAAAACATTTAATTTGAAAAGAAACAAAATGAGGGGGTTCATTTTGCCATAGAAAGTATGATTAGTGCTGCAGAAAGAAAAATTAGGGCACATTTTGAGTGACTTCTCAAATCCTCTTCTATTTCATTAAACAATTCTGACATGCAGACTGAAACATGCACTTTGAATACCAGCAGCAGACTTCCCTAGTGAGCAGTAGCTTTACTACAGTGATTTAATGAGCAACTAGAGTGCAAACATTCAGAATTTATGGCAAATGTGTGACACATCTGAATGCCTTCTTGATGGAACCATAGTAAACAAGCATTGAAAATGCAATAGGTCTCGCCCTCGTTTAAGTTAAAGCAATTCTGTTTGTAATTAGGTGGCTTTTTAACTTTGCTTTTATTAGTGTTTTTCAAACTTTCATGTACATAACATCCATATGTATGCATATATGTATGCATATATGTATGCATGCATTTATATTTGTATATATATAGATATGCAGATTATATATATGTTTAGATATGTATGTATGTATATATTCACTGAAAAAACCATAGGTTTCACACATGTTATAGTTAGCTGGAAATTTTACTGATAAAAAACCAATGAAATTCCCCCGTTATAGTTACTGTAGGCAACTATAACTCACGCGACCGTAATCCTCTGCTGATGGTAATACTGTATTTAGACAATTATTTGCCCATGTGTTCTTCCATTAAATTTTAGCTATACATATATTACAAATATTTTTTTTTCATAAAGACACATATGTCATCAGCAGAGGATTACGGTCGCGTGAGTTATAGTTGCCTACAGTAACTATAACGGGGGAATTTCATTGGTTTTTTATCAGTAAAATTTCCAGCTAACTATAACATGTGTGAAACCTATGGTTTTTTCAGTGAATTTGCAAGGTTTTTTAAATGCTAATTCCTAACTATAACGTGTGTGAAACCCATGGTTTTTTCAGTGAATTTGTACGGTTTTTTAAATGCAAATTTTTTGGGGACATTTTTTGTAAACCTATGTATAAAATAATATATGTACTATATCCTGCATTATGGAAAGGTTTTTTTTTTTTTGTATGCATTTTTTTCCGTGCGCGTACGGTAAGCTGACGGTACGCGCTCCGTACGTCATAAGTACGGTGCGCGTACGTAATAGGATACGCGTACCGTAAGCTGACGCTACGTGCTCAGCACGTCATAAGTACAGCGCGCCTACGTGATACGTGCGTGACGTACGCGTACACGCGGAAGCAACGTCGCGGTTACGCAGGGGCGTGTAATGCGCATGCGCGAGTGCATCTTACGTACGCGCTCCGTAAGCGCTCCGTAAGCGTCACGTTTGCGCATGCGTACTTGTTTACGAGCGCGTACCGTGAGCTTACGGAGCACGCACTGTAGGTTATGTGATCCACAAAGAACACTTTTCATTGGTTGAAATTACTTTCAGTTCCCGTAACTTCCCACACCTTACCCATTCCCCTCATTACTGCTTGAAAGAACACTTTTCATTGGATTAAACTACTTTCAGTTCCAGAAACTTTAAACACCACACCCATTCCCCTCATTACTGCTTGAGATCCCTTAGGAGAAGGAGCTGGATTGACATTGGGATACAATGGCAGAACAGCAGAGCTCTTCTGAGAGTGAGGCCAGCAGCACCACCATGATCCAGAGAAGGAGGAAACAAAAGACTTCTTTTGTATGGGAGTATTTTACTTTTCCAGAGGGGGAGAAAAAGGTGAATGCTCAATTGGTCACTTGCACACTTTGTGGCCGTGTTTTATCTAGAGGAAATCCAAGGAAGAAATATTCCTTTGGAAATCACTCTATGAAAAGACACCTGCAGGATAGACATCCCAGGACCTTTGCTCGACATACTGGAGAAAACTCTTCAGTAAGTCACCAGAGCCCAACCTCAGATGCTCAGTTGAGTACATCATCGGCAGCTCAGCTGAGCCCTTCCTCTGAGGTGGGAGCATCACCTTCTTCTTTTCCTGTGGACATTAACCCTCGATTTGGAAGGGTTGAAATGAGGTGTACAAGATGTGGTGGTCTTATTGTTTATGAGGAGATCAGTCTTCCCCTTATTAACAATAAGATAGACCAGCATGTTTGTAGACGCTTATAATATTCCCATTCTTTCTTTCCTCTATCCCTGTATTAACCCAACGGCTCTTATAAGAGCCAACCTTACCTCACAATTTTTTTTTTTTTTTTTTAAGCTTTCCTTTTTGCAAATTTTTTTTTGCCGTGCGCGCACGCTACGCGTAATTCCGCGAATTTCGCGGAAATTTCGCAGTTTACACCGTGCGCGTACGCTACGCGCATTCCGCGATTTTTCGAAAAAAAAATAAATTTCATTTTTGCCCTTGAGGGTCCTTCTAGGACCCCCTGACCAAGGCTAGGGGGTCAGGAACTGTCGAGCCTGCCCCCTTTTCACATTATCCACCTTTTTTATTCACCCCCCTGACAGTGCGAGTGACAAAATGGCGGCCGACACTTCCTCCTTTCTTCCCATTCGAATGTTTACTAAGATCTAACAGCCAATCAGATGTGAGCTCGCGCACCCCACCGTACGCGCACGGTAAGCGCACCGTAAGCGCACCGTAAGCTGCCACAGATATATATATTGATTTAAATGCTATTTTCTCAGAATCTACTGAACAGATTTACACCAAACCTACAGAAGGCACTTCCTTGACCTGGGGACTACCTCTCTGCCAAATTTCATTAAATTCTGTTCTGCCGTTCGGGCTGTAGCTCTGTCTAAAGGTCCTATGGAAAAATGCATGGGAAAAACGCGTTTTGGGACCCCCCTTTTATCTCAGCCCCCGCTTGACGAATCCCCCCGAGACTTTCAGGGTAGGAGCGGAGCGTAGCGCCCCACCTATTTTGAAAAATTCGCGAGGATTCGACGACCGGCGCCAAAGTTATTCAAAATAGAATGTTGCGGATTTCCTATGGAAACGTGGTCCTAACTATAACTACCTACTGGCGACTGCCAGTAGGTAATATACACATACCTATATATATATAAATGCATATGCATATATATTAGGCCTGGGCGAAAATTCCGTTCCGCTCGCGGAAATTGCGATAATTTGACATTTTCGCGTTCCACAGGGAGTGCAAAAATGTAAAAATGTCTGCAATCCGCATCTTACCGAAAAAAAAAATTCTTGCTCGCGCTGTAAAAAAAGGCGATCGCCTTACCTGAATCCCCGCGTTCACCGAAAAGTTTTTCCGATCCGGTCGCGTTTTCCACAAGATGTTAGATTGTTGGTAGCCATTTGCGCTGTCTCACGACAGTTCGCGCCCGCATTAACGTCATTTGTCGCGCGATCACGTCATTCGTCGCGCGATCACGTCTTTCTTCTCGTGATCATGCACCATGAGAGTATGAGGTGATTGAGATCTCGAACACGTCATTCTCCACCAGGAGTGAGAGCGTAGGACGCGGGCACGTCATATCGAACGCGAGCGGGCGGGACAAGAGAAAACAAGATGGCCGCGCCCGTGAGCAACCACATGGGTAAATTGGCGAGCCGCGATCATGCAGAAAATACCGCGAACGGGCGGGAAAAATACCTCCGCGTCTTCGCGATATTTCCGCGTGTTTGTGGAGATTTTTAACATTTTCGCAATAGTTTGCGAGAGAGAATTTTGCAAATTCCGCCCACCCCTAATATATATGCATATATATATATGTGCATATGTGTGCGTGTAGAGAGAGGTAGAGAGAGGTAGAGGTAGAGAGGTAGAGAGGTAGAGGTAGAGAGGTAGAGGTAGAGAGGTAGAGAGGTAGAGAGTAGTAGAGAGAGATGTAGAGTGAGGTAGAGAGGTAGAGAGTGGAGAGTGAGTAATAGAGAGTAGAGAGTGAGTAGTAGAGAGTAGTAGAGAGAGTAGCAGAGAGTGAGTATTAGAGAGTAGTAGAGTAAGTAGTAGAGAGTGAGTAGTAGAGATTGAGTAGTAGAGAGTAGTAGAGAGTGAGTAGTAGAGTGAGTAGTAGAGAGTAGTAGTGAGTAGTAGAGAGTGAGTAGTAGAGAATGAGTAGTACAGAGTAGTAGAGAGTGAGTAGTAGAGAGTGAGTAGCAGAGAGAGAGTAGTAAAGAGTAGTAGAGAGTGAGTAGTAGAGTGAGTATATACAAATGCATATGCATATATATGCATATATATATGTGTGTGTGTAGAGAGAGGTAGAGAGGTAGAGGTGTAGAGGTAGAGAGGTAGAGGTAGAGAGGTAGAGAGGTAGAGGTAGAGATGTAGAGAGGTAGCGAGTAGTAGAGACAGGTAGAGAGGTAGATAGTAGAGGATGAGTAATAGAGAGTAGAGAGTGAGTAGTAGAGAGTAGTAGAGAGCAGTAGAGGGAGTAGCAGAGAGTGAGTAGTAGAGAGTAGTAGAGTGAGTAGTGGAGAGTGAGTAGTAGAAAGTAGTGGAGTGAGTAGTAGAGAGTAGTAGAGAGTGGGTAGTAGAGAGTGAGTAGTAGAAAGGAGTAGAGAGCAGTAGAGAGTGAGCAGTAGAGTGAGTAGTACAGAGTTGTAGAGAGTGAGCAGTAGAGTGAGTAGCAGAGAGTAGTAGAGATTTAGTAGCAGAGAGTAGTAGAGAGTGAGCAGTAGAGGGAGTAGTAGAGCGTAGTAGAGAGTGAGTAGTAGAGTGAGTAGTAGAGAGTAGTAGAGTAGTAGAGAGAGAGTAGTAGAGAGAGAGTAGTAGAGTGAGTAGTAGAGAGTGAGTAGTAGAGAGTGAGTAGTAGAGAGAGAGTAGTATGGACTAGTGGAGAGTGAGTAGTAGAGAGTGAGTACTAGAGGGCAGTGGAGTAGTGGAGAGTGAGTAGTAGAGATTAGTAGAGAGTGAGTAGTAGAGTGAGTAGTAGGGAGTAGTAGAGAGTGAGTAGTAGAGAGTGAGTAGTAGAGAGAGAGTAGTAGAGAGTGAGTAGTAGAGAGTAGTAGAGAGTGAGTAGTAGAGAGAGAGTAGTAGAGAGAGAGTAGTAGGGAGTAGTAGAGTAGTAGAGAGTGAGTAGTAGAGAGTGAGTAGTAGAGGGTAGTGGAGTAGTGGAGACTGAGTAGTAGAGAGTAGTAGAGAGTGAGTAGTAGAGTGAGTATAGGGAGTAGTATAGAGTGAGTAGTAAAGAGTAGTAGAGAGCAAGTAGTAGAGAGTAGTAGAGAGTGAGTAGTACTAGGGAGTAGTAGAGTAGTAGAGAGTGATTAGTAGAGAGTGTAGTTGAGTAGTAGAGAGTGAGTAGTAGAGAGTAGTAGAGAGCGAGTAGTAGAGACTGAGTAGTGGAGAGTGAGTAGTAGAGAGTAGTAGAGAGCGAGTAGTAGAGAGTGAGTAGTAGAGAGTAGTAGAGAGTGAGTAGTAGAGAGAGAGTAGTTGAGAGAGAGTAGTAGAGAGTGAGTAGTAGAGTAGTAGAGAGTGAGTGGTAGAGAGTAGTAGAGAGTAGTAGAGTGAGTAGTAGAAGGTAGTAGAGAGTGAGTTGTACAGAGAGAAGTAGTAGAGAGTAGTAGAGAGTGAGTAGCAGAGAGTGAGTAGTAGAGAGTGAGTAGTAGAGAGAGTAGTAGAGAGTAGTAGAGTAGTAGAGAGTGAGTAGTAGAGAGTGAGTAGTAGAGAGTAATAGAGAGCGAGTAGTAGAGCGTGAGTAGTGGAGAGTTAGTAGTAGAGAGTAGTAGAGAGTGAGTAGTAGAGAGTAGTAGAGAGTAGTAGAGAGTGAGTAGTAGAGAGTAGTAGAGAGTGATTAGTGGAGTGAGTAGTAGGGAGTAGTAGAGAGTGAGTAGTTGAATGAGTAGTAAAGAGTAGTTGAGAGCGAGTAGTAGAAAGCAAGTAGTAGAGAGTAGTAGAGAGTGAGTAGTTGTAGGGAGCACTGTTCCCACTAACCTGCGCGCGTGGGCGCGCGCCCACGATGGTCACCCGGAGCGCGCAGTGTACTGCATTTAGCGCGCACACTGTCATCCCTACAAGACCCTTCGCGCCGCCGCTTTTTAAACGCGAGCGGCGCGAAATCCGGGCGTGAGGCAGGGGAAGAGATATGGTGCTTGCACGCGTGCAAAGCCCATTGTGCTTAAAGGGCTTCTGCTTCAGCCCCCCACACCCCCGTCGTGTGTCAGCCCGGCTGAGCCAGCTTCCCGGGCACCCAACAGCCGCACCGAGTACTTCACGGGTCTTTAAAAGACCATTTGCATGTCAATGAGCTTTGTCGTTTTCGGATAAGACCTGTATTTTGGACTCCTCTTCCCAATAGTCCCCGGACTACCAAAAGCACTTCGGCCCTCATTTGCACTCTGACAAAGTCACTTCTACTTCCTTTTTTTTCCTTTTTTTTTTGTTGCACATTTATATAGCGCAAACTCGAGCCGAAGGTATTGGAGCGCTTTATATGAGCACGGGTTACATTACACATTCAGGCAAGGGGAGAGGTGCTCGAAGGTGACAGAGGGAGGGGCTGCAGCTTCAGGCGCAGGGGCATCTATTCACATGCAAACAGCCCTGAATGCGTCATGTCTGTGCAATTTAGAGGGGCCTCACACATTCCCTTCCTGCCCAGGGCCCCAAACATCCTAGAACCGGCCCTGATTACCCCGAGGCAGCACGTGGTTCTCTTCACAGAGCTTAATTGCTGTCACTAAATTGTAAGCAAACCTCGGTTCTTCAAACATGCAGTCTATAATGTAATAAAATAAAGAAATGGCACAATCGCACCCACACTGATTACAATGTATGGAGGACAATCAGTTAAATCAGTTCTCTTGGAGTATCTCCTTTAAGTACTGTACATCACAGTGGGGGGTGGCAAAATTAACATTTTGGAAAGAGAGCCTGTCTTCTCGTTGTCTTGTCCAGGAGGGGGTGAGGAGCCCTACCCCACCCTGGCAGAGATCAAGATGATAGTAGAATACTGCATGCCCACCCCTGTGCCCACCCTGGTGGATCCTGTTCCCCCTCCTGTGATGGCTTCTGCCCCCACCCCCAGTGATGGCTCCTGTCCCCCCATGTGGTGGCTCCTGTCCCCCCCCACCTGTGATGGCTCCTGTCCCCCCTGTGGTGCATCCTGTCTCCGCCCTGGGTGGCTTCTGTCCCAGTCCTGGAATGGCTCCTGCAGCGAGGGTGAAGTTCTTGATGGGCCTCTTCTCAAAAAGGTTCAGCTCAAAATTAATATGAAAAGGTGGGCGAGTGAGTAAGTGAAGGAATGGGTGGATGGCTGGATGAATTAGTGAAAGGGTGAATGGATGAATGAAAGATTGAATAGATGGATAATGAGAGAGGATGGATGGATGAGTGAGTGGAAGGATTGATAAGAGAAAAGGTAAATAGCTGGATGTATGGGTGGAAGGGTAGCTGGATGGGTAAAAGGGTAGCTGGATGGGTAAAAGGGTGGATGGATAAGTGAAAGGATGGATGGATGAGTGAAAAGGAGGATGATGAGTGAGTGGTTGGATGGAGTGAAATGATGGATGGGTGGATTGATGAATTGATAAGTGGAAGGGTGAATGGATGGACGGATGAGTGGAAGGGTGGATGTAAGGATGGATGAGTGAGTGAAAGGGCGGGTAGATGGACAAAAGGATGAATAGATGAGTGAAGGAGTGAAAGGATAAATGGATGAGTGATAGGGACAATGGATGGATTCATGAGTGGATGAGTTGATGGATAGGTGGGCGGATGGAAGGAAGGATGGCTAAGTGAAAGGGTCGATGGATAGAGAAAGGGATGATGGATGGATGACTGAAATGGTGGATGGGTGGAAGGATGAGTGACTGGGTGGATGGATGGATGAGTAACTGAAATGGGTAGAAGAGTGGATGGATGAGTGTACAGGTGGATGGATGGATGGATAATGGATAGATGAGTGAAAGGATGGATGAAGGGATGGATGAGTGAAATGATAGATGGAAGGCTACATGATGGATAGGTTTGCAAATGGTTGAATATGTTTGGATATGACTGGGCTTACTTATATACTATTGCGCGGCCACCTCTGATGTGTCTGTAAAACTTACCTATTGTCCAGAAGTTTTGTCCTGAATTTTGACCTCCTGTCCTGAATTTGTGTCCTGAATTTGCACCAATGCCAGTTGGTCACCCTATGGCAGAGGTCACGGACAAAGTCGGTTCAACAAGAGAAATGTACTATTGCAGTTGTGCCAAAATATAAATGATGCTCTCCATACCGTCCACTTACGAGACATTCTCACATGACCAGTTCCAAGGCTTCTTGATCCTATTCCGCTCTAAGGTGGCCGGAAGTCGTATGAGGGTCTGTAGAGTGAAGCAGCTGGGGTTCACACAAACAACTCACATTTTAACTTATTTTTCCACTGCCTCGATGTCATAAGGATTGACTTGAAACCGAAACTGCCCTTTCAAATAAAAAGAACTTACAACATCCAAACCGAAAACTAGATAGCAGGATCGTAGCTGCTTTCTGTTTTAAAAAGAAAACTGTGCCAAATGAGGAGTAGCTCTGACCCCTGCTTAACGTAAGCTTTTGGCACTGGTGACTGAGGATATATTTTAATGCACTTTGGCACAGCAAATAGGTTTGGCTTACGAATAGAGTGAAGTCACAGAGGGGCCTGGCAGAATATGCACGCACAAACACAGATCCCCAAGCACAAAGAGATAAAGATGCAAGCAGACAAATGGACATCTAGGCATACCAAGACGTGCATCAGAGCAAACAGACAACACATATGCACCTACAGACAACAGTACAAAGGCACACATACAGTCTCAGATATACAGGAAGAGGAATGCACGACTGTGTGAGTAGAGAGTAGATGGATACGTGTGCAACTGTGAATGCACACATGATTTAATGTATACACATGGGTGCATGAATGGATTAACAAATATACATTTGTTGTTTATGCCTTGTTTTTTGGCTTACAACGTATTGGATTAGTTTTACTATGATGCGATTTTGCAATTGTTTGCATTGTAAGAGCAGAGAACAAAGATGCTGGCACTTTTTCTGTGGATTACGTTTTACTAAGATATATGCTTAAGAAGCAGGTTCTAAACTTCAGTCTCCTTTAAGAACATTCGGCAGTGAAAATATCAAACAAAACATTTGAATTATTCACTACACGCCTTTACGGAAAGCAACTCTGAAACACATTCAGGCAATTACAAAATGTGTGCCCCTATCCTGGTATCTGTGTAGAAACAACCCCTTTTTTAATCATAGATCAATGGCATCTAGAGTATGTACATAATGCCTTGTTAGCCAACCAACGACCACAAAACGTATAATTATATAGAACAACCCTCAGACACTTATAGTGACGCATGCAGAAAAGTAGCACAGGAAGGGAGACCAAAAAAGCTCATTCGATAATTATTGCTCCTGTTTAGACAGAGTAGTGCACAGAGACAGAAAATAAACCTGATTGGCACATAAAAGATCAAGGTCCACTTAGGGAGGCTATTTTCTTAACTGTCATAACCCTGCCTGGACTTTAGCTTTTGTTTTATTCTTGAAACACCAAGACTGACGAGCTCTGCTCAAACTTCATGTTTTTGTTCTCACTACTTACACTTGAGATTTTTAGCTGGTCATAAACCTTCTCACTAAAAGAAACTTTTTCATGTGCTACTTCTGAGGCTATCTCTTTAACCTTAAAAACATGTTCCCTCTGACGTAGTACTTCTATAAAACACACACACAAATACACTCAACAACTCACAGATTTGCATTTCTTCTAGATACATAAAAGCCTTGTTCAAGAATAATGTGTTAAGTGCTGCTAGATACCCCAGTGTAGGACATTATCCAGAAAATGAAGCAAATGCAGAGGATAAAAATACTCTAAATGCTGTGTTCCACCTCCACCAGATACATGTGTGGAAATGCACTCTTTTTTCACTTTTTTAAGCAAAGGTTTGGAGTGATATTTGGCGCTGCACCACATACGCTGTCTGGATTCCGGCGCACATAGCCTTCGTTGCAGCGCACAGAAACCTTATACTGCCGCACACAGAGGAAAAAAATGAGAGGGAACATTGGTAGGGAGTAGTAGAATAGTAGAGAGTGAGTAGTAGAGAGTAGTAGAGAGCGAGTAGTAGAGACTGAGTAGTGGAGAGTGAGTAGTTGAGAGTAGTAGCAAGTGAGTAGTAGAGTCAGTAGTTTAATTTAAAAGGAACACAATAAGGGGGTTCATTTTGCCATAGAAATTATGGTTAGTGCTGAAAACAAAATTGGGGCACATTTTGATTGACTTCTCAATCATCTTCTATTTCATTAAAAAACAGAGAGGGAGTAGTAGAGAGTGAGTAGTAGAGAGTAGTAGAGACCGAGTATTAGAGACTGAGTAGTGGAGAGTGAGTAGTAGAGAGTAGTAGAGAGCGAGTAGTAGAGAGTGAGTTATAGAGAGTAGTAGAGAGTGAGTAGTAGAGAGAGAGTAGTAGAGAAAGAGTAGTAGAGAGTAGTAGAGAGTGAGTAGTAGAGTAGTAGAGAGTGAGTGGTACAGAGTAGTAGAGTGAGTAGTAGAGAGTAGTAGAGAGTGAGTAGTAGAGAGAGTAGTAGAGAGTGAGTAGTAGAGCATGAGTAGTGGAGAGTGAGTAGTAGAGAGTAGTAGAGAGTGAGTAGTAGAGAGTGAGTAGTAGAGAGTCAATAGTAGAGAGTGAGTAGTAGAGAGAGAGTAGTAGATAGTGAGTAGTGGAGAAAAGTAAAGTGAGTAGTAGAGAGGGAGTAGTAGAGAGAGAGTTGTAGAGAGTGAGTAGTAGAGTAGTAGAGAGGGAGTGGTAGAGAGAAGTAGAGAGTAGTAAAGTGAGTAGTAGAGAGTATTAGAGAGTGAGTAGTAGAGAGTGAGTAGTAGAGAGTAATAGTAGACAGTAGTAGTGAGTAGTAGAGAGTAGTAGGGAGTGAGTAGTAGAGAGTGAGTAGTAGAGAGTAGTAGTGAGTGAGTAGTAGAGAGTGAGTAGCAGAGAGAGAGTAGTAGAGAGCAGTAGTGAGTAGTAGAGAGTAGTAGAGAGTGAGTAGTAGAGAGTGACTAGTAGAGAGTAATAGAGAGTGAGTAGTAGAGAGTACTAGAGTAGTAGAGAGTGAGTAGTAGAGAGTAGTAGAGAGTGAGTAGTAGAGAGTGAGTAGTAGAGAGAGAGTAGTAGAGAGTGAGTAGTAGAGAGTAGTCAGTCAGTGTCAGTCAGTGTCAATCAGTGTCAGTCAGTCAGTGTCAGTGTCAATCAGTCAGTTTCAGTGTCAGTCAGTCAGTGTCAGTCAGTCAGTGTCAGTCAATCAGTGTCAGTGTCAGTCAGTGTCAGTCAGTCAGTGTCAGTCAATCAGTGTCGGTCAGTGTCAGTCATTCAGTCAGTCAGCGTCAGTCAGTCAGTGTCAGTGTCAGTCAGTGTCAGTCAATCAGTGTCAGTCAGTGTCAATCTGTCAGTGTCAGTCAGTCAGAGTCAGTCAGTCAGTGTCAGCTAGAGCACCTCTGCTGACCTGGTTCTCTGGCTCTAAAGCAGCTCTGCTGACCTTGTTCTCTCCCTCTAAAGCAGCTCTGCTGACCTGGTTTCTCTGGCTCTACAGCAGGTCTGCTGACCTGGTTCTCTGGCTCTAGAGCAGCTCTGCTGACCTGGTTCTCTGCCTCTAGAGCAGCTCTGCTGACCTGGTTCTCTGCCTCTAGAGCAGCTCTGCTGACCTGGTTCTCTGGCTCTAAAGCAGCTCTAATGACCTGGTTCTATGGCTCTAAAGCAGCTCTGCTTCCTGGTTCTCTGGCTCTAGAGCAGCTCTGCTTACCTGTTTCTCTGGCTCTAAAGCAGCTCTGCTGACCTGGTTCTCTCCCTCTAAAGAGCTCTGCTGAACTGGTTCTCTGGCTCTAAAGCAGTTCTGCTGACCTGGTTCTCTGCCTCTAAAGCAGTTCTGCTGACCTGGTTCTCTCCCTCTAAAGCAGCTCTGCTGACCTGGTTTCTCTGGCTCTACAGCAGCTCTGCTGACCTGGTTCTCGGCCTCTAGAGCAGCTCTGCTGACCTGGGTCTCTGGCTCTAGAGCAGCTTTGCTGACCTGGGTCTCTGGTTCTAGAGCAGCTATGCTGACCTGCTTCTTAGGCTCTAGAGCAGCTCTGCTGACCTGGTTCTCTGACTCCAAGGGCTCTGCTGACCTGGTTTCTCTGGCTCTACAGCACCTCTGCTGACCGGGTTCTCTGGCTCTAAAGCAGCTCTGCTGACCTGGTTCTCTCCCTCTAAATCACCTCTGCTGACCTGGTTCTCTGGCTCTAGAGCAGCTCTGCTGACCTGGTTCTCTGCCTCTAGAGCAGCTCTGCTGAACTGGTTCTCTGGCTCTAGAGCAGCTCTGCTGACCTGGTTCTCTGGCTCTAAAGCAGCTCTGCTGACTTGGTTCTCTCCCTCTAAATCAGCTCTGCTGACCTGGTTCTCTGGCTCTAGAGCAGCTCTGCTGACCTGGTTCTCTGCCTCTAGAGCAGCTCTGCTGACCTGGTTCTCTGGCTCTAGAGCAGCTCTGCTTTCCTTTTTCTCTGCCTCTAGAGCAGCTCTGCTGACTTGGTTCTCTGGCTCTAAAGCAGCTCTGCTGACCCAGTTCTATGGCTCTAAAGCAGCTCTGCTTCCTGGTTCTCTGGCTCTTGAGCAGCTCTGCTGACCTGGTTCTCCGGCTCTAAAGCAGCTCTGCTGACCTGGTTCTCTCCCTCTAAAGAGCTCTGCTGACCTGGTTCTATGGCTCTAAAGCAGGTCTGCTGACCTGGTTCTCTGGCTCTAGAGCAGCTCTGCTGACCTGGTTCTCTGGCTCTAAAGCAGTTCTGCTGACCTGGTTCTCTCCCTCTAAAGCAGCTCTGCTGACCTGGTTTCTCTGGCTCTACAGCAGCTCTGCTGACCTGGTTCTCGCCCTCTAGAGCAGCTCTGCTGACCTGGGTCTCTGGCTCTAGAGCGGCTTTGCTGACCTGGGTCTCTGGTTCTAGAGCAGCTCTGCTGACCTGCTTCTTATGCTCTAGAGCAGCTCTGCTGACCTGGTTCTCTGGCTCTACAACGGCTCTGCTGACCTGGTTTCTCTGGCTCTACAGCACCTCTGCTGACCTGATTCTCTGCACTCACGATGCATGCACCCTACTTCGTGAAAATATATTTAAAAATAATATAAGTTTATTATAAGTACAAATATGTTATTTTAATGACTATCTTGGATAATCTATTGCCCTAATATGTATATAAAAGACACATACATGTCATTTTGGAACATAACTTTTTTTGCGGGAGTTGCGCACCGAGCGTGCCCGAGCACGTATATGACATCGCGCGGGACCCGCTACCGCACAAGCATCTTGTACCGTAATACGTGTGTATCGTGAATGCGCAGGAGCAGTAGTCGCGGACTGGTCGCATACCAATCGTGCACATCACGGAATATTAAATGTATATGGTGTAACTGAAAAACACGCAGCCGTTGCACACAGTACGCGGATCCTTCACAACTTTTCTAAAATAGCGGCTAGAATCCGTGCACCCACCGTGATGTGTACGCTTTGAGTGCGCGACTCCCAAAAAAATTTGGAACATTTTTTTTTAAATAAAATAAAATAAATATATTAAAATAAAAAAAGAAAACAATTTTTTTTTTCAAGATCTCAGTTTGAATTTTTTTTAATGTTTTTTTTGCAATTTTCAGAAAAATATATAATGTTATTTAATGAATAAAAGATTTATAAATGAACAATAGGTATAACTACTATCACACTTAAAAATTAGCATTTAAAAAACCTTTGAAATTCACTGAAAAAACCATAGGTTTCAGAGACGTTATAGATAGAAATTAGCATTTAAAAAAGCTTTGAAATTCTCTGAAAAAAACCATAGGTTTCAGAGACGTTATAGTTAGAAATTAGCATTTAAAAAACCTTAGAAATTCACAGAAAAAAACATAGGTTTCAGGGGTGTTATAGTTAGCTAGCCATTTCACTCGTACAAAACCATAGAAATTCCTCCGTTATAGTTAGTTCTGCTAACTATAACTCGCGCGCCGGCAATGCACTGCTGATGTCGTCACATATTGCATCATTCATGGCATGGTCAGTGTCCTCACTGATGACATCTCAAATGACATCACTGATGACATCACTGATGACATCATCCACGTGACAATCTGATACACCTCATCATACACTAGTATAACCGTTCATCACTCACTGTAAAATACAGAGTACCATATTTGAAACCATTGACACACCAATGCCAGTTGCTACATACCTACTCACTGATTCCTAAGTCTACACACACAACTACCCATTCAACAACAGAATAATTTATACATGCAGTCCCTAATTAATAGAACACTATCAAATGCACTTATACACATATATAGACATTGACACATCAGCAGATATCTTAGTCGGGTATGCGGTCATCATACTCAATCATGAAAAAAATTAATCACACTTACATTTACTCACTTACACAATTATCCAACAAAACCTCGTTTATTCAAACACATAGTAACTCATAGTTAATATGTTAATAAATCACCATTACAATTATACACTCATTCATATAATTGCTCTCACAATCACTGACTCTTACACATACTTATTTATATACACCAACTCTCACATACAATGCCTTTTATTTTTTACTTTGTTGAAGATGTACAACTAAAACATATATTTGCTCACCAACACACAAATAAATACACTCAGTCACTCAAACAACTGTTTCCACATGCGCTCTTAAACCTATACACCTAGTCAATCAACCATTCACACATCTATGCATAGAGTTACACACACCCCATCCAACCACACACAAACTCAGTGTTCCATACAAATACTCACCCAACTAATCAATAATTAATATACACACTCATGTAGCTAGTGACCAACTGATGCAGCATGTTATACAACAACAGAGACAGTGATGCACACATTCACATAGTTTAGTAACTAATCCATGTATTAAGTGAGACATTTTTAATTACTCACTTAAACAGACAGTCAGACAGCTACTAAATCCTCCATCCAGACAGTTATATATCCACTCAATCTTCAATACAGATTGGTATATAAATATATATATATATATAATACATATTTAAATTTCAAATTAAACCACATTCACTGGATGATGTCATCAGTGATGTCATCAGTGATCTCATTTGAGATGCCATCAGTGATGTCATCAGTGATGTCTATGACCATGTCATGAGTGATGCAATATGTGACATCATCTGCAGTGCATTGCGGGCGCGCGAGTTACAGTTAGCAGAACTAACTATAACGGAGAAATTTCTGTGGTTTTGTACGAGTGAAATGGCCAGCTAACTATAACACCCCTAAAACCTATGGTTTTTTCAGTGAATATATATATATATATATATTATCTACTGGCGGTCGCCAGTAGATAGTTATAGTTAGGACCGTGTTTCCATAGGAAATCTCAAAATTCTATTTTGAATAACTTTTGCGCCGGTTGACGAATCTTCGCAACATTTTCAAAACTAATGGGGCGCTCCGCTCAGCTCCTACCCTGAAAGTCTCGGGGTGATTCGTCTAGCGGGGGCCGAGAAAAAAGGGGAGTCCCAAAACGCGTTTTCCCCATGCATTTTTCCATAGGACCTTTAGTCGAAGGTACAGCCCAAACGGCTGAACAGAATTACTTGCAATTTGGCAGAGAGGTAGTCCTCAGGTCAGGGAAGTGCCTTTTGCAGGTCTGGTGTCAATCTGTTCAGTATTTCCTGAGAAAATAGCATTTAAAAGCATATAAATATCTATACGCGCGCACATGCGCTCACGGTGCCGTGCGCGAGCGAAATTCTGATTGGTTGTTAGACGTCAGTCACCATTCGAATCGGTCGAAATCAGGAAGTGTCGGCCGCCATTTTGTCTCTCGCACTGAAAAGGAAAGGGGGAAAAAAGGTGGAAAACGTGAAAAGGGGGAAGGAAAGAGAGTTCCTGACCCCCTAGCCTTTGTCAGGGGGTCTCAGAAGGAACCCCATGGGTGAAATAAACATTTTATATTTTTTTATAAAAAGCGCAGGGTGCGCGCATGGTGCGCGCACGTTCCATGGTGCGCGCGGCACAATGCGCACCCAAAGCACACGCACGGGGCGCGCACGGTGAAAAACCTTAAAAAATATATATATATTAATAAATCCATAACTTAGCATTTAAAAAACCGTACAAATTCACTTAAAAAACCATAGGTTTCCACACGTTATAGTTAGGAATTAGCATTTAAAAAACCTTGCAAATTCACTTAAAAAACCATAGGTTTCACACAGGTTATAGTTAGGTGGACATTTCACTCGTAAAAAAACAATGAAATTCCCCCGTTATAGTTAGTTCAGATAACTATAACTCACGCGACCGCCACTCTATCACAAAGATGATGTCATCAGTGATGTCATGAGTGATGCCACTGACCATGACATGAGTGATGTAATATGTGACGTAATGAGCAGTGGATTGCGGGCGCGCGAGTTATAGTTATCTGAACTAACTATAACAGGGGAATTTCATTGGTTTTTTACGAGTGAAATGTCCACCTAACTATAACCTGTGTGAAACCTATGGTTTTTTAAGTGAATTTGCAAGGTTTTTTAAATGCTAATTCCTAACTATAACGTGTGTGAAACCTATGGTTTTTTAAGTGAATATATGTATATATATATATATATATATATATATATATATATACACATATATATATATATATATATATATATATATATATATATATTCAATGAAAAAACCATAGGTTTCAGGGGTGTTATAGTTAGGAAATAGCATTTAGAAAACCTTAGAAATTCACTGAAAAAACCATAGGTTTTAGGGGTGTTATAGTTAGCTGGACATTTCGCTCGAACAAAACCATTGAAATTCCTCTGATATAGTTAGTTGTACTAACTACATCTCGCGCGCCTGCAATCCACTGCTAATGATGTCACATATTACATCATTCATGACATGGTCAGTGACATTACTGATGACATCTCAAATGACATCACTGATGACATCACTGATGACATCATACAGTGAATGTGGTTTGGTTCGTTATTTAAATATGTATTATATATATAGCAATTTGCATTGAAGAATGAGTGGATATATAAATATAAATATCTGGATGGAGGATTTAGTAGCACTGTGATTGACTGTTTACTTGACTAATTTATGGTGTCTCACAAAATATATTGGATAGTGACTAAACTGTGTGAATATCTGTATCACTTTGTCAGTTGTTGTGTAAACTGCTTCTCCAGTTGGTTACTAGCAACGTGAAAGTCTATATTAGTTATTGATTATTTAACTGAGTATTTGTATGGGAGAGTGAAGGTGTGTGTGGTTCGGTGGGGGGGTGTGACTGCCCAAAGATGTGTGAATAGTTGTTTCAGTAGGTAGCTGAACATAAAACTACATGTTATAACAGTTGTTTGAGTGAATATCTTTATGGGTGTGGCGATGAGCAAATATATGTCTCAATGGTACATGTCCAACAAACTAGAAAAATAAAAACCAGTGTATGTGTCAGTTGTTGTATATAAATAAGTATACATAAGACTCAGTGATTGTATGAGTGACTGTATGGATAACTGTATACTTGTAATAGTGATTTTATAACACACTAAGTATGAGTTATTATCTATATGAATAGATGAATTGGTGTTTTTATAAGTGTACAGCTAATTAAAGTAAGTATGATCCATTGTTTGCAGAAGTGAGTAGGATGACTTCATAAGTGATTAGGATGTGTGCTGTTGTGTAATGTCGATATATAGGTGTATATTTGATAGTGTTCTATTGATCATTGACAGCTTGTATGAGTGAATCTATAGGTAAGTGATTAGATGTGTGTCTAGATCTAGGAATCACTGAGTGGGAGTTTAGAAACTTGTATTGGTGTGTCAATGGTTTTAAATCTGGCACTCTGTATTTTACATTGAGTGATGAAAGGTTATACTAGTGTATGATGAGGTGTATCTGATTGTCACGTGGATGATGTCATCACTGATGTCATCAGTGATGTCATTTGAGATGTCATCAGTGATGTCACTGACCATGTCATGAATGATGTAATATGTGACATCATCAGCAGTGGATTGCGGGCGCGCGAGATGTAGTTAGTGCAACTAACTATATCGGAGGAATTTCAGTGGCTTTGTTCGAGCGAAATGTCCAGCTAACTCTAACACCCCTAAAACCTATGGTTTTTTCAGTGAATATATACATATATATATATATATTACAGTGCAGCAATTCAAGCAGCAGCTTTTTGACACTTTTTACCATACTTGATTAGACTCTTCCCATCTCACTCTATCTATCTATCTCTAGATATTGATAGATGTAGACACATAGATATATATATTTAGAGAGATAGTGACATAGAGTTGCGAAGATTCTAGTCAGTCATGATAAAAAGTGTTTAAAAGTTGTGGCTGTAGTTGCTGTGCTTCATGTATGTAGACTCATCTCGCATGCTGTTGCTTTTGTTAAGCTTTGAACTGCTAACCTGTGTCTACCCAGAGTCAAGAATTTGAGTTACTTTGAGTGCTCATTGCTAGGGTCCCTGACCATTCTCTTATTTAAGAGTTCTGAGGCCCGTTCAGTTTGCACTTTGGAACCAAGTCTGACAACTGGCCTTGAGTATATTCTGCCTCTCTGACCTACGCTTTTTACTCAATGATGTGTTTAGTTAGTATTGTTGCATTCACTCTTTAAAACCACCCCCTACTCTGCAGCTTTCCTATCCTTCTATGAGACATATTTCCCACACCATGTTCTGGTCCGAGTGGTCTGCTGCAGTTCCTTGTGACTCTCTGTTCTTTCCCACCCATCTTGTCCAAAGAAATGTTCTTCTGGGCAGTGTCCTCCTCAGTCCTATCTTGTGGCCTACTTTCCATCTCTGCCTCTTCCAATTCAGCTCTTTGCGTTATTTTTTAGGATTAGGTGTTTCTCATCTGTATTTCCTCATTATCTATGTACTTGCTCAAACAATTTTGTATTGTGCTTAATCACCCCAGCATCCATTCATGCAACTAAGAACATTCGTCCAGGCCCTAGTTTCATCATAGTGAATCAAGAAATAAAAAACACAGTATTACACTCACCTCCAAATACTAAACAATTACGTTTTGTCTAATTTTCTGAGGATCAACAACTGATCAATCATCTCGCGCCTTCAGGAAAGCCTTTTCCCAATAGCAGCACTCGGATCCTAACTGCTCTTCATCCAGTTGCCACCAAAGATTTCCCGCTCAATCCCAATGATGATGATCACAGTACACTTTTGCAGTCCCCTTTTATAGGGTTTCCTGTGTAAGGCTTACGTTCACTGTTTAAAACCTATGCCTTTGCATCCAACCCATCAAAATTGTTCTTTGAGCGCAGATTTCACGTGGTGAAAACTTTCCATCTGAGCCTTTAGTTGGCCTGCTGCATACTGAGAGGATTTCATCAAAAGTATCAAACTTTTCTGGGAATGTTGGGAGTTAAAGTAGTATAATATCGCTGATAACATCTAGGGTTAATGCTGCTTGAAACTAATTTTAGGAAGCAGATTTTCAATTCTTTCATCACAATCAAGGTTAATAAATCCTAAAGAGAGTTATTCACATGAGCCATACAGGCCATACAGGCATAAGGTACACTGCCAAGATCTTCAACGTTTCTACATTCAAAAAAGCTGCAGCCCTTTAACTTCACGCTTGTTTACGCACCATAGGAGCTGCTTCTCCGCGCCATGGGTCCTCGTTCCTACAAGGCATGACTTGTGAAGTTTAATGGAGCTCCAACTAGGAGCTAGTCTTCAGACCTGCCTTCATAATTTATTTTCTCACACAAACGTCCTAATTGTTTCGTTAACTATGGTTACTTTGCCTTGTTCCGAACTTTTTAGCAGGTGGACTTTCATGTTCATATCAAAGAAAGAGTGTTGATTGTAAGTCCAGAGAAAATGGAACATCAATATTTATTGCCAACTAGTGCCCTCAGGGGAGTATTGCCACTAAAATGAAATAGTGCTCGACTGTTCGGAAAATCCTGCAAGCGAATATTCTCAGGAAAAGTGGGAAATTCAGAAATTTGTTAGAGCACCATTTAATAATTTCATCTCTCACCCAATTTTCTGGGAGCTTCACCATGCTACTCTGTGCTTCTCAATCTAGCTCAAAATTGACTGAGAATTGTATCTCAGATCCATGAGCCTTCTTGCAGAGTGGAGGAAAGGCATCAACTCTAGTGGATAACATTCAGGAAACATATGCATTGTATTGGATGTAATATTACCTCCAGTGATAAATTCACGACTACCAGACATCCATGTACAGAAAAGGAGATGTTTAGGACATCGAGTCTCTGAGCGGTTGAATATTAACATATGCTTAGCAATTACTTCATTTTTCAGACAAATTATTTTCTAAATGTCTTTTATAAAACTATTATCCTATTGGCTGTAGATTTCCTATTGTTTACACTAATGGGCCGATATTATCCTATTGGGTGTAGATTTCCTCTAGGAGTGGGCACAGTTTGTTTAGTTTGCTATTAAACAATTAATCAAAATTTCAGGAAAATTATGTAAACTTGATTATGATTATGGGAACCGGATATACATAATTTAGCACTGTATTTTAGTGTAGTAAAATGCCTCCTAACCTCAATTTTTTAAATGAGGGAACGCTTCACACTGAAAGCATAATTCCCGCAATCAGCAACCACTAGTGTTCTGGTTATTCGCTTTGTTACCATCCTGCAGTGATTTTGCTGAATGCGAAGGCATAATTACATAACGTGGTGTTATAGCATAAATTCAGGATTTTCACATAACAAGCATAATATAAAATTTCCAAAATTACGCACTGTCAGGCAGGCTTAATTATTATCACTAGGCCTGGGCTAAATTTCCGTTCCGCTCCCGGAAATTGCGATAATTTGACATTTTCGCGTTCCGCGGAGAGCGCAAAAATGTCAAAATTTCCGCATTCCGCAGCTTAGCGATAATTTGTTTCTTGCTCGCGCTGTAAAATAATACATTCTCGCGCGCGCGCGATCGCCTTACCTGAATCCCCGCGTTCGCCGACAAGTTTTCCCCATCCGGTCGCGTTCTCCACGAGATGTTGGATTGTTGGTAGCCATTTGCGCTGTCTCGCGACAGTTCGCGCCCGCAGTAATGTCATTGGTTGCGCGATCACGTCTTTCTTCTCGCGATCATGCACCACGAGAAGAGTGAAAACAAGATGGCCGCGCCCGCGAGCTACTGCATGGGTATGTTGGCGAGCCGCGACCACGCAGAAAATACCGCGAACGGGCGGGAAAAAAACGTCCGCATCTTCGCGATATTTCCGCGTGTTTGCGGAGGTTTTTAACATTTTCGCGATAATTTGCGAAAGTCACTTTCGCAAATTCCGCCCACCCCTAATTATCACCAAAAGAGCAATATTTCCGCAGATTTTATTTTGAATATGATATTCTGACACCATAGCAGAGCACCAAGGCTTTATTTGTTTATCCCACCTTCCAGTGACAGCTGTTGTTCGGGTTCTTGTCTCATCTATCATAAACTACTGCTAAATGTTCTTTACCATCATACCAGTATCAGATCTGTCCAATCGTGCATTAGAAAATGACCTTTATCACAGTGTCTGTCTCTGCTCTGTCCCATCATGCCCTAAAAGCTAATGTTGAAACCTTCTTTTCTTTATCGTAATGTATTTTGCAGGCTACTATTTGTTGCATGGAAGCTGTTCTTTGGAAAAGAGTGTGCCTTATTCAGAACTCACCCAAACTATTCAACTGCTTATCATGGTTGTTAGACCCGCCAGCCTTAGGGTGGTCTTCCCCCAACATATTGCCTTTTCCCCTCCTATTTTTCTGCATTCGTTTTTGTTGGCCTTAGGACTCTGCACTTTACCTCTGCTAACCAGTGCTAAAGTGCTTCTGCTCACTTCCTAAAACATGGTAAAATTGGCTTACATGTCATTTGCATATTTAGTTTACTTACAAGTCCTTAGTTAAATGGTATACCATGTACCTAGGGCTGGTAAATTAAATGCCACTAGTGACTCTGCAGCACCTATTGTGCTATCCACTTAAGTAGCCCCTTAAAACATGTCTCAAGCCTGCCATTGCAGCTTGTTGGCAGCTTTAAACTGCTAATTCACCTGGGAATAATACCCTCTTGCCAAGCAATAAATTCCCTTTATATTAAATATGTCACCCCTAAAGTAGGCCTTAGACAGCCCATAGGGCAGAATGCATTGAAAATAAAAAATTGCACGTGCACTTTTAACTTTTACATGTGCTGGTAGTGAAAAACACATACATTCATTTTTCACTACTTTGAGAGCTACCTCTTTCATAGGATAAGAGTGGGTTACCTTATTACATTTAATAAGTGCTAACGTTTGATTGCAAGCAGGTTGAAAAGTCATGTTTGAGAAATTGTAACTTAAAATCCTCAGATTTTAAGTCCCAGTTCTGAAAATGAGAGTTCTCAAAAGTTGGCTTTCTCTTGTCCTAACTATTTTGTTCCTGCATCTTCTTCCTGGGTCACATGAGGAGCTGTAGTTGGCAGTTGGCCTTTCTATATTCCTACTACACAACCACATAATAAAGGGACTAGGTGTTACCTTTATGGTCCATCTCAGGCAGGATAGAGGGGCAAAGCTATGCCCAGCCCTATTTGCAGTTCAGAAGACTATGCCTGAACTCTCACACAACAAAGTTCACACTAGCCTATTGTTCTTGATGACAGACTGGGACCAGGGCAGGGCACAGGACATTCCAGGCACTTCTGTGGGGGGAAGCCTCAAGATGTTTCTCCCACTTCACTGAGACACAAAGTATAAAAATAGAGCCCTCCGACCCACTCTTCAGTTCCCTTCTGGACCTGCAGAAGGACTCTCAGAGGACTGCCTGCTGCTGTGCCCTGTTGTGTCCTTAGAGGACGGTCTTGCTGCACCAAGAAGGACAGCCCTGCTCCTGAAGCCTGCTCTGTGCACTCAAAATACTGCCCAGCTGGTTAAGACATGCTCTTCTGCTTGAACCCGGGAACTCCAGTGTAACTCCAAGAGCTAGTTGGCTGGTCTACTGATCAGAGCCTCAGGGATATAAAAGGCTCCAACCATCTGGAACCCACACCTGGTCCCAGCCTGAGTGAGTCCTGCCCCTGCAAGTGGTGCCCCCTGAGCCCTAGACCCTTAAAAGTGACGCTAGTGGTGCCCAGATAACCCAAATCCAAAACTTGGAAAGTTTTCAACCAAAAAGTGCTCTGAGATGTGCCCCCCCACTGATCCCCCCAAGGTGCACCGTCAATCAGCCTGACTTCTTGGCATCTCCTGTGCATTCTTCTCTGCAGAAGCAAATCCTGTTCAGCGGATCCTCGCAGAAGGGTCACCGGCCTCATGGAACACTTGTCGGCTACAGCCTGCAGCTTCATTCTGCTGTGCATTTTCGACTCCCCAAAAAAGAGATTAAATCTGAACATAGAAATCATCACTGTGACTTCGTCCAGAGTCTGCCTGATGATTGTTCCTCCTCCACAGACTCCACCGGCTTCCCTGCCCCACTAAACTCTTACCTGCTCAGACATTTTTCTTAAAATACTTCTAAGCCAGAAGTTAAGCGTAGACCAGGCACAGTCCACTTTGTATATCTGACCCATGCTCCATCACGGTGGGGCATAACTTTCAAATTTACCATGATCTCACTTGACTAGATGCCCTTGGTTGGTACTTTCATCTTTTAGGCGCTATTTTACACTTAAAACTTTCGGGATTCAGAACTCTAGTTCTACTGATTGGATTTTTGTCAATTTGGTGTCAAATAATTGATTAAAATTGACTCTGTTTTTCTAAATAGGTGTAAAAATTTTCTTGTGTTAAGTTTTCGCTTTATTGTTGTTTAAGGTGTTGCATGAATACTTTACACATTACCTTTCAGTTAAGCTTGACTTATTTTGTGCCAGGCTACCAGAGGGTTAAGCCAGGTTAATTTAGTGACTTTTTGTGGCTCACCCAGACAAGGTTTGTGCCTGTTGCTTGAGTAGGATTTCACTCTCCTTAACCACCAACACAATTTCTCACAATGATGGAAATTGTGCTGCGATTAACCAAATGCCATCCTTATTAATGAAAGTAGCCACAGAATTTGATACACCAAAACATAACTCACATATGTTGATGTGTTGTTTAAGTTATCTTTCATCATATGCAACTGATAGGACCGGATTCTTGCCTACCCTATAATCTCCAAGAATCCTCTCAGGTCGCCAGGATATTTTTATCTGCTAAATAGTGTAGAGGGGAGGAAATTCAAATCTCAATACATAATCACCAGAATCAAATTTCAGTTCCAAAGGACCACTGACTCCGAATCTAAATTTTGTAAAGATTTGATTACAACCAGGAATAACTGCAATATATAAACACCTCAATACCAGGTGAAGAAAGTAAATGGACACTAGTACAAAAGAAAGTCTACGCAAGAGTCTCATTCGACTCAGAAGAAGATTAATAATCAATTCTACAAGCATCAAAATGCAATAGTTAGTCCAATCTCTACAACTGAAATCATTAACCTAAAAAGAAAAACAGCTAGTCTATCCCTACTCTATCTCTAAAATGACACCCCTACTTAGCATGTCCCTCCCAGGCAAGAGAATAAAAGGTGTCAGAAGTGAAGACTTCCTTAAAAGTACATTCACTTAGTCAGAGCTCGTTCTAAGATGCTCCTTCTAGCTTCCTATCTCAACCTCAACTGCTCAACCCTTGGGGCACTGTCCCTAATACAAAATCCCAAAAACGTAGAACACGCCCTTCGGCACACCTCTTCAGCCAGGTCTTCTTCCAGTACATTTCCAGTGAAACTTGTACTCCATCCAACGACGGTTAGCTTGACCTTGGGTCCCAAGCACCTTTTCCGCTGAAAGTATCATCTGTAAATTCCAATGTACTCCCCTGTTGGCTTCTCGTACCATCCTAACTCCTAAAACAAAGACTTAGTCTCTCTAACGAGCGAAGTGTCCTTGCACCTGCAACAGAAACATGGGAACGAAAAACTTTTCACTTCTCTAAGATTTTCCATTCTCCTGAAACCCAAAGCCTTTACCAAGGTAAATCATGTTCGGCCTACAACGTTTAGCTAACATAAGAAATGAACAGGACTTTCTCTTTAGACGTGTATGCGATCAGGCCTTTACATTGTTAAACACACTCCTAAATCACACTTTAAGCATTAGTTTCATTACTCCTTAATACGTAAATAAGCAGACTAAACGTGCAACTTTAATATGGCACATGTTTAACTAATACATTGCATTACATAAAAACCAAACACTATGCGTTTACTAAAATTACATTTGCACTGATCTACGACTTTACTCTTCATAAAACATGGTTACATTTCTAATCACACCTATGTTAAACAACTCTAGTGATACATTTCTATGCCACACCTAAACTACTTCGATTAATATGTGGGTGCGGACTAACAGTGAATATGATGCACCCCTAAAAATTTCAGAATAACGTGGCGCTCTAGCAGTTCCCCCCTTTGATGACCAATGTCATCACACAATTCCCTTGGAGAAAGAACCGACCTAAACAGTACTTGTCGCCATCCTCCCCCGTCGGAATCTCTCCATATTCTTAATATTCTGATATTGACTGTCCTGCACTCTGGCCATTCGCATTTCACTCGCTCTGAGAGCTCTTTCAATTCTGTTTCCTCTGTACCACTAATAAACTCTGATGAAACACCACAAACAGATCACACAAACCACAATAATAATGAGGGGTTTTAGCACAAACCCAAGGAACCCCTTCCCCAAATTCGCAAACCAACTCCCCACACAACCAAATCCCTTACCAATCTTTTCCCACACACCTTCTTCGATCAGATCCTCAATCTCTTGATGAATTGTGGTAATGTTGTCTATATATCTCTCCAGATCCTTGGTGTTATCTGGAATATGCGTACAACATTCCTGAACTTTCAATAATTTACAGACTCCGTCCTCTTTTGCTAATAATACATCTAAAGCAAGGCGATTCTGCAAAACCATTGTCCTTATCGATAACATCTCTCCATCCACAAGTATCAACGACCTTGCTGTATTCATTGACAACTCATCAACCACAGCCTCCAGCCTTCTGATCTTCACATCATTCAAAACCACAACCAAACTCGGTATCATTGCTCCAAAAATATCTCCAATCACCATCCCTGCACTCGCAGCTCTTTTTGCTCTTGAGTGGTGTCCAGTTTCCAAAAGCTCCAAGTCTTCTGCATGATAGATTTTCGGAAAAATAATTCCCAAATAATATGTACCATGCCAATTTGCAGGCAACCTGACATAGGCATTCCTTCCACATACATAATAAACCATTGAAATCACTTGTACCAAGCCTTGCAAAAAGTTCTTAGCAGAATCTTACATAGTGAAAATATGATCACACGTACTTTGTCCTACCGAAAACTTTTCATAATATGTCTGATAAAGTCTCACACACAACTTCCCCTTTTGCTCCTGGTTCAATGCTATGGGTCCATAACTTCCCATAGATCTGTGTAACCTTTCCTCATCAGTCCAATCTACTGGACTATCCCCTGTATTTAGTGTTTCAGTTAGTTTTCTATATCTATCTTCTACTTGACCTATAAACGTCTTCTCTGTATCTGACAACGAACAAGTTAAATTATGCCGATGAGCATAAGCCGCATCCAGTTCCAAAGACGGTATGAAATACTTCCGGAGTCTGTCCTCTGACTTATAATAATTGTACTTATTCAAATGCTTGTAAGCCGGAACTTCAGAAAGTACTGCATCGTAATTGGAAAAGAAATACTCAAACTGACCTTTTTCATAAAAGATACTAAGCAACAAACTACAAGAAATTCCAAATGTCAGTGGAAGATGATGGTACCTGATACCCTCATCCACGGAAGAAGGTAACTGCATGCACACATAACAGTCTTTCGCATTCATCGCATCTACATATTCATATAGCAGCTTCGCATACACATTAAGCTTAAAATCACTTCTAGACATATCTATGTGAAATCTACGACTCTCTTCGATTAGTAAGGTCTTTTAGCTCCTATAGTGATCTCCTTTTGGCTAGAAGTGGTAGGCATAGGTGTTCCCTGTACCTTTGCTTCCTGCTCATGTGAAACAATATACGAGGCTACAACTATTATGATTATAGAAACTAACACCAGCCCTATAAGTGTACCTATCACTAATTTAGACCTACGGTGAGTATTTCCAGCATCCATGATTTGGCAAAGTTCTCAAAGTTCTTGGTCTCAGCGGCAACAATTAAGAGTCTATTTCTCCTCTGCATGTCACTTGCTAACCAGTTCATACGATACTTCAAGAGCTGGAAATCCCCTTTTGATTTCAGTTCCTTATTTACACAGTCCACAAAAAGACTTTCCTAGCCCTCTTTCGTCTTCTTGAAGGAAAGTCCCTAAATGTATTCTTGTTCCAATCGGGCCTAGGTTATCTTCTTTATAGGCTTTTATATACAAAAGGTTCACCTTTAGTCCAAAATAAGATCAGCTCTCAAAATCTCTAAAACACACTGCAAAAGTTCAAGACGAAGCAACACTTATTCCTCATGCGGTGGTACATAACCAAAGGTTGGAAAAACCAGCGTCTCCAGAATCAGTCCATGGATTTTGCTTAGAAGTGGTGGATTCGGAATAGTGAGAGTCAGTATTCCTTCGATCTCCACTCCTGGAACCAACAGCAGCACATCCACTTTCAGATTCGGGGAATCACTGACCCGTGTCAATGATTTCAGCCTCCCCGAGCTCAACACTCCTGGCATCAGTCACAGCGTATGTCCACTCTGGTAAGGCGTACCTTTGACACGGCACTCTTGTTCTCCTGGATCTTCTCAGACCACCTCGAACTTGCTCTTTGTCACTCTGTTCAGTTTCAGAGGTTTCAGAAACTGGGGCAAGATCTCTTTCAGGTGCCAACCTCAGATTCAGCCGCCTCTGACTCACAGGCCAAACCTTTCCTGCTTATGTGGCACTTCTGCTCTCCCTTTGGGTACCCTATGCACTACTTCCTTCTTCAGCAACATTTGACTCTACTCCACCCACATCAATACCTTCTCCGTCCGAGTCAAACTCGGGGTTTTGATTGACACAACCCCTTTCAGCTCGATCTAGTGCACAACCAACTGCGTCAGCAACCCTCACAGCTTGACTTGCCCTCTCAGATGGCCCTGCCACCTCAGCTGGATTTTCATTCACGAGAGGGGCTGTTTCTTCCAAGGGTGCTGGGACTCTGCGGGTATGGGAGGCATGCACCCAGTTCGGCAATCCTCCACACTTCACTGCCATGTTCGTGACCAGTATTACCTGGTGCGGGCCACACCAACGAACATCCATGCAACTCTTCCTCACGTGTTTGCGAACAAGCACCCAATCTCCCGGGCACAGGTCGTGGCACAGGTCACTTGCGGCTGGAACAGTTGCTGCTTGCACCTGCTGGGACACAGAATGGACTACGTCAGCTAGTCCCTTACAGTAGTCAAGAATTAAGTCATCAGTGATGCTAATCAGAGCAGTAGCAGGTATCACTGGTAATCACATTGCCCTCCCCATCAGGATCTCGTGAGGTGACAACCCTGTTCTCCTATTAGGAACACTACGAAGGCTCATGAGGACCAAAGGCAGTGCATCAGGCCATTTCAGGGATGTCGAAGAACACATTATTGCCATCCATGCTTTCAAAGTCCCATTAACTTGCTCCACAATCCCAGAGGCCTCTGGTCGGTAGCTGCAATGTAACCTCTGATCCACATTCACGGCAGCACAGAGCAATTTCATGATCTCACTGTGGAAGTGCGTCCCTCTGTCCGACTCCAAAGAGGTCGGAAAGCCGAACCTAGGGATAAGTTCCCTCAACAACAGCTTAGCTACAGTGAGCGTGTCACACCTACGTGTTGGGTAAGCTTCCACCCACCTTGAAAAGACACACACCACAACCAGTATGTACCTCAGCCCATTACACTTTGCCATCTCAATGAAATCCAACTGCATTCTATTTAAAGGCCCTCCTGACCTCCCAATGTGACTCAAAGTTACAGCAGTTTTCTTTCCTGCATTCATCTGTTGACATGTAACACACCTCTGACATACAGCTTCAGCAACTGCACGAAACTTCGGATTGTACCATGTCTGTCTGAACACTCGCACCATCGCATCTCTGCCAAGATGTACTGCACCATGTATCAATCTTGCCATTGGATTCAAATGACTTTCTGGTAGCACAGCTCATCCATCACTCGAAACCCACACATCCACGTCTCCCTTTTCACATCCTAATCTTATCCAGCCATCTCGTTCTTGATCAGTAACCTCATCCTGCAATCGTTTTAGTTCCTCCCATGTATCTGCATGGCTAACATCATGCTGAGCTCGGTTCTTTCTTGGCTTTCTCCAGTATACCCTCCAGTAAATATGCATCCTTGTTCTGCGCAAAACCCAGCAACCTCATCCGCGTAGTTATTTTCCAGTGAAATAAAGTAATTTTCTTTACTGTGGGCAGAACATTTAACAACCGCAATTTCCTTGGGACATTGTAATGCTTCCAACAATTGTCTCACATATTCCCCATTTCTGATGGGCGAACCTGAAGATGTCATGAATCCTCTCTGTGACCATAACTGTCCGAAGTCGTGAACCACACCAAACCCGTATTGACTGTCAGTGTAAATTGTTATCCGAATCTGATCAGCAGCCAAACAGGCATGGGTCAAGGCAATGATTTCAGCTACCTGTGTGGAGCGTACTCCTTCTAAACAAGCAGCTTCAACCACTCCTGTGATGGTACATACAGCAAACGCTGCTCTTAATTGACCAACATCATTTCTTAAACATGAACAGTCCACAAAGAAAATTTCATCAGGGTGAAGGAGCGGTTCATCAACAATGTCTGGTCTCGGTTTGGTGCATAGTTTAGTCACATCGAGACAATTGTGATCCTCACAATCTTCACCATCTGCATTTGGGATAGGCATCAATGTTGCGGGATTCAAAACAGAACACCTCTTCAAAGTCACATTTTCTGCAGCAAGTATAACTTGCTCATAACGTGTTAACTAGGGGTGGGCGGAATTTGCGAAAGCGACTTTCGCAAATTATCGCGAAAATGTTAAAAATCTCCGCAAACAAGCGGAAATATCGCGAAGATGCGGAAGTTTTTTTCCGGCATGTTCGCGAGATTTTCTGCATGGTTGCGGGTCGCCAACTTACCCATGTGGTTGCTTGCGGGCACTGCCATCTTGTTTTCAGTTGTCTCGCGGTGCATGATCGCGAGAAAAAAGACGTGATCGCGCGACGCATGACGTCACTGTGGACGCGAACTGTCGCGAGACAGCGCAAATGGCTAAAACAATACAACATCTTATGGAGAACGCGACCGGATCGGGAAAACTTGTCGGCGAACGCGGGGATTCAGGTAAGGCGATCGCGCGCACGCGAGAATGTATTATTTTACAGCGTGAGCAAGTACCAAATTATCGCAAAGCTGCGGAATGCGGAAATTTTGACATTTCCGCGCTCTCCGCGGAACACGGAAATGCCAAATAATCGCAAATTCCGCGAACGGAACGGAAATTTTGCCCAGGCCTAGTGTTAACCTGTTGTTCGTGAGGTGCTTTGTTTTGGTCCTTGTCATCAACAATTCAAAAGAGTGTGGCACATAAACTGTAAGTGAATGTCCCATTACAATACTCCCACACCTTTCAATGCTGACACCTGTTGCAGCAACGGATTTAAGACATCCGGGCAACGCAGAAGCTATTGGATCTAAAGTAGCTGAAAAGTAGGCAACTGGTCTACAGACACCTTCATGATTCTGAGTCAAAACTGACAATGCACAACCTTCTCTCTCGCAACAGAACAAAGTGAAAGCCTTGTTGTAATCAGGCATTCCCTAAGCTGGAGCATGACACATGGTTTCTCTCAGCCTTAAAAATGACATCAAGCAGTCATTATCCCATGGTACCGGATCGCTCACATCTTTGTGCGCCAGCCGTTGTAAAGGCTTCGCTTCAAAGGAGAAGTTGGGAATCCATTGACGGCAGTAACCAACCATTCCCAAGAACATTCTGACTTCTCTCTGGGTGGTAGGCACAGGCATGTTCATAATGACTTCAATGCGATCTGGGGACACCTTCCTCTTGCCCGTCTCAATTCTGTGACCCAAATACTGCACTTCACTCAAACAGTACTGCAATTTATTTGGCGACACCTTATGTCCATTCTCTGCCAAATGATTCAATAAAGCAATGGTATCAATTCTGCAAGCATCTTCGGTTTCTGAAGCAATGAACAATTCATCAATGTATTGCACCAGAACAGAGCTCTGTGGCAGCACAAGACTTTCAAGATTCTTCTTCAGGATCTGATTAAAGATCGATGGACTCTCCGTGTACCCCTGGGGGATACGACACCACATTAACACACAGTTTTCCAGCCGGAAAGCAAAAAGAAATTGGCTTTCCTCATGGAGTGGTATCGAAAAGAATGCTTGACACAGATCAATCACTGTAAACCACTCAGCTTCGCATGGAATCTGAAACAGGATCACGGATGGATTCGGTACCACCAGACAACATGGAACAACTATCGCGTTGACCTTTCGCAGGTCCTGCACGAGCCTAAATTTCCCACTCGGTTTTTGTAGTCCCATGATAGGTGAATTACATGGGCTACCCATAATCTCTTTCAGAATTCCCTGCTTGATCATAGATTCAATTACAGGTTTGATCCCGGCAATAGTCTCGGGTGACAAATTGTACTGGAGCGTCCTAGGGAATTCTACGTTCGGCTTGACCTGAATCTTCACTGGCTTACACTTTTGATCAATCCAATCTCCTCTCCAGTGAAATCCCACACATCAAGTGACACAGAATCCGTCAAGTCAAGTGGAAGTTCCTCCACTGTCAGTACTGGGTACATTTCTATGCACACATGCTGATTTGCAACCTTGAAGGTCGCAACATCATCCTTTGTTTGTGCTTCAACTCCCTTCGGTGTACAGTAAATGGTGCAATTCAGTTTGCACAACAGGTCTCTTCCTAACAGGCAAACTGGAATCGAGTCACACACCACGAACTGGTGTCGATCCCGAAAAGTTCCTATTCTCACAGGAATCAGCTCTGTCAATGGACTGGTTAATTTCTTATTTGCTACACCAACAACTTGGATCGATTGTCCCGAGAGGGGTAGGTTAGGGACTACTGCTCATCTTACAGTAGACCGGGTAGCACCAGTGTCAACCAAAAAGGTGGTAGGGTGACCATCAACATCTGCTTCTACAAATGGTCCCTTCTGGTCTACCTGCAAGACTGCTCCAAGGGTGCAGTCTTCCTCCCCTCTCAGGCACCATCATGCCAACGGGTTAGGACTGAACTCCTCATACCCTTCAAACAAGGGCATCTGTTGGTAAGTCCGAACTCCCTGCTGAACACATTGAACTCTAGGTGGCTGGGGAACTTGCACCTGCGCACTAATAGTCCACCCTTTCACCAACCTTGGTCTAGTCACTGTGGGAACTACCTCAGGTACAGGTAGCTGAGCTATCTCTACTTCTTGCTGCACCTGATTCATTCGATTTAAGGGACACTCGCATTTCCAATGTCCGACCTGGTGACAAAGATGACACGCAGTGGTCTTCTTCAATGTCGCCACATCCATTCCTGTCTTGGGATCAACTGACTTAGGTTTTCCCTGACCTTGGACATTCTGATTCCCTCTTTGGCTATTTCCCTGCCTTCTTCCTACTAGGCTGAGCTTGAGCTGTTTGCATCTGAACAAGCATCAACTTGTCCTTCAACTTCCTGTGCTTCGATTCTATCTCATCACTACAGTACCAGGCATATTGCAAAATCTCATCCACCGGCTTATTCTGCCAGCAAATCAAATGTTGCTGTATCATGAAACTAACGTCTGGTCTCAAACCCAACACAAACTTTGAAAAAAACTGTACCATGTCTTTTGTATCCAAAGCATATAATCCTCTGTACTGTTTAAAGGCCTGCAAGAGTCTTTCATAGTACTCATGCACTGTCTCTTTTGGCTCTTGGACTGTCCGATCTATTTTGACCCAATCAATATCCTGAGGTGAAATTTTCGACTTCAGCCACGTAATCACTTGCTCAAACTTCTTCATGACTATGGGTGACGGACCATTCGAAACAGGATCCCTTTCGGGCTCTGAAGTCGGCCATTCAACAGCAATTTTACATGCAGACCATAAATCGCTCGGAACCACAATGTCAAACAACGTGTTCAAATCAATCCATAACACCTTCGAGATTTAACGAAACGATCAACCTGCTTGTACCACTCGACGGGCTTCTCCCGCAAGCAAGAGAAAACGTTCGTAAATGCAGCCAAATCACCCTTACTCCAAGGCACATGCACTTATCCTCCATTCTGTACCTCTCGTAAAGGGAAATTTCCTACATCCATCATCCCCCCACCTGGAGGAGGCGTCTCTCCTACCATCTTTCTAGAACTCTTCTTCTTGGACCACCTGTTTTCCCATTTATCAAGCATGATCCATGCATGCATTGCTATAATCAAATCCTTGATATGGGTCCGTAACCTCATAAACCTTTTCTCTTCTAGTTCTTGGTCACTTTACTGCAATCTATGGCTTCCCTGCAATGACTTCGTTTTAGACAAATCCACCTCATACTTCTTGGCCAATTCTGACAATTTCTCATGTGCAGTTCTTGCTTTGCGAGTCACATCCTTCACTACAAAAAGTAACTCATCTTGTTCGTACATGTATATCCTTTCAAGAGGCAAATTCCCACGTATTATTTCATCTACTTCTGCTTTCAACCTTACTACATCTAACATTCTCCCTTTCAAGGCTCCCTTCAGTATTTCTCGACAAACTGCCCCATTCCGTTCGTCATACTCACAGTCCTGCTCTCGAGGTCTATTCTCTTCTGTCATATTCCAAGAGACTGGTCGGTTTCCTGAATTGCCTCGCTCCTCACTCTCTACCGTTCTTTCACACTGACTCCTTACAGGAGGTACCCACATCCTCAGATCCGACCTTGACTCGGCCAAAGACCTTGGTCTTACTGATCTCGCATCCACCTGTCCCCTAGAAGAGTCTGCTGTGGCTGGCAATGGCGTACTCCATTCTATAGGTTTTGGAGTCTGCTCCATCCCACTCACTGATCCATTTCCCTCAACCACACTCCTTGATCCTGCGGTTGACTGTGCTAGACTACCAACCTTCTTTTGATCTGGGTCATAAACTGAAACAATGGGTCCAATGGTAACCGGTACCTTTAAAGCATCCTGTAACCTCACACCTCTCCCAACCTCTGTGCTTGCTACAGACTGATTCTTCATGTCTTCAGTTCCTGTCAAGATTTTCCCTACTACTCTCACCTCTGACTGAGTCTGTAATCCACTAGTCGCTTCTACTTGAGCCGACTTCCCTTCATAGGAATCTGGATTGAATGGAGGTGGTCTCTCAGGCAGTAACCTCTCTACTAGACTGTCATCTGTATCACTGTCATCGTCAGCTACACTCTTTGCCTTAGCACTGTCTGTCTTCTCTAATAGCGAGTACAACCTGTCCCCCTCTATCGTCTCTACTCTCCAACTCTTCTCTTGTGCATCCCACCCCGTATCCTGGAATGCCTTAATTGACTTCTTCACCATTTCTTGACTACGATCTCTTTTCCTGTCATGCTGCTCTGATCCATGCATGCAATGCCTCAAACTGAGTTGGTCTGGGCAGAGGTCACAACAAAGACATTACAGATTTCAACTGATACAACACCTCCAACCTGAAAGTACCATATCGTGGGAAAGCTAGTTCTCCCTCGCCATGAGTCATTTTATGCCAATTTTCAAGTCAAATTATAGTATGTAAACCCACATTTCTTGCCATATAATGCGCCGGAGTATCCTCAGGAGGGGCTTCTTCTCCCCCTCGAGTAACCACATGTTTGTCATATCTACATAATTCTTGGAAAATCTTAAAACATTTCATGATGAACAAATTTTCGATCTCGCACAATGTTTTCGTTCACTTCCTGATGTCAATCCACCAATAGCAGCGTGACTCACACCAACCAATCTATCGCAGCGCGACACCTTCTGACGTCACATTTCCTCCGCTCACAGCAGTTCCCCTCCTTCACAATTCACGTCTCACCCTTGCATTCATCCCATTCACACTCTGAAGAAATTGTCTGTCCACGAAACGACTGGACAATTACTTCTCTGACTGCCTCCGACAGTCTCTCGAAATTGTCGACCTTAACTGGCAACTGTCTGTCTGCGAAACAACCAGACAATCGCCTCAACTGATAGGTTTCAATCACTCAATGTTCCACATACAACAAACCACGACCAGCTTCGCTTACTCACACACTCGCACATTCGCTCCCCCTATCTTGGTCTGAGTAATCAATGATGTCTCACGATCCCCTTTCAATGGTCAACAAAATCTACCTTGGGTGTCTTCTACACCACAATCACTTAAGCTACTCATCGAGCCTAAGATTTTCCCGGGCTGCAAGCGCTCACAGCCTGATCTCACAATCACTCAACACTCATTCAAACTCCGCAAGACATCACACAATCAAATCAACACCGCAATCTACAAAACATATCACCCTGTTCATACTCACTCCTCCACGAACTGCTGCTTTCCGCCGCACACTACTCTCCACCAATCTCCATTAACTGCCGCTGTCCGCTGCTCACCATCCAATGGGTCACCATCACTTGAGTTCTATGGGTCTCTAGAATCCAGAATCTCTTATCTTGATCTAGATCTTCCCTCACTAGCAGAGATAACCATCCTACTCTGCTACCAACTGATAGGACCGGATTCTTGCCTACCTTATAAACTCAAAGAATCCGCTCATGTCGCCAGGATCTTTTTATCTGCTAAATAGTGTAGAGGGGAGGAAATTACAATCTCAATACATAATCACCAGAATAAAATTTCAGTTCCAAAGGAACACTGACTCTGAATCTAAATTTTTTAAAGATTTTATTACAACCAGGAATAACTGCACATACAAACACCTCAATACCAGGTGAAGAAAATAAATGGACACTAGTACAAAAGAAAGTCTACGCAAGAGTCTCATTCGACTCAGAATAAGATGAATAATCAATTCTAAAATCATCAAAATGCAATAGTTAGTCCAATCTCTACAATTGAAATCATTAGCCTAAAAAGAAAAACAGTTAGTCTATCCCTACTCTATCTCTAAAATGACATCCCTACTTAGCATTTACCTCCCAGGCAAGAGAATAAGACGTCTCAGAAGTGAAGACTTCCCTAGAAGTACATTCACTTTGTCAGAGCTCGTTCTAAGATGCTCCTTCTAGCTATCCATCTAAAACCTCAACTGCTCAACCCTCCGGCCACTGTCCCTAATACAAAATCCCAATAACGTAGAACACGCCCTTCGGCACACCTTTTCAGCCAGGTCTTCTTCCAGTACTTTTCCAGTGAAACTTGTACTCCATCCAACGACGGTTAACTTGACCTTGGGTCCCAAGCACCTTCTCCGCTGAAAGTATCATCCGTACATTCCAATGTACTCCCCTGTTGGCTTCTCGTACCATCCTGACTCCTAAAACAAAGACCTAGTCTCTCTAACGAGTGAAGTGTCCTTGCACCTGCAACAGCAACATGGGAACGAAAAACTTTTCACTTCTCTAAGATTTTCCATTCTCCTGAAACCCAAAGCCTTTACCAAGGGAAATAATTTTCGGCCTACAACGTTTAGCTAACATATGAAATGAACAGGCCTTTCTCTTTAGATGTGTATGCGATCAGGCCTTTACATTGTTAAACACACTCCTAAATCACACTTTAAGCATTAGTTTCATTACTCCTTAATACGTAAATAAGCAGACTAAACGTGCAACTTTAATATGGCACATGTTTAACTAATACATTGCATTACATAAAAACCAAACACTGCGTTTACTAAAATTACATTTGCACTGATCTACGACTTTACTCTTCATAAAACATGGTTACATTTCTAATCACACCAATGTTAAACAACTCTAGTGATACATTTCTATGCCACACCTAAACTACTTCGATTAATATGTGGGTGCGGACTAACAGTGAATATGATGCACCCCTAAAGATTTCAGAATAACGTGGTGCTCTATCACATGTATCCTCAAGCACATTCTTCCAAGTCAGTCCACATGTATCAGACCGAAATACATTAAAGACACTATCCTTATTCCATGAGCGAGTTATGCATAGCCAGCATCTCCTTCGGATGGTTTCATGGAAGTTATGTGTTGTTGAAAGACCCTCTTACTCATCGAAAACATGCATTATTTGTTTAGGGGAAGCCACATTTCTAAAGTCACAGTCCTCCGAAAGCGAGCCTTCTCCTTTCTGAACATACTGATTTGTAAACCCTGACCTGTGATAGGGGCAAAAATATTACACTTGGACATTGTGTCATCCCAGTTCAAAATGAGATCAGGGGCTTGAAAGGGGTTCATGTATCTAAGTTAATTGACAACAAATTTGTGACAGTTCCTTTACTGTTGAAACAATGGGGAATTGAAAATGATTGTGTAATTTGTATCACTATTATTCACCACACTAGTCTAGTTATCAGTTTCCAACTACTGCCAAAACATTGGACCACCTTTTAAGGAATAAATATAAATACCAGTCTTATAATATTTCACACTACTTTCTCCTTCCGCGCGAGCCAAGCATCCAGTCGCAGGGCATTTTGCAGTGGAGTCATATGCATTTGTGGCCAGCATGTTATGATCCAGAGGTGTGGTTATGCCATGCCTTTTAAAGCCTATCGCCACATTGGCATGGGATCAGCTGGTGTAAAATTGCTGCAGTGCCATGTTGTCCTGTCTGTGCAATCCCCGTGGTGTGGAGAGAATGTGTACTGCTACAAGAACAGTTTAATAGAGCCAATACCCCGATTCTATTCAAGCAGAGATTGTGTGGACGGCGACGAGGCCCCGCAGCTGGTTCTCTCATTCTGCATAAAGTCACACTTGCATGGTCTAAGCGGATGTAGACTTAATGCGCCCTCCTAAACCATCCCAAATCTTTCCAATCTCACCATCAAGGCGTAACCAGGCTTTCTGATGCACTGCACTCATGAATAATTGTAGACAAACATTTTCCTATCGAATTAAAGTCTGGCTGTTGGTGGAGACAGCCCTTATTAGGCGCTAACAAATAGCCCACAGCCAAATTGTTATCATAATTAAATGTTTATTTTTTAAATTTTAAAACATGCCTCTGCATCATGTTAATTTCTCTCCCTGCACCTTCGTCTCCATGCCTGACTTCTCAGGCCTGCCAGCTGCGGCGCCTGATTGTGAAATGCAATTATAAGACGAATGTTCGGGGTTGGTTCTGGCCCCGCGCTGCTGTGCATTGTGCTGTGGGGACTGGAGAATGAATTACTGGGAGCAGCAGAGCATGGCACGCGGTGGAAGGGGCGTGGCGCGGAGTCACCGGGCCCCTGCCGTCAACAAGCCCACGGCAAAGGATTCCAATTACAGTCACAGGCGGCGTGGGAGGCGGGAAAATCAATTGACTGGGGGTGTTAAAAGGGGGCAGGGGACGAGAGAGGAGGCACAGCTGTAAGAAGAAGAGCGAACGGAGATTGACGGAAACAGGGAAAATGTAAGAGCTGAGAATTCTGGAAGGAGTAACGTGTGACAAAGATGAATACACATACTCTCAAAGACACACACTCTCTCTTGCTCTCACCCTAACCCCTTCACACCCATTCCCGATCTAACACTATAAAATGTGGCCTACTGCATTTTTCTAAAATTGTTGTTGTCTGTATGCTTCTTCAATGAGCATGGCCAGTAGTCACCATTGACCCACGCCTACCTCGTTTCCTCGGATCATTCCTCAGCCATCAGTAATGAACATACATCTGTAAATGTATTTTTCAGAAACGTGATCCCATTTCATACTCATCTTAATTATCTGCTGGGTTTTTTGTTAGTGGCTGCAGTTTGTACATTTTAATAATATCAGTATACATATTGAATGCCATAATTGAGAGAAACTTATCATTACAATCTTCACCAAGAAGAAGCTATACCATGTATACCTCCTGCAGCATTTATGTCCTATCATTGTGGGGTACAGACGTAAGGAATTTCCCAGCGAATAGGACTCGTACCTCCCAGGATGGCGCCCGGCCCCGCCCCCATCCAAACCCACAAATCAATACTTGACGACCAGAGCTGTGGGTACAAACGGCCATGTTTATTACAAATCAACACACAAACATGACAATATATAATTCATACAATTTGATACGATATGGATTCATCAAATTCAATCGCTAAGCAATATTTACATCTGACTTGCCCATAACTGCATGATCCATCCGCAAGTCGGACAGAACTCAATTTATTTACACGAAGAACGTTGTCTATTGCTCCAGCACTAAGGGGCCTTCTGGCTCGCATCCCCCAAGCAACTGAAAACCACGCAAGGCGCAACCCACCTGCGTCCTTGAGGGGTGAGCCCCTGCCATCTGGTCCATGTCCGCCACCTGAGGGGCCCACCCCTCCACCACCAGGCTGCCCATCGGGGCTCGTAGGGAATAACCAGGGGCAGATGCCCCATGCCCTATTTTGTAAACTGATGCCCTTGCCCCCAGCCGGTGTCTCCATTCTCTCTGGGGTGAGCTTACCGTCTCTACCCCTCAGTGCTGGCCTAAGGAGTATGCAGGAGGACTCCCCTTAACAATGTAAAGGCAATTTATGTGGCCTCTTTTCCGCCACAAGGGGGACCAGGGCAGACCGCCCTTCGCCCTCCCCACCACGAGGCAACCTATGAACCATTAAGTTCCCCCTGATCCTCAGACTCGGAGCTATGTCTGTGCCCCCCTTTGCAGTGAACCCTACGATTCCCATGCCCCCAATTTGTGTCTGGAACGCCAAGCAGGCCCCTTACCTCGGGCAACGCTAGGCCCAACCAGACTTCCCGGCACTTGGCCAAAATTTAACCAGGCATCTGCCATTAATCGTGTCTCTTAATTTTCTCCTGGCGTCATGAAAACCCACGCCATCTTGGGAAAAAACCTTCCAACTATGGGCAAACCCAGGCCGAGCTCCCTCGACCTATGAAAACATACCAACTCCATCTTGTCTGGTGAACTATACGGCTTTTTGCGCATATCGCGCCCCCACTTCTGATTATAGTAACCAACCCCCCCGCTCACTAGGGGTGGGCGGAATTTGCGTAATCGCGTTACGCAAATCTCCGCGAAACGGTAAAAAATCTCTGCGAACATGCAGAAATTCCACGAACAAGCGGAATTGCTTGTTCGCGATGCTTTTTTCCTGTTCACAGTTGCTGTTTGCATGCTCGGGGAGAAATATATCACGAACACGCATTTTGAGAACGCAAACAAGAAAAAATGTCGCGAATCGCGGAAAGCAGAATTTTGGGCAATTTCGTGTTCTCCGCAGAACGCGGAATTACCGAAATTCCGCAAATTCCGCGAGCGGAGCGGAATTTACCGCCCAGGCCTACCGCTCACCCAGCTGCGGGAAATAATCCTTTACGCGATATGCCTTAACTATGCACAGGTCTGTACCAGATAATCTAGGGCATGCCCGCCCCCCCCTGGCCCTCCACCAGCCGCTACCGTACCATTTCTAGTATGCTCAAGTCATAACCTCCCCTAGGGAGAGAGTCTGTCTACCTCAAAGAACCCAGTGAGCAGGAACTGCCGGCCCCCCAATGACAAGTTTTGGTACTGTCGGTTTGAGATAGAACAGGAAGATGAGCCCCTAATGCATGATTCAATGCATGAATCGTGTGGCCCGACCTAAATTTCTAAACAGCCTTCATCCTCTTCCCAGATAGGTCACCTGGCAGGTACCTGAGTGACACAGCGAAATAGGGATGCCCTCTAATTGAGGGTGTGCTGAAAGCCCCCCTTTTCCCAAACGTTTTTTTTTCTTTCTTAGTTTTGTATAGCGCAACCTCGACCCCAAGGTATACGCGCGCTGCACATGAGCCCCAGCTGCGTTATAGATGAACACCATCAATGTGTTAGGCCTGGTTACATTAAGGGGCCGTTTTTCGTCACTTTAACAAGGGAAATCAATTATATTAAAAAGGAAGGAATTCTGCCTGGCAAAGGGAAGCTACCCTGAGTCATGAATCGCTAACGGGCCTCTACCGGTAGTACGCTAACAAACGCAGCATCCGCTCCTCTGCCTTATTAGTTATTGATAGCCCTAGAGACTCAAACCCGTATGACGAACGGGTCACCTGAGAGTCTATCTAGTGCAGTGTTACCCAAAAGGGAAGAATTTTTACCTAAAGTCAGCTGAATGAGGTGTCCAAACTACCAGCCCCTGAAGAGGTGTGACTAATCTTCAAAAAAGTTACATGATGCCTACGTGGGCGGTGCTGCAGGACACTTCGCCCCCCTGCGTATCCAAGAGAGGTACGTGACCTACCCGTGTTCTGAAGGTGATCTTAGGTCAATCCTGTACCTGAACAAGCTACCTAGAAGCACTAGTATTTGCCAGCCAGATCCCGGCTGTACACTGCCAACAATGGAACACATGGTGGGCCCAGTGATACGAGAGACTGTCCCATGACGTACAACAGGGCCGCTCAATCCAGTCCTACGAACATACCTTCGTAAGGTACACAAAAAAGCCACCCCAAGCACATGAACATTCTCCCCTGGCACGAGCAATGCAACATCGGGGGAGGGGACCTAGAGATGAAGAGAACATGTACTCTAAAATAGTAAGTACCTTCACTTCTATATTTGCATTTACCATGGTCCCCCCTAAGGGCGGGCTCATCCTATAATGTAATAAATGGCAGACCACACGTGTGTGTAACCATGTGCGCGGTAAAATTACATATATGTATATTTTCAGTCAGGGTGCTGTTTCTGGGAGGACGCGGGATAGCTCCATACCTCACACTCAGATGTTTTGATTTCCAAACAATGTTAACATTCCCACTGCTGCAGCAATTTTGAAACGCCAGCGTGTCATATTTGTGTTGTTATATCAGGAGGGGCAGGCAGAGTTCACGCTAGTCGCTTCCAGGCCCCTCTTCCTAAACCCTAAACATTGACAGAGCAGAGACCCACAAGCTTCAAACTTGTGCGACAAGCCAGAGAGCAGGGTGTGCTTCCGCCGCCACTTTCAACACCTGTGAGGTGAGAAACGAGACCAATGTCACGGGGAGACGAGAGGCGGCCCAGGCGGTGTTTGTAAACACGCGCGTGTTTGCCTTTCATTTATTTCTAATACCACCGCACAGCCACCTGGGAAACCCGGTACTGCAGCGCAACCTAAACGCTGATCAGTGCAAAGGCTGCATTATTGAAAACGGGCTTGGGCTTCAATGCATACTTTTTTGAACTTGTGAGTGTTTTGTCAAAAATACACAGTACTCATGTCAAATATAAAAGAAACCAAGCGTCGATCAAAGGACAAAGTGTACCCGGTGATTACTAACAAAGAGGCCCAGGTGCGCCATGGCATGATGCATTCGGTTTTGTATATCTCTGTTTTCTTTTCTTTTTCTTTCTTTTTTTAAATTGTCTGAACCCTTTTAAACATTGGTCTATCTGTATTGGGGACAAGGCCTGCCATTACGTGATAAATACACATCGGTAATACCGAAAACGTTTGCAGGCCCCAGGATCTCCCAAAGGAAGCCTCCCCGCTGAAGACTCAGTGGTTTTAGAAGGAAGTCTATGTAAAGTCTATTTTTATGTATTTCAGATGCAGGTTAACCTGTTACTAATGCTGATTTATTCAATATTAGATTTAATTAGAACAATATATTTGGCGGTGTCTATCTGTATTGCCCATCTTCTTTGGTGCCAGCTCGAATCCAAAATCTGGAAACCAACCGCACTTGCTCGAGTAAACAAAACCACCAATCAATAATAACTTCTGAGGTGCATCCGAAAAGAACAGATCATTTCTCTCCATAGTTCTTCAATAGGCGTCCCAAATGTCTCGTCACCACATGGACCCCGAAGAAACTGGTTGCAAATTGCCAATGGAACTGTACCCCAGTTTACATAGACAACCTGACAAATACGACATTGTCCACCCTAAATACAATTTCAGACTCAAAACACGCAGCCGTGTGCCCCGTTTTTCCACCCTGTGTGTGCCTCTCAGTGCATCATCCATTGCCAACCTTCCTCCCTCCTAAATGCCGAAATAATTGCCAGCTTCCACTTTTCGGGCTGAAAAGCAAAGTGCCATCAGCAGGGATGGTGTACCACAAACCCTCGCCATCTTCCAAGCAGAGACAAGCGCCCATGTGCCTGCCAAGCAGAGCTCTAGCGGCCATACCGATGGAACAACCTGAGGAACTTCGATTTCTGATCGCGATCGAATCGACCCGCCATCTTGTGCTCCGCCGCCATTTTGTGTTGCCATCACTCAGGCAGCACGGCGAGCAAAGTCTATTCTGCTCTTTCTGCAACCTGGTGTCGAAATACGCTTTCTGCCTCTATTTACAAAGCTGGTGTTAGGACTGACCGAGTACACTAATCCCTGTCTGGCTTTCTTAATCCCCGTCTCAACCATCTATTGATTCACACCATTCTTTCCTGACTTTATCTTATCCTCTGGCCTTCACTGTCTTCTGCTAGCATTCTCTCGTTTCACAACTGTCCTCCAACACACACAAACGTATCTCGCCACCTGCAAGTTAGTTATGAGTCTGTTAATGAATTAGCTTGAGGGAGGGGTGACATACATAGTTGGAGGAGAGGTTTCTTCGAGTCATCTGACACTTTTGTTTTCCAATCTCTCCTATTGGTTCTATCCTGTTTTTCAACTTTCCTTATTGGCTCTTTCTTGTGTGTTCTGGGAGTGCTTTTTGTTAATATGTCTGAACCTTGTATAGTATAAAACCCTGTGCGCCACAGATTGAAGTGGCAGTCTCCTGAGGACCTACTTTGTGTACTTTTAGGATAACTGTACTAGCTGCAGCTAAATAAATCTGATCTTCTAACGCCGACAGAGTGTCCTGTGTCTCTGTGTAGCTGAGCAGGAGAAACCCAGGAGATTAAGGCGTACCCTGCGCCGCAAGGCCCAAAAGGTTCTGGTTCTTCAACTGGCGCCAAACGTTGGGCGGCTTCAGTGGTACCGGTTCTGCCTGAAGGTCGTGAGGAACCCCGCAAGAAGACCCACAAAGACCACGCCTTCCCTCCCAATCCACAGCGCCAGAGCTTCCTGTGTGAACAAATACGGCCAGCCAGCCACTGGCCAATTAGGCCAGAAAAGAAGGGGCGGTGGGGGGAGACCGAGGGGCCGAAAAGCAAACGGCACACAAACACACCACTGTGACCGACAGAGTGCGAGCGACTCGAACTCTCCTAAACTGTGGACTTCGAAACTGCCAGGCAGAGTCTCTGCTGCCCCACTCGGCCAACTGTGCGAGTTTGGGCCCCGCTCCCAAAATTCATCTTCAACCACCACGCCAAATCAGAGGTCCGCAACAGCTTCCCTCCACGCAACTCTCTGCAGCCGCCCCCCCCTGAAGAAACTCGCACTTTAGACGGCGCACTCCTGAGCTCCCTCCCCACGAGGACACATTCATGACTTGCATCCCCCAATGCTGAGCCGCCACGATGCTAAGCCAGGGCTGGTGCTGCACATACAAAGCCAAACATTCCCCCTCAGTGCAGCAGCCTAACGAATATTTATGGTGATAGGTCTAAGAAAAGTTTGTTGGAAAAACACTAAAATGTGTAGGATAGACAGTCCATCCGCATAAATCTTAATAGCTACAATGCGATGTAACCTCTGTTGTTGTAAGCACAGTATACACGAAGTGTACAAGATGGGGAAAACTCACATAATCGTCAGAGTTACAAGCAAACACAGTCAAAAGATCGGTGACAAGGGCCCATATAGGAAACTGATGCTTAATCCCTTCCGCCACTGGATTAACGTAATTAGAGACGGACAGTGGATGAAAGGCGACCAAAGCGGACACTCCTTTCCCGCGCATTTTTAAAATCTATTGCGCATTGGGCAGCCGCCGGGACCATAGGTGTGAGGGGTCACCTGATCCAATCCCCCCCTTCTACCACAAATACAATCAAAGGCTTCCCCTGCGACTGCCCTGCAACACAACCGAAAAACCCCCTTCCTTTTACCTCCGTGCACCACCAGTACACTATGGCTAAATCCTCTCTTCCTAGGCTGCGCCGCACTTCCGGCTGTACAGGAACTCCACTGCTCTCCACTTTCTCGACCTGCAGTAATGCTATCCACAACTGCTGTCCATCAAATTCCACGAGCGCTGGTCCTCTAATGACGCGTAACTCGACGACCTGCACAAACGAGGCAAGAAAAAGATTCAAGGTGACCCCTGCATACCGGGGCCGGCGCAGTAAGGAAGAGAGGGCGAGGACCAGGGCAAGTTGCCCTAAATAGGCCCACGTCCACTCCTCCCCCTCGGTGTTGCCGGCTCCGGCCGGAAGTGACGTCATAACGCTGCCCGGGAAGTAATTCCTGCTGCAATCACATTTACTCCATCGATGAGGACCACCAAGCGGGGGCGCAACCGGTTTCCCAGGGGGCCATGTCCTAAGGGCGCGCTTCATTATATTTCGCGCTTTTCAGACTCCTCCTGCTGCGCCCTCTGTGTGGTATGTCCTTGGGTTTCTGCCTGGGACGTTAGCTGCACTTCGGAGGTTCTGGATATTGTGGGTGGAAGGCTAGGAGCCGCAGTTAATCTGGGCAGTTACTGCGGGTTTGGGGACAAGGTTGGATGTGCATTGCTGTCTCGGAATAAACATTTTTGCAACTCGTCTCTTCACAGTTGGTGACGAGCACATTTACTTGCCTGTGTGGCAGGAGAGCGGCACCTCAATGCATCCAGACAGAGTGGAGCCTAGAACTGCCTCGAGCTTAGACCATACACATGCTTGGCAGCCATAACCTGTGTCCTTCACTTACAAATGGGTTGGCAGGGCCCACTGGAACCACCAGGGGCCTGATCAAAGTACCCTTTGCAGGTATCTGTTCCGGAAGTGAGTGGTGAGTGCAGTGCTGCCCTGAGAAGGAGCCCGATGACGCGAGGCCTTATGTCCGGTCGAGGCCAGGGCCGGCACTAGGCATGGGCAGTGTCAGTGTGGGCAGCTGCCCAGGGCGCCGCGCTTAGTTCAAAACATGGGGCCCCGCTTCTATCTGAAAGGCTAAACTTTCATAGTCCGCCCACCTGCTCCTTCAGGGCTCCCTCCCCAGCCCGGTCGTATTGCCAAGCGAGGTGTCTTGACCCCGCTGTTCAGGGCGTGGTGGCATTGCTGGGTCTGCAATGGTGGGGGAGGGGAAAGACTGGGTAGGGGATGTGACAGTAACAAAGCCAGCAATAATGTCTGCGCTCAGGGACAAGGGTGGGCAGCACCTCTGCTAAAAACCTGTGGAGAAGTCTTGTCTGCCCTTTGTGTATTCCGTTTCCAGGCAACAGAAGGCTCTTTTGTTTCAGGACCAGACGGACATTAACAGGTAAAAAGTGGAATAGGGGAGGAGGGAGGATCCAGATCAGACTGGCACAGTACGGCAGTGTTTTGCAAAGTGTCTGCCTACTGCTTCAAGGCACAGGGGAGGTGCTTTCCCATCCCTTGGGCCTGGAACCACTGGATCAGGCTGCAAGGTTAGGTGTGGGGCCCCTATCACTGGGACTTGGGCCATTATCCAGTTCTGCAAAGTCCAGGGCAGGTGGGCCTTGCAGTGTTACGTCAAGTTGTAAGTTTCAGATGTGGGGCCCCCTTCTCAGGTCCTTGTAGCTATTATGTAGTGCTAGGAAGCACAGGGCATGGGGGCCCTGTCCTTGGCCTCGCAGCTCTATACTGTTAGATCCCTACATTTTATTCCACAGAGGGACTAGCATGCTTGCTTCCCAGCCCAGGTCACCAGTGCTAAACTTAGAGGGCTGTCTAGTAAATGCAGCTAAGTGCGGAAAACCCGTTAGTTACGTTTCTTTTATTTTGCCAAGTCTTAGATTACTTTACGCTCACATTTTCTTTTGTTTTTGCTTGTGGGCACTGTTCTCAAAAGATGAGGATTATTTTATTGCAAAGCCACATTGTTTCTTATACGTATTTTATGAAATGATGTTTTAACACATAATCGTGCAGTACATCCCAATCTACCCCACCACAATCCGCACTGCTCCAATCTATGCCAATCCACCTCACCTCACAACACAACAATCTGCCCCACTTAATCCAATCCACCCCAGACCAATCCAAACACCTCCACTCTACCACACTCCAATCCTCCAACCCCAGCCCAATCTGCCCCACTCCAAACTGCCTCATCCAGTCCAAAACAATCTGCCCCATCCAATACAAAACAATCTGCTCTGCTCCAATCTGCCCTGCTCCAATCTGCCCCACCCAATTCCGCCCCACTCTATCCTAATCCACCCCATGCCAATCTGCCCCACCACAATCCACCCCACTCCATCCTAATCCACCCCACTCCAATCCACCACAATCCACCCCACTCCAATCCACCACAATCCACCCCACTCCAATACAATCAACCCCACTCCAATCCACCACAATGCACCCCACTCAAATACAATCCACCCCACTCCAATCTACCACAATCCACCCCACTCCAATACAATCCACCCCACTCCAATCGACCACAATCCACCCCACTCAATACAATCCACCCCGCTCCAAACCACCACAATCCACCCCACTCCAATCCAACACAATCCACCCCACTTCAATACAATCCACCCCTCCCCAATCCATCCAACTGCAATCCAATCCACCCTACTCCAATCTGCCCCACCCCAATCCAAAACAACCTACCCCACTCCAATCGGCCCCACCCCAATCCAAAACAATCTGCCCCACTCCAATCTGCCCCACCCCGATCCAAAACAATCTTCCCCACTCCAATCTGGTCCACCCCAATCCAAATCAATCTGCCCCACACTAATCCACTCCAATCTGCCCCGCTTCAATCTGCCCCACTCCAATCTGCCCCACCCCATTCTGCCTCACCCCAGTCCACCCATTCCATCCTAATTCACTTTACTCCAATGCATCACAATCCACCCCACTTCAATCCAATGCAACCCACCCCAATCCAATCTACCCCATTCCAATCCAATCCACCTCACTTTACCTCAACCCAATCCAATCCACCTCTCTCCAATCCATCCCAATGCAATGCAATCCACCCCACTCCAGTCCCAAAAAATATTCCCCACAACAATCTGACCCACTCAATTCAAAACAATTTGCCCCACTCCAATTCAAAACAATCTGCCCCACTTCAATCCAAAGCAATTTGCCCCATTCCAGTCCAAAACAATGTGCCTCACTCCAATCAGCTCCATTCCAATCTGCCCCGCTCCAATCAGCTCCAATCCAAAACAATTTGCCCCACTCCAAAACACCCTACTCCAATCCAATCCAATCCACTCCAATCCAATCCACCCCAAACCAATCTAATACACCCGTCTTTAATTCACCCTACTCCAATCCACCTCAATCTAATCCACCTCACCCCATTTCAATCAACCCCACTCCAACCATTTAATCCTCCTCACTCCACCCCAATCTACTCCAATCCAATTCACCCACTACCTCAATCCACTCCACCCGATTCCACTCCATTCCACTCTACGGCACCCCACTCTACGAATCTGCACTCTACAACACCCTCTGCAACTGAACTCCACTCCCCTCTACTCAACTGTATGACACTCTCCTTCCCCCAACTCCACTCACCAACATTTTACTCCAACAAATCCAGTCTATGACACTCTACTCCTACCACTCTCCTCAAGACCACTAACTTTTAACCATGCTGAAGAGCAGCCACACTGAGTTACAACATGACAAATGCACATTGCCAAAGCCAACACTTCTTATAGGCAAGACCTATTGACTTTGCCAATGCTTGTTAATGGAAATGCTATTCTGAGCCTTTTCCGAGAATATTTATCATGTTAAGATGCACACAACTCATTGGGTATTAACGCAGTGGTAAAACTCACAATACCTTTGTGGTGGTGTGTCAAAGGTATTTGCTGTCATTTGAATTATCACTTACATATAATAGTGTTTCATTCCACTTTTTCTAAGTAGTTACTACTATAATATTTAATGACGCTCTGATAATGGAACCTGGAAAGACGATTGTGCCTTGCTTAGATTCAAACTCCTTATCTGCAGTTATACAGCCAGGGTGCAACTCACAAAACTATTCTGCTATCAACCGTGAACAAACTGAGGCCTTTGCTTGCCTCCTCCCCAGGCTTTGTTTATTTAAAGATTTGCCATCCAATCCGAGGCCCCAATTATTAGTGACCATACATAAAGGCTATGGGCCTTGCATGTATTTAGCCTTGTTTGTTGCATGTACTGAGCACAAACCCCCTTTACGGAGAGATCAGAAGGAAGATGAATATTGTGCAAGGGCTTCCTATTGGCCTCGCATGTAAAGGTGCAGCCATAGGGAGGAAATTGTGCTCGCTAACTCATTACTTAAACTCCATCTACAGACTTTCGTTTTGGTACATTGGCAAGATGGCTGTCGTTTGGAGCTTTCCTTTTCAAGGGTTTATCCCTGATAAATGTGATTTGTAGTGTTGTGAAAAGCAGATGTTCCTGTTATCCAGATTAAGGATACGTTAATCGTAGGCTGGACAGCCTGTTAAGTGAGCAATTAAATAGGTACACTTTTGAAATGCTACATGAAAGATGGCACTCTTATGTCAGCTACCTGTTGGAAGGTGTAAACTGATCACAACAGAACTCACGTTACCCCACCCAGCAGCCTTATAGGTTAATATTCAATACTGTGTGACCCACAGCAGCAATTTGGAAGCATTTCTAATTCATTTTATTGGGATTTTAACTTTTCAAGTGTCTTACTTTGGTGTCTAATTAAAATATTGTATGGTACTGTAGCATTTGTACAGCGCTTACTACCCATATGTGAGGTGCTGAAGCACTTACCAACATAGATAGCAAGCTACAACATGTAGGGTGTGTGGTTGGAAGGGTGCTGTTTTGTTTTGAGCTTATGTATATTGTGTTTTTATGTGATGCGTGATGACCAACAAGGTACAGTTTAAGTTATGAGACGCAGCACCGCAGGGTGAGATGAGTGAGGGTATGTCAGAGGGAGACTCACAAATTGTAATGCTGTGTGCCTGTACCTCAAAAAGGGTGGTAATCACAAAAGGCCCAGTAATCCATATGGCGACATGTGCCAGGCAGCTATGGCTTTAAATAAGTAAAAAGATGCCAAAATTGCTATAACGGTAATTGGTGACATAAGTTGCAGCCATGCACTATTTATTTATTTATTTATTTAGAGGCAGAGATACTTCCTAATGCTAAAAAAATACACCTGATGAAGAAGGAAGGAAGTCGAAGAGAAATCAAGGCTAGCAACCTCAGCAGAAATAACACAAACTTTAAACCATCCAAATTTCACCTACTTCTACTGGCACGAAGGAAGCAAAACTTTTGAGCAGGAGTTTACACAAAAAGCCTCTTTCAAAGTGCCGAAGGCTATCAAAAGCAGACAACCACCAGTCAGACTGGCCCTATTCGGATTGTGGTTGAGACCCCAGCTGCACTGCACCCTGCACATGGAAGGGTAAATGACAAAACGCTTGGTAGGTTTCTGCCCTGACAGAAGAGGAGCAAATTGGGCTGCCTTGTGTTGCCTTGCTGGCATCACCCCTCCATTCATGCCAAATATTTTACTTGGATCCCAGGGACCCTTGTTCGTTCTAGCTAACACGTGGAAACATTCTCATGACCTTCAACAATTTTCTCCCAGAAATGTTTCTCTTCACTATTAGTACTGAATGACATTTCAGGGTAAAAAAGACACAATGTGAGGAAATGGGACGTACCCAGCTTCTATTTTTTAGTCTATGAGAGCATCATGCCACAGACTTGGCACTGGTCCAACAAGAGTATGCAGTTCCTTTTAAAGATGGTGGAATAAGTGTGTATAGATACAGTTCACCAGGGGGGGAATATGCTCCAATAGGAGCAAGTGTCCTCACACACCCGTACGGGTGTCATGCTTCATTATCAGGCAAGCTCCTTGTCGGGCCGGCATTGCAATCCCCAATGGGCACTCACAAGGGGGCACTTTACCGGGGATCTTTTTAGAGAACTGTTATATAGTAAGGAGCTTATATGCTGGACCTAACGACTCCTGGTCACCCCATTTGATATAACTGGTCTTCTTTAACCTGAGAGCCTTGTGAAAAACACTTTTCGTGTGTCTCCACAAGTTAACTTTACTTCTGATCTCCAGTGTCTTGAGGAATATCCTGATCGGCTCAGGGGATCTCCACCTCCTAATCAGTGAAGGAGAAGGTAAGTATAACACTAATTTTGTTGCCTTGTATCATTTCCCTGTTATGAGTGAGCTTTAAGATAACCTGTTGTATGTATATGTTTGTAATAGGGTGTATGCGTTACAGGGCAGATTCTAGTAATAACTTCCAGATGTGTACAGGACATGATATGTAGATGCCAATATCTTTGTTTTCATATTCCTAGCCCTACCCCAATTTTTCTCAAGTTGGATGACCACATAAAGTTAGAAATGTATACAACAATAGGACTATTTTCTTGGGGTGATTGAGGGATCTTCATCCCAATCCTGCCATTTTGCCACTACCACTTTCTACAGTTCTGACACTGGATTAAAAACCTTAGTATGCAAAACCCTTAAATCTGCAGCATATCTTCACTTTAAACACCAAGGACCCGATTCACAGAACTAATCTGAGACAAAATCCTAAACTTACTTCTTTTGGTATTCACAGAAGGCACTTACTACGTTTGGTTAAACTTACTACTTTTGGTATTCACAGAAGGCATTTAGTAGTAGTAAAGTAATTTACTACTACTAAATGTCTTCTGTGAATACCAAAAGTAGTAAGTTTAACCAAAAGTAGTAAGTTTAACCAAAATTATTAAGTGCATTCTGTGAATACCAAAAGTAGAAAGTGCCTTCTGTGAATACCAAAAGTAGTAAGTTTAGGATTTTGTCTCAGATTAGTTCTGTGAATCGGGACCACAGATACTAAACTTTACGTAATGAATCAATACCAGGGAGCCTCTTAACGAGAATAATCTAGAACTTTGAAGTTACTCTATTTATGTTTCACTGCAATTGCATTTTTATGCACTTATCAATGTACTTATCTCCTTACTATCAGATTGCAATATTTCCTTCTATCTGCTTTTTAAAAGAACATTTATATTTCCTCACTTGGCTTCCATCCCCTGTGAGGAGAATATATTAATTCTGTATCCTAAATCCGAAAGCTTTTTTACTGCAGAACTCTGCTGCCCTTTTTTTGTTCTGGTCTGTAATTTATGAAGCTCTCAAATAAGAATGCAAAAGGTATATGTATGTGAATTCAACTTCATCTCACAATACACTGTTGCATAATTTTTATCAGTGATGCCATTCAATTTATTTTCTGCAATGCTCTCAAATTATTACTATGCGCTAATCTGGCAACAACCAGTTAACTTGGAGAAAGAATAGCCATCTTTGTGAGATCTGCGTCTAGCTTTTCCATCCAATGTGACCAATGTAATTCACTTAATACAGTTTTCAAATAGATGGATGTATTTCATTTGTTCCATGTTACTGAAATCAACCCTAGGGGGGCATATGTACAAGCCCTTATTGCCTCCACAACATCACTTTTAGTGACATTGTGTTGGCGATAGGAGCCTCGCCTTATTTACAAAGCAGTGTTAAGCCACTTAATGTGACCTAACGCTGCCCTGTAAATAAGGCCTCCTTTCACGCTGTGTTTAGCGTGAAAAGGGGGGCAATAGGTGCTGTGGTGGGCGTTCTTCCGCAACACCCATTGATTTTGACACTGCCCCCTATTCACAAGGACACCATAAATAGGAGGCAGTGCCAAAATTAAGACCAGGGAAAACCTGGTCTTAACAGGGCGAAACGGGGAGAAATGCTTTATTTCTCCTCGTTTTTGCTGTTTCCATGTGTGCTGCATTGTGCAGCACATGTGGAAACAGCAACTTGCCTATGGTTGAAGAGGGACATTCCTGCACATAAAGAATCATAAAAAAAGCTGTTTTGCAACTTTAATGTGTGCTGCATTAAGCAGCACACATAGAAGTTACAAAACGGCACTTCAAGATTCCCCTCAACACAGGCACCCTTGCAATATGGGGCAAGGGTGCCTGTGTTGGCGCTAGGCAGCTTAATTTAGCGCCAGCGCAGGAGGAAACACAGGGCTGCACCATTTTCTTGTAAATATGGTGCATCCCTGCATTTTCAGAATGGAGAAGCGTGGCGTTAGCAATGTTTGCTTAACAGCTCGCTTCTCCATTCTGTTGTACATGTGCCCCTAGGTCTCCTCAGCAATGACGAAGATGATCAATGGTCCTGTGATGTTGGTGTTCTATGATGTCACTTCTTGTGATGCCACATTCAAATCAGAGAGCCTCACATCTTCCCTTTTGCCCAGGGCCCCACAAGTCCTAGGACCGGCCCTGGTCGAGGCTGCACCACGATGTGATGGGGGTGGCCTGGCAGTGGAGCACCAGGGCAACACACCTACTTCCCTTTTCCCAAACCCTCAGACTTGGATTGCGGAAGGGTCAGGGGCTCATGCTAGTGTGCAGATATGGTACTGAGAGAGGACTGTGATACCTGTGGGGCGTCTCGATGGGACGACTCGGCCTCGGCGGTTGTGGCTTGGCCTTGCTACCTGCACTCTGCTCCCAGTGACAAGGGATACCAAAGGGGATGATGGACGGAGCGCTTGAGCAAATCAAACACTGACCCTCAGTCAACTGATCTGGGTTTAATCCATCATCATTCTTTAGCTCACTCCACCACCCCAGTTCAGACATAGCCATATGCAAATCAGTCTGACCCTGTGCCTCATGGGAACAGTCCAGCCCGAACTGCCAAGCCATGTCTTCCCTGGACCGGAAACAAGCATCCTGGGACGGGTTTCGGGTTCATAACCCTCATCAGCCAGGCTATCTTGAATCCAGTGGCAAAGTGAGCAAGGGACCCACGTCTGGGCATACCCTGCCAACTTAGGACGAACAAAGCGATACCAAAAAGGATGATGGACGGAGCGCTTGAGCAAATCAAACACTCACCCCCAGTCAACTGATCTGGGTTTAATCCATAATCATTCTTTAGCTCACTCCACCACCCCAGTTCAGACATGGCCATATGCAAATCAGTCTGACCCTGTGCCTCATGGGAACAGTCCAGCCCGAACTGCCAAGCCATGTCTTCCCTCGACCGGAAAAAAGCATCCTGGGACCGGTTTCGGATTCATAACCCACAAGGGGGTCTGCAACCGACCCCAATTGAACCAGTGAGGTGGTCAGTCTCTCTTGGGGGACCCCCTCACCTCATCTAGTCTCCTTTCATTGGGTGCTGCCCAACGCATAGTGCCCCCATATCCATTCTGGAGAGTTGGAGAGGGCACAGGCCTAGCCAGGCACAGGCCTGGCTCCTTACTGACTGGTTTGCCCCACACTCCCTCTGGACCTCTTGCCACCAGTCACCAGAACAGGGGCCTCACCATGGCAGACAAAGCTGAGGCTGACCACGGTGGATGATTGCACCCTTTTGGAGGGGGGTCCCCATCTTTTGTTCCCCCCCCCCCCATTTTTGCTCTTTGCTTTGGGGTTATACCGCCACAGCCACCCACAGTGGGTACAACATCAAAGACGTAGGCTGAGAGAATGTGGTGCACCTTCCCTCTGCGTACTTGCCGCTGAAGCCGCCTGCACAGACTGGAGGGGTAGTCAGTGCCACATGGTGTTCCCACTGCATGCTACCTCAGAAACTGAACCTTTACTCGCAGAGGCTCTCCTCCTCAACGCCTCCTACCTCATTCAATTCAGCCTACTTTCCACTTCCTCCTCTGCCAGAGACACTTGCCAGGGCAGCACATGGGGGAGGAGAGGCCCCTGGACACTGGTCGCTGCTGAGAGGATGATGTGAGGGGAGCAGAGGTGAGGTGAGCAGCACACCCCTGTCTAGCTGCCTGACTTCCAGACTTGCACTTGCCAGCTTGCTGCCCAGGTGGGGCCACCACGCTGACTTTTGGGGTCCTACCTGGTCTCCCAGGGAGACACTGTTCCTCTTCATGCTCCACGGAGTCCACAATGGCTGCCCTGAAACCGTCGCTAGCTGCTCTTCTCAGAGGCTGTTTCTCAGAGTCTGCCTGCATCTGCCCACCTGTGGCTCCCTTATACACCACAATAGACCCGATCCTGAAGAAATTCACTGAGGTGGGTTACAGACTGAAAGTCATGGATGCTAAAATATTTGCTCTTATGGCAAAATAAATTCTGTTTGGGTGAACATCACTAGTTTCCATGAGAGGGTGAAGGGGATAGAGAGACGCCTGTCATCGGTGGAGGAGACACTCCATTGCACTTCAGATAGTTACACAGAACTATGATATCATCGTATTAAGATTGTTGACCTGGAAGGTGGAGCCACAGGGATAATGTCCATTTCTTCGGCTCTCCAGAAAGGCCAGATGGGAACAATCTTTTTGTTGGGAGGGCAACTTGCGTTTGCCCGATATGTGAAATGATTGACGTGTTTGTAATGGATTGAAATTGTTGATGATCGAATGGATGATATCACCGAAAAGACTTTTTGCTCTGATGAAGTCCCTACAGGGAATGAAATGCATTGCCTGGGTCTGCCCCCAAAAAGATTGGAAACTGATTAAAATAAAGAATATTTTGAGAACAATTTCAGCGTTTTGAGAATAATTTCCAACAGAAGGTAACACTGCACTGTTGAACTTGGGATCTAAAGCAATTACAGCTATATGCAAAAATTCTAAATATATGAACAAGGGATTTTGTTGCCCTCCGAACAAAAAGAGTGTTGATTTATGAGTTCTGTGGACAATTGAAACTCTAAGAGCAGGCACAAGGCACGTGGAAACTTTCTGAGGGGAACAATGCCTGCTGCTTTCTCAAAGATCTCCTTCCTGCCCTCATGGGGCTTGTCTTCACTCCACCACTAAATATGCAGAGGGCACGTAGAATCGGGGTGCACAGAACAACAGTGCCGGACAGGGCACGACACGTCATATCATGTTTCATGAAGAAGTATGATAGCTCCTGACGGTGGCCTGCTCACTTGGGCAGTATGACTGATGGCCACAAGATACACATCTCAGCAGGCTTCTTCAGGGAAACTAATGAAAAGAGGACAGCCTTCTTGTCTCTGGGGCCTCAACTGAGCAAAAGTGATATGAAGTTTGACCTTTTATAACCAGCAAATATGTGGATCATGATGGATAGCAAATCCAAGGAATTTCACGACCTCGAGGCGCTATGGTCTTTCTTGGAGGGCCTCCAGGACCAGAGTATTGACACATCCCTTGCTGAACCAGATGCTTCTATTGAGCCAGTGGACACGTCTTGTTCTGCTGTCGAGGACCGGTGCCCTCGAGGGAGCAGACTCCAGTACAGATCAACCTGGTCACATTGTGGTACAGACAAGGCAATTAGAGCAGTGGTGGAGCTCACGAAGAATACAGGGTGCAACAAATCCCGCTCTCCCTTGAAGTCTGGACTAGCGTTGGACTGATGTGAGTTCTGACTTGGACTTCTGCCTTTTAGTGTCCTTAGTGTCCTTCTTAATGGCAGAATATTATCTGCATACCTGTCTACTGTTCCGTTGTCTACTGATATATGTGATTCGACCTGACTGACTATAATATTCTTATGTCCTTAAGTTCCTATGTCCACATGTTTCTATAGTCTTTTGTCTTTCTGATCTTTCTTCTCCTGGGGTGGTCTCCCTTCCTGGCCTGCCGTCAAAACTTGGTTTGGCTTCCAGCAGGTGGCAGGGTGTAGGTGCGCTGCCCGGATTGCATGGCTCGTGGAGCTTGCCTCCACAGGGCTGTGCTGTTGATCTCTATTACACAGCAGATGCCCCCCCACCCGGTGACCAAAGCTTTACTTCTCATCTGTTCAAAGGGCAGCCTCTGCAATGTATATCTTTGCTGCCCTTGTCCACTCAGTTTGTTGCCGGCCGTCAGCGCCCCTGCACCTGTTCTTAGCTGGGAGATCCTACTGTACCTCTCACTCTCATACTTTTTGCCATGGGCTACCCATCACGGAATCTCTAGTGGGTTTTTTCCTCCTCCCCTTGCTTAGGGGCCTCCCGTGCTCTGCAGACCCGCATGTTTGGATCCGCGTAAAGTTTTACCTGGGCACCATGCATCTAATTTTCTGACTTCATCTGTTCCTTCCTCCATATCGACTGCCCTACCCCCTGTATAAGGCTCCCCCTTTTCTGATTTTCCCACTCCTTCTGTGCCATCCTTCCCCCGCCTCCATCTCCCTTCATGCCCGCATCCCTCTTCCTCAGTATCCCCCCATGGGCCTGTAATGTGCAGTCAGTGTCACTCCCAGACCAGCACAGGCTTCTTGCGGGGAGCTCTCCATCCTTACCTCCAAGCCTGCTCCTTACTGGCCTACCCCAGCTGCTGTTACCTTCCTGCGCACAGCATGACAGAGTACACTCTCCCCTCCTTAGTGTCACTACTTACTGATCTGATGGTCAATGCAGCGATGCACCAGCCAAAGACACTGAATATTATATCACGGAATGTAAATGGCCTTGCACACTTCATAAAACGCAAAAAAAGTGCGTGTGTACATTAATTTCACAGATGCCGACGTAGCCATGCTCCAAGAAACCCACCCCACATCTGTAGTAGCGAGAAACTTCGGCATGATTAGATGGGAAAGGTAATCCAGAGCAGCTGCCCGCCCTTGCCGGCTGACAGCACTGTAAAACCTGAGAAGTGCGGTGTTGCAATCCTCCTTCGCAGGTCACTCCCACTTACTGTGCTTAAGATGTGGACCGACCCTGAGGGACGCTATGCATTTGTTAAGATGCAAATAGGTGACAGGATGCTGTGTGGGCCCTGTTTATGCACCTTCTTCCTACAGCTCAACTTCCTTTTAATGGAAATTAACACAACTCACTTGCTTCTAGGTAGTGACTGGAACGTGGTCCAGGATGCGATCCTGGACCACACCGGCCCAGATGATGTGGGCAACAATGCAGACTGGGCTATCCTGGCTAACATCACCACAGACCATGACTTGTTGACACTTTTTTTTTCTTCTAAAGAATTTTTATTGAGCAGAAACACAGAAGATACAGAAGAGGAAAAAACTGCAAAACGATTCGGAAAATAGGCATCTTTGTGTGCATATAATTTCCAACTATGGCAAATATAAAGTGCAAAGTTCCATATTTAACCACAATATGTCAATCCTAATGGAGCTGACGTTAGCAGATCTTTCCAATAGCAGCAAAGTATGCCAATTTCCATCTAGACATAAACATTGCAATTGATCTTTGAAGAAAAACTAAACAAAGTGCAATGCAATAATAACAAACATGAATAAAGTGCAAGATTAGATATATTACAAATATGTGCTATTCCTGTAACATTAGGATTGGTTCCTTATAGGCAAAAGATGATATTAAAAAAATCTTCTTCCGGACATAGTCCGTCTAAAGTGCAATATAGTGATTTACCATCTAAACATACTTTAATAGAGAGAGAGAAAGAAGAAAAAAAACATTCATCTTCATCCCTCCAAGTGCTGCCTGTGAAATTTTACTACAATACTTTCCAAGCTACAAAATTTCAAAAGTGCAGTGCTTAAAGTGCTAAAATTAAAAAAAAAAAAAATTGAGTACTAGTTTTTCCTCCCCCCTTATCTTCCCCTTTTTTATTAATTCGGCCCTCCATCTCCGAGAAGGTCTCAAGCCTCTCTATAAATTCTCACGCAGCGTTAAATCGTTTATTGGAACCTACTTTCTTAGCATATGCTTCTTCAAATTTCCTAGTACAAATTAATTTATTCAACCATTCCGAATAAGTGGGTATTTTTTGAAAACCTCCATTTCTGCAGTATCAGTGAACGTACCACGAGGGAGGCAATTGCTCCAAATGTCTCCTCTCCTCTCGACATTCTGAGGTTTCGTCTCTGGCTTGCAAGACTAAAGAGTGCAATTTCAGCGTCAGGATCCAAACTTTCTGAACTCCCCAGCTTAAAGCCAAGAATTGTCCTAGCTTTGGGCAGGTAAAAAAAGTATGGAGCCACCCTCCCCCACCTAACATCTGGCAGCCAAAGCATTTGTTCTCTAGTTTTGAGGACTAGTTGACACTTGCCGTCACTTGCATCTAACCTATCTGGTATTCACTTTTCTCTCTCCAGTGCATGGCACACAATCGAGTTTAGATTACTTCCTTGTCTTTTAGCAGATGGTTAATCTGTTGAGGGATGCTTTTATCCTCAAGGGCATGCTATTGGATCACTCCCCAACCCACTTCTCAGGGAATCTGGGGCTGGTGACTCCGGCTCGCAAACCATGGTGCCTCAACATTTCCTGTTATAGGCTGCCCCAGGGCAGGGTCAGGCTTCGGTCCTATGTCACCACCTACTTGGACCACAACCCGGGGTCAGTAACCTCAGCTTGTACACTGTGGGAGACACCAGATGAGATACATTACTCTTTCCAATAAGCAGATAGTGAATCAGCAGAAGACCCTGGAGTGAGCCATAGCACCGCTGACGTGCTTCTACATGGCCCAACCCTCTGTCCCTCTCAGGCATCGCTTGGAAAAAGCATGAAGGCATATTAACACGCTGTACACTTCTAAAGTGGAATATGTGCTGCAGAAATGGATGAGGCCCCATTATGAGCAAGGCGAGAAGGTGGGTAGGCTACTGGCAATACAATTGTGGGAAAGGGGAGCTGCGATGGCTATCTGGGCCATAAAAACTCCTACCGGCCACATCCTCAGTCAGCCTTAGGACATTGCCAATGAGTGGCGTCCTATAGAGACCTCTACACACCCCTAAGGTGATTGTGGACCCTACCCATTTAAATGCATTTTTTGTCAGCATACATCTACCCAGACTCAAGGAGTAGGGCAGGGACCTGCTCCGGGAGGAAATGACTAAAATGGAGATAGCGCAAGCCATCTCAAAACTCCCAAAATATATAAGGCCCCTATAGAGTACTGCTTCCCAGCTGAGTTCTATAAGTGGACAGGGGAGTAGGTGGTTGTCTCCCTCTAGGAGGCCATTAGGGAGGCAGAGCATACAGGGTCCCTTGGTCCCATCTCAAATAGAGCCCTGATAGCAGTCCTCCCCAAGCCTGGGAAGGACCCCCTCCTTTGTGGTACCTATAGACCAATTTCCCTACTCAACGGAGGGCCAGAGTATGAGATTCTGTCAAATGCCAAGAAGGCATTTGACAGAATTTAATGGCTCCCCAAATTTGGCCTCAGAGAGGATTTCCTCGACAAGGTCCAAAGGCTTCATGACTCAGCCTCGGTGCAGGTCAATGGTGGCAGTTTCCTTTCTGACCCTTTTCTAGTCCACAGGGGAAAATGCCAGGAGTGCCCATTGTCACTTCTACTTTTCCTTTTGACCATGGAGCCCCTGACCTTGTCCCTGTGACAATTACAGCAGATTGCAGGTATAACCACCCCTGGGGGTCCATCAACACTCTATGTCAGATGACATTCTACTGAGACTCTCTGCTCTATCCTACTCACTCCCGGCCCTCCTGGACCTCATCTCTGCCTTTGCAGCGCTCTCCCTATCAACTCGAGAAAGAACGAAGCCCTACCGATCTCACGGGTGACCATGAGGCCAGCCATTGCCAGTTATCTGTTTCATTGGAAGCCCCTGCACCTTAATTACTTGGGGATATACATTAATTAGGGTCTGGACCGCATGGTGGTAGACAACATTGACCCGCTGTTACAATGCGTGAGACTTTACTGCAACAAGTCGTTCCAACTCAACCTTCCATTGTGGGTAAGGGCACAGGCCATCAAGATGGTGACTCTTCTGAGGTTTACTTATGTCTTGCTCCAACTGTTAATACTCCTCAAGCTCTTGATGTCAGTGGACATGGGCATCAAGTCCTTAATTTGGGGGAAGGTGAGACCCCGAGCGGCCATGGGTATACTTATAGTCCATTGGTCCTGTGGTGGCATGGGACCATCATCAGATGAGAACTACTGTATGGCCTTGCACCTGGCACAGCTTGCCTACATGCACCCACAGGTTCAAACCTTTAAATTGTGGGCCACAACTGAACACAGCAGTTTGAGTTTTCCGAGGTGGATGCATTTGCTGTATAAGTATGACTCCTTCATATCTGGTCCGCCAAACCCCATGATTCAGGCTATGACCAAGACTTGGAGACAAACCCATAGGCTTCTCCGATGAATGCCTACCTTCATGATGAGGCAACCCAATGGGGCAATACTGGCATTCACATCGGAGGTGAGATGCTTAACTGTGGCCTCAGGCATGATGCATGGATCCTTTCCCTCCATCATGTTTTTCCCAGGGGGAACTTAAACCATTTGAAGGAATTTCATCTACCACCTCGTCAGCAGTGGATATATATCCAGATATCCGGGGGCCGAGTTTTGAACCGGCGCCTTGCCTCTGGCCATTGGTGGTTTCTGGTGGTGGCAGTGAACCACTGGGCGAGCTGTGTGGCTCTGGTCACTGCCCTTACTGCCATTGCTGCAGATCTCTTTCTACTCATCAAATAGGCCCATTCTACTACTGGCTATCTTCTACAATGCAGCTACTGGGGTTGGAGACAAATGTACCCACTGAGCTGGACACCTCCTGCACTGACTCGCCTTCCGCTCTGAGCACGCCACCATGGGGAAATCTGAGCACAGCCAGCCGCCGCTCACCTTTGAACCTCGCAGGTCCACAAAGACCTCTCAACTGGCCGCCTCAGACTCGGAGCTCGATGCCCCTGGCAACCACCTGTCAAATATAGACAAGACTCTCCTTGCTGTTCAATCTAGTCTTAAATCCATAGATGGGAAGATCGACAATTTGAATCTCTCATATGGATCACATGTCGCAGAAACTGGATAAGCATGCTTTTCATCTACGGGAGGCGGAAACATGCATATCTGATGCGGAGGATGGCCTGCAGCAGGTGACCACAAAGACGACCTCCATGGAGAAGGTGCTGGTGGTAATACAAGTGCACAACGAAGACTTGGAGGCTAGATCGAGGCGCAATAATGTGCGCCTTACTGGTTTGCCAGAATCCACGAATACAGGCCACCTCGAGACATACATTGAGAAATTAATTTGTGACATCTTCGGCGCTGAACATTTCTCACAAGTGCTAATTGTTGAGCGGGCTCATAGGTCTCTGGCTGCTTGACCCCTCCTGGTGCGCCGCTGTGCTCCATCATAGCCCGTTTCTTAAATTATCGGGACCGTGACACCATCCTTTGTCTGGCCCGTGAGAAAGGCGATATCACCCATGAGGGCAACAAACTTGCTTTTTACCCAGACTTCACGGCGGCGGTACAAGAAGCTCAAAGAGAATACCTGCCTGTTAAAAAGCTCCTCATCCCCGCAAAGATTTCCTATGCCATGCTCTACCCTGCGCGGTTGCGCATTGATGATCACAGTGAACCCTGGATCTTCACCATTCCTAACTCTGCTATGGACTTTGCGGAGACTCTGACAAGGTGCAGCCGCTCCCCCACTGCGGCGGCTGGGGTTGCTGGCAGGTCCTCAGACGAACTGGCAGACGAGTGAGGACATTGGCAGGATACGTGAGTAGTAGGCTGGAGTTCATCCCCTCACTGTGCTCTGCTCTGTTTAGAGTGCGCCCTTTCTCTTTTGTTGTTTTTTGCTCCATATTATGGCGTAACTGCATGACGTACCCTGTGGAACTTATGGGGTCCGGTCTTGTACCATTGTTCACACTTTGCCTACTGTAGACTTAAATGTTAATATGAGAGTTATCTCTCTGTCGTTATCGAAATATTGCATGTTGTTAGCCAGATAACACCATTGACACCGCTCGGCCACCTCTCACTACACCAGGAGGGGTATTGTGTTCCTGCGCCCCCCTATGGGTGTTCCCTGTTATTGTTTTCTCCCCTGGGCCAATACTCGAGGTTCACACTGGGAGGTTCTGGATGGATTTGGCATGTTGGGGTTGCTGAAGTGGGTGGAGGGTGATGGGTTGGAGGGTTTGGTACCGTGGTGCTGGAGCAGAGTTTTCATTTAGAAAATTCAGAGGGTTTTGAAGCTCTAGTATGTCTATGCGTTTTATTAATTATTAATAAATAACAATTAATTATTTGTCTTGTGCAAGTGTGTTTATATTAATCAATCCGTTTGTCCTAACATAAGAGAAGAGTTACACGAGGGCCAGCATAATTGTGCTGTTTCTGTTTTAAAAAATAATGTGCGTGTTTTCATGTTTAAACGTTGCTGTGTGCTGTTTATTTTTGAGCACAAAACGCTTTTCGAATTAATGCTTTTTATGTTGCAAGAGCTAGATAAATACATACACATAAGGGTATTAGTGGGGTTAACACTGTTTAATCACTATGCTGTGGTAACGATTGTTTTTGTTTCTTTAATTAAGATGGTCAATTATGGCCTATGGAGGCCTAAACCGAGTTGGCTAGATTGTGAGCCTGCCCGTGATTTGTAATATGAAAGATGTGACGAGGGAGACCCCTGCTGGAAATGGTCCTGAAGTCAACTGACCATAGTCCTCGCCTGAAAACTTTCCATGAGGACAGCAGTAGTTTTGGAGGATCTCCAAAAGAAATGGAACGTCCTTGGCAGCCTTGGGAAACAAAGGAGTCTTAGAAAAGGACAATGAACTATGGCTCGGTTGCTGAGGGAAGTTGAACAAATTAGATACTTTAATAGTTTCTTGGTTCCTGTTCCGTAGTTTTCGTTTTGTGACTTTTCCTGAGCGGAGATTTTCAAATGTAGCGATGTTACATCCCTTCCTTCTCGCTCTGCTCAGTGATTCAGCGGATTTTGTAAACTTTAATGTGTCTTTCCATTGTAGTTTGAGTTTGAGTTTAAAAATTCTTATATAGCGCTCTTACACCAGCGGTTTCATGGCGCTGTAACTGGCAGATCTCCTCAATAGGCAAGGAAGGGAGGTCGGGTAACAGAGAATTAAATGAAAATTTTGCTGAAGAAGTAGGCTTTAAGTTTCTTTCGAAACTGGGAATATGGGGTTAGGGATCTGAGATCAAGGGGTAATGAGTTCCAAAGGGTTGGGGCAAGGGTCGCAAATTTTGAGCCCCCCCACTTTTTCCGGCGAAACCGGGGAACTATCAGGAGGGATTGGGAAGAAGATCGGAGCTCCCTAGTTGGCAAGTAGGGGATAATCTCCGAAGAAATGAATGCAGGGGCCGTACCCAATCGAGCCTGGTAAGTGATAGATGCAAGCTTGAATTGGATACGTTCCCGAACCGGAAGCCAATGTAAAAGTTTCAGAAGGGGGGTGACATGTGAGGGTTTAGGAAGGTTAAAGACCAGCCGAGCCGCCTGGTTTTGGATCATCTGCAACCGCCTGAGACTATATGCAGGTATACCTGCATATAGGGCGTTGCCATAATCCAGGCGGGAGATGACCATCGCAAGGACGATCAACTTCAAGGCCTCAAAGGTGAAAAATCGAGAGACCCTGCGGATGGTGCGAAGAGACAGAAAAGAGGAAGATACCACAAAACTAACCTGGGAGTGAAGGGTAAGGTGAGAGTTGAGTTTAATACCAAGGGTTTTGACCGAAGTAGAGGGGACCGGAGAGGGACCAAGGGAAGGGGGCCAAAAGAGTGAAGACCAGGGACTGGAACAACCACCCGTCAACACCAACTCGGTCTTATCAGGGTTGAGTTTCAGGTGGTTGAAATCCATCCAGTCCCTGATGAAAATCATAATGGACTGGAAATTAGAGATAGAGGCAGAAGAAGAGGACAGATTAAAGACAAGTTGGAGGTCATCCGCATAGTTGTATACGGAGACCTCCATTTGTTGTAAAGAAAAAATGAGGGGAGAAATGTAAAGATTAAACAGAAGAGGTGAAAGGGAGGAGCCTTGGGGGACCCCGCCCAGAACTTTCCGAAAGTCCGCAGTGAAGTCACCCAGGCGAACTGCCTACTATAAAAAATGTTAGCTTAGGGAGGGCTTTGCCACTTGCCATTTTCCTTTGCCGCAAACAGAATCTGCGTTGCTGAGGATCGATGCTGTAAGGACTTCGTCTTGAGAGACTTTTACCGAGAGACTTGTCCTGACCCGTTCTGACATTTAGCTAGAATAGGTAACTATGAGAAAAATGATTTACTCTGATTGATTTTCTTTGACTAATTTTAGATAAAGCAATATAATTTTAAACATGGTGTTGAATATTCTTTCTTGTCAATTATTGGGTTTATATTTTTGATCATTATTGTATATGTTGTATAGATTATGTTTATTGATCAAGGACAGTCACAAAACCAGATCTTATCGACCTGATATAGATGCAGGGTGTTTAGGTGTTTCTTTCCACAGGTTTATTGCCGGAAGAGTATTTGAGCGTGTGTTAGTGAAATGGGCCCTAGCGTATGATGAATATATGTGCATGTAACTGTGTGATTACTCTATCCGTGGTAGCGGGCATATTTTAGATACCCTGATCTCTATCAATTTCCTGGTAGCAGAGGATGGTTTTGATGGTTGTCTTGATCTGATAAGATTGCTTGTACATTAGCTTATTGATTATTGATTTTATTTTGTTGATATTGGTATATGTACTAATACTATATGTTGGAGTCGTCATGTTGAGTTATGTGTAGTGCTTCTGGAATTTGGAAGCTGGTAGCGGTTCCGTAGTAGGGCAGAGGAAGGTATATGCTGACAATTGAAGTTGCGCGTCACATTGTCTGGGTTCGGAATCAGTGACATTATTGCATGTTACTATTAGAATATATTTCTGGTATATAAGGAGTGTATATCGTAGTGAAGGTTATCTGTGAAACTCTGGTCTTAAGTCCCAGGGATCCGTAAGGATTTCCGTTAAAGCTTATTGCGGGAGGAGTAATAGGTATTCTCTGAGCTTGTTTGAGGAACTGGGCAAAGTTGCTTAGTTAATGTATGTTATAATTCTGTAGTAGGACAGATTGTGCGCTGTTCTCGGGAAGCAGGATTCTGTGTGCATGTACTATATTTTTCTTGTATGAATGTGCGTGAATGTATATACATTTATTGATTGTAAGACTCTTTGGATAAGTCCTAGAGGAAACAGTTATGAGATGTATGAAAGTTTGTTGACTCTTGAGAAATAGACTCTCTTTACTATTCTGTGGTTAGCGAAGCAGACAATGGAGATGTTTTTATGTTGTATAGATTATGTTTATTGATCAAGGACAGTCACAAAACCAGATCTTATCGACCTGATATAGATGCAGGGTGTTTAGGTGTTTCTTTCCACAGGTTTATTGCCGGAAGAGTATTTGAGCGTGTGTTAGTGAAATGGGCCCTAGCGTATGATGAATATATGTGCGTGTAACTGTGTGATTACTCTATCCGTGGTAGCGGGCATTTTTTAGATACCCTGATCTCTATCAATTTCCTGGTAGCAGAGGATGGTTAAAGGTATCTCAAGTGACTGCAGCGACTGTTGACGTCAGAAAGTCCGCGCTCTGATTGGATAATGGATCAGAATAGGGTTCGCGCAGGGATTGGAAGAGCTATTTTAGTGACGTAGACGCTCCAGGATTGGTGCGTTAGTGTGAGTCGCGCTGCTATTGGTTGAAAAGCTCGTATTGTATATTTATAATACGGAAAGAGTAGAGAGTTTGGTAAGCGCTAAAATGTATTACCAAGAAGAGAAAAAGAAGAAAACATTCTTTGAGAAAATGAAACAGTGGTTTAGCAAGGATAAAGAGGTTAAGACGAGAGAGGGTGAGTTGCTACCTCCAGCGAAAACACCTGCATCCTTCATGGCTGCGAAATATGGGTATCATACCTGTATATGGTTGGAGAACTGGGTTAGGTATACTAAAGAAGATGGTGTTCTAGCATTTCCAGAACATGGTTCATTTAATCTGGCCGTGTTGAGAAATTTACGGGAAATGATGTTATGCTTAGGCCCGAAGCCAAGACCTACGCAGTTTGAGGCTTTAGTGGAATGGGAAGAGGAAGTTCATGAGCGAGAAAAACAGAGATCTGGAGGTTATTACAGATACATGTTCGGGAGGAGACATGATCGTGAGACTCATCATGATCGAATGAAAAGATGGCGAGATGCTAGTATGTCGGAGGGATTATATCCGATGAGAACAGTTGAAGAAGGAGCAGAAAGGGTTCCTGAGTCAGAAATGAGAAGATATGGAGAGTATGAGGATGAGGTCTTGAATGACATGATTTACAAGAGACCACCTCCATATAGACCAGAACCAGATGAGAGTACACCAGTTGTTTCTCCGATAAGAGATACAGTTTGTAGTATCGAAACAGAGAAAGTGACTCCTGAATCAAGAGGTATTAGGGAGAGAGAGAATCGAAGTGGTGACGAAAATGCCAGACAATTAGCCAGAACGACAACAGAACTGACTGAGAAAATTAGGGAGTTAACGAAGAATCTGGAAGCTGTTACGGTGCCTGTAACTATAGGTCCGGTTATTCCTATGTTTGACAGACAGAGAGCAGGTGAAAATGGACTGGTAGTTCCATACGTTGCGAATGATTTGACAAAAATCAGTTGGTCCTTCAGGAGATTCAGGGAAAAGAACAGGGAGAAGTGACCTGAGACAAACCAGACATGACACATGAAGTGAAATATTGGATGCTAGTGAACCTAGTTGTTAAGGGATGCCAATTTTAGAACCGCAGAAAAGAGTGGTTCCAGTGAGAAAAACTGCTGAAATAACTGTTGATGATTTAAATGATTGGATGAAAGTTCTTCAGAAAAAAGATAAAGATTCACAAGTAATTGATGTGGCTAGGTTACGGATAGAATTAGAAGAGCTTGTTACAGGAACAGTTCCACCAGAAATTTTGAAGAGTCATCATGATGGTGAGCTGATGTTTCTGTGTAAAAGTATCACCTGGAGAGCAAGAAATACACATGATAGACTAAGAGCGATAGAAAATGAGCAGGGAATTGACATTGATAAAGTGAAGGCTTTACAAAAAACCTACAGGATGGATTTCACAGAGAAAGATATTGAGAATTTGAATGCTACTGGTAGAACAGGACAGATCAAAGAAATGGTAGCATTATTGCGAAGATGGGGTGATGTGGAAAAGTGGAAGGATAGGTGGTATAAGAAAAGAGATGAATCTGAGGATAGAACAACTTATTCAGCATTTCCAGTGAGAGAAAAGGAGAAACCAGTGGATAATTATCCCATGAGAGAAATACCTGGAGGAGGATATGTACATGTTCCATGGACCAGACAGGATATTTTATCATTTACGAATGATTTCCCTCGATTGAGAGAAAAGCCCGTCGAGTGGTATAGGCAGGTAGACAGGTTTGTGAAATTGTCAAAAGTGCTGTGGGTTGACCTGAATAGTCTGTTTGATATAATTGTTCCAGCAGACTTGTGGACTGAGTGTAAAATAGTTGTGAGTTGGCCTACTGAAGAGTATCCAAGAGATCCAAGAACAGGGGCACCAGATCCAGAAGTAATGAGAAAATATGATCAGGTAATGGTATACCTGAAGAGTAAAGTTCCTCCAAAAGAGACAGACTGGGTTAAAATAGATCGAACACAACAGGAGGCAAAATAATCAGTTCATGCTTTTTACGAGAGGCTGATACTGGCATTCAAACAATTCAGTGGAGATGAACACCTGGGTGACAAAGATTTGAGTCATTTTGTATACAGATTTGTATATGGCCTTAGACCTGAAATTGGTGAGAGAATTCGTGAGCACACAGTGGATTGGCAGAGTAAGAAAGTAGATGAGATTCTGAGACATGCAAAATACTTCAGTGATGAAATCGAAGCAAAACAAAGAAAGCTGCAAGAGAAAGCACTGTGGGCACAAGTGAAAGTTGCAGAAAGACAGGAAGCACAGTTGGTGGAACAGGCAAATAATCCAGGAAATAATGCGGGGAATAGACCTAGGTATGCAGGAAAAGGAAAGGGAAGTCTTGAGGAAGCAAAGAAAAAGTTCCTGTGTCACAACTGTGGCCAACTGGGACATTGGAGATCTGAATGTCCTAATCCACCATTAGTGAATAATGAGGGTAAATCCTTAAATCAACAGGTGCAGAATGAAGGAAATAACCAACAGCAACAACAACAGAAAGTTGTGAGACAGCAGAGTCAAGAGCCAAAACCGCCCTTGCCGCAGAATAGAGGGGTACAAAAGTATAATCAGGATTCAGGATTCTACAATGATGAACAGGTAAACAAACCAAGACGTTCTAACAAGGTACAACAGTACTTGTTAAAGAGTGAAGGGAGTGAGTCTGAGGGTGATTATTGACGGTGCCGAAGAGAGGAGGAAGAGTGCATACTTGGTGCAACTCTAGAAAAAGACCAGGCAGGACCATTTGTGGATGGGAAAATAAATGAGGAGAGTGTTACTTTTTTGGTAGACACAGGTGCGACAAGATCAACTGTCAGGTCAACAGATGTTAGAAATTTTCCTCTCTCGGATGAAGCAATCCAAGTAGTTGGTGTAGCCAATACACAAATCAGAACACGTCTTACTGAACCAGTAAGAGTACAGATAGGGAAATTTTCAGACATGCACAGATTTATTGTCTGTGACACGAGTCCAGTGAACCTGTTAGGTAGGGACTTGTTGTGCAAGATGAACTGCACAATTTTTTGTACACCGGATGGAATAGCTTTTGAGACACCAGATGATGATGTTTTGTACCGAATGACTCTAGAGAATAGGGAGAGTGAGTTAATTGGTGCATTTGCTGTGTTTAATCCGGAGGATTTGCCTCAAGAGCTGAGAGACACAGTGAAAAGAGCAGTTTGGGATTTTACTGGAGAAGATGTGGGATTGATGAATAATGTAGATCCAGTGAAAATTGCAGTGAAAGAGGGAATTACATATCCTAACATTCCTCAGTACAAAATGACACCAGCAATAATTGAAGGGATAACTCCTAAAATTGAGAAAATGATTCAGCAAGGAGTCCTGCGAGAACTATTGAGTAGTCCGTGTAATTCACCGATAATGGGACTGAAAAAGGCTAATGGCAAATTTAGGATCGTGCAAGATCTGAGAAAAGTTAATCAAATTGTGGTGGCATGTTGTCCTATTGTGCCAAATCCGTCAGTGATTCTGTATCAAATACCACATGATGCTGAGTGGTATACAGTGATTGATTTGTGTCATGCGTTCTTTTCAATTCCATTGCATCATGACAGCCAGCCGATTTTTGCATTTAGGTTTGGCCAGCGTATTTTAGCATGGTGTCGTATCCCACAGGGGTATACGGAGAGTCCTTCGATATTCAATCAGTTATTGAAAAGATCGTTGGAAAGTCTGATCATGCCTGAGAGTTCAGTGCTAGTGCAGTATATTGATGACCTACTTGTGGCATCAAAGACACGTGAAGCTTGTGAAGTAGATACCATAGCTTTACTGAATCATCTGGCAGATGGAGGGTTAAAGGTATCTCCAGCCAAATTGCAATTTTGCAAGAAAGAGGTGCATTATCTTGGACACAATATTGAAAAAGGTCTGAGAAAAGTGACTAATGACAGGATCAGAATAATCAGAGAAATGAAAGCTCCAAAAACCCAGAGAGAAGTGAGAATGTTTCTGGGTATGGTGGGATATTGTCGTCAGTGGATAATTAATTTTTCGCTGATAGCAAAGCCACTGATTAAATTGACAAAAAGCGAAATGACAGATCCATTGGATCTGGATGCAGAACAATTGGCGGCATTTGAAGAGCTCAAAAGTAAAATGTGTGAAGCTCCAGCTTTGGGTATGCCAGACTACGAAAAGGAGTTTGAGTTGTACTGCAGTGAGAGAAATGGATGTTCACTTTCAGTGTTAATCCAGAAACATGGACAATTGAGAAGACCTATTGCGTACTTCTCATCGACACTTGACCCTGTAGCTGTGGGTTTACCAGGTTGTCTAAAATCTGTGGCTGCAACATGCAGAAGCCTGGAACAGAGTGAGGGAATCATAATGGGGTATCCTGTAAGGGTATTCGTACCTCACAATGTGGCAATTCTTTTGACAAGAAGCAGAACTCAGTACATGTCACATAGTCGGTTGACTAAGTATGAAAAGGTGATTCTGGGAGCATCAAATGTGACTCTTGAGAGATGTGTGAATGTGAATCCAGCGACACTCTTGCCGGATATTGAAAATGTGGGTATAAAGATGGAAGATGATCATGATTGTTTGGATGTGCTTGAGTACTGTACAAAACCGAGACCAGACATAAGGGATCTTCCCTTACCTGAGAATGACCATGTGTTGTTTGTGGATGGATCATGCCTGAGAAATGATAATGGTGTGCTATGTGCAGCATATGCGGTGTGCAAAGTTTCAGAGGTCATGGAAGCATCACCATTGAAAGGAGTGAAATCTGCGCAAGTTGCTGAATTGGTGGCATTGACGAAAGCTTGTGAGATTGGGAAAAATTTGAGGACAACTGTGATGACTGATAGTCAGCATGGATTTGGAGTGGTGCATGATTTTGGCCAACTTTGGCTACAAAGAGGTTTCTTGACGTCAGGTGGAACTCCAATAAAGAATGCTGAAATGATTGGTAAATTGCTTGAGGCGATACAGCTGCCTAAGGAGTTAGCAGTTGTAAAATGTGCTGCCCATGGTCAGGGGGAAGATTTCATAATGGTTGGAAACAGATACGCGAATGATGTTGCACAATAGTGTGCAAAAACAAATCAGTCCATTAATCGGGACCGAGAGGGGGAAATGTCTTTTCTCTCTGTGATGTTTACTAATGTTTTAGAAACATGGGATGAAGTGAAGCAGTTACAGGATGAGGCAGGAGAGGAAGAGAAACAAGATTGGATTAAGGCAGGATGCGCTCCAAGAGAAACAGACCATGTTTGGATCTACAGAGATGGCAGACCAGTAATGCCCAACTCAATCTTGTCGTCAATGGCAAGGATGTATCATGGCCAGGGACATTTGGGGAGGGATGCGATGGTCCGGTCGTTCAAACAGACCTGGTACAATGCAAAGTTCAGGACAATTGCAGAGAGCATCTGTCAAAGGTGTTTAGTTTGTCAGCAATTTAACACTGGGAAAAAGACAGTGGTGAGTCTGGGAACAATTGGCAGAGAAGGAGGTCCTTTTACAAGAATGCAAATTGATTTCATTGAAATGCCCCAAGTGAACAGACTGAGGTATGTTCTAGTGGTAGTCTGTTTGTTTTCAAGGTGGGTGGAAGCTTACCCGACTAGAAGAAATGATGGATTAACAGTGGCGAAATTACTGTTGAGGGAGTTGATTCCTAGGTACGGGTTTCCAGTTACAGTTGAGTCTGATAGAGGTAGACACTTTCAAAATGAACTCATAGGTTTGATTTGTGAAGCATTGAAAATACAGCAGAAGCTACATTGTGCATACCGACCAGAGGCTTCTGGTGTGGTTGAACAGATTAATGGCACAATCAAAAATAGGATTGGAAAGATGTGTTTAGCCACTGGCATGAAATGGCCAGATGTGTTACCTCTAGTTCTGATGACTATGAGATCTACTCCAGATAGAACTACAGGTTTGAGCCCGCATGAGATAATTATGGGACGTGCAATGCGCCATGCATTCGTGCCTGTAAATAAGTTGGTGACAATAACTGATGACATGATTTTGGATTACTGTAAAGGCCTGGCTGACGCAGTTCATTCTGTGTTTCACCAGGTTGGAGAAGAAGCTACCACACTTGAGAAGAAGCAAGCCCATGATCTGAGTCCAGGAGACTGGGTGAGGATTAAGGTGCACAGAAGAAGAAATTGCTTGATTCCAAGGTGGGGATGGCCGAGACAAGTTATTCTGACTACAACGACTGCAGTAAAGTGTGCTGGAGTGAAACACTGGGTACATGCAAGTCATACTCTGAGAGTTCCAAACCCAAAAGAAGGGACTGGTAAAGAGTATTTTGAAGAGTCAGATTCCAGTGATGATGAAGATACAGAATCAGTGAGAAAAGAAGCAGAAAAAGCTTCAAGTGAACCACTGCGAGTATCAGAGAAGAGATCAGATTCTGTGAGAGAGCCTGAAGTTTCAAAAAGCAGTGAAGGAAAAAGAAAAGAAAAGAGAAATAACACAGAGACTACTCCTGAATCAGAAGAGGAGGAGACTGAAGAACCACTTGAGATTATACTTGAATAAACAGGGTCAGAAGAAGATAGAGAGGGACAGATTGCGGAAGACCCCCGAGGAGGTGTAGGGAACATTCATGACGAGCTAGGTGAAGGGACAAGTAGACAGCAAGAAGATTGCGTGTCGGAGACCCGAGGAGGGACAGAAGTAGGGAAGTCTCAAATAGTGGTGAAAGAATCTGTGGAAGAGAAGAAAACTGCTAGAAAACGAAAACAGAAGGCACTTGAAACAGAATCGGATGATGAAAATGAACAAACAGAGGGTCGAGTTCTGAGAAAGAGAACTTGGATTGGAGAGAGGAATGATAAAGAATTAAGGCCGAAAAAGGTTGTGAAAGGAGATCGTTGGCCTAACAACAGAGTTAAAAGGGTGAGATACAGAGTAATAAGAGCAAATTCATCAAAAGCTGAACAAGTGGATGAAATATCGAGTCAAAGTTCAAAGGCTGAAGGAAAAGAATCAAAAGAATCGAAAGAACCAGAAGAAGTCAAAAGAGTGAGAAAACCTAACCAAAAGTATAGGTCGCCGGAATGGATGTATGTGACACTGCCTGAAAGTGAAGAGGTGGAAAGTCAAGGAAATCCAGAGGAGACCGTACGAGGAGTGGTTGAGGAAGATACTAGTGAAATCCTGAAAGTACTCTTGACTGACATTGGAGAAGAGTCAGATACTGAGGATTTGGATTTGAGTGTTGGAGATCTAATACAATTTGATGTTGAAGAAAGTGAAGTGAAGAATGACAAGTATCCAAACTGAATACAAAGGAGGATTCACTTGGATTAAGTGAACGGAAAAGATCATTTGAAGAAACTGGAAAGAAAAGAAGTTGAAAGGAATTGTTGAAGATTTTTAAAGTTTCAAATTTCAGTAGTGGAGTAGTGGTTAAGTAGTAAAATGGCTAACATAGAGGATAATCAAAATAGATGTGCCTTCTTTAAAAGGTGGTGTAGGATGTGCTGCTGCTGTACTGGATTATTAATGCTTCTATGGGGTATTTTAGTTTTATTAGTGACTTTTAAGGTTGAATTTGGGATGAATACAGAAAATGTGACAAATATAGAGAAGAATTCACAAAAAGTAGTTCCAATTAGAAGTAGTAGTTACATACACAAAGATAGGTCAATTAATAATTTTTCTAGTAATGTTTTTTCTAAACTGTTATATGAATATGTGAAGACAATGGAAGTGAGGGATTGCTACGTTTGTATGCAATTACCTGCATCCGTTTCAGAGGGTGTTACTTATCACCATTTACCAGCTACATATGGTATTTCCTGTAGTATTTTAAGTAGTGTTTTTTATTTGTTAGGGAAAATAGATTATAAGATGTCTAACAGAGATAGTATTTTTGGGCACTTGCCAATGAACAAAGAGCTGAATCCAGCTAAAGAAGCTAACACTTTTGGTGAGATTTTTATTGAAGAAAAAGGATTAACATTAGATTACATTTTTAAGAATAATTTAACTTGCAGTCTGAAAGAAGAGGAGAAAGCTTTTCTGGATATGGTAGAGGAAAGGAGAGTGAACATGCATGAGAAAGTGGGAAAATATGAAGTGAGTGAGACAATTTGGGACATTGAGATGGGAAAAGAGTTGAAAAATGGGGCTAGTCCAACTTTAGCTCTAGATGCACCGCAGAAGGGTAAACTATGCATTACCAGAAGGAAATCCCAATATGATACATATTTTGTGGGGACTAGTGAGTGCCATGATACATACTTCGTTGCGACAGGTTGGGGTTTCAGAGGTGGAGAAGATACAATTTTTCCAGGAGTGTACTATGTGTGTGGGAACAAGGCTTATTACAATTTGCCTGACCATTGGTATGGCACATGTTATGTGGGCCTGGTTTTTCCTAAGATTTTTCATACAGATAAAATAAGAGATGTAGAAGATATTAACTTATTAACACGTTTTAAGAGAGAAACTTGGTCTGAAATTGTGGGTGATATTTTTGGGGTTTTGATTCCAGCAGTGGGAATTTCTTTAAATGCTTATGGAATTCGGAAACTGTCCACAGTGGTTGATCGTTTATCGACAAATACCGCAGGAGGGTTTCTTTTGGTGAATACGGAATTGAGTGCCGTACGTGCCATGTCTATGCAAAATCGACTTGCCCTTGATATTCTATTGGCCAAGGAGGGTGGAGTCTGTGGAATATTGAAAGTTCAACATTGTTGCACTTACATTCCTGACGAAAGTAAAGACCTGAAGGTCTATATCAGAAATATTACTGATTTGCATGAAGAATTAGTACCACTTGAAGCTGGGAGTTTGTGGACTAAAATAGCTAATAAGATGATAGCTGTTAAGAATTTTATTGCAAAAATAGGTAGTACTATTATAGGTAGGATTTTGTTTCCTTTAACTTGTATAATTATTGCTCTACTGATACTAAGATTGGTGTGTGTGTGTTGTAAAAACAGGAGAGGGAAAAAGAAATTGAATAAGGAAAAGAAAAACAAGAGGTCGAAAAGAGAACCACAAGAGATTGAATTAGAAGAATTGAGGGAGAGTGTTTATTTAGAGACAAAGAGAGATGATGAAAGAGTGACTGGTGTGTAATGTTGTGTAAGGGGAAAAGACATTTCTGATTTCTCCTAAAATGGGATTAAATTTCCACTAATTTTTTTTTTTGGGTTTATTTGGTGATAAAATCACCAAAGGGGGGATTGCTGGAGCAGAGTTTTCATTTAGAAAATTCAGAGGGTTTTGAAGCTCTAGCATGTCTATGCGTTTTATTAATTATTAATAAATAACAATTAATTATTTGTCTTGTGCAAGTGTGTTTATATTAATCAATCCGTTTGTCCTAACATAAGAGAAGAGTTACACGAGGGCCAGCATAATTGTGCTGTTTCTGTTTTAAAAAATAATGTGCGTGTTTTCATGTTTAAACGTTGCTGTGTGCTGTTTATTTTTGAGCACAAAACGCTTTTCGAATTAATGCTTTTTATGTTGCAAGAGCTAGATAAATACATACACATAAGGGTATTAGTGGGGTTAACACTGTTTAATCACTATGCTGTGGTAACGATTGTTTTTGTTTCTTTAATTAAGATGGTCAATTATGGCCTATGGAGGCCTAAACCGAGTTGGCTAGATTGTGAGCCTGCCCGTGATTTGTAATATGAAAGATGTGACGAGGGAGACCCCTGCTGGAAATGGTCCTGAAGTCAACTGACCATAGTCCTCGCCTGAAAACTTTCCATGAGGACAGCAGCAGTTTTGGAGGATCTCTAAAAGAAATGGAACATCCTTGGCAGCCTTGGGAAACAAAGGAGTCTTAGAAAAGGACAATGAACTATGGCTCGGTTGCTGAGGGAAGTTGAACAAATTAGATACTTTAATAGTTTCTTGGTTCCTGTTCCGTAGTTTTCGTTTTGTGACTTTTCCTGAGCGGAGATTTTCAAATGTAGCGATGTTACATCCCTTCCTTCTTGCTCTGCTCAGTGATTCAGCGGATTTTGTAAACTTTAATGTGTCTTTCCATTGTACGTTTTACTATAAAAAATGTTAGCTTAGGGAGGGCTTTGCCACTTGCCATTTTCCTTTGCCGCGAACAGAATCTGCGTTGCTGAGGATCGATGCTGTAAGGACTTCGTCTTGAGAGACTTTTACCGAGAGACTTGTCCTGACCCGTTCTGACATTTAGCTAGAATAGGTAACTATGAGAAAAATGATTTACTCTGATTGATTTTCTTTGACTAATTTTAGATAAAGCAATATAATTTTAAACATGGTGTTGAATATTCTTTCTTGTCAATTATTGGGTTTATATTTTTGATCATTATTGTATATGTTGTATAGATTATGTTTATTGATCAAGGACAGTCACAAAACCAGATCTTATCGACCTGATATAGATGCAGGGTGTTTAGGTGTTTCTTTCCACAGGTTTATTGCCGGAAGAGTATTTGAGCGTGTGTTAGTGAAATGGGCCCTAGCGTATGATGAATATATGTGCGTGTAACTGTGTGATTACTCTATCCGTGGTAGCGGGCATATTTTAGATACCCTGATCTCTATCAGTGGCTAACTTTATTGTCAATTAATGTGTTTTCATATTTTATTGCATTGTCATGCTTATGGTATGTTCTGTTTCTGCATCACATCCCGATCACATCATAGTTAATTGTCTCACCTGGAACGTACGAGGGCTCAATACACCGAAAAAGGTTTGAAAGGTTTTGGCGTTCCTAGATAGGCATGAAATCGCTATTGTCCTATTGCAGGAGATGCATCTCACACCCCAATCAGACTGTTGGGCTCTGTCACAGTGGGCTTGTTACCGCTTGGCGTCCTCCTACTCCTCCTACTCACGAGGTGTTCTCACGTGAGTCAAGAAGCATCTGCCCTTCACCGCGCTCCAAACCTGTATTGATGATGCTGGGCGTTACGCTATAGTGCATGGGAAATTAGCAGGCATTTTAATCACCATAGTGAACACATATGGCCCAAATATTGATGACCCGGGTTTTTTCGAGCGCGTCATCTCCATATTGAGCGACTGGCCAGATGCAGTGATATTGTGGGGACGCGATCTCAACACACATCTTGATCCGGGCCGGGACAAGTCAAGTGGCAGGGGTGGTCATGCACCTAGGGCGGCCCAAGTTATAATAGATGGAATGGCTGAGCTGGGACTAATAGATGTCTGGAGGCAGTGAAACGCGGAGACGCGAGAGGGCACGCATATTTCTACAGCGCATAGCAGTTGGTCTCATCTTGACTACTGGCTCCTGAGCGAGACAGCGGGTGGGTGGGTCTCCAAAGCAACTGGGTTGCCTCACACACTTTCCGATCACAGCCCCGTCTTTTTGTAAATACACCTCCCCTGCACCACGCACTGCGCTTTCACATGGCGTCTCCGCACGGAGGCTCTCCTTGACCCTCTGTATGTGACTGCCATCCGTGATGCTATTACTCAATATTTTGCGGACAATAAGGGTTCGGTGGACAACGCGTTAACCCTCTGGGAGGCCTTCAATGCCACCATACGTGTCACGGGCATTAGCACTTCTGCTGGTATCCTACTGGATCTGAGGGGACAGCTTGGTAAGCTTGAAAACACGTTGCCTGATCTTGAACATGACTATGAGATTTTTCCCTACGCCCAAACGTTAGCAACCATCAAAGAGGTCACGATGGAGTAAACTGAGCTGGCTGAGAGAGAGGTCAAATATATTTCTTGGCAACATGTTGCCCGCGTGGATATATATCCAGATACACAACTGCCTCACGAGACGCGTGGGCCAGTAGCCCGTCCTCCTTGGTACAATCCTATTTTAATACATGGGGGCACTTTAGAGGGGTGATGTTGTTTTTTTAAAATGTTTTGATCCAGCATCTCTACTCCCAAACCACTATTGGTTAGGGGGCAGACTTGGCTCCAGATGGAATATGAAGCAGAGCACTGGGCGGAGCTGTTGGACACCCTCAACCGTGGAGCCAGAGAGGCCAGAATGAAGTTCTGCCTCTTTAAAACAATGCACAAATGACACTGGATCCCACTCCCACTCCAACTGCTGGTGTTGTAACAACACACTCTGCAACATGGTGCACCTACTGTGCCATTTTCCCAAAATCTGTTCTTTTTGGGGCGCTTGTGGATCCACGTTGCACGAGACAATGGAAATTGCAAGCCCAAAGTTGCGGTCCCTGATCATGCTTCATGACACAGCGAACTCCCCTTTGCTAAACCGTCATGAATATAGGCTGCTTCATACAGCGCTCACAATGGCATAAAAATAGTATTCTCCAACACTGGCACTCCCCACACCCACTCAAGCATGAGGTATGGCTCATGGAGATGTATAAAACGGCCTCATATGAGCGACTCATTTATAATCCGCAAGACAGGGTGGAGACGTTTCTCCAGACCTGGTCATGCTTCTTGCACCACAATGGCTGCTGATCACTGCTTGACCTGCTGGCTTTGATCCTGTGTATCTCTCTGCCACAAGCTGCAATTTTAGCTCTCTTAGGGGATGGCACTGATACTGGGCCACCCTGCCTCCCCCCACAGCCCTCCCTGCCTCCCTCAGGCCCATGGTGGCTGCTTTCCTCCATTCTGCCTTACCCTCTCCTCTCACCCCTCTCACTCTCTCCTCCTCACCCTCTGTACCCACATACCCCTTTTTCCAAGGCAGAGCCTTCCAATACACTCTTACCCTACCCTATTTTTGGGCAAATGGCACCCAGGCTACAAATATGTGTAGTGCCATGGACTTTATCCTTGTGCTTACTTGTATTCACTGGTACTTTCAGGCAAACTTTGTGTGGTGACAGTTTTTTTCTTTACAACTCTGAAAACAAATAAATAAATGCAAAACAAAAAAATGCTTTAGAAGATTTACAAATTTATTTCCAACCTACGGTTTGCATTACTATTGACAGGTATAGGGCCCGAGTAAAAGTAAAGGTGCTATTTATTGCACCTGATACCCTGAGATTTGTTTTTTATCGAGGGCTATAAATAGCACCGATTGCAAGTTCTTGGGTAATAGCATTACATTTTTTTAATACACAAAAATCCATATGGTACGGTAAATACTGTACACATACCCCCAGTTACATTTTGGCAGGCTTGACCTGCCGAAATTTAATGAATGTTGGGTTATTTAAGACACCCGATAAATATTGGATGTGTTAAATAAAACCAAACTTGCAATTCCATCTTGTGTGTAAACAGGGGTTTACACATGGCATGGATTTAACTGCGCAACTTAATTTTTTCCAACGCAAACAAGGTTTGCCAGAAACAATTGAGGATTATGTTACTGCCTTAAAGGAACTTGCCAACTCATGTAAATTTTGTAACTTGCATTAAGATCTTATTAACTTGCATTAACATCTTATTAAGGATTGGATTATCATGCCTACTAATGATTACAATCTTCAAGAGTGACTGGGTAATTGATTTAGTCTTCCTTAAAGGATGTAGTTGCCACTGCTAAAAGAGCAGATCTATCTAAAAGATATGCCAAATCATCCTTTAAGAATGTCTCTGTTACCACTTCACAGTGGGAGGGATATTCTGTTGTTTGAAGAGTCCTCCTAGAATGACTTCAAAGGTTTACCTAAAAACAATTGCAGGAACACCCAGAGAAAACCCAAAAGTAATATTTCAGAAAAGAGCAAGGAACTTAGATGTTGCAGATGTGGAAACAAGGATCATCTTGCTAGAGACAAGTGTCACCCAGTCTTCCAACAGAAGAGTTAATTCTGTGGGATTCTTGGTCACTTTGTTAAAGATGTGGAGAAAAATGTTCAGAGAAGTCTGATTCGGAGTCATCAGGTGTCAACGAACTCCTTAATGCGGAATGTGTTTTGCGCATCCGTTGTTCTGTTTTGAATGTCAATGCACCTACAACTAACAAACCCGTTTGTCATAATATTATGTGAAGTTGATATGCAGATTGTAGCTAACTCGGGTTCACCTTACACTATTGTGGATCAGTCATTTTGTGAAAACAATTTCCGCAATGTGTTAGTAAAAAACTGCTTCCTCATATGTCCATCCATGGGTTTTACTAGTGTTGAGAATCCAATGATAGGTTATAGAGTCTTGATGTTTGTATGTAAGAACATGTTCTAGAGAAAGGGCCAACTGTTTTGGGATGCACGGATCAGAAGTCCTTCAGAATAACATTGCATCCCAATAATGACCAACCCATACTACTAAGAGAGAATGAGGAGACACGAATGGGTATTCAGATGGAAATAGAGTTCCTCCGATGTGTTTTCTTGAGTAGTTGGGAGACTTAAGTGTTTCAATCACTAAACCAGTTTAAAATATGGTGATCTACCAGTCTGTCATAAGGAAAGAAACTTTTCTTACAGTTTTAGAGGGAAAGTTAATCCAGAATTAGATAAATTATTGAGTAACTGCATAATGGAACCTCTGGAAATCAGTGAATGGTTGGCTCCCTTGGTAGTGGAAAGTTACTGGCAGAAACCAAGGATGTAAAGTTGTTTTTGTACAATAGATATAACCTCAGCCTACCATCAGATACCTCTTCTTCCTGACAGTAGCAATCTTACTGCTTTTGTTAGTCCTTTTGGATGCTACAGATTTTTAAGGATGCCTTTTGGTTTAGCCTCTGTGACAGCAGTCTTCCAGTGGCTAATGTTTCAACTTTTCAGAGATAGTAGAGGTGTCATGTTTTTCAGGATTACATACTTGTGATGGGGAATGCCAGAATGGAACATGATGGTAAACTGAGGAAGGTTTGAGTATTCTGGGAGAAAGGCGGCTGACTGCTGAGGTCAAGAAGTGCAAATGTGTGGTGGGGTCCATCACATACCTCGATCGTGAGATTAGTGAACCTGGTATCAAACCCAAGAAGGACATTTTGAATTCTGTCCACAGCGCCCCACCGGACATTTGCAAGGATGAGATAAGGTCCTTCCTAGGTTTGTCAGAATTTTACTCAGAAACTGTGATAAACTTTGCCAGTATGATTTATGGCTTGAGGCAATTGCTTAAAAACCGCTCATGTGGAATGAAGATTTACCAAAGGAGTTCGCAGCTATCAAAATTCACATTTGCCAAATTATTCCCTTGCAGGGATTTGATCCTTTTTCTCTTTTTTCAGCTATTGAAAGAGAGATGATTGCTTGTATGTGGACCATGGAGAAATTTAGACAGTATATTTAGGGTACAGTTTTCATATTGTGTACAGACAACGGGATAAGTAATATTAAATAAATTAATTAATTAATCCACTTACATTGTGCAAGCCAGGATACAAGGTACTGATAGTAGGGGGGGTGCAGAGTATGCACATGAAAAAAAGGGATCCGAATCCTGAGGAAGTCCTGTTGACCCCACAGGGCATGCAGAAGGGAAAACATGTTGATATAAAGAACACAAGTATCAGGGGTAATGGATACTAATGATCCAAGAACACCCCGCACAGACGTTTTTTAATCCTGCCAGAAGTCCGGAATACAAATTTAGGTGGACTGTCCCCTAGACAGTTTCAGATATATTTTTTTTGTGTTGAGAGGATCTTTGATTTTGATGGGACAGAGGGATCACCTCTGGTTCTTCAACATTTGATAATTTAATAACGAGAAAAAATTTTTTTCCCTCCACTCTGTACGTTGGTCTGTGTCAGAGTGTTAATGTGTGCCATTTGATGAAGCATGACATGATTTAATGTGTGAGGGAAGTATTTAAACACAAAATGTTTTTCCAATGAGAAAATCTTTTGAATTCCCCTTTCTTTCCTTTGTGTGGTTAAGTGTTAGCAGCAGGAAGGACAAAGGGAAGGGAAGTATCTCTCTCCCCCGCGTTTTGCATGTGTTTATGGTTCCACTGGATCCACAGAGACTGGTAAACACCTTAAGCCCACTTCAAGGGTGGAAGACTTGGGTGGTACCACTTGGCAGGGAAGACTCACAGATGGCAGAGCCCAGGTGCAGGTGCAAAGTTGTTGGAAGCCTATTCTGTCCCGTAGGCTTCAGATCAGGAGGCCATCCAACCAGCCCTTAGAGTCACTTTGGGTCCTGAGTTCAAGAGATGCTGGTCCAGTCCCTCTTACTGATGCATGAGGGCAACATGTAGCACGTCAGCACAGCAAAGCAGGATTCCATCAGATTAGCAGTCCTTCAGCTGCACAGCAGTCCTTCATCCTGGCAAAGTATCCACAGGTCTAGAGGTGTAATGAAGTGGTAGTGTTTGAGGCCCAGTATGTATACCCAGTTGTGCCTATGAAGTATGGGAGAAGCCTCTAGAGGTTTCCCTTTGAGGTCCCCAGGAAGACTAGCTACAGTATGTTTGCAGCCCTTTGTGTGGAGGCAGGATACAGCCTCTTCAGGTGTGAGTGGGGCTGTGTCCAGCTCCTCCCTCCCATCCTGCCAGTGATGGCCTATCCTGTCGCACCTAAGCTCCCTATTGTGTGTATCTGTCTAAGAGGAATACACAAAGCCCAACTATCAGCTACACCCAGTCATGTACCCAGATCCAGACTACAGGCACTAAATGGATAAGGCAGGAAAATGACAACTTTCTAAAAGTGGTATGTTCAAAATTTCAATTTAAAATCACTTCACTATATAAGTTAAGGTTTTAAATTGTGATTCCAAAGACACCAAACATGAACTGGTTACCTCTTCCCATTTGGAAATGACATAAAATGGAGTAATCCACTGCTAATCCTTTGGGTTCCAGGGTGGCATGGTACTTCAATGCCACAACAGGGGTAGTAAGCGCTATTTAAATTTGAATTACAATACAGTACAGTAAGGCAACTTTAATGTTATCCAATTGAAGAGATTGGTCTTGCAGTAGTGAAAAGTGAATATAAGAGTTTTTCACTACTTGGACAGGTAAAACATAAAAATACATGTCCTACTTTTAAAATGCATTTCACCCTGCCATTTGGGCTTTCCAGGGCCTACCCTAGGATTGGCTTACATGTATTAACAAGCATTTGCAATGCAATAGGTCTCGCATTATAAAAGTGTGAGCAGTTGGCATTACTAATAATAATGCAACACTAGCTATTGGCATTGTAAATGATGCCATTTATTTATGTGTTTGTTTTATAAAATAGATAAAAAAGGCATTGTCATGAACAATAACAATAGCTGAAACCTTTGCAAATGCGAGACCTATTGCATTGCAAATACTTGTATCAGTACTGCAGGCTTTTTAAAAGTTTTAGTCACTACTCAAAATAAAATCCATGTTATCAGCGTTGCCAGTGCTCCTTTATGTTTAATGCCCTAAATGAAACACAATGTTCTAAGCAGATTTCTAAACAGCATCTCCAGCCCTGATCACAATGTCTCACTTCATGCAGGACAGTGGGCACCCTGTTTTTATGCAGTGCCAAGACGGGGTGAACTAATGCACAGACTGAGGTCTGTCAGCCTCCGAGGCTCAAAGCATTCCTTGCAACAGTCTTCTGTGTCAAGGTATTGCCATGTGTACAGCACACACTCTGCAACAGCAAGTGGTTTCAAAGTTGGGGGTGACTTCCCAAACTTTCCCGAGGTGTTTGGTGACAGCGTATTTATGCTGACAGCCAAAAAACCTGTTTGTGGTTGTGTGTGTGTGTGTTGTGTGTGTGTGGTTGTGTGTGGGTGGTTGTGTGTGAGTGGTTGTGTGTGTGTGGTTGTGGTTGTGTGGTTGTGTGTGTGTGGTTGTGGTTGTGTGTGTGTGGTGGGGTGTAGGGGTGGTTGTGTGTGGTTGTGGTTGCGTGGTTGTGTGTGTGGTTGTGGTTGTGTGTGTGCGGTTGTGTGTCTGTGTGTGTGTGTGTGTGTGTGTATAGTTGTGTGTGTGGTTGTATGTGTGTGTGGTTGTGGTTGTGTGTGGTTGTGTGTGTGAGTGGTTGTGGTTGTTGTTTGTGGTTGTGTGTGTGTGTGAGCGGTTGTGGTTGTGTTTGTTTGTGGTTTTGTGTGTGTGCTTGTGGTTGTGTGTGTGTTGTGGTTGTGTGTGTAGTTGTGGTTGTGTGTGGTGGTGTGTGTGGTTGTGTGTTTGTGTTATTGTGTGTGTGGTTTTGTGTGTGTGTGGTTGTGGTTGGGGGATTGGGGAGGGCAGAGGTAGGGAAGGAGAACTGAAGGAGGAAAGAAGAGGAAAGGGGATGTAAAATTAGTGAGAAGTGTGCCAGGAAGGCAAAGAGAGAGATAAAGAGAACAGGAGGTTCAGTGGGGGTAGAGTGCGAGAGAAGAGAAAGTGAAGGGGAAGTGAAGTAAAGTGAGGACAGCAGTAGGAAGGTGTCGGATTTAGGAGGGGACTAGATACAGGGAAGGCGAGTGAGGGCATACTAGAGGAAATGAAATGGGATCTAAAGATGATAGAAGGGCGGGGGGAGATGAGTGAACATCGATGGAAAAAGAGGAAGATGGAGGGTGGAGACCTAAAAGGTGATTAGATGAGGCAGGATCGGGAGGGGCGAGTACAGAAAGAGCAGAAGCTGTGGAAGGAGAGAAAAGAAAATAGAAATGGAGAAGCATGGGGAGGGGACAGGAAAGAGATGGGGAGGTGAGAGTATAAAGAGTGGGAGAGAAGGACCAGGAGAAAAGGATGGAAGGTGGAGAGAAGAGGGGGGAATGGCTGAGATAAGGGTGAGGATGTAGGTGGAAGAAAGAAACTAAAAAGAGATGGGAGTGGAATGAGACTGGAGGAGAGGGAGGCTGGAGAAGAGCGGGGCAAGAAATAGATGAGGAGGGTGGGGGGGTAGCGAGGCCAGAGAAGAGGGAGGCTGGAAAGGGGGCGAGAAAGAGATGAGGAGGGTGGGTGGGGGGTAGCAAGACCAGAGGAGAGGGAGACTGGAGAGGAGGGAGGCAAGAAAGAGATTTGGAGGGAAGCGAGGCCAGAGGAGAGGGAGGCTGTAGTGGGGGCAAGAAAGAGATGGGGAGAGGGGAGGCCAGAGGGGAGGGAGGCTGGAGAGGAGTGGGGCAAGAAAGAGAGATGGGGGAATCGAGGCCAGAGGAGAGGGAGGCTGGAGAGGGGTCAAGAAAGAGATGAGGAGGGTGGGGGGGCAGCGAGGCAAGAGGGGAGGGAGACTGGAGAGGAGAGGGGCAAGACAGAGATGGTGGGGGGGCAAGGCCAAAGGGAAGGGAGGCTGGAGAGGAGGGAGCTAAGAAACAGATGTGGAGGGCAGGGAGGCAAGTGAGGCCAGAGGAGAGGGAGGCTGGAGAGGGGGCAAGAAAGAGATGAGGAGGTTGGGGGGGTAGCGAGACCAGATGAGCTGTGAAGCATCCAGACTGTCCTGAAGGAAATAAGGTGCGAGGTCGGGGTGAGGCCAGAAAGAGTTGAGAAGGGAGGATGGAGAGGGGGGAGAGTAGATGAATATGTGGCTGTGGGGACGGAAAACGTGCTAGAAGCGAGCAGGAAGAGAATAAAAGAGGTGTGGAGAAGAGAAGGGTTTTATACAGGTAGAGGGCTAGAAGGACGCTGCAAGGCGAGAAAAGTACATCGGATGATGAGAAAGAGGGGTGAGAGAGAATAGAAGGAGATGAGGACGGATAAGCAGAGGGAGAGAAAATAAGGACAATGAGGCGAGAGTGGAGAAGATAACGAGATACAGATGAGACGATGGCGGTGGAGACGAAAACAATGAGATACGGATGAGAGGATGAGACGGAGGCTGGAGAAGTGAAGGGGGTGGAGGGCGGGAGAAGGGTGGGGGAGCGAGCATAGGAAAAGGGAGAGAAAAGGCTTCCGAGGGAATAGTGGAGAGGAGAAGAGGAAGGCCGTGAGGTGCAGAGGGAAGAGGTGAAAGAATTAAATGTGGAAGCGTAATAAGGGAAGAAAAGAAAGTGAGGGAGGGGGCTCAAGGGTGGGATATTGGAAGAAAAGGGTGGCAAAGAGAAGTGATGGGAAGGAAGAAAGTGGAGGAGAGAACATTAACAGAGAGTGCTACTCTAGAGGGGACACGAGGAAAGGGAGTACATGGCATGAAAAGGGTGTGTGCACACTTAAGAATTTGCACCTGAAGATGCGTAAAGGTGGTGAGAGGGAGAAAATGGAGGGCTGGGGAAGTAATGATGTGGAAGAAGTGAGACGTAGGTTGAGATGGGGGTAGAGGAGTAGGTGCAATGGCATGGTATAAGGAGGGGGAGTGATGTAGGAGAGAAGGAGCGTGAGAGAGTGGTTAAGAGAGGGACGTGTGGTGGTGTGCATCAGGAGGTACTGGGACAAAGGTAGTCAGAGAACGAGGGAAATGAGACAGACCACGTGTAGAAAGAGACAGCAAAGTGGGGAGGATGGTTATAGGATTAGAGGCGGCGCAGGTAGAAATGTGGGGAAAGAGGTGAGACGCGGAAGGACTGTATGGTGCACGCGGGAAGGAGGGGAGGAACAAGGGAGGGGAAGGAATCCCACTAGGTGGAAAGGGGGCAGGAGATATAACGAAAAAGGAAGAACAAAAATGGAGGTTGGATGGGCAAAGGAAGAAAGAGGCGACACGCGAACTGGAATTAATAAAACTAAAAAGGAGGAAACTGGAGGAAACAAGCATTGGCCACGAAAGTGATCGCGATCACGATCGCTGTGAAAGCGAAAGTGATTGCGATGACGCGCTAAAACATTCAACGGATGCGCGCGCAAGCACGCGTGCTTGTTGCGCGTTCTAGCAAGCTGGCTAAAAAGCTGGGGGGAAAATGCTACCGCCGGCCACAGCTTGCGCGCACCCGTGCACATGCACTGCAAGCTGTAGCCGGCTGTAGCACTTTTTGAAGCCCTCACTTAAGGTCTCGCCAGACCAGCGCCCAAGCGCTGGGTCAGGCGAGACCTAAAAAAGAAGGTTTGGAACCAGCCAAGGGTTTATCTTGACAGGTCAAAATGGAAATTTAAAAACTGCACACACAGGCTCTGCAATGTTAGACCTGAGACATGTTTAAAGGGCTACTTAAGTGGGTGGCACAATCAGTGCTGCGGACCCACTAATAGCATTTAATTTACAGGCCCGCAGCACATTTAGTGCCATGTAACTAGGGACTTATAAGTAAATTAAACATGCCAATTGGGTATAAGTCAATCGTAACATGTTTAGAGGAGAGAACACAAGCACTTTAGTACCTGTTAGTAGTGGTAAAGTGTACAGAGACCTACTGCCAGCAAAAACAAGGTCAGAAAAAATGGAGGAGGAAGGTAAAAAGTTTGGGGGAAGACCACCCTAAGGCTGACAGGTCTAACAACCACCATAGTTGGCCAAATGTAGAGAATTTTGCTCTTAAAAAAGAATGAGGTTCCCAGAATTTTCCAAAGCAGGCCTAGTTTTGTTTGGTTCCTACCTGCAACATGGACGGACCATCAAGCCACAGGCAGTTGTGTTTCTTGGCTATCACCTGAGTGGCAAATGCAAGTGGGAACACACAATAGCCTCCTCTCATTCATGTCATCTCCCTTCTCTGCTACTGGTGCAGCAAGCTGAAAATGCTTTGGATAGCAGTGGAAAAGTACCACTGCAACACAGGTGCCCTTTTTAGCCTAGTTTGTTTATTTCTATCATTCACAAGCTTCGCAAATAACAAAACTGAACTAAAAAAAAAATCATTAAGTTATCAGATTGCAAGCTTCACAGATTGCCCTTTCCTATTCTTGAGGCACCTAAACATTAGATGTTGGCTCTGTACTTCAACGAATAATTACGTGAATAGGATACTTTAACAAACAAATTTGAATAGTTGGAAAAAATGTGTGCGGCCTCCGAAGTGTTATGTTATGTTATTCGCTTTTGTAGAGTGCAAACAGATACCCAAATAGTGTTTCCCGGCACTTTAGGTGTAGTGTATGGAAAGATATATAAGGGAAGAGAAATAATATGCAAGTTGGCATACCTGAGAAGCATAGTGATGAAAACAAAACCTGGACGCACGGGAAAAGCATTTCTGGGGCACAAAAATGCAAAAGCAAGGAGAAGTTACAGAAGGAGGAGAGACCGTTGGACTGAAAGGAGCATTGAGAAGGTAGGAAAGAGACATCCAGGATGAGAGAAGAGAAAGTCATGCAAACTCAGAAAATTGGAAATTTAAATTGGTTTCACGTCAAGCACAAGCAGCACTGACAGTCAGAGGAAATGGTTTTAAATAACTTCCACTATGTAGTACAGTGTTCTGTCTGAGTCTATTTATAAATAACTATGATTGTTTCACCCACAGTCGGCATGGTTTTATAAATTGCTAATGGTGTTTTTTATCCCGGTAAATATGTATTTATTTTTGTTGTTTCAAACCCATCTCAATTTTCCTTTTTCCCAAGAATCTTAGCATACATTCTTCTTGTAGTCTTGAATTCTGTTTATATTTTTACCTAATTTTCTCTTTAGAAGGAAGGTGTACTTGAACAAAGATGTATGTCTCTTTATATTCATCATATATGAATTGTGGGTAGTTCCTCCAATGATAGAGTCAGGAGTTGAAGTATCTTTATAACTGCTTGTCCTGGCAGGAGAGTCAGGAGTTAAAGTATCTTTATAACTGCTTGTCCTGACTGGAAAATGTAGGGAAAAAAAGGGCCTACATCAGCAGTTTTGGAACGCCTCAGGTCCAAAACATAACAGGTATTTATCCCGGCCCTCTTGATGCAAACAAAACTCCATCTGAAGTTGCAACATCATACTACCACTATCAACACTAACCTCTGACCACTCTGGGGCCTTGTGATGTATGTAATACTCCATCTGGGGCTGCAGCACCCAAACCGCATAATGAAGATGAAACTAGGTTTCTGCTAAGAAGCCCAACCCTCAGGAAAATCATGAAACCCCATCTTGGGCTTCAACAACCAAGCCACATAAAGAGCATGAAACCTGGTTTGATGCTACAAAATCTATAGCTCAGGATTTAAGTGAGACTCCATCTTTCATTTTGAGGCTGTAGGACACAATCCTCATAATGGACACAAACCCCCAGTTGATGCTGCAGCACACAATCTGCAATGATGAACATGAAAGTCGGTCTCAAGCAACCGGGCCCAAACCACATGAGGTGCACGAGGCTCCATCTACAGCAGGTCTGCAAAGCTCTACATGTAGCTAAGATTTCATCGGAGACTACAACACAGGTCTCTGTTTCTTGTGTGCTCTTCTGTGGTTTTGTAGTACGTTCAAACCACTAGTTTTTCTAATACATCTACCTCATGTTTAAATAGATTCACAGACCATGCATTTTACATTTTCAAACCCTTTTTGACAAGGCTTGTCCATTCTAACTGTTGAGTGTCCTTCCTGCAGACTGTGGACACTGCAGCTCAATGTAAACATGCTTTGAACTAAATATGGGAAAACGGAATTGCACGCACACACTGCATATCTTATAGGGGTGTAACAAGACAAGAAGTTTCAGAAGCACCTTGCCAGGGGGTAGTGGAGTATTTTATGTTTCAGCGTAAATATAAACATGTCGGTTAGGAACTCTATGGGGTCAAAGCTAATGACATCCCAGTAGACACCATTATCCCTATTCCCTCTATTTAGAGTCAGCATCGTTTTGCAGAAAAAAAATGATTTTAAATGATCACATAAGATCCTAATACATGGACGAGAAAGATCTGAGTCTGTGCTTTGTCTCAAAGGAATACCTAATACAGCACATCCTGAATAATACATAAATACCATAAATGGAGTACACATTTCCGGCAATGTGCGGTAGATATGACTCACTCCTTTATAAGATGGCTTTACTGGGACAGGTGTTGAATCAGCATGGCTGAAACACGCGGGCCACCACTACAAGTCCCAGCGGTTGCTTTCAATCTTACAGGGGATGAACAATTTTCATAAAAAAGATCTTTGAAGCTTAGTAGCTTGTTTGTCATTAGGAAGAAATCTATTTTGCAACCCTGCAAAAATTATGATGTGCCTGCTTACATGTAAAACATTATAAAATGCTTTGTCAAATGCTTAGCCTATGCGGCAGAAAAATAAGCAGAAACGAGTATTGCGTTTGTATTAACTGTGCAGAACAAATCTCCACAAGGTCAGAGTCTGTGTCTTGAAGTAGTCACTAGCTATGGTTGGGAAGGGAGATGCAGATAGGAGGTAGGGCATGGGGCAGTTGTGATGTCTGACAGCTGCAACAGTGCTGAGATTTGTTGCAAAGTTTGGCAGACTCAATAATTGCAAAGCTGACACTGTTTAACAAAAAAAGGGGCCATGCATTGCCCCAGGAATGTCCTGATCCCAGAATTCCAAGGGGGGTGTTGGAAACTATGTTACTGGTTGAGAGGGGTGAAGCCCCACTGAAGCAGCACCCACAGTCCCTGTATGGATTAGACACAAGCAAACCCCAAGTAACATGTGCTTGACATGTCCTCTGGTAGTTTGGCACAAAAGCAGTTAGGCTTAATTTAGAGACAATGTGTAAAGTATGTATGCAGCACTTAAAATAGCAATCAAGTGCCTTGGGCCATCTGCACTGACCTGCTTGCAGTCGTTTGTGGAGGGGCTGCCTTTGCCGCTGGGCTGCTGGGCTGCTGTTGAGACCGAGGAGGGGAGTAGTGCAGGACTACATCTCCCAGGAGCGCCTGTGGACCTCCAGGTGTGTTGCTGCTGCCCCCCGCCCACAATCAATCAATTAAAACCTCACGGAACCCGCTGACGCGGGTCCCGCTTCGTGACTTGGGCCATCTGCACTGACCTGCTTGCCGTCGTTTGTGGAGGGGCTGCCTTTGCCGCTGGGCTGCTGGTGAGACCGAGGAGGGGAGTAGTGCAGGACTACATCTCCCAGGAGCGCGTGTGGACCTCCAGGTGTGTTGCTGCTGCCCCCCCGCCCATTGGTCAATGTGTCTCTTTAACTCCGCCTCACTTCCCGCAGCGCGGGACGCACGCGGGCGGCGCCGGGCTAAGCCCGGGCAAAGGGCGGGCCGTCTGAGGCCGTCCGAGGGTGATCGAGGACGGGACGGGCCACATTATTGTCATCTGCGTTTCTGTGTCACTACCATCGGGACTGAGACCTCACAGGTATTGCTGTTGTCTGAGATTATTGACGATTTGCGCCACTAACACTTGACTCAAAACCAGGTTGTGTTATAGCATAGTGGTATTATGTCCAAACAAAAAAACTCTTCGATGTCGAACACCATGGACAACTACCTGGTACAGATTGTCAGCAAAATCAATAATGATAGGAGGGTGTCACTGGGGTTAAATTGTTTGTCCAATCCCCCATTGTCGATTCCCCTGTCTGATTCACTGTTGGATTCTTCTTCACAGGCTATTAGTAGTACTGCCACCGACATAGTGATCTTAGATAGTGATAACTGTGAACCAAGTGTGCCCTTAGCCCTTAATTTGCCATCCAATCCTGTTTTAGATCTAGTTGAGGATGCTGAAGTGGCACATCCCCAGTCTCCTGCCCTTCCCCTGAGAAGCAGGGTAGTTAGAGCATGCAGGAAATCCCAGACCAAAAATAATGGGACTCGTTTAGGAAGGAAAAGGGTAACTACCATAAATAAAAGCACGAATAAAGAAGAGGCACCAGGGTCACATGTTAACAAAGACCCTGAGAATGAGCTATCTGCAAAAATTGTAAACATGATCGATACCAAAATAGAAAGTATTATTATACCTTTGGTAGCTAAAATCGATCACCTTACGGCAGAGGTAGTTAGATTGAGTGCTATAATAAACAGGCCAGTGGAAGAAGTAATACCTTTGGCACCAAATTTATTCCAAATATGGTGCCCTCTAGCGGTGGAGTAAGTGCTACAGCAAAAGAGATAGTTAATGTCCCACTTCAGCAACCTACATCTAATAAAAAATTTCAGAAGGTAACTACAGCTAGCCATAATGCCCCACTTCCAGTAAGCGATCAATTTCAATGTATCATTGAGGCCCATCCCCTTACATTGGTTCTTGCTAATGTTCCTACCCTGTCGGCTGACAAAGCAGAGTCTACATCTTCTTTGATTAGCAAATCTTTGCACTGGATGGTAAATAATATGAAGATGTCCCCTTGGGGCGAGCAAAAACTAGCAGGGGAAATAATTATGGCAAGAAGAGTCTCATGGTTAGGGCACAACCCCAAAAAATTTAAAGGAGACTGTGTGGTTCTTAACTTTTCTAATCCAGAAGTCCTCCCCAATGTTCTGGGTAACATATTTCCCCCCCAACGAAGGCAAGGTGCTATCATCCCATTAACTCTAAAATATTTTTACTATAAGAGAAGCAGAGATGTCTATCGAGCGATATTGAGGCCAGGGAGGACTCCGGTCCCAAGCATAGGGGGTAGGAGTGACTCCATTAGTAAGTGGAACATTAGCCTAGAAAATAGGTTTGGGGTTTTGTCAGACTTAAATGACTGTGACTGACTTGATGGGGAAACTAGTCCAGTGAATAAGAATATAGTACTGTCTGATAGTTTGACTGCCCTTACAACTTCCGTTAGCAGTCGAGAAAACGGGGTAGTAGGTAACCTTAGAGAAATTCAGACAGATGTAATCGAATCACATGGGCTAACATTCCCCAGTATCCCTGAAAGTGCAAGTTTAGGATCCAATGTGTTAGTAAATGTTTCACTGGGCCTTCCATGCATTAATGCTGATCATGTGAATAGGACAGTTGGCGAGATACAAGGCCCATTGACTAAAGAACTCCTTTGTCTTCCTGTAATTGAATCAGGATTGACTTTCTTATCCTGGAATCTTGCAGGAATAGCCAACAAGCTGCATTCTATTGCTTGGTGCAGCTTTGTTGACCAATTCGACATAATTTTATTCCAGGAATCGTGGTCTCTGGTCCCGGTTTTCCGCCCTGGATTTCTTAACTTTTATATACCTGCTACTAAAAAATCCAAAGGTCGCCCATCAGGTGGTTTAATAATTTGGATGCGCCAATCATTATGTTGTAAAATTAACCAACAGAGCCTCCCATCTAATGATATATTGTCATTAAATCTTATCTGGCCCAATGGCCAGGGAATGGCCATTTTCAACATTTATGCAAGAGGGATGGTTGGAGGAACCTTGTCTGATGTGACAACTGCTTTGGATTACCACCTCTCAGCACTTCCATCGGAGATGTTAATAATCGTAGGAGGAGATTTTAACACGACATTTGAGCCCCTTGGCCCTGAGGACCAGTTTCTTGCTGCTGAAGAGGATAATAGGTGGGGTATTCCCCAGCTGGATCTTCCCCCAGTCAAGAGATGGTCAGCCGCAGCCATTCAACTCAAAGCACTCTGTCTGGAGAGAGGGCTCAGAGCCGCTAATGGGTGCACTCGGTCAGATCGCCAGGATGCAAGTACATTCGACAAAGGCAGGTCCTCTAGTCGTATAGATTACTTCCTGGTGGATATTAGAGTTTGGTACAGACTGAACGACATGACTATATATCCACGGGATGAAAGTGATCATAATCCCCTGTGTTTGGAACTACAAACTCCTAATAGGTCTAGAGAACCCAAAATCGGAGGGGAGAAAACTACCCTGGACATTATCGTATCAAATAATATGCGACATGTCAAATGGGATAGATTTATAGAGAAGTTGGAAAATTTAGAGGACCTTAAAAAAGTGACCATTGACGAAGTGGCCAACCTAAGTTCCCAATTGACTAATAAAAATTTCTCTTTAATCATACTTGAGGCCCACACCATCTTCTTCTCAAAACTCCAAGGGTTTTTTATGAAGTCCTCTAAGGCTGGTAAAGCTAACAAGAGAAATCCACCTGAGGTGGGATGGTTTAATAAAACTTGTAAAATAGCTCGCCAGAATTTGAGTGCAGCCCTTAGATCAAGAAATATGGAAGATGTGAGATTAGCTAGGAAGTTATATAGACAAGTGCAGTTAGTGGCTAAGAAAGAGTGGGATGAGGAGCAGTGGCAAAATCTGAAACATGCCTACCTGGCTAAAGACCAAAAACAATTTTGGGCCGTAATAAAGTGGGATAGAGGTGGGATTGCACCATCACCCCAAAATAACGTGGCAAAAAATCAATGGGTAGATTTTTTTAGACCACAGTATGCTTCTGTCTTATCTGAAGGAGAGCACTCACTCCCCCCTACCATCTATTTTCAAACGCAGGTGTTCTCGATCAAAGATGTTAATCTAGCTTTAGATAGTGTAACTGGGGGCCGAGCTCCTGGAATGGACGGGATACCTGCGGATGTGTTTTTAACTGACAGACCAACTTGGTGTCAATATTTTCAATGGCTAGCTAATTCAGTAGCCATGGGTGCACCTATTCCCCCTTCATAGAAAGGGGCGGAAATAATTCTGGTTTATAAAAAAGGGGATAAATCACTACCAAGTAACTATAGACCTATTAGTCTTATAGATTCAGCCCAAAAGCTGATAGGTCGACTAGTGCAAAATAAGTTACAATCTTGGGTTGAAGAAAATCACATTTTATCCCCGTACCAAGCTGGGTTTAGACCTTGCACTAGCTCTGTTGACCAGGTTTTCTATTTTTTAGCTCTTTACTGGAGGAATGTGAAGCTGACTAATGGGACCCTTTATGCGGTCTTTATAGATCTGAAGTCAGCTTTTGACCTAGTGCCTCGCTCTAAACTCTGGAGGGTTCTCGATGACGCAGGAATGGCCCCAGAACTACTAACGCTACTTGTCCGCTTGCATGAGAATAATTATGCACGAATTAGATGGGGAAGCCAGGGGGAGATGACTGACCCATTTCCTGTTGAGCGTGGTGTTCGACAGGGATGTGTCTTGGCGCCCACGTTGTTCTCCTTGTACATTAATGGCATAGTTGACCATCTTGGATGTTCCCCCACGGATGCCCCTGTATTGGCAGGGTCCCGAGTGCCTGTTTTCATGTTCACGGACGATACGCTGATAGTTTCGCGAACACCAAGTGGGCTACAGAAAGCATTAAATGTATTTGCCGATTTTTGTCAAGAACGTGGCCTTGAGATAAATACCTCCAAAACTAAGTTTATGTGTTTAAATCAGCGGCAAAATTTTAGAGGAGTTATTAAACTCAATGGCATCCCGCTGGAACAGGTCGAGGCTTTTACATACCTAGGAATATCCCTTCAGAAGAACATGAAATGGACAAACCATATTGATATGGCTGTTTTAAAATTTCATCAGTTAGCAGGTGCAATTGTTTCTAAACATAAATCTTCTTTGACTAAACCCATTACTCCCGCCCTGGAAATTTATAATATGAAAGTTATCAGTGCCTCCTTGTATGGTTCGGAACTATGGGGTTTTGCCAATCTAAACCAATTAAGGTTGGCTGAAAATAAGTTTTTACGCTGCCTAACAGGTGTTCCCCAAAGTACCCCAATGATTCCGCTTAAATATGATTTAGGCAGGAAAAAAGTAGAGGATTTGGTACGATTACGCCCACTCCTTTATTGGCGACGGATCATGGCAACTCCAGAACTAGCACATTATGCCATAGCCCTGAAAGACATTATCTGACCGTTTCCATTCCATCTTATGGCTTAAAGAAATTAGAGATCTGCTTATAAAATTGGAATTAGGGCATTTATGGAATGACTTAAATGGTTCAAGTTTCCCATCAAAGTCAATTCTCAAGAAATTGTACTGGGACATGACCCTGACATCTGCCTCTAGCTCTGGCCAAAATTCCAACCTGACTGGTCGCTTTTTTGACATTAAATCTATACCATCTTGTGAGGCCTTTTGGGATATTATAGAGAGGCCCATTGACAGGAAACTGTATTTCCAGTTTAGAATTGGGTCTCTCCCTGTAAAAGCTTTTACCCATAGATGGTCATCTACCCAGGATGATAAATGTCCCTATTGTCTAGATCTGATTGAAGACCCAGGTCACTTGCTGTTTGTGTGTCCATTGTATATTGCTTCACGCCATAGGTGGTTAAAACCAGTATGTTCAAACTTGGGAACACGTAGTTACAAGGAAGCCTTAAGAATACTCGAATCTGATTGCACTCCTTGTTTGGCTATTGCTGTCGCAAAATTTTTGGGGTGGGCATGGATATTACGCCTTCGTACCCTAAAATCCCTTGAAGCTGGTCATTGAATGCTTGATACCAAATGATGTTTAATCAATTTTAAAAATCATTATCTTATCTCTTAAATAGATTTTAATTATTGATGTTTTTTTTTTTTAAAGTTATTCGCCAGCATCATGATTTAATGTATTTTTAAATATTGTATTTTAGTATAGTATTTATGATATTGTTAGGATGTTAATTGCTTTTATGACATGCTGTCGAATAAAGCTTTTGAAACTTGACTTGCAATCAAGTGAAAACACAAATAAGAAATATCACACAACAATTTAGAAAGCAGAGTAAAACTAAATAAATTATTTGAGACCAAAATTACAAAAATTCAATCAGTAAAACCGGAGATAGGCAATTTCAAAGGTTTAAGTGAACAACAGGGAAGCACATAGCACCAACTGTGATTATCTGGTCACCGGACCAGGACAAAGTCACAAGTTCAGGCCAACTGCCATAGATTATTGGTCTGATACAGAGCCCAAGCTAGGCCTGCTGAACAAAGTATCTTAAATCTTGGTTGTGGAGCGTTGCAATATCCTGCTGTGAAGATGCTTTGTGCAGCAACGGTTCTGCGGTGCTGTGACACTGCGATACAAAGTCCTGCATCATCCTCTAGGTTACCGGCAGTGAGGGGCTCGCAATGCAAAATCCTGCATCAGAGATGCGGCACACTTTAGTGGTTCTGAAGAAGCTGCAATGCTGCGATGCAGAGTCCTGCATAGTCGTTGAGGATGCTTTTGATGAGGGTCTTGCATTGCAAAGGCCTGTGTCGAGGTTGCGTTGCGCAAAGGTGGTTCTGATGAGACTGTGATATGAGATGCATTGTGCAACGTTGGTTCTGACCACAGGACTACATCTAGCCTGGCAGACCATTGCATTGCAGTAGGGAAAAAACAATGTAAGACTTGTGCAATACCAGGACATGTAAAACTTGAATATGAATGTCCAACTTTACATGCACACTGTGACTTATATATATTTAAACTGATGGCTTAGGACTGGCAAAAGGTTTACTTTGTCAGGTCAAAATGGCAGTTTAAACTGTACACCCAGTTGGAAATACAGTCCTGAGACATGTTTAAAAGGCTACTTAAGTGAGTGACACAATCAGTACTGCAGGCCAATGAGTAGCATTTACTTTAAATGCCCTGGGTACACGTAGTACCACTTTACTATGGAATTACAAGTAAATTAAATGTGCCAATTGGGTGTAAGCTAATAATTTCAACATTTTTATAGGAGAGAGAATACACACTTTAGCACTGGTTAACAGTAGTAAAGTGCACAGAGTCCCAAGGCCAGCAAAACAAGATCAGCAAAAATGGAAGAGTGAGGCAAAAAGTTTGTGGAAAGACCATCCTAAGGCTTACAGGTCTAACAGCGAGACATCTAGGATTGAGGAAGGAAGAGGATGTAGCAGAGAGGATGCAAATGTCATCTCTACTATCACCTGCATGGCAGCTGAATAACAAAATGATAGCAACTCAGGAACGTCATCTACTTTCCAAAATCCTAGAAGTCCTTCCTGAACCAAGGAATGGAGAAGGAGAGTCCCTGCAGCCTTATGTCTCACCTACATTGGGCAGGACGTCTCTTTGTAACAATGGGACAGCTAGGTGGCTCTGCAAGTGTAATTAAATATTCACCAAATCAAAGAAAATTGAGAATCTAGACAGGTGTAACCTTTTATAAAGAGAAGCAAAGTACAACGGAAATAACAAAGGGCTGAAATGTAAATGTTTCAGCCATGGTGGAGAAATTAATTAATTGCCACTTGATATGCTTCAAGTTTATTGGTTTTCCAATAAGGTAGGATTTTTCTTTTCATCATATATGCAGAGTTGGCTCTCCTGTCAGATGTGTCCGAAATATGATTGACTTGCCCGATCCAATTGGGAACTAAGGGGCATATCAGCAAGCAGGCATTACAAAATGATCGCCGCTTTTGCGTCCCTTTTCGGACGAAAAGTGGCGATAGTTTTATTGCCTTATCTCCATTTTCCTTAACGCCCATCTTTGCATCTATAATGAGATACAAAGTGGGCGTTCCTCCCCAGGATAATGGGAGAAATGTCCCTAAGCAACATTTCTCCTATTATCAAGCCTCATGCAAAGCAGCATAGCGACAGGAAAAGTAGCGATAACCTCTGTTATCGCTACTTTCCTTACGCCTGCTTTGAAACTGACTTAGCCATGATATCCTACGGAAGGTGGATATCATGGCTAAGTGTGTGAGGCCCTATCAGCAAGCTATCGCCAAACTTCGTGGGATTATCGCTGGGTTTCCAGCGATAATTACACGTTTGGCAGTTAGCGCTAGGATGTTTATCGCTTTTGAGATAAGCGTTGCTAATAGCACGCTATCTCAGCGATAAAAATCCACGCTAGCCGGCGATAATTATTCTAGCGCTAAGTGCGCTTAGCGATAATTGTCGCCAGTTGTTGCTGATATGCCCCTAAGTGATGGAGGCCTGAAAGATTGATCATGATTCCTGACATGCTGGTCCACTTCAGGTTCTCAGAGGCAGTTGTAGAGTAATTTGATTTTTGTAAAGGAATAAAATGTTAAACTGGTTCTGGTAGCTTAAGATGTGGATTAAATCCACTTGTCGAATGACGTTTTTCTCAAAACTATGTATGTTGCACAAGTTACAACACAGACAAATACAAATATTTAAAAAATAAAACTGGTGAAAGGTTCAGTCTGGTGGGCGTGGCTCCTATCCTCCCTGAGTTATTTGAATCACATGGAGAAGATTCCATCTAGTAGTGTGACCAGACTGCAAAACTAAGAATTGGGAATTCTAATCTTGGCTTCTTCACTTGACCAATTTGTGCTAGTTTATGCAAATCTCTTTTTCAAGGAGCCTTCCAATGTCAAAACAAGAGCGCTTGGAAACATTAAGAGCTAGATAGAATCCTGTCACATTCATTTAAACACAGTATAACCAAAGCCCTCCAAGCTAGACTCCCCCGCGACACTGGATTACATTTTGCCAAAAACGCAGCTGATTTCCCAGGATCATATGTGGATTTTGTAGAAGAGCGCAATCCACCATGCTGGCAGTGCTTTTCAAGTTACAAACTTTTGTTTACCTTTTCTTGCCTTTGAGTTTGCAGTGCAGCACAGGATTAAAAAGCCACATCTTAATGAAAAGGTTGAATACGTCAAAGAGCAGAGACTGTAGCCTCAGACCACTGGCAGAATGGCAGGCCAGATGCCACCTAAGTCAGTGTAACTTTGCAAACATGTTGCTTTTTGACTGAAACTGCTCTTGTGACATTCAATAAATCTCCACAGAAAACAAAATCCCCTTTACTGTATTTCTCCCCTTCACTGTATTCATACGTATGATGTCTTTGCTTATATCTTTATGCATCCGCATGTCCTGCGATGTAGTGCAATTGTTTCTTTTCCTTTGTGTATGTAAAGCGCTCTAATACCCATGGGTCTAGCTAGAGCTATATAAAACTTTATAAGTAAAAGTGATGAATAAATAAATAAATAGATCATTTTGAACAACTGCGTTTCTCCTGTTCCTTAAAGTAATGCAAACGTATCAAACTGTTCTTTGCTCAGAGCTTTAGGAACCCTCCCATATATAACTATGAATTAGCTTTTTAACCCCTTCGCTGCTAAACCTTCCCCCCCCCGTACTAAGCCTTTTTTTGGCTATTTGGGGTAGTTCGCGCTTAGGCCCCTGTAACTTGTTGACCACATAAGGTATCTACGCCAAATTTGGGTCCTTTTTTTACAACATCATGGGAATTCTAAAGGTACCCAGGGTTTCTGGATTCCCCTGGAGGAGACCCAGAAATTAGCCAAAATACAGCAAAATTTGTTTTTTGGGGGAAAAATGGGAAAAAAGGGCAACAGATGAAAGCGTCTGGTTTTTCCCCTGCAAATGGTATAAAAAAAGGGGTTGTGGTGCTGAAATCACCATCTTCCCAGCTTTCCAGGACAGGCAGACGTTTGTCAGAAAACCGAAAGTTTTTACACAGTTTTGGCATTTTTCTGGGACATAGCTTATTTTTGCTATTTTTTGTGCTTTCAACCTCCTTCCAGTTAATAGTAGAAATGGGTATGAAAGCAATAATGGATCCTGGAAAGCTATACATTTTAGAAAAGTAGACAAAATTCTGAATTCAGCAAGGGGTCATTTGTGTAGATCCTACAAGGTTTCTTTTTATTTTTTTATTTTTTTTATTATTAAATACCTGGTTTGATAACAATATATACATTTATATAATAGACAATCTGACATAGCTTAATTTTTACATTGATGGTCATAAATAATACATAATACATAATCAGGTGTTTAGTGATTCCATTAAATATAAAATACAAGAATATATATATTAGGAAGGCAGTTAGTTCATAAATGTTAAACTAACATTTAAAAAAATCTAGATACAATCTGTATGCAGCTCTACCCTACCATTGGGAGTTCCTCCACCTCTTCAGAGGAGCCCATATTTCCAACCCCAACTCCCTCATCTTCCTTCCCCTACGACTGTATAGAGCAGCTTCAATATTATGTATCCCAAGTAGTCTAGATAGCCACAGTTGAAACGTAGGGGCCATGGCATCTTTCCAACTTCCTGCTAACATTAAACGCAAGACAGCCAGACATAAAAACACAAAGGCTTCCTCCTCCGTCTTCAGCCCCAGGTTACTGTCAATACCTGTTATCATTAGGGTTGGGGATAGGTTGATCTTTCTACCTAGCAGCCCCTCCAAAAACTTTTCAATCTCTTCACAAATTATACTCAATTTATTACATTGGTAAAACATGTGGATCAAATTGGCGGGTCCCTCCACACACCTTGGGCATTTATCATCTTCCCTTTTATTCCACTCATATAGTTTGGAGGGTGTATAATATAAGTTAACTATGGTTTTGTAATGTTGTGACTTTAAATTTGTGGAGCGAAAGATTTTCCCTGCCATTTGCAATGCTTTGTCCACATCAACATCCGGATCATCTAGTTTCTGCATCCAGGAAGCCTCAACCTTTTCAATGTCATCTTGTAAACTTGATAACAGGGTGTTATATACCACTTTAATTTTAGTCCCCCCACCTAAAATATAGTCAAGCTCCTTGATTCTACCGCCTGGACATATCCTTGGTCTGATACCCATTAAAGTATTACGTATTTGTAAATATTTAAAGCCTTGATTATCTTGTATACCAAATTTCTGTTGAATAATGCCGAAGTCTAACATTTGCCCACCTTTCCAGATATCCCCTATACTTGTCACTCCTTGTTGTTCCCAGACTTTCCCCATTCTATCATAGCTGAGTTGGGGAAAAGGACTTGAATTCCAGAGGGGGGTATAATAGTTTATTTTAGGTATTCCTATTAAGCTACAGAACCGATTCCAGACCTTCCAGGCACTATCCATCAATTTATATCGTGATTTTTTATAATATCTTTTATCCGTTCTCCGTAACAGGAATCCTATGGCTTCCCTGCCCAACATTAATTCATAAATAGATGGTAATTCTGAGCTGCCATATAAGTTGTCTGTATGATGTTTGGCCGATTCAAATAGTGTTGCCATTTGACTAATTAGACACGAATAATGGTAGAATCTAATGTTAGGCATAGCAAGTCCCCCCTTTTCCTGCGGCTGCGAGAGATATTTCATAGATCGTCTTATTTTGCCGTACTGCCAGATAAAGTTCATAAATGTTGCCTCTATTAATTTCATTAAGCCTTCCTCAATCATATATGGAATAGATCGAAAGAGGTAGAGTAATTTTGGGAGCATAGTCATCTTCAATACATTGACTCTACCTATTATTGTCAGATGTAAAGCGTCTATTCTTTTTAAATCCACCGTCATACTTGCTAATAACGGATCAAAATTATCTTTAATAATAGCTTCCGGTACCGGGCTCACTCTAACCCCCAAATATACTGCAGAATCGATTCGTCTTTCGTCGTTCATTATAATATTACTTGTACACACTATCTGTGTCTTACTATCATTTAGCAAATATCCGGAGCCTCGTCCAAATTCATTAGCGATCTCTTTTATACTATTCATAGCCCGGCCTGGTTCAGGGGTTAATATTGCAAGATCATCAGCATAGGCCAATAGTTTGGTCTCAAATCCATTACTAACCACTGGTCTAATATTATCACATCCTATTAATCTTTGAATTAATGGGTCTATATATAGGGCGAAAAGAATAGGTGAACAGGGGCATCCCTGACGTGTCCCCCTGGATATAAATATTCTTTCCGAACTTATACCCATTAATTGAATTCTCGCCGTCGGTTCAGAGTACATGGCCTTAATAGAGCTTATTATTTTAGGCCCAAAACCTCTATATTCCAATATCCCCCAAAGATATTTCCATGTGACACGATCGAAGGCCTTTTCTGCATCGAGAAGGATCAAGGCCATCCGTCCACCCGTGGCAGCCTGCATATCAAAAAGTGAAATAACCCGCCTGATATGTTCTGTGGTCCCACGACCCGGAATAAACCCATGCTGCCACGAGGAGACAAGTCCGCCTATGATCCTTCCGAGCCTTTTGGCCACAACCTTTGCGTAGATCTTAGTGTCACTATTAATGAGGGATATAGGGCGATATGAAGCCGGGTTCTCTGGGGGCTTCCCTTTTTTATGTTGGTTTCTTTCCATGAGTCCGGGATTACCCCGGAGTTCATTATACCGTTAAATAAATCCAGTAATATACTAACGATCTCATTCTGTATATATTTGTATACCTCTAGCGGAATGCTATCGGGCCCAGCAGCCTTCCCAGTACGTAAATCTTGTATTGCTTCTGCAACCTCCCCTTTTTCAAAATCTTTCTCCAGTGCCGCTAAATCTTGACTGCCTAGACGTGGGCCTAAGTCTAGCTGACCCATTAATCTGTTATTATTCTCACGCTCTTCTTTCTTCCCTTTAGCTGAAAAGCTTATTGTTTCCCCTCTAAGAGCTGCCTTAAATGCATCCCAAACAGTGTTTCGGGATGCACTATAGCGATTCATATTAAAATACTCCTGGGTCCACTCCCTAATATGCTCAACAAAACTGGGATTAGCGAGAAGCTTCCTCCCAAATGTCCATTTTGTTTGTTTGTTTCCTATTCGGGCTATCTACCAGAATCTCCATAATTAATGGGTTATGGTCCGACAAAATTTTTGGAAGCTTCTCAATTATAACATTCTTAATTTCAGAGCTAGAAATCAAAAAATAGTCTAATTTAGTATATTTATTAAATGGATGGGAAAAATATGTAAACCCAGGTTCATTTGGTTTCTTATTCCCCCAAACATCTATCAGCTCGTGTGAATCCCTTAGTGCTTTTAATGCGCGATATACCTTAGGTTTACGGCCTGTATACGATCCTACAAGGTTTCTTTACGGAAACTAACAGTTGAATATAGGAAAAATTTAAAATTAGTTGAAAAAAACATTTTTGCCAACATTTTCACCTGTAACTTCTTCTAATTATGACAGCTGTTTGTAAGCAATATACCATTACATCAACTAGAAATCTTATTGTGGTGATATATAGGACTTGCAGGTTCACCAAGAACCCGATGAACCCAGAGCCAATAACTGAGCAGCGACTTGCAATGTTTTTTCATTATGTTCCGGGTATTTAGCAATTAATTATATACATGGAAAAATCGATATGCAAGACACCTATGGATTTCTGAAAATGGAACAAAATATAGAGATTAGAAACAGTGTGTGGGTTTGGTAGGTTTCCCTAGCTTTCCGTAAAGCACGGGGCCAAAAACCCAGGTGACCCCCCTTGAAAACCAGGTCATTTTGTGATAGGCAATTTTGATGTTGCCTCAATATGTTTTGGGCCCTTGCCTGTCGCGGGTACTTGGGCCTCCCACACGAGTGAGGCACCATTTTTATTGGGAGACCTGGGGGAACGCTGGGTGGTAGGAAATTTGTGTCAGCCCGGTGATGCCACAACTTTCCCACACAAAAATGTGTAGAAAAAGTGATTTGTTTCAGCTAAATTTGAGATTCGCAGGGGATTCTGGGTAAGAAAAAGTTGAGGGATCCACGCAAGCCATTCCTCCCTATAATCCCTCGGGTGTTTAGTTTTCAGAAATATGTGGGTTTGGTATGTTTCCCCAGCTGGCCGCCGAGCACAGGGCCAAAAACCCAGGTGACCCCCTTGCAAAACCAGGCCCTTATTGTGATAGGCAATTTTGATGTTGCCTCAATACGTTTTGGGCCATTGCCCATTGCGGGTACTCGGGCCTCCCACACAAGTGAGGCACCATTTTTATCGGGAGACCTAGGGGAACGCTGGGTGGTAGGAAATTTGTGTCAGTCCAGTGATGCCACAACTTTCCCACACAAAAATGTGTGGAAAAAGTGATTTTTTCAGCTAAATTTGAGGTGGGCAGGGGATTCTGGGTAAGAAAACGTTGGGGGATCCACGCAAGCCATACCTCCCTGAAATTCCCTCGGTGTCTAGTTTTCAGAAGTGTGTGGGTTTGGTAGGTTTCTCTAGCTGGCTGGCGAGCACAGGGCCAAAAACCCAGGTGAGCCCCCTTGGAAAACCAGGCCCTTTTGTGATAGGCAATTTTGATGTTGCCTCAATACGTTTTGGGCCATTGCCCATTGCGGGTACTTGGACCTCCCACACGAGTGAGGCATCATTTTTATCGGGAGACCTGGGGGAATGCTGGGTGGTAGGAAATTTGTGTCAGCCCGGTGATGCCAGAACTTTTCCACTCAAAAATGTGTGGAAGAAGTGGGGTTTTTCAGCTAAATTTGAGGTTTGCAGGGGATTCTGGGTAAGAAAACGTTGGGGATCCATGCAAGCCACATCTCACTGGAATCCCCCGGGTGTCTAGTTTTCAGAAATGTGTGGGTTTGGTAGGTTTCTTTAGATGGCCACCGAGCCCAGTGCCAAAAACTCATGGGACCCCCCTTGAAAACCAGGTTGGTTTGTGATAGGGAAATTTGATGTCGCCTCACTAGGTTTTGGGCCCTTGCCTGCCGCGGGTACTTGACCCACCCTTGCGAGTGAGGTACTATTTTTATCGGGAGACCTGGGGGAATTCTGTGTAGAAGGAAATTTGTGGATCCACGCACATTCCAGAACTTTCCCACAGCAGAATTGTGAGGAAAATTTGTTTTCTTTTTACAAAGTTTGAGGTTTGCAAGGGAGTGTGGGTAACAGAACCTGGCGGGAGCCAGACAAGACACCCCATCCTGGATTCCCTTTGGTGTCTAGTTTTAAAAAATGTACAGGTTTGCTAGGTTTCCCTATGTGCCAGCTGCGCTATAGCCCAAAATCCACAGGTAGGCACATTGCTAAACAAATGTCGGTGCTTAGTGGGCTTTCTGTCGCCCTGGGGAGAATCGGGGGAGGGGGGTTCACCCTGAAATGTCCCCAGGGAGGGCAGAAAGACTGTGGCTATTTTTGTGGGGGTGGGGGCATTGGTATGTCGATTTTAGGCAGCCCACACCCCCACGCATAGAGAAGTCAGCGTAATCGCTGGCGCCTAATGGGCTTTCTGCCGCCCCGGGAGCAGATCAGGGGCCACTGCCCCATCTGCCCTCCCGGGGGGCGGAAAGACTGGAATTTCTCCGGGGAGGTATTGTCATGCCCATTTTGGGCAGCCCCTACCACTACACGAATAAAAAAAAATGTCCCTGGTTTCTAGTCGGCTTTCTGTCCCCCCGGGGGGGCAGATTGGGGGCTGCTGCTCCCATCTGCTTCCCGGGGGGCAGAAAGGCTGTAATTTTGGTAGGGGTGGGGGCATTGGTATGCCCGTTTTGGGCGGCCCCTCCCTAATTAAAATTAACCCCCAAAAAATCCCTGGCGCCTAGTGGGCTTTCTGCCCCGTGGGGCATATTGAGGGCTACTGCTCTCATATGCCCCCCGGGGGGGTGGAAAGGTTGTAATTGTGGTGGGGGTTGGGGTCATTTGCATGCCCGTATTGTGCAGTCCCCACCCTAATTACATATGGTAATACAAAAATCCCTGGCGTTAAGTGGGCTTTCTGCCCCCGGGGGGTAGATTGGGGGCTTCTACCCCATCTGCCTGCCAGGGGGGACAGAAAGGCTTTAATGGTGGTGGGGGTGGGGGCATTGGCGTGCCTGTTTCGGGCAGCCCCCACCCTAAAAAGAAATGCGCAAAAAAATATCTCTGGTGCTTAGTGGGCTTTCTGCCCCCCCCCCCCCGGGGGGGCAGATTGGGGCTACTGCCCCATCTGCCCCCAAGGGGGGACAGAAAGACTGAATTATGCCATTTTTTATGGGGGAGCGAAGGCCCTTGTCCAAGGGGCCACTCCCCCCTCCCTGGTGTCTAGTGGGTGGATCCCTGCTTGGGGATCGCCCTCCTGGGGTGATCCCCAAACAGGGATCCAGTGGGGAGGGGTAGCATTGGAAAGGGGGAGAGTCTCTCCTTTCCAATGACACCCCTCCCATCTTTCTACGTGCTCAGGGGGCTGAGATAGCCCCCTGAGCATGTAGAAAGTGAAACTGATATTAGCCTAAAGGCTCATTTTAGTTTCGGTTTCAGTGAAATGACGTCAGCGCGACGTGCGCTCTGATCGTCATTTCCCTGAAATGGGAGGGAGGGGGGCCTCGGGAGCTGGGGAAGTCCTTTCCCAGCTCCCGAGGCTACAGGGGAGAAATATAAATCCCTCTGGTGCCTGCACCAGAGGGATTTCCGGTGCCATGTGCCATGACGGCCGGGAGCCTTCGTGCGCACACGAGCACCGTTGCGCATGACGGCTTCCGGCCGTCGTGCGCATGGAAGGGGTTAAGGTCAAAGTCCATGATCAGGAAGACGGTAGTTTGAAAGAACTTGTGAATGAGGTAGGCATTCTTAGATCACAGTGAACAACTGTGAAGGACTTGAAATGATCAAAAAGACTGAAAACAGAACATATTCTAGTCTCATAAATTGATATATGTCACAATGTGTTCACCTGCACTGCCCACTCCCACTAACTGAAGATTAGACAGATGAAATTGAAGTAACTCATAAAGATCAATTCCCTGGCTTCCAGTGAAGGAATCCTTAGTGTTCCAATATAATTACCTTAATAAGGTTTGTTCATGAAGAGGAGATCCTATATTTTTTTAAATTATATCAAAAGACATAGACAGAAGGTGTTTGAAATTTTAAAGAATTCATCCTGGAACAAAACGAGTTAATATTTTTGATTATCATTTTTGTTAGGCCTTACCGTGGTATTTCCCTAAACGTTTTGCCTTACTCCTCTATTTTTGCTGATTTAGTTAATTTTTGGCCTTAGGACTCTGAAATTTACCACTGATAACTAGTGCTAAGGTGCGTGTGCTATCTCCTTTAAACATGGTGAGATTGGCTTACACCCAAAAGACACATTTAATTTACTTGTAAGTGCCTACTAAAATGGTACTGAAAATTGAATGCTACTAGTGGGCCTGCAGAATTGATTGTGCTACCCACTTAGGTAGCTCTTTCAAACATGTCTCATGCCTGCCAAATCAGGCTGTGTGTGCAGTTTTAAACTGCTATTTCGACCTGGTAAAATAAATCTTTTATCTGGCATAAATCTTACTTTTTAATAGTCACCCCTAGGATAGGCCTTAAATAGCCCATATGTCAGGGCGCAATCTAATTTGAAAAGTTGGGAATGGACTTTTCACTTTTACATGTCCTGATAGTGAAACACTCTTAAATTCATTTTTCAGGACTGCAAGGCCTGCCTCTCCTAGCTTATAACATTTGGTTAACTCATTCCTTTTTATAAGTGAATACTTTCAATTGAGAGCAGGTACAAATGTTGTATTTGACGTTAAGAAAATTGGCATTCAAAACCCTCTTTAATGGTAAAGTCGGATTTTAAGTCACAAGTCTGAAAGTGCCATTTTTAGAAAGATGGCATTTTCTTGTCCGAATCGTTTGGCGCCTGCATCCTGTATCCTGGGTCATATGACTAGGGGTGGCTTTGAGTTGGTTTGTGTGTATTGGTCCTAGACAGAGAAACAATGGGAATAATAGCTGGCAGGATGGGCACTCTGTCCTGATGAGGGGGAGGAGCTGTCAACTACCACACTTGCACATCACAAAGGCTTTGACAGGCACACTCAAAAAAGGATTTGACACAAGTCTTTTGGTACCCCAGACAAGCTGAGGCCAGGACAGGGAGGCCGTAATTCCAAACACCTCCGGGGGTGGAAACCCTCAGAACATTCTGGTACTTCAGCAGGTATACATAATGGACCCTCAGACCCAACCCTTCAGTACACCTCTGGACCGGTGGAAGACTCAGAAGGACTGCTGTGCTGCTTTGCTAGAAGGACTGCAACTCTGTTACCCTGCTACCCTCTTGCCCTGCTGCTTGAGTGAAAAGACTGGACCTGCCTCTGGATAAAAAGACCACCAGAGTGACTCGAAGGGCTAGTTGGCTGGCCTCCAGAGCAGAGCCGCAGGGACAGAAAAGACTCCAACTACCTTGAATCCAGCACCTGGACTCTATCTGCTGTGAGTCTTCACCCCTCAAGTGGTGCCAACCTAGTCCTGGACCCTTGAAAGTGGGCCTGTGGTCCAGTAAGCAGAATCAACGCAGCACAATGCATCTCCTTGCAGCAGCATCAAAACCGCCACAGTGTCAATACATCCCCAGTGCCAGACCTCTCATTGCAGCCCTGCAGCTCCCCAGAATCACCTGATCCTCGAAGCAGGATCTGCAAACTAGAATTTAAGTTACTTTGTTCAGCAGGACTAACTTGGTCCCTTAATCCAGCCCATGTTCTACTGCCGTCGACTTTGTCCTTGTCTGGCACAACCAGATAACCACAGTTGGTGCTTCATGCTTCTAGGCACTATTTTCACTTAAATCTTTAAAATACCATATCTCTGATTCTACTGATTGGATTTTGTCGTTTTGATCTCAAATAATGTATTACATTTTACTCTATTTTTCAAAAATGGTTTTGGATTTTTCTTGTGTTGTGTTTTCTTGTTATTACTTTTTGAAGTGCTGCAAAGAAAATGTATACAGTACCTTCAAGTTAAGCCCAACTGCTTGTGCCAAGGTACAAGAGGGTTAAGCACAAGTTAAATTAGGAATTGCCTGTGACTTCGCCTTGACACAAGTTGCAGCTGCTGCTTGAGCAGGGTTTCACCCCTCCTAACCAGTAAAACAATTTCCTACAGTTTTTTTTCTTTAAAATAGCAATGTTGCCAACTGTGTGGACATGGAATTGGCAGACTAGTGAAGCTTGGGCTCAGTTTACATGCTAACTTAATATTTGCATTTTTCTGGCTTGGAAACTGATTGCATTTCATACATTTCTATATTCATATATCTGAGTATACATTTCTCATTATAAATTTGTGTTGCATTTAGTATTGCTTTTACATGTACAAAATATAACATTTGCTTTATTATAGTGTGATAGTTAATCAGTTATTCACATATATGTATTCATATGCTATATAATACATGAAAAATAATTGTGAATAGGCAACAAGATTCATATGTTATTTCTTGCATTTTGCTTCATTCAGAAAGAGGCCAACTCTTTTCAAAATAATCAGAAAAGTGGATTCAAGCTTGGTACAACCATGTATTAGGTAGAGAGGAAGCGTCCACTTTCTGGCAGACTTGGTCCATGTGAGTTGAGCTGCAAACATCCTCAGTGAAGGCCATTGGATTCTTTGAGCTAGACTGGCTTTATCACCTTGCTAGGAAATGCTGCAACCAAGACAGAAAGTGACCTTTGGAGGTGGAGGACATGAGGCTTGTTGCTCATCTAAGGTAGGAGGGATAGATGCAACCTTAAGAAACTAACATGCACTTTTAGTGCTAAGACAACGTAACTAGGGCTAGAAGGGTGGGGTGGTGAACAGAAACTGGTTCCATCATACAACAAAATGAACTTCAGAAGTACCATTACAAGTTGGAATTCCTTTTAATACTTTGCTTAATATTTGCTTTCATTGCAAGTGTCCTTTTTGTTTTTATAGGTACACCAGAGCATATTATGTGCACTAGATTAGGACATTGATTTTTGATAAAGATGTCTATTGCTGCTCTTTGTGTGGGTCCATCCATGGCAAAAGGAGTTCAGTGCACAAAAAATAAACAAATAATCCTGCATACAAGACTGATTGTTGCCCAAAATGCACCATTCTCATGTAATGCACAGGTAGATCATTGGAAACAGTACACAAGGTTCCCTGTCTCAAATTGTTAAAATGGCATTAAGCCTGCGCTTGGCCAGAGGGTCTATCTGATCTAATACTGGGCCGCATTTGCAGAAGATTGCAGAAAAGCAGCAATACAGCTAGCATGTTGAAAAATGTCAACTCCCTCACATGCAGAAAACTGAGCTTGAATGAACTACAAGTACAAAATTAGAATTCTTGACACACTGGTGCCATTGTATGAAATGTCATCTGTGCTCAAAGTCAGATTCGCAATTGGATATTTACCATCAAGGTGATACCAGTGAAAACTCACCAGGGCTCGGATAAGTCAGTCACATGCCAGGAGATGTCCAGACAAACTGATATGTCTGAACCCTGGTAGGGCTGGGGAAGAGTCAGTCACCTTTCATGCTTCTCTGATGTGGTAGATTCTTAGGGATGATTGTATGGATGACACTATCATATTGACCATCTATCCAGGACTGCAAAAGTCTGTACTCATTGAAGCGATTCGTTAGAGTTCTTATATGCTTTCCAACCCGTTCCTTTTCTTTCTCTACATTGGCCTGTGGGATCTCTCAGAGGTTGGAGTGGGAGAGGAAAAACACAGATTAAGTTGTCACAGTATTCATGATGCTAAGGCTCAAATGTCAAGAGCCTTAGCTTAATTTAATTTTCGGCACAATTGTTTACTGTTTCTTTGACGTCCTCAATTATGCTTCTTCTTTATTTGTGTTTGTCAATCACTTTATACTCTTCTCAGTACCAGTCAGAGATGTTGACTGGTATGTAAGGTGCCACCGAGGCCCGCATAAAGAGCTTCCCAAAGTTCCCGATTCAGCTGGTAACTTCCAAGACTACAATGGGTGTTTCTGGGAACAAATTCACTAGGTCAAAACTGGAGAAATGTATCTCTGAAATATGGCCAACATTTGGGAAAGACATGTGAAAACTGGTGCTGGAACCAGGACTCATAAAGTTATTCCTTATCCTTTGGGGACTACTTGTAAGGGGTTGCTAAATTTGCATCACTCACTTACTTATCTCTCTGGAAATGGTAAATCCAGATGTGAAATTCCTGCATATGCTGATATGTTTATAATGAGGTTCTTGTGAAACTGACTTAACCTGGGTATGTGCCACAGGCCTCGACTAAGTCTATGCCCTTGAACCTCTTGTTCGCTGTAGTCACCAGAATGTTTTTCAATTCAGCACCTAGGATATTAGGACAAATATATGAACGCATAAAACAAAGAGTGATATACCCTCAGGGGCTTATTTATGAGCCCTTGTGTCACTTTTACGCCACCGGTGCGTCACTTTTTGTGACGCACCAGTGGCATAAAAAATGTGCATGTTGCACCATATTTACAAAGTGACGCATCTAGCTAGATGCGTCACATTGTAAACCCCTACGCCACATTATACCTGCGCCAGGTATAATGTATGCAGGGGGGGCGTTCTGATGCAAGAAAGGCTCGTAGAAGTGACGCAGTGAAATCTACAATATTTCACTGCACCACTTCTAGGACGCAAATGCGTCAATATCTTGCGCCTGCCTCATGGAAGGCATAAGAGTGACACAGGCACAATTCACAAGGGACTTGCCCATTTGTAATGACCCATTGCTGGAGTTGCGTCACTTTTGTGACGCACTCCAGCAATGCGTAATTTTTACGCCTAAAGATACGTCAGAAATACTGACATATCTGCAACTCCTTGTGACATAATGTGTCATACTGTCAATATGACGCATCATTGGTGTCACAAGGAGGGCACAATGAAAAGTGACTCATCGCTGTTTTCTCGCAGCGAAGCATCAATTTTCATAAATAAGGCCCTCAGTGGCTTATTTACACGCCACTTGTTCCACTTTTGCGTCATTTTTAACATGGGAAAAGTGACGCAAAAGTGGCTCACGGGGCTTGTAAATCTGCCCCTCAGTGTGTAAAGTCTCCCTGAATTGAAAACTCATATCAAACAGGATGTTGTAGGTAGACGCTTGGGGGGAGTGAGACATTTTGAGAACTTCAATGCAACACATTTAGGAGTACAGGACAAAAAACTAATTACAATAGATGTAAGGTCTGCAATAAGAAGGTTTTATATTTCCATTGTGATGCATTAAGTACACTACCTTCAGATAAGCTGCAAAAACAAAATTGAGGAAATCGAGCTTTCTTGCGCATGAAAAAGTTGGCCTTTAAATTACGAACTTCTAATTTGTTTATTTTGGGGAATTTCAAGTAGTGCTAGTTACATGAAATCCCTGAAATTATGCCAGCATGCCTCGTCGCGTAATTACACTGTCCTTGGTGACAAAATGTTAGTGCAGGAGCAGGGGAACAATTTGAATAACCAGAACACCAGCAGCAATTGTGTTTTTCAACCTATTTTTTCACTCCAAAATGAGTCCTCGCATCAAGAATTGACACAATGGGGCATTTTCTGCAAAATGCTGAGCTAAATGATGGATTTACCTTTCATATAATTATATGGCATTTTGTTTAATTTCCCCAAAAGTTTGTGTGATTGCCCAAAAGCAAACTGGCGTTTTTGGCATCCCCCGATAAAAACATATGTTAAGGGAAACATTAAGGGGCAGATTTACAAGCCCCATGTGCCACTTTTGCGTCACTTTTCCCATGTTGAAAGTGATGCAAAAGTGGCACAAGGGGCTTGTAAATCTGCCCCTAAGGATTTTGCGATGTATCTTTTGATGCATACCATGCTTTCTACTCTTTGAACAACTTCTCAGAAAATGTCTAAGCACTGCTGAGTGGACAAAATTAGAAAGAAATATAGAAATAAAATTACCATCCACACATTTAGATTTCACATGCTTATGGTGATAGCTAAACGATGCAAAGTGGTCTTTCAAAACAAGTACTATGAACAATTATGACGCACACCTGCTGGTGTGGCAGCTTCTTTGGAGAACTAGAAAATATGAGAAGTTGTAGCATCGAGCATAGGGGCATATTATCAAGCCAGGCGATAAAATTATCGCCGCTTTAGCGGCAGAAAACTGGCGCTAAAACGGCCGTAATGTGCTTGATAATATGCTCTATGGAATTCCAATTGAAGCCCATGTTAGACGTGAAGGACATCTAACCTGAGCTTCAATTGAAATTCCATAGAGCATATTATCAAGCACATTATCGCCGTTTTAGCGGCAGTTTTCTGCCGCTAAAGCGGCGATAATTTTATCGCCTGGCTTGATAATATGCCCCTTAGTAAGCATGACGTGCGCATTCAAGTGAATCTTATTATTATACCATTCACTAGATCCTTCCACTGTAGAAGGCCAGACTGAGTGTGTTCGCCACTGGCTGGGATTGCAGGCATTGGGGCTCCAAAGACTCCTTGATGGTGCTGTGGTTTGCTTCCAGAGCAGTCAAGTCCCAGCTCTTGGGAGACAGTGGTCGCCAATTGGAATCAATTATTGCAGAGGAAGAAGTAGGGATTGTGTGACTGTCATTTCAACAGGTATGCAGTGATACCATCCTTTTCCACACACAACACACACAGACCACACACTCTACTTAACACACATAATACACACACCAACACCCTGCACCTCACCCACACGCACCCAAGTCACTTGCACACCATAAAGCTTCCATACACACTGCTGGAAAACGGGGCAGTATCTGTGATGCCTGCGCAAATACCATGCCACTTTAGTCCTTCACTGGGAACCAAACACCCTAGTGTAGCGCCTGACTCTCAGAGGGTAGCATTGCAGAGCAGTCTAAGGCTTATTCAAGGGAGGTGGTGTCGGCTAGTAATTGCCATTTACAGGTATGCAGAAATAACACTCAATAATTGATTGTCCAGTCTGTACTTTGCTTTATAAAAGTAAGAGTACATTTATTAAACACACACACTACTCAATACTATGCACCAATTTACAAATATACATAAGCTGTTGGAATTACTTTGCGACATTGCATAACATCTCCACCCCGCCCGCAAGGGGGGGGCCTAGTACCGCCACTCCCATGTATGCACATCATCTTGCCCCCTAATGCCGTTAGTTGAACATAACCTGGAGCGAGGGTCCTGCACACTGGCACCATCCCAGTGGCGACCCATCCCATTATCTCAACAAGCCTTGAAAATGGGTACACCCTGTCTTGGTGACACATAACCCTGACTAAACATGTCATACTGACCATGCCGTATACACCTCTACATCTTTAGTGGCTAGCAGTCTGGGTTGTTCTTCACCTAAGCGCAGCAGCAAGAATACATGTTGAAGCATCACTTTAAATGAGGTACTTATCATAGCTGATAACATTTATAATACATTGCAATTACAACCTCTGAAAGGCATTACAGATGATATCACAGGATTAAGCATATATGCCGCCAGACACCCTAGCAGGAATGTCTGACAACATAACCCCACTTTGCTTATGATTCTTCCTTCGCAGGTATTTCACATCACACATACCTTTTAGTTCCCCTAAAAAGAAATAACGTGCTTAAATGCATTTGTGGTGCAATTACACCTCTTCACCTCCAGGGGATGCCCTTCTCCAGACATCCCCAACTCAGCCCTTCACTCCTTGAGGCAGTCCCTAAGGCACCCCCAGCTGCAGAACAAAAGTTCCAGCCATGGGGATGCTGCTAACGCCTGGCTGAGCCCTTGAGGGTTTATTCTTTTTAGTCCCTTTGAGACACAGGGAGGGACTTCTTCTCATTGTGCTGGGGGAGACAGCGCTGCTCCAGCAGCTCCCCCTGCACCTGGGCACTCACTTGGTGGTGACCCCGTTCTCCTGGGGCCACCACAAATGAAAAAAAGCGGTTTTCCCCTTGCAGGCCAGTCCAGGCCTGCAAGGCATTACGGGGCGATTCCTCGTTCTCTGTGAATATTAGAGCAGCGACTCACTCGCGAGCCATGCTGCCCTTTTGTCCTGGCGCTTTGCGCCGCATCCAGTTCTTCGTTGGGAGCCTGGTTCCACCCGGAACCCCAGGGGATGCATCGCAGCTCGGGGAGCCCACCTCCAGCTGCACCTTCCACGGTGAGTGTTTCGGCTCGTGGAGCCCACCCCCGGCTGCTCTTCCTCGGGGGCCAGGGTGGGCTCCTGGCACCCCGCTCGCACATCTTCACGAGGAGCGCAAAGGTGCTCCCCAGCTGGCTTCTGGACATCGGGGCCCAGAGTTGGGGTCCCGGGCCCCTTACAGGCTTCTTTGCGGGTGGCGCGACGGCACTCCCCACCTCCTCCTTCACACACGGGGCCTGGAGTTGGGATCCAGGGCCCCTCCCCCTAATCTTCATGAGGAACGCGTTGGCGCTCCCCGGTTTCATTATCGCCGGGGGCAAGGGTGGGCTCCTGGCATCCCGCGGGAGCACCTTCACGGGCTGCGCGACCCGACTTAATTTCTTCTGGGGGCAGCCCCCTGGACCTGACCCACCCTGGGGGCATAGTTGAGACCTGGCGGTGGAGCCCCACGCGCTTCGTTGTCGGTCCACTGGGTCAAAGGTCCCCTACCTTCTGGGGGCATATCTCGGCCCGAGGCAGCCGATTTTCACCATTTTCATCTCTTCTTGCTCCTGGTGGCCAGCTCTACCCATCTGGAGCACATTTCGCCACCCTCTTCGCCTTCAAGAGGGTGAAATTCAGCAGGGAACTGTTTTCACTGGCTCCCTGCGCCAGCCTTTCATCTGGCTCTCCTCATGGGCCTCTCTTCTCCTTGCGCAGAGGCCCAGGCTTCTGCTCACTGGTCCTGGTGTCCATTCCTGGCGCAATTCAGGGTCCTGGGCCAGTCTGGAGGTTCTTCCTACCAGCTGCCCATGGTGCCAGGCTCCAGCACCAGTCGTCCTCAGCAGACCACACCCCAGAGAGAGCTTCTCTTCCTTTGCAAGTTCTTTTAAAGAATTGTGGAGGGGGCTGGCAGGAAGTCTCTGTTTGCCCTATCACACAGCAAGCCATCACTTCACTGCCGCTGCTCCCTCCTTCCTGCCCAAGCCTCTGGGTTGGTTCAAGATGGCGTTGTCCATGGGTCTCCTGCCACATGGACTCTGAACGCCCCTTCCCCCGCACTGCCTTCTCCCTTGTGCAGCCTGGTGCCTGGCACTAGGTGACAGCTGCTTATAGATTAGCCTGTAGCTCCATCAATTTTCTCTTCTTGGAGAGGAGGCCTTCGCTCTTGGTAGGAAGGTAATTAATCCAGCCTGCCAGGGTGAGCTCCCAGCCAGGACCTGGTTACGTGCTGACTCAGAGAAATATGACATTTCTGGATGACCCAAAAGCAGTACAAATATGGCTTTGGACTCTGCAGAATACTCCTTCTCACACCAGTTACAGTGGACTTTAGTGCGTGTCTGGATCTTGTAGGCCTGAGGAAAGTGAAAGAAGCCCATGGACTCCACATCCCCATAGGAGAATAATGAAGTGAAAAACAGTAAAACAGTAAAACACACTGAATTTCCTTGGCATATTTCTTCCCACTGTATAAAGCCTATTCCCTGTCACCATCCAATTCTGCATAAGTCCTGCCGCACCATTCACTTTGTAGCTGCTCCTGGGCTGCGCACGCCAGGAATCGCCCCTGCGCAGCCCGTACACGTGTGCACCCGCATGTACACATGTGTCTGCATGTAACTAGCCCGGTGCCCCTTACTCCAGCTACTGTGCAGCAGCCTAGTCAAGCTAGGGGGACACCAGTAAAATCCACATGCAGTCTCTTTCATCATGAGTTCACTGTGGGTAAGTCCCAAATTATGAGCCTCTCCCACAGTAAAAGCTCAACAAATAGGTGCTCAAAAAGCAAAAAATCTGGGTGGCTCAGAGTGTCAGAACAACCTTCTACACACACCTTTCATTTGCACGCACACCACACTCAGATTCACACACGTAACACATAACTAATGCACCACTCACACTAAACACCACAGAAAACACACAAATCAGTAAACATATACTGATACAACCACACCGCAAATGCTGTCGACATATACACAAGCACACATACACACTCACACACCAATACAACAACCAGACACAAAGCACACAGCACACACAAACTTCAGACCATACACACACACCACATACACATGGACCTGGGTGCACTTCCATATATGCCTAAATGCAACACATACACACACACACACTTTCTCCCTCTCTCTCTCTCTCTCTCTCTCTCTTTCTCTCTCTCTCACACAAACACACACACACACATAAACATGTGCTCTTTCAATTTGCGTAAGGGGAAACAGATGTTCCAAGAATTGGGCATGACTTCACATTTCGGGTGGCCATATATCTGCACACTCAGCAGCGATCCGTGCAGGCAAGCGCAAAGGGGTGGGTGGGGGGGAGGGCGACAGACAATGGAATAGGAATTTTTTATTCATTTAATTGTCCGTATTCCGTCGGCTGTCAACTCCCCCACTGCATTCACCTGCACAGACGGCCGCTGTGAACACTCACTAAGGGTGCTGCTGGGAAGCACTGGAACTCTTGAACCCACAAGTCAGGGGCAAATATGGCACCACCAAAAATGAAAATGAAGGGAGTCTTTAGGGGATGAATGGATAATGGTGGCATACCACAGCTGCAAAACATGGCTGCAGGCTTTCGTTTTTCCTATTACAAAAGCATGACCAGAGAAAGAACGAAGTCCTACAGCAACGTACACAGTAGGAACCTTCTAGAGTAAGGTAAATGTAAATGTCAAGGTACTTATAGAGTGCACTGTCACCAGACAGACACCTTGCAGTGTCGCCTTTGTGGTTTCCTGGCACTGATACTCATACCACTGTGGAACCCCTCCTGGCTTTCCCTGTGAAGTGTCCACTCCTGGGCACCCCCAGGGTGAAGCCAGGCATCCTTAGCGCTGTTGGGGCCAGTGTGGAGGTATTGCCCAGAGTTGCAGCGTGGGGCCCGTGATTAGAATAGGCACCGAGGCGAGAATAGACAGGTCCGAGGAAATTGAGCCCGAGCCCCACCTTGGTGGGAATCGAACCCTGGTCCCTGGCCAGAACTCTGCTTCAGGGTCTGCCGCTCTAACCATTGAGCCACACTCCTCCACGTTAGGACCATGGAGTGTCTTGAAGTGATGAAAGAGGCATGGGGTGGATTCAAGACTACGCAGCCTTGGTATTCACAATTAATATCACTGACACGAGCTTCTGCGCAGAGCTTTGGCCACCCCCACTCATTCTTTACAAATTAAGCACCGGATGAGAAGCGAAATTCCTCATTAAAGGGATGTTTTGCAATCTGATTTTGAGGAGGACAGGGACAGAGTGAGTATCTGACAATGATGTCTGTTTTTGTTATTCAATCACATCACTCACCCACATATTTCCACAACCCACGCACGTCTGATAATTCTTCTGCTACTCGAGTGAGCATTTTTTGTTCACGATTTCTGCTTTTACTTTGCACATTCATAAAGAACCCGTTGACTGCAATAGAAAATCAAATCTTAAAAGAGTGACCTGTTTAGTTATGAAAGGCAATTACAAGACTTGTCATTTCAAACCGTAGATAAAATTCATTTAATTATTCCTTTAGGAATCTAAGTACAAGGGCTGTGTAAAGTTTTTGGTAATATTTTCTAGCGACTGCTTGTTGGTACTGAAAATGGATGGGATGTTTCTTCATGATCTAACTTCACAACGATATTCCTTGCAATTTGAAAATGGATGGAGGTTGACAAACACTTTTTCTGGAAATAACTAAAAAGAAGTGTGAAAGTCCAGATGTTAATGTGAAAACTAACATGCAGTAACTGCTACGGGTAATATTCGTGGTAATTGCAAGAAGGAAAGAAGCTGGCGAGTTAATGCAAGAACAAGTATGCACATTTGAAAACCCCTATCAAATACCCCCTTTTCTAAGAAATGTATGTGTACAATTCTTTAGCCTGGAGTGCACAATATATTGGACTACTAAAAAACCTATATGTAATTTCCTTTCGAGCTTTCTCTGGCCCACACGATCTGAGGGGAATTTAATGCACTTTAATAATAGATGCACTAAGGCAGCACCTTTTGTCTGGAGTGTGACTCGTTAATCCACATTGCAGCTGGAGATACTAGTACCTTATTGCTTCAGCGTTTCTTGCTCCTTTAAAGGACACCTTCCTCCACAAAAAACAATCCACACAGGCATTTCCCTTTTTCTACATTTAATACAGAATGGATTAAGTATATAAAGTGGGAGTAAAATCTCCTTGTTACTCCTTACTGAGGAAGGCACATAGTGTTTGACGCATTCCCACGTTTACTAGCTTCAGTAAACTGGGAATGCTCAAACATCCATGGCTGGCTTCAACCACTAAACGTTGCTCATCTTGATTTATAAGGATACTTTGCCACTGAATTGCGTTAAATTCCTTTAGAAAGCCATGAAAAGCGCTGCAAATCACCCCTTGCATGGCATTAAAAATATTACCGAAGCCTTTGCATTGTCTTTGCGTCACCTTGAGTGATACAAAGTCGAAGTAAAGGCGTGATAAATTTGGGCCTGTGTGTGCTTGTGCATGTGCAGAAGAAAGAAAACACATTTTGGTCCCGAAATATAGATTGAAAATATGAGTTTCCACTCAAATACCACACTTTTGTTGGATATGCTGATGTGTGTTTCCCAATTAATAGGTCTTCACTTGTTCTTTGTTACCTTTCACTCTTCCATACATACTGAAATGTGGAATTTACAATTAAAAAAGTCTTTTGAGGATAATTTAAAAACTGGAAGATAACATGTGGTGTGAACAACACTCAACTTAAAGAAAGAGCCATGAAGTGCCAGAGTATGAGAGTGTATAAGTGCATGGGCATGTGTGCGTCTGGGTGTGTGGCCGCCCACCACTTGACACCCAGCCCGATGCGGTCTAAATACCCTCCAGATAAAGGAGGTGGAGGTACAGAATATCGTGCTCTGAATACTGATGTACATCTATATAGCATTTGGAGCAGAGGTTCAAGTGGAGGATCCCAAATGAGGCGCATGGTCGACCAGCCAAGGCTGTGGAGATCTGAACGAGTCAGTACTATACACACGCACCAAGGGCGTGTGCTGAGAAGCCTTCCTCACACTACGAAAAGTAGGAAGCACAATTAATGGCACTGGTGCCTGGTATTGCAGCTCATTAGGAAGAGTCAGGAAGTGATCTAAAACATGGTTAATAAATGAGGGCCACGCGCGCCCCAAACACTCGTCATCCTAGCTGTTACAAAGGAAGTATCCAGTGAAAGAGACAGTACAGGAGGCAGTAGCTTCTATCCATAGGGTCTCTCAAGGCACCACACAAAGAGCAATACTGGATTGGAAGAGTCCTGGGTTCATCTGTAGGTAACATCTATGACATGCTGAATTTCCGGGCAGGGATCCTGTCCCAAGGAAAGAATCCCTTGGATATGGCGAAGGATGCCTGGAGATTATTAATGTAATGCTTGCTGCCCAGAGACACCTTCCAGTGGCTCCTTGTATGCCAGCTGCACTTTAAAGGTGGTCACTGGCCACCGACCTAGGAATAGAAGAGATCACTTTGAGTGATGGTAGTCTGGATTTGCTTCTCTTGGACTCAGAAGTACTTCTCTATTTCAGCTGGCAAAACTGTCACTAGAAAGGTAATCAATAACCTGTCTATTGACCTATCAGACGAGATGAGGAAGAATACGAGTCTGTAGGGACTCCTTTGCAGGAGGAACTTTGGTGGAATAGGGCTTACTTTATATCCTTAGGAAAGCACCAATTAACCAATTGCTACCAATTAACCAATTGTGGCATTAAGCCAGTGGGCAATAGTAAGGTGTACCAAGACCCTGCTGAGAAGAGTCCTTCTTCGTACTTAAGTTAAACTGAAGATACCTCACTGACCATGAAATTGTCACAGGAATCACATCTTCCCACTACAACTCCAGGTCACGGTTGCTTGGACTCGCTTGAGCGAAATGCTTTCTAGAGTGTAATCTGTGTAATCAATGCTATTTACCTAAACATGCTTTCAAGAAGTATGCTTTGATCTGTGATCTTTATGATGTCAACTTAGTCCATGTCCGTACTATTCTCTACAAAAGAGATAGTTAGACAAACAGACAGACAGACAGACAGACAGACAGACAGATAGATAGATAGATAGATAGATAGATAGATAGATAGATAGATAGATAGATAGATAGATAGATAGATAGATAGATAGATAGATAGATAGATAGATAGATAGATAGATAGATAGATAGATAGATGGATAGATAGATAGATAATGAGACATAGAGTATATGTGTTTGTGTGTGTACAAAGCAAAAACCAAAGGAAATGATGGACGGAGTGTTGAACATTGCAAGCACTCACCCCCAGTCAACTGATCTGGGTTTAATCCACCACCGTTCTTTAGCCCACTCTGCCACCCCAGATCAGACATGGCTATACACACATGTAAATGATGGATTTTATGAATATTCACATGCAAATACATTTTATACTGTATAAGTCTGATCAAGAATTTGCCCCAGCCAACTATTCATTGAATTTGTGTGCATATATTTCTCTAATCATATACATAATGTATGCGTTTGGGTTTGCCTATATAGTTTGGAATTCTTGTAATGTAGTAACTATTTTGCACCATGCCCACTTAATAATTATGCCCTGTTCCTAGAGCTCTCGATGTCCACTCTAGTACTAAGACCGTTAGGATGCTACTTCTTAATTGCCGCTCCTTGGTTAAGCATGCAGAGGAAATTTGTTTTTTGCTTGAAGAAGAAAGTCCTGACATGCTTTTTCTGACGGAAACCTGATTGAATGAAGAGGGGTGCCCGGCTATTATTCAAGTTTTGCCCCCGGGATATGCCATATCTAGGCTTGACAAGAAAACAGGGAGGGGGGGTTTAGCCATTATTTATAAAGACAGACTCAATTGTCGTACTACATCCAACCCAATACAAGACTGTGAAAGTCTTTTCTTTACGGTCAGCATATCACAGGTTAGTACGTTTTCCGGCATTTTAGTTTAACGTCCTCCTGGCCCCGCAGCTAATTTTTGCAAACTACTCCTGGATACTGTCGCTAGTCTGGCTAGTACCCTCCCTAATTTTACTCTTCTTGGGGATTTTAATTTGCACTTTGATGAGGTTTCACTTCCACCAGTAGTGGAGATCACCAAAGGTCTTGAAATACTTGATCTCAAACAATTAAGTAACAAACCTACACATAATAAGGGACACACTCTTGACCTCATTTTTTCTAATGCCCCCAGTCTTGTGGCGACCGACCCGATTCCTCTTCTAAGGTCGGATCAATCCCTTATCCCCTTTACGCGGACAGTTCAAGAGGCTCCTCCTTTGGTGAAGAAAAGTGTCAGACACACGCGTTCCTGGGCAAAATTGTCATGTGACTCTTGGACTACTTATTTGAAAGAGTCGGTCCCTATAGTAGACTCCAATCTGATAACTGCAAATGATCAACTTAATAAATGGTTAGAGTCATTGTTGGATATGGATCTACCCAAGAACCTTACGCATAATAAAAGAGGAGGCCACCATAATTTGTGGTATACACCCAATCTACGTGCCCTCAGACAGGCTTTGAAGAAGTTAGAGCGAAGCTGGAGGAAAGACCCGACAGCTGATAGGAAAATGGAATATAGAACTGGAATCAGAACCTATAAGCGTGAAATAAAACTAGCTAAATCCGCTTATTTCGAAAATAAAATAATTTCAGCAGCAAATCGCCCCCGTGAAATTTTTAAAATTGCCAAATCTCTTTTTATTCCTCTTCCCCCCCCCTATCATTATTAAGGATATTCCCTTACGTTGTAATTTAATTGCTAAATTTTTTAATGACAAAATACAATCCATTTATAAACTGTTCCCCGCGGTACCTGATACACAGACAGGGCCCCCCATATGCGCTGATGCTAATCAGCTAGAATGTATTCCTCTTTTGAATTTGGTCACCCTCCAGAAGATTCTTAGTCAATTGAAATCTGGAGCGCCTTCGGATGCTGCCCCTCCTACTATTTTAAATCGAGTCTCTGAGACTGTAGCCCCGGTGATTCTTAAAGCAATTAATGCTTCCTTAGAAAAGGGTATAGTACCTCCCTTATGGAAACAGGCTATGGTCAGAGCTTTGTTAAAGAAAGCCCATCTTGATCCAGAGATACTATCCAATTATCGCCCTACCTCGTTGCTTCCTGGCATAGGGAAACTGGCAGAGAAATATGTTAATACCACGATCTCTACATTCTTAGAAAATAACAACTGTTTTCACCCCACTCAAACCGGATTCAGAGCTCAACAGAGTACTGAGACCGCCCTTTTGGTAGTGGTGGAAAGCCTAAGGAAAATAATGGATAGCGGGGGCTGCGCTGTATTAATCCTGCTCGATCTCAGCGCAGCCTTTGATACGGTTAACCATCAGCTTCTGATTCAAAGGCTTAGGGAGGCTGGAATTACAGGTCTGGCATTAAAATGGCTGCAATCTTTCCTTGAAGACCGCTCTTTTGTAGTCTTTGAAGAAAATTTTGCTTCGGAGCCAATGCCCCTTGGATGTGGGGTTCCTCAGGGCTCGTCCCTGAGCCCCACTCTCTTTAATGTGTATATGATCTCCTTGGCGGAACTCGTAATTCCTTATGGCATCCAGATTGTCACATACGCGGATGACACCCAGTTAGTGGTTTCACTTAGTCAAGAGGACAATTCAGCCCCTAATCTGGCTTTATGCCTGCAAGAAGTTTCCAGATGGATGGACAATTCTTATTTGAAGCTCAACGGGGACAAGACGGAACTTATGTTTTTGGGAAACCACTCCCCTTGTACAATAGCCTCTTCCTAGCCTAACTGTCTCGGTCTTCCGCCCACTCCCAAAGCGGAAATTAAGAGTCAGGGCATGTGGGTGGACCATAACCTGGACTTTAAGAAGCAGGCAAGTAAGGTAGCCGCTGGCTGCTATGGAGTACTTAGAATGCTTAGGAAGATCCTCCCTCTGCTCCCACTTACTGTAAGAAGAGTATTGGTCCAGGCACGTATTCTTTCGCGCCTGGACTATGCCAATGCCCTTTATCTAGGAGCTCCCCAGGCAGCTATCAAGAGGCTCCAGGTTATTCAGAATTGTGCAGCACGGTTACTTACTAACTCTTCTAAGCGCATTTCAGCTAAACCGTCGCTTTCAGCATTTCATTGGTTGCCGATCCCCCAAAGAGTTCATTTTAAGGCATTGTGTATTACTCATAAAGCTCTTTCTAACAAAGGTCCCCTTATTATCAGATCTCTTATCCAGCCCTATCGCCCGGCCAGGTCGCTTAGATCGGATAAAAAGCAACTAGCTATAGTTCCGATTATAAAGAGAACGTGCAGCGGAGGACGCCATTACGGGTACAATGCTGCGAAACTGTGGAATAACTTGCCACTGTTGATCCGTTCTGAATCAAACCATCTTACGTTTCGTAAACTTTTAAAGACCTTTTTGTTCCCTTAAATTCTCTACCTGCTCAAAGGGTTGCTGTAGCGCTGGGATTATCTCGGGTAGCCATGAGCTTTAGAAATGCCTTTCAATTCAATTCAATTCAATTCAATTCAATAATGTTTGTTAGACCTACTAGTGACATATATTTGTTGTTGAAATTATGACTACTACCACTTGTCTAACTGTAATCTTCACCTTAACTTCAAAAACATAATCTTACCCAAACTCAACTCTAACCCTAAACCTAAAGGTAAACCTTACCATATCTACGTCTTACCTTAAACCTAAGGTGAAGCGTCCTCCTTTTTCCCACCATAACCCATAGTACAGTCCTGCCTATAAAATAAATCCTACGGCTACCCATAAGCCTAACTCTGCCCCTTATCATTACTATTTATCTAATCCTAAACACCCTTACTAATCTGAACTCTAACAATAAGCTTGATCTTAAACCTAACATTAAACCTACCCCAAGCCTAAACCCGACTCGATGCAAATCCTAATCCTAGCACTAACCGTCAAACAAATGCTACTCATACCCCAACCTTAACACTTACAATTATAATTACCTTGTTCAATATAGTGGTATTTTCTGTAACTGTATTTTCAAAAGATTTACCTGGGATTATATATCAATGTAATGGAATCTCAGTAATGTGCGTGCACTGTTGGTTGTCATTATTACCACTAGCGTACCATCCACCACCTTGTAACACAATGATGGGAGTTTTCTGTAGATTTTTTCCATTTGTGGTTGGATTCACTAACATCTTAGTGGTGGTTGGTTTGCACAGTGCGTTCAAAATGGATAGTAAATTAGTTGATAGTTACCAGACCCAAAAGAGTGGAGTCCCTCTCTGAAGACCTAAAAGCCAAATGATTGTCTAAATTGCCATTTCCATGTGTTTTGTCAAGAGTGAATGGACTGTTTGTTTTCAAAGCAGAGACTCGTAAAGGTTGAAGCAGAGCACCCTCCTTCCAATTGTATTCCTATCATCTCAGAGGTGGTAGCCTGAGACTGGACTTTCAGTACAGAGTCTGTACCCTGAGACTAAAAAGGTGCCTGGCAGTCCACACCTTTTGGAAGGGAACCACAGCTCCCCCTCAAGGGTAAGACACTTTGTTCGTGCCATGTACAGGTCTGCATGGGCCAGGTCTCTGGTCCTCTGTCTCTTTGAAGTCACAGTGGGTCCCGTACACACTGTGTCACTGGAACCAAGCTATAGTCAGCTGATGAGCTGAGCCCATAACAAGGGCAAAACTGTCCTGGGTTGCTTGCGTTCCTGTTCTGGGATAGCCATAAGCAAACAAGCTAATCATGGATTGGTTTTGTGGATTCTTCCTCTAAGGCTCTGGATGGTTAGGTGAAGGATAGTGAATGATTACAATGGGCTATACAATTTCTTCATGATGGAGCACAATTTAAGTAATTGTTTTATAGAGTTGAGCTAGCACATAGTAGATATTAAGCTCACTGTGCCCAAAGAACTTGGTGAAGAGTCTAACTACTGGATCAGCACCAGAGTGTCTGAAAAGGTACATCGGAGGGACCCTTGAAAGGGTGGTTTAGGGCGCCCTCAGTGGAGAGAGTGGGAACACCAGGATTAAACACAGAAGTTCCCCAAAGTGCCCAAAAAGAGCTTGGAGGGAATAGATTCCCATACCCCTACACAACACAAGGAGAGAGGTTCTGATGGACGAAATTCCAGTGTTGTGTAGTTCCTACAAATCTATATAGGATCTGCACGTTTAGACAACATAAACTAAGGGATTGGTGTCCAGACTGATTCCAGACACCCCCGAAGGATATGTTAGTCTGTAGACAAGCTAGCTCACAGTGCCACTATAAGACCCACAACCTTACCAAGGAGCGAATAGTTTCTGGCAACTATCACACATGACAACTCTGACCCCTTAGGGATCGTGGAAACACTACAGTACTTTTCGCTCAGTCACTTGTGCTCACTTTGTCTCAGAGAGATACATAGAATAAACGGTGGAGACATTTTCAAATAAGCATTTATTGAACCAGCCACATTCTAGCATAAAATACGTAGGCTGCAACACCATTAGACAGAAACAGATATATACAATTATAAGCACCAACAGAGTAAATAAAAGGTAACATTCTACCATGGTGCTAAAACAGTGAATATATGCAGGCATATAGATACATGGCAGTAATCATGAGTACTCCCAAGATGCAAACCCTAACTAAATGTACCTAAGTGTACCTACCATGTATGTAGGTGTATAGCCAAGAATCCCCATAGGAAAGAGCCAACCCCATTACCTGATGAAAGAGAATGAAGTACCCCGTCTTAGTCTCGAGTTGGACACCCCGCGAGGGATGTCAGACCACTGCGTGCGGGAGTGTCTGCGTGCAGGGACTTCAGCATCTCGTGTCAGCATGGAAGATTCTCCATTGGTTTGCCCAGGGAAAATGTGGTACTTATGTACCCAAAAGGTGCCCTCAGGGGTTCTATCTAGATGGGCCATGGTACTGTGGGACTGTCGGCCAAGGATGACGATAGTGCTGACTTTTGTGCAGAGTTATTATGCAGAAGATGGTAATCCTGCTGTGATGCTAAGAATCCTCATGCATATTAAATGAGGCAACATCTAGAAGAAAACCACACAATATTTATTCGCACCTAACTAGGTAAAAGGTCAGCACCAGAGCTGTTATGTAGAGAAAGGTAGGACAAATGTAGGTAAAAGGTTTTGCGACTACCTAGGCCTATATTGGGGTACATCAGGGCTCATAACATCAGGATACCCTGTCTCCTGCCCAGGTGTTAGAACTGTGTGCACTTAGGTCACAAGCTAGGGACTCTGACTGTGCCAGGAAACCACCCACAGGTGGGCAATCCATAAGGGTGGCTAATGTGGCCTTCGAAGGAGGTTATCCACAGGATAAGAGTGTAGAGCATGCCCTAGTGACGTTTAGTTGGGTGGTTGGCCCCGGAGTCAAGCTGTAGAGCCTAGACAGCGGCAGCTGTCACTTCCAGTTGGTTACCCTGAAGGGGTTCCCTGACACTGTTCTGTGGGATACCTATGTCAGTCAGACTATGGTGATAGCCAAACTGGTTTCCCCAGATCAGTACTTGCCAGGACAGATTTGTAGAGTAACTAAAGCCCATGGACAAGTCTTCTTCTGCCCTATGACCCTGATCTCCTTAGAATGAGTAGGGGCATCAGTTCAGAGGAGAGTTATTGTCAGTCCCCAGATGCCCCTTGATTTCATATTTAGCATTGAACTTCTATCAGTAAAAAAGAACAGGGTGGGACAGTCACCCTCGGCACCGCAATTAGTTGGGTACGACTCTGAAATGGACACAAAAAGTATGGGGTCCCAGATGAAGAGTAAGTGGGAGGAGGTGGAGGCCCTCCACAGTGGGAGAGCCAGTGGGTCAAAGGTTACCTGCTCTGAGAGAAGAGCACCTCAAACTAACGTTCGTGGGGGCACTTCTGACCTTGAGGTGTTGCCTGTGATGTCACAGAGAGTATGCAAAAAATGATGGAAGGAATGCTTGAATTAATCTCAACCACTGGTAATTAATTGGGCATCAACCCAGTCTATGTTTTTTTTTATCCCTGGATGGGCATTGCGGCGTTTTGGTCGGTGGAATTCCGCGAGTGCCCCAATAAACCTGCGAGATTCCGCAGTACTCCGTGAGTGGGCAGAAGTGCTCGTCCACCTGTTTGCGCAGATTTTTTACAGGCAAGTTATACGATCCGCACGGTGCAGCAGCTGACACACCGCTTGGTGGACATCATTGACCTTGAATACAACCTTCTTTATCTGCTGGGCATTGAGGTTGTGGGTCTCAGTGGGTAATTATTTATTGTTTGTTTTCTAAAGTGCTAATGTTTTTTTTTCAAATAGCATGCTGCTCACACTCAGAGGTAAGTTAAATTTACATAATGTTACGCATATTATGTGAGCTAGCCAGGTGCTTAGTGCTATCTAATTCTACTCGTCAGCGCTCGCTTGGGTTGATTATTTAGGAAGTCATGCAGACTCCACAGTCCTGTCACTAAGACAGTGATAGCAATATAAGTGAGTTAGCATTCTCTGTGCCATAATTATGTAGCCCATACAGTCCCAATCTCCCAGCGATGTACTGTTTGCATCTATGCATTCAAAAGGGAGACTGAGTTGACCCATCAAAGGGGGTGAGAAGTAAGGTCATTTATTGCAATGCATTAGCATTAATACTTCCAAATGTAGTTAAGGTGTAGGAAATTAGGAATAGGCCAACTCAATACTAGTACTATATGCAATCTGATTTAAGAAAAGTACAATGTTACTGAGTTTGCCATAGCCTGTTAAAATATTTTTGGGGAGATTAACTGTACCACAAATCTATTTTTTAGCATCCTTATTTCTTACAACAGCACCCAAGGGCAAGAAGAGGGCACCATCAAAGGCAGGTCACGGTGAAGGGGCTGCCACCACCAGTGCTGCGGCAGGTAGAAGTACCACAACCACTACCGGTGCCATGGCCGAGTGATCTGCTGGACCCAGAAACTCCTGTTATTATTTATTATTTGTATTATTTCCCTAACTTTCACCTCTCCCCATTTAGAATTTAATTGCAGTGTTTTTTTTTATTGTTTCCTTTTTATTCAACTCTTTTTCTATCTAATGTGTGTTAAATTCTTGCTATCCCTGCATTATCCTTTATTTCTATATTTTTGCACCTGACATCCTCCTGTCTGCACTAGTCTGTAGCTTTCTCCTGCTTGGCTATTAAGCTTTCCCTCTCCCCTTATATGTCTTGTGGACTGCTACTGTCAGACTAGGAGAACAGATTTTAGCTACTTTGCTGTGAAGATTGCAGTCCCGAATAAGCTGTTTGTCTGTGCGCATGTTTGTTGAGGAGGCTTTCTTTTCCTTGGTCATGTGCAAACTGTAAAATTAGAGAGTGGCCATAGTGGACCCCCCCATTGTTGTGTTGCATTGTCATTCATTGTATACAAGCAGTACAGCATGGCAATAAATTAGAATGTCCTTCATTGACCAATTTATTTCACCCCTTCATTGCACATCGATGACTCAGAGTCATCATAGCCCTGCCCCTCCATTATGAAAAGGTTTTGGTTGGCTTGACTACCTGGCATTTCTAGCATTGTCAACTAACAAAATGCCCAAAGTGATATTTTTTATAGAAGGTACTGCTAACCAAACTGTAGTGATGTATTGCGGTTTTATTTTGTTAAAAAATAAGAAGAAGAAGGGGAGGTGTATCTGGCATAAAAAATGTGTAATGTTTTCTCTAGCTACACAGACCACCAGAGCCGGGGCCAGCTGCAGTGCCAGTGCATAATATAACCCGACATTTGTAAAGCGTGAACTAATCACCCCTAAGGGTCTCAAGGCACTGGGGCCGTCGGGAAGAGTAAATTAGCTATTGTGCAGAGTCACATGGTGCTGGGCTGAGCTGCAGCTGGCACCAGGGATCAAAACGTGAGCCCTGTGCTCCGGAGTCAGCAACCCTGGCAGCTGCGCCACACCTCTCCCGAGCGTCAATGCGTCAGACGCAGCAGTGGACGCAGAAGGAAAGGGAGTACCAGTGGTAGCTGGGACAGGAGCTGGTAAGTTACATTGCTTGCTCATTGACAAATTATTAGTATACTCACTGTGTTTGTTAAACAGGCAGATATGTATCCCATTCATCATAATTTATCTCCTCCCTGCCCATGGGGTTTCGCCAACCATGACCTAACTGCAACATGATTCGATTTGGCACTGCAACTTTGGCTCTGCAATGTGTGTCTGCTTCAGTTAATGTGGCATTTACTAAGTTTTAAATGCATTTGCAAACCGAAAACAGGGAGTGTATCCCTCCCAGTGTCCACTCAATCACCTCCTAGTACTTCACTCCTTTCATATTGCCTAAGGTCAGTCCCAGCCTACGAAAGAAATTGAGAAATCCATTCTTAGCATGTTCCACAATTTTCTGGCCAAGTGATTTATGTACATAATCATATTTCAATGCTTCCATAACAGATTTTCACCTGTCCCTTTCGACATATGTCAACTACAGTGACTTACTAAGCCAAAGCTTAGCAAGTGTACCCCACTATTCAATAGAAAAACCTGTACCTATCCGGCCTAATCCCTCTAACTTATCCTGCAGTAGAGTAAGTTAGGTTTCCTTTCATTACTGCCAAATAAATGTTTTATTGTTGAAAATAATTTGTGGTGGAGTGCAAGGCTAGGGAGTAAAGTGGGACTAAGGACCTGATTTAGTTCTTGGTGGATGACAAATATAAATCTCATAGTATATAATGGGATTTATATGTGATGGAGTAACCTGTCCGTCAAGATTTAAATCATGCTATAAGTGTGCCTGATTTCGAGTTTTGCAAATTGGGATACTCTTTGACGAACGTACCAAATAAAATCTATATGCTGTTCCTTTCCATGTAGTGTAGTGTACCATTTTTCTCACTGTCTACTTACAGCAGATAAGATATACACATTTTATATGTGATGTGTGTGGACCAGGGTAGAATTGAAAGGCATTTGGAGAAGGGCCATTGGAATTAAAGTAGGACAATTGTTCATTACAGCTGCCCCAGTAGCAGAGTACTTGACGTGCTAGCATGCCTCAATTAATTTAGCACAACAAGAATACTTTTACTGCATAGTGCATAATGCCTTACTCTTTAATGAGTAGTAATGTATTTTTCTTTTTACATACAAAGTGTTTATATATTTTTTTTACCAGAAAATCCTCTAAAAGAAAAAAATCTTTTTTTTTTAATCTGGTGGTATTCTGGATTAATTCCTTGCAGCCAGTCAGTGCTTTTATGTGAGGCATAAATGGCCATGTGACTCCTAATCACATCAAATTCCAATGGCATTAGGGGCCAGCAATGTACCTCTAATGTGCCACTATTTAACTTTAAACAAGTGTTTGCACAGAGCATTGTTTACAATTTTCTTTTCTTTCTTTTTCTTTCTAGATATAGCTACTCTTGCTGGTCCACCATCACCACCTACTGGGCAGAGGATGCAGGCCATCCAGGGACAATAACGTTGACTGATGGTTCTGGAGGAGGAGGAGGCTGAGGTAGCATCTGCTACAGGCCCTTGCCCCAGATTTTCTAGCCAGTCACCAGCTCCTCCATCGTTGCCACACCATCATCAGCACTGCAGGCAGCTGGGAGCCTGAAACATGCCACATGCTGTATGAGCTGCAAAAGCTTCTCCAGCAGGTGGCAAGCCTTGAGCAGGAAGATGGAAGACTCCAGCCTGTATCAATGATGCCCTCTTCTGAGTCATTTTCTTATTTTTTGTTTTCGTGGGAGGGATTAGTATGGGTGGAGAGGGTAGGAATTGGGAATGGACCGGGACTTTGGACTACTCTTCTTTGTACATTATTTTGGACATTAATTGGAGATGGGGTGATTTGTTTGAGGAGAGGGGTGGGACTGTTATGAATTGAGAGGGTAGGTGTTTGAACTTGAAGAAAATGGAAAAAAAATTCTTAAACTTTATGCCTAAAATAGTTTTTTGTGTTATACTTTTACTTTGCACTGCTGCCTTTTAGCGCAGCATGTTATTTAATCTGCTTATCAAAGTGTATGCCAATTAGCTATAGTCAGTTATACCTTTGTCCTACTACCCGTTACTATGTTGACCATTAGGGTGGATTGCTGCCATTGCCTATATTGCCTACATTACATAAGAACTTACTTATTTGCAGTAGACGTTAGTTACTCACTCCATAGTTCTCTTACCTGAATAGATAAAGCAATGGGTGTGACCTCTCTTAATATTCCAAAACCTTATTCCAGGGTTTCCCAAGGTCCTTCTTAATGGTGTTTGTGGTGGTAGTAGCAGGCTTGCACACTAACAGGGAAGGCATCACAAGCGAGGTTCCATTCCCAACTATGTGAACTCCAACTGTAGGATTAATCAAAAAGATTATTAATCACAAGTAACTAGCTTGAAAGAAAACACAGAGGTAGTGGATTATATTCATATCATAACTTTACAAAGATTGAGACCAGACTACCACCATGACACAGCAAAGAAGACCTAATATTATAATAAAAATTAACAATAGTGACTTCTTCTGAACAATGGGGAGCTAGTATTTAATTAAAACAAAACTTTCAAAATGCTCGAGTCAGGAGAAGTGGACTCAGAGTCAATAGTGGATAAGGTTAAGCGTTTACGCAACACAAGGCCTGAATGATAATGTTGACGAATTATGTTATATATCTGAAATATGGTTCCCTTTTATGCATGGGTGGGCTAGGGGGGGCTGGTGTGGGCTATTGCTCAGGTAATAGAACATCCTGCAGTGAGTTGGTGTCACTTTCACCACATTCGCCCAACCGAGTGTGGGATCCATTTGTGGTGTAAATTAGGTCACAACACAAAAAATCAGGGAAAGGTGTGACAAACAAACACTACACAGCAACAATATTTATCAGGGCAAAGGGGAGCACATCATCATCCATCTGTTGTAGAAGGTAATGAAGGATTGATACAGTTCAGTTAAATGCATTACAAATGGTCCATCAGCTCCAGAGACCCAAGTTATATCTAAATGGTCTTTCATCTAGGTGTAAATAATACAAATTATGGAGGAGTGAACCAACACAGTTCTAAAAGTTATGACTATTAAAAGAAAAATGATACTGTATCTAAAATGCCTAATTGGGTGGTGCATCTGAATTCTTCTTGGAATGTCCATCTCGGATTCCTCGCAGATCCAGTCCTGTAAGGTAAGCAGGAGTGTTATGGAGCTTTTGCCTTTCGTGCAGAAGAGAAGTCCTGCGGATTGTAAAACAGAAACAATATTGTAGAGTCAAGGTGAGGCCAGAAGGTAAGATTCATGAGGAGTGTACCAAGACTCAGAGCAAGAGCATAGGCTGCTGTAATTATTAATTTTATGACTTATGTGCGATCAATTAACTAAGAAGTGAGAGCAATTCACAACCAATCACAAATAAGTAGCTGCATGAACCGGGCTGATCAATCTCACAACTGTCATCATAACATTTAGCCGAATGCATACATCATGTGATGATAATGTGGCATCACAAGTCTGTCTACAGTTACAAGCAACAAGCACCCTCGACCACACCCACTTAAGGGTAGTTTCACTTTTGAGCCAGCACACACACTCATCAGCATTTCCCAAATCAATGCACCTCTCTTCAGTCCACAGAGCAGAGCAGGCCTCAGAGTTATCATCTTATTGCTTTTCCTTTGAAGTCAATAACTTATACTGACAGTTGAGGTTGTCCTGCACTGAGTCCTTTCATCCTCTTCCAGGCTCTGAGTAGCAAATTAGGTCTATCCTGACCTGAGTGATATAGACCTGTCGTGTACTGCTTTTGAAGAAGAAGAAGAAAAACTGAATTTGAGTACTTTGTGTAGATTTATGCTTGTTAATTAAAGTGGCTGGTCTGGTATCTGAAGAACCCTGCAAATAAAACTCTCTAATTGTGAAAGGGCCAGTCATCTTCAGGAAAGATTATCACCCATCAGGCCCCAAACATTGCAAATCATCAAATTTAAGTTTACAAATTAGTTGAACACCCTCCCTCACTGTCTGTCACCACATGAATCATCAATCATCACTCACAATCACTCAATAATATATCACTCATTGGTGCAGTAGTTACCTTTTCCAATCCAAGCACAGTGGTGCACAATTGTATCTCTTCTGTGATGCAAGCAAGCAACACATTGGATTTGGCAGTCTTGTAAACCAAATGATTTTTGCTGAGGCAGCCCTCCTATGGGGTCAAAAAGAGAAGGATAGGCATGGGACGGAGGAAGGCATTGTCTCCAATGTCCTTGAAGGGAGAAGGGTTGTTTCTTCATTGCGCACTGATCCTACTCCAATCTGGCCATTCAAGCCCCTAAATATGGTGGGTTTGCATAACTCAGACACAGCAAAATATATAACGTTCCTCTTCATATATCCATTTTTTTGTTGCCAAAGCACTAAGCAGTTTGACAATGCTCAGCAGACACATTGGCTACCAGACAAGCCAGATACTTTATTGTCAGCCTGCTGAGCTCAGGTCATTGGTGCGCTGCTGGGGACAGGGCTGCTTTGAATAAAGCTGTCAGTCCCTTCGTACTCATCACCTTCACCTCCCACCATGATTGGAGCGGATTCTCTCTCTCATCATCACCACTGCCACCTGCAACAATTATTTTATGGTGTGCCTCCTACCGGGTTGCATGATGTTTTTTCATATGGGTAGTTTGGCCTCTAGTAACATAGGTGAACCGGGCTTACCTTAACAAACACTTGTGTGGCCAACAGAACATATTCCAATGTTATCCTTCTGCTTGCTAATTTAAAGAAGTCCAAATTCGGGAGGAGAACTTCCTTAGTGTACCACTGCCAATGCCTGAAGAAGAACTGGACGTAGGTGAGTGTGTTGTTTATTACCTCTCTGCAGAGCATACTTCAATTGAGGTAGTGGTGAATGCAGGTCTCAGCGGGAGTCTTACAAATATGGAAGCTGTGGTTAGTGGTGGTAGCGGTACCTGTACCACATCCCTAAGAGCAGGTTGTCTGTGTCCTGTGAGCCAGCTTCCAGACAATGACTGACTCGTCATTCTCATCCCCTTCCATAATTGAAAGGCTCTCAGGAACTTACCTTTTCCCCTATCTCTTCTGGCATGTTTCAGACTCAGCCGAGGTCTAATCCATGTCCAGATTATCAGAATAGGGGCTTGGAGAAATTGGTGGAGTACCTTTCCTTTTTCTTGGTGGAAGTCTGGAAGACAATGGTTCAACAACATCTTGATGAGCAGGAAGCTCAACGTCCTGTTCTGCTCCTACTTCGGGAAGATCTACTATTGCTGGCTGTGGCTTGTGTTGTTCACTATGCTCAGTTTCCTGCAATGTAGGGGTGCTAATTTGCAGCTGAGACAAATACAATTCAGGCTCACTGCTTGTGGCCATGATTGCAGTGGCTGCCTTGCTGAGGTACATAGCAGTGGGCTTAGGTTGGGGTGGTGCAGTTGATGTGGGAGTGCTTCTCCCAGCTTGCTCCCCGGAGGACGGTGTGGCAGGCACATGTCTCCTGAAAAAGGTGTGAAGTGGCATGCAAGTGGTGGCAATTTGCTTCTTCATCTGCTCCTCACTGGCCACTTTCTTGGAAGCACCTTTCCTTGTAGCCATCTTGAAGATGTTAGTTGGCAGCGGCACTTAGCTGCACAAGTGGAAGAGACTGGAGGACTCACGTCACATGTTGTGGTCATGTTATTATGTACAGGTCTTCTGTCTGACAGTACTGTGAGTGATGTCTCTTGTGCGCCTAAAAACAAACAAGCAAGAAAAACACAATGGCCCAGATTCTGAAAGGTGTCACGCCATGCAGCGCAGCACCCGAAGAAGCTGCATTGCATGACAGGGAGAGAGCAGGGGAATGCCATATTCTCAGAGATATGGCTCTCTCCTCTCCCTAGCACCAGAGCTGATTTCATCTGCTGTGCGCCGGCACATACTAAAGCGCCATAGTACTATGGTGCGTGCCTGAGTCTACCATAGGACTTGAACTGAAAGGGTGCCCTTCCTGTACAAAATACTATGGCTAGACAAGTTTAATATATGTTCCTATATTGGATGTGTGCTGCACAGTGCAGCACAAATGCAAAGTAGGAAAGAAAGGAGAAACAAAAACATTTGTCTTTTAATGCCTGCATTCCAGCAGCATAAATTTTTGGCGCTAAACCCCTTTCTACTAATGTTAGTAGGTAGGGTTTAGAGTAAAAAAGCATGGGTGGTTGCATGGGAACACCCACATACCACCCATGTAATGCCTCCTTAAGGCAAAGTAATGCAAAGCAGGATTTTGCGCTGCTCTGTGCTACCTTTTTATACAAACCAACACTAAAATCAATTAGCATTGGTTTGTAAATCCCCAAATAGGTTTAGGGTCGGGTGAGCATTACAAGAGTCTTCAGATGGATCCCTATCAACACCAGGAGAACTGTCACCCACACCCTCATCATCAGTGGGCTCAACTACGGAAATGCCCTCTATGCCGGAACCACCACACACACCTCCTCAATCGCCTTCAAACCATCCAGAACGCAGCCGCAACAATCATCCTTGACCTGCCTAAATGAGCCCACATCACCCCCCTCCTCCTCAGACTGCACTGGTTCCCCATCAAGAAGATATGCCACTTCAATCTGCTCACCTACTCCTTTAGAGCCCTCCACAACACTGGACCAGATTACCTGAACAACCACCTGATCTTCCAACATCCCATGCATCGATTGCACCCGTACCAGAGTTCGCTTCTTCTCCCCCGTCACTGGCAAATCCTGCAACAACTTCTCTATCCACCTCCCTCCCCTAGTTCAGGAGTGGACTCAAACCTGGCTGTTTGAATAGACCCTCCTAACGCTAGCACCTAGATACCCCTCAGGGTGATAAGCATGCTCTAGATAACTCTGATCGATTGATTGATTTAACCCGCCGCTAAACCTTTGTGAATCTGCACCATAGTGAAAAGCGGACTTTTTGAAGTTTGAATTATTCATTCATTTATTGTTACTTATCTTAAATAATTAGCAACAATAGTGTATCCATTTTAAAGTAAAACCACACCGCCCTAACATTTAATTTTCAATCAGGAAAACATTAACAACATACAGATGTAACTGTTTGCTTTATGTGCATCTAAGGGAGACACTTGTGGCAGTCAGGGAGATGCAGGGGAAAATTGAATAATCCTTAAAAAATTGAATGCTGTTGTGCACCTATGGCAAGCAAGGGGGTCCAGGGGGAAATGGAATAATCCCTAAAAAATGAATGCTGGTGTGCACCTATGGCAGGACAGGGTGGTCCAGGGGGAAATGGAATTAAAATGAATGCTGGTGTTTGTGCATTGTGCATCTATGGCAGGCAGAGAGCCCAGGACAAAATGAAATAATCCTTAAAGAATGAATGCTGTTGTTTGGCTGTGCACATACCACAGGCAGGGGGTCCACCAGTCCAGGGGAAAATAGTAATGACAATCCTTAAAAAATAAATAATGGTGTGCGGCAGGCGCCTATGTCAGGTAGAGGGTTGATGGAGGAAAAAAGTTTAAAAAAATAGCTTTTTTTAAATTAAATTAATAAAAAAACGTAATTGCTGGTGTACTAGTGGACTATGAGAAACCCATTGGTAGCCAAGGAGGTGCAAGGAAAAAATTTAAAAAGTGTTTACATAATATAAAACACTGTTCATACATACATATACTACAATGTTCCTCATGCATATGATGCAGCGGAAGCGGTGGGGAATTTTTATCATCTTTTGTCCCACACCAATTACTATAACACTAACGGAAACGTAACTCTAATGACGGGTCCATGAGTCATTATTATTCAGTAGCAGAATCAAAGGTCCTCTGATGGATCTTTGGTAGAGCTAAAAGGGACTAAGTAGCGAAAGTCGGAGACCTACACTCTCACGAGGACCTGTAATGAAAGAGTAAGCTATTCATCAGTGAACATCAGAAATATGTCAAATAACTCATAATTCGTGAATAAAGACAAACACTATTATTTTCAAAATATTTCTCTTTGTTATTCAAAATATGAATGGTCAATCACGAGTACAGAGTAAAAATTTCATCGCTTAGTTCTTAAAGTTAGAGGTTAATTCCACAACAAGTAAATCAGCCCAAAATGCTCAAATCATCAATCACCAGGTATAGAGAGGAGAGAGAGAAAGAAAACATCTGCATAGATAGTTCTCTTCCGAACCTTCCGAAATGGAAATACTAATGCACCGTGTGCAATTAGTCGTAAAAGCTAACCCCATGCCCGCTAGGGTATAGCACGTGCAGCATCACCAGCCGATGATGTGCTAAACTCTTTAGGAAAGTCTTAGGTTTCTGCGGATACACCAGCCAGAGTGATCAGGAATCAGCACAGCATACAGCATACAGCATACCACAACACAGGGTGAAGTCACCAATCTTGTGAACGAGCTGACGAACATTTTCCCACAGTCGATTTATAGTAGTCTTTCTTTATCTCTGAGAAAATGTTTCTTTTACAACTCTCTACAAGCCTCTCCATTGGACAATAACTATAGGAAGGCAATCTCCTGACAATGACTTTACAAATATTCTCTAAGCATGCTTTGTCTAGGAATTGTATAACTTCCTGGAGAGGAAGAACTACAGCTACCTTTGTACATAAATATCGAAACAGTTTCATCTAAGTCTACTACATTCTTCGCCTAGACAGGAAAAAGCCTATAATTTTCTATTCAGAAATAAACTAATATGTAAATTTTTTAAGAAGCGTTTGAAACAGTTCAAGAACGGGAGCACGGAAGCACATCCCCTAGCATTTCTACAGCCTACAATATTTTAACTAAAGGGAAAAATAATTTCTAAAACCTACATAAACGTTTACGAAGAATAAAACATTTTTCTCGTGTTTTAAAGTCGATTCCTGCAGTTTAGGAAACATAAAAACATTTCATTAGAGAGACAGGATAATTTCATTTCAAGAACAAAGGCTACATTATGCATTAATCTTTTAATGCTGTCCAAGCAGCCGCATACATCACAATATTAAAAGGTTCCAGAACAGAACATTAGAAACGCATAAAACGTGTGAGCCATCAACAATCTGCCTCTTTTAAATGCGGCTCCAAGCAAATAAGTTGATTTTTCTTTTACTACTTGCCTATAACTAATTGTCTTTGCCTTTAATTATCTTTTTTCCTTTAGAGATCTACTCGTGGCTTAAACCCCAATCCTGCCTCTATACCGTTCTCCAATTTATGGAGATCTCCTTCCCCACCTCTTTTCCATAACCTCTATGCGTTATTCCTCTCTTATTCCCCATTAGAACGATCCTCATCATATATTTTCGGTAAGTATTTCTTTTGTACTAACTGTTCTTATTTTTAGCCTTACGAGTAGTTTTTCTACCCGTTTTTTTACTCCATCAATATTTTCACCTATTTAATATTCTTTTTAAACTCCTAGCGATGTAACTACCAACATCGCTAATGCTTATTTTAATTTTAGCCCATTTTTTAACTAATTCGAGAGGATTTAATTTACCTCTCTCTTCCACGCTGGCCGCTAGCTCCAACGCGTCCCTTCCTCACGTCGTGCATTAGAGGAAAGTTCCTTGGCAACGGGAGAGCTACATCCTCCCGTTGCCAGTAATCTTTCTTCTTTACATTCCTTGCGGGCATTTCACGAGCGCTCTGACGATCGTGCTAATCACTATAACAACGGGCAGCAGCAGCTGATCACTCGCGCACTCGTATGTCAGTTGCGCGAGTTTTTTATTGCGATCAGCTGCTTCCAACTATGCAATTCAGATTTAAACATCAGATTACTGGACACAAACGCAAGTAAAGATTAACCAATAAGATTCTGCATAAAAAAGGGGGGAAATTAAACAAGAGGAGACAAACCTTCATATTTGGCCTTTATATACCTTGTATGGTATTATTACCACAAAAAAAAAGAGAGAGGAGATATTTCCCTCACCTCCTATCTAATTCAGAATCAAATCTAACAATTTGTACCTAATCTAGTTTTCTGCACCATGTCTGATACAGATTCAGACGACGCTTCCGACCCTACTCCTAATATTGATAATGAAGCGCTCAAAAAGATGCTACATAAGGAGATGAGGTCCCGCAAGATTTAGAGCTTGACCCAGGTCATGAACTCTAAAAGGTAACTCCCTATTGAGGAAATAGAAATCCCTGACATTTTGAACCCACACTACTCTGAGGATATCACCGAATTAAGGGGCAAAAGATTAAAGAAAATAAAAAATGTGGATCAAATGACCCCTAAGAGCACTACGGGAGGTCCTTGCACCTCATCCAATATGGGAGGTCTTAGCACCTCAAATATCAATGGAGGTCCCCGCACCTCAAACTCCCTGGGTGTCCCTAGCATCACAACTTACTCGGGTGTCCTTGGCGGCACAAAACATCTGGTTGTCCCTAGTGGCATAAAATAGCACAGTGCTCCTTACAATATGGGAGTCAATGAATTTAATGATGATGGATCCTCAGACATACCTGATGAGTATGTCCTAGATCTGGAGGAGGACGATCAAGAATTTTACAGTCCGGAGGAAGAACCCCCATCATCCTTAAAGGACAATATTTTAGACCTCTTGGGGGGAGAAATGTTTTCCCCATTAAACCTCAAACACCCCAGAAGTTCGGAGTGGTCTCCACAAGACCACGTTGCTAAATTCATAAAAAAATGGGTAAGAAACCTCTTAGAGAAGGACACTCGAAACATTCTTAGAGCCGAATGCTCTAGGCCATCTATCGAGGACAAAACCTGCCAAACCTCCAGCTTGGACCCCGAGCTGATTAAATTCCTCTTCAAGCTCGGACGAGATCCAAGGAAAGGGATGTAAAGATCCCTCATAGGATGTCAAGACCGTCTTCTCAAGGTCCTGGGACCGTAAGTAAGAATTATACATTCTGCTGAAGAAAGCCACATCAATGGCACACCTCTCAACACCGACCTGATCAGAGGCTGGAGCCAGAGGGCACTGATACTCCTGGGCAATGCAAAAGCAAGCATCAACGCAGAAAGATGTACAGTTGTTTTTACCAAAATAAGCCCAAAACTCAGTGATATGGCAAACAGAGAACGCTCACAAAACGCAAAAGGATTACTCTTTGGGGAAGATCTCATTAAATCCTTGGGGAAGTACGTATCTATTTTCACCGCCTTGGATAAGGCCCAGCAAAATATGCGCAGAGTGTTTAATCCTAACCTTTTTGACCTGGCCTGAAGAAGGGGCCTTTCTTCCAGCCGATTTAACCAAAGGCCCTATTAAAGATCCTGTGGCTACGGAAGAGGGTACCAGCAGTAAAACACTCCTCAATTCTACCCCCAATGAGGGAGAGGACGACGCAACAGAGGGTTTAGATCCAGGCGAACCACCAACTCCATCAACTCTACAAGTGAGTTCTCTTCCTCCTCCTCCTTTCCCTTCTTTCCCCAAAAATGTGGGAGGCAGACTCAAATACTTTTATCAGAATTGGAGATTGATCACTCAAGACCCTTGGGTTTTAAACACAATCAGGGGATTTATGATAGATTTCACACATACACCTACACAAACCTCTTTCCCGAGAGACATGCCTCTCTCTCTAGATCAACAAAAAATAGTAGAGGAGGAGATCTCCTCCATGCTTCAGAAAGGAGCAATAATAGAGGTCCCCTTAGAAGCGTTAAGATTTATAAGCACACTCTTTCTTGTGGAAAAAAGGACATGGGTTGGAGACCTGTGATAAACTTAAGGGAACTAAACAAATATTTGGTTTACAGGCACTTCAAGATGAAGGGCATCCCCCTTCTGAGGGATCTATTATTAGAGGGAGACTGGCTATTCAAACTAGACTTAAAAGATGCTTATTTCACCATCCCTATGGCCACTAACCACCAACCCATTCTCCAATTAATTTGGAAAAACCATCTATACCAATTCCAAGCTCTTCCCTTCGGACTATCTTCTGCCCCCTGGTGTTTCACCAAGGTCATGAGAGCAATCGCCTCCTCCCTAAGAGAAAGAGGTATTCACATGATCATTTACCTAGACGACATTCTTATAATGTCACAAGACCTTTCACAAATAGTCCAAGATCTGAAGACCATTATGGACCTCCTAGAAACGTTAAGTTTTATCATAAACAAAGAAAAATCAGTCTTGACCCCTTCCAGAACTCTGGAGTTCTTAGGTTTAACAGTAGATATTTTGAGATGTCTCCTTCTACTCCCTTCCAAAAGAATTGCCAAAATCAGGAAGTAAATAAGACATATCCTGAAACAAGAAGATTTATCTCTGAGAGAGCTTGCCAGATTACTTGGTCTCCTCTCCTCCTCCACCCAAGCCATCTTTCCCGGTCCCCTAAACTATCGGGCCCTCCAAAGGGTAAAAGCAAGGGCTCTAAGATCTGGCCTCTGGTACAGAGATCGTATTACACTGGATCAGGAAGACCAATCGGAACTTTCCAGGTGGCTCAAGAACCTAAACGAGTGGAATGGCAAAGCGATCTTTGGGTCAAAACCAGATTTTGTTTTAGAATCGAATGTGAGCCTCCATGGTTGGGGAGTTTGTCTTCTTGATCAGAACACAGGTGGTATCTGGTCACAGAAGGAATCCTCTCACCACATAAATTACTTGGAACTAACAGCTGGCCTTTACGCATTGATGAGTTTCAAACACTCTCTCCAGGGCAGGTCAGTCATCCTAAAGATGGACAACATGTCAGTGGTAGCCTATATAAATCGCCTGGGAGGCACCAAATCTGCAGATCTATCCAACTTAGCCAAGAAACTTTGAATGTTCTGTCTAGAACACAAGATCGTTCTCAAAGCGGAATACCTTCCTGTGGAAATCGGACATCTCTGCAGACTGGAACTCCAGATTCCTATTAGATCACAGCGATTGGAAACTCAATGTTTCCGTTTTCACAACCCTGAACAGGATTTTGGGTCGCCTAGAGATAGACCTGTTTGCGAGCAGACTAACTTTTCAATTGGAGAAATATTTCAGCTGGATGCCCGACCCGGGTGCTCTGGCAGTCAACGCCTTCCTACGCCTTCCCTCCATTTGCCATGATTCAAAGAGTTCTTCAGAAAGTGAGACAGGATCAGTGTTTTCTTTTCCTAATAACTCCCTTTTGGCCATCTCAGGCATGGTTCCCCACCAGTCTAGAACTATCTTGCAACTCCCCCTTCTTAATTCCTACCCAAGAGAATCTTCTAACAGACGTAGATGGAGTAAGTCACCCCCTAATCCTGAGTGGAAGTTTAACCCTTCTCGCCTGAAGAGTGTCAGGAGATCCAATGAAATCTCAGGTCTTTTGTCGACAACTGCAACTCTCCTCAGAGAGTATTGGGCCCCAGGCACTCACTACAGATATAACAACGTATGGAGAAGCTGGGTACATTGGTGCCTGGAAAGGAACCTGAATTCCTTGGAGGCACCTATTGTTGACATAGTTAACTTCCTTGCCGAACAATTTGAAAGAGGTCTCAGCTATAGAACTATCAACTGCTATAGATCAGCAATCTCTGCTGGCCATGTCCTTGTCAATGGTAAAACAGTAGGTAAAAATGTCATTGTTTGCAGAGTGATGAAAATCATTTGTTTAAGAAGGCCTTCTAAACCTAAATATCAAAGTGTCTGGGATGTCAAGCTAATACTTGATCTTTTCAATAAATGGCTGGATAATTCTCTCCTGAATAGGAAAAACCTTTCCATTAAACTTGCTTCTCTACTATGCCTAATCTCATGCAGAAAGGTCTCAGACGTCAAAGCCCTGGAGGTTACGAATAGATCCTATAACATGTTCGGTGTCAAATTTGAGATTTATAGAAGAACAATGACTATGTCTGATTCAATCTTTTATCCACGTTTTGATTTATGCCCAAAACTTTGCGTTGTGGTCTGCAGGAGATAGTATGAACGCAGAATGTTTATTCTTCGTCCCCTGGGTGTGAATCAATTACTTATATCTTTTGTTAAACCCCATAAAGGTTTAACCTCTACCTCTATTGCTAGATGGGTTAAAACTGTTATGGGTTTAGCAGGTATTGACTTAAAGAAATTATCTGGTTCACTCCCTTAGAGGTGCTATGGCTAGTAAAACTCTCTGGTCTGGAGGTAAATTGGATAACATTCTCTAAGCTGCTGATTGGTCGAATGCTAGCACCTTTGGACGACACTATTGCAAGCCTATTGGACATATGTCTGATGTAGTTTTACAGAGCTACCAACATGCATAATTTAGCCTCCGTTCTTGTAATGAAATTGCGATTCTCCTATTACCATGGCTAGAGAATCTAGATTTAATTAAAGACACAGAGGCTGACATTTCCCCCGATCCCACCCTTGGATGGTGATCTTACTGTGATTTAATGTTCTTTTATTATCAGTACTAATGTCACCTCTTACCTCTTCTTTTAGCTTGTTAAGTCTTATACTATTTGTTACATTCAGAGGTATTTACTTCTCTCTCTTTTCAGGTAACCCTTCTTAACGGCAAGACGTGTAGTCTTTGGATTTTCAAGCGTTCTTCGTTCTCCTTCATATTGCTCATCCGAAGTTGATTTGGATGTTTGGAAGTTTAAAGTTTCATGGACTTATTCTTTTCTCCACATTTGAAAAAGGCAGATTGTTGATGGCTCACACCTTTTATGTGTTGCTAATGTTCTGTTCTGGAACCTTTTAATATTGTGATGTATGTGGCTGCTTGGACTGCATTAAAAGATTAATGCATAATGTCAGCCTCCGTGTATTTAATGAAATCCAGATTTTCTAGTCATGGTAATAGGAGAATCGGAATTCTCTTTTAATCATCCATTTTTGATTATTCAATTTTAACACAATTATTTTATTACCTTTCAGTTAAATGAATTCCTCTACCAATTTAACTATATATTTTGCATTATACTCTCTAATAGTGTACATTCTAAAGAAGATAGCAAAACCTGTCTCCACATTTTATTAACCCTGGGGGGGAGTATGCGGAGTGGTGCTCTGCGTAGTTCCAAAACTCCATAGAACTGCGCTTCGCTCCGCCCCGTGCCCACGAAAAGGGTTAAAAAATGTTTTTCAAAACCCACTTACATTCTCTTCTGCCTGCCCTCCACCTGGCTGCGTTGTCTCCTTCTTCAGTTGTCCTCCTCCTCACGTCCCCGTACGTATTACATCTTGCTTGAACAGAACTCGAGAAATTATTTTTCCCAATCATTCGTTGAATCAGCAGCCAAATATGTTCATTCCGGTGCTGTGTACTTTTTGCTTGGTACTTTTATTCTTTTTGTTCTTCGTACCGTATTTTCTTTTTCTTCCTGTTCACTTTGCTCAGATTGGCTAGATATTTCGATGTCTGTCTCTGGGATTCCTTCATTTACTGAGTATTTTAGTCTTTTTTTTCCCTGTGGCCATTTATCACCTTTCTTTGTCCTTTTTCCATTTGTCTTTTCAACTTCTCTTTAAATTTTCTTTATACTTTCTTCTGATGAATCCCTTTTTCTTTTGTTTTTGCTGTTTACAGGGATTACAGCATCATTTTTATTTTCACTAGTCCCAGTAACTTGTGCCCACTCTACTAGATTCTAAACTCATTCATGAAAATGTCTTTGTTCTTCTTTAGCAAGTTCTTCACCTTCAAGTGGACTTGGGACTCTTCGGTGTGGCTAGCATGAATCCAATTCAGTAAGCCATCACACTTAACAGCTGTTGTCGTCACCATTATTACTTGATAAGGATCATGCCATCGAGGTTCCAGCCAAGACTTCCTCACGTGCATTTTGAATAGCACCCACTCGCCAGGACACAGATCATAACCATGTTCTTGCTGTGTTGTTGTTGCAACTTCTCAAACCTGGTGAGACACAGAACGTACCACATCAGCCAATCCTTTGCAATAATCTAGTACAAAATCATCAGTAATGTTCATCAGTTGGTTTGCTGTAACTGTCTGCTGTCTGATAGCCCTTCCCCTCACAATTTTGTTTGGGGACAGTCCTGTTCTTTTATCTGGAATACGTCTCAAGCACATTAACACCAAAGGCAGAACATCAGGCCATTTCAGTGTTGTGGCTACACAAACTTTAGCCAATCTAGATTTTATTCTGCCGTACATTTGTTCAACTACACCTGAAGCCTCAGGTTGATAGGCACAGTGCAGTTTTCGCTGAATCTGTAATCTGTACAAATCATCCAAATTATTTCATTGTTAAAATGTGTTCCTCTATCGGATTCCAATGAGTCTGGAAAACCGAATCTAGGAATAATCTCTCTAAGAAGCAATTTTGCAACTGTTAGACTGTCATTATGTCTTGTTGGATATGCCTCAACCCAACGAGAAAACAGACAAACAACCACAAGGACATATTGTAATCCTTGACAAGGAGGCATTTCAATAAAATCTAATTGCATCCTAGTAAATGGTCCTGCAACTTTGCCAATCCATCCCATACTCACTATTGTTTTTCTTTCTGCATTTTGTTGCTGACAAATGATACATCTTCGACAGAGGCTTTCTGCAATAACCCTGAATTTAGGGTTAAACCACACTTTACAAAATAATCTGATCATGGCATCTCTACCTATGTGTGTTGGGCCATGCTAGACTCTTGCAATCTGTAACAACAGACTATCTGGCATTACTGGTATTCTGTCAGTATAGATCCACACTTCATCATCTGATCTGCATGTACATCCTGATTTAATCCACCCTTCCTTTTCTGAATCACTTGCTTCTTCTTGTAATTCCCTTACTTCATCCCAAGTTTCAACAGATGAAAACATCAACCTGCATTCTGTTTTGTCAACCTGTTCATTTGTTTGTTAATCCACATTGATCGAATATGAATTTAGAACACAAAATCTTGCAATTTCATCCGCATAGCGGTTACCCAGTGTGATATACTCACAACCAGATCTATGTGCTGAGCACTTCACCGCCCCAATTTGTGCCGGCAATTGTAGTGCCATCAATTAGATCCTTTACACACTCTCCATATCCGGTTGGTGAGCCCGAAGAGGTCAAGTATCCAAGTTGGGACCGCAACAGCCCGAAATCATGAACAACCCCGAAGCCATATTGGCTATCAGTGTATATTGTCACTCTCATTTGTTTTGCTAGGCAACAGGCCCTAGTCAGAACTATCAACTCTGCCACTTCTGTTGAACTCACTCCTTTCAACCATGATGCTTCAATCACATTTGTGACTGTGCAAATTTCCTCTGCAACTCGCAAACAACCTTCTAAATCTCTCAGGCATGATCCGTCAACAAAAAAAACCACATCAGACTCAGGCAATGCTGTATCTTTGATATCAGGCCTTGGCTTTGCACACAACTCAATCACATCCAGACAATCATGATCCGCTTCATCCAGAATCACTTCACAGTCTTGAGTCGGTAACAAAGTAGCTGGATTCAAACTTGTACATCTTGTTACTGTCACATTCTCTGCACCCAGTATCACTTGCTCATATTTTGTTAACCGACTGTTTGTAAGATGCTGTGTGCGAGTTTGCTTTAAAATCTCAACGGAATGTAGTACATACACTTTCAAATGGTCTCCCATTACAATTGAACTCTGTTCAAGACTCACATATTTTGCAGCTACAACTTTTAAACTTACTGGTAATGCTGGAGTGACTGGATCCATTGTAGCAGAGAAATATGCTACTGGTCTCCGTGCTGTTCCGTGTGTTTGCATTAGAACTGACAGTGCACTACCATCGCATTCATTGCAAAATAACGCAAATTCCTTCTCAAAGTCTGGCATGCCCAATGCTGGTGCTCGACTCAAGCTGTCTCACAACTCTAGGAATGTTTTCATGCATTCCTCATCAAGATGTATTGGGTCTTTCACATCTTTGTGTTTCAATCTCTGCAATGGTTTGGCGATCAGTGAAAAATTCATAATCCACTGCCTGCAGTATCCAACCATTCTCAAAAACCTTCGAAATTCTTTCTGTGTTTTTGGCTGATTCATTCGCATAATAGCATTGATCCGATCTTGTGAGACTTTACGAATTCCTTTTTCACTGATATGTCCCAAATACAGAACTTCTTTTTTACAAAACTGCTATTTTGCCGGTGAAACTTTATGCCTACCTACTGCCACGTGGTTCAGTAGAGCAATTGTATCTGTCACACAGTCATCTTTTGTTTTGGATGCAAGCAATAAATCATCGATACAGTGAACTAGTACTGACTATAGGCATTATCAATGATTGCATATATTTCTTCAATATCTGATTTAAGATTGAGGGGCTCTCTGTATACCCTTGAGGAACTCAGCACCATGCCAAAACACGGTTTCGGAACTGGAACGCAAATAAATATTGGCTATCCGGATGCAAAGGTATTGAGAAAAATGCTTGACACAGACCGATCACAGAAAACCATTCTGCATCACATGGAATTTGATACAGGATCACAGCTGGATTTGGTACACTCGGACAACAAGGTATAACAATTTGGTTTACCTTTCTCAGGTCCTGTACAATCCTATATTTCCCATTCAGTTTGCAAATGCCCATTATAGGCAAATTGCATGGGCTCCCTAGAATATCTTTCAGTATTCCCTGTTCAATCAGCATGTCTGTTACAGGTGTTACTCCCAGGACTTATTTTGTACTGTGGTATTTTTGGAAATTCTGCATTAGGTTTTACAGTAATCTTAATAGGAGCAACTCCTTTAATCAATCCAATATCTTTCCCTGAAAAATCCCATACATCCGACAACGCTATATCTTTCAATTCAAGCAGTAAATCACAACTGATATAATTCATTCACTTCTGTTCCCTGACTTGCCAATTTAAAAATGATATCCTCATCTTTTGTATGGAAAGCTATTCCATCTGGTGTACAATAAATGGAATGATTAAGTTTACATAACAAGTCCCTTTCTAACAAATTAACTGGCCTTGTATCACACACAACAAATTTGTGTAACTCTTGGAAATTTCCAATTTGTACTTTCATTGGTTTTGTTATTGGCATTTTAATCAATTTGTTTGAAACTCCTACAACTTGGATATTTTCTCCCGAGAGGGGTGGGTTTGGGATTTCCACAGTTCTCACAGTGGACCGGGTAGCACCAGTATCTGCGAGGAAAGTAATAGCATTACCATCAACCTCGCCATCCACATATGGACCTGACTGATCTACCTCTAGAGATGCACGAAGAACTCACTCTTCCTCCTCCCTTGGGCACCGTCATTGTGATGAATCCAAATAATTTTCCTCTGTCTTCATCAAATATTGTGAAGTCACCTGCACACTTGAATTTACTTGACCATTAGTATGAAAACCAGCATTTGCATTGTATCTTTGCATTTGATCATTCACTTTCTGATTCGGCAATGGAGCTTGTGGTACTTGCAAACCTTGTCCTCTATTATTTGATACCTGTACTTGTGGATTTTGATTTTGCATCTGATTCATCTGTATCTGATAATCTTTATTCTGCATCTACATCTTATTCGGATCATATGTTCCACTCTGTCCTGTATTATTCAACACACTTCTACACTCGCGTCGGCAATGTCCAAATTTACCACAAACATGACAAGGAAATTTCTTTTTCAATTCTTCTTTGTCTCTGAAATTACCTCTACCTCTTCCTTGACCCATTGGAACAATCTGTGTCACTATATTACTATTTGAAACCACACCTTTCATAGCAGTGGTAGTCTAGCCATTACCTTGATAAACATCTTTTGAATCAACTCCCAAATAACCTCTTTTCTTCACTTCTTTCATGTGTGCTACCATTAATTTCTCTTTCAACTTTTTATGTCTCATCTCTATATCATCGTCACAATACTTTGCATAATTAAGTATCTCATCAATTGATTTGCTCTGCCAACAAATTAAATGCTGCTGAATTATCACACTTATTTCTGGTCTTAATCCATACACAAATCTGTACACAAAATGTCCCATGCCCTTTTCTGTCATATTCTCTATTCCACTGAACTGCTTAAACACATGTAGAAGTCTTTCATAATATGCATGTACTGATTCTTTCAAATCCAGAGTTGTTCTATCAATCCTCACCCAATCTGTTTCCTTTGGAGAAATGTTTCCTTTCAAATACCTAATGACCGGATTATGTTTTTTCATAACCTCTTATGAAGGTGCTCCTGTTTTAGGATCTCTTGGATATTCTTTTTTCTGCCAATCCACAGCAATTTTACACTCAACCCATAAAACTGTTGGAACCACAATATCAAAAAGACGATCCAAATCATTCCACAAGACTAGAAACTTTCACAAATCTTTCTACCTGTCTATGCCATTCAGCAAGCTTCTCTATCAATTTTGGAAAATTATTCGTAAAAGGTAATATATCCTGTTTCGACCATGGAACGTGAGCAAAACCTCCTCCTGGTACATTTTTCATTAGTTATGCTGTAACAACATCCACCGGTGTTTTTACCTTTTCTGTCTATTTAACAGGATACATCGGTAATGTAGCATTCGCTTTTGCACTCTCATCTTCTTTCTTTTTAGCCCATCCTCCTTTCCATCTATCTAACTATCCCCAACATCTCAATGTAGTGATCAACTCTTTAATCTGCAATTGTTTCCCTAAAACATTCAGATTTTCCAAATCCTGGTCTGTAAAATCCAGCCTATATGTATTTTGTAAAGTCTTAGACTTCTCAATGTTGACTCCATACATCTGTGCAACTTCAGCAAAAGTCTCATGCAGATTTCTTGCTTTTCTCGTAATATTTTTAGTCATTCTGGACTAATTGTACCTGCAATAAATTCTTCCAAATCCCCTTTTAATTTGCTCAAATTTATATAAATATCTTTATTTTGCCCACTGCAACCAGGAGCTACTTCTCTAATCCATTTGTCTAATTCTTCTGGCGATGGACGTACTGATGTCTGGACATCTTCACTTGACTCACTTCTTGGTCTAATAGGTATCTGTGAATTCATTCTCCTTTCAACTTGTATTAATTTCTTAGGATAAAGATATATAACTCTTTTAGACATTTCATTCCTCTCTGAAGTATCAATCAATTGTCCCTCTTGTCCCATAACTATTCTCACATTTGTATCACTATTTCATTAGTTCTCCCATTAATTCCAGCTGTCCCTCTAAAACTCGAATGAGAATGTTCATTGGGACCAGTTGAAGCATGCCCTCTAGTAAGTCCTTGTCCTTGTCCATCGTTATATAATGGCACTACTGGACCAATCGTCACTGGTACTGACAAAACTTCTGGATTCTTCATCATATTCATTATATCTGATTCTTCTCTAAGCACATTTTGAATTTGTCTTACACCTTCAGGTGATCTATTTATGTGCTCTTCAATCTGAATAAAAGGTGCATTTGCACTTGGTAAAACATTTGAAACACTTGTATTAATTTGTTCTTCCTGATATGGTGGATGCCTATTCATTAATAACTCATTCATGAAATCTTCATCAATTTCATCTGTATTATTCATTAAATCTGTATTTTTCTCTTGTAGTTCTGTATTTTTCTTTTTCTCTTTGGATTTCCCCCCTTCACTCATTTCAGCTTCTCTAACTGGAAACATTCTAGTCCCTTCAATAACATCTCTTCTCCACATCTTTTTACGGGCAGCCCATTTTGCTTCAGAGTATCCACTCACTGTTTTCCTATATCTATTCTGCTGTCTATCTCTTTCTCTTTTATATGCTTCGTAATCCCACTCTTCAGGGGCTTCGTACTGCATAGGTCTTGGATTTGGACTCAAATTATTCATTCGTCTTCTCAAATTTTCAAAAATCCTAGTATTAAAGGTACCATTCTCAGGGAAAGCCAAACTACCATCCTGTTGTGTATATTTCATCCAATTTCCTAACCAGGTACAAGTATGAGAACCCCTTTCTACAGCACCTTAGTGAAGTTTTCTCAGCAACTGACCAATACCAGCGTGGCACTTTGATACATCAGTATCACTCCTTCAACTGACCCTCCCTTTACAAAATCAGCGTCAATGTCATTTCAAGTTTTTGACTAACAAAACAAACTACATAAACACAGCTTGCCTGCTCCACTAATGGAAATACGAAAGTATTTTCATGTACTCTAAGAATTTCTACTCTCCAGCACAGCCTCGACCAGCATGATTATGCTCTCTTACATGTGAAAGATTCTCGGGACTTTTCATTTGCGCTTCTGAAGCGACCCAAATAAACCTCCACTACTTCAATCAACAAAGTTCCCTGTGCAGTAACTTTCAGTTTGACGACCGCCTAGTACCGCATCAACAGCAGACAACGCACATACAGTTTAGTGTATGCCACACTAAGACAGCCCTTAGGCTTATCCCGGGATCTTGGGCCTATGGCGAACCCGCTAACTTCTTTCCATTGAGGTTCAACAAACCTCAACGTGACATAAAGGTGCAAACTCAACATATATCATAAACTGTTTGAATCTGTCCTGTCCTACACTCCTCTTTTCACTACCTAGTATTTTAGTCTAAACAAACCATCCGATGCAACTACCAAAAACTGATGCAGAAGAAGCGGTGGGGAATTTTTATCATCTTATGTCCCACACCAATTACTATAACACTAAAGGAAACGTAACTCTAATGACGGGCCCATAAGTCATTATTATTCGGTAGCAGTATCAAAGGTCCTCGGATGGATCTTTGGTAGAGCTAAAAGGGACTAAGCAGTGAAAGTCAGGGAGCTACTATCTCACAAGGACCTGTAATGAAAGAGTAAGCTATTCATCAATGAGCAACAGTAATATGTCAAACACATCACAACTCATGAATAAAGAGAAACACTGTTCTTTTCTAAATATTTCTCTTTGTTATTCAAAATATGAATGGTCAATCACAAGTACAGAGTAAAAATGTCATCGCTTAGATCTCAAAGTTACAGGTTAATTCCACAACAAGCACATCAGTCCAAAATGCTCAAATCATCAATCATCAGGTATAGAGGTGAGAGAGAGAAAGAAAATATCTGCATAGATAGTTCTCTTATGAACCTTCCGAAATGGAAATACTAATGCACAGTGTGCAATTGGTCAGAAAAGCTAACCCCATGGCCATTAGGATATAGCACGTGCAGAATCACAAGCCGATGATGTGCAAAAGTCTTTAGGAAAGTCGCTTAGGTTTCCGCAGGATACACCAGATAGAGTGATCAGGAATCAGCACAGCATACAGCATACCACAACACAGGGTCAAGTCACCAATCTTGTGAACGCGCCGATAAACATATTCCCACAGTCGATTTATAACGCAGTCTTTCTTTATCTCTGATAAAATGTTTATTTTATAAGTCTCTACAAGCCTCTCTATTGGACAATGACTATAGGAAGACCATCTCCTGACAATGACTTTACAAATATTCTCTAAGCATGCTTTGTCTAAGAATTGTATAACTTCCTAGAAAGGAAGAGGAAGAACTACAGCTACCTTTGTACATAAATATTGAAACAGTTTTATCTGAGTCTACTTCATCCTTCGCCTAGACAGGAAAGAACCTATAATGTTCTATTCAGATATAAACTAATATCTACATTCTTAAGGGAGCGTTTGACACAATACAAGGATGAGAGCATGGAAGCACATCCCTTAGATTTTCTACGGCCTGCAACATTTTAACTAAAGGGAAAAATCATTTCTAAAGCCTACATAAACTCTCACGGAGAGTGTTGAAAGCCGGAGTCCCAGTCCCGCACTACTGTCACCAAGTGCGCGACCTGGGGCTCCCCACTTAACATTAGGCCAAGTAAGGACACCGTTTGAAATAGCCCTGCTCACCCCCTTAGTAGCTTGACACGAGCAGCCAGGCCTATTTCCAAGGCACGAGTGTTCTGTATGTGCAACCACGCCCACAGCAACCCCCTGGTGACACCACAAATGGACTCCACACGAGTTTGCTAAAAACGAATATAACTTTATACAAAAAGATATACGATCAGACCACACGATACATAAGCCAACATAGAATAAAGGGTAATATTCGTTCCAGCTGGCTGGTAGGTTCATATCCCAACCACCGCTTTCAAAATGCTATGCTGGTTGCAATACTAGAATCACACACGTTGCGATAGACAAACAATAATGCTCTGCGTAACGATACAATCCTGTGCTGGGCACAGGAGAAATAATACAATGGGTAACGATACCTGAAATAATGCAATGCGTACCGCTATATTCATGTACTGTGCAATGAAGGAATAATGCAATGCGTCACACAGCAATCACGTACTTTGCAATGAAGGAATAATGCAACGCGGGCCGCTACAATCATGTACTTTGCAATTAGGAAATAATGCAATGCTTAACTACAATCATGTACTTTGCACTGAAGAAATAATGCAATGCGGGCCGCTACACTCCTGTACTTGGCAAGGGAGAAATAATGCAACACCTAGCGCTACAATCGTGTACTTCGTTAGGCAATAATAATGTCAGGCGTCCTAAGACAGTCTGGCAGTTCGTTAGCAGCAATATTGGCAATGTGTATTACAACAATCAGCCTCTTCGATAACAGTTGCCCCCCACACGGTTCAATGATTGACACAGAGTACAGCTTCTTACTGTGGCCCCTGTACTGCTACTCCTTTCGTCAGTACGGTCCCCACTTTGAGCCGAAGCAAAGGCTCACGTCCTCAGAAGGACTGAGAGGCCAAGAGAGTGTCCCTCTGAGCCCGCACCCTGCCCAGGTAGCAATCTACATTACCTGGGGGCGCGACTCCACTCTCCACTCCTCCTTCCACAAAATGGCCCTTCCATGTAGAGCTCTCTCAACGGCCCTCAGCGGCTCAGCCTGGCAGCTCAGCTCCTCCAGGGCTGCCGGTCCGGGCTGCGACTGGTAGGAAGGTCTTAGGCCCTGAGATTACTTTTACTCTGGGTGCACATTCGCCACCGCACCCTCTGGGTCTCTTCTGGTACAAAGCCACCACACAAAGCTGATGGGACTCCACGTTGACTCCGAGTGCACGATCACCAGGCACTCCTTCCTGTGGTCTCAGTTGGCACCAAGATACGCACACCACGCTGCAGAGGCTCAGAGGTTCTTCCAGTGCACACGATGATCAGCCGATCACCTCCACAGTACCAGGTTGCATCAAAGTAGGCACACTGCTTTGCAGAGACTTACTCCAACTCTGGTTCCCCGATATCCAGGCGCTCTTCACCGACGCCTTCGGCCGCACCATGACACGCTCACCATGTCTGAGCCTCACTTTTCCTCCAGTGGACTCGATAACCAGGTGCTCCTCACCAATGCCTTCGATGCACCCCGACACGCACCGTGCGCATCCGAGACTCACTCCCCTTCCGATACACACGTTGGTCAGGCGCTCCTCATCAACGCTTCCCGTGCATCACGACACGTATCCTGCGTGTCCGAGAGTCACTCTACCTCCGGTGCACATGCCGACCAGGCGCTCCTCACCAGCGCCTGCGGTGCACCACAACATGCACTCTGCGTGTCTGAGTCTCACTTCAGCTTCGTTGCACACGCTGACCAGGCGCTCTTCACTAACACCTGTGGTGGACCACGACACGCACCCAGTGCATCCGAGACTCACTTCAACTGCGATGCCCAAGTTGGCCTGGGGCTCTTTACCTGTGCTTCCTGTGCACCACAACACACACCCAGTGCATATGAGTCTCACTCCTTCTTTGTGTGTCCAAGATAACAGGGCACACCTTCTGAGGGTCGCAAGCTGTCACAACATGCGCCTACAGCATCGCTTGAAATTTCTCTGGAAACTTTTATGTTCCTGTGTTTCCAAACAGAGAGCCAGCTCACCTCGGGCCCTTGGGGTTACAAGACCCAGCAGAAAGCACAGTCTCCATCAAGCCGGGGGACCCAGCGCCTCCAAGCACAGTCCCAACAGCCTCTTCTTTGGTTAGAACAGCAAACTGCAGACCAGCCCCAGATCACCAAGCAAGGGTTGGTCTTTTCCCAGTAGTCTCTTCAGTTGCTCCTTCCTTAGCAGAGGTTCCTCTTGACCACAAAATGGGTCCAAGCCTTTTCAGTCTCAATCCATTTCAGTTTCTTTCCAACGTTCGGGGTTACAGCTCTCATAGTTATACCCCTTAATGTCTTTGAAGTTCATTGTGCTCAGGGGTCCCTGACCCCTCCCTAAATCAGTTCTGGGTCTCTCCCTCCCAGTGTCACCTTTCTCCCTTTGATACTGGGGGTCTGGATCCTTAAACACTCAGCAGGAGATGGGTCAATTGGTTTATAGCAGCAGGCCAGGTCTTTCACCTCCTAGGCTTCTCCTCCCCCTACTCTTCAGATGCAGGGCAGCCTGGTGCCATCTCAACCCCTCCCTGGGTCAAGACCTCTCCCAACTCCTCTCACCTCTCAGATCCAGACAGTCAAGCCACATTCAGCAGAGACACACAAAAATGTTTAAAGCATAAAACTCAGCCACTTTCTAAGAGTGGTTTCTGAACACACAGTGACAAAACCATTTTCATACAAAGATGTGTTATGACACTGTGAGTTCATACATACTAAGCCCACCTCTCCATTATAAACTTACAGGAAACTAGGCTACCAAAACAAAACACCCTGCCTCCCCCATTCTATCCTATGGGCAGAATGGCCTTTCAGCAGTGAAAAACGAAATGGAGGGTTTTTCACTGTCAGGACATAACACACACCTTAGTATATGTCCTGCCTTTTACCTACACTGCACCCTGCCCAGGGGGTACCCAATGTGTATTAATAAGGGAAAGTAAGACCTGACAAGTGGTTACACTTGTCAGGACAACATGCTAACTTAGCAAACTGCACGCAGGCCCTACACTACAGGCCTGAGTTCCCTTCTCCGCGCGCCTTTGCATTACTAGCCCTGGCACACACAGTGCACAACACTAGGGACTTTACTAGGAAGGCAAACATACCAATCATGACCTTACCAGTAAGGCAAACATACCAATCATGACCTACCAATTACCATTACACTTTACATAGTGAACACTTGTACTTTGACACTGATCAGCAGTGGCAAAGTACCCAAAGCATCTAAATTGGCAACTCTATGTCAGGAAAATGGTCTAGGGGGAAAGCAAAAAGTTTAGGGAACTTTTGCCAAAAAGGGCAAGTCCTACAGAGAGTAAACATTTTTCTCATGTTTTAAAGTCGATTCCTGCAGTTCAAGAAACATAAAAACATTTGATTAGACAGACAGGATAATCCTCATTTAATCATCCATTTTTGGTTACATTTACTATTATAACAAAATTATGTTATTACCTTTAAGTTAAATGAATCTCTCTACCAATTTAACTATATATTTTGCATTATACTCTTTAATAGTGTACATACTAAAGAAAATCGCGAAACCTATCTACACATTTTATGAAATATCATGTAAAATAATGTGTATTTAATGTTTTGTTTTCAAGCATTAGTATTTATTAAACATACACACGGATGGTTTTCTTTGAACAGATTTTATTTACAAAAATCATACTCCATCACATATTAAACTGATATCAGGGAAAAGTAAAAGATATGAACAGTAAAGGCGTAGCCCTCTCCTACCAATCTCTCTAGAAAACGACTTTTAAAACTGGAAAAAGAAAATGGTTTACGCAGTGGCAGGCTGCACAAAATGGCCACTGGCAACATGGTCAACCAAGAACATCAAGCAAGCAGGGATGGCCCCAACAAATAACACATGGCGGCCTATGGCAAAACCACACTGGTTGGCTATAAAAAATGGCCACCGGCCACATGGTCAAACAACAGCAGCAAGTAATGAAGGAGACCTATGGCAAAAAACACAGGCTAGCTACACAAAATGGTTGCCAGCCTCATCGTAAAACAACAACAGCAAGCAAGGAGGCATGGCCACAACAAAGAACACATGCAGGCTTATGGCAAAAACACACTGGCTGGCTACATAAAATGACCACCGGCCACATGGTCCAACAATAACAACCAGCACTGAGGCATGGTCGCAACAAAGAAACCTTGCAGGACTGTGGCAAAAGCAGACTCGCTGGCTACATAATATGTACATCGGCCACATGGTCAAACAACATCAACAAGGAAGGAAGCACAGTCCCACCAAACAACACATTCAGGCCAATGGCAAAAGCACACAGGCTAGCTATATAAAATGGCCAACGCCCACATGGTCAAACAACAACAGCAAGTAAGGAGGAGTGGCCACAACAAAGACCCCACGCAGGACTATGGCAAAAGCACACTGGCTGGCTGCAAAAAATGGTCACTGGCCACATGGTCAGACAACAACAGCAAGAAAGGAGGCATGGCCACAATAAAGAACACATGCAGGCCTATGGCAAAAGAACACTGGCTGGCTACATAATATGGCCACTGGCCACATGGTCAAACAACATCAACAAGGAAGGCGATACAGTCCCAACAAGCAACACATGAAGGCCTATGTTAAAATCACACCGAATGGCTACATAAAATGGTTGCCGGCCACATGGTCAAACAACAAGCAAGGAGACTTGGACAACAAAGAACACATGCACACTTATAGACACTGACTACACAAAATGGCCCCCAGTCAATTGGCACGGAGGCCAAAGACAAATGGTGGCTTATGGCACACACACACACACACTGGCCAGACAAAGGAGGCATGGTAACACGGAATAAAACACTACCATTAATTAAGCAATGCCAAAAACAAAAATTGAGCGAGCTATAAGATTTTTACAACAATCAACATCCTCCTAAGGTTTCAATTATTATTCCACCAAAATGTACTTTTTGTTGGAAAAACCATGAAATAAAAAAAGAAGTTTTTTAATGTAATCAATTGCCATCCTTGACCTAAATTATGTTTTAAAACAACATATGCCACAGAAACATTTGTATCATTTACCCATGACTAGTACTGGGCCTATTGGCTGGGATGCCTGTGTGAATACTAAGCTACATAGTAAAATAAATGAATAGTGCAAATTTATAAACATGGAGAAAATGTACTGTACTATGTTGGCATTATGTGCAAGGCACTCACGTGTGCGATACAAACATGTTGTTATTCTGTCCATATGGTGACGGCTATTTGTGGAATACAAACAATGGCAGCCTGAACTCATCTCGGCCCGAGGCAAGGATGCCCTTTTCCATATATAACATTTGTTTCCAAATACAACAGAGGAGACACTTCTGCTGATTTCAAGGGCTCCCTGCATGCTGAAGTTTTCACCTAGCAGCTGACTGACATCTCCGTGAGGGATGTCCAGTTTGTGACCACGATGGGGTCCTACACTCTTCTCTTGCCCACCAGGTAAAGGGGTTAGATCATACAGAAGGGGGTTTCTTGACAGACCATATATTCACACCCTAGCACATAGGTTAGGGTTTGCATTGCAGGAGTATGTTAGATTGTTATAAATACTGCACATGTATGGATATATACATTATCTCAACGAGATGGTGGAACTCTTCATTTTATTCACTATTTTGACACTCAATATAACTTTTATATGCTTATGTCTATTAATCATTGCAGCACATATCATCTATGCAAAAATCACTATGGTTCAATACATTTTGAAAACATCCCTTTCATGTATTCTTTGTATATTTCACTGAGCGAAGGAGAGCACAAGTGACTGACTGAAAAGTTCTAGGTCTGTCACCACGATTCCTGAGAGAAGAGGGTATTCATGTACAGTAGTTGCCAGAATTTTTGGCTCCCAGTATTGGTTTAGGGTGGCTAACAGTGGCACTGTGAGCTATCTGGTCCAAAGGACAACATATCCTGTGGGGTGAATGGAATTAGTCTGGCACCATCCTAAGTTTATGTCATCCCAAAACGCACCGTTTCCACTGATTTGTGGAAACCACATGACAGTATGTATGCAGCAGACAAAGAGAGTGATCCTTCCATGATGAAATCAAAATGAAAAATGACCAGGAGCTGGACAAAGCACTGGGAGGAGCCTGCTAGCTAGGAGCAGGAAGTTGGAGCCTCTGGGGCACTTCCTTCTTGTTGAAAAAAAAAAAAGTACGATAAAAAATGATTCTTGCTCTAAACAAAAACCTGAACGGTCCGTTAATTCAAGAACATCTTTTCAAGTTGATTTAGCAGCTTCTCAAGTAGAAAATCTGCTCTAGATGCAGCTGAGGCCACTTCCGCTCACCAGCATCACTAAATGGCGGCAGAAGGCGCCGTGCTGACCGGAAAGCCATGCTAGTGCCCATCAAATCTCACTTGCACTTGCTAGCAGGCGGCAAATCTCTTTGCACTCACCAGTGCACAGTAAAATAAGGCTTACGTACACTAATGGAAAAATATTTCTGCCACATGCTGGATGGCGGAATTTAGTGGGAACTCCACATTATATGAGTTGTGCAGGGTTCCCCAATCCCACCAACTCTGCGAGGGCAATTATATTTCAGCCCAGGCCTAGTTATTTTGCAGACCATGCCACCTCATTTTGGATCCAGCTTTAAACAAATCCATTCTGACCTGCTCCAATGGGAACTGTCCAGCCCAGACTGACATTTGTTAACACATTCAGTGCTGCATTTAATGGAATTCAGAAAGCCATTCGTAAGCATTGGCGTACCTTGAATATTGAGAGATATACCTTACCACCACCTCTCTACTCCTTCAAAAGGAGCTCTAACATCAAAGATGATCTGGTGCATACAGGACCACCTACTAAGATTTCAACACTTTCCACTCAAAATACACTGTGGAATTTACCACCAGGGGCATCACCCCTGTGGGTCATGTTCGGCATGTCCACAAACAAGTCATACGACTATGGTGGACATTGGCACTGATAGACCTTGGTCACAAATCAGACACACTAATTGTAATAGTGATAAACTTATTTATGTAGTCACTGGCCCTTGCCAACTGAAATACGTGGGTATGATGACCCCTAAAGTTAAACTTCGTTTTTCTGAACACAAGAGCACGATTAGGTACAAAAAGCAATCGACTAAACTAACCAGTCATTTTTTATCCTTTAAAAATCAAGCAGATGAACTGCGATGGACATTATTGGAGCAACCTTTTATTCCCATCCATGTTACAGATGTCACACGTTTTCTTCTTCAGAATGAGCAGCAATGGGTGTTCAAGCTTAAGAGTGACAACATAGGGCTCAATGACGACAAACCATGGACCCTGCTGTAACCTCCTCTTATATGCCCCCTTTTTGGAGTAATCAGCAATTTTCAATATAGATAGCTAACTTTACTTATAATCATTATCTCATAGTTCTTCTTTAACAATTTACGCTATCAGCAAAGTTCTGCAGCCAACATATGGGCATGTTCTGCTTGTATTTCAAACTTGGTACTTTATTGGTCCATTATGGGAACGAAAAATTATCATTTTGTTCGCATCTGCGAACTTACTTGTTCGTTTTAATGGTGAAACCAAACTCAATAATTTTTAACTTGTAGACTTTCAACAGCTACGTTATCCCCATCTCATGTCCGTACTCGACACAGGAGTGACTTGAAGTGACTACAATTGCCAGTTCTCCATGCTGCCTTGACACGTCATTTCTGACTTAATTACAGCCACACAATACTAGGTTCACATATAATGGCGTTTTGGAACATAAATCACTCTCAAGTAATAGACTCTCAACAGCTATGTCATCCCCATCATATGTCCGTACCACGGACTTGACACAGGGGTAATTTGAATTGACTACAATTCCCAGCTCTCCATCTGGCTTTGACACATCACTTCCGACGTAATTACGACCACCCAACACTTGATTGACATATAATGGCACTTTTGGAACCTCCCGCAACACCTCCGGTTAGAGCCTTGAATGGTCCTGGATACCAACGGAGAGGTAAGCTGTCCCACCTCATATGGTTGGTTTATCTTAAACTGCTGCGCTCAGTCACGCACTTAGTTTGGGAATGTGAGACTGTTCTTTTGCTTGCGGCTGCTTTGTATTTAACCCCTTCCCCGCTCATGACGGAACCGCTCCGTCATGAGCCACGGTTGCCGTTCTCATGACGGAGCGGTTCCATCATGCCACGACCGTTGGCGGCCGCTCCGCCCACGCGGCGCTGTTTCCCCGCCTGTGCGGGGGGACAACGCAACTGGGCGGAGTCATGACGGAACCGCTCCGTCATGAGCACAGCTCAACCGTGGCTCATGACGGAGTGGCTCCGTCATGAGCACAGCGCCACCGCGCTGCCCCCCGCATCCCCCAGCGCTGCGGCGGAATTCCCGCCGCAGCGAAGGGGTTAAATGACACGTTCCCGGAACGCGAAATGTTTTCCGCGCTCCGTGTGAATTACTTTGAAATTCTCTTGACCAACATCAGTATGATTTAAGAGTTTGCTTGTAAAACAATGATTGCCTACTCTGGCAACAATACCACATAGTCGGTATATGCAATCTCTTTTCGCTGACTTGGGCGGCATGTAGCTTATTGGTGGTTTCTGCACCATATTATTTTAAATACATTATTTTAACCCCTGACTTTGGGTTTCTATGTTTGTTCTCATTATTAGTACTGTGAGATATTAGACACAAAGCATCACTCTATTTGTGCTAGTTGATTTGTTACACATTCTATAGCTAACATTCCTTAGGGTGCTTTGTCTTCTATTAATACACGCAATAGCGGAACCTCTATAAGATTGACGATTGGTTGATTTGTACCCTAATAGAAGACATTGCCACAGATACTTCCCTTTGAATGTAGATTGAATGTGATTGTGTGCTGTATCTATGTTGCAAGGGTAACTAGTACTCAATTAATTAACTTACATTGCCATATGTTGACATGATCGATGTACTGTTCTTCTGTAGACAAAACCATTCAATCAGTTATGAGGTATAGATTTAATTACATAATGAGATCTGATATTTCTATTAGATAGAAGGAATCAAATCACTCAAATTGACTCTAGTGCTTTCTCAGTTTGATACTCTGCTTTTTTCAGAGCGGTGCCTCAAGTCCTGAGCTGTTGCCAGGTGAGGTGATGTTTCTTGCCCATGAACTACGGGTAAGTCTCTATTGGACGTTTGTGTCATAATTGGTTTATGCATAATATTCACCAATAGTTGAATAACTTATATCCCTTAACTTTTTCTACACAGGTTTTACTTATACACCTGAAACCTCCATCTGAGATCTAGAGTGGTATAGGTTGTATCGTATCCATTTACTTTTCCTTTGGTTACAACTTTTTCTAAATACACATCACGCAGTAGCATTGCTTAATATCTAAGTCCTGAAGAAGGCTAGACACTTGTTAGGTCATGATAGCTGAAATATGTAGACCACAACTGCAGTTATTATGTTAAAACTGCATTATGCACTGTTTTTAATCCTGACATCAAGACAAAATCATTAAAATTCCTAATGTCTCTTGATAGTTAGTTTTACTTTACACTTGCGCTTCTTGTGCGCACTGCGCTCATCACTCACATTTAACAACAACAGCTCATCATCCTGGGTTTTAGTTAACCTAAGATAGGGAAAACACTCATAAAACATCCCTGTGCTCCTCCCTCACAGTGAGGGGGTTGTAGCCCTCAGCTGTACTAGAATTTACAGCCGAGAGGAGATCCCAGATGATGAAGCCTGTCACTTCGGTGAGTAATGGGATTCTGTTCTTTTAGTTAGGACTTCCTGTGTAGGTTCAGTTACTTTGGTGCACTTTAGGCACACATGTCATCATAACTGTAGGTGACTTTGGTAGACCCTCGGACTTTTTGGTTGTATACAAAAATACACAATCACTGACTCTCTGGATACGCTACATTAGTCTTCCGAAAGTCCGTAAATGTCTTCTCCTAACACATTTGGCCATTCGTTGTTGATATCACTTTCCATCATATATCCACTTGTTTTGCACTGAGCAATATGGAAATCTTTTAACAACTAAAATAATTTCCATTTGGTGCAATTATGATTTTATGAATTGTTCTAAGCTGAGCTTTAATGGATCATTGTCCACAGGATCATTCCATGTGTTCATATTGTCTATTTCGCAAACCATAACAATGTCCTTGCATTATATTTTGTCTTATCGATGCCTCAGTGAAACATTGTTGCCGTTCATTATCTATGAATTTGTATATTTGTGTAAATTTATGTGCATGTGTTTATAAGTGCTTGTGAAGGTTGTGTGCTTCTTTGTGTACGCATCTGTGTGGATGTGCTCACATAAGTGCGTATATGAGTGGATGTCTTTACAAGTGCACGTGACCTTGTAGCCGTATGCGCATGCGTGTTTTTATGAGTGTGTGGGTGCATTTTGTTTTACGTTTGTCTGTGAGCTTGTAAGCGGGCAAAACAATGATTCCATTTGGTTATGCCTATGACTTGCAGAATGCAGTTGGACTTATAAATGCCCTGGTTACTTACCGGTAATCTTCATTACTCCAAGTCCTTGTCTTCCTAGCCACAGTAATTACCAGTGAGCATTCTGCTCTTACAGAAACTCCAAGTAAAAAGTTACATACTAGTCTCCCTATCCCTCCAATATGGCCCCCAGTGACAACAACCAATCACAAACAAGGATACAAAAGTCAGAGCATGACCTGTAAACAAAGCCATAGACATGAAGCCACAACAGAGGGCCGGGAGGGAAGGGAAACTATACATTGGTGAGGAAGACTAGGACTTGGAGTAATGAAGATTACCGGTAAGTAACCAGGTCATTACCTCCTCGTCTGTCCTTCTCGCCACAGTAATTATCAGTGAGCCGATACCAAAGCAGTATCAGCTTCATGGAAATGAAACACAGCCCACACATGGAAGGCAGTACAAAACAAACTTTATTGATAACAATGGAGAAAGACACACATCTCAAGAAACCACAGAGTCCAGGACCAAAGAAGCAAAGGCAACAGAAGCCCCACCCCCAATCTCAAGCCGGTAATGAGACATGAAGGTATGAGGAGAAGACCAAGTGGCTGCTCTGCAAATATCCTCCATGGAAACACCCTTAAAGGTGGCCCAAGAAACAGCCACAGATCAAGTAGAACACCCCAGAATAGGATGAGAGGGAACCACAGACTGGACATCATATGCCAAAAGAATAGCCTCCTTAATCCAGCGACTGAGAGTGGAAAGAGACGGCGTCAGGCCCTGCCGAGCCTGACCAAAAGTGACAAACAAATTGTCCACCTTACAAAATGAAGCCGTGCGAGACAAATAAATCACCAAAGCACGCTCAATATCCAAAAATTGCAACAGAGATTCCTCCTCCGATGAAGGAACAGGAATAAATACAGGGAGGACCACCTCCGCAGATTGATGAAAGAAAAAGTACACCTGCAGGACAAAAGTAGGATAAGCCCGTAAGACCACTCTATCCTCCAAAATCCGCAAAAAAGGAGCAGACCGCAGGAAAGCTCCCAACTCCCCAACACGTCTGGCAGAGGCAATAGCCACCAAAAACACCACCTTGAGCGTCAAAATTTCAAGTCCACCAACTCCAAAGGCTCAAAGGGAACCCCTTGCAAGGCCCGCAACACCAACGGAATGTCCCACGGGGGAGGCAACACCATCGGACGAGGATGTGGAAAAGCCAGAGATTTGAAATGACGAGCCACCAAGGGCTCCACAGACATCAATGGGAGACCATTTAAATCCCGAATGGCACACCACTGAGCACGGAGGGTAGAAAGGGCCAAGCTCAAATCAAAACCTTCCTTAAAAAAATCCAGCACCCGAGCAGGATCCAAAGTCTAAACAGACCAACCATGGCGAAGACACCAACTAGCAAAGTTCTTCCAATGCTTAGCGTAGGACTTCAAATTCGAGGAACGCCTGGACTGCTGGATAAGACATGTAACCTCCACAGAACAACCACTCCGGATCACGGAACCCCTTTCAAGAGCCAAGGCTGCAGACCCATGGACCTGAACACCAGAAAAGGAACCAGAGGGTCCATCAAAGGATACGGATCGAATGGTAACGTCCAACCCGGATGCACCACCAACTCCAACAAGAGAGGAAACCACAGGCGGTGGCACCAACCCGGGACCACCAGAAGAGCCCTCTCCCTCTTGATGTTCTGCAACACAGCCGGAATCAGGGGAACCGGCAGAAAGCATACAATAGGCCCCTCGGCCACAGGAAGGACATCACATCCACTTTCCATGCTTCTGGACAAGGCATAATCATGCAGAAACAATGGATCTTGGCATTGTCCGGAGACACAAACAAGGCCACCACCGGACACCCATACTTCCTCTGCAATGTCAGGAACATCAACCAGGTCCGAGACAAAGACAGTATGAAGGGAAAGACCCTGTTCAGACAGTCTGCCACTACATTCTCCCATCCGGAGAGATAAATCACCGACAGGGACACCAAGTTTGACTCTGCCCAAGAACAAATCAGGAGACTGAGGCAACTGAGGGAACAAACTCTGCAACCCCCCTGATCATTGGTGTATGACATGACCACCTGGTTGTCCTTGCGGACCTGGACACTGTGACCCTCCGACAGGGCAGAGAAAGCTAAGAGACCCAACTGAACCGCCTTCAGTTCACTATAATTGGATGAGCAAGACATCAGAGCTTTGGACCACTCACCCTGCACCTAAGAATCGTCCAGAGTAGCCCCCTAGCCCAACTGGCTGGCATCCGTAGTGACCACTCAAGAGGGAACAATCAGAAATGAACGTCCCCTGGACAGATGATCTTCATTCAACCACTAACCTAGATCCTCCCTCACCTGGTCTGACACAGGAACCCCCTGATTGAATTCCTGACCACAGGGGCGCCAACGAGACAAAACATGGTTTTCTACGGGATACAAATGGAGACGAGCCCACAGAACCACCAAGAACGAGGTGGACATCAGACCCTGGCCCCTCAACCACAGTCTCACGGGACGACAAGTCCCCGACAACAGGGACCGAATCTTGGACATCAGAGTCAATTTATGTGTACGAGGCAGGAACACCAACCCCAACTGAGTCCGGAAGAGTGCCCCAATGTACGTCAGATCCTGAGAAGGAACCAGGCAGGACATCTTCCGATTCATCAGAAATCCATGACCCTCTAGGACCTGGTAAACCTCCTGGACATGGAGCTCCGCCTTAGAAAAAGAAGAAGCAGAAATCAACAAATCATCCAGGTAAGGAAAGATCTTAATACCGCTCCCATGCAAATGACCCATCAAAGGGGCCGGAACTTTAGTAAAGACCTGGGGGGAGGAACACAGGCCAAAGGGTAATACCTTGAACTGAAAATGGTGCCCCATAACACAGAATCGGAGAAACCTCTGAGAGTTCAGATGGACCGGGACATGAAGATAAGCATCCTGCAGGTCGATGGAAACCAAAAAATCCCTCTGACTGATCAGAGGGAGGAACACCTGCAAGAACACCATCTTGAACTTTATGGGAAGAATGAACCAATTTAACCACTTCAGATCCAACACTGGTGTGAGGTCCCTGGTGTGTTTCTCCACCAGGAAGAGAATAGAGTACACTCCCAGTCCCTGCTGATCCATGGGTACTGGAATGACAGCACCCTTTTCTACAAGACAGCGGGCGCCTTCCAACAGAGCTACCTTCTTCAGAGAGTCCCTGGGCAAGGAGTGACCCGAAAACAGTCTGGGGGAGTCTGGACGAACCCAAGGCAAAAACCTTCTGACACCACCTGAAGAACCCATTGGTCTGATTCAGTTTGCCTCCAGCTGCCTAAAAAGAGGGACGTCCACCCCCCACAGGACCCACTCCTGGAGCAACCCAGTCGTGACTTGGAGGGAGCAGAAGAGGAGGAAGAGTTGGCAGGGAACCAGGATTTGTCAGAGGAAGGAGCACCCCGGCCATGCCCCCTTCCACGAAAGGGCTGAGGAGCCCGTCCTTGACGAGCAGGACCAAAGGCCCTACGAGCCCCAAAATAGCATGAATGTCCTGCTCTCTCCAGAGCCAACAGCTTACGATCCTCTGCAGACTTCTTTGACCATATCTTCCATGGGAGCACCAAGCAGCTTAACTCCAGAAATGGGATTTTCATGAGTAAACCCTTTTGAGCAGCATCAGCATTCCAAGAGCATAACCACAACTGGCAACGAGCTGCCACAGAAGACCCAGCAGTAGAAGCCGCCGCCCTCAAAGACTCATAGAAAATCTCAGAAAGCAGACGCACCTGCTGTTCCATCAGTGTGAGCGTGGGAGAAAGGTCCTCGCCCTGGTCCAACAACTCAGCCAATGATTGGAAGTCTTTTAGCAAAGACTGAATGGCATTGAAGGAATAGGTAGCAGCCCTAATGGAAAAATTGGCAGCGAAAAAAGTGTGTTTCACCGCTGCATCCACCTTTTTATCAACCGGATCTGCCGGGAAAGCATCCGCAGAAATAATAGCACCCTGAGAGGATATGCCAGCCATCAAAAAATCCACCTTCACAGAGGCTGGAAACTTAAATTCAAAGTCCTGCAATGGATATCTTTTGGCCAGAATCCTGGGAAAGTTACTCTTATCCACATCCTTCTATTCTGTCTCCAACACCTTCAAGACAGAGGATTGGAGGGGTAACGACTCCAGCTCCTTCTTTTGATACTGTGAAAAGAAATCCATGTCTTCCACATTAATATAAGAAATCGGAAACAACAGGTTGGAGCGAATGTGTTGAAGAACTTCCTTAAGAATCAAGATCTGACCCCTGCACTAAACGACCCTTAAGTTCTACATCCTCCTCCCCATAATGGGAGGAACCAGGGTCACATTTAGCCTTTTTAGAGGGAGGAACAGACTCCCTGTCATGCAAAGCAGCAGCCACAGCAGAATTAATCATCTGTTGGATTATAGCCAGGGAAGGGACCGTGTCCGCCGTCTAAGAAGACTCACCAGCGTGAGTAGAAGGCAACTCAGCACCTTCCTCCATCTTTGCCACAACAAAAATGCCAGAATAATCCACTACGACAAGCTAGGACGCCTAAAAAGCTTACTATTGCCATGGTAACCATTGAAAAAACGCTTCAGGCCGGCCATCAGCATGGCCCTAGTGGAAACACCAAGTTAATTAGCCCCTGCATAAGGCGCCTTCTCAATGCGCCGAACCGCAATGAGCCGGCAGGAAACCACACCCCCACAGGCCGAAGACCAGCGCAGAAGACTCAAGCCTCCATCCAGAGGAAGCGGGTAAGAGACAGGGGAAGAGGGAGCCATGCGAAGACCCAGGTGTCTCTCCTTACCCCACAGGAAGCCAAGCGGCAATAACTGAAGACACACTGAAGACACGCCGAGTCCGCTAGAGCAGGACTCGGCAGGTCTAATGCATATAATGCACTGTCCAACACCACGGCACCTCTGAGAGTCCATGCAGTTCTGCGGAGGAAGTGCCCATTGAAGGGTAAAAAGAAGGGGGGAGACATGTAACACAAATCCACCCCCCCTACACGGGGCCCAAGAGTCCGCTAGAGCAGGACCGCCGCCCCCACCAACCTGAACATCAGGAACAGGAACAGCACTCGGAGTAGTGCAGAAACCAAAAAACAGGTTGTGCTCTGACTTTTGTGTCCTTTTATGTGATTCGTTGTTGCCACTGGGGGCCATGTTGGAGGAATAGGGAGACTAGAATGTAGCTTTTTACTTGGAGTTTCTGTAGGAGCAGAATGCTCACTAGTAATTACTGTGGCGAGGAAGACGGACGAGGAGGTAATGCTTGTTTATGACTGTGCATGAATGTGTAGGACATGAGCCTTGACATTTATGTGTGTGTGTATCAAAGTGCATGTGCATGTATGTACTTGTGTGCTTGACTGTGCTCAGCAAGTACGAGTGTGTACACAGGTATAACTTTTATTTATTCGGCATTCGCTTGTTCAGTAAATAATAGTGGATGATGTAAGCACTCTTCTGTCAACAATCGCTTCTTCTCGGCACCTGTACTCTGCATCTGGCAGGCTTGAGTTTGTGTCCAGAATTGATGTGTGCGTGACATCTATTATAGATGCTCCATAAATTACATATTAAATGTCATGTTTCTTCCTCCCCTCAGTAAAACATGGATTATTCTTGGCTCGAATTTATGTCTGTTTTAGCTCTGTGTCACGCGAGACAGGAGGAAGGCTTTTGAATGGTGCATTGGCGGTATGAATCAGGCACTTAGGACTGACGGCGGGAAAGAAAGATTTAGCATGTGGGTGAGGGCACTAGTGAGAGCGTGAAAGAGAAACCAAAAAGCGTAGTAATGGCAAAAGAAAAATAGAAAGAACAACAGAAATAGAAAGAAGACACAGCAAAGATACAGCATGAAACAAGGAAGGGAAGACTAAATCAAAAGAAAAGAATGCATCTGAATAAAGGATCAGATGGAATCAGTAACAGAAGTAAAACAAATATGAGAAAGCAAGAAATGAAACAAACCAACAAACAAATAAACAAAGAAGAAATAAAAGATTGAAGAATTAAGCCTAATAGAAGATTATGGTATCTAGTGAAAAAGAAAGGAGAACAGTAGACAAAGCAAGTGAAAGATAGACAAAAACAGAGAGACCCGGTGTATGGGAGAGAGAGAGATAAAAAGAGGGAGAGAGAGGGAGACAGTGATAGGGAGCTATGAAAGAAAAAGAGAAAGACACCCTGAGAGAAAGGAAGAAAATTAATGATTGTTACACCAAGAAATGAACAGAAATAGTGAGAAGCAGAGATTAAGAGCCATATTAATGACACGGTTTGGGTCCCTCTTACAGCATGCAACGTGCACCACGTGCAACACAAACCTTCAGTTTTTTCAGCCATGCAAAGCCACTTTGCATGGCTTTGAGGTGCTTCAAAAATCTGGAGTAACGCAAAGCAGTGAAAATCACTGCCTTGAGCTACTTTGCACTTTGAAGGCATTTCATGGGCATTGCTTGGGTGTCCCCACATAACTCCCAGGGTTTTTGGCACATTCCCAGATTTACAAGACGATGTAAACCTAGGAATGAGCCAAAAAGATACGCCTCCTCAGGAGTGGCGTAATGAGGAGAAATATCTTTATTTTGCACCACACATAGAACAGGAAATAGCCTCTTCCTGCACAAAAACAATCCTGCATGCAGCAAGGCACTAGGCAGCCCATTGTGCGCCAGCACAGCAGAAAATTCAGGAATGTACCATATGCCTTAAATGCTGAGCATTCCTACCCTTTTCCAGTGATGCAGTGCAACACAACAAGGTGAATTGCTGCGCTGCACCACTATTTTATAAATATGCCCCCAAGAGACTAACCATAAGAATGGTTAAAGGAATTATGATGGAACGCAAGAAAGTTTGGGGGGAAGTCAAGAAGAAAACATGGAAGGTCTAATAAAAAATAAACAAGAATAATCTACTAAAGCTAAATGGGCCGATTCACAAAAAGACTCCACAATCTTGGCGGGGGGGACATACTTGTGGCAGGGGCCTTGCACTTATTGCAGGACCTCCGCAATAAGTAACTGCAGTGCAGAGTTTCCACCACGAGTGCTGGCCCCCCTCCCTGACTGTCGGTCTTTCACCACAAGTGTGGAGGTCCTTTGTGAATTGGCCCAATAGACCAAAGTATGTGTGTAGGGAAAGTATCAGCCAAGAAGAGGGCACAATGTGCAAGGCTGTAATCAAATCCACTGCAGGTAGAAGAGCACCCACAAGAGTGTACAACTGAACTACTACTGCTGAGTGTAACTTATTCCGCCGCATCTCGTTCATCAATCTGTCTTTCAGATGTCCAACACAGCTAGTTGGTTTAGTCCTTCATGCACAAAGCACTGCTTTTTTCCCAATATCACAGAGGTTATTAACATGACAATGTGCAATATTGGTTCTGCTCTATGAGGTGACGCTGTGCTAATTTCTGGAATTGCCATTGACCTCTAATTTCTTCTGGACACGTTGAACACTTTTGGGAATGATTTGTGACTCAAAACAAAGCATAGCAAGTTGTGAATATGAACATTTGACCACAAAATACTAAAACCTGGAAATTTCAACTAGGAGTGGTGGAGATTTTAATGGGGCCAAATTTTATGTATTTGGGTTTTTCTTTTGATTCGCAATATAGGGGCTGATTCCGATTCCCGGTCGGACAGCTGTCCATAGCCTTATCGTGCGACCGACAACGTCCCCGGAGCCGGTCTGTCCTATAGAGTAAGTACGATTCGCATAACTGCCAAAAACACGACCGACACGTAGGCTGTGAATCAAGCTCCATTCTCCGTCCGAGCCGTAACTCCTAACGCTGAACTGAGTCGCCCGGAAGCAGTATCCATAGCAGTTTCCGGCATGACAAGTACGATGCGTACTTCTTACGCGCCGGACGGGTCACCACATACGGGACGTCACAGCATCCGGAAAAAAGCATATCAGCTACGATTCGCGCCACAACTCAAAACACGGCTACGAAACGGACCAGCTTGCAGCGGGTACAAGACGGAGCAACAAGCAGCGTGTACGACACAAACACATCATGAATCCCATCGCGCAGGTCATATCAGTACTCTACATCTATGACCGGCTCAGGAACAGACACTGACAGCGCAGGCAGTAAGTCAGACACCTACCACATAAACAAACGACACGTACCTGCAAAATGGCACACACACACAGGGGATCCACATCCTGGCCACTAACAACAGCCCACCATAGGGGTTGCATGGCCAGCACCACTAACACCCCCAGCCATAGGGCTTATGTTGCTCATCACCCCTGCCACCCACACCCATAGGGGACCTGTTGCCCATCACTATTGCCACCCCCAGTCATAGGGCTTATGTTGCCCATAACTACTGCCACCCCTAGCCATAGGGCTTATGTTGCCCATCACTATTGCCACCCCCAGCCGTAGGGACTATGTTGCCAATCACCCCTGCCACCCACACCCATAGGGGACCTGTTGCCCATCACTACTGCCCCCCCCAGCCATAGGGCTTATGTTGCTCATCACTACTGCCACCCAGACCCATAGGGGAACTGTTGCCCATCACTACTGCCACACACACCCATAGGGGACCTGTTGCCCATCGCTACTGCCACCCCCACCCATAGGGACTATGTTGCCCATCACCCCTGCCACCCCCACCCATAGGGCTTATGTTGCCTATCACTACTGCCACCCACACCCATAGGGGACCTGTTGCCCATCACTACTGCCACCCCCACCCATAGGGGACCTGTTGCCCATCACTACTGCCACCCCCAGCCATAGGGCTTATGTTGCCCATCACCCCTGCCACCCACAGGGGACCTGTTCCTCATCCATCACTACTGCCACCCCTACCCATAGTGGACCTGTTGCCCAACCCTACTGCCACCCCTACCCACAGGGGACCTGTTGCCCATCATTACTGCCACCCCTACCCATAGGTCTTATGTTTCACATCACTACTGCCACCCCCAGCCATAGGGCTTAGGTTGCCCATCACCCCTGCCACCCCCACCCATAGGGTGTATGTTGCACATCACTACTGCCACCCCCAGCCATAGGGCTTATGTTGCCCATCACTACTGCCACCCACACCCATAGGGGACCTGTTGCCCATCACTACTGCCACCCCTACCCATAGGGGACCTGTTGCCCATCACTACTGCCACCCCCAGCCATAGGGCTTATGTTGCACATCACTACTGCCACCCCCACCCATAGGGACTATGTTGCCCATCACCCCTGCCACCCCCACCCATAGGGGACCTGTTGCCCATCACTACTGCCACCCCCAGCCATTGGGCTTACGTTGCCCATCACTACTGCCACCCATACCCACAGGGGACCTGTTGCCCATCACTACTGCCACACACACCCATAGGGGACCTGTTACCCATCACTACTGCCACCCCCACCCATAGGGACTATGTTGCCTATCACCCCTGCCACCCCCACCCATAGGGCTTATGTTGCCCATCACTACTGCCACCCACATCCATAGGGGACCCGTTGCCCATCACCACTGCCACCCCCACCCATAGGGCTTATGTTGCCCATCACTACTGCCACCCACACCCATAGGGGACCTGTTGCCCATCACTACTGCCACCCCACCCATAGGGACTATGTTGCCCATCACCCCTGCCACCCACACCCATAGGGGACCTGTTGCCCATCACTACTGCCACCCCCAGCCATAGTGCTTATGTTGCCCATCACCCCTGCCACCCTCACCCATAGGGGACCTGTTGCCCATCACTACTGCCACCCCTACCCATAGGGGACCTGTTGCCCATCACTACTGCCACCTCCAGCCATAGGGCTTATGTTGCCCATCACCCCTGCCACCCCCACCCATAGGGACAATGTTGCCCATCACCCCTGCCACCCCCACCCATAGGGCTTATGTTGCCCATCACTACTGCCACCCCCAGCCATAGGGCTTATGTTGACCATCACTACTGCCACCCACACCCATAGGGGACCTGTTGCCCATCAGTACTGCCACCCCCAGCCATAGGATGGGTGATGCACAACACATCCAGCATACACCAACATTAGGTATGTCAGCAAAATACATCCCCCTTAACATCATGTCCACATTGTGTAGTCTGTGACAAATGCCCACAACAGTGAATATGACTTCCAAAATACAATGTAACTAACAGCACGTGTGACCAACACATGAGTGTGACATACACAAGGCAAGCATCCCTATAGCACTGGGGCAATGTAAAAAGAACACCCCCTCACTGTGTAGAACAGAAGTTAAGTGTGGGCTTCCAAAATGCAGCAGATGTTGAGCATTGTGGTGATGGGGACTAAACCCCCCCTCATCACAGTGACCAAAAGGTAAGTGTCATCATGGTCAAAGCTGCAAATAACAAACAGCATGTATGATCCCTGCTCCCAACACATTAAACACTTCTGGGGAAAACTAGTGGTTGTGTCCCATTCCCACAGAGATGTGGTGAGGCTAACAGTGCTGTGAAAACATAACACACTCTCGGCCATGTGCAGACAAGCACCACACATGGGGGCTGACAATGCATACAGTGTACAATGACACAAGAGCAGAAGTGACCATCACCAAGCATGCACATGAAAATAGACACACTAATCAAAACAACATGTGTAGACTGTAGGTGTCAGCTCACAAACACACATTCCATGCAAGCAATGGCACCTAACAACCCGGATGAATGTGCACAATGATGTGATATGACTCATAGGGACAGCAGTCAAAATCACAGAAACAGCACCCAGACAAAGGCCCACAACAGCAATACCAATGCACTGGTGCAGATGCACAAACACAAACAGGCAACCTCACACTGCACATCTGACACAGCATGTGTGTGTGTGTCACAGTATCCCCAGGCAACTACACAACACATGAGGGGGGCTAAACCACAGTGACACAGATGTGGACACAGTGCCACACAAAAGTAAATCATCATTGGGACACCCTCAGTGGGAAATCAGGCATTGGGAGATGAGAGGGAGCACAACAGACACATGTGACACAAGCTGGAATTAACAAAAACTTACACAGCAAGAGACTGCCACACAACAGCACTACCCCCATGGACCAGACAATGGGGTGACACAAGCATGCATGACACTTCCACTGTGATGACAAAGGCAGATGGCGTACAAACTGGGAAACCCAGACATGTGTCCTGTGCCACAAACGTACATCACACATACACAAACACAAATCGCTCAGCATAGCCCCTCATCCATGGACAAACGGGAGCTAGGGGACCATCCATGCAAACATTTACATCAGTCCACCCTCACCACCACACACCCTGAACTGCAACAATGTGTATCTGTGAAGCCCACATGGACAGGTGACATTGCACATGCACCCATGACAAACACAGGAATTTTGGGAGGAACTAAGGTGCACAGACACATCACACAAGGACCGCTTACAATCCTGGGGAATGACAGACATACTGCACAGTATGCGGTACATGGACATGACCTCAAAGCTCACATAACCTTCAGAATCCCTGCCACAGTCCCAGGACAATGCAGAAGCTAAGGAGAACCACAAGGCACGCATGCTGCCACCTGCCAGCATCGCTGCCATGAACCCAACAAGTGGGGGCAGTCACACACACTTACAAATGTCTCAATCACTGCAAGGTACCACCTAGGGACAACTACATGATTTAGCAAATAAACAGGTGCCTTGGGACCCATCTGTGTCTGACAACATCATCACCACTCAGAACTGACAAATCCCACTGATGATACACCAATTAACAGTAGTGTGTCATGCACCCACACATCTAGTAGCACATTGGAAAAGTAGTGGGATGAGCCCAGTACCACTCAGCAAGCATCAACAACAGGAACATATCAAGGGAACACTGTGTATGAACAGGGATGTGGACACACACACATGCTCATTCAACACACACCATGGCCCCGGCCATGTCACTGGACAACATACTTACTTGAGGGGACCCAACTCCTGTGGAAGCCCAGCTGTGCCAAACATATTCCCCGCACATCTCACTCATGTCTGCAGAACACCTGGTCAGTCAGCCAACAGTTACCACACAATAAAGTCTCTGGTCACAACAGCCGGGGTACGGGAGTCTCCCCTAAGTCATCTGCACATACCCAAAACATATGTCTAGCAAGTTGCACAGAGGACCCAGTTGCTCCCATAACAATGATGCCCACACCTGTAGGTCCAGTGTTGAGGAGCACAAAGTCTGTTGAAGTGACAAATTGGACAATGGGAAGCACATCATATGTGCCAGGGTGCAAGCCAGAGATGTGGCCATGCAAATGAAATGTTCACAGAAATGTCCACAAATAGTTGATCCTTACATACCCAGGTAGCTGCAAAGGATGACATGGATACCCACTAGAATAGGATACATATCTCATGGACCACAGGGAGTACCTCACAGCAACACATCAGTATTCAACATTGGAAACCAAGCATCACAGGTGCAAGGGCATGTTAAACATCATCAACATAATGTACAGCTAAATCAAGTTCACAAGGATAAAGAAAAAAGCTTTATTCAGCATATTAAAAGTTAAACGTCTGTTCAAACAAAAGGCCAATGGCCAGTCCATGTCCAAATGCCAAGGAGTGAAGTAGAGTGACAACTGTCACACCTTGCTTGCCTGCACTGCTAAGGACCGGGGTCATCCCCTCGGAGGGGCATACATGGGGGCAGGCCAGGCACCGCAGGGACAGGTTAAGGGCGCAGCAGAAGGAGGCAGTGAAGGGGTGGTGGATGCGGGCCAGACACTTGCAACTGCAGTGGAGCTCACTGAAGTGGTGGGTGCTGTCACCACTGTGGTGCATAAGTCAGATGGGGTGGGTGCCGGCGGGCAGGTCAGATGGAGTGGATTGGGTCACCACTGCAGTGCCCAAGTCAGACGGGGGGTCGTGGACTCCAATGCTGTGCCTACATCCATGGGAGTGGAATGGGGGGCAGGTGAGGTCGGCAGGGCAGGGGGGAAACGGTCCTCACATCAGTGGCACTAACCGTCTGACTAGGTGTGGAGGAGCAAGTGCCAGGGGGGGAGGGCCTTAGCATTTTGGGGATGGTGTATCTGTGGGTGGGGGAACCCGGGGCAGGGAGTGGCGGGGGAACCTCTGGAGTGGTGGCCTGGGGGATGGAGGACGGAGACTTTGCCTTGGAGCTGCGTGTTGACAGGGGGTCTTGCTCGTCTTGCGCCGTGGGGACTTGCGGGTGGGGGTCTCTGTCTGACTGCGCCTGGGGGAGGGTGTCCGGGTGTGAGGGGCACTCCCCTCTGTGTGTGGGGACTTCATCTTCCCCTTGTAATCAGGATCTGCTGGGTCAGTGGGGAAGAGGCCAAGGTCACAGACTTCACTTCACTACGGATTTCTAAAGCTCATGGCTGCCCGTGAGCGTCCCAGCGCTGAACAAGTACAGGTGGAATCAAGAGGGGAAGCTTACGGGAAAAGCCAGGTCTTCAGAGATTTGCGGAATGTCAGAAGGTTGGGTTGTGCGCAGAGGTCAGAGGGGAGGGAGTTCCACAGTTTGGAAGCGTTGTATGAAAAACGCTGACCTCCTGAACGTGCTCTCTTGATCTTAGGCGGCAGAGTAAGGTGGGCATTAGAGGATCGGAGGGGTCTGGAGGTGGTGTAGAGAGTCACCAGGTCTTTGAGGATAGGGGGTGCTTTTCCATTGAGAATTTTGTGCGTTAGACAGAGTGCCTTAAACTGCACTCTTTCCATGACGGGTAGCCAGTGCAGCGCTCTGATGGCTGGTTTGGCCGAAGAGCGACTCTTAGTGTTGGTCAGAATCCTAGCGGCCGCATTCTGCACTACCTGTAATTTAGTTGTAACTTTCCGCGGTGCGCCCAGGTACAGTGCGTTTCCGTAATCCAGCCTTGACAAAATGAGGCCCTGGATCAGAAGTTTCCTTGATTGGAAAGGGAGCAGTGGTAGGATTTTCCGGGTGGAGAGCAGGAGACCAAAGCAGACTCCAGCCGTTTTTCTAGCTTGGGTAAGCATGGTGAGATTTTGGTCTAGCCATAGACCGAGGCTTTTAATCTCGGTTTTGGGAGTTGGGGGTTTGCCCATGCATGGGGGCCAGAGAGAGTCTGGATGAAAGTGGGCCTGATTCCCCATCACCAGAACCTCCGTCTTGTCGCCATTAAGCTTCAAGTGAGATCTGTCCATCCAGCTGACTATGTCTCTCAAGCAGGAGTAGAGGTCGATGGTGGGATTTTCCTGTTGAGTAAGAGAGACAACCAGCTGCGTGTCATCTGCATACGTCAGGAGTTTGATCCCATATGGGGTGACTATCTTTTCCAGGGGGGACATATATACGTTGAAGAGCGTGGGGCTCAAAGAAGAGCCCTGTGGCACTCCGCAACGTATAGGGGTCTCTTTAGATGTGTAATTGCCCTCTATCACCTGGAATGAACGGTCCTGAAGGAACGATTTCAGCCAAGACAGGGCAGTGCCTGTGATCCCAAGATCTTTAAGTCGCTGGGCCAGGATCTGGTGGTTGACCGTGTCGAAGGCCGCACTCAGGTCCAGGAGGATCACTGCCACTGATCCTCCTGCATCCATGATCTTCCTGGCCTCCTCGACCACCGTCACCATCGCAGTTTCAGTGCCCTGGCCCGGGCGAAAGCCTGTCTGTGAAGATTTGAGTAATTCGTTAATTTCGAGGTAGTTAGACAGCTGGGAATTGATGAATTTTTCTGTTATCTTGCTGATACACGGGAGAAGAGAGATCGGCCTGAAGTTGGATAGGTTGAGGGGATCTAAATTAGGTTTTTTAAGTAGGGCCCTAACCTTTGCCTTCTTCCAGCTAGGGGGTACCAATCCGTTTGTCAGAGAGGCATTGTTCACGTTTACCATTGGTGCGAGAATGGTAGGTGCTACCTGCTTTAAAATTTTTACTGGGGCGGGGTCCGACGGTGAGCCACTTTTGAGTGAATGGAGGATGGGGGACAGAATGTCCTGGCTTATGGGGGCGAGTATGTCAAGTCCCGTGTTGAGGTTGTTGACCTGCATTACGGACAGCGATGAGGGGTCCATAGGGGAGAGGGGCGGAAGTTGCTGTAGAATATTTTGTATCTTTTGATCAAAGAACGTAGCCAACTTATCACAGTCGTTGTCCGAAGGATCAATCGAACCTGTGGGTTCTGGTGTTTTTAGAAGTTGTTTTACGATTTGGAAAGTCTCCCTAGATGAGCAAGATGCCGCACTGATTTTCTCTTGGAAAAAAGCGGTTTGGGCAATTTTCAGGGCTTTTTTATAGTTACGAATGGACAATCTATAGTCCTTCTTGCTATTAGGGTCGAAGTCTTTCCGCCACACTCTTTCGGCCCTTTTACAGAGCTTCTTCAGATGGCGAGTTTCCTGGGTGAACCATGGGGAGGAAGTTTTTTTACGGGAGGTTAAATATGGTTTTTTAGGAAGGATCGTGTTGAGAGAGTTTTCAATCCACGAGGAGAACTCCATATCTGTTGTAACAGGGTCTATTTCATGGTTTGGTTTAAGGAGTTCCAAAACCTGCTTCCATTTATCGATGTCTAGTTTGGCCCAGGGACGCGTCAGTTTGCCGGGGGGATTGTTGGGAGGAGAGATATTAGGGATCTCCCACCTAAAGGGGATGAACAGGTGATCCGACCATGGCAGGGGGCTCGGGGCATTAGTTTTAAGATCGTCAATATTGCATATGATGGGGTCGAGTAAATGTCCAAGCGTATGCGTAGGTTGGTCGCTCTGAAGATGGAGATGAAGAGCAGCCAGGTCTGTAAGTAGTTCTGATGCGGTATTGTCATCGCTGTTGTCGAAATGGATATTAAGATTCCCTAAAATTATCATGTTGGATAAAGTGCTAGACATGGCCGTAGAAAATTCCAGGAGGGAGCTACAGAATTGGCCCAGAGGCCCTGGTGGGCGGTAGATGAGGACTCCTGAGAGGGAGTTACATGGGGACAGTTGAATGCTAAAGTGTACATTTTCACAATCCAATAGGGGACTATCGTGAAATCTACATGGAAATTGGTCCTTGTGGATAATAGCAATCCCTCCTCCCCTTTCCTTCGCTCGGTCCAAGAGGAAGAGCTTCTGGGGAGATGGGGTTGCAGGTGATGCAAGGGAAGGGGGCTGGGAGGGAGAGGTCTTGGAGGACTGCGGAGTGGTTGTGGATGACTGTGTGTGTGTCTGCAAACCAGCCCCTGTGAGTGTGTCTTCAGTCCCCTGCGCTTGCTTGTGTGCATGTCTAGACCTTGGTTTGGGTGTTTGTGTGCTCGGGAAAGGTAGGCTGCTAGGAATCGTGGGTGGTGCAGGGGTAGGAGGGGTGCGGGACTGTTGGAGGAGGGACACTGCTGCCTTCAGGGAGAAGGCCACAGAGTGATTGGTCCTCTGTAGGGCAGACATGCCCGAGCAAATGCCCTCCATGAATGACACCAGTTGTGTCAACAGACCTGTGTGTGCATGGACCTTCAGCATCGACACCTGCCCTACATGGATCTGTCGAAGTAAGTCCACAGACTCCTCACTCAGGGCAGCAGGGGACACAGGGGCAGGGGGTGCAGTGCCGGGCACGAAGTAGACATGCTCACGAACACGGGAGCCCACAGGGACCTCTGGGATGGGAGCCAATGGGAGGGTGGTGGTGGTGGTGGTGGCGGTGGCGGGGACAGCCTCACTAGCTGGGGTATGGTGGCTGCTGACACCCGCCTCCACAAGGGAGTCATCCTCAGAGCTGCTGTGGCCCTCAGCTGGGGGGAATGGTGCTGACGACTCCTCTGTGTGGCTCCACCCGCCATCCGTGCCACTGGGTCCACCCGACTCCTCTCCTTCTGTCCCTGTAAGGCTCTGTGGGTCCTCCTGGTCCATGGATCTGTCCCCTCCTGTGGCTGTGGATGTATCTGGATAGGAATAGGAAGTAAGAGAAAAACATCAGTCACCTGCACCGACTGCACACACTACAGTGAGTACATCACATCACAGGGCAAGCCCTGGCATCATCAGCTGAACACAGCTCAAACTGCCAACACTGTTTAGGATAAGACAATTGTCATTCTCAACATCAACCATGGCACACATATCCCTCCTTGACTTTCACACATATTTCTGTTGCATGTTGGATGCTAACACCCCAATGTGCCAAAATGCACAACCCACACATTAGTTGTACATGCAATTGAACATGTAGGAGTATGTCACTATACACACAGCACATCTCTTGCTACTGAATCAGTACAGGTGTCTGGATGAATGGATGGGCAGAGACTCATTTCACATGCTGGTGATGCATGCCAGCAACACACACTATGATGTCCTCATGTCCTGATGGGCAATGCTACAATGGTGTTCATGGTACGCACTTGAACACAATGCAGGATCACCCATAGCAAGTTAAATGCCATGGCACTGGGATGCCCTGAAAGTCAGTCAACACTGTCTCCTGTCACAGGGGCAGGGCATCCAGACAACAACAATATGCACTGGCTCACAATCCTAGCTCAGGGGTAAAGCTAACTCTGCAGATGACCGGCGCACTTGCCCATCCCATGCAAACAACATGTCCAGGAGCCAGAAGACACCACATCATGCAAATCAGACATCTGAGTCTCTGCAAACACAAATCCCTGTACATTAACACGTCACAGTCTGCCATGCATGTAACCCAGCTGCCTGAAGGACACAGTTGCATACACCATTGTGCGCTGTCAGATGATCACACACCTATATGTCACACAGGTCTTGTCTCTCATAGTCACATCTCAGATGTCATGCTGACCCTCTGAATCATGGACACCCCAGTTCTACATAACAACAAGCCACACCCTAATGACACAGAGGCAGACACCTGAGGGCACATGTCACTAAGCACAAACTGCAATTTCATACACAGGAGTGGGATTACAGAGTGTTTCTCAATGCCCTTGAGGAGGCATGACTGGCAAGGTCTACGTGAAACAGTGTTTGGCCCTGGACAGTAGTCAGGTGGCTAAGCAAGTGTGACATACTCGATATACATCAGGCATGGACTAACCCCCTTCCTGCTGCTGTCTGGCCTTCAGCTGCCTATCCATGTCCGGAAAGACCACTGCCAGTATCTGGAGCATGTGGGGAGTCAGGGTCCGGTGTCCGCCCCTCCTGCGTGGAGGTGACAGCTTCAGCTGGACTCTAGCTATCCTCCGGGTCCAGCCACGAAGGTCCTGCCACCTCTTCTGGCAGTTGTGGATCTGGCGCTTGTAGAGTGTAGACCCCCACCGAACGAACAGCCCGGGCGATGGTCAGCCAGATCTCCTGCTTCTGGTGGGCATCAACCTGTGAGGATGACAAAGTGAAAAGTACATTAACACACATGCCCCAGATTTGTGCAGCACACATTTGGATATACATGTCATCATCACAAAGGGAAATGAATTACACAGGTAGTGCAACCATGGGGAAGGACAAATCACCTGCATGTCTGAAATGTTAACAATGCCTGGATAGTTTAAGCTTGCACTAATGCACTTTAGCAGCAGGAAACCTATTCAGTACATGTACCTACACAATTTGGGGGATGAAAGTAGTCAATGAGAATGCTTGCCACTGGTGTACACACTGCTAGTCCTGCTAGTCAGACAACATGCATAATTAGGAAGGCAGTGGACTGCACACTCACCTGCTCCCCTGGTTTCCCATAGAGCATGCTGTACTGTGGAAGGAGCCCATCCAGCAGGGCCTGGTTCTCCTCCTCAGTGAAGGCTGGGGCCCTCTCCAGAGTACGTGCCATAGCAGGAGCCAGAGGATGCAGAGACAACAGCAGTGGTAGCAGGGATGTGGTCCAGTAGCATGTAGAGCAGGCAAGTGAGCTTCCTGGGGGCCAGACAGCCTTATATCTGTGCTGCAGAGTCAGACTCTGTGCCATGTGTCCCAAGTGATAGGTCCGACACGGTTGCATTCTATGAATCTGGCCAATCCATTTAAATGTACGACTTGTTCACGCCTTCTGCATTGTGCAAATCGTCACCTTCATGGAACACTTGAAATTGCAACATTGTTGTAGGCATCCAACTGAATTTTCAGTGCTCAACTCGTACAAGTTTTGAATCCGCATCCGTCTCCATGACAGTCCGGAGCCAATGGGTGCGCCCGGCTCGTTCAACTGACTGTACAACGCGTATTTTGAATATACACATGCACCCGTCTCCATACTATTCAATGGCCAAGGCGTACGCCTGTCTCGGACCATGCCTGTCTGACGCGTATGCATGATAGTCACCCGCGTCAGACCTCATTGCATTCAATGACAAAGCGTACGCACGGCTCGGACATGACCCGTGCAATGCGTACGTATTTTCACCCGTGTCGGACCTCATTGCATTCAATGACAAAGCATACGCACGGCTCGGACATGACCCGTGCAATGCGTACGCATTGTCACCTCCGTCGGACCTCATTGCATTCAATGACAAAGCGTACGCATGGCTTGGACATGACCCTTGAAATGCGCACGCATTGTCACCCGCGTCAAACCCCATTGCATTCAATGACAATGTGTACGCACGGCTCGGACATGACCCGTGCAATGCGTACGCATTGTCACCCGCGTCGGAACTCATTGCATTCAATGACAAAGCGTACGCACGGCTCGGACATGACCCGTGCAATGCATACGCATTGTCACCCGCGTCGGACATCATTGGTGTGACTATTATACGGATGCAACACACTTTTACTGGCCAGGGACACATGTGCACACTTACCACACTAAAGCATTGGCCACACAGTGTCCCATGGCATGTAAGGCTGCATTCCCTGGGTGTTTGTGGGGGGCCACATCTGGTTTTTTGGCTGGCACTTTGTGCAGCCACTCCCAGGCTGTGCAAGTGTACATGGGGGCAGAATCCTTTGTGTGTTGTGCACATTACCACTGTGATGTGCAATTGTACAGTAATGATCATGAGTCACGGACACAGTGTCAGGTTGGATATGTATTGGACATGTCACATACGCCCTGAGTCCTGGGGGTGATGGCATGTACGTCCCAGTGAGACCTGTAGCCACAATAATGATGTGCACCCACAGTCTGTGTACATGTTGTGTCTCAGATGTGTCTGATCAAATGTGCCCAATGGGTGACAGTCTCCACATCCATGTGGTATATGCATCACCCTTGATGGGGTGTGTGTCTAAGAGAAGTACATGTAGGGCCGGCAGGAACAACAGTGGCCACTACCTGTGGGATTTACGCTTGCCTTGTGGTGTGTACATGATACGCAATTTCCATTGCTGTGTCGATGTGGCAATACAGGGACCCTGGGTTTCTGCATGGCAAAGATCTGTGATGCCTGGGAGACATGAGGCCTCACTTGTCACTGTGGTGTGTGTTTGGAACGTTGCAGCAGCACATAGGTTGGGTGACACAGCCAGATGATTGGCCATTGCACTACATGAGACTCATGTGGACATGTAGAATTGAGATGTGAGGTGGTGGTCATGTAGGTGACATATGTGTCCATGCCCAACAACACACACCTCAGTATATTGTGTAATGTCATGATCTAGCATGTGATATTGATCGTGGTCATGGCCACATGGGTGGATGAACTGACAATCTTCCTTTGTGCATCTCTGTACTGCTGGTCACCAGCTGTCCATCGGCCGTTCCCAGACCTTGCAACCATGCAGGAACGTGACTGCATCAGACGGTATCGCTTCACCAGGCCACTGATTGCGGAGTTGGCGGAGCAGTTGGCGCCACATCTGCTACCTGGCCGGACATACCCTACAGCACTGACCCCAGAGGTGAAGGTGATGGCAGCCCTGCACTTCTTTGCTACTGGTACCTTCCAGTACACTATGGCTACTGCTGGTGGGATGTCGCAAACGATGTTTAGTCGTGTGCTACACGATGTCTTGGAGGGGATGTTGCATTTCCTAGACCTGTATATTAAGTTCCTGAGCCCAGCTGAACTCCCTGAAATAAAGGATGCCGTTTATACACTGGGGAGGATGCCGAACGTCATTGGATCTATTGATGGGACACATGTTGCCCTGATACCACCACAGGCACATGAGCAGGCATACCGTAACAGGAAGCTCTACCATTCGATCAATGCTCTGGTGGTCTGTCTTGCTGACATGTCGATCACACATGTGTGTGCACGGTTCCCTGGTTCTGTGCACGATGCCTACATTAAGAGGGATAGTCGCATTGCAACGCTGATGTCACAGATGCCAGCTCAGCATGCCTGGCTTGTCGGTGTGTACTGACTGTTTATCATTGTTTGTGTTTGTCAATGTTGTATTCCGCACTCCTATAAAACTCAGCTACTTCTTCATTTTTGTGTGTGTAGGTGACTCCGGATACCCCAACATGCCGTGGTTGCTGACACCTCTCAGGAACCCTGTGACACCAGCCGAGCTGCACTACAATGAGGCACATGGTCGGAGCAGGAGGGTGATTGAGCGGACATTCGGCCTCCTGAAAAGCCGCTTTCACTGCCTGGACAAGACCGGAGGGGCCCTCCCATATGAGCCTGCAAAGGTGTGCAAAATACTCCTTGTCTGCTGCATGCTACAGAACATGGCAGTACGGAAGGAGGTGCCTCTCATCCAGGATGACGATGATGATAGCCAAGCTCCAGCACCTGTGGAGGATCCCGGCCTGGGCCAAGATGCCAGTGATGATGAGGATGAGGGTGACGTCCGCTCACAGCTCATCAACAACTTCTTCACCTGAATGTGAGTTTCCAGGGTTGTTATGTGAATGTATGGAGGTAGCCTGGAATGTGTTGTGCCAGCTCTGTTGCTGTCTGAGTGTGTCTGTGTGCCACTTGACTGGAATGGATGTGTGCTGTGATGTGTCCATTCAGGTTGTGTGTACTCCACAATAGGGTAGTACTGCTAACTAGTGTTTGTGTAGGTGTCTTGCAACATGTTTTGTGCATGTGTATTGCATTTCTCTCCTGTTCTTCTGTGCTTTAGACTGTGTCTTGTGTCTGTCCTTCCCAGGGTACTTTGCCTGTTGTTGGGTCAACACTGACCCCCAACACACAGACGCCAACACCAGTGTGGAAGTTGACAATTCCCATCAACTGATGTACCACACATCCCTGGACTTCCATTCTCCAACACATTGAGAGCCTGTGTCCACTGTTATGTAGAATTACCGTGCAACTATTGTGGAATAAACGTGCTGCTGATGTGTAATGAACCTGTGCTATGCTTTCTCATGTGCGTTGTCTGTCTTCCCACATCTGAGTGACATTTGCTTACCTCACCTGTGGACTTGTTACCACTGACTGGGGTTGGTGTTGTGCCTGTGCATGCCACTGCATTTCAGGTCAACATCATTTTGTGTGATGAGTAACATGGCCATGGTGAGTATGTTTTGTGTTGCCATAGTGGTGTGTCTCCCTCACATGTGTCACATCACCATGACTCACCTTACGTTGCTCACATTGTGTCAGTATTTGGCATGCACTGTGTTGTGTAGCAGATCGACATCTCCCTGAACATGACAAGTTGGAATCACAACAGGCAAGTATGGTGTACTGGTGAGTTTATTTACAAACATGTGTGAGGGAAGTGCACAGGATGGTGGATGCTGTACATTGGTTTGGGAATCCAAAGTTCACATTGGAGTTGGAAGTGCTGGTAGATGAAATGTCCAGAGTAAAGTCCACAGTCATCTGCTACATTGGCCCAACATGAACCCTCCATGTCATGTGGGCGAGTTGTGTGCGATTGGACAAGGTGAACGGGTTGCGCACAAAGGACATTGTCCAGAACAGGGTTAGAGGCCCTGTGGGATGTGCTGGCTCATCTGCCTCTCACATGTCCTTCTTCGGACGACCCCTCTTCTTCCGGGCGGGGGCTCCTCATGTGCAGGCCTCTGCGTTGCAGGCGACTCTCCGCCAGAGCCCTCCTCCCTCCCTGTGGCGCTGGCAGATGGTGTTGCGACAGATGTTGTGGCCACACAGGGGGGTGTGGACAGGTTGGTGTTGATCTGGCAGAGGCATTAGAGTATGTCCCGATGCACCACAGTAATGTCATCCCACTTGGCCTCCATGCGGGCATCGTGGGTGACCTGCTCGTGTTGCATGTCCTTGAGGATCCCCACTATCTGGCCAAATCCTCCGGTGCTATCCTGATACGCAGGTGGGGGTCATCATGCAGTCCAGACCCCTCTGCAAGGTGCGGCCTGTGCCTCCCCCCCCCAGCACCCCTCTCCACACGGGCAGGACCAGCGGCGGGACGCCCAGGTGACACTGGGACCCCTTGGGTGGTGCTGCTGTTGGTGTTTGCTGTAGCTTCCGGGGGGTCCTGTGTCCCTGTACTGTGAGTGTTGATTGGCCTTGGTCTGTCCGTGTTGGCGGGGGTGCCCTGTCGGTGTCCAGATGCTGGATGCGTGGGTACAGGGGATGCAGATGTTGATGCTGCTGGTGCTGCATGATGGCTCACACTGGAGCGGCAAGATTGGTCGTCATCATCCAAAGAGGACAGAGAGAGAGTCAGACCAGAGAGATCAGTGTCCCCCAGAGTCTGGGACTGGGTATCCTCATCATTTGGTGCAGGGTGCCCAGCACCACCTGTGTTTGGAAGAGACACACAATGTGAGTTATGTTTCTACATGCATCAATGGTTCACAAACATGACATTTTCTACTTTTCGAACAGATGCCTGCATGTACACTGCTTTTTCCCTGCTTGTCACAGACAGAGTTTGATATTGTTGTTGGCCATTTGCCAGCATGGCCTTGTGCTCCCCACGACAGAGCCCAGTGTCAGACATCTTGTCAGTCCCTTCCCACTCCCTGTGAGGCGAGTGTGGTTCAGTGGGAGCTTGCTGGGCCATGTGGCTGTGTGTAGATTGTCTGTGATTGCGACTCCCATCATACTCTTGGCTACACCTACTTCCCAGCATGCCCATACTTCCTCCCTCTTGACTCTGCTTCCCTGTGAGGGGATGTGACAGCAATGGCAAGATGGCTGACTGTGTAGTCCTGGTGTTTGTTGTTGGCCATTTACCAGCATGGCCTTGTGCTCCCCACGACAGAGCCCAGTGTCAGACATCTTGTCAGTCCCTTCCCACTCCCTGTGAGGCGAGTATGGTTCAGTGTGAGCTTGCTGGGCTATGTGAGTGGGTGTAGATTTGTTGTATATTGGCAGCGATTGGCTTAGCTTTAGGGGAATCCATCTTGAATTTAGAGGCTATCTTGTCCATTTTGCGGAATCCATTTTTGTATTTCTGATAGCCATTTTGTTTGCCATGTGCTCACCATGTACTTTGTCCTCCCTCAGTGTTGACTGCTCTTGTATTCTGCCTAGAAACTAACTATATTTAGCATCTTCCACCTTTGCACATGCCCAGTGAGTTTTCAACTGTCCTTGCAGCCGTTAGTAGTATGTAACTGTCAGGACGTGTTTACTAGCATTGGCAAACTGTTAACTCCTCCTACTTGTCGACTGTGCATTTCTATATGACCTTATATGTACATAAAATCTTCTGCTGTACTTGTACCGCCCTCTTTCAAGCCCCTGTGTGGGTATAAAAGGACCATGCTCCTTCTGTTTGGTGTGCTACTTCATTCAATACCGAAGGGTGCTGTGTGAATGTAGTTCCACCTCATGAGGTTTATTAAACTTTGTATTTTCTATTCCAGTTTCTGTGACAACTTCTTCCTATTGGTCTGAGGACTCTGTGCAGAGAAGGGCGAAGCCCTTGCACTGGTAGGCCTAGCTGAGGTCCACTTCTACAAATTGGCGCCCAACCAGTGGGGCTCATCGGCGACTCGGATGCCCAAAGGATTGGTCGCGACGAAGGATTGGAATCTCGCTCTGGACGCGATCGCTGCCCGATGAGACCCGAGTCTTGGCAACCACGGCATTTTTCCTTTCTTTCTGATCTGACCATCCAGGTGGTGCCGGTCCTCGACAGAGATCTCTTCTGTTGATTCACCGTGCAGTGACAATTTGGTCGATTTTAGAACTTGGCAGTTGGAACCTGGACACCAAGTGATTGGTAAGTGTCATTCTGCGGCGCTTGCTGTTGGTTTTTATGCCTGGGATTGGTAAGGTAGTTTAGTAACACTTACTGCGGCTTTTGTATTTTGGATTTGTGTTGGCCAACTTAGATTTCTATGTGATTCATATATAAATTGCAATTTATATAGGCAGGTAATGAGGAGAATTTTCTCTATCTGAATTGATTTGAACGGCACATCGTACTAAAGGTACCTTAAGTGCTACTTTGATTATAATACTGCATATTCTGCACTATTTTTGGCATGCCTGTTTTCAGCACACTTCGTAGGATGTGTTGCTTTTGCAGTGGTACCAATTTGAGACTCGATAAAGCACAACCGGCCCCCCCCCGGAGGGGACGCCTAATAGGGATATGTATATTAAGCATGGTCTTTCTTCTATAATGTACAGCACATTATGGACTAAATACACTCGTAAGGATCCTGAGTTGCGTTGGCCTATGTATGGGTCATTTGACTTACGAAAGATTGAGTATGTGGAACAATGTCTGTGTAAGCGAAAGACTAGGCAAGATATGTTTGATTGTGTACGAATGTGGGAGAAAGAAGTGCGTGAACTAATGAATCATGAGCAAGCCTTGATTGAAAATAACAGCGAAAGAACATTTATGTGAAATCATTAGAGCTGAAGAACAAAGAAATAAAAGAGGTAAAAGAGAGAGAAGATAGGGAGCTCAATTTACAGGTAACTGGCCAATACGCTGTTCGGCGGCCCCTTTATCCTATACTTAATAAACCACAAGATGATTCCTTATTATTAGATCATCCTCCACCTCCGTATACTGTTCCTTCTGCCCCTCATGAGTCAGATGAGGACTCTAGTTCGGAGGAACACAAGGCACCAGAAACTCATTCTATGTTGACCGCTGCGCGTTCGACCCAGCTTAGATCTGCCGCTCGTAAAGCAGTTCGTAGCATTGCCCCCACCTCTGAACTTCTAGATAGTATGAAAGGGTGGCAGGAAAGGGAGCAGCTGTATTTTACTGAGGTGTTTGCCGCAGAGGTCCTTGAGCTGTTTAGGAAATATTCTGAGGAGTTAGAGCCCGATGATGTAGCAGTTAATTGTAAGCAAATGCGTGATGGTCTTTTTGTTCTCCCCCAGGTGAATGATACAATCAGGCGTTTGGTTAAACTGCGTGTTGATGCAGTCCGTTTGCGAGAGGAGAAAAAGGCTGCAGACGTAGCTGCACAGACATCTCAGACCGGCATGGCACAAGCTTCTATCTCCGGAACAGATAAGACTATCATAGTTCATGCGAAACCTATGCGGGAGGCCGCGCCTTTGTATGTTCCTCCTAAAGAACAGGGTACAAGTGATGATAAGGCCTCTATCGATGCAAAGGGTTATTTTATTTATATTTGGGTTTACACTCCTTGGAATAGGACGGATGACATGGCACTTAAAACTGCATTGCCTGATCCGCGGAAAAATCCAGCCGCTTTTTATGAGGAAGTTGAGGGTGCTATTAGCTCTTGTACTATGACTTTGCCTGATATTGATTTATTTTTCTGATTGATATTACCGCCTGATATGTGGAGAACTGTTCGAAAAATTGAAGATCGTGCAGCTTTTGGGGTGTTATGGAAAGAGTTAGAACAAATGGATGTAGAAAGGGAACCCGCACAGAAGCCATGTCAGTTAATTTTAGATCTTCCCGCAGCTATATTAGTTAAGTTAAAAACGATTATTCCCCCTAAAAAGATAGATTGGACTGTTTTAGCGTCTTGTAAGCAAAAGGCAGATGAATCGGTCTCTGATTTCTGTACACGCTTTGAAGAAGCATTCCACGATTTTAGTGGCCAGTCATTGACAGATGACATGGGCAGACATCTGTTTGTCGATAAATATGTCGCAAACCTGTTGCCAAGAATAGCTAGCAGCTTAAAAGCCAGTGAGAGTTCATGGACTACCTCTTCTCCGGTTTCTCTCTTGACTATGGCTCAGTATTATGAACGCCAGGAATTAGAAGCAAAGGGTAATGAGGATAAGAAGACTAAAGAATTAAAAACGAAGGTTATGTTGGCTCAGGCTTATGGTCCGCCTTTTAGAGGTAATGATAGAGGTGGACGTGGATCTTATGGGTCGGCTTTCCCTTCTTATACTCGTTCAAATTTGTCTGCTGACCAGTGCGCGTACTGTAAGAAATTTGGGCATTGGGCTTCTGATTATCCAGCACTGTGTGCTCAGCAGTGTCCACGTGGTCAGGGACAAATGAGAAATCGTTCAGGATATTCAGGGCCTAGAGGAAGCACAGGTGATCATGCTAGGTTTGATGCTAATATACGTGGGCAGAATGGGTTTAACACTTTTGATAGAAGGAACCAATATCAAATGTCCGACTATGTGCCGTCTGATTCTCAAGATTCTGCCTATGCATAGGATTGCCTAGGATGGGGTAAGGAATCAGTTGAAGTTCCAGTAGATCAGAGGGGTCCCTATGTTACAGCAAATGTTTTGGGTTCCACTGATCAGTTTCTGGTTGATACAGGAGCTACTCGTAGCGCCTTGTCTAAACAATTGGTTCCAAGGGCTCCCCTTTCTGGCTTAACCATTACATCGATAGGTTTCGATGGAACCCCTTCCCTTAGCCCATTATCACAACCACTTGCATTCCATGTGGATAAATTTACTGCTCCGTGTCCATTTTTGCTTTCCCCGAATACACCAGACAATATTGTGGGTCTTGATATGCTCAAGTATTTCAGGGCTACGATACGATGTTCTCCAGAAGGTGTACGTGTTATCTTGAATGACAACCATCCTGTAAAGGAGAGAGCTTGTCTTGTTAAAGAGGATATTGCATTAGCTTCACTCCCTAGTAATTTGTGGGCTACTTCAGTCACTGATGTAGGGCAAATGGTTATTCCACCAGTACATATTAGTGTCAAGGAGGGTGCTGTGCTGCCACGTTTTCCTCAATACAAAATTTCACAGGAAGGTGAAGAAGCACTCATACGTATTGTCCATGATCTCATTGAAGTGGGGGTTGTTGAGGAAGTTCCTTACAATGTTTGTAACAGTCCGATTCTTCCTATTCTGAAAAAAGATACTGACACTAGGATTTACCGATTCATTATTGATTTGCGAGAAGTTAACAAGATTGTAGTACCACAATACCCCGTGGTTTCTGACATAACAACACTTCTTACTTTGGTTCCTCCGACAGCAACTACATTCTCTGTGATAGACTTGAAGAATGCTTTCTTTTCGATCCCTATTCATCCTGATAGCCGATATTTGTTCGGTTTCACTTTGAATAATCGATCGTATAGATTTTGTAGAGTTCCTCAAGGCTATACTGAGAGTCCTAGTATTTACAGTCAAGCATTAAAAAGACAACTTGATTCTTTTGTTTTGCCTGAAGGTGTGGCTCTCATACAATATGTTGATGACATCTTGTTGGCAGCCGATACCCCTGAACAGTGTGAAAAATATACTTTGTCCTTTCTATCTTTTCTTGCTTCCCATCATCACAAAGTGTCACGAAAGAAATTGCAATATTGTAGACCGAAGGTAACCTACTTAGGTCACCTTCTGTCTAAGGAGGGCCGTGCACTCACACCAGATCGCATTCAAGCTATTTTAGACACACCAGTGCCCCTTACTCAGAAAGATGTCCGTGCATTCATTGGTCTTACTTCTTTTTGTAGGAAATGGATATTAGGGTTTTCACACATTGTTAAACCCTTGCTAGCACTTTTGACTAAAGATACTCCAATACCCCTCCCATGGACCGATGAATGTGAGACTCGTTTCCGACAGTTACGACAAGCTCTTTGTTCAGAACCAGTGTTAGGTACTCCAGATTATATGAAGCCTTTTACACTCTATGTACATGAGAAAGATGGATGCGCATTGTCAGTTTTAGTGCAGACACACGGTGACAAACAGCGTCCCTGTGCATATTTTTCAGCAGTACTTGATCATGTTGCTCGTGCGTTACCTAGATGCTTCCGTTCAGTTGCAGCAACAGCTGTGTCAATACGTCAGAGTGAAGGGATAGTTTTGTCACATAAGCTGTTGGTGCTAGTACCCCATGCGGTTGATGCCCTTTTAAATCAGACGAAGACGCAGCATTTAACTAGTGCTCGTCTGACGATTACGAATTGACATTGTTGGCCCCTCACATTACACTAAAGAGATGTGCGATACTAAACCCAGCCACTTTGTTGCCATACCCAGTGGCTCAGTGTCAGTCACAGGAGTCTCATGATTGTATATTCCTTACTGAGGAACAGACAAAGGGTCGTGTCGATCTGCAAGACACGCCCCTTTCAAGTGTTGATGGGGAACTATGGGTTGATGGGTCCTGTTTGAAGTTACCAGATGGTACAACGTCAGCTGCATATGCAATTACAACACTTCAGACGGTAGTTGAGACAGCTCGTATTCCACAGAAGTCAGCTCAGGCAGCTGAGCTAATAGCTTTAACACGAGCATGTGAACTTAGTACTGACTTATTTGTGAACATTTATACAGATAGCTGCTATGCTTTCGGAGTGGCTCATGATTTTGGGCTACTCTGGAAGGAGAGGGGCTTTCTTACATCCCACGGGATGCAAATAATGCATGGAGAATTAGTACATAATCTCTTGACTGCTTTAACATACCCGAAGAGAATAGCAATTGTTAAATGTAGCGCATATAAGAAAATAATTGATAAGATAGGACAAGGCAATGCTTTTGCAGACCAAACAGCCCGTGAAACTGCCATGCAGCAAAGCACCATGTCTATGTACGTAGTGAAGTCACAGGCTGAACGTTGGCATGATACCAGACAGGAAGTGCTAGATATGCAGAGATCTGCTTCTGCAGAAGAAATTGAGCAATGGTCTAAGGAGGGAACATTGGACGATGAGGGCTGTTGGAGGAATAAAGAGATGAGCAAGTGGAGACTGCCTACAGCCTATTTACAACCTATGATTCATATGGCACATGGGCCGGCACATGTTGGAGCCTCCTCGAACACAAAATTGCTCACGCAAGTTTGGGAGCATCCAGAAATTGCTGGCACAGCTAAAAAGATGGTGCAGTCTTGTCTGATTTGTCTTCAGCATAATCCTGGTAAAGGGACACGAACTCCTACAGGAGGGTTTGCTACGCCAACCGCACCTTTTGAAGTTTTGTAAATGGATTACATCCAGCTTGAGCGCTGTAATAACTTAAAGTATGTTTTGGTAGTGGTATGTGCCTTCAGTAAATGGATAGAGGCATACCCTACGAAGGACAATACAGCTCTCACTACAGCAAAGGTACTTTTGAAGGAATTCTTCCCTAGATTTGGTGTCTGTAAGCTTTTATGGAGTGATAACGGACCCCATTTTGTTGGCCAAGTTATCGATTATGTCCTGAAGGGATTAGGAATTAAACACAAGTTCCACGCTGCTTTCCATCCACAATCAGCAGGGCTAGTGGAAAGGTATAACGCCACACTTAAATTGAAACTGGCGAAAATACTGGCTTCCACATCCTTGAATTGGCCAGACGCATTACCTTTGGCACTGTTGTCCATTAGATCAGTGCCACATTCACGATCTGGTCTTACACCATATGAGGTGGTGTTTGGAAGGCCTATGAACATTTGGGGAATTCCTAAACCATGCCCCATACATGATGTACCATGTGTGTTGATGAGTGACTACCTATCACAATTGACTGACAGTTTGGTTTCTATTCATCAACAGGTTCGAGAAGCTCTTCCTGATAGGTCTGCAGCAAAGGCCATGGACTTCGACCTGCAGCCCAGGTGATGATCCGATCATTCCAGAGGTCGAGCAGCTTGGAACCGAGGTGGCACGGCCCAGAGCAGGTGCTCCTTTCAACGAGAACTGCGGTCCGAGTGACGAACAGGAGGAACTGGGTGCACTCCACCCATTGCAAGAAAGTGCCGTCTACCTTGGTGGATCCTGCTGCCTTAATCGACAATCGGGACATCCTGGATACAGAGAAAGGCCAAGCCATATCACCTGACGAACTTGAGGGAGTCTTCCCGGACCAGAGGATTCCTGGAGTATCCCGATACCAACTGAGACAACGGAAAGAGCCCGCATCGTCGAAATAGACTGGTTGAGCAACCGCCCTGGGTTAGTGAAACGGAATGCCGATGTGGCAAGGGGGAGGATCAGTCTTGTATAGTGTACTGACACCCGTCTTGACCCTCGGTGAAGAAACTAACGGCTGCCCAGGGATAAGAGCTCCAACGATTGTTTTCAACGACAAGCTGATCATGTCCACAATGAAATCAACTGTTGCTAAGAGAAAGATCATTTGTGCTATAGGGTTTGTTGTTGCTATGGTGACTGTAGCAGTAATAACCTGGTTCGTTGAGAAAGTGGCTCCTGTTTGAGAGCTTTTGATCGCCATTACTCCAGTATCAGTTGAACACCACTACTTTACGCTTCCCTACCATGAGCAGAAGCATCGACAATCTTATTTAAATAATACCTTTATCTAGATGTTGCATCATACTCATAATGCCACAAATATCACCAACTGTTGGGTGTGTGGGATGATACCTGCACATCAAAAGAAAGGAGGAACACCTTTTATTCCTCTTCCCTTTTCTCATAATGGTTCTTGTCAAGCTTGGTATGCGCTTTTGTTTGCATCTGGAAGACGCACAGTAGGCGGGCTTCTTTTTCGCCTTAATAAAGTATGCTACCAAGATAAAGATGGTTATCCTCAAGCCAAAGGGACCAAATGGGAATGGGAAGAGTATCAACCGGACAATATTTCAACACCATATGTCTTCACAAATATGAGAACTTTTACCAGTAATGAACAATTTGTGATTTTTCTGTTACTAGAGCTAAAGCAGATCTATGTGTAAGCAGTATTGGGAGAATTCCAGTGGGAAAAAGCGAATGTACTATAATTCTGACTATTGAAGGTATAAATAATAGCAGTTTTATAGCCTCACATAATACCTATTTTGTCTGTGGTAGCCACGGATATTATCAACTACCTGCTGGGTGGTCAGGTGTGTGCTATGTGTCCTTTCTATTGCCCCCTGTGTTTCTGGCACCTGCATCATATCACCGGGACCTTAAATTATTTAACGATATCTCTAGAAATAGATACAAGAGGACACTAAGTACTGTTAAGTAGACCAAACTGATACCACTCTGCAACAATATGTCAATTTTAATTTAGGTTTGTTCTTCTTTGTGGGTGCTGCATTAAACAGTAGGAAAGTAAGACGAGTTGTGGAAGCTGTTACCATTCAGACAGCTATGGCACTTGGGAACATTACGGAGGAGCTGCAAATTGCAAGGATTGTAGCTCTCCAGAACCGAATGGTTCTAGATGTGGTTCTGGCTGATCGAGGTGGTGCATGTCACATCATCGGTAGCAGCTGTTGCGTATTAATACCGGATCACTCACCTTCAGTATACGACGCAATATCAAAACTGCATAAGATTGCTGCAGAAATTCATCCAGAGACTGGTACTTGGACTTTTACTGGATGGTTTTGAACTCTTGTTTCTGCTTGGGGCTGGAAGCTACTGACTATCCTGTGTGTAATGATTACGATACTTTTTACATGCTGTGTATGTATCCAATGTGGTCCAATGCTTTGCTCCATTTGCATCTCTGCCTGTATACCTGTCAAAAGGAATGTTGCAGAAACAGAAGCCCAACAAATGTTGAATAAAGAGGTGGCCGAAATAATGCTAATAGATATATGGGATGCATATTTAGATTACCCCAGAGGAACAGATGTCTTCAGCTAATGCTAAAAGGGTTGTCTGTTGTAAATTGGCAGCGATTGGCTTAGCATTAGCGGAATCCATCTTGTATTTAGAGGCTATCTGGTCCATTTTGCGGAATCCATTTTTGTATTTCTGACAGCCATTTTGTTTGCCATGTGCTCACCATATGCTTTGTCCTCCCTCAGTGTTGACTGCTCTTGTATTCTGCCTAGAAACGAACTATATTTAGCATCTTCCACCTTTGCACATGCCCAGTGAGTTTTCAACTGTCCTTGCAGCTGTTAGTAGTATGTAACTGTCAGGATGTGTTTACTAGCATTGGCAAACTGATAACTCCACCTACTTGTCGACTGTGCATTTCTATATGACCTTATATATACATAAAATCTTCTGCTGTACTTGTACCGCCCTCTTTCAAGCCCCTGTATGGGTATAAAAGGACCATGCTCCTTCTGTTTGGTGTGTTACTTCATTCAATACCGAAGGGTGCTGTGTGAATGTATTTCCACCTCTTGAGGTTTATTAAACTTTGTATTTTATATTCCAGTTTCTGTGCCAACTTCTTCCTATTGGTCTGAGGACTCTGTGCAGAGAAAATCGAACCCCTTGCACTTGTAGGCCTAGCTGAGGTCCACTTCTACAGATTGTCTGTGACTGCGACTCCCATCATACTCTTGGCTACACCCCTTCCCAGCATGCCCATACTTCCTCCCTCTTGACTCTGCTTCCCTGTGAGGTGGTGTGACAGCAATGGCAAGTTGGCTGACTGTGTAGTCCTGGTGTTTGTTGTTGGCCATTTGCCAGCATGGCCTTGTGCTCCCCACGACAGAGCCCAGTGTCAGACATTTTGTCAGTCCCTTCCCACTCCCTGTGAGGCGAGTATGGTTCAGTGTGATCTTGCTGGGCTATGTGGGTGGGTGTAGATTGTCTGTGACTGCGACTCCCATCATACTCTTGGCTACACCCCTTTCCCAGCATGCCCATACTTCCTCCCTCTTGACTCTGCTTCCCTGTGAGGGGATGTGACAGCAGTGGCAAGATGGCTGACTGTGAAATCCTGGTGTTTGTTTGGCTACAAATCCAAAGTGAGCCCCTGTGCTTCACACAGCAGCACCCAGTACGGGGTATCTTTTGCTGATATTTCAATGAGGTGTGTGTCAATGCATTGTACCCGGTGAGTTGTGTGGAGTTTGTGTTGAGGGGTGTGTGTCTCCACATGCTGGTAAGTATGGTCAGGGCTGTCAGTCCTCCTTCCCATCATGAAACGTGCTTCCATTGTAGGGCGTGCAAGTTGTCTTTCAGGATGTCAGTCAGTGGTGTCCTGCTTCTGATTGGCACACAAGCCCTAGCAGGGCCTTGTGCTCCCCACAGCAGGACCCAGTGTCAGCCATCTTGTCAGTTATTATCCACTCCCTGTGATGTGGGCATGTTTCAGGGAGGTCTTGATGGGCCAATCAGGAGGGGGAGCATTATCTGTGACTACAGGCCCCATCATGCTTTTGGTTACACTCACTTCACCTGCATCCCCACTATTCCTTCCTGACAGTCAGCTGCACTGTGAGGTGGTGTTTTTGTGGTGGCAAACTGTCTGGCAGGGTCTATTTGGCTTTGTGCCACTGGCTTGCTCTATTTGTTTGTAGGTTGGTGCATGTCATGACACAGTTCCCAGTTACTATGAGATGGCAGGTATTGTGTTTGTCTGACTGGCATACACATCGTGGTATGATTATCTATTGGTTAGTGTAGCTTTGCTTGTAGTGCATGGTTTCACTGTCCCCTTGCCACACAATCTTGGGTATGTTGTTTGTGTACTCACCAGGCTCTGGTATGTCTGTTAGGCCATGGACGCTCTCTGGCGGTAGGATGTCCACCACCTTCTCCTCCCAGGTCCTGAAGTAGACTGGTTTGGCAGAAGGACCACCGCCGTGCACTGACTCAGGGCGTGATCTTTTTCGATGAGTTTCTTGACCCTCCTGCACACGTCATACCACCTGTTCTGGATATCATCCTTTGTGCGCCTTGCTGGTGCTTGAGCGTTCACCTTGTCCACAATCCTCGCCTACATCTTGGTTTTCTGTGAGATGGGGGTCCTTTGGACCAATGTACCAAACAAATGTGGCTCTACTCTGATGATCTCGTCTACCAGCACTTCTAGCTCACTATCTGTGAACTTTGGATTCTTCTTTGGGGGCATGGTGATGGGTGGTGGTGGTGAGGGATGTGTGTGTGAGGATGCAAGTGAGGGTGGTGTTGTGTTGGTTTTGCTGGGTGTGTGTGTGTGTGTGCTTTTGTATGAGGTGCTGATGGTGTGTGAGTTGTGTGATGGGTGAGTTGTGAGTGTGGTTGCTGTGTACTGGTGTTTGCTGCTGGCTGTGTCTCCTGTTTGCAAGGGATGATGGTAGTGATTGTAGTCCTTTATATAGTTGGAGTTGTGGGTGTGTCTTTGTCCCATGTTTTTTCCTGTGGTATTTATTGGCTTTGTCATTGCTTGTTTGGTCCTTTTTTTGTCTTTTTTCCTTTGGGTTTTGTAGGCATGAAGGAGACGTTCATGTGATGGAAACGGACGCTGCGTTGTCTCGTGCGGGCTTCTCCGCCTCGTTCATGCTGCCTATCTTCTGTGTTTGGTACGCGTCGGTCGCGGCAGTCTCTATTGCTTGTGTGCCGGGTTGTCTGTGCGTATGGGTCGTGCAGCTTGGTCTCCGTGCAAGTCAGTCTGGTTTTACACGCATTGCATGGTACTGCGCTAATCGTACATCGCAGGTACGGGTCGGTCGGGTTCATTCCGGGTTCGTGTCAGTCGGTGAAAATCGCATCGGTTTTCCGGCCGGATCACTATTTTCCCTACGGCTCGGTCGTACGGCTTGTATTCTGTACGTGTCGGTTGCAATTCACTCGCGTTCCATCGTACTGCACGGGTCGTACGGCGCTGGTCCGTGTTGGTCGGTATTCGGTCCGGGTCCGTGTCGGTCGGTTCGTTTTGCGGCCGGAATAGGAATCCGCCCCCAAGTTGTAATTTGTTGCTTACTTCTAGAGCAATCCAATGTCAGAGAGCCATTGTATAATTTTTTAGTTTTCCACGCAGACAGGGACACACACTTGTGAAAGAAAATGTGAATATGTACAGTGTGGTGTTCCTATGCTGGAACATGGTATCAGAATGTCTTCTGCATCTAAGAAGTTACTTCATACAGCATTAAGTGTGTGGCTATAGCGACATATGGAGCTGGGGCCTGTTGGTATAAGGGCGCTGAGCAAATACAAAAGTTGGAAAATATATTTCTAGGTAGGATGCTGGCTGTTCCCACATGCCTTGCCACCCTTCATGCGTCTCTCAGAGGTTGTGCAGGATTCTCTGGACCACGAGACCAAATTGGGCCCCTAATTAATATTATGGTTAAGGATCTAGAGCATTCCAGAAGTACGTTTTTCGAGGAAGGTTCTGCCAGATTGCTTTGCTCTGGAAAATATTTTGACCATTCTATGGGTAAATTATGTAAAAACAACTTTAACTGACTTGGGACTGCTGGAGCTCTTTTTCAACCCAGCACGCATAAGAAGCACGACCTAAGAGTCTTGTTAGAGATCTACACCTTCAGAGGCAAGCTGGAATTAACATGGAGGATTTTCAAACGCTGTATTCCATCATTAGCTCTGGACCAATTAAACCATCATTAGGGTGTTCCGTTTTAGCTAGTTTTTAAACACCGATCACATATTTTATCTTACTAGGCAACGTTTTAATAATATTCATTTTTTAGCGGCATTCCCAAGGCAGGTTTGATGGTTTCCAACCCTCCCTAATTGTCCCTGTGACAATGTTTCCAACCAAAGCACAAAGCACGTCATGCTTTTCTGCAAACTGTATTCCTGCTACTGGAAACGTTCCTGGCCCCAATTTTGTGCGCTAGTATTAGACAGCACAAGATGGTATTAGTTTTTCTGCAACAACTAAGCAACCGGGAGCACTTGCATAGCAGTAGCAAATTACATTTGTTGTGCCCTGGCAATAAGGAAAACATGTGGGACACCAGAATTCTATTTTTAATATTTTATTATATGGATCATTCTTTGTATTTTTTAATCGAAGGATAACATGTCTCCGATGTATTTTTTGGTATTGACTTGTTTTAATTTGTGTGTAATATGATATGTGCTTTTATGGCTTCAAATGGAGGCGAATAAAGAAAGTAACGCACGGAAACGAACAAAACAACAATGTACGTATTGCATTATACAACAAACAGTTCTGTCGGTCCAGGCTAGGTTTGTTAACACTAAGGTGCTACATTGTCTAATATCAATGTTGTCTCAACTTGGTAGAAAACATGTTTGTGGTACATAAGAATTTGTATTATCATGAAATGATACAATTAAGAATTATATCACTTGAATTATTCTGTCACATGGCAATTTTTAATTATTAAATTTCTTGTCACAGAATGCCCAGCAATTTCTAATAATACTTCTTTGCTTCGAGGAAATTACCCCAAATGCATTGGAAGTGTTATCACCTCATATTTTGAACAGGTTATTTATAACATATAAGCAGTGGATTAGTCTATTTTCAAATGGAAGGCAGATTTACATTTTTTTAATAATACTTTTTTGATACCTTCTGGATTCTGGCAATTCATAATTTTTTAGGTTTGCCATACGTATGCCTTCATATCCATCACTAAAGAGAATAACTGACTTGTATAAACGATTGTCAGGAGACGTTGTCCAGTGGTTTATTATTTCAGCTATCTCCATCCACCAGAATGTATATTTTCTGCAGTCGGTAAACAGGTGTACCCGATTCACTTCTGAACAGTTACATCTACATCATTCATTTTTAGACATAGTTTGAACGGATTGCCTGGTGTCTAATAAAGCCTTCTTAAAATTCACTGGACCCAAAACCATAGTAAAAAAACTCCCCGTCAGACCTGGAATAATGTCAGCACCATGCATGGCCAACCACTGATACTGCATAACCCTCCAATAGAAAATAATAATAGAGCAAAGGGTTTAAAATAAAACCCCATAGGAAATAATGTTAAATTACATTATTTACAAAAGCTATAATATAAATATATATAATATAATGTTTACAAAGTCTAAAAATAAAACATTTTTTTTACTTAAATGTATTTTCTAACAAACGTTTCTATATTTATAAATGAGTGCACCATTATTTTTTATTAAATATAATTGAATTTCTTTTAACTAGTTTTATGCATAACTTAAAAAAATTATTACTGCAGAATAAAAAAAACATACTAGGATCTTTTAAAAAAAATGTAAACTTTAATAAAATAATACTTTTCATTTAATTAATTTAAATTAAATAAATATTTAATTGAAAATAAATTAATATCACTAAGGTATTTTTTTAATTTGTTCTAAATTAAGAACACATTTATACAATTATTCACATTACAATTTAAAATGAAAATATATTTACATTTTTTTTTAGTTAAATTAAACAATGTACTTTACCTTAGAAACACTCTATAATTGGTGTGAATATCTCCCTATGCTAAAGTATAGGGACATTTTAAAAAGTTTATTAAACTTTATAATAAATTACAAGAAATATTTTAAGGTAAATTTTAATTTAATTTTAATTTAAATTAATGTCATATATTTATTTAAAAAGTAGAATAAAATTTAAATGGTGTCGCACAAATAGCGTAATTTTGAATTAAATATTTAATTAGTTTAAATGTAAAAAAATGATTTTCCACATAAACTTTTAAAAAAAAGTTTATATTATGCATTAATAATTATTAAAAGTTATTCATAGAATTACTTAAAAGGGGTCTCATTGTATTTTAATATTTACATATATTTTTCAATTCAAAAAAGGTTTAAAATTATATTTGTAATCAAAAAAGAAATGTTTAAAAAATATATTTTTCTTAACATTAACTGATGTGTTTTATTATATTGTTAACCATTTTCAATCATATAATTTATTTTACTATTATTTACTATGGAGTTTTATTTAAGTCCCTGTCTCAGTTATTTTTATGGGAGGGTGGTTCAATATCAGCAGTTGGCCATGTGTAGTGCTGATCTTACCGCTGTTTATTCTTATGGTTGGTTGTAACTTCCACTCCTAAATTTGTCTCCACCCCCTTTATCAGGGAATGGAAACGTGAAGGTCTACACTTTTTAGTAACTTTACACTCAGATTTCCTGAATAGCCAAAGAAGTAAAATTACTCAAATGTGTAAGTACATTTGTTAATTATAAGTGTAACTTATCTTTGGGAATGACACCATGAGTATACAGAAGATACTTCAGAGGATGCATAATACGGGAGATAGTTCAGACCTGAAATTTAAAGACAATTTAAATCATGTAGCACATGCATTTTAAAGAACACTTAAGGATTTTGTTTAATGTGCAACCAGAAACTCTTCAGTCAGAGACTAGAAAAATTAATTAATAATTTTACAAGTGAGATGGTATAAATTGAACACATGAGATTTGAGTGTCTCTGAAGAATTAGGTATTCACTCAGACATAGATGTTTTTGGATACTACTGTACCTGAGTAAAATTGTAAACTGATGAGCCATGTATTGACACTTAAGGTTCAATATCTATATAAAACCTCTGGCTCAGGTAATCTTCCTCCTCCCCATACATTTCCAAATGCATGCAGATTATATTCACCACCACAGCAGAGCAGGTGGTGAACTATTTCTGCAAGACAGCGCTAACATTGCTGAAAATATTTAAGGCCTGAATACAAGTCAGGCGGTCTTGTGACCTCCAGACTCAGGGTGGCACAGGAGTGGCGGTCCACCGTTTTGCCGATTACAACTTTGTGAATCGTATCGGCGGTGGACCACTGTCGTTCCCTGATGGTGGTGCAGAAGTGCCACAATGCATTATACCGAGCAGGGACTGGCGCAGTCCTGCTCAGCATATTTTGAGTTCCTGTACCGCCAGACTTTTCATGGCGAAGCCCCGCAATGAAAAGATCTGTAGTGCAGGACCGAAAGGGGCCCTACAGGGCAACCATGTCCCCCCGTCATGGGGATACATTCAGGTGGACATAACATGTGCCGCCCTGTCTGTATTCCCCCCAGTTTCAGCACAACATGGATGTCATCGTCCATGCCGAACTGGAACTTTATGGCCCTTCCCTATTGTGGTGCCTGTTCTCAAGGCACCGCCATGAGAAAGACCAAAGAACCACCAACCGTATTGCAAAATGAACTTGTGTAACACGTGTTCAACTCATAATACGACCAGCTGTCCATGTGCGGGTTTGGTGCAGCAAACCCAGTGTTGGGCCAGTGCCACTGTGCCAAACTCGTAATCAGGCCCTAAGTTCTGAATGAAGAGGGATTCTTTTTTACACAATAGTCTAAAGCTCAAAATTTGTGTACCCACAGGACCTCCAACTGTCTGCTTACCATTTGAATAATTGGTGGAACTAGGATCAACCACATTCTAAGCAATAAAAAATAACTTAAGGCACAGTTTGGCACAGAAGTACTTGGACCTGAAAAAGTAATTACACATTTTTCAGAACTCTAAGTCATCCACTTACTTATAATGGAATACAGGACATAATTCCACCTGCTTAGCACTGTCTTCAAAGTAATCAAGATTCTTGTCCCAAAGTACCTATAGACGTTGACTGGGCCATCAAAAACCGTATGCTCCTTCTTGTTTCTGGTAAAACATGACCACCATAACTTCTGAAAAAGGTCAAGACTCGTAGATGAATGCAAGAAATTGTATTTTCATTTAGGTGGGTGAAGATCCTCTGCATGCAACACCTACAATCTTGTTAGCGTGAACCACAACAGTCACTAAATTAACCTGCGCTTAAACCTCTGGTATCTTGGGACAAAAGCAGTCATGCTTAACAAAGAGCCTGATTCCGAGTTTGGCGATGCAGGAGAGTACTGCCAAGCTGGAGCCCGCTCCCGCAACCACCAAACCCATGGTCGCACTGCTTGCCAGATTATGAGTGTTCTCATGTCTGGCAGACCTCTGAAAATGGGCACTGCAATGGGAACACCCGAAGAGATCCCACACGGCATGGACTGTAAATTCCATGCTGTGCATTAACTGGGGGGCATGCACACAGGGGGGCACATGATGTGCCCCTCTGCTTGCATCCCCATGCACATGGGCAACAGGGGTCCCTGCAGGGCCCCCTTTGTTTCAGGACCACCAGCCTTTTTATGGAGGAAAGACATTTATAACACCACTGGCGGTCCTGAAACTCATAATATGCATGGCAGTGCCACAGCAGCATCATCAGCATATAACTGAGGCCCTCACCGCCGCATCAACAGTCGGGAATGGCAGTTCCATGGCGGCTGCAGAAGGTGCAATGGTGTTCTGATCACCCAATGGTTCATGGGGAGGTTGGACTGCGAGTGCGGTGGAGGCTGGATTGCCACCTCTGAGACCCCGCGAGTCTGGCAGTCAACAGAGCGCCAGACTCGTAATAGGCCCTTAGAGGCAATGTATAAATATTTATGCATCACACAAACAGTAATAAAGTAAAAACACAAAATAAGAAAAATCTCATACTAATTTAGATAAATAGGGAACATTTTAATAAATAAAATCATACCTGAATGACAAAAATCCAGTTAGCAGAAATGGAGATATATAATTTTAAAGGTTTAAGTTAAAATAGCTGAAAGCGCTAACTGTGGATATATGGTCGTGCTGGACCAGGATAAAGGCACAAGTGCTGTCCGACCACAATGGAGAGCAGGGGAGGTACAGGACCAATGAGGCCCGCTGAGGGTTGTGCCTTATGTCTTCGGTGCTAGGTTGCATGCCATTGCCTTGCAAGGCTGCAGATCATCCGGCATCTGTCCCAATGAGGCTATGTGGTGAGGTTTAGAGGGGCTTTGTGTTGCCAAGCATCAGTTCTGATAAAGCTTGTAGCTGTGCAGAGAGGCTTAGCATCACTTGGTGCTATTTCGGATGAAGCTCGCAGCTGTGCATTGAAGCTTTGCATCGTTCAGCAACGGTTCTAGCGAAGCTTTTGGCTGTGTAATGAGGCTTAGTGTTGCTCTGTGTCTATTCCAATGTGTGCAGAGGCTTTGCGTTTGCATTACGTTGGTTCATGGTAGGATTGATAAAACCTTTAGTTATGCCAGGAGGAGTTCTCTTTTCTGCCAGCCAAGGATTCAGGATCTGGGGAGGAACATCCTTGTGCAAGGACCAGCAGGGATCAGGCAGGTCTAGTTTCAGGATAAGGCAGGTCCAATGCCTCAGGTCAGCTGGGCAGCTGCATGGAGGCTTCTGGAGATTGTTGTGTCCCTTTAGCTCAGAACAGGAGGTTCTCTTTCTACAATGCAGGCCTCAAGCAGCAGTACAGTCCTCTGGGGGTCCAAGTAGGCCTCTAGTAGCAGGGCAGTCTTCTGGTAGCAGCAAGGCAGTCCTCCTCTGGGAGTCCAGGAAAGTCTCTAGCAGCAGGGCAGTTCTCTGGGGAACAATGCAGCCTTTCTAGAATCTTCCAAATGTTCAGAAGTGTACTGTAGATGTGGTTCAGGATATCCAATATGTATACCTGGTGCGAGCCTTTGAAGTGAGGGTGAAATTGTTGTTACCTCACATCTGGTTCTGGAATGTTATTCATTTCTCCTATCAATGATACAAGTATTCTAGGGTGGCAAAAGACTGGTGTCAAGTCTCTTTGTGTATGTGCTAGCGCCAGCCCTTTGAAATGTAAGTTGGTTAGGGACCAACTCCATCCCACCCATCCTGGCAGAAGGACCCATCCTGCCAACATCTAGCCCCCCTTAATCTCGCTGTCCGGGAGGAATGCACAAAAACTAACTGACAAGCTATTCACAGTCATGTGATGCAGAACACAGGCTGCAGGTCCCAAATGGTTATGACAAGAAAATGAAAATGTTCTAAAATTGGCATTTTCTGAATTTTAGAGGGTTTTAAATTACTGTTCATTTGAGCCCAAACTTGATATCCTATCTATTCCCCATCACGTAAACGTAATAAGGCAACCCAATGTTATCCAATGTGAGAGATAGGCCTTGCAGTAGTGGAAATGAATCTAGGGGTTTTTCACCACCAGGACATGTAAAACTTAAAGACACATGTCCTAGCAGTATTTAATTTACAGGCCATGAGTACATGTAATGCCACTTTAGCATGGACTTACAAGTAAATTAAATGTGCCACTTGGGTGTAAGCCAATTTTACCAGGTTTAAAAGAGAGAGCACAAATACTCTACCACTGGTTAGTAGTGGTAAGGTGCTCGGAGTCCTAATTCTAACAACAACCAAATTCAGACAACAGAAGCGGAGAAGGTAAGTGGTTTGTGGGAATACAATTCCAAAGATATCAGGTCTAAGAGTGAACAAGAACACTGATGTTCACAGAAAAATAACTTGCTAATTATCCTGATATTGGATCAACTGAGGTTTAAAAATTGAAGCTCAGTAAGACAAGCTTGACTTCAGTATGACAACACACATGAATAATTTTGGAAGGAGAATAGCAGCTAAGCTGTAAGCACTAGGCACCATCCTGTTCAGAATGTTCTTTAACTGTCTCACTGATCAAAAATGTAAGTCAGTGATCTTTATCCGGCTCACCTACTTTCTGACCTTTTTCAAAACATTACTTCAGGAGCTACACTATGAGCACAGCACTCTGCAATCACCGTAGACATGGTAGTTTTGTCACAAACCCCATATACTCCCTCTGTGTAGTGGGCCTGGTGTGCAGGGCTTATGTTATGTTACCCCTGTGTCACCTCATGGTGTGCTATAATTCCATGCCCAAGTTGCCCCTCTCGCTCTGTTTCCATTACACCCGAGCTTGCAAGCATTTCCTGAACACTTGACTTGCTGTGCTCCCACTTTTGCTGGGCTCTTAGAAGTTTTTCCCTCGTACATGTTTAGACAAAATAAACCTTTTGTTTCCTGGTAAGGGGTTTCATCAGTTAGTTTGCACCTGCTTTTTCTGAAAGTTTAACCCTGTGTACCAACAGATGTTTCTTTCAGGAATCTTGGAGAACCTTCCAGATTGCCATGTGTGCTGCATGCCTTGCATGATTCTGTTGTATCCATTAGACCCTGAGCCTATATGTAAACCATGCCCTGTTCTGAGCTCCTTGCTTGGCCTATGTTCCCTGCAGAACAAGCTTCCTTCTTACCCACTCATGTGAAGGATTGACTTTTCCTAGGCAGCACTATTCTCGGCTGCAGTTCAAGTTCCTCCAGAGATTCCCTTGACTCTAGTTCCCTCAATGCATCCGTCATCTCTGTCTTCTGCTCAACTGAAGAACTAGTCTAAGTACTTGATATCAGGTTAGTGCATACTATCATTTTACAGTAGTAAGAAGGCTGGAGTATTGGCATCCTCAAGACTATATACTTGCCTTCAAGTTCTCTCTCATTGACTTCCCTCCAGTTCACTTTGATTGTGTTTGTTCCGGATTCTTCCTGCAACCCTGGCTATTGAACTGGATTATTTTTAAGAACTAGAGACTTGAGTCTGTTTCCCTGATAAACAGTAGTGCCTTGAATACGCTCCTCCAAGCGCTTGATTCATGTATTAACCCTGTACAGAAAGTCATGTCTTGAGTTTCCACCTGAGTCTCAGTAACTCCAATCTGTATTTCGAGTTATTCCTTGGAAGTGCTTAACTTCACTCTGTTTTTCCGGTTATTCTGTTCCTTGCTGTGTGTCTGAAAGAGACTGCATGTGTATGTTACCAATTTATTTGCAAATCCATTGTTTGAGAGGATTAGTGTATTATTGGTAACTGCCTCTTCTTGTTATTTCTAGTGCATTACGCCTTCGCAAAACCAGAGGTCACTGGCCTGTGTACATCTATGTAGCAGACTCAGAGGGCCTCCAGTTAATGCTGTGCCGCATAGTTTCTGACCAGATCCAGTATGGCAAGCCTCTCTTTTCTTATTTTGTCCCTACCTCCCTCCCCCAAGGGCCATGCCTTGTTTAGGGAGAAATTATTTCTTGAATGGGTAAGGCCCACTGGGATAGTAGTTCCAGTATCATCTCCATGGTTGGAACCAGGTGAGAGCATGACAAGTATTAATCATACATTTTACTGGCAAACCATACAAAACTAAAGCTGACACTGGTGTTACATTGCTACTCAGAGTTAGTGTTTAAATATGAATCCATTATTGGTACGCATTGATTAAAACCTGAGGTCAGTCAGTCAAATAGCTTTATTTCGATAACAAGTATCATAAAAGCATTGAGCAATCCATCAGTACAAAAAGAAGAAAATAGAGATTATAAAATTTATAAATATAGCAGCACATAATTGAAAACAGTCAGATTTTAAAGCTATTTCATCATGGATTGGACATTTCATTTTGAATTAGTTAGATAAAAACACTAAAAATATGGTTAAAACTAAGGATATTTAATGCCATATGTTGGAGTCAGTGTATAATAATTCAAATTACAACTATCCTCCTTTTTTTGCTCTGCTGTACATACTCACAAGGGTTCCTAATCAAAGTCAAGTCGCCCTTCGTTTAGCACTGTGCCTGATTATCCAGGCACGGCCTAGGAAATTGGTGACTCCGCAAACAAAGAGGGTTCTCGAATCAGATTTTAAAATACGTAAAGCTACTCGATGATTGAGAGTGCCTAGTTGATTGCAGATTGACTCAAGCCACCTAGACCTAGCGTTTGCGTACCCTGGGCAGGTGAACATAAGATGCGCTATACTCTCTTTAGATGCCCCACAAGCAGGGCATTCTTCAGTGGTCTGATATGGGGGGCACCACTTCGCAGTGAATTCATGAACTGGAAGTGAGCCAAATCTAAATTGAGTATATAGTGCCCTCTCTCTTGGGATCTAAATTATATCCAAGTATGGTTCAAGGCTTCAAAATTGTTTATGCTCTAAGAATTCCTCCGTAAACCTTCCCATGCTTGGACAGCTGAGATCTCTGGCATCTATGCAGCCCCAATAAGTGCGTTTGTGTTCTATCTTGCTAGGTGGATTTTGGGTGTCCCAGGATTCCTTAAAGCCAAGAGTTGTCATTAGTGCCTTAACATTGGAAATCCACTTAACCCCCTTGGTTAGTATCCAAACTCAATACTTCTGCAAAAGCTTTTGCATAGTTGGCGAGTTCCAGTGTTCTCCTAAGGCGAGCTCAAAAAAGCAATGGACGAAGTTTCGCCATGTCTTTGAAATGACGCCTGTCCATGTCATATATGAAAGGGGTTAGGGGGACGCTTTGGGGCAGCATAATCAGATCCCTAAAGAACTTGTGTTCTGACCTGCTGATCTCATCTAGATTATCAAAACCCCAAAGCTCAGCTCCATACAGAGCCGAGCTAACTGCCTTAGCTCCATACACAGCGAGTGCTGGGGTAACAGGTCTACTGAATGATGAGCGGTTCAGAAGCATTTTGTCGAGATGGGGTCTCCACTGCATCTTTTCTGAAATAGTCAAAGGTGGTTACTCTCTCTAGGTGTGTCCCATCTAGAGTAATATTGTTTCTGAACGATCTGTGGGGATTGAATATCATGAATTTTGTCTTAAATGTATTTATGACCAGCCCCAGGGTATTGCAGAAAAGTTGGAATCTATTCAGGAGGTTTTGCAGGCCAGCTGGGGTCTTAGAGATCAGCAGTGTATCATCAGCAAACAGGAGAGTTGGTTCCTTGTTACTTGCCAGGGCTGGTGCATCAGCTGATGTTTCTTGCAAAAAGCTGACCACCCCGTTCACGAATAGGGAGAACAGGGTGGGTGCCATCACACTGCCCTGTCAAAATCCCCTGTTTGCTGGAATCTTATCCGTGAGCTGCCCTTGGGACCCCCATCTAACCTGTGCATGGTTACCCTCGTGTAGCCTTACCAATAGGATAAGGATTAGTGGTAGAATACCCATGTCACACAATATTTCCCATAACCTTTTCCTGGGCACCAGGTCAAAGGCAGTCTTTAAATCGATAAAGGCGAGATAAAGACTGCCCTTGCAAATCACTACCACCTTCCAATAGATCAAAAGGAGCCTAAAGACCTGGTCCACCGTTCCCGTGTTGGCCTGGAATCCCGCCTGGTATTGAGAGAGGATGTCTTCCTGCTCAACCCACGATTGAATTCTCTGCAATATGACCCTGCCAACCAGCTTCTGCATTGCATCAATTAAACTGATTGGCCTATAGTTGGCAGGGTCCTGTCTGGCTCCCTTCTTGTAGATTGGGACTACCTCCGCCCCCTTCCATGATTCAAGTACTGCACATCCTTGAGAGATGGAATTAATCAGAAGGAGGACATACTCAGCCCATTTCTTACGATCTGCCAGAAACAGATCTCCAGGGAGGCCACCTGGTCCCAGGGCCTAAGCAGGGACTATCCTGCCTATAGCAGACTCAACTTCGTTCAAAGTGAATGAGTCACCCTCGCCATCCCCAAGATTGGTTGGAGGATGGTCACATTGCCCATCCACACTTGCATCATTAGGCCCAGAATATAGTTCCCCAAAGTGGTCCTGCCAAGCCTGGGATGGAATGGGGCTAGAAATTTGATTGATCTGCTTCCCCCTTGTTTGCCCCTCTAACTAGTGTCCAAAAGAGGCTAGAGTCCCTTGCTAGGCTGGTGTTTTTTAATGCTTGCCAGCGGTTTTTGTCCCTGTCTAACTTTGCTTGCTTTAAGGCCTTTCTGTAATCTTTCCTTGTGGCGCTAATGGCGTGGCCATCTTTTTGCTCTAATGGCTACTACCAAGGCCTGCCGTTTGAGTCTGCAGCCATTGGTGTACCCTGATTGTCCCCCCTCGGATATGCTGTAGGCTTGGTGGGCCTAATGGGCACTTGGAAATGAGTGCTAATCTGTTCAACAGTACGTGGATGTATAATGAGAGCATTGGTGGGACCTGCTGCTATGTACTTGCCTAATGGCCTCTAGCTTTGCGTCCTGAACGGCAACCTTATGCCATTTTAGTGCTCTTTTAGAGCTTGAGGGGATCACCTCTTTGGTCACAGAGTGCGTGCGGGTATTAGATGGAGGGAAGGAAAGTGCCCATGGGAGCTTCATGGACAGACAGAGAGGGTTGTGGTCGTTGTCAGTTGTGTTCCCCACCACCATATCTAGGACATATCCCCAGAGCCTGACATCTTGTAGGATGTAATAAATACGAGACAGACAGGTTGCTCTATTATAGGTGAAACCTCCCTGGGTGTCTGATTTGGTCCTTCAATTCACTGCCCACAACCCATATTCCACAGTGAATGCATTAAGTTGAATAACTATCTGTGACCATCTTTTTATCGGAGGTATATTTAGTGGGGAAACGCCCCATTTTCTGTCGTCTTCCTCTATCCCTAATATATCCCCTGTACTAAGAGGCTCAAAAGTGCTATTAAAGTCTCCTACAATTACAACTCTAGAATGGGGCAAACAGCTTGACTAGCCTTGTTCTAGTAGTGTGATAGTGGGTGAAGGTTTGCCCCCTACTGTCCCCCTTATGTAGACATTAAATAAATCCATTGTTTCTCCTCCCCTTGGACCCTTGATTGTGAGCCTCATGATGTCTGGGGTCAAGCTCAGGTGTTTGGAGATTCTACAGTTCAGGGTAATATTAACCCATACAATCAGCCCACCAGCAACCTATGGTGGTTGCTGGTGTGTGATAGCAACTATAGCCCAATTTGTATAAGGGAACAAAGCTCCATGTTTCCCGGAAAGCGCAGATGTCGTAGCCCTCTACTAGATCGTTCCAATGGGGTAATAGTAATTTACTACTAAGGCCCGCGACGTTCCAGGAGATGATTTTTAGCTGGTGGGGAAGGGCTGGGTCTTGAGTTGTGTCTATAATGGTGGTGTGGGCTGAGGGTGATGGGAAAAGCAAAAGAAGCAAGAGGATCGGGTATTGCTGGGTAAGTAGCCACCTGAGCCCTAACATTAACTGTGTGCATGGGTACTTGAACAGAAAGATCCGGGCTAACTAACCCTAATTTGGGGTCAAGACGATGTATTCGGTCATTTATGGGGCTATGATCAATAACTGTGGGAGGGGCTTGAGGCGGCTGCCCTGGTCGGGTCTCATTTTGTAGTCAATCAATGGATTCCAATGAGGACGAATCTCTTCGTGTCCCTGGCTGGTGGTTGTCGCCTAATCTTTCTGTAGGTGTTGCATTTGGAGATCGCCTACTCTGTATTTTTGAAGCGTCAGGGGAGCAGGTGCGAAACTCAAGTAAGAGAAGATTTTCTGCCAGTTCTACGTTAGTCAGGGTAAGTTCAATGCAGTCAAGTGATTGTGTGTGTGATGTGCATCTCCTAGCCCTGACAATGTCCTCCCGAATGAGTGATCGACATCCCCTGACATGGCGAATCCAGTGTATCGACTTATTAATTAATGAGTCCTCGCTTTCATAACTGCCCATAATATCTAGTTTAGGAACGTTGACCATAAACGCTCTTTTTGCCTGTGGAGGGGAAGTATGCGGTGGGTAGTACCCCTTTTGAAGGTTTGCCACCATAGGACCCATAGCTATTGGTGCGCTTGAATGGGTTGTGTAGTGTGCGGGTGCTTGTGGAGAATCTAAATTCTGGCGATAGGGTCTTCTGGAAGCTGCCTGTCCTGTAATGGAAGGTGAGGGTACCTGTTTATGCAAGATTGGTGGGAGCGCAAGGATTCTATTGCCTGCTTGGTTTCTCTCTGCCTGTGTGGGGGGGGAGATCTGCTGGGCATGTGGGCGCTGTAAACACTGTTCGAGCGGGGGGCATAAAGGCTGCTTGTGTTTGTGCAGAGTATTCCTCAGGGATAGGGTTTTAACCGTATTGTGGAGCTCTTCTATCTTAATTCTCATGACTCCTATTTCCAACCTAAGAGAGCTAACTAGCTGATGGAGGTCTTGCAATGATGGAGTCACCTCTTCACTGCTCTCAGTAAGAGTTTGCGGCAATAGGGGCATGGTCTGAGCCGCCGAGGCGCCAGTAGTGTCTGCCAAAACTGCAAACCTATTTGAGCAAGGAACTAGAAGACCAGGTTGACTACCGGTCATTGTAGTTAGGGTCGTTGGAGCTTGAGGAGGTATGTCGGGAGGAGGGGGTCTGTCATCTGTACCTTGGCTAGTTCCGATGGGATCTCATTACTATGTGTCACTACTCCCTTCCTGGAGTGCTTGCGAAACATTGAGGGGATGGTTGGTGTGTGTACTCCGCTGGGACTTTGGGATACTGGGGTATTGGGGTGATGGGGTAATGGTTGGGTGTTAGAATTAGGTGTTAATGAATCTGCATCTAGGATATCTTCACACTCATGAATGAGGGTGTCTATCCTATCCATCACACAGTTATTTGCAGTACGTTTATGTGCCCTTTTTGCTTTTTTACCCTTCCCTGCCCCTCCATTCGAACCATTGCTCGCCCCCACTCCCTCCATTTCTTTCCTTTTGCCCATTTTATTGTCCCAGTTGGATTAATACGTCACCAAAGTTCACTGAAATGGACCCCTAGTATATTTGAACACAACATGCAAGCTTAAACCTTAAGCGTTCAAGCGTTCAAGCGTTCAATGGGGGTCAGCTTTTTCTACTAAGTCCCAGGGCTATGGGCAAAGATTATTGTGTTAAGTTCCTGATAAGTCCCTGCTTCGGTAAGAGTGGGCCCAGGTGGAAGAAATGTCACATTACACAGTACCTTTTTGGGCTGTGGATGGTATGCGGCCCAGTCCAGCAGTTGGATGTAAGGGAGGTGGCCCTTCCCTGCCTCTTCCTGGCAATGACGGGCAAGGATGGGCCCGCCCTTGGCCCGGGCTTTGCCCGGGCACTCCCGCGCGCGTCCCGTGAAGTGGGAGCAGCGAATGCCTTTATGTGCCTCTGGGCGCGCAGGAAAGTGACGGCGCCTCCAGGCGCTAAGAGCAGCAGGGCAGTCTGGGGGCTGAAGTCCCCCTGCGGCGATAGTGTAAGCGGTTCCCGCAAAGAGGGAGACGCGAATGCCTTTATGTGCCTCCGGGCGCGCAGGAAAGTGACGGCGCCTCCAGGCACGAAGAGCAGCAGGGCAGTCTGGGGGCTGAAGTCCCCCCTGCGGCGATGGTGTAAGCGGTTCAATATCAATGGGGTAGAACAATCCCCCAGTGGTGCTTGATCTGGCAGCATCAGTAATGGTCTGGTGTTAATTTTGGCAATGTCCCAATGTTACAGCCTGTATTACAATGGGGTTGAGGGCTCGCGCTGCGCTCCCCGCCCGCCTTTTCCAATTTTCGGCAGCTCTGGGAGCAGACGCGGGCAACGGCTCCGTGCGCTCACACAGGGACCACCGCTGTGAATCTCCTCACCTGAACGATGGACGGGACGTCGGGCCTCCGGATCTCTGCGTCTCAGTCCTGTGTAGCCTGGATTGAAGCAGCGAGCAAGTGGGCAAGGTATCCAGGCCATTCCATGAATGATGCAACTTACATCCCTTTTTTTTCTCCCAGCATCCGTACTGAAAGTACTATTAATACAAAGAGCTTGATTTAGAATTTACATTTAATGAAAGTCCTCTGATTTCTGCATTTAAACTAAAATTTACAGGAATATGCACCTGTGAACTTTCCTATATCATCAAACCCATATGGTGGAATAAATTCTCCTCCCCCATAATTTAGTAATTTCTTCAGAAATCAGAGGATTTTCAGGGACCACTATCCATATGGAAATAAGGACCACATTTTGGTAACTCTGGGTGGGTAACTCCACTCCGCCAGCGGAGTTTGCAGAGATTTGCCTACTCCGTGCTCCGTTGCAAAAGTGGAGATAGGCAAAACTCCGCCTCCAAGGCAGAGGGGAGTTAGCCACTCCCTCCCCCCTCCCAAATTCTTTAAAAATGATAAAAGGAGGCACTTACCTACGTTTCTGCTGAGCGGGGAGGGAACGGGGAGGGAGCGGAGTGGAGCAGAGCGGAGCGAAGCATAGCTCCACAACGTTTTTTTTTCAAACTCCGTGGAGCTACGCGTAGAGGCACTATGCCAGCTCCACCCACCCTTACATTTTGGTTATGCTGCAGGGCCACTTGCTTGGCAGCCTTTCGTAGGATGAACACTCTGAGCTGGAAATGCCATTATTGCCATGAGTACTCTTTTAAAATGGGATAATGGTTTTCTGTGATTGAGCAAAGGGAATCTACTTTGGCTAGACAAGGACTCTGCTTTCAGTCCTATTACATGAGCCCCCTCACTGTGGAGTCTTTAAGATTGAAGTGCTAGGACCCTCGCAGTGCTGGGAGGACTTTAACAGTAATTATGTATGCTGCTGGGAGGTGTTAAGGTGTGGTGAATGAAGTCATGATGCAATGCATACAGTGAGATGGTAATTCTTTGCTGAAAAAGGTGTCTGTTACAGAGCTCCGTGTGTGGCATGTTCCTTCGCATGATCCTGGGCTGAGGAAAATGCTGCAACTGGTGAAGAGTTGGCGATACGCAACAGTACAGCAAACTGCTTGTGCGTGGCATGTTCGCCCCAAATTGATGCATAGCAGTCTGAGGTTGGGGTTTGTGGAGTCAAAGCCGTGTTCCAGCCCATACGTGGCCCTAGAAGAAGTGGAATGCCCAGAATGGGAGCACATTCAAAAAGCCCACCAAAATCTACTGTTAAGGGTGAAAGAAATTGTGCTGCATCATAATACAGAGCCATCATCCATGCAAAGCAAATGCTAAAGGCAATGACAACCAGGTACAAAAGCAGAAATGTTCTTACCGATATATGCGAGTGAATAGCTTTACGACCTCTGATCAGATGTGGAGACTCAAGGCCAAACACATGAGTGGTGTTTGCAGATGTTGCAGGTGTCATCCTCCATCTTAGTCACCCAAACAACTCGTGCAAACACAATGTTGGGAGAGAGGGACGCAAAATATACAGCTGCAGCATTCCTGAAACCACCACCGCCATTCGACAAGGTGAAGAAACAGAACATTGGTGGCAGGTGGGCTGCATGGATTGAAACATTTGATTACTTCATAGATTTGCTAGAAGAAGATGATAAGAAGGTCATTAAATACTTAAAGAACATTGCTGGCGATGGAGTAAAAGAAGTGATAAAGAAAGTCTTGCCAACCGAGGCAAAATTGTACCAAAAGATAAAAGAAGTATTGGTAACCAAGTTCAATCCAATGCCAAATGCCGACTATGAAAGACACATTTTCAACCAAGCATGACAACAGGTTGGTGAAACGATGGATACATTTGTTGAAATACTTGAGACACTCATGAAGCGATGCAAATTCTGTGTCTTCACTAACGAAGAAGCCATGTAACTCAGAATCAGAGATGGCTGCCTTTCCAATTCATTTAGTAGGTGCATGTTGAGAGAAGAACACAGTCTGAAGAAAATGTTAACAACTGCAAGAAGGGAAGAATGAGCAGATCAACAAGCTGATATGGAAGCGGAACCGGCCCATCATGAATCGTCTCTGACCATTTACAGAAATCAAAATTATTTTCACTCCATCAGGCACAAAGGTGTAAACTTGGGCAGCTTCTGACCACTGCAAAGCCAAGGGACATTCACAGCGTCCATGCAACACAAACTTTTTTTTTAGTTTTTCCAAAACCTTTATTGAAGAACACAAGTCTGACACAGCCGTCTTTCGCCTACAACCCCACCGGGGCCGGCAGCAGTGCACGTTAGGCATAGAGTATAACATTCTGCAGTTAGCACACAGCAAGCCGCCTACAACCCAACAGGGCCGGCCGCGTCAGAACACAAAATCATAACAACGCTGAGGCAATATGAAATTCAGCTCAGAGCATTAATTGGCACCACAGTGTACAAAACAAAAAGAGGGGTACAGCTAGGATTCCCATGCTGGGTTATGGCCCCCGCCGACCTGTAGTCACGTAGGACCACGGCGAGGGGAGAGGGGTGCAGCCGCCCCGCGGCTCATGCCCCGGCATAGGCGACACCCAGCACACACATACCCATGTCAGTTACACATTACAATGTCAAGAGTAGCCCATAGGAGCACAGGCAGTCCGTGAGCGCAGGAGAGCCCCGGCGGTAGGGGGCCCCACATCCCTCACCCCCACCGAGCCTCAGGCGTCCCCATCGTGTAGCAGGCTCAGGACGTGGGGGCAGTGGCGTTATCCAGTGTCTGAGGGGTTTGAAGCAGGTACCTCCTTAAAGGGTCCCATATATCTCTAGGTTTGGAGACAGTCGGCAAAATGTCAGCATAGAGAGTAAGTTCTTCCTGCCAACGTATCAGATCCACCCAGCCAGCTCTTGAACTTAGGGGCATGCCCTCTCCCCCATCTGCAGGCCACTTTACGCTTGGCCAGGAGAAGATAAAAGGAGACAAATTTTCTATGAGGAGCCGGGAGGCTCTCCGTACACCCCAAGATACCCATTTGTGGGGTCGGCGGCAGAGGGGTAGCAATCATTTTCCCCACCGCGTCAAACACCAAAGTCCAGAAGGCGTGCACAGAGGGGCACGCCCATGCCAGATGCAGCATGCCCGCCCCCTTGGCCCTACATCTATCGCACCTAGTGTCCTCCCGCAGCCCAAACCGATGGAGCTTCAAGGGGGTATAGTAGTAGCGCTGGATGAACTTATAATGCGTGACACGGAGCCCGCTACTAGCAGCCACCTGCTCTGTCTGTCTACAGCTGAATAGCCAGTCACGATCAGTTAAGGGTTGTCCCGGCTCTTCTTCCCATCCGCTGCACGCGGCGCACTGCGCATATTCCGTCCCCGTGTATATTTGAACGGTATAGGGTCGACACCAAGTGAGAAGCCGTCGTGGCCCGTAGCACAGCGTGTAACTGGGGAGACGTCGCCGGTTCTAGCGGATAGTCCGGTGTAATGGCCTGAACTCCAGCCCGGAGCCTGATGTACAGGAAGGTGTCTATTGTGGTGGGACGAGGGTCAGCACAAAGCTGTTGCAACGTGATGAATCTGCCGTCTTTATACAGGTCCCCCCACGTATTGAGACCCTTATGTTGCTTCATCTTGATGAAAACTCCCTCCTGCAAAAGAGGCATGCGGGGGTGGTACATGAGCGGGAGCAGCGGAGAATACAGCATAGGCGCACCCGTCTGCTTCACGATCCACTCCCAGGCGCGTCCCGTACACTCCACAGTATCGGGACTGCGGTAGGAGAAGTGTCTCCACAATGCCCAGCCAGCGGTACGGGGTCAGCGAACGAATGCTCATTGGCCACATGTGCTGTGTACCGCAGGCCGCTCGTCCAGTAGTGCTTGTAATGCGCCTGGGCGCACTGATAATACAATTCAAAATTGGGCAGGTCGAGGCCTCCTGCCGCATATGGACGAGCCAGAACGTCCCACTTGATACGGGCTTGCTTCCCTCCCCACACCAGCCGCAGGAGTTCGGTGCGCAGGGTAGCGAAAAAAACTTTCCCCCGATGGTATGGGATATTTGTGAAATAGTAAAGCATTTTTGGTAGAATTACCATTTTGATCAGGGATATTCTGTCCGCAAGGGACAGAGGCAGGGCGATCCACCGTGTTATGGTGTCTTTCAGTGCCTCTATCGCCCGGCCATAGTTGTCTCTCATGAGTTCCTCCCGATCAGCAGAGACCTGCACCCCTAGGTACTTTACAGTGGAGTCGCACCCCTCCAATGGGAAGTCTGTGTGGAAACGAGACACGGCTGGGGTAAGGGGGAATATCTGGGATTTAGCCCAGTTGATGTGGATACCCGTGAGCCCCCCAAACCTCACAAACTCTCTCAGAAGTGGATTTAAGTTATTCTGTGGGTCTTTTACATTTGGAGTCATGTCGTCCGCGTATAGCGAAATGAGGATGGGACGTAAGGGGCAGCTGAGCGCCATGTCCCGATGATACTGCCGTACCCGCGCCGCCAATGGTTCCACAGCCAGTGCGAATAACAGAGGTGACAACGGGCACCCCTGTCTGGTACCTCGGGAGAGTGGTATGGCGTCAGAGGTGTGGTCGTTTATCAGTACCTTAGCCACTGGTGCGTTATACAGCAGTCGAATCCAAGCGGAGAAACCCACCGGGAACCCCATGTTGCGCAAGACCGCATGAAGATAGTCCCACTCAATCGAATCGAACGCCTTAGTGGTGTCTAGGAAAATAGCAGCCAGGGGGAGGTGCGGGGCAAACTGATGCATGATAGAGAAGTGCGCAAATTATGAGATGTTGCTCTCCCGGGTATAAATCCTGCCTGGTCCGGCAACATCAGTTCATCCATGAGGAGATTAAGACGATTCGCTATCATTTTAGTTGAAATTTTGATGTCTACGTTGATTAACGATAGGGGCCTGTAGGAATCGCACTTATGAGGGGGTTTCCCGGGTTTCAACAGAGATATGATAAGGGCCTCCCTCATTGTGGCAGGCAATATCTGCGCCTCCAGCGCCTCCGAGTAGACCTCCAGCAACACCGGTGCGAGATGGTCTGAATATAATTTGCAGAAGTCTACCGGAAGACCGTCAGACCCGGGCACCTTCCCCGACGCTAACTGGGCGATTGCTTCCCGAATCTCATCCAGCGTAAATGGGGCAGCTAAAAACTCCCGTTGCTTCCCATTAAGATACCCTAAGGTGATGTCCCCAAAGAAGGCAGGAAAGTCCGTCGTGTTCACTCCTTTTGACGTGTACAGCGACTCGTAGAATGTCGTGAATGTACTCAATATCTCAAGGCCTTCCCTGTGTCTATCCCCATGCGCATCCTCTATTTCCAGCACATAGTTGGCGTACCGTGGTCGCCTGATATCGTGAGCTAGTGCACTCCCTGGCCTGCCTCCCTCTCCATAGCGTCTGGCGGTTACATATTTCCCTCTAAACCTTGCCTCCCGTTCAGCTGTGGAAGTGTAGTCAGAGATTGTGTCACGCAATTTAGCTCTCCCCTCACCTGATTCCTCGTGCCAGACATCGGCCTCCAGTATTTTTAGTTGACCTTCGAGCAAGCGTAGACGCCGACGCATGTCTCTCAAGACCCCAAAGCTCTTTGCCATACAAGTGCCCCTGATTGTGACCATCGCTGCCTGACTACGAGTGTAGTGGTGCGGTAGCGCGCTGGATCTGTCTGTCTGGGGGTCGCTGACCGTATTAAAATCCCCGGACCATAGTACATGTGTGGCCCCCCTCCTGTGATCTGTCCCCAGAGTGAGTGTAAAAAATCGGGGTCGTCTGTGTTGGGCCATAACAACTCACCAGCACAACCGACTGCGTACCCAGCGTGCCCCACAGCATACAACTCCTCCCATCCCTACCTCCCTTCATTCCCGCACATGCAAACGGAGTGCTACGTTTTACGAGAATCACTGTGCCCCTGGCGTATGTGGAATATGATGAGAATACGCGATCGGAGGCCCATTTGCTCCCAAATGTCGGGTTGTCCCTAGGATCCATGTGTGTTTCCTGTAGGAGCGCTATACTAATGTTGTGCCTATCGAGGTATGAAAGGATCTGTCGCCGCTTTCGGGGGTCCCCCAGCCATCTAACATTCCAGGTCAGTAATTTCAGTTTGATCAGCGCATGGGGCGCGTGTGTACCGCAATGTGAGTGCGCCATGGGCTGTCACATAGGGGACCAACTCCCAGTGCTGGCCCCATCCCATGTGAATAGGTACCATGTGTTCGGAGTTTTACTACAGCTGTAGTTGCCTGAGCAGTTGCTGATTTAGTCCCCCCTCCCTACCCCTCCCCCCAACATACTAATAAACCATGTACTCCGCCCCTTCCCTCCCACATCAGCACCCCAACCGTGCCGGCATCAAGATACCCCCCCCTCCCAACGCCCTGGCGACCGCAACGTGTGGGTCAACTGTACATCCATAACATTCCAACCCTGTAGGGGACTGCCCATGGCGGGGGCGCCTGTGGACCCAGATATCCCTCCCTTCACCTCTCTCTTGTGGTGGTCTACAACCCGCCAACAAGGCAGGAGCCTAGAGAGGGAGTGTTGGGAGGGGGCCCGGCTATAACACAATATTCGCACATTTCCCTTATCTCATCTAATTCGCATTTGGGTTAACGCAAGGGGACCATCCCATACCTGTATTCTGATGGACTGTACTCTGATGCCCCCCCGCCTGCATACCATGAAGAGTGGTAGTTCGATCATGTCCGTTTATGAGTCCTCAGTGCCACCCCTTCGTCACCCTCTCACCTCCGGTCTCTGTGTCACTGACAATCCGGCAGCGGAGGCTATACTTATGCATGAGTGTAGGGATGTTCACTCTCCTCCCCGCGTTTCAGTTGCAGGCGAAGGGGGACGCGAGTCGTCAGTATCCGTGGCATGGCTAGGTGAGCGGTGTCGCAGAGTCTTAAGAAACTCTTCCGCCTGCTGAGGATTTATGCACAGAGTCGTGCGCCCCTGGTGCTTGATGCGCAATTTCGCGGGATACAGTAGGGCATATTCAATGCTGGCTTTGCGCAGTTTTTGTTTGACAGTTACAAATTTCCGTCTAGCTTCCTGAACAGCCATGGTGAAGTCCGGGAATATGGAGAACGCAGTACCCTCAAATTGCAAATTTTGCTGCTGTCTCGCCCTCCTCAAGGCCACGTCCCGGTCTCTATAATTGAGTGTGCGTGCCACAATAGGCCGAGGCGGCCCACCCGGCGGCGGCCGAGGACCAAGCGATCTGTGGGCCCTCTCCACAATCAGATGGGACGAGAAGGCCTCCGCGCCAAACGTCGTTATGAGGAGCCTCTCCACATAGTCTTCCATCCGTCCGGTATTGGCACTCTTGGGGATCCCGGTGAGGCGTATGTTGTTCCGGCGGCTACGGGCCTCCAAGTCCTCGTTCTTTGCCGCTATCACTTTCAGGAGGCGGTCCATCTGCGTTAGTTGTTTGCCCATAGTACCTGTGCGGTCCTCGTTATCAGAGATGCGCTGCTCCACTTCTTTCAGCTGTTCATCGTGTTTATCAACCTTTAAGACGAGAAAGTCAAGCCTGTTATTCATCATGTCCATTTTTCCCGACAGCCCATTCAGACTCTGTTGCAGCATTTTCAGCATCTCTTTGACTTCAGTGTACGGGCTTGCCGCTTGGCTGGGCGGCCGCTCCTGCCCCTGCCCGGGGGGCTCCTCCGCTACCGAACGGGTGACCACTTTCTTAGCTTCAAAGTGGAGCCGTTGCTGCCGCCCATCAGACTTCCCCATCCTGGTGGCCCATGCCGGTCCGTCTGGGTATCTTATGTAGCGTGGTCCCTGCCCGGTGTTTGATGGCCTCCTCCCTCCCGAGCCGCGTAGTATAACTGTTGACGCTGGACCATGACCGCCGCGGGGCTAAGGAAGCCTCCGCAGGCCGGCCCCTGATCACCACCCCAGGAACTATGGGGGCAAGGCGGCGTCCAAATGGGAGGGGAACAGGGGCCCCTCCTCACTCCGGGCCCCCGCCAGAGCCAGCGATCCTCGGGGCGGCCGTGCAAGGCAGCCTCCCGCCAGTCGCGCGGTCCGCCGCTCGTGTGTCAGAGGCCCAGTGACTGACGCCGCGTCTCACTCCCCCAATCCCAGGGCGATGCAGTTGTTCGGGCAGCGAAGGGGGAGGTGGCCCAGAGCGCACAGCGCCTCGAGGTGCGCCTCCAGAGTCGTGAGTCACCCCAGGGGAGGGGAGGGGCGCGCCAACAGGTTCGTAGTCACCATGAGGGGATGCGCACAGGATTTTGCAGTGCTTCCGAGCGTGCTCCCAGAGTTATGGGGTGCCCCGGAGAGGGGGAGCATCAGGAGCTATGGAGTGGCTGTAGCGGTGCTGCCTATAGGTTGTAGTGGTTCCGGGATGTGTGTCCAGGGGTACTCAGTGCCTTGGAGAGGCGAGGGGGTGTGCCTATTAGTATGAAGCAGCAGAACGAGGGCGAAGGTGCACCCCCCAAATCCTCATCAGCACGGCACTCACCCCCTCCATTGACAAACGGAATTCTCCAGAGAGTCCTCAAGTGTCACCCCAACAGCTCAGGAGACGCCACACACGGGGTGCGTCCCAGCGACGCTGTGGCACAAGAGGGAATTTAGAGAGAAAACAGTGGAACTCTCCAGGCTTGCGTGGCACCCCATCCGATCATCCAGGCTATCGGGTGTGTTGTTCAGGCGAGAGGCAGGCGGGGCCGGAGCAGCCCCGCGCTCAGCCGCGCAATGCGCCGAGCTCCTCAACCGCCTCCGGCGATCCGCGGCCCCAGCCCTCGGCACGCCGCTCCAGGGGGATCAACCGCCCAGCTCCCGGCCGAGCCGCAAGGGTCACCACGTCTCCGCTCCACAACCGATTGGCTGTAACTTTCACCGAGGGTGGCGGCTTCCCTACTCCACTCAGGCGTATCGTCTTATCGCACGGGGACTGTGCAAAGTGCTAATAATTGTCGGATATGCAGACCAGGCTCCCAGAGCCTCACGACGGTGCGGCCATCTTGGTCTGGCGCCACCTAGCGCCCCCCATGCAACACAAACTTGCATGAGTGCAAGCACCAATCCGTGTCCTTCAAGGAACTTCATCCAGTGCATGCCTACTCAGCTTTGCCACTGCTGCTAACATGGGCCTGATATTTCTCAATTACATCATTCGTACTCAGTCTGATATTTTAAGTCAGTTCCGGTTGTTGTTTCATATTTTAGAAAAACTCAAGAAAATTAAATTACAACTTCATATTAATGAGGACATTTACCCTATTGCACAACAACACCACAGAGTAATTTTTCACTTGCAAGAAGCTGTTGAGAAAGAACTAGAAACGCTGTTAAAGTGTGACATCATTCAACGTTCCACCGGTCCTAAAGCATGGGTATCGCCCATTGTGGTGGTGCCAAAAAAGAACAGTGGAGATGCAGTGCGCATTTGTGTTGATAAGCACCAGGCCAACAAAGCTATCAAGAGAGAAAGACATCCTGGTCCCCACATAGCAGACACGATCATTCAATTAAACTAAGTCAAAAGGGCATATTATCAAGAACGATGTTAAAATTAAGAATTCCAATAGAAGCCCATGTTCTGGTGTGAACCTGGCCTTCTATTGGAATACTCAAGGGCATATTATCAAGCCCATTATCGCCGCTTTAGCTGCAGTTTCCTGCCGCTAAAGCGGCGATAATTTTAATACCATTCTTGATTACATGCCCCAAAGTCTTTTTCCGCCTTGACTTGAACAAGGGATAACATCGAGCTGGAAGAAAATTGCTGCTACATTTATACCTTTGACTCATCTTGGTCTGTTCAGATACAAAATACTGACTTTTAGAATATCTTTGGCTGTGGAAATATTTCAGAATTTTATATGCAGAGTAGTTCAACATGTTACACATGCTTTTAATTACAGTGATGACACGAAAAGAGCATGACAAGTGTGTCAGTTACTTGCTGATGCAGGCCTCAATCTGAATGCAGTAAAGTTTGAGTTTCATAAAACCAAGCTTAAATTATTTGTGAACATATTCTCTGAAGGGAGAATGGCTCCATACCCAGATAAGGTGAAAACACTGAAATGTATATGTCCCCTACAAGATGTAACCATGCTGTGATCCTTCAAAGCAATGGCTAGTTACTGCTAAAGTTACATTTGTGACTTTGATATAGTGAGTATCCCATTGAGAGAGGTAACTAAGTGAAATGTCCCACTCCAGTGGTCTCCTGAATGTGACCAAAGTTTCAGAAGAATAAAACATACAATTGAGAATGCAACTGAAATATCCTACATTGACCACAAATTTCCGGCTGAGATCACAGGAGATGCATCCCCGGTGGGGCTGGGAGCCATCCTTGCTCAACACGATGGTCATCCAAATGCTCAGAGACACATTTTGACCTATGCCAGTCGAAGCTTGTCTGATACTGAACATGCCTATTCTGAATGGGAAACAGGGAGTCTGGCTATAGTGTGGACCTGTGAACATTTTCATGGGTTTCTGTATGGAAAACATTTCACCATTATCAAAAACCACCAGGCATTGCTCACTTTCTTTGGAAACCCGCAGCTAAGATGTCACCTCACATTGAGAGGTGGGGGTTGTGACTGCAACAGTATGACTATGAAATGGTGCACAAGCCACGGAAAGACCAAACCTGTCTGATTACTTTTCACAAGGGCCACTACGTTGGCACAGTTCGACATCCAAAGCGGCTGAAGAGTATGCCAACTTTTTTATGAGGTTCAGCACACCAGTAGCAATATCCATTGAACAGATTATTGCTGCTACCAATACAGATAAGAATATGATTATTCTCAAAAACCTCCTTTCAATTCAAATGTGAAAGAAAAGCATTCAACCCTTTGCTGATGACGTTGAATTAAAAAAATAAAATTTTTTACAAATTGAACTATCCATCAACGAGAGGGAATTAAGAATTGTCACCCCTGAGAGCCTGTGACAATAAATCATTGAGCTGGCCCATGAAGGACATTGTAGTATTGCAGCTACCAAAAGAGCACTAGGGGCCTCATTAGGATTTCCATTTGGAAACGGGACCACCCGCTTACAAGTTGGCCTTCCCGCAAGCCGAATTAGGATGCGACCACCACTACAGTGGTTGGAAAGTCTACATTTTATATTATGGTGGGTGCTGCGGGCTGCAGCACACGCAGCAGTAGAAAACATAGACATTACACATATCCCTGCACTGTGTGTCAGGGATATGAGGGCCCATGTGAGAGGCCCAGGGGGGTAAGGGGGCCCACTGCGGGCCCCCAATGTCCGTTTCTGCCTGCCTTTTCATGGCAGGTTCACCGCCATGAAAGGGCTGGCTGAAAGGAACATTGTAATATCTACGGCGGTGCCTGTCAGGCACTGCCACCATTGTAGGTATTACTTCACCTCCGACTGACCGACGGACTCCTTGAGCCCGTCGTATACATGGCAGTTGGTCTCTCCGAACGCCACCAATCTGCCCACCATCCTAATGTTGGGGGTGGAAAGCACCATTACGATGGCGGTGGGACCGCCACTGATGGGCTGGCGGCGGCAGTCCCACTGTCATCTTAATCAGGCCCCAAGGGATTGAGTGTGGTTCCTTTGCTTAGATGAAGTTGAGAAAGAACTGAAAGCGTGACATTTCTATAACTGCTTATCTTCCAAAGAGAGCTTAAAACAAACTCCGTTCTGTGTTTAAAAGCACCATGTTAACTCTTCCTTACCTGGGCTCCGGCCGCTTTTGCAGCATGCTAACTATATTTGGTAGGAAGTCTTCCTCTTAGTACATCTCAGTGATCTTCCCCTGTTTTTATTTCTTAGTGCCCATGATCGCCACGGCGTCTTCTATTTAATATACTTCCACCGGTTGGTGAAGTTCCATTAAATATTCAGGTATGTGGGCACCACCAAGGGCATCTGAATGTGTTATTACACTACATGTACGAATGGTTTTACCTTTCAGCATTCAAAAACTCTTTGATGTCATGATTCTTTTGTGGAGCACATAATCACCATGCTTAATTGCTTTCTTTTTAGACCACAACCCATTGGTGTGAGTCTTAGGTGTCGGCTGACACCCCCCAAGCATTTTACTTCAAGTTGGATGCCCATTCACTGGGATCCACAGCCAGCGGTAAGCTTGAAATTGCTACTGCGTTCCTTGTTCTTTACACATCTGGTACACACCATTCTGACCATAGTTTGGATTTCATTATTCAACAGGCTGTCATCTCCTCCCCCCCCCCGTCCTGATGAAGACCCGTTCCTGATGCCTAAGAAGCTGCACAATTGCCAAGGGTCGAAAACGTCAACGTTACTGTCACTATTAGTCCACGTATTCCCCCTGACTTGATCAGGAAACTATAACTACAGTTGGAGAGTTATGCTTTAATTTTTGGACTTGACAAATAAGTTTCTCTCCCCCTTTTTGTATGTATATGTAATTCATGTCACCCTTGTACAGCACTTTGTCACTTATCACTATAAGTCACTAATTGTACACCATTGTTTTTTGTATCATCGTCCTATGTGTACTATGTCACAGACAGCCATTTCCTCTATTTAGTTTTGTATATACAATAAGTAAGGAAATTTCATTTTTTGCAGATTTGAGTTGTTCCTTTTTTGTGTGTCACTTAGAAATATAACTACAATGTATATTCCGCAATGTATTGAATACTTTGTACAAATCTATTGACCTACCCGACAGAACCAATTTTTTCATATTATCTTCCAAAGTGATGCAGCATCCATTAACCATGTCTGACCTTCCTGCGCATGACTGGGTGAGAGTGGCAGTCAGTTTCTTTGTGTCCCTAAAAAATGGACATCATCTCATGGCAGTCATCGATAAATACTCTTGTTTTCTGTTGGTGGAAGACTTATCACTGACAACCCTTGACAAAGTAATTGAGCAGGTTGATGACATCTTTGAAGCGTGGGGCATCCCACTGTTCTCAAAACTGAACCAGCCAACCTTTCAATAGCAAAGAATTCAAGGAACTTCTTGTTCAACTCAATATCAAGCACCAAAAAAGTACACCTCTCTGGCCTCAGGTCAGCTGTGTTGTCGAGCGAGCATCAATGAAGGACATTGACCTAATGCCTATCGATCAACTCCCCACTGCACCACTACCACCTTGCTATTTGGGAGAGCCTTTGGAACTAAGCTACCTCAATAAAAATCCACAAGATTCTTGTCACAAACACTTCTCCAAAGTGCAAGATGAAAACTTATGCTGATTATGGCCGATACTCCCAGGAAATGGTCTTCAATAAGTGGGACTGGGTTCTGGTGAAACAGAAGTGGAAGCGTAAAATGGGCACTCCGTTTGCTGTCAACCCTCTTAGCATTGTAAAGACCAAAGGGCACATGGTGACCACACATTGTCACTGAAAGTCTATCACATGGGACATGTCATACTTTAGACATTTGAATCGGTGTTCGTCTGCTCCTGAGATTGTGAGCGAGACAACCCCGCACAAATGTCCAGAGGAACCATCTGAGTCTATGTCATCGGTGAATGCTCAATGAATCCCTCAACTACCTGATACCACCACCCAATCTGGCAGACAAATGTGATCGCCTTGACGACTCATTGAGGAAATATGATGTTAATGTTTATTTGTACTTTTTGAAGGGGGATATGTAGAGTCTTTAAGATTATGAGCACTAGGGCCCTCACGATTCTGACAGGACTTTAATGACCACCTCTAAACACCTCCCAGCAGCTTATGTAATTTCCGTTAAATTCATGACGCAAAGTGTACAGGGAGTTAGTGATTATATGCTGAAGAATAAAGATGTTTGCTACAGACCTCCATTTGTGGCGTGTTCATTTGCATGCTTCCGGGCAGGGGAGGATGCTACACTTACTTTCTCCAAGTACTGTTCCCAGCCCCTATACGGCTGTGCTTGGCAGGATGCTGGGTTCATGGGAAGGTGTTGGGTGCAAGCTTTGCACCCAACACCATGTAACAAATGGAAATGGACATCTTACTTTACGTTAAAAAAAACTAGAAAGTCACCAAAGAAACCAAAGGTTAAAGTGACATTATAATTAGCAATATGCATGATGAAAGCCATTATAGGACTCAGGGACTCAGTCCCCTGTCCTGTAAACAAATGTAATAAACATAATAGGGGGCAGGACAGGGATACCCTTCCCCCCGAGGCCTGGTGCCAAACCCCCCATCCCCTGGGGTCAAAAACCTATTTTGTTTCGGCGCTGCGGGTCCACAGAGCTCCCCAAAAAACTCAGTCTCTTCTGATTTTTGATTGTGCCGCCCCTAGGGTTCTCCAGGACCCGGGGTGGTCATTGCTTTGATTATTCTATAGGAAAGGGGGGGCCATCCGGATCCCCTCCCCAAGCCTTATTGCCGTCTCCAGGACCTCATCCCTAGGGCAATCATCATAATTAGGGGAGGGGGAAGTGCGGTCCCCTCCACAAACCTTACTGAGGGCCTGGGGACCCCAATTTGTTGGGGCCAATAATTATACTTAAGGAAGTGGGGCACAAGGCCTACCTCCCAGAGCCTAATGGAGGCCCTGTGAGCCCAATCTCCCAGACCTCATCTCTGAGTCTTGCACAGTCCCTTTGGGTCACATCCTCTGGGGTGATCCTTAAACTTGGGGAAGGAGGATCCTCCCCAAGTCGCTTACCTTTCCAGGGGGCACCATTACCCAGGGCTCAGTGGGAGCTGTGCCCTGGGATCCCATTGCCTTAGACAGTGCTGTTTCCTGCCTGTGAAAATGCAGGCATACCCTGCCAACACTTTACTGAGCAGAAAACAAAATTTGTGTCTGGCCCGGGCGAGAGAGCAGAACATTGCTGATCCCACCAGGGTGGGAGAAAAGTTATGGCAACTTGCTCCCAACAGCACCACAATGGGTGTTGGCTAGGGAACCATCAAGGGCAGCGGGGGGCTTGAGGTTCCCTCCATGACCCCCAACACTTTTGGTGATGTGGAACATCCACTTTGGGAAACAAATGCTGGCTCCTGCCAGTAACTGGTAAGGACACTAGATGTGGAGCCGTCCAGGCTCTTGGGGACCTGAGGTTCACCTCGTAGCCTCCAACAATTTGACTGACATGGGTGCTCCAACCAATCACCGGGGCTTTGAAAAAAGATTATGGCTCTCATCGGCAGCTGGTATGGGTGCTGATGGCTTCTGCCAGCATATGGTATGGGTGCTCACTGAGGAGCCAGCCAGGACTATGGAGGCCATAGGGCTTTCAGAGCAGCTCTCAACAATTATGGTGATGTGGGTGCCCCGAGGAAAGTACTGGGGCATCAACTTTGCAAAAAAAGTAAAAAAAGAATAATAAATGAGCAGCAGTGGCCGAAGGCCGTGCTCAGCATGGGGTTGACTGTATGCAGGGGTTTGGCTGCACGCCCTGGGGTCAACCACCCGTTGTGCACGACCAAAGACCCTAACCAGTGGGGAATTTGCTGTCATTGAGCGGTGGTGCAAGGTGGGGGGGACTCAGCAGGACAATGAAGGAAAATTAAATAAAACATTTATTTTCCCTTCTCGTCGTCTGCCAAGTCACCCAGCCTCACTTCTCTTACCTACACGGGCTGCTCCTGGTTGGTGCAGGGCCTGGCTGCAGACCAGTTACTAGGCCATACGTGGCAGTGGGTTGAATTTACATATAGTAATTAAATAATACTTTCCTATAAATTCACTGAAAATAACAAAGGTTAATGCAATGTTATAGTTATGTGAAAAAAATATATATCGATAGATAGATAGATAGATAGATAGATAGATAGATAGATAGATAGATAGATAGATAGATAGATAGATAGATAGATAGATAGATAGATAGATAGATAGATAGATAGATAGATAGATAGATAGATAGATAGATAGATAGATAGATAGACAGTCATCAGTAGGTAGTTATAGTTAGGGCCTAGTTTCCAAAGGAAAAGTGCTTTTTCAATTTTGGCTAATAACACTGGTGCCAATTGACGAATCTTTACGAAATTCTCAAAACTAGTTTGCCACTCACTTCAGCTTCGGTCTAGAAAGTTTCAAGGTGATTCATCAAGTGTGTGCCAAGAAAAAAGGGGGATCTCAAAAGGGTTTTCAGTAGTTCTGGTGTTATTAAAGTTAAAAGATTTATGTATATTTAGAGGTGAAGAACAACCGTTGCTCCATCGCTGCGGATCTGTGGATCCACGTGCAAACAGTAATGCCATGATTGGCTGCCACCACTTCAACAAGGTAAGGGTGGCAGCCATCTTAGGACTTGGAACTACAAAAAAATGCAACAAAAAATCACAAGGGGGGAATAGGCATATTCTGGCCTTCTAAGCCTGGTGGAGGGTCCCAAAACTTTCGTTTTTGAACTTTTTTGCCAAAAATGTGTGGACGAGTCATGGATTCACAGCGAACAAAATAACTTAATCGTTGTCTCCCACGCTTATCTTTTAACATGCCTCTGGTGGGCCAGGTCCCAGAGTGAACAATATGTATACTTTAGTGGAGGGGGGCACACATGGCTCACCTCCCCAGGCTGGTTTTGGCCCCAGGAACCCCATCCCCCGGGGTGCAGCCGATAGTGAGAAGGAGAGGGGGCCATGTGGCCCCTTTCCATGGCCAATTTCAGCCACCGGGATATCAACCGGCGGGGCCTAGCCTTTTAAAAGGTAGGAGGGGCAAGTGCCTACCTCACTGGACCAGCATCATCCCAGGGGGGTGCCACATGGCCCCCCATTTGACATTGGCTGGGCCCCAGGTGATGGGGTTCCTGGGGCACATATTGGCACGAGGAGGAGCTGTGTTCCCCTCTCCCCATTTATATAAGTGCTGGGCCCTGGGGAATGGGTTCCCAGGGGGCACAAATGGCCCAAAGAGGGGGCTGCATGCCCCCTCCCCCTAGTGTGGGGCCAGAAACGTTTGTTTTTATTATTTTGGCAAGTCATGGATTCACAGCAAAAAAAAAAAGAAAACTCAAGCATGGTCTCCTGCACTTGTTTTTTTTTCACCCCCCGGGGTGGGCCAAGACCCGGGGGGACAATATATATACTTTGTTCGAGGGGGCACACATGGCTTACCTCCCCATGCTGGTTTTGGCCCCAGGTGCTCCATCCCCTAGGGCCCAGCTGATAGTGAGAAGGGGAGGGGGCCACGTGGGCGGGCTATCTAATGATTATAGTAATTGTAAAATGAGGGCGGGAGGGAGGCGGGCAGTGCGTAGTGGGGCTACGTGAAGTGTGCGGGTGGGCGTAGATTTGCCCCTACTCCGTAATGCTTCACGTAGCCTCACTACGCGCACTACGCCCAGGGTTGCATGACACATCAGAGGATGAAGATGATGATGATTATGCAATATTGCTAAGAAGAAAGCAGCAGAATTCATCTATGCCAAATGGTCAGTTTTGCCTTGAATATGTGCTTAGCATCATGCCCCGGAACATCATTTTTCAATGACCTTTGCTACACACTGTGACACTGAGCCTGGACCTCAATATGGACTGCTATAATTTGTGTTGTTACCAAAGACCCTGCAATCAGCATGCTGACTTAACTCTGCCTCTTCCTCTGGACATGTTCCACCCAAAAGACTCTGTCAGGCCCTCCACTGGTAATCTATGAAATGTGGGGGTTGTTTGACCAAGTTATGTGGCAGTCTTCACCAAAGCCAATCAACATGCTAGTTAAAGCCTACAATTTACACAGATGTGTTTATCATGGCCATTCAGGTATAGAAGTTTTCAATAATGTTTGAGAAGTGAATCCATACAAATGTATACCGAGTGACATATGATAAATATTCATGTTCAACTGTGTAACAGATAGGCAGTGAGATGACTGGGCATGTGAGATCTAGCCGTGCCCTCATTGATCAAATATAACCTACTAGCAATATCCCAACATTGCCCTCCGTACATGATGGCAATAGGCATGTGTGGAAATAGGTCCAAGTCTGTTGCATGCCACAAGTAGTGTCTCCATTTAGCATTGAAAACAAGTCTCAGTTTGCAGAACTACTCACACTCTACGGGGTGGACAAAGATTGTTGTGATGGTGGTCATTGCATGTCACATTCCAAGATAGAGCACATAGATGACGATTTGTTATGGCACATATCGCCCACCTGCTATTGGAATCACAATGTCTGTTTCAGTGAAGCTGTGTTGGCAATAGGGACTTAGCCTAAATTGCAAGTCCTCAGTCAGACACTTACCGTGGCTTAACAATGCCTTGAATCACTGTGAAAGGAGAGGACAATGTATCCAGGGATGTGTAATGCACTGCACTTAGCATATAGTCAGATGCTGTACCACCATTTCAAGTGTGGCATCACTATGAGGCAATGACAAAAGTAACAGCTGGGAAAAGTGGGTATGACACTGGCACTACAGGGAGCAATGCTTCATTTCCCCTCCTGTTTGCTGCAGAACTGTGTTCTGACTTCTGCCATGCAAATTTGATCTGCACATTTACAACATTGTGCACGGGCAGGGGGGTGAGCCTCCAGCCACAGGAACAACCAATTTCCATAATGATGACATACTTGCACTACGCAGCAAGTATGCCTATGTCGGTGCATGTTAGATGGACTCAGCTCCAGGCTCTTGTGATATGCAGGGTGTGGACGTAATCTGTGGAACACAGTGCAGACATTCATCATCATGATGGACAAGAGTTGCAATGTCAATGTCAGTTCAAGGCCATGTCCCTACATTGTGCTGTAAATGTTCAACAATGTGCAGTCCAACTCTGTGAGTCACACATAAGTTGTTCAACTTCACAAAAGAGTGTCACTGGCCTAGGCCATAACTCCAACTTGCCACACTGTAATGCAAGCAACTTTACTGTGCTCATATCAAAAAAATCCTGACACTATCCATCCAGCTAAGTCACATGTCATGACCACACATATACCTTCGAATGATAACCCTGAGATTTAATAAGTTGGAAACAACGTAAAAAGCAACACTCCTCCAAACCACTTCGACATAAGTGCTACCTGAATTCCAGAACAGTATACATTTATTAACATTTAACAAAATTAACTACCCTAAACTGACACTAAGCACTACTACAACTAAACTATTCTTAACTAACTATGACAAAGTGAATAATAACATAAACTATCTAACGTAACTAATACTAAACATGCAGCAACATATCTGAGACATCAACCTCCCTCTCACCCTTAAAGCACATCAGAAGACAGGACAAATACATCTTATCTAAACTAACTACACAGACATCATACACAAATATATATTTTTTGTATGTTATAAGTTTTTTTAGAAGAGCAAATACATCAACCCCCCACCCAAATGAAAAGGAAACTTATCCACAAATACTACAAGATAATAAATAAAAAAAACTATGCTAAAATCTAACACTACCTATTACTACACTACAACTACACTACCGACCAATTAAAAAACTAACCTATCACTAACTAATATGTATAAATAAAATTGGGGGAATGAAGAAAAGGAGGATGGGTGTCCATTGGCCAGTTCAAAATGGGAGACCCGGAGCAGCTTTACGCCCTGCATGTGGGTGGTCTGCTCCGACATCTCACATTCTAAATATGCAAACCTGACATTCATGCCTATTGTAGCACAACAGTCCTGCATGGTAAATGGAACCACCTGATCAGATCTTGCTGCTGCCATTGTAGCTTGTCCTTGGGTCTGTGAGGGGGCACCAGATTGTGTTCCGGATACTGAGGCTGCAGCTTGTCTCGGTGTTCTTCCAGGGGGATGTGCAGATCCCTCCCCATGTTGGGACCCACACCTGTGTTTTACTCTGGTTGTGTCCTTGGCCTACATTGGGCACTGACTTCTACCAACCAGCGGCACGGTCAGCTTGATACCTCCTTGACATGTTGCGGTATCCCGTGGAGATACTGGTCCTTCCAGACCTTGAATGCACGGGCCTCCTCTGGCGACATGTTGTCTGTCAAATAAGATCAATGACCGAATGTGAGTCATGAAGACTATGTCAAATCTCTCCATTTAACACAGAAACACTAGGTCAGTGAAACATGGGAGCCTACACTCTAACAAAATATTGGGAAGTTTGAAAATAACATCTACAATGCAATGTAGAATCAATTATCAGTTACAACATGCTGGCAACACTGACATGACGGTGCATGGCATGTGACTGGTAGTGTCACAACCCAAAGAGCCTGTCAGGGGCATATGTACAAGCCCCTATCGCCACCATAACATCAATTTCAGTGACATTATTAAGGAGAAAGGGTCTGCACCTTATGTACAAGGCAACGTTAAGACACGTAACATGGGTTAACGCTGCCTTGTACATCAAGCACCCTTTCACACTATGGTTAGTGTGAAAGGGGTATCCAGTGGGTAATGCAGAGTGAGGCCAAACAATTATTCGTACTGAATTGAAATTTTTATGTGTTGAACTTGGGGGGCTTTTTTAAGAAAAGTTGAACTTGGACGCTGCACTTTAGCACTTTTACCTGCAGGAGCTGGGTTATAGCTCCGGGGCCGCAGTTTAATTTGACAAATTATTTGAGGTCAGCAGTCGAGTATTCGACGCTGGCGCCAATGTGCACGCCCAGATATAAAATGGGCTAATGAAGCGACCGCGCAGCGGACGCGTGCAGCGGGCGCACACCTGGAGTGCCAAAGGCGCGCCTAAGGAAAGCCCGTCTGCGCCCGTCCGCGCCCGTCTGGTCCCAGGTGCCAGAACCCCTGCCAATTGCGCCAGGATCTCGATTATCTATACCTCTGAACAGCTCCAGCAGTATAGAAGAACGATAAGGAGTAACTGTATCCATTGTATGTGCCCAGACAGGAAAACAATTCAATGCATGCATTGTCCATTTCATTTCCGGCCTGCTCCTAAAGAGCACACAACCTTGACTCCAGCTTCGGTTTTTAATATGCTTTTGCTTAATTGTCGCTCATTGCCTAGACATGCTATTGAAATTAGATTATTGTTTGAGGATGAGAGTCCAGATGTTCTGTTTTTAACAGAAACATGGCTAACGAGTGAATCTGACCTAACTCTTACGCAAGCTCTCCCATCCGGGTACACTATTCAAAGACATGATAGAGAACATAACAGAGGAGGTGGCATAGCCATTGTTTTTAAAACTGGATTCAACTGTCGTATATAGGGGAACCATATACCCGACTGCGAGAGTTTGCTTTTTTCTATCGGTTTCTCCCACACCTGCCCTTTCTCAGGGATTCTAATTTATCGCCCTCCAGGGACACTGGACAAATTTTGCACTGATCTTCCCGAGATTACAGCCAACTTAGCTAGTTCCTTGTCCAACTTTTCTTTGCTGGGAGATTTTAACCTGCATTTTGATGATTACTCTTTACCAGCTATACGTAACTTAGTGGATAGTATGGAAGCCCTCCAATTATTTCAAAAGGTGAGGGGCGACACCCACTTTCAGGGTCATTTACTCGACCCTGTTTTTACTAATGCCACTGATCTTCAGGTTGGAAATTCTACTCCGCTGCCTTGGACTGACCATTGCCTTATTCTTTTTTCTTGGACTCATCAAGACAGTAGTAGACCCGTAAAAACATCTACCAAAGTGTTTCGGGCATGGTCACAACTCCCAGTAGACCGCTGGGTATCAATACTTAATGGCACTAGACCTGCACCAGAGTCCAATCCGATCATTGCAAGTCACAACTTTGAAAACTGGCTGATTTCCTCTTTAGATATGGTGCTCCCAAAGAAACAAATTAAGGATAAAAGTGGAGCAAATCGTACAGCATGGTATACACCCAAACTGCGTAAACTCAAAGCATGCTTGTAAGCGATCTGAAAAAAAATGGAGAAAAGATTACTCCATTATTAATAAAATGATAGGGAGGACATTAAAAAGTATAAAGAAGAAATTCAGTGTGCTCAGTCTCTTTACTATGAAAACCAAATACTGTCATCCCCCAATTCTTCTCGCGAAATATTTCGCATAGTGAAATCTCTTATCAAACCCCCTCCCCTACCTACTCTGTGCGATGATATGTCATCTCGCTGTAACCAACTAGCCACTTTTTTCTTCAATAAAATTCTATACCTCTTTTCACCAAGCAACAGTCTTAATCAATGCTCCCTTAACCAACAACAAAGGAGGCATTGATAACTGTATCCTAGCTGAATTTCCCCTCTTGTATCAACCCACTTTGCAAGGTATTCTTGGCCAGCTGAAGTCAGGCTTCCCTAAAGATACAGTCTCCCCCCTCATTTTAAATCGAATCTTTGATACAGTTGTCACTGTTATCTTAGATAAGATTAATGCATCATTTCGGAAAGGCATAGTCCCCCCTCCTTGAAGGCAAGCAATGGTTAAAGCTTTGCTGAAAATATCAAATTTGGACCCTGAGGTATTAGGAAACTATCGTCCCATTTCTCTATTGCCAGGGATCAGCAAAATTGCTGAAAAACATGTGAATAGTGTTTTGTCCAGGTTTCTGGAAAGCAATAACTGTATTCACCCGTCCCAAACTGGTTTCAGACCCCTACAGGGCACAGAAACTGCCCTACTGACCGTGGTCGAGGCTACTAGAAAAATCTTAGACAATGGGGGCTGCGCTGCCATTGTTCTTTTAGATCTCAGCGCAGCCTTCGATACAGTCAACCATCAGCTGCTTATCCAGAGGCTTAAAGATGTAGGAATGACTAATTTGGCCCTTAAAGGGATTCATTAATTTCTGGATGACCGGTCATTTCAAGTGTTCCATGAAGACTGCATCTCTGACCCTCATCCGCGCCATTGTGGGGTTTCTCAGGGATCCTCCCTGCTCCCCACGCTTTTTAATGTGTACATGAGCCCCCTGGCAGGTGTTGTGGAGCCTTTCGGCATTCAAATTGTTACTTATGCCGATGATACGCAGCTGATTGTCTATCAGCTCAACAACACTGCCTCGGAGTTGGCCTTGTGTTTGGGAGAGATCTGAGCATGGATGGAGTGCTCATTCCTGAAGTTGAATGGATCTAAAACGGAGTTGATGTTTTTGGGTAATTACCCCGTACCTAACTTAATACCACCTTGGCCAAATTGTTTTGGCCTTCTCCCATCCCCCAAAGATTATATTAAACGTTTGGGGGTGTGGTTGGATCGTAACCTTGATTTTGGGGAACAAGCAAGGAAGGTTGCTGGTAGCTGTTTTGGGCTGATGAGGATGACATGGAAAATTATTCCTCTCCTCCCTTTCGCTGCAAGGAAAGTGGTGGTCCAGTCCCTCATTCTTTCCAGGCTTGACTATGCCAATGCTCTTTACCTAGGAGCACCTTGCTCCACGGTCAAGACATTGCAAATAGTTCAGAGCTGTGCGGCACGTCAACTCCTGAACATTCCCAATCGACAGTCAGCACGGGCAGCCTTGGCCACCCTGCACTGGCTGCCTATTCAGCAGAGAGTGCAGTTCAAGGCTCTCTGCATTTCACACAAGGTATTGTCAGGTTCCGCTCCACCTATCATTTGTTCCCTCGCTTCCTTTTACCATCTTGCGAGAACCCTGCGATCAGGCAATAAGTGGCTGGCAGTTGTTCCTAGAATTTGGAAAGTACGTGCAGGGGGTCGCCTTTTTTCATATAATGTAGCAAGGCTATGGAACACCCTCCCACTAGACATTCGGTGCGAAACTAACCACCTGGTCTTCCGAAAACGTTTAAAAACGTTTTTGTTTACATAAATTGATACGTAGTTCATTAATTTTGGCCTCTAGCGCTGGGATGCCTTTGGTAACCATGCGCTTTACAAATGTTTTACAATTACAATTATAATTACAAACAAGACAATCATGCTTGCACATTAACACATTTTGCACAGACAACTTGTATGACACATTCCTAAGCCCCTGTTTGTCCAAACATAATCATGTTCTCCATGCTCTTTTGACAAGAGCATCGATGGAGATTGCACAAGGGTGTGTCAAAACTATTGATGGTGTATGTCACTCTTGAGAACTCAAATGATAAATTATTTAAGTTTCAAATCTCATACAACGTTACTCTAGACAGAGGTACAAGGGCAGCGTACATAGTAGTATGCACCAATATGGAATGTTAGTGAAAAGCTGATCCTATCTCAGCAAAACTCTGAGAAAAGCATTATTCTACATATTTTTTGCTCTTTACATGTGTGGTGCCTTGTGCAGCACACATTGAATGATCAAAAAGCATTGGATTGTTTATGTACTGTAGGGTCACACTTCAAGTACATGAACAATCTTTTCCCTGCACGCAGACACACTTGCAATATGGTGCAAGGATGTCTGGGCTGGCACTACATTACAATTTTTTGCACCAGCGCTGGTGGAAATGCAAGCTTCCACCATATACTTGTAAACATGGTGCAGCGTTGCGTTTCTGCAGTGGAAAATGTAGGCCTGAAGGCATGCTGTAGAATGCCTCACTCCGCAAAAAACTTGTACATATACCCCATTATGTTACAGACAACATTTTTTATTAGTAACAAAAGTGTTCATTTAACTAATTTGAAGTTGTACTGACAAGCTTGATGGCCGATGAGGACTCCAAGGTGGTCTAACATGTCACCCACACGGACAGCGCAATCCTGCCATCGATGCTTCCGTTGTCGGACAATCCTGTCCACACCGAAGACCCGCAGCATCTGGCTCCTCACATTCTCCCACCTCACGTATCGCATAGCCCTGCAGAATCCGACCCCCACTTTCGATCATCAATCGCAGGTAGTGCTTCACTAGCCAGAGAAAGCCCCCCAATGCCCCCTCCAACATCCTACCCTCCCTACCCACACCCACCATGTCCCAGCACACACCTAAACCCACTCCTAAAAAATAAAAACCCAATATATACCCCAACAACTATTACTAATTTAAAATACCCCTTGGACAAACACCCAACAACAAATAGTACTAGACACAAAAAACAAGTAAGGACAACTACACAAGACTTCAAAGGGACACTAGGGACAGTTCACAGGACAAACCCACACTCTCAAAACCAAATTCAGCAGCACACTACACCAAAAACCTCCAATACGCTCCACAATCACAAGAAGTGTGCTAATAAATGAAAGTGACAGTGCACAGTACTCATCCAGGTTACAGGATGCATGCTGACATCACTTCCTGTGTGTTTGTGGCCCATTTTTTGACTTTGCAATCATTTTCTGCACGCAAATTGGCTTTAGCTGTAATTATTCATGTTTTCTTTTTTTTTTATTTATCATATTTTATTGATATTAATGTCACAAATATCAGCACAAATCTGAGTAACATATACGGCACATAAGAAACAACCACTCGAAGCAGAAGAGCAGGACACAGCATTCGTGAAACAGAAATATTTGAGATACATATTGAGATTGTAGGCACGGAAATACAAATATATATACCAATAAATCGAGAGAGACATACAGAAGGGCCCCAGCAGCGGGAATCCCCCCCCTTCCTTAATCCCAATGTAGGCTAGACCAAATCCTTCCAAATTTGACCTTAAAACGTATTCCCCGAGCTTTAGCAACTGCAGATTCCATTTCATACACCCCTCTCAACAATACCCAAAAATCAGTAATCTTGGGGGATACTGGGTCAATCCAAGCCCGAGCGATACACAGCCGAGCAGTACTAATACAAATTGACACGAGTAAAGTCGAGAGAGGGCCTGAATCCAGTACCATACCCAAAACAATTTCCTTCTCCGTTAATTGTATATCCTTGCCAGCGAGCTGACTGATAGCATTTCCAACATCCTGCCAAAATGAGGTGAGAGCAGGACATTTTATAAGCATATGTCTAAGATCCGCCGCAATTTCCTTACATTTAGGGCAGAATGACTTTACTGATGCCCGCTCTGTAATCCATTTAGAGATAACATTCGGAGTATAATAAACCATAAAAATAGTACGATGCTGTTGCAGTTTTAAATTAATTGAGATAACAGCCGAGTTAAATATGGCCATAGAATCAGTAACTTCTTCTATATTAATATCTGTACAAAACATAGAAGAGTTTAGTCGCTATCAACAACCCGTCGCTTTCACTAACAGATCGGAAGCTCTTATAGATTTTCCCGATCTGACCCCGGCCAGAGATCCTATAAACAGCCCGCAATACCTCTGTAGTATCAGGTAGGGGAAATAAACCCTTTCTTTGTAAAAAATAATCCCTAATTTGTAAATATTTAAAAAATATCTTATGGGATTGTCCAAACTCCGCTTGTAAAGAAGCAAATGATCTAAACCCATGATCATCATATAGCTGCCCAAGCCATATTAAACCCGACTGTACCTACAGCCGGAACACTGAGTCTGAAAATATATCCGGAAAACGAGGATTTCCCCATAAAACAATAAATTCATGTAGCTCTGATATGGCAAAATTTTTAACAATATCTTGCCAAATATAGTAAATATGTTTGACTGTCTTAAAACGAACTCTCTTAAAGTAATTAGGATCCAACATACTATGTAAAAGAAAACCGGTGTTGAAACCAACAGCAAGCTTATACGCTAACCATGTTTTAGTTACATAAGGTCCCAAAAGTAAGCTCTGAATCCGATTAAGAAAAGCTGACCAAAAGTAAGTTTTGAAATAAGGAAGAAGGAATCCACCTTGCTCATATGCCAATTTTATGTATTTAAGTGCTCTTCTGGATTTACGAAAACCCCAAATAAAACTGCCAATGGCTGAGTCAAGTCGCTTGAAAAAAGACACTGGAACTCGTAGAGGAATGGATCGAAAAAGATATAAGAATTTCGGCAAAATATTCATTTTTACAACATTGCATCTTCCAATAATAGTAAGTGGTAGTTTATGCCATTTACGTAAATCCGCTAAAGTTTTCTTAAGTAGCGGTTCATAATTTAGGAGCATAAAATCCTTAATACGGCCGCTCATGCAAACACCCAAATACATAGCCGAGTTAGCTAACCCCAAAAGTGGTATTGGAGATAAAGTCTCATAATTAAGGATCAATTGTGTTTTGTTAATATTAAGCTTGTATCCCGAAAAGGAACCAAAAAGTTCAGCTGATTGCGTAATTGCAGTAATTGCAGTTTCGGGATTAGTAGTAAACACAGCAATATCATCTGCATAAACCGTAACTTTTAAAGATATTCCGTTGAGTATTACCGGTGCAATAGAGATATTCTGTAGTAAATGCCTAATAAAAGGCTCAATATATAAAGCAAACAATAAAGGGGAGAGCGGAAATCCCTGATGCGTACCCCGCTGAATCTGAACCGAGCTAGATGTAAATCCATTAACTTTAATAACAGCAGATAGACTAAAGTAGAGTTGCTGGACCGCCGAGACAAATCCTCGACCGAGGCCTAAAGAAAGCATAGTACTCCAGAGAAACCCCCATGCTACTCGATCGAAAGTCTTCTCAGCGTCCACACTAGCATACCTATCTGAAGGCCCTCTTGACTGGCAATATCGAAGGCCGCATACGCGGTATTAATATGGGTTACCGTATCTCTACCCGGAACAAAACCATGTTGTTCATCTGAAACCAACCGGTGAATATACAAAGAAAGACGAGAAGCAAGAAGTTTTGCAAAGATTTTCGCATCCGAGTTAATAAGAGAGATCGGTCGATATGAGCCCAGTTCTTCTGCCGGTTTGCCCTTTTTGAGAAAAACCATAAAAGAAAAAGGAGCCACCCCACCCTGAAGTATATCATTAATCAGCTCAAGAAGGAATGGCATCAGCGGAGCCCTAAAGATTTTATAAAACTCAAGAGGGATTATGTCCTCGCCCGCCGCCTTGCCATTAGACAAAGAACTAATTGCTAAATTCAGCTCCTCCAGATCTGCACTTTTCTCCAAGTTCAAAGTTTGAGATAACTCCAAAGATAAAGATAATAAACCACTTTCTTCTAAGTACTTCCCAGCTATCATCTGATTAAAAATGCCAGATTGTTTATATAGGCCATCATAAAAAATCCTAAATTGCTCTGCTATATCCTCAGTTTTCGTATATGTGATACCGTCTACCCCTTTAATACTCTTAATGTGTGATTTAGCCTTACGATCCGCTAATTGATAAGCCAGTACTCTGCCGACTCTTTCCCCATATTCATATTGCAAAGATCTAAACTTAATAAAATTATTAGCAGCCTTATCCTTCATCCCTCTAATCAATTTAGCTCTCACTGCGATAATTTGAGCATAAATTAATGATTCACTACTATCTTTTGTAGCAATTGCCCGGGCATGTTGCTGCTCCAGTTCAGAAATTTGCAGACGTTCATTATTTATTTCAATATTATTAGATCTATTTTGCCTACCTATAAACTGAGTGGTGGCACCTCTAACCACAGCTTTTAAAAAATCCCATACCACCGCAGGGGAAGATGTATTCCGATTCTTAGATATATATTCCTTTAAAGTAAGATGCATATGATCAATAAAATCCGAATTACTAAGCAAATGCCGAGGGAATGAGAATTCCCTACCTTGGGCTTGTCTAGATAGGCCTAAATTTATCGTCAACAGAATAGGATTATGATCCGAAGTTATTTTAGGACATACGGATATGTGCGTTAATCAAAAGCCGACCTGTAATAAAAATCATATCAATCCTAGAATATTTTTTATGAGGGTGAGAGTAAAAAGTAAAACCAGGATTAGTAGGAAACAATGTTCTCCAGGCGTCTTCCAGTTGATGAATTTGCAATAAGTCCTTAAGCGCATCCCTAACCTGAACCATTCTAAATCGGGCAGATGCATTTGTAGTATAAATTTTTTTATCTAAAATGCAATTAAAGTCACCCATCAGAACAAGATCACCCTCCCAGTCCAAAAATTCGGAGTTCAGATAAGAAATAACCTCCGGACAATCCACATTAGGGCCATAAACCATAGACACAGTAACCTTCCTACCAAGGATAAGGATTGCGCAATTGCCCACCTACCCCTGCTATCAGCAAGAGTTCGCAGTACAGTAATTTGATAAAACCTATCTTTTAGAAGAGCCACGCCACGTATAGAAACTGTCTGCGAGGTGCATACCACCAAGTCGTACCCTAAATGTTTAAACAAATTTCTATCTTGGTAAGACAAATGAGTTTCTGCTAATCCAATAATTTGAGGCTTAAATCCTTTAAGCTCTTCAGCCACCAATCGCCTTTTACTAGCAAGATTCACTCCACAAACATTCCAACTCATAAATTTCACATTAGCCATTCCCAATCGATTCATTATCTAGATAAACTAACTGATTCCTCCTCTTCATATTTCTCAAATTTATTTTCATCAGTTTCTTGTGCCGTTTTAACACCCCTGTGACTATTTCTCCCCAACAACCCTGCCTCCCCCTAAAGCAAAGCCCACCCCCCTCCCTCCAGTTTCTACAGAAAGGAATCCTTAAAGCTGTCCTAAATGACAGCATATGAAGGACATTGCTAACACCCCCCCCCTTGCCCATCAGCCTGCCAACACGCCATAGCCCCATATTCAAATTCCAATAATTATGCTTTGGTTACTAATATACACCTTTCAACATAACACCACAAAGATTCCCCCCGGAAACCAAAAATCAATCAAAGAGAAAAAAAAAGCATCCTAACCAATCTAAACTCTCTGTATTTATAAAAAATCAAGGCTTAGAAGTAGTATGCCAGTTAGCAAGTGCAATTTTGGCTTCCTGCTCATTTGAAAAAAAGTATGAGCGACCATCCCTTACCACTTTAACCCTAGCAGGCTCTTGCAAAAAAACTTGAGAGCATAATGGCTTAAAAGAATCAATAAGTTGCCGGAACTGCCATCTTTTCTCCATAGAAACCTTACACAAATCTGACCTAACAAATATTAACATGGAGTTCACCTTTACAGGAGCCATCGGTCTAGCTTTTAAAAAAATAGCCTGCCGTAATAAAAAATTGCCAAAAAAAACAGGATGGGCCTTGAGAAATTCGGTTTAGCTTGTATATTTGATTTTAGAGTTAAGGGGAGACGATGTGCTCTTTGGATCTGTGTGTCCAAGTCCCAATCCCCCAACTCTGGGAATGCTTTTTGTAGTAAGTCAACAATAAATGCACGGGGATCGGATCCCTCCTTCCCTTCAGGTACCCCGAAAAACCTCAGATTGTGGCGACGCTGTCGATTTTCGATATCCTCAATCTTTGACTGCAAGTAAACGAGCTGCGACTCCTGAGTAGTGACAGATTTAATGACTTGAGTATTAACTTCCTCAATGTCTGCGACGCGCTGTTGCAGCTCAGTCACGTCCATTGTTAAACGATGAACTTTTGCATTAACCTCAGATAGTGCCTTTTTAATTTCCGCAGAGTCCTCCCTTGCTTGTTGGTAATGAGCTTGCGCCTCCACTCTCTGTATGTTTAAAGCCTTCATTATGTGAGAAAGAGTAGGCTCATCATCAGCACTCCCTCCAGCTTGTTCCTGATTCGGCAAGAATGTATGGTCTGTAATATCTTTGGTAGCACCCTGCGAGCTAGTTTCGGTATACTGTCCAATAAGTGAGGCTTGTAGACAATCCGAATCAGATACAGCGTTATCAGGAGAGGAAGAACCACTAGTCGCTAGAAGGGCTGGAAGAGAGGGGCTTATCATAGCTTCGACTACATCAACTGTCACATCTGAGCTTTTTTGCATTAGATGGGTGTTTGTGCCTCCCAAGCCTGAATTAGACAGTCTAGAGACAGTATTTCTTACTCCGCTCTTAGAAGATACCCACTTGTGTAATGGGCTAGCCCCCCCAGAACCAGCCTTGCATGAGCTAGTGCCCTTCAGCCGGCCAAAAACATCGGTAATTTGAGCCACATTACCAATGCTGCCACGGCCCTGCCACCTTTACCCAATCGATTTAATTGAATACCCTTAGTTTTTAGTGTATCGCCCGGTGGTCCATAGACAGCGCCGCTATTCCTTATATTAGCACAGATGCATTATTCATGTTTTCACATGTATTTAGCTATATTTTCCTATTGTGGTTATGAAAAATTAGTCGCGTTAGCGTTAATGCGGCAAGAATCTGGACGCTAACTGCAAGTTTTACCTGTATTTGCTGTAACTTCATCTCTGATCCCAAAACACACCCTAAAATTAATCTCTGACCCCAAAAAACACCCTACAATTCACCTCTGACCCCAACACACACCCTGAAATTTATTTCTGACACCAAGACACATACCCACCCACAAACATACAATTCAACATTAATAACCGCACATTGTTAAACTCACGTGTCAGATGAATGTACTCATGCAGAGTATGAATATGCACACAAGGTTTTTTGTGTTGTGATGTTTTATTGCAAAAAATATGCTTATGTGCATTTCGCACATTCTAAACAAAGAAAGGGTTATCATATTTTTACATGATCATTTGAAGAAATTGTGGGTAATTCTGTTCATTCGTGCTGTTCCTGCAGCCATAGCTGGGGTGTGTGCAGCATCCGTCTCTTCTTCTTCGTCATCCTCAGGATTGTCCGGTTCATCCAGAACTTCAATCCATGGTGCTTTGGTATGGACACATATGTTGTGTAGCACACATCATGCCACGATGATCTTGCAGACTATTTCAGGGCTGTACAGCAGTCTGACGCCTGAGATGTCGAGGCACCTGAACCGTGACTTGAATACACAAAATGTTCTCTCCACAATGGACCTGGTGCGTCCAAGTGTGACATTGTAATGTCTCTGTGGATGGGTGTTTGTGGCTCTGAGGGATGTCATCAGCCATGGAGATAATGCACATCCTTGATCACCTGTAACATGAAATGTCCATTAGTATTTGTGCATGCTGTGTTTGCAGAGTTTCTATTTTTGTTAGTGTGATTTTTGCTACTTAGGTAATTTAGCTTTGCCATGTGTAGCTTCAGACAATTGTCCAGTATCATGCAAATTACATTGCCTCCCAGCTGCTCCTCCATCCCCCCTACCCTATGTTATGGTGGCGGCTGCACATTGCACCGCTGGTGCAAGGAAGGCATGCAAAATGCAAGCACATCTGCGTCCATCCACAACACAAACACAACTGGTGCCAGGCACCCTGGATCTCATTACGTCTGCTTCTACTACTCATCCGCCATCATCGCACTCAACCCCAGAAGGAAGTATAACTGACAACAGACCACAACGAACACTACCCATGGCCAGTTATCCTGCCTCCACTGCCGAATGACCTTCACCACTGCCACGGCTGCCAACACCGCCAACGCACTGAGATGCATCCTCATCACCATGTGCTCCCTGCACAGACACACTGTGGACATCTGGTACCTCCAGGACACACTCTCACCCAACATCGTCTTCTTTATGGAAAGCAGCACCACCTCCTCCTCTGCCCCTGACATTGCCCTCACAATCCCAGACGGATACAAGATCTGGACGGAGGACTGCCCCAAACACCAGGCAGGTGTCTTCACCATTGCGCATGAAAAAGTCCCTCTGCCTCTCCACCTCCAGCAACACATTTGCCGCCACGGAAGACCTGCACTTCCAGGTCCAGTCCAGCCCCAACTCCACACTCTGCAGCACACTTGCCTACAGACCCCCCAGACACATGGACTGCTTTGCTAACACCATCAACGACCTCTTCGCACCCCACGTCATCACCTCCTTGGACTAGATACTCATTGGAGACCTGGACTTCCACCGCAACAACACCAATGGCACCAACTCCACTACCCTCTGGATGAAGAGCTCACCAACATGTGACTGAAACAACTCTAACCCACAATGACCCACAAGACAGGACACACCCTCAAACCCTTCTTCGCAGGAGGAAACAGCGTACACTTCAGCGACACCACACAGCACCCATGGACCGACCACCATTGCCTAGACTTCCTTGGAAGCAAAACCAAGCCAGCCAAACCCGCACCTTGCGCCACGCAAAGGAACTGGAGCTGAGTCACAGCTGAGCAGATGTAATCAACCCTCAACTGCAACACCCCTAACGCTGCAGCAGATGCCAAACGTGCTGCCATGGAATCCCGCACATGGATCTCCAATTGCGCAGACAAACTCACCCCGCCACACAACTCCGACAGACAGCGCAGCAACAAAGCCATATCATTCACCACCTAACTAAAAGATTCCAGACACACCTGCAGACCCCTGGAGAAAAACAGGAGGAACTGCAAGACACACGTAAACTTCTAGACATACAAGAACACCATGACCAAATACCACCAAGGTATCGGTAGCACTGAAAGGAGCTTCATCCACAACATGATAGTGGCATTGTCCGCCAACTCCAAAGACCTCTTCAACGTCATCCATGAATTCACCAAGGCCACCTGATAAGCCACGGACAACGCCATCCTGGACATGTCTGTATCTGGATTTTCCAGCAACCACAGCACCGAGACCGTCCTACTAGCTGCCATAGACAACATCCACACCCTTCTCGACCAAGGCCACACCGCAGCCCTGATTCTACTTGACCTGTCAGCAGCATTCCACACTGTTAGACCTGGTACCATTGGCGTGGGTCTCCTGTGGTTTTGCAATGTTTTTCTGGTCTAGATGCTTTGGGCACTTTGCACTGCTATTCAGTGCCAAAGTGCAAGCTCTCCCTTTTGTAAATTGGTGTAATGGATTAGTGACTCTATGATTTGCTATTTGACTTACTTGTCAGACCCTGGTGCAGTGCACCATGTGTGTCCAGGGCCTGTAAATCAAATGCTGCTAGTGGGCTTGCAGCATTGGTTGTGCCACCCACAGAAGCAGCTTATAAAATATGGCTCAGGCCTGCCATTGCAGAGCCTGTGTGCAGTCTGGGACTATCATGTTGATTTGGCAAGTGCACCCACTTGCCAGTCCCTAAACCTTTCCTTTTCTACATGTTAGCCCCCTAAGGTAGGGCCAAAGTACCCCCATGGGCAGGGTGCATTGAATGTGAAAGGTAGGACATGTCCTGATGTGTGTGGCATGTCCTGATAGTGAATTACAGCCAATTTCGTTTTTCACTATTGCAAGGCTACCTGTTCCCATAGGCCAGAATGGGCAGTTTGATTATAACATCTTATAATCCTAACTGACCCAGGGAACAAGGTGGAAATTTGAGTTTAGAATGCCTGAACTCAGAATGTTAAAATACATCTTTTAGTGAGGGTGAGTTTTACATTCTGTGTTTGAAAATACCACTTTCAGAAAGTATGTATTTTCTTGCCTAACCATCCAGTATGCCTCTGCTAGGTTTGTGTATTCCATGCCTGGTTTGTGAGTGACAGGGGGCTGGAGAGGGCCTTGGCTCCAGCAATCTGATGGGTCAGGTCTGAGCCGTATAGGACCTGTATTGAATAGAGAGTAGGGGGAGGAGATTTCCTTTCACTGAGCTGAGCCCTAATAGAATAGAGAGTAGGGGGAGGAGATTTCCTTTCAGCTACCTAGGTCAGGTCTGCTCTCAAACAATGCTGTCTCCACCCCTTCCAGGAAGCTGCATCCAGGAGGGCAGAACTGGTTTTGACTAGGTGCAGGCACTCTCTGTCTTCAGAGAACAAAGGATTTTGCAATATAAATATTGGGTCCCAGACCCCAGAACTTTAGATTACTTCTGGTAACCAAGACAGACCTTTGCCAAGGAGAAGAACCAAGGAAGCTGAAGGAGGAGACTGCCCCAGCGAAAGTGACTGTTTGGGGTTGGCCTGCAGTGGCTACTTTATTGCCAAGCAAATGAGAAAAATAACTTTGTGCGTACTTTAATCATCTTGAGGAAGATCTCCAAGGGCTTGAAGCTGAGCTTGCCTCCTGTTCTGAAGTCTCAGGGACACAAAGACTTCACTACCAGCTCCATTCGAATTCCCTTGCTGGGAATTTTACTTGCAGTGAGGTGCCTGCTGTTGTTTGGGCTCTCTGAGAAACTGTGTGTCACTGGGAGCTGGAAGCACAGCGCAACGAGGAGAAGCGTATCGCCGCAGCAGCAGTTGCAGTCGCATCGCTGAAAAAGCGTGCCGCAGTTGTTCGCCGTCACATCGCAGTTGAAGTGTGTTGCATCCCCGGAGAAGCATGCCGCTGCCTGAGAGGTTGCCGTCGCATCACCGTAGAAGCGTGTGGCAGAGCCTGTCGCGGCTCCAAAGTTCCTCGATTTTGCCACACGGCCATGAGGCTTACACGCATAGCATCCAACGTTGTCGCATCGCATCCAAGATGCCATTTTGTCGCATTGCACCAGATCGTAGCATCACATCGAGGCGCCATCTTGTTGCATCGCACCAGATCACAGTAAGAAACAGACGCTTTGCCTCATCTCCGATAAGGAACAGACGCATCGCCTCCCCTGCGCTGCAGTAAGGAACAGGTGCGCTGCCTCCCCTGAAGCAAGGAACTGACACATCGCCTTCCCTGCGACCCTTTTGTTTGTTTTGCGTGACGCATCGAAGGCACTTTGAGAGTAAAGTGTTGCATTTACTATCTACATTGAACTAAGCTATTTCTACCATTTTAAAGTCATATTCTTGATATTGACATGTGGATTTTTGTCATTTGGTCTTGTGCTAAGTCTAGTAAAGATTACTTATTTTGCTAAACTGGTGTGGTGTCCATTTGTATTGTTTTCACTGTACCAAGGGGGTGAGCAGGGGTTATCTAGGATTGTATCCCCCTTATCCTGACTAGAAGCAAGGGTCTCTATTTGGACAAAGGTGCAAGCCATTGCCAACTAGAGAGCCCCATTTCTAACACACACCATCTCCCACCGCACACTAGCGGACAGACTACATGACGCAGGTATACAAGGAACCACCCTTGACTGCATCCAATCATTCGTCACTGGCAGAAGCCAAGGGACCAGACTGCCACTCTTCCTCTCTGAACCCACAAATATTCACATGCTGAATGCCCCATGGACCATTGCTCACCACAACACTCTTCAACATCCACATTGCCCCCTTCACCGCCATTGTCCAACAGCACAGACTCAGCATAGTGTCCTACGCCAAGGACACCCAGCTCATCCTTTCCCTCACCAAGGAGCCCACCACCACCAGACTCAACTTCTAGGAAGGAATTCAGGAAGTTGCAAACTGGATGAGCAACATCTACATGAGACTCAACCAAGAGAGGACATAAGTTGTCATCCTTGAAAACACCCCAGCGGCATGTAATAGCACCTGGTGGCACACTGCCCTCGGCAGAACTACAACCCACACAGACCACGCCAGAGACCTGGGCATTGTACTCAAATCATCCCTCTCCATGTAGCAACAGGTCAACGCTGTCACATCCAGCTACTTCAACACCCTCCACATCCTCTGTAAGAGCTTCAAATAGATCCCCCCAAATCCAAGAATACGGTCACAAATGCACTAATTTACATCAGACTGGGATACAGACATGCCCTCTGCGCCGGCATCGGACAGTCTCTGCTCCACAAGCTCTTGACTATGCAGAACACCACCACCACACTTGGGCTTGTGTTTACACTTTCCTCGTAGGTCTTGACCCTCCATCACACCTACTTGGTTCCCACCTCTCCCAGCATTTGCAGCTGTGTGACGGAGGGGCAGGAGCTTGGATGGAAGTTTGTCTACAAGGCTACCCCCAGTGACTGCAGTCCCTTAGGTTTTTGTGTATGGTTGGTGGACACATTTCAAGGCATGATGTGTGACATTTGCTACATGTGCATTCTCACATTTGTATGCTACATGATTGTGGACTTGATGTGTGTTGTGTGTTCAGTGTGTACTTTCCAACAAGCAGTCCATTTCCATATGTGCCATTCACATACTTCTGGTTGATGAAGGACTGCTGACGATGTAGGAGTCATGCACACTCCCTGCAAACTTTTTCTTCATTTTTAAACCACCTTTTTTCTGGTCTTAGAAACCAGCCACTATCAGGCCTTAGCGGCTGTTTTTTTAACGTATTGCCGGCCCTAGGAACGCTTACCTTGCATCTCATTTTCATTAGCTATCGCTAACAGAAGTGGCAAATGGAAAAACGGACGATATCACCAGTAAGCTGTCGCTAACCGCGGTTAGCTACAACTTGTACATACGGCGATAAAAAAAAAAAGCAGCCGTAGCGTCGGAGGCATTAACTCCTTGTACATATGCCCCTATAACTCCTGTCCTACGGTTACTATAACTCGCACCCTAGCCATGCGCTGCTAATTACCTCATATATTGCCTCAGTTGTGACATCTTCTATGACATCATTAATAATATCACTGAAACCTATGCAATCAAATTATTCATGAGAAAACTCTGCATGGCGGGGGTAGGAGTTAAAGTTGTTTTAGGGTACAGGTTATAGTTTCTTGGGATAACTATGACTATAACTACTGAATTTCTATGGATCTATGTGTGTAAATTCTGAAACTAACCATAACGTCCCTGTAACCTATAGCTATCTATCTATCTATCTATCTATCTATCTATCTATCTATCTATCTATCTATCTATCTATCTATCTATCTATCTATCTATCTATCTATCTATCTATCTAACTATCTATCATCTATCTATCTATCTACCTATCTATCTATCTATCTATCTATCTATCTATCTATCTATCTATCTATCTATCTATCTATCTATCTATCTATCTATCTATCTATCTATCTATCTATCTATCTATCTATTAATCTTCATTGCAGTTAATAGAAGGTTTTAAGACTTTAGTTACATTATAAATCATTTGTTGATGGTACCATACTCATTTTAGGAATTGTGGTGTGTTCTAAGGTGATTTTACCATGTGAAAAAGCCTTCTGCTGTGATATCATGAATCATGTTTGAGAGAAAATTATTTTCTCATGCTTTTCCCCCAGAGGTTTGGAAGGTGATCTATAAGCTAAACTGAGAGCATATTTTCTGTAAATTCACATTATCTTTCTCAATCATGTGAGAATGAAGTCTGACATTCTCAGTAAAACATGTACATCCAACAAGGGCAGAGACTGTCAGTTGATTCCTTTGTGTTCTACTGCAGCTTCCCAGAGTGTTCTAAAGAACAACTAGAGCGCTAACAGTCCTACTTATGACAAACGTATGGCACACCTGAAGCCATCTTGATTGGAATAAAGTGGTAACTCCTAAAACATTTAATTTAAAAAGGAACAAAATGAGGGGGTTCATTTTGCCATAGAAAGTATGATTAGTGCTGCAGAAAGAAAAATTAGGGCACATTTTGAGTGACTTCTCAAATACTCTTCTATTTCATTAAAAAATTCTGAAATGCAGACTGAAACATGCACTTTTAATACCAGCAGCAGACTTCCGTGGTGAGCAGTAGCTTTACTACAGTGATCTAATGAGCAACTAGAGTGCTATCATTCAGAATTTATGGCAAATGTGTGACATATCTGAATACCTTCTTGATGGAATCAAAGTAAAAAACTGAAAGCATTTCCTACTGAGGAGACTGCAGTAAATGAGGAAATTAGGAAACTTCATAACAAATAAATCTCCCAAGATGGCCACCAGAGACAAAAGAGCCCAAATGCAGCACAAATATCACCCAGATGTAGCCCACATGTAGCCCAATGACAGAAGTGTGCAAAACACTTATTTTTTGTGTATTTGCAGTTTTATATAGTGCAGACTTGTCAGGTATTGGAGTGTTTTACATGAGCATTGGTTACATCACACAAGATCAAATTCATTTTGGTTGTAGACATGGGGAGATTAATTGATTTAACCAGAATCTCAGAATGTTGAGCTGAAGCAGAAACTCCAACCTGGTTCCCCAGTTGCAACGACTGCAGCTCTGGAAGTAACACCACATCCTCTCCCCTAGGTGCAACATTTATTCAAGTGGTCAAATGGATAAAAAATCATAAAGATTACAAATAATTTAAAAGTTCTTTGTCGCTATTTGAAAACTCAGAAAATATGTCCTCATTTTAGTTTTTTAGAGCACTAACCATAATTTTGATGCAAGTAAGACCCTCTCATATATGTAATTTCTAAAGGAAATACTCTAGGTATTACAGTTTTGATTACAACAAGATGACGTCAGGCATTCCACACTTTTGTAATAAATATAGAATGTTAGCAATCTAGTTGCTCATTGGGATACTGTTGAGAGGCAGAGGCCAGGGACACGGACTCTGAAAATTGAAGGCAGGTAGGAGAGTGCGGAGGCAACAATTTTACCACACTGGGCAGGCAGGAAGGTTAGTGGCAGCACAACAGACTATGGAGGGCAGTGGAAAGGGGGGCAGGGGCAACAAACCAACAATACAGGACTGGCAAGAGAGGCTGTGGCAATATAATAGACCATTGTGGGCAGAGGGAAGAGGCAGTGGTAGTACAACCATACATGCCAACAGACCCGTTTCAGCCAGGAAACGTCCAATGTTTGTAAGCTCAAATGGGCTTTATTTGATCTGTCTCCTGTCTACAATCTCCTCTTTTTCAATATAACTCAAAGGGGAAAATCAATACCCCAGTTTTTTTTTCAAAATCTCCCTCTTACCAAGTTCAAAATGTTCACAAGTATGGTACATTGGATCATGGTAGGCAGGAGGAATTGGGGTAGGGACATGGACTCGGATAACAGAGGAGAGGAGGGACATGGAGAGGTGCACCAAACTGACCCTACAGGGCAGACATCAGGGTTTGCAGCAGCACAATACACCACACAGCGCATGCGGGACGGGAGTGCAGCACAACAATCCATAGAAAGCAATTAGGGAGGGGACAGGACCATGCACATGGACAACAGAGAACAGAGGGGAAAGAGGCAATGGTAGCTAGCTGACCATAATGGACAGACAGGAGAGAAAGCTGCAGCATAACAGACCATAAAGGGCAGGAGGGACGGATCAGGGGCATTACAATGGAACAGACAAGCCAGGAGGGAGGGAATAGGGGTCTTCATATGAAAACAGAGGGCTGGGGGCAAGGGGGCAGGGCAGGAGCAGCAAGATGACCATGAAGGTCAGGCAGGATGGGCACTAGAAACAAGACACACCATGGAGAGCAATAATGAGACTATGATGGCATACACACAGACCATGGAGGGAAGGTAGGAGGGGGTCAGGGGCAGCTAGCTGACCACACAGGGAAGGTGGGAGGGGCCATGGCAGCACAGAAGACCATGAATGGCAAGCGGGAGGGTTAGTGGCAGCACAATGGCTATGATGGGCAAGAAGGAGGGTGCAGGGGCATGCACAAAGGACCATGGAGGATAGAAGGGAGGGTCAGGAAATGGGCACAGACAAGAGAGTTCAGGGGAATGGGCCTCACAACAGACCGCACGGTCAGACAGGAGGAGCAGTTGCAGCACAACAGACCAGGGAGGGCAGAAGGGTGTGGCAGTAAAATGGACCATGGAGGACAGGAGGAAGGGGATAGGGCATGGCATGTGGACAGGCAGGGTGGAGGTGGCAGGGACAGGTTACAGTCATCTGACAATGCTAGGCAGGTGGGAGGGGAGTGGCAGCTCAACAGAACACTCAGAGTAGATAGGAGTGGCAGGTCCATGGAACATGGTGGGCAAAAAGGATGGAGCAGGGGCATGCACAAAGACATCAGAGGGTAGGGGGAAAGAGAATAGGGGCAGCAAGCTAAGCACAGAGGCTAAGCAGGAGGTCAATGATGGGCCATAGCATTGGGCAATGGAGGGCAGGAAGAGTGGACTGGTACATCATGTTAAATGGAGGGCAGTGGCAGCACATCAGAACATGCACGGCAGGAGGGAGGAGGCTAGTCCATGGATTCAGACAACAGAGGATAGGGAGGAGGTGGATGGGGCAGCAAGCTAACTGTTCAGAGAAGGTGGGTATTAGGAACTTTATTGTTTTTAAAATGTGTGTCTGTGCGAACTACTTAAAATATGAACAAGTATGCAGCATAATCTCACTTTTATTCAGGAAGAAGAGGACGTTTGTGACTGTGACTCCGGGGTCACTTGGCAGAAACACCCCCTGACCCTCCACCCCATCGCAAAATGTAATGCCCGTGAAAAGGGTAGGTGGACGCAGTGTTATATAGAACATAGTCCTGAGAGCACGATTGAAATTGAAAACTAGATATAGTATATGGTATAAACTATGCACCAAAAAGTGTGATATAAGATGAACCGGGCGTGAAATATAATATGCAATACATTGTGCGCAATGACAGATTCATTGGAGAGTGCGAGATAGCACAGGCACTAGCGCGTGCTATGCGATATGCGCCTTGGAGTGTAATATGCACAAGGCAGTGTTGTGTAACCTAACTAGTCTCTAAAGTTGTAATATAAAATATGTGCTGGGGAGTGTAACGTTGCATATGCACTGTGACAAAGATATGGATCCCAGATTGTAATATGCATGGCATAGCGCTTTGCGTTATAACACGTTATAACATAGGCATCGAGGAAGGCACGTTAGCTGGGGCAATATAACCCGTGCGAAGGCAAATGTGGCATGACATATTCACGGGGTGGTGTTACAGTGCACATGGGCTAGAGAGTGTCATAGCATACGCACTAGCTGGTGGAATACAACACAGAGGTGTGAGGCACTCGGCAGGCACTGGTGGGTGTAACACAGCATTGGGCTCAGCCAGGAGCACACTGTGACTCTCAAGTGAGGTTCGTCTCCTTTCCAGAGAGTAAAATAAAAAGTATTACACATCCGGCGGTGGATGTGTGTTTTATTAACCGTGTGGGGGGTTTCTTGCATAGTTTGGTCGAATTTTTGTCGAATCCCCTTGAATGGATTGGTATACATGTATAGTAAAAGTGCCCGTCAATAGCTACCCATGTTTGTATAAATAAACGACAAGGGTGTCTACTTGGAGAGTACCCACCGGCGGGGGCGCCGGGATTAGGCACGGTAGGGCGTCAGACACATCAGAGCTTCACTAGCGGTGTAAATACATTCCATGTGGATTCATTCTATGCATAGTCGCCTTAATGAATATCACGCAAATCATCATGGTGATAGGTACATACGGTTTGTCCAGCATGTCCTAGGTGTTTCTATAAATATATATTTTTTAAAAATAATAAAAAACAAAGGCTGGCCCCGGGGGATGGGGTCCCTGGGTCCATAAGTGGCCTGAGGAGGGGGGCAACGCAGCCCCCTCCTAAGGAATTAAAAAAAAATAAAAGGCCATGATCCGGGGGTTGGGGTCCCCGGGGCCGATTAAGGCCTTGGGAGGGCCAAATTTATTTTTTTCAACAAAAAAAATTAGGGTGCAGGCCCTGGGGGATGGGGTCCTCAGGGCCAGTAAATTAGAAAAAGTAGGGGGGCCACACAGCCCTCCTTCTTAAAAAAACCTCAAATAAATAAAAGACCGGCATCGCGCCGGAGGCCACGCCCCCTCCTTGCAGCACTCTGCAAACTCGCCCCCTGGTCAGTTGTAAGTTGGGGAATTAATTCCCCTTCAATACTGAGGGTCCCTGAGGGCCAACTAGCCCAACAGGTATCTCCAGTATGCACCAGGGAGCTGCGTTGCAGACAGGTGTTCTGAGGCCACGCCCCTTTTTACACCTCTATGCAACGCAGCTCTGTGGCGCTTACTGGAGGTACCTAGTGGGCTAGTTTGACCCTAGGGACCCTTAGGATTCAAGGGGACTTAATCTCTCAACTTAGAACGGCCACAGGGCGTGTTTACACAGTGGTGAAGGGAGGGGACGGGGCCTAAGGTGACGTGGGCAAACACGCCCTGTGGCGCGTTTTAAGTTGGGGAAATAATTCCCTTTCAATCCTGAGGGACCCTGGGGGCCACCTAGCCCACCAGGTGCTTCCAGTAAGCGCCACTGCTCTGCGTTGCAGAGAGGTGGTGCAGGCTGTGCCCCTTTTAACACCTCTCTGCAATGGCGCTTACTGGACATACCTAGTGGGCTATTTTGCCCCTAGCGATCCTCAGGATTCAAGGGGACTTAATCTCCCAACTTAAAAAACAGCCACAGGGCGTGTTTACACAGTGGGGAAGGGAGGGGCCGGGGCCTGAGGTGACGTGTGCAAACACGCTCTATGGCGCGTTTTAAGTTGGGGAAATTATTCCCCTTCAATCCTGAGGGCCCCTGGGGGCTAACTAGCCCACCAGGTGCTTCCAGTAAGCGCCACTGAGCTGCGTTGCAGAGAGGTGGTCCAGGCCCTGCCACTTTTTACACCTCTCTGCAACGCAGCTCTGTGGCGCTTACTGGAGGTACCTAGTGGGCTAGTTGGACCCTAGGGACCCTCAGGATTCAAATGAACTTAATCTCCCAACTAAAAACGGCCACAGGGCGTGTTTACACAGTGGTGAAGGGAGGGGACGGGGCCTGAGTAAACGTGTGCAAACAAGCCCTGTGGCGCGTTTTAAGTTGGGGAAATAATTCCCTTCAATCCTGAGGGACCCTGGGGGCCAACTAGCCCACCAGGTGCTTCCAGTAAGCGCCACTGCGCTGCGTTGCAGAGAGGTGGTCTAAGCCGTGCCCCTTTTTACATCTCTCTGCAACGCAGCTCTGCGACACTTACTGGAGGTACCTAGTGGTCTAGTTGGACCCTAGGGACCCTCAGCATTCAAGGGGACTTAATCTCTCAACTTAAAACGGCCACAGGGTGTGTTTACACAGTGGGGAAGTGAGGGGACGGAGCCTTAGGTGACGTGTGCAAACACGCCCTGTGGCACGTTTTAAGAGGTAGTTTTAATCCCCTGCCCTATTATATACTAGGGACTTACAGAGGAGGTCATGCTGATCACAGGGGGACCTCAACTCACAGTGTTCCCTAGTGTATGTAGGTGTTTTCACTGTATTCTGAGTGTCTTTTAACATAGCACTGGCTCTAGGACTGTTTAGTCATACTCAGTTAACACCAGTATCCATCTGAAAAAGTTGAGGGTACAGGACGATTTTGCAACAACGCTTATTTCTGCTCTTCTGTTTGTTCTTTCTGCACGTTATCCTTCTTCCTGCACTTTTCTTCATCTTTGAGGACTTCTGTTGCTTCTTTAGGGATTTCTTTTTTTCTTTCTGTGCGTTTTTTGTTCTTTCTTCACATGTCCTATCTCTGTAGGCATAGTTAGAAATTAGCATTTAAAAAACCTTTGAAATTCACTGAAAAAAACATAGGTTTCAGGCATGTTATAGTTAGGAATTAGCATTTAAAAAACCTTAGAATTTCACTGAAAAAACCATAGGTTTCAGGGGCGTTATAGTAAGTTGGACTTTTCACTCGTACAATACCATTGAAATTCCCCTGTTATAGTTAGTTCAGCTAACTATAACTCGCACGCCCGAAATGCACTGCTGATGACGTCACATATTACATCACTCATGACATGGTCAGTGACATCACTCATGACATCACTGATGACATCTCAAATAACATCACTGATTACATCATCCTTGTGATAGAGTGGCAGACCTCCTCTCCCCCTAATATAACCTTTGATACACACGTTCAAAAATATTAACTAAAATTTTCAAAACAAAGGGCATACCAATATCAGTTACAACAACCTATTCAGTAATTCTAAGATCCAGATACACATCCACTCATTCACCAACAGTCCTATACAGTCACTCATGTATGTACTCACTCATCATATGTACTCATACACCTATACATCCTGTTACAGAATGCCACTCATCCATAGAGTTACTCACACACATAGTCACTCATGCTAATAAAGAATCAAACATCCATTTACTTGCATATACAGTTATACACACACCACCACACTTACTTCTACAGGAACTTACACATACTTAGTCTTTTAAACAATCACTTATAGAAACACATACTTATTCATACAGGAACTCTTTCAATCTCTCACTCTCACATATACTCACTTATATACACCAATAGTCACATATACTAGTTTAAAACATATGTAGTGACTCATAAAGACACTATTGAGACAGTCATTCACTCACTAACACACCCATGCACACACTCATCCACCCATACAGTCCTCCACACATGCTGTCTTCAACACATACAAACAGTGAGTCACTCATTCATGCACCTATGCATTATGTAATACCCCCCACCGAACCATACAGACACTCAGACACTCATACTGATACTCAAAAAACCAACTAATAACCTATATAGACACTCATGTAGCTACTCACCAACCCATGCAGCCACTTATACACAAAGTGAGAGACTGATACAGATATTTACATATTTAAACATTACTCACTAAGCCATGTATTCACTAAGATACACTTAATCAGTCAGTTATACAATCAATTTTTCAAAAACAAATCATCCATTTAGACACTTATATACCCATTTATTCTTCCATCGACCTTGAGATAAACATATATAAAACATATGTAATCTTCAGAAAAACACACATACACTGGATGATGTCATCAGTGATGTCATCAGTGATGTCATTTGAGATGTCATCAATGATGTCATGAGTGATGTCACTGACCATGTCATGAGTGATGTAATATGTGACGTCATCAGCAGTGCATTGCGGGCGCACGAGTTATAGTTAGCTAAACTAACTATAACGGGGGAATTTCAATGGTTTTGTACAAGTGAAAAGTCCAGCTAAATATAACGCCCCTGAAACCTATGGTTTTTTCAGTGAATATATATATATATATTGCTGCTGCTATACCAGTGTAATCTAAACTGTACCTATTGTAAATGTGAAGCACTCTCATACCCTTGGGTCACGTTCGCGCTATATAAAACTCTATAAATAAAAATAAAATAAAATAAAGGTAAGATGTGAATTTTTGCATGAAAGTCAAATCACTTTCTGATAATTTGCCACAGGCTCTCCCCCGCCTCTTCTGTTGTGAATATCTGAGGGGTCACATTGATGAAAGATGCACTAATGTTGGTCCAAAGCAGTTCAGTAACCAAGACGCAGAAAATAATTTGATGAAAGGGAAACTGGGATAATGGTGAATACGCTAATTTATAGCGCGGAAAATATTATTGGAATGTCAATTGTCCAGGGTGCTCTCGATTGAAAAAACAACCCATGGATGACCTGCAATAGTTGTAGTCCTTGAGAGAGCCCACGCCAACGTGAAGGAAACAAATGGTGCACGCAAGAACCATAGAAAGTGATAAGATACAGCCGGAAGTAGAATAATATTGACATGACAGAGTCTGTCTGTCCGTGTGTTGAACGTATGCTGTTGATAGGTAGAGAAAAAGACCACACACCAATTAATGCAGCTAAAACAAAAAAAGGAAAGAAAAGCAGGAGATGATGGCTGTGCCACCTAGCAGCCACTGTCAGTCTCGAGGGGCTCTGGGCTCAAAGCGTCTGCCTCGGAGAGGCTTGTAGGACTGAGCCCGCAGCTCTGATACGTCAAACTTCTTATGGACTCCAGAGGGAGAAGCAGGCTGGAGAACCGAGCAGAGGAAAAGCGAAAGAGCAGAGCCATGGCATCGCCAGACGGAGCCTTGAAAGGCTCAAAGCTCGCCCAGGGCTGAACGAGGGTTCTGAGGATCAGAGGATGAAGGGGGGCCGCCTCCCAAATCCAAACAAACGGACATCTCCCTGTTAGCTATCACGCCTCTCCCCACCACCAAGCGCTCAAACTCCCCAGCTGCCATCAGCAGTCTACAAAACCTGGGGTGTTTGTGTTCTCTGCTGCTAGATCACAGCGTTGCCCATTCATTGCAATCGAAGCACTGAGCCTGGGCTGCTGTGTGTTGGAGCTGGAAGAAGAACATACTTTCATTTTTATAATCTATTCCAAAAGTGTAACACATAGTCTGATGTGAGGCACCACGGGACTGTGGTTTCCAAACAATGATAGACAGGGAATTAAGTATGGACGAGATTTGGTTAGAGAATGGACTGGAAACATTTCAGTGCTCATCTAAGTGAAAAGCAGACTAAAATCATATTGTAATTTATAATTCACCAGTAATAGCTAACTGGAGTAGTATAACTCTTGCCCTCACCATGCGCAGTTTTGTAATCAAAGATGCCATTTCAGATGTCATCAGTAATGTTATAAACAATGTCATAGACCTTGCCATGAGTTTTGTGCGGTCAAAGCAGTGCATTACAAAGGCATGAGTTATACTTTCTTCAGTTAACAATAACTGGTGAACTTTAGTGGTTTGTTGAGGTTATAACTGTCATGGTTTAAGTGACATTTTCACCTAGCTATAACATACCTTTAACCTTTGTTTTTTTCAGTGAATCTCTCTTTTTTTTAAAGCAAAGTAAGAAGTTATTTACATACCTAACCTTTGATTTCTCAGTGAATTTCTGTCTTTTTTTAATGCAAAGTAATAATACAAAGGCTGTTATTTTTAATTAAGGTAGATCTACTGGCATTGTCCGTGGGTCAGAAGTCCAATATATAAAAAGACAGGCTCATTGGCTTTATCAGGGGGTCAGCACATCAAAATTCATAAACCACATTTATTGTTTTTGTCATTAAATCAGCATAATAATTTATCAACAATAATAATCCAATGTATTCCCATCTACATCCATCCCAAAGATTAATATTAATTAATTTTATAATAATAATTTACATCAAGCATTTTTTATTAAAACAGCTATAAACATGTCTTGGAATCTTTCTTTAAGACTCCTCAGGCTGCAAACCGCAGCCATTGAACCAACCCCAAGAGGTTCTCACTCTCCAGCTGAGGAGCCGATCCGGGGTAAGGTTAAAAAAAATAGATTTTTGGCCACAGACCCCCAGCCCAAAATTGTGATGTGAGGCAGTGAATCAGATCTTATCTTTTGACTGCCAGGAGCCACAGTACTACTGTGTCTCTATTTACACATAAAATGCGAACATTAATTTCTCAAAAACTACTGAATGGATTCAAACAAAATCACAAAAAGTACGCTTTCTGATAAGGATCTATTTTATTACAAAAGTGAGTGCAATTCCTTTAGCAGTTTTTTCTGTATCGCTGTTTTATTAGTATTATTTTGCATGGAGTATTGTATTGCACCCACCTTCCCCCTTTTCCATGGTCTGCTTACCATCACCCCAAAAATGTCTTATGGGAACCCACTCCTAAATATAACTACACAGTCTAGACTGTCATTGTAGATTGCCAATATAGAGTACTAGAACTCCTGTAGTGCCTCATACCACTAATGAGGCCATAAAGCACTTCTTGTGGATGAGTAGGATGCTAATATGTTACGTTCACTTTGCCTGTTTGGTTGAGTTTGATTCCATAATGTTGCCTGTGTGAAAAGCGTTGTTCAGATTGTGTGATACAGTGCTTAGTTTGTAAAAGAATAAATTACGTTTTGGTCAGAGCCCACAGGCAGCACCATCGAAGTCTAGGATGCCAAATAACAAGGATGTGAAGTTTTGATTCCATCTCATGCCTCTTTAAGTGGCTTCCAAGGATATGTAAATCAGCACACTTCGTCATCTCATGGCATCACACATCTTTCCGTGTGCCTATCCCACTGTGCGTTCGGCAGCGTCATTGCTCCAGCGGTGGCCATTTTAGCATGAGATTGTAGTTCGCTTGTATGCATATACTATGGAAATGAACTGCCCACATATGAAACGAAATGAAATTCAAGTCATTGACCCTCTGCAAGAGGCTCGCACATTTTAGGCGTCATAAATACAACTGGTTTCCTCAGTGATATATTGCATTACTGTGCTCAACTATGTGTAACTTCAGGTCCTTTATCTTTCTGTACTACGAGGATGAGAGGAGCAATCTAGATTCCAGAGCTGCACACAAGGAATTAGTATCAATTACAAAATAAGACATGAATGTACTATTCCAGCAGGAAATGTTTCCTTCCTCCGGGGACTTCTGTAAGCTCAGCCCGCCTCTCTCACACAACCTTTCCAGCTGAAGCTCAGAGCCATCAGTCAGTTCAGTTGCTAACTCCACACCCAATTACATTTCCATTACCTACTGCGCGAGCACGTAGGTTTCCAGATCACTTCATCTCCAGTAGCTCTGACTTCTTACGTGGGTATGGCTCACTTTCACAGAAGAAGGGCCCTCTCCCCTGGAAAGCAGAAGAGCCTGCCGCGTGAGCAGCTGGGGCATTTAACGTCTCAGCAACCTCTGCTTTTCATTGTTCACTGGAGATAATGCTGACTTTAAAAGCCAAGCGAGCACTGAACCAGGTGTGCATTAAGCCTCAGAAAAGAATGCACGCGAGAGCCTGCACGCCCGATTACCTGAACGAACATGTTATGTTGATGCTTAGTTTGTAAGGAGATTTGTAGCCAAACCGATTTCACATGCTTTCAAAAACACGCTGTAGGAACAACATCTGTAAAACAACTAAGCAAATAACTATTTCTGACGCTTCTTCAAAACGATTGGAGTTCAACTGCAATGCGAAGCAGGGAGATTCTTCAGAAGCAGGGAACCAGCAGAGAGTATGGGCGAGTATGGGCTTCCATCAAATCTCTCTTTGGAGTAAGGGGGACCCCTAACAGCACTGGAGTTCACGGTGAAGGCGTCCTCCCAGGCAGTAGAGTGGCAGTACCTAAGCCTTCTTGCTCAGCATCCTTTGTAGCTCTGTCCTTGTATTCTACAATGAATTCCCCACAAGGTAACACTCTACCAACAGGTCTCAAACGTACTTCATTCCACCAAATCTTGAAAACTGCTCTAACATCCTTCATATCATCTTAACTATAAAACCCCTTCCCACTAATAAACTTGTGCAACCACTAGTAGGCCAGTACTACGTATTGCACACTTGAAATCAATACATACATGTTCTAAATCTTGTAATATTTATGGGCACCCATTCCCTATGATTTATGCTAGAGTTTATGTCGCCACCCAAGCGCTTTTTACTTTATCTCAGACTGGTGCCTTGTAAAGCATTTCTATTTTAAGTGCTGATGGCAGTATACAAAATTATATATATATATGTACATATACATATATAGATATATATATATATATTGCACAGAAGTCCTCTCCGCACATCCACCAGGAATGAAGACGAGCCACACCAGTCTTGCAGGAAATAGTGTAAAGTTTATTACACCAACGACAAAAGACGCGTTTCGGCTGACAAGCAGCCTTGGTCACATGACCTCGTCTTTGAACCAGGAAGTAACGTGTGAGAAACCTATGGTTTTTTCAGTGAATTTGTACGTTTTTTTAAAATGATAATTTATTTATGTATTATTATTTTTTTATATATTTATTTTACAATAAACTACGTATTAAATTTTTTTTGGGGGGGGTTTCTCCGTGCGCGCAAGGTGCGCGCACCGCCGCGATTTAAAAAAAAAAAAATTACATTTTTCTGCCTTCGGGGTCCTTCAGGGACCCCCTGACAAAGGCTAGGGGGTCAGGAACTCTCTACCCTGCCCCCTTTTCACGTTCGCCACCTTCCTTTTTAACTCTTGCACTGAAAACAAACAAAATGGCAGCCGACACTTCCTGATTTCGACCGATTTGAACGTTGACTAACATGTAACCACCAATCAGAATTACGCTCGTGCACGTTAGGGTGCTCGCACGGTGCGCACACGGTGCGCGCACGGTGCGCGCTTCTAGATATTTATATGCTTTTAAATGCTATTTTCTCAGGAACTACTGAACAGATTGACACCAGACCTGCAAAAGGCACTTCCCTGACCTGAGGACTACCTCTCTGCCAAATTTCAAGTAATTCTGTTCAGCCGTTCGGGCTGTACCTTCGACTAAAGGTCCTATGGAAAAATACATGGGGAAAACGTGTTTTGGGACCCCCCTTTTTTCTCGGCCCCCGCTTGACGAATCTCCCCGAGCCTTTCAGGGTAGGAGTGGAGCGGAGCGCCCCACCTATTTTGAAGATTTTGCGAGGATTCGTCAACCGGCGCCAAAGTTATTCCAAATAGAATGTTGCGGATTTCCTATGGAAACACGGTCCTAACTATAACTATCAACTGGCGACCGCCAGTAGATAATATCTATATATATATATATATATATATATATATATATTCACTGAAAACACCAAAAGTTTCAGGGGCGTTATAGTTAGGAATTGGCATTTAAAAAACCTTAGAAATTCACTGAAAAAACCATAGGTTTCAGGGGTGTTATAGTTAGCTGGACATTTCCCTTGTACAAAATCCTAGAAATTCCCCTGTTATAGTTACTTCAGCTAACTATAACTCGCGCCCCCGCAATGCACTGCTGATGATGTCACATATTACATCACTCATGACATGGTCAGTGACATCACTGATGACATCACTGATGACATCTGAAATGACATCACTGATGACATCATCCAGTGAATGTGTGTTTTTCTGAAAAGTTTAAATATGTTTTATATATTTATAGTGAAAGGCCTATGGAAGAATGAGTGGGTGTCCAAGTGTGTGAATGGGTGATTGTCTAGGTGCGTAACTGACTCTATAAGTGAGTCATTAAATGTATCTTACTGCAGTCTACTGACTAAACTGTGTGAATGTCTTCATGTGTCTGTGTGTTGGTGTATAAGTGGCTGCATGGTTTTGTGAATAGCTATATGAGTGTCTATATGGGTTATTGATTGGTTGTCTGAGTATCTGTATGGGTGCCTGAGTGTTTGTGTGGGTAGGGTGTGTGTGACTCTGTGCATAGATGTGTGAGAGGGTGATTCAGTGAGTGTATGGTTTTAAGAGTGCAATTGTGATGGACTGTATGGTTGGGTGAATGTATGTATGGGTGTGTTAGTGATTAAATGTATATCTCAGTTGTACATGTGTCAGTAACTACATATGTGAAAAGCAGTGTATATGTGTGTAAGAGTATATAAGTGGGTATATGTGAGAGTGTGTGATTGTAAGAGTGGCTGTATGGATGAGTGTGTGCTTGTATCAATGATTGTATAAGAGCGTACGAATGTGGTACTATTTTTATGAGTAAGTGAACTTGAGTATGTATAACTGCATAGGTGAGTAAATGGGAGTGTGATTAATTATTTGCATGACTGACTAGGTGTGAGAGTACCTCTATGGATGATTGGTGGTGTGTGAGTGTCTCTGTAGGTGTATAAATGCATATGATAGTCTTGTACAGAATGACTGTATGTATGAGTGACCGTACAGGTGAGTGAGTGGAGGTGTATGTAGACCTAAGAGTTAATGAGTGGGTATGTAGTGATTGGTATTGGAGTATCTATGGTTTTGAGAATGGACGTCTGAAATTTTGAGTTGGTGTATCAACGGTTAAATTAGGGTGTGAGAAGATGCAGTAATTTATCACATGGATGATGTCATCAGTGATGTCATCAGTGATGTCATTTGAGATGTTATCAGTGATGTCATCAGTGATGTCACTGACCATGTCATGAGTGATGTAATATGTGACGTCATCAGCAGTGCATTGCGGGGGCGCAAGTTATAGTTAGCTGAACTAACTATCACAGGGGAATTTCTAGGGTTTTGTACGAGGGAAATGTCCAGCTAACTAGCTAACCCCTGAAACCTATGGTTTTTTCAGTGAATTTCTAAGGTTTTTTAAATGCCAATTCCTAACTATAACGCCCTGAAACCTTTGGTTTTTTCAGTGAATTTCAAAGGTTTTTTAAATGCCAATTCCTAACTATAACGTGCATAAAACCTATGGTTTTTTCAGTGAATTTCAAAGGTTTTTTAAGTGCTAATTCCTACCTATAAATTGTCTCTGATGATATCATGTTTAATGATTTTGATTGGATTTGTATATTTTTCAAATTCAGTGTGTCAATTTCATTAATTACATTTTTTTTTTAAATACTTTTTTATCACCATTTTTTAAACCTATTTTTTCAATTAATACTTTTAAAAATTAAAAAATATTATTTGAACATAATGGGTTTTTCAAACATATTTTTCAAAATATTTTTGTAACTATATGTTCAAAACTTTATTTCATATATTTTTTTCAATGTTTTTTCAAACCCTATGCGCACCGTTCTCAATTCCTACGCGTTAGCATCCGCGCATGGTATGCGTCGGGTACGTGGTTAGTGCGCAATTCCAATGTGACCGGTATTTTTTAGACTAAGTTTACACTTAGCTCTAACTTTTTTTTTCAACCAAAAATGGCTTCAGGGCAGCAGGCATCACCTGCATCTCCTCATATTTCTGAGGATGAATTTTTGGAGGAGGCACCACCTAAAGAACGTTTTTCTTCAGTGGTGTGGACATTTTTTACTTTTCCCGCGGGGCAGAATAAGACCAATGCCACCTTGGTCACGTGCAAGATTTGCAAAAGAGTCCTGTCGCGAGGGGATCCTAACAAGAAATACTCGTGCGGCACAGCAAGTATGATGAAGCACATGAGGACCCTTAATCCGAACAATCTTGCATGAGAAGAGTGCCGACGGATGAGAAACACTCCTGCTCCTGCGCCTTCCACCTCATCGCAGCCGAGCACATCAAGAGTGCATCCATCAGCCCAAACCTTGGACATCCGTCCTCAATTTCAATTTTTAAAAGTGCTCTGCACTAAGTGCAATGCGACTTTGTGCGATGGTGAGCAGTCGATCGATCTGATCTGCCGCCGGCAAGAAAGTCACATTTGCTATATATATATATTTTTTTTTATTGTTCCCTGAAGTTCATTGTTTGGTTTCTCCTGTTTTGTTTTTTTCAGAAAAAACAAAAAAACAAAAAAATTGTTCAGAAACCCCCCCGAAAAATTTTAAAAGAAGAAAAAAAAAGTTCTTGTAAGAACTAACTTTCCTGGTTTAAAAAAAGAGCTACATTTCTTTGTTAGTGTGTGAAAGTTTAGATGAATGTATGTGTAGTACGTAATTGGCTGAATGAATGCATTAGTAGCGTATGGTGAATGTATAAGTGCAGAACTATGAGGAAGTGCTGCAGCATCACACAGTAACCTCTTTAACTGCAGTGTGCTGTAGTACTTCCGAAGCACAGGGATGCAACATATGTACATAAATATGTTGCAAATCTATGCTTCTGTCTGCACGGCTGCTTAAACTGCAGCCATATGGTGACACAGGCACCCTTGCACCATAGTGCAAGGATATCTGTGTCATGTGCTGTTTGTTTTTCTACAGGAAGACACACCTTCCTGCACAAAAACAATGAGAACATGCATTTTTCTCCTTCAATGTATGCTGAACATTTCAGCATGCATTGAAGATATAAAAATGTGGAGAAATTAAAACAATTCTCCTTGTTGTGCTTTCCTACACCAATTTTAGAATGGTGCACCATTCACACACATATCGAGATTTATGATTTCTGATATGTTAGACCTGGCACCTTGGCGTGAGTTTCCCTTCCACTTTTTGATGGTGTGCCTCGATTGTTTTGCTGGTGTTGTCCGCTCAGGGCACTGCGCCACGGCTAATCCGTGCCGCAGTGCAAGTGCTCCCTAGGTAAAGTGTACCTGTAATTGATGTTCCTGATTGGTTTATTGGATTCACTGTCAGTCCCCCGTAAAGTGCACCAGGGGTGCCAGGGCTTGTGAATGCCAATGCTGCTGGTGGGCTTGCAGCGCTGGTTGCGCCACCCACAGAAAGCGGCTTTGTAAAATGTGTCTAGGGTCTGCCACCGCAGACCCTGCGTGCAGTCTGGGACTGTCGCGCTGACTGCGCAAGTGCCCCCACTTGCCAGTCCCTAAACCTTCCCTTACCTACATATTAGCCACCCCTCTGGTAGGCCCAAGGGCAGGGTGCATTGTAGGCATAAGGTAGGACATGCCCTGATGTGTGTGGCATGTCCTAGTAGTGAATTACAGCCATTTTCGTTTTTCACTATTGAAGGCTACCTGCTCTCCATAGGCCAGAATGGGCTGCTGGAGTCACTACACGCTGTGACCCCAGTGGACTCAGAGAGCATGGTAGAATGTCAAGTTTAGTATGCCTGAACTCAGAATAATAAAATACTTCTTGTAGTCAAGTTTATTTTAATATCCTGGGTTTGTAAATACTACTTTTAGAAAGTTAGTATTTACTGACCTGACCATTCCAGTCCGCCTCTGCTGTGTGTGTGTTCTGCCTAGCAACAGTAAGGAGCAGGGTTGGGGAATCCCCAGAGACAGGTTGGCTGCCAGGTGGTGGGTAGAGAGGTGACACCTGGATGGGTGGGAGGAGTACACCTTGACTCTTGAATAGACCTGTGCTCTGCCACCACAAAGCCGGCGCCGCCCCCTGTGGAGCGGCTGATGTCTCTGCCCTGCTGCTGAAAGGAAAGAGCAGAGTCACCATAACAAAGTGCTCCAGAACTGGACTGAGCCAGGCCCAGGCCCCCTGGCGCTAAAGAACAAAAGAATCATGGTATAAAAGTAGGAGCCTGGCTCCTAAGAAATCAGAATCCTGTTTTACCACAAAGAACCTCTGCCCGACTAGAAGGAGAAGAAGACGCTGGAGGAGCTGGCCTGCTGCTTGCCTTGCTGAGAAAGGAGAGGAAGAGACTTACTGAAAAGACTTTGCTACTTTGTGCTTGAACATTCTCCAAGGGCTTGATCTGAGCTTGCCCCCTGAACTGAACCCCAGGACCAGTGGGTTCTCTGTGCTTTTGCTCGTCCTCCAATTCGAGCCGTGTGTGCATCCCGCTGGAAAGAGACTGCGCCCCTCATCGCCCCTCCTAGGGCCGTGACACTCAGAAGCTTGCCTGCCTCAAACCCGTGAGAGCCCCGCTCCGTCCAGAGCCGCTCTCTGTCCCCGGGCCAGGCCGCCTGCATCCCTGTCACCGCCTGCTACTGGAGCGCGCTGACCGCGCTATCACCCCTCCCGCCGGAAGCCGTCCGACGACTGTGATCTACGCCGGGTCATCCAGCTGCACTGACCGTGCCCTGTGACCCCGCTTCGCTATCCCCGGACATCTCAGGCCGCGCCGCCCCCGCTGTGGAGACCCCCCTGCACCGCCGTGCTAAAGGGTCGCTGGCCGCGCCTGCCTACTTGCCCACACCTGCTGATTGAGGACCCAAGAACACTTCCGAAGCTGAGAGTCGCACCGACCTGTGCCGACTCTCCACATCACGAAAGAAGTTCCAGTATCGGGCTCGGGGCCCGCAACGCCTTATTTCCCCGTTCGCAGGAGCCGATCGCTGTGAGTACTGGAACCACAAGTAACATTTGCAAGAGACTACAGAGTCTCCATTTGAAGCTACAAACAGAGAACATTTGCCTGCTTTACAACCTGGTGGCATAGCGAAAACGTTATTGGTCTTGTGATAAGTCTGCTGAGATATATACCTATTTTTACATAAAGAAGCGTATTTTTCTACATAGCCAAGTCTGGTGTCCGTTTCTGGGGGGATTGATGTATTTACTGTATGTATGATTGTAAGTGCTTAACCAACAACGCCTGAGGAATCGCCTTGGCTGCTCACGCCACGCACCTAGAGGGTGAGCAAGGGTCATTCACGAGGGGTTATCCTGCGCCCTGACGTAGAGGAGAGGGTTCCTGCTTGACACAAGGGCAACCTTGCGCCAACCAGAGATCCCCGACTCTAACATGATAAATCTAGACATGTGTCTTGTTCTATGAGTATTAAGTGCAATCATGCACAACAACACTTATAGAACACCCTTTCAACACAAAGTGGCCTACATGATGAGGTTGTACTTACATGGAGTATAAAAAGTGCACAGAGTGCCTTTTCTTCTCTTTGTAAATATGAAAGAGTATCTTACACAATAACTATGTCACAAAAAGTGACATATTTCCGTTTTTAAATTTCCTTGCGAATGATAAAAGGTAAGCACAGAGTTTTGTCTGCAAAGATGTTCAAAGAAGAATGATTGAAATAATTGTGGTCCTTCAATATCTAAAATGGGAAATATTATGAACCCCTCAAATCTCTTTTTTTGCAGGTCACATGATATCTGATTATGGTCAGATTTCAAAACTACATAGGTATAAACAGAGTGTTTTTAGAAACATGTTTCAACTTTGTAGCTTCTTGCAGACCTCTTCATTCTGCATATTGAGACTTAGTTAAACTTACCTTCACAGTAATAGGAATAAAAAATGGTACACATTTTTTTCACATTTTCATTCCAATCTAAATTCATAAAAATTGCTTATTTTAAAATTTTGGATCTGTGAAAGAAAAGGAAAAAAAATTATAACATGTAATAATACATTTTTTACAACACAACATCATTTCCACAAAGTAATCTTTTTGCCTTTTTTCCTGTTCTCAGAATATATTAAATTTCACTCAAAATAGTGATTTCAATCGTACTCATCACTTAACAGCGGGCAAAAAAAAAACAATCTCAAAGATTGTTAAAAAAAATCAACATGCTATTCTCAAACAAAAAACAAGATACAAATCACAGATATATAAAATGCATACAGCTAACAAAATGTTATAAGTTTAAGTTACAAAAGCTGTAAATGTTGTCGCTTTAAAATATTCACCGAATCTAAGGATGAAATTTTAGAGGATGCACCACGCCCACAACGTTTTCCTTCAGTGTTGTGGAAATGTTCTACTTTTCTCGAGGGGCAAACAAAGACCAATGCCACCTTCGTCACGCACAAGATTTGCAAAGGAGTTCTGTTACGAGGGGATCCTAACAAAAAATACTCGTGCGGCACGGCAAGTATGATGACACAAGAGTGCCAACGGATGAGAAACACTCCTGTTCTGTATCTGTAAAAAAGAATCACAAATGTATATTAATAACTTTCAAATTTATACTATTCCATTACTATACAAACACATTTTATATAACAACTGACTAAAGAAACTATAGCCCTGAACCACAAGTGTGACGATCGTTAAAACACTACATGCATAGTGCATACTACTTTGAAGCAGTTCATGCCCTAAAGCCTACCTCACTAAAAGACTACATGCTAACTGACTAAATAATTACAGTACTATAAGGAGACACACTGGGTGAGTGACAGGGTGTTTGCTAGAAGTGTATGAATACTAACTAGGGATTTGAAGGTGTGAAAGACAACTGTGTAGATGATTAGTGGACTGCATCCGTACTGGATAGGCATTTAAAGCAGTCCATGTGCTAAGGCCTGGCTCACTGCATGAGTACTTGGGTACTGACTGAATGATTAGAGTACAGCAAGGAGAGTGCCTAGGTGAATTTATAAGTGGTAGGCTTTTCGTACAGGGAATAGATTAGTACTTGGTACTGAATGGGTCACTAAAGGAGTGCAAAGGGAGTGACAGGATGTTTGCTGGACTGTATGGATACTGACTAGGGAATTGAAAGTGTGAAAGACAAGTGTCTAGGTGGTTAGAAGACTGCATACATAGTGGATAGGGGTTTGAAGCAGTCCATGCGCTAAGGCCTGGCTCAGTGCATGACTACTTAGGCACTGACTGAAAGATAGTATCTTGGTGAATTTATAAGTGTTTGGGTTTTGGCACAGTGAATGGATTAGTACATGGTGCTGAATGGGTGACTAGAAGACTGCAAAGGGAGTTACAGGGTGTTTCCTGGAAGTGTATGGATACTGACTAGCGAATTGAAAATGTGAAAGACAAGTGTATAGTATGTTAGAAGACTGCATGCATACTGCATAGACATTTGAAGCAATCTATGTGGTAATGTATGGTTCACAACATGAGTACTTGGAAACTGACTAAATCATCAGACTACTGCTAGGTTGGTGCCTGGGTAAAACTTTTAAATTTTCAGTTCTGGCACAGTGAAGGGAATAGTACATGGTACTGCACTTTAGTCTCAAACCCTGACTCATTTTATCAATGCATAAGCAAAGAATAGCTTCTAAAGCTACTAAAACTTGACAACATGACCGATTTTAAAACAGTTATCTGTCATCAAATACACTATGTTACCAAATGCTTCTCTCACAATCCTTACCCAAATGTACACAGACTCACAGTGTGATTTTATACAAGCAACACTATCCCTAGCAGTTTACCAAAACTCATTCACTAGTCTAGAAGAGGTAATGGTACTGCACACAATCTACATATTTAAGCACAGCACATTAGTATCAAAGCATGACTCATTTAATCAACGCATAAGCAAAGACTGGCTTCTAATGCTACTAAAACTTGACAACATGACAGGTTTTAAAAGAGTTATCTGCTAAAAAATATAAGATGTTACCAAATGCTTCTCTCACAGTGGTTCCCAAATGCACACAGACTCACAGTGTGATTCTAGACAACAACCACTATACCTAGGAGTTTACCAAAAATCATTCACTACTGTGGAACTGATAAGGGAACTGCACACAATCTACATATTTCAGGACTGCACTTTTGTGTCAAAGCCTGACTCATTTAATAAAAGCATAAGCAAAAACTGGCTTCTAATTCTACTAAAACCTGACAACATGACAGGTTTTAAAACAATTATCTGTCAGCAAATACACAACATTACCAAATACTTCTCTCACAGTGGTTCCCAAATGCACACAGACTCACAGTGTGATTCTAGACAAGCAACACTATCCCTAGCAGCTTACCAAAACTCATTCACTACTGTGGAAGGGGAAAGGGGACTGCACACAATCTACATATTTCAGTACTGCACTTTAGTGTCAAAGCATGAATAATTTTATCAATGTATAACCAAAGACTGGCTTCTTATGCTACTAAAACTTGACAACGTGACAGGTTTTAAAAGAGTTATCTGTCAACAAATACATGATGTTACCAAATGCTTCTCTCACAGTGGTTCCCAAATGCACACAGACTCACAGTGTGATTCTAGACAACAACCACTATACCTAGGAGTTTACCAAAAATCATTCACTACTGTGGAAGTGGTAAGGGAACTGCACACAATCTACATATTTCAGGTCTGCACTTTTGTGTCAAAGCCTAACCCATTTAATCAACGCATAAGCAAAGACTGGCTTCTAATGCTACTAAAACTTGACAACATGACAGGTTTTTAAAGAGTTATCTGTCAGAAAATACACGATGTTACCAAATGCTTCTCTCACAGTGGTTCCCAAATACACACTAACTCACAGTGTGATTCTAGACAAGCACCACTATCCCTAGGAGTTTACCAAAACTCATTCACTACAGTGCAAGTGGTAAGGGAACTGCACACAATCTACATATTTCAGGACTGCACTTTTGTGTCAAAGCCTGAGTCATTTAATCAAAGCATAAGCAAAAACTGCCTTCTAATGCTACTAAAACTTGACAACAAGACAGGTTTTAAAACAGTTATCTGTCAGCAAATACACGATATTACCACATACTTCTCTCACAGTGGTTCCCAAATGCACACAGCCTCACAGTGTGACTCTAGACAAGCAACACTATCCCTAGCAGCTTACCAAAACTCATTCACTACTGTGCAAGGGGTAAGGAGACTACACACAATCTACATATTAAAGTACAGCACATTAGTGTCAAAGCATGACTTATTTTATCAATGCATAAGCAAAGACTGGCTTCTAATGCTACTAAAACTTGACAACATGACAGGTTTTAAAACAGTTATCTGTCAGCAAATACACGATGTTACCAAATGCTTCTCTCACAGTGGTTCCCAAATGCACACATACTCACTGTGTGATTCTAGACAAACAACACTATCCCTTGCACTATACCAAAACACATTTCTTCATCTAGAAGAAGTACTACATTTTAGTATAGAAACATAACATAACTCATTTCACAAATTCATAAACAATGACTGGTTTCTAATTCTACCAAAATAGAAAAACAGCACAGTTATCTGTCTGCAAACACATGAAAAACACAAATGCTTATCACAGAATGGTTTCTACATGCACACACACTGTCAATAAGATTGTAGAGAAAAAAAGTACTCCCTACACTTTAGCAGGAGAAATACATTAGTCTGATTAAAATCAAAATAGTCTACATACATCCGCTCACAATTAAATAACTCACCTTTCAAGTTGTTTTGTAGATTAAGAAGTATATCAGTCACACACCAGATTTTCTTTTACAGAATCTCTGCACTGTGCACCTCTCAGCAAAAACAAAGAATGGAAAAGTTTCCCTTTCATTTTCCACACATATACATGTAAACATCAAATCACAATCCTTCACACATGAACTCAAAAGTCAAAAGCAAACACACATTTCTATTGGTTAAACATTTCAACCCTTTCCAACTGAAATACATTTCAACCCTTCCCCCAATCTGCCTTCTGTCTCTTACCATAGAAACAGGTCATGAAACACTGCACTGAGCACACAGGTCACAAGTTCAGCACACAATGTTGCTAAACAAGACAGGAAGTGTGCTTGACTTTTCAACATATCAGCTTATCATATATAATGTTCCTTACAATCTGTTTTTGTTAACCAATAAGAATCATACTTTTAAAAAACTGAAATATACACCCTACCTTTCAGTGTAGAAAGTAGTCATACAACCAATGATTTCTTGTCTTTTTTCCCCAAAAAAATCCGCATTTCGCCGTTTTTTTTTTTTTAAAAGGGGGCCCCAGGGGGTCCTTCTAGGACCCCCTAAGCACCTCTAGAGGGTCAGAGTATTTCCACTCTGCCCCCTTTATATGTTTTACACACTTATTCCCCTTGCTTCTTCAGCCTAGCTTCTACCGAGGCAGAAAATGGCCGCCAACAGTTCCTGGTTTCGAATGTAGACAGACACTCGACAGCCAATTAGCATTCAGTGCGCGATCGGGAGGGTGCGTGCTCGGTTCGGGGAGGGTGCGCTTACGGTGCGGGTAGGGTCCGCGGATCCTCCCCGGCCATAGATATTTATGTACTTTTAACTCAAATTGTCTCAGGAACTACTGAACAGATTCACACCATTTATGCCAAAGGCACGAGTCTGAACTGAGGACTACCTCTTTGCCAAATTTGGTGTCATTCTGTTAAGCGGTTCGGGCAGTAGCTGCGACAACAGATCCTATGGGAAATTGCATGGGGAAAATGCGTTTTGGGACACCCCTTTTTTCTCGGCCCCCGCTTGACGAATCACCACGAAACTTTCAGTGTAGGCGGGGAGTGGAGCTGGCCAAAAGTTTGGAAAATTTCGCGAGGATTCGTCAACCGGCGCCAGACTTATTGGGAATAGAATGTTGCAGATTTCCTATGAAAATAGGTCCTAACTATGTCATCAGTGATGTTATTTGAGATGTCATCAGTGATGTCATGAGTGATGTCACTGACCTGTCATGTGTGATGTAATATGTGACATCATCAGCAGTGCATTGTGGGCGAGCGAGTTATAGTTAGCTGAACTAACTATAATGGGGGAATTTCAATGGTTTTGTATGAGTGCAATGTCCATCTAACTATAACGCCCCTGAAACCTATGGTTTTTTGAGTGAATTTCTAAGGTTTTTTAAGTGCTAATTCCTAACTATAACGTGCCTGAAACCTATGGTTTTTTCAGTGAATTTTAAAGGTTTTTTAAATGCTAATTTCTAACTATGCCTACAGAGATAGGACATGTGAAGAAAGAAGAAAAAAAAGAAATGCAGAAAGAAGCAACAGAAGTCCTCAAAGACGAAGAAAAGTGCAGGAAGAAGGAAAACGTGCAGAAAGAACAAACAGAAGAGCAGAAAGAAGCCTTGTTGCAAAATCATCCTGTACCCTCAACTTTTTCAGACTTATACTGGTAGTAACTGAGTCTGACTAACCAGTCCTAGAGCCAGTGCTATGTTAAGAGACACTTAGAATACAGTGAAAACACCTACATACACTAGGTAACACTATGCATTGGGGTCCCCCTGTGATTAGCATGACCTCCTCTGTAAGCCCCTAGTATATAATAGGGCAGGGGGATTAAAACTACCTCTTAACGCGCCACAGGGTGTGTTTGCACACGTCACCTCAGGCCCCGTCCTCTCCCTTCACCCCTGTGCAAACACGCTCTGTGGCCGTTTTAAGTTGGGAGATTAAGTCCACTTGAATCCTGAGGGTCCCTAGGATCCAACTAGGCCACTAGGTACCTCCAGTAAGCGCCACTGAGCTGCGTTGCAGAGAGGTGTAAAAAGGGGCACGGTCTAGTCCACCTCTCTGCAACGCAGCACAGTGGTGCTTATTGGAAGCACCTGGTGGGCTAGTTGGTCCCCAGGGGCCCTCAGGATTGAAGGGGAATTATTTCTCCAACTTAAAACGGGCCACAGGGCGTGTTTGCACACGTCACCTCAGGCCCCGTCCCCTCCCTTCACCACTGTGTAAACGTGCCCTGTGGCCGTTTTAAGTTGGGAGATTAAGTCCCCTTGAATCCTGAGGGTCCCTAGGGTCCAAACTAGCCCACTAGGTACCTCCGGTAAGCGCCACATCGCTGCTTTGCAGAGAGGTGTAAAAAGGGGCACAGCCTGCACCACCTCTCTTCAACGCAGCGCAGTGGCACTTACTGGAAGCACCTGGTGGGATAGTTGGCCCCCAGGGTCCCTCAGGATTGAAGGGGAATTATTTCCCCAACCTAAAACGTGGCCCAGGGTGTGTTTGCAGATGGCACCTCAGGCCCCGCCCCCTCCCTTCACTATTGTGTAAATGTGCCCTGTGGCGGTTCTAACTTGAGAGATTAAGTCCCCTTGAATCTTAAGGGTCCCTAGGGTCAAACTAGCCCATTGGTACCTCCAGTAAGTGCCACAGAGCTGAGTTCCAGAAAGGTGCAAAAAGGGGCGTGGCCTCTGAACACCTGTCTGCAACGCAGCTCCCTGGCGCATACTGGAGATACCTGTTGGGCTAGTTGGCCCTCAGGGATCTTCAGTATTGAAAGAGAGTTAATCCCCCAACTTAAAACACGCCACGGGGCGCGTTTGCACAGTGGTGAAGGAAGGAGGCATGGCCTGAGGTGACATGTGTGCAAACACACCTTGTGGCATGGTTTAAGTTGGGGAATTAATTCCTCCTCAATCCTGAGGGTCCCTGGAGGCCAACTAGCCCACCAGGTACCTCCAGTATGCTCCAGAGAGCTGCGTTGCAGACAGGTGTTCAGAGGCCTCGCCCCTTTTTACAACACTCTGAAACGCAGCTCTGTGGTTCCCATTTTATTTGTCCTTGGAAGTCCTTGTGGGACCCACTGAGCAGGCCTAAGGGGTCAGGGTGTTTCTACTCTGCCCCCTTATATCAGATTCACTTGTACTGCCAGGTGTTCCTGTTATCTGTGGAAGAGGGAAATTTTTCTTCAAAGTATCAAAGCGTTTTGCAAAGGTTAGTATTCTTCCTTGTGCATAATCCTGTTCATCCCTTTTGTATTTTCTTTGTTTCCGTTCTTCAATCTCTGTTTCATACTTTTCTAATCTGCCATTCATTTCCTTGCGCAGTTTTGCTATATCTTCTTTGTTTGTTTGTTGTTTAATTAGATCTTCGATTTCCTCTATTTTCTGAGTTAATTCTATTACATCCAATTTTGAAAGTGGCCTAATAGCATTTACAATCAAGAAATATTGGCATCTAATTTCTGGGGATCCAGATATTGGGAAGATGTTGGGAGAAAGACCGATGATTACTTACAGAAAAACAAATTGCCTCAAAGACACACTTGTATCAAGTCACTTCAAAATGTCTGAATCAGAGAATTGGCTAAGCAACCAACAAAATGGATTTTAAAAATGTAGTGTCTGCAAAGCCTGTAAAATTGGCAAAAACAAAAACACGATCAATGATCCAAGTGGGCAAGTCATCAAAATTGAACAAAAAATCCTTTGTACATCAACTGATGTGGTATATGTTATTGAGTGTAAATGCGGAATGCAATATGTCGGAAGCACAGTGTGCATGCTGAAAAAACGGATTCTAGAGCACATAAGAGCCGTTAAAAATAAAGATATGTCATATTCAACAGCTAAGCATATTGCGTCATGTCAAAAAAGTGATTGGAGAGCCATGAACTACTATAGGATACGGATGATACCTCAAGAAGAACGGGTGGGAATAGGATGAAAAAACTGCGACAAACAGAATCACGATTAATTATTAGACTAAAAACTAAAATCCCGAGAGGGATGAATTATGATGAAGAACTTTTTGTACATCTAGAGTAAGATGAGAGACTGTTTACCATTTATAAATACTGATAGTCTTCATTGGAAAATAAGCTGCTTGAAATCATGATACAAATAGCATTTATAGGGGGTACTATACCCCATGATGTTGTATTTACATAGAAAAGAATCATGAATTGAATAAGGTTAATATATGCACTGAAGTGACCTCCGTTTTGTTTTAAGGTTGATACTATATCAATTAATTGTGAGCAAAAGGGAGTGCATACAAAAGAGCACAGGGATTTGCGCAAATAATATAGGTACTATACCACTATATTGCCAAATGGATAAATACTACGTATAAAACTTCCATAAAGCTAAAGGCAATACGCTAAACATTGTGGAAATATGTGGCAAATATTTAAACATGTAATAACTTTTTGTTGCCATTTTTTATTTTAAATAAATTACAAATATGTACTACAATTCCCATAATGCCACATTGAGGCAAATATGGGATAAATAGTAGAAACAAATGATTACTCACTTACCGTGAACAAAGCAGAGAGTAGGCTAAAACGCGTTGGTCTGAGTGGTAAACACTGCATTAAAAAGCTAAAATGCCAAGTTTTGAGTGCGCGTCCATTGTTTAAAAAAAAAAAATTATATATATATATATATATATATATAGATATATATATATATATATATATATATATTATCTACTGGCGGTCGCCAGTAGATAGTTATAGTTAGGACTGTGTTTCCATAGGAAATCCGCAACATTCTATTTGGAATAACATTGGCGCCGGTTGACGAATCCTCGCGAAATTTTCAAAATAGGTGGGGCGCTCCGCTCTGCTCTTACCCTGAAAGTCTCGGGGGGATTCGTCAAGCGGGGGCTGAGAAAAAAAGGGGGGTCCCAAAACGCGTTTTCCCCATGCAATTTTCCATAGGGACCTTTAGTCCAAGGTACAGCCCGAACGGCTGAACAGAATTACTTGAAATTTGGCAGAGAGGTAGTCCTCAGCTCAGGGATGTGCCTTTTGCATATATGGAGTCAATCTGTTCAGTAATTCCTGAGAAAATTGCAGTTAAAAGCACATACATACCTATAGCCGTGCACCGTGCGAGCACCGTGCGCGCACCATGCGAGCACCCTAACGTGCGCCAGCGTAATTCTGATTGGTGGTTACATGTTAGTCAACGTTCAAATCGGTCGAAATCAGGAAGTGTCGGCCGCCATTTTGTTTGTTTTCAGTGCAAGAGTGAAAAAGGAAGGTGGCGAACGTGAAAAGGGGGCAGGGTAGAGAGTTCCTGACCCCCTAGCCTTTGTCAGGGGGTCCCTGAAGGACCCCAAAGGCAGAAATATTTTTTTTTGTTTTTTTTTTTTAAATCGCGGGGGTGCGCGGTGAAAAACAAAAAAAAAAGAATAAATTACATATTTTTTTTTAAACGTAGTTTATTGTAAAATAAATATATAAAAAAAATAATAATACATAGATAACTTAGCATTTAAAAAAATGTACAAATTCACTGAAAAAACCATAGGTTTCACACACGTTATAGTTAGGAATTACCATTTAAAAAACCTTGCAAATTCACTTAAAAAACCATAGGTTTCACACATGTTATAGTTAGGTGGATATTTCTCTCGTAAAAAACCAATGAAATTCCTCCGTTATAGTTAGTTCAGATAACTATAACTCGCGCGGCCGCCACTCTATCACAAGGATGATGTCATCAGTGATGTCATGAGTGATGCCACTGACCATGTCATGAGTGATGTAATATGTGATGTCATCAGCAGTGGATTGCGGTCGCGCGAGTTATAGTTATCTGAACTAACTATAACGGGGGAATTTCATTGGTTTTTTACGAGAGAAATATCCACCTAACTATAAACCTATGGTTTTTTAAGTGTTCGATAACCTGCCCAACGATCTTAACACACTAGGGGCTGCCAGTACTACCAACCCTACCGGCACTACGGATGTAAAATCACTTCTTAAAAAATTAGAAAAACTTTTGCGCACGGAACTCAATAAATGGTGGGAGAAACGCTCCCTGGAAAAGTACAGGGAAGTGGGGAGAGTACCACATGGATTAAGAATACTTATTGCCCCCTCCTTTGAAAATCCTAATCCCCTGATGCTTGAGGAATGGGCTTCTAACAACCTTGAGTCGTCAATGAATATGGTTAAGATTTTGATAAAGTATGCTGCCATTGATAGAGAAGTAATTTTGAAGCAAATCGATGACCTGAACCAGTTATTGGGGGCACACGAACAACAAGATATGATCACTAAAGGCCGAGTTGAAATCGATGTACGACTTCAAAAATATGAAGAATCAATAAAGGCGCGAAAAATATTCAAATTCGCCAGGGATAAGACCAACTATGAGTCGGGAAGAATCTTTACTTTCGCACGCAAGTTTGATAATGTTAAGAGGCAGGCTCTGACATCTAAAGCAACTGTAGCCCCAAGTATTAGTGTGCGTCCCCCTGGCGCTATAGATTCTGACTCTGATCTCAGTTCATTGGCAAGCAGTGTTTGCTCATCTGATAGTGGGCCAACCACGGGACTAACGCCTATTCCCACTGACATCTCCCCCTCTGAGGAACTTGGTTTTTTAGTGGAAGATCACCGCCACACGTTGCGGCAAACTACTCAATCAATGAGAGGATCAAACGAAGAAATGAGAGTAGAAAACAAAGACGGAAAGCCAAAAGGAGGAAACAACAGGGGAAAATGGAAAAACACAAAGAAAAGGAATTAGGTAATGCCGTGCCATCTGACAATACTGTCATCAATCTGACTGATGTGAACCTTACCCAATCTGAGCTTGCTTTATTATCTAAAGGACTGTCATTTTGCCCAAGAAGTTGTTTTAGGTATGTTCAAACCAGAATTGATGTTTTCAAATTCATACGGAAACTAAAACTACTTAAACACTTCAAACTAAACAAGGCTGCCGGCACTGCTGCCAATATTGTAAGTTCAGACAAGGCCGGTTCTCGGCTAACTGCCAGTGATGTAACGCACTTAAAAACCATTCATGCTCTTGTTGGTAATTCAGAGGGTGTGATATGTTCAACTCAACAACAATTGTTGGACCTAGGCACCACGGGCAATTCACCAGCTGTTAGCCCATTCCGTCCTAAATCTACATTCATTCCACTTATGCCAAAGGACGCGTTGGATGTATTTAGTGACTGTGTCACTCAAGACCTTAAAAATCTTAACAGAAAGATAAAAAAGTCATCGAACCGTCTGAATTATCAAGAGCGACAATATTCCACCCTAATCAATAAACTGAAAAACAACAAGGAAATCATTATAACTAAAGCAGACAAGGGCGGCAATGTTGTTCTGTGGGCTAAGAGTGACTACTTACAAGAGGCCTATCGTCACTTGAACAATGAATCATGTTACAGGAAGGCCACCTTTAACGACATCAAGAAGCTAAAAGACTGCGTCCATGCTGAACTAGGACAATGGAAGAGGGATGGGTTACTCAACAAGAATGAATACAGCTTCTTAAAAATTGAGTTCCCAACCACTGCAGTTCTTTATTTCATCCCAAAAGTGCACAAAAAACAAGAGCCCATTCCAGGTAGACCTATCATTTCAGCTCAGCGAAGTTTATTTGAAAATATTTCTAAATATGTTGACTTTTTTTTGCGGGGTTCTGTGGAAGAACTCCCATCCTACATCAAGGATACAGGGCATTTTCTCTCTAACATATCTGAGACGGTGTGGCAGGATGGTTATTGTTTTATTGTCATGGATATTTGTTCTCTCTACACGAGCATACGTTACTGTGACGGTTTACAAGCAGTTAAATTTTATCTAGAGAAGAGAGACATCATTTTCCATCAACACAACATTATGTTGTTACGCATGATTGAATTATGCTTATGCAATAACTATTTTTTGTTCAACCAAGAAGTGTTTCAGCAATTGCAAGGTGTAGCGATGGGGGCATGTTTCTCCCCTAGTTACGCGTGTTTACACGTGGGCTGGTGGGAGGAACATGTCCTCAGATGCATACATGACGATCTGTATCAGATTCATGTCGTTCGTTGGTGGAGATTCATCGACGACATCTGTATAATTTGGAAAGGGTCAATTGAATCGGCTAATGAATTCGTAAAGCTGATCAATATCAACAACTTGAATCTTGAGTTCACTGCCCATATTAGTGCTGAGCATGTTGAATTCCTTGATATTGAACTCTATATTCTTGACAGTATTATACAGACTAGAATACACCGCAAAAGTACAGCGGGCAATTCAGTACTTCATGCACAGAGCTCCCATCCATATCATCTACTTAAAAGTATACCATATGGGGAGTTTTTACGCATTAAACGCATTTGTAGTACTGATTCAGATTGCATTAATTGCCAAAAAGACTCATTTCAGAGGTTTTTAGCCCGCGGTTATGCTAGAGTTGACCTGGAGACAGCACTTGAGAAAGCCAACAGCACTAATCGTGATGATTATCTGAAATCGGTAATCAGGACTACCACTACTAAATCCACCCCTAAAAATGAGAGTGAGTGTAGCGAACCGGGCTGTGTTCGATTCATCACTACTTTCAGTAATCAGGATAAGGAGGTGAGAAAACTGATTTATAAAAACTGGTCCATAGTGAAAACCGACCTGACTATGTCCCAATTAGCACCTGATCTACCGCAAATCACATTCAGGAGAGCACCCTCTATGAGGGATGCCCTAGTTAGGACGAGCCCAGAGACTACCATTACGAGCACTTGGCTCTCTAACCGTAAAGGTTTTTTCAAATGTAGCTCGTGCCGAGCGTGTAAGTTTGGCACCAACACTCACAAATTTATAGGCGCATTTGATTTAACCCCTACTGCTTTTAAAGGTTTTTTCACGTGCAAAACTGACCATGCAGTTTATGTTCTTGAATGTTCGTGTAATTTAAAGTATGTTGGAAGTACGAAATTACAGGCATCAGTCAGAATTTTACAACATTTAAGGGCCATTGTTAATTCTGATTCAAGCTACCCTGTTGCCCGACATTTTAAATTAGTTCACAAGAACAACCTGAATGATCTGAAATATTTTGTGATCGATGCAGTACCTAAACAGATTAGAGGAGGCAATAGAGAGAAGCGCCTTAGGCAATTGGAAACCCAATATATTCTTTTATTAGACACTAGGATGCCTAATGGCCTTAACACAGGGGAAGATATGCATACTTTTCCTTGAAAATTAATCCAGGATATTACACTCCCTGTGTGTACTAACTAACAAATTAATCTACTGTAAATACTCTATTGCAAAGTCCACTATACAGAAATAATCACATCAGCTTTTAGATGAGTATAGTCTATTCAGTCTACATTAATAACTGCTGTATGAAGATCACTCCTGTTATCATATCCACCCTTGGGGTACCTTCTGGGGTATAGTTTAATTTCTCGCCTTGGGCTTGCTAATGTTTTGAATGGATATGTATAAGAAATGAAAGGCAACTTTGTTGGTTCTCTAGTTTTGCAGCCCCTATATACTTGTGGATTTTACTCACTGGGTTAATTTAACTTGTCTAATCTAGTTCCATTCTCTGATTCTTAATAACTTTTTTGTGCTGCTACATGACTCTGCTAAATTGCACATGTGTTGCCTATTTTGCACTGATGTACTTGCACTTTATTTCCAGTACTGTTGTTTCTAGGAGAAAATGTCTATAGCAGGGCCATTTGTCCATTCTAGGATTTATCGTTTATATCGGTCCGGTACGCTCATTGTTTATTTTGTGTATTTGCACATACAATGATCTGTGCCATACATGTTTTTATTAGCACTAAGGCACGAGCACTTTATCTAGGACGCAGTAGTATATTAATGCATTATCCATTACAGTTTATTTGCATATTTGTCTCTTAACTGGTTTTATAAGTTGTGTGCAATGATTAAGCAATATTTATTTATATATGCAGTGATGTTCATGTGCAGATTTATGTCATTTTGTAGTTCGCTGTTAATCTTGTATAAAGGAACTATCTATTAATACAGTATTTATCCAGAGGGGACGTATCTAATAATGATCCACATCAACTTTATATCATGTACTTTATGGGGCTTTATAAGGTTATATTGAAGAGGTTCATCCGCATGTATCGATCTTTTTCCTACGGAATATTTATATATAATTTTTGAAACTCTGATTCCTTCTGGTTGTTTCATATATGGCAAACTTTAAGGATATGCGAGCACAATGTTTTACTTCAGGGTACTTTTTTACTGTGTAACCACTATGGTTTAATTTAGATTGATGTGGCTATCCAACATGCTGCAGAATTTTGCACAGTTTAAGTATTTCTTCTAGTATTTCTTCTATTTTGTGTAGTCTACCCGTGATGTAATGTGGAAGTTTGCTGTTCTGTATGCCGCAATCCTATTGGCCCATATATAAGGGAAGAGTCTACATTTTACTATAATTGTTGTGTATGGTTCTTATGGTGTCATGTGATCAAGGCCGTGGCAACACGGCCGAAACGCGTCATGCCTACTGACTCTAAAGAATAAACCTTTTCATACTACAATCTTCAGCGTGTGGTGGTCTGTACCTGTTCCAGATATCTACTGGAGTCTGGGAACTCCTCTTGTGATATATATATATATATATATATCATCGCCACAGCGTCGAGACCTCAGGAGTCCTCCTCGCTTCTACGAACAACGGACACGGACCAAAGTTTTGTGTAAGTTAATTTATTCCTGGTATGCTGCCATAACGTTTCGGCTCCTCCGAGCCTTGCTCACATGACAATGTACCACTCAAAAGCACGCAATTTAAAGTGGCAGTGCATAGTAACGGTGATCACGTGGGAGGCATGTTCAAGGACACTGAAAAAATACTGTCGTTCATTACAGGAAAAGCATAACAATGACATCACATATACTAATTTATACTTATACTAGGTAGGCTATGTAACATGTCATTTTAGAATCACTTCACCCTGGCAAAAATATTGCTTTTATTCTTTCACTGGCCCCCTAGTGGGCCGCACTTGCAACGTGTTGATTTTTTAAAGGCATTGTGGAAGTTGTATTCCGAAGTGAATCACAATCTCCCCTGGGTGGGTAATTTTGCCACGGTGAAGTGATTCTGTGTTGCCCTTTGTTGCAGAACCCCGAAGAAGAGGATTGTTCATTGAAACGTGTCAGCAGTCAATCTATCTGAAGCATGGGATAAGAGTGGAAGAGAAGCTGGAGGGCTGGCGAACTGTTGTGTGCCCCCAGAAGTAGCTTTCGGGCCTTTGGTGATTCATATTTATATATATATGTATATATGTATGTGTATATATATATATCTATCTATGTGATCAAGGCCCGAGTGGGGGCGAAACACATTATGGCGGACAGGCTTGACGAATATTAAAATAAAGTAAATTTGATTGGCACCAACCTCTGGGTCCGCTCTCCATCCTTTTCTACCCGAGTGAGGCAGAGACAAAAGGCGATTTACGTGTATATATATATATATATATATATATATATATATATATATATATATATATATATATATATATATATATATATATATATATATACAGAGTGAGAGAATTGCGACAACTGGAGTCGAGATTGATCATTAAGTATGATACCGTCCAACCACTAGGTTTGAATAAAGATGAAGAAATGTCGGTTCATTTAGGGTAATTTATTCATGTAATAATGCTGCAATTTTGAGAGCTCATACTGTATTATATTGATGAGAAGCCATTAGTTTGTTTTTATCTTTGCACATACACCATAGTGATTGCACAATTTTGTATTTTTGTAGGAGACCAGACTGTCAGCATACTTTTTAAGAAGATGGATTTACAGATGCACAATGATTTAGTGGGATTAAAATTATGTAATTTGGAAAAATACTGCCATTTGGTAACCTTGAGCCCACTGGGGCTGAATTGTATGTAACAGAAATGGCCCACAGGGGCTTGATTCAAGATAGTAATGTGCATTATGTGATAATTAATTTTATTTATTATTTTACTAAAAATTATGAATGATCAATGCCCACTTGGGCAGAATTGAACAATATTTGTAATTTGTAAAATCAAAGTCATGCACATATCTACCAATGTTACGATATATTTTGTCGAGAACAATGGCAATCTGAATAGTGATACAGGAACATTTACGTATTTTGACCATTCTAAGATGGATGCCAAAGTAAAACGTTTTCGAGACTGAGTTGGGACAGGTAGTCCTACTTTCATGTTTTGTTTACTCACTATATGTTTCACTGTCTACAAACTACTGATTACCCGTGACCAAGGTGCGGCTGCACCGAAACGCGTCGGGCGTTTGTTTGTCATTTTGTAAATGAAAAACTCACGCATATGGAGTTGGGCTCGAGATTGCTTTCTTGACTACGAATAAGCTTGATGTGTGCTAATTGAAGGAGGATCGCTACCTCGCACGAGCCCGCCACCGTGAAAGCGGCAGGGAAATCAGCGAACCGTTTGTTGGAATATATATATATATATATATATATATATATATATATATATATATATATATATATATATATATATATTATCCCAAAACTTGCTCAGATTTGAGGCCGCAACTCACCCGCAGGCGGCTCACAAAGCCCTTGTATAGCTCATTGCAGTTTCCCATCACAGTGTTTAATCCTTTGGCCTGACGCGCGTTTCGAAGCCCATTTGCTTCTCATCAGAGGCCTCACGCAAGACAGTTCGTTTGTGCCACATCTTCCCAGCATGCTTTTTCACGACCACCATTGGTCTTCTCTTAAAATAGAGTTCAATTTTCACCAGTGCCTGCTGGGATATGTAGTTTTGGGCCATTTCACTCCCCTCAAGTGGGTTCCGTTCTTGCATGACATTTCAGGATTCATTTAAAGCCCTCCATTAGGCTCCCGGATGAGATTGTGCAATGTCGATAATGCTCCCCGCTGGTGCCGATCAAAGAGGAACGTTACCTCTCTGTTGGTTCCTGTAACACTTTCAGGCAGCGCGATCCCTCCACGGCCGAAGCCGCCGTGATATTTATTATCCCAAAACTTGCTCAGATTTGAGGCCGCAACTCACCCGCAGGCGGCTCACAAAGCCCTTGTATAGCTCATTGCAGTTTCCCATCACAGTGTTTAATCCTTTGGCCTGACGCGCGTTTCGAAGCCCATTCGCTTCTCATCAGAGGCCTCACGCAAGACAGTTCGTTTGTGCCACATCTTCCCAGCATGCTTTTTCACGACCACCATTGGTCTTCTCTTAAAATAGAGTTCAATTTTCACCAGTGCCTGCTGGGATATGTAGTTTTGGGCCATTTCACTCCCCTCAAGTGGGTTCCGTTCTTGCATGACATTTCAGGATTCATTTAAAGCCCTCCATTAGGCTCCCGGATGAGATTGTGCAATGTCAATAATGCTCCCCGCTTGTGCCGATCAAAGAGGAACGTTACCTCTCTGTTGGTTCCTGTAACACTTTCAGGCAGCGCTATCCCTCCACGGCCGAAGCCGCCGTGATATTTATTATCCCAAAACTTGCTCAGATTTGAGGCCGCACCTCACCCGCAGGCGGCTCACAAAGCCCTTGTATAGCTCATTGCAGTTTCCCATCACAGTGTTTAATCCTTTGGCCTGACGCGCGTTTCGAAGCCCATTCGCTTCTCATCAGAGGCCTCACGCAAGACAGTTCGTTTGTGCCACATCTTCCCAGCATGCTTTTTCACGACCACCATTGGTCTTCTCTTAAAATAGAGTTCAATTTTCACCAGTGCCTGCTGGGATATGTAGTTTTGGGCCATTTCACTCCCCTCAAGTGGGTTCCGTTCTTGCATGACATTTCAGGATTCATTTAAAGCCCTCCATTAGGCTCCCGGATGAGATTGTGCAATGTCAATAATGCTCCCCGCTGGTGCCGATCAAAGAGGAACGTTACCTCTCTGTTGGTTCCTGTAACACTTTCAGGCAGCGCGATCCCTCCACGGCCGAAGCCGCCGTGATATTTATTATCCCAAAACTTGCTCAGATTTGAGGCCGCAACTCACCCGCAGGCGGCTCACAAAGCCCTTGTATAGCTCATTGCAGTTTCCCATCACAGTGTTTAATCCTTTGGCCTGACGCGCATTTCGAAGCCCATTCGCTTCTCATCAGAGGCCTCACGCAAGACAGTTCGTTTGTGCCACATCTTCCCAGCATGCTTTTTCACGACCACCATTGGTCTTCTCTTAAAATAGAGTTCAATTTTCACCAGTGCCTGCTGGGATATGTAGTTTTGGGCCATTTCACTCCCCTCAAGTGGGTTCCGTTCTTGCATGACATTTCAGGATTCATTTAAAGCCCTCCATTAGGCTCCCGGATGAGATTGTGCAATGTCAATAATGCTCCCCGCTGGTGCCGATCAAAGAGGAACGTTACCTCTCTGTTGGTTCCTGTAACACTTTCAGGCAGCGCGATCCCTCCACGGCCGAAGCCGCCGTGATATTTATTATCCCAAAACTTGCTCAGATTTGAGGCCGCAACTCACCCGCAGGCGGCTCACAAAGCCCTTGTATAGCTCATTGCAGTTTCCCATCACAGTGTTTAATCCTTTGGCCTGACGTGCGTTTCGAAGCCCATTCGCTTCTCATCAGAGGCCTCACGCAAGACAGTTCGTTTGTGCCACATCTTCCCAGCATGCTTTTTCACGACCACCATTGGTCTTCTCTGTCTTGCGTGAGGCCTCTGATGAGCTATACAAGGGCTTTGTGAGCCGCCTGCGGGTGAATTGCGGCCTCAAATCTGAGCAAGTTTTGGGATAATATATATATATATATATATATATATATTTTACATAACATTATTCAACTTCAGAAATAATCATCCAGCACCCCCTGAGGTATTGGCCACTCGGGAGTTTTTTTTTTGACGGTTACATCTACGCGTTTCAGCAGTATCACGCTGCCTTGTTCAGCGCATTTTCTTTTTCATTAAATGCACATTACAATAGTGAACATAAACGAAGGACTTAATTCACAGTGACCATCAAGCAGCCCTCCTTTACTTGAATAGCAACTGCCATTTTGGAACATGTCTTTTACGAAAGAATAATGTTTATTGTTACAGCAGTTTCACTTCTAATAATATCATTCATTATACTTCTTTTACAAAAACGAATGTTTGCTCATTATTAAGGTAACCGGACACTATAAATGTACATACTCAACACATCTGATTTCATATAATACGCAGAAACCTACATTCCTTGAATTCTGTTTCAGTGTATAAGTTGATCAATTTATAATTGCACAGTTACCCTCACTCTTAAATTTGTGCCCATTTCATATATTCATTCTTTAGGCAGATTACTTCATCATTCAAAATGCATGTGTAAAATGTATTTGACGATTTTTATATAAAGGTACCAATGCATATTGTATACAGTGTAATTCTTGTTGATAAAGTGCTAGTGCTTGAAAACCACTCACTCAATCAATTCCCTTGACTGAGAACCAGATACTCTTTTTCAGTACGAAACTTCTCAAAGTTCAAATACTCATAAGTATATTATATTGACTTCATATACTTTAGCATGTAGGACAGGAGGGTTGTCCACGACCTCTAAATAAAGTACCAGTGCTTTAGTAAACATGAATCAGTTCATTTTCTCCTAAATATTGAATACTTTTCTACAGTACTAAATTATATATAGTCAGGAAAGCTTCTGCACAAAGCCCTGCTTTCACCACTCCTTCACCAGGACCAACAGAAGGACTGCACACAGGAATCCTTTATATAAGCGATTTATTTGGCTTCAAATGCTTCCATAAATTATAAAGCAAATAACCAGCAAAGTGCAAGGTGCATGTTAACCCACAAATCAGACCTAAGCGTTTCAGCCATAGCCTTCTACTGGGTCATAGAGTTCAGTGCACAGAGTGTCTTTATAAAGGGACAGCTGTACCCTCTCCCACCACCAATTAAAAACGTCATGTGGTATTTAAAGGTGAAACAGCACATTCCTAATTCTTATCAAATAAAGAATACCATTGCTGCAGTTCATTACAGACGTAATACAAAAGGTCAAAAGAATCATTTTGAAGTACACTATTAAAGAACATGATTCGCCAAGGTCATACGTTTTAGGCTCTCAAACAGACACATTTTGTGCTCAGCCAAGTAAACAGTCCCCATGGGCAGTTGTTTTTTGGAGTGGCTGTATAGTTTATAATGATCTAATTACATATTTTTAATAACATATTTTTAATAACATATTTTCAGAGAAGAAGAATGGACCAGTGCTAACTGCATCATTAAATTCCTGTTGCAACTGGAACAATTCAATTAAACCCATGTATTAATGTTGTGATATGCATACATATATAAAGTTTTCAATTCCAGACCATTTCAGTTTTGGATATAAAGTGCTAAGTGCTTTATTTGTCCCATATACAGGTTAGAAATAGCCATTAGCCGCTCCTATAACACCTCCTCTAATACACCCATACTAGGATGCAAAATGGCTCCGATATTTCATTCAAAAATATCACATATAAAGATATATAAAAAGGTTCATGAAAAATGCTGTACCTATAGAATACCCAGATTGAAAAGTGCTAAGTGCTGCTTTTATGTCACCTCCACTATTGCACTAATACTTGATCACTAAAGGTTCCATTATTGCACACAAATATAAAGTGCAACCTGTTTTTTCTGTAAAGTACAGAAATTGGAAAGTGATAATGCCACTCCTACATCCACTGTTCTAGTGCACTAATAATGTTAAAGTGCAGTATATTATTGTTATCAAAAACCTGGGAAAGTGTCCGTGCTTGTTATTAAAAGGTGACAAGGCATTAAAATTCAATTTCATCCTCTTAGAGAAATAATTATTAAGATCAAACATATAATCTGAAACAGATAAGACATCCTACTCCATAGCTCTTTTAAGAATGGTATCATTGATATTAAACACCAATCATTGAAAAGGTTACAAAAATGTATAGAGTTCGGCTTTTCTGCATTCAAGCCCCATGGAATTTCCATTCCCAATGTAATCATCCATTTCAATTCCACTTGCCTAAGGGCTATTTCTCCATCTCCTCCTTTGATTTTTATCGGGATATGTTAGATGCTAGAAAAGATAAGGTTATTTTCAAATTGCCGTCATGAATATGTAAAGTCTTTGTTAATGGTGGCCCTTATATGTTGGAGAATGCCCAACTTTAGTTTATTACCGTACTGCACACATATTGTTTGCCACAGCCACATTCTGGAGGATAGATTACATGGGTGGTCACGCAGGCTATTCTTTCTTTGATGGTTTTTTTAGTGGCTTGTGTTACATCCGCCTTGTTGCGGCCATAGCAGCATGTTTTACACTTGGGGCATTTTAGAAAACCATTACACATTAACAAATTAATTTTTTGTAAGTTTTTATTGGTAAAATAAATCTGGGTTAACAAATTTCCCAAGGAGGGTACCTTTCTATATGTGATGTTCACATGTTCCGAAATATGATGTTTAAGTTCATGAGCTTTCTTTAAAATGTTCCAACGATTGGTGATCACTTGTTTCACAGCTTTGCTTGAACTATTAAAATCTGTGATGAATCTTGTTGTTTCTATATTTGGTCCAATAGGTGACACCATTTTTATGGACAGCAGTAGATGTTTCCTCATGTGTTTAGTGGCTCTTTTGCATGCATCTTCTAAAACAGTTATGGGGTGTCCTCGGCTTCTATATCTGTCGTACATCCCGTCAATCTTTTTCTCGTATTCATTCTCCTCGGAGGAATTCCTACAGGCTCTCAGGAATTCTCTGTACGGGATGCTCCATTTTAGAGCTTTGGGTGTGCACTGTAGGCTGATAAGATGCTGTTACATGCTGTGGTCTTACGGAATAAAGTGGTGCAAATTCTTTCATCTTCAATATAGGTTTGTATATCTAGATAGTCAATCGAGCTCTTGCTGTATGTATGAGTAAATCGTAAGTTTAGGGAGTTGTTGTTTAATGATACTGTCCATGAATTTTCTAAAAGAAAACTCTGCTCCAGCAATACTAAGAAACCTTTTAAATCATTCTTCTCTCCTTCCCATATAAGGAGGATGTCATCAATTTAACGGACCCATAAAACCACCCTTTCCAAGTTAATGCTATTATTCTCTGACCATAGGCATTCTGTCTCTCAAAAGCCCATTGTTAAATTTGCGTATGTTGAGGCTAATGAGGTGCCCATGGCAGTTCCTTGTTTTTGCCTGTAGAATCTGCCATTGAAGATAAAAACATTGTTTGTTAGACAAAAGGACATCATCTCAGGGGCATTTTCGTGTGGCTGAGCAAACTCAGGGACCTAATAAAATGCTCACATGCCAAAAGTCCATCATCATGGACTATCGAAGTATAGAGAGAAACCACCTCCACTGTGGCCATGATGTACCCAGGTTTCCAGGGGGTATCATTGATGCGCTTCAAAAAATCCATGGAATCTCGTATGTAGGAAGGTAGATCAACTACACATGGAAACAAAAAGATATCCACAAATCTGGAACTGTTCTCTAAGAGAGAACCACATGAACAGGCAATGGGGCAACCTGGAGGGTTTTCTAGGCTCTTGTGCACTTTGGGAAATACGTATAGGGTCGGGACAATGGGATGAGTCACCTTAAGATATTGCAGTTCATCATCATCAAGCAGGCCTTCATCATGCCATAGTTGTAATTTGGTATGAAAGGTAGACATAATTTGGTTAGTGGGGTTATTTTTTAACCTCTCGTAGTTGGTAGAGTCCCCAATTGTCTCCTGATTTCCTGATGATATTTGATACGGTCCATCACAACAATGTTCCCACCCTTGTCTGACTGTTTAATGATGATGTTAGTGTCTCTACGTAAATCTGTACGTGCTTACCAATCCGTGGTTTTCATACTGGAAGGTCTATAATTCCAGTTTTTCTTTTCTTTAATGTAGCTGTCCCTCAGGTCTTCTGCCACAAGTTCCTGGAAGACATCCACTCTGTTGCCTGGAGGTAGTTGTGGGCAAAATTTCGATTTTCCTTAACATTTACTGCTTACAGATGTATCCGTTTCTATGCCCATTGTTGCACAGTATTAAAGATTTGATGCTCCATCATATTCAGTATCATGTTGATCTCCTTCATTAATCAGATTGTGTATAGGACTCTCAAAGGTTCGATGTCTTCTCCGGTAAGGTTGGACAAGGGTTGTGTTAATTCCGATCTCGGTTTGGAGGTGGGCCTCGTGGCAAAAAACTTCTTTAGTTTTAGTCTCCTGCAGAATTTGTAGAGGTCCACTCTGGCCGAAGCTAGATCCAAGCCTGATTTAGGGCAAACTATTAGTCCTTTATTGAGTAAGTTGAAATATTTGTCATTCAGAATCTTGCTTGATAAATTGATCACCATATTATCTTCCTTTGTATTGATGGGGTTATTTTCATTTATCTTTTCCCCTTCTTTCCTTTCGCTTTGCCTCTTCCTGCTGCACCTGGTTCTTTTTGTTCTTCTGCCACTGGAGGGGGTATCACCCCTCTCCCTCTTCCCTGTGTTGTCATTCACAGCAGTCACATTTCCCCTGAAAAATCCATCCTTGGTCTGCCACCCTGGGCACCTTCATCCCCCGAGCTGACCTCCGAACTTTCTGCACTAGAGAGCCTTATTTGATCATGCTCTTGAAGTTGTTCCATGGTTTGCTTTTTGAAATTGGAATCCTACTGGCCTCCAAAAGTGTATACCCTTCCAGTGGCATAGTCAATTCTGTCTCTATTGAATTGTTTCATCTTTTTCATCTGTATATCTTTCTCTTGTTTCTCTAACCTATGCTCCAACTCTTCCGTTATTTTCTCCAATACCGGGGTTTCAAAGACTTTTTCAAGCAATTTTTCTATGGCAGCAATTTTCCCAATTGCAACTTTCAATCTTCTTTCTGCATGTATTATTAGTGTCTCTGTACGTTTCATGGAACACTCAGTGGTGTAATTTTGCCATTTAAGGTGTAGGTCAGAGTCCAAATTACTTAAAGTTGGTAGGACAAAGATTCTCAGCACCCTGGGAATGCATTTGCATTCAATGTTTTTTTTAAAGTGACGCTCTCCCACCATTTATTAGCCTCCATTGTCCTAGCTTGTTCCAACTCCCTTAGCTGTTGCGTGGTGTATTATTCATATTAGGACCTTTGGCTGTTACTTGGTCCTTCCTTGGCATCTCCACATTTTTATTGAACATGTCTTTTAACATGAGCTCCCATTTGCTCCATCTATCTGCCATGCTGCTTATAGATCAAAAACAGCGTCTGTTCAAGACCTAAGTGAGTAACTTCACTGCAGTGTCTCCCCTTTAGAAATAATGTTTCCTCTTTACACATTGCGGGTATATATTCACCTTAATGTAACTATTCTTCGAAGCCGTCGTTTCATCAGGATTCCCAAACACACACGCAGTATATTGCCCAACTGAATTCAAACTGTGGCGTGACTGGTAAACAACTTGCACCAGCCTGCAAATCTTTGCCCGGATACAATGTTGCAAGACGGGCTGTCCAGGAACAGAAAAGCTACCCGGTAGCAGTGCGTGGAAGGGAGACCCTCGCGCACGCCTGGAAACAAGCAGCCCACAAGCTTCGTCACTCCTCCCGCTGCCGCCAAGCCTCTCACCGTCTCATAGCTTGATTCAGTGCTTCTGCAGTGGATTCCATGCCTGTCTTTCTTCCTCCGTCGTGGATTGTCAGTTGAAGGCACCTCCTTCCCTCACAAAGAATGCCGATAATTAGGAGCTCCTTCACTTCCGGGTGGAAGTCTCGTGTAGACCGGCTCTACGTGACAGATTCAGGAAAGCTTCTGCACAAAGCCCTTCTTTTACCACTCCATCACCAGGACCAACAAAAGGGCGGCACACAGGAATCCTTTATAGAAGCAATTTATTTGGCTTCAAATGCTTCCATAAATTATAAATCATCAAATAACCAGCAAAGTGCGAGGTGCATGTTGACCCACAAATCAGATCTACGCATTTTGGCCGTAGCCTTCTACTGGGTCATAGAGTTCAGTGCGCAGAGTGTCATTTTAAAGGGACAGCTGTACCCTTTCCCACCACCAATTAAAAACTTCATATGGTATTTTAAGGCAAATCAACACATTCCTAATTCTTATCAAATAAAGTATATAATTACTGCAGTTTGTTACAGACGTAATACAAAAGGTCAAAAAATCATTGTGAAGTACACTATTAAAGAACATGATTCACCAAGGTCATAAGTTTTAGGCTCTCAAACAGACACATTTTGTGCTTAACCAAGTAAACGTCATAATGGGCAGCTGTTTTTTGGTGTGGATGCATAGTTTATAATGATCCAATTACATATTTTTAATAACATATTTTTAATAACATATTTATAATAACATAATTTCATAGAAGAAGAATGGACCAGTGCTAACCGCATCATTAAAACTCTATTAAAGCATTCCACCCAGTTGTAGTACTGCATATCTTTCTAAGCAATACTCAATCTATCTATTTGTGTATATGAGGATGTGATCAAAGAAAGAAAGGCTTTCAAGTTTGCCCGTGATCAGAATGACTACGCCACTGGTAGAATTTTTACATTCGCACGCAAGTATGATAACTATAAAAGACAAGCATTATCTGGCGGTGGCGCACGTGACAGACAAGGAACCCCTAGTAATGAGGCACAAATCAGTGATGGCGATTCTGATGTAGTATCTCTGACCACTAACAGTGATTCGGAAGATGGTCAACCGGGTACATCGTTGCCCCTTTCTTCCAATATTCCTAGTTTTTCTCTAGTGGAGGAACTGAATTTTGTGAGCGAGGACCGGAGGTACGCCTTGCGCCCCCGCAAACCTCAATTCGCGCAAGGGGAACAATCAACCAACGCAGGAGGGAGAGGAGGCTGAGGCACCGCCAAAACTTTCTCAAGAGGGAATTCGCGAAGAGCCTGGAAGAAATAACAAGCGTTACTAAGAATACTGTCATTAATCTAACTGATACAGTATTATCATCAGCAGAACTGCAGCTCTTGTCCTTAGGCCTCTCGTTCTGTCCCAAACACCGTTTCTCCTACAATCAGACCAGAATTGATTTATTTAAATTTGTAAGAAAAATAAAACTAAAAAAATATTTTCAACTGAACACTTTCGAAGGTAAATCTTCTGGTTCTGTCAAGAAAACCACCGCCTCTTTGGGTCCTCTACGAGTCAAAGACATCCCAAATTTACAGACATTAATTGATCTGAGCAGCGAGACTGAAGGTGATGAATCAGCTATGGCCACCCCTGATATTATCCGCCCTAAGACAGCCTCCAGCCCTTTCCGTCCCACTTCCACTTTTCTTCCTCTTATGCCTAAAGACGCTGTCGATGTCTTCAGTGACCGTGTTATCACTGAGCTCAAGGCACTTAACAGGAAGGTACCTTTCCAATCACGAAAGAACGATTACCGCAATAAACAATACCATGCCCTTATTTCTAAATTGCAACACAATCATAATCTTGTCATCAAGAAATCTGATAAGGGTGGCAATAACGTTCTATGGTCATGTTCGGATTATTTAGCAGAGGCAGAGCGACATCTTTCGGATACCTCTTGCTATAGACATTCGTCCAAATTTGAAATGAAGGCTGCAGAAGATACAACTCGGAAGAAAATCCTCCATTGGAAGAGAATTGGTCTTTTATCTAAAGATGAAATGAACTTTTTTTGTATTGACCATCCAATCACTCCTATGTTGTACTTTTTACCGAAGGTCCATAAGAATAAGACTCCTGTCCCTGGTCGCCCCATAATCTCTGCACAGGGCAGTATGAATGAGAACTTATCAAAATATGTTGATTTTTTTCTGCGGCCCCATATGATTTCGCTGCCATCCTTTATCAAAGATACTATGGATTTTCTGAATAAAGTTAAGGATATCACATGGTGTTCAGACTACCTACTGGTAGTGATGGATATAGAATCCCTCTATACAAGTATTGACCATAAACATGGCATAAATGCCACTAAATACTTTTTGGAAAATAGGGATATCAACATGTTGAAGCATAACACTATGCTCCTAGAAATGATTGAAATATGTCTATCCACAAACTTTTTTCTTTTTCAGAATGACTACTACCATCAGGTGCGCGGGGTGGCCATGGGGGCTTGTTTCTCCCCCAGCTACTCATGTCTTCATGTAGGTTGGTGGGAGAGCAATATCCTCATGGTCACTCACGAGCGTTGGTGGAGGCATGTAGTCCATTATTGGCGGTACATCGACGATATATTTTTGGTTTGGAAAGGTTCTGAGGAAGATGCTATGATTTTTGTTGAAGACATTAATGTGAATGAGTTGAACCTCAAATTTACTGTGTCCATTGACAGCTCCTCTGTAGAATTTCTAGATGTCTTGGTATATATAGACAATGACAGACTCTGTACTAAGTTACATAGAAAAACAACTGCGGGGAATTCTATTCTCCATGCTACGAGTGCACATCCTCGGCATTTGATTAATAGTATACCCTATGGCGAATTCATTCGTATTCGAAGAATTTGCAGTACTGAATTGGTCTCCACTGAATGTCAGAAGGCAGCATTCATTAGATTTTTGGAAAGGGGTTATAAAGCTCATCTCTTGACCCTCGCCCTTAACAAGGCCAATAGTAAATCTAGGGAGAATTTATTGCAGCCCAGTACTAAAAATGCAACTGTGATTTCAGAACTTTTGGTACAGCCAGTACGTCTGATCACCACGTTTTGTACTCAAGAAAATGCCATCCGCAAGATTATCTATTCAGAATGGCCTATTGTCCTAACAGATAACATTCTTGGCCCCATTCTTCCTAGTCTCCCATCTATTACCTTTAGAAAGGCTCCTTCAATGAGAGATGCCCTTGTGAGACCTATGCTTGCATCCAGTACCAAAGGCACATGGCTTTCCAGGACGGGCTTCTTTAAATACAATTCTTGCCGAGCTTGCACTTTCGCAACTAACAGTATGCACTGCAAAACAGCTTTTAGTGACAAGGAGATAGCTATCCAAGGGCATTTAACTTGCCGTACAGAATACGCTATTTACAAACTTAAGTGCACTTGTAATTTAGAATATATAGGCAGCACCAAACTTCCGGTGCATAAGCGTATTCTCCAACATGTAAGAGCTATCGTCAACAGTGATCATAATTACCCAGTTGCTAGACACTTCAAATCCATTCATGAGAATAAATTAAAGGATTTGGAGTTTACGGTCATTGGGTCAGTTGCCAACCCCGGACGGGGTGGTAATCGTGATAAGTTATTGAGGCAACAGGAGTCCCATTTTATTCTTGCTCTCGATACTAGAGTCCCCAATGGCCTTAACATGAATGAAGATCTGCACAACTTTTTATGATTGCTGTTGTACAACAATTTTTTAGCTTTTTTAGAGTCATTGTCTGCCATATTTTGTTGTACATTTCAAATCTAGTCTTGACATGTTTTCTCATTTTTGACTTGCTGCTATTGCTCTTTTTATCTGCTAAATTTATAGCGCTATTTTTGCACTGTTTGTTTACCAGCACCGTAGTTTTTAGATTTTTTTACAGACTATTTATTATAGGGGTATTTTTTATGTATAGAGGTCATTTAACTAACTATAAAGTGTATAGAAAGAATTTTTTTAGACATCTTTTTATCATGAGGTTTTAGCTATTTATGAAGTCCGGCAGTTTTTATTGTTGCACTGATATTGTTGAATTTTTTTGGTTTAGATTTTACCTTGACACCAATTGCTTTACCTACTGTCTTTTTTATTTTGTTGATGATTTTTAATTGGTGACAATATTAGCTTCTTAGTCTATTGTATATATACACTTTAGTCGGATACTTGCCTGTCCTAAAATATCTTTGGGATGGTCGCATGTATCTACATGGTGTGTCTTATGTTTAGTTATATCTAGCTACCTCTCAATGGCATTTTACCCCTTAGTTGTTTTTTGGTCTCATTCTTTTAGTGTCCGCAATCAAGTGTATAAATTGGTATGTTTTGTCAGATACATGTTATGAGTTAGTGGTGGCATTTTTCAATGGACACTAGTCCTTGTTTTATCAGATTCTTGCACATTCAGCTACTCATTGAAGCGGTCCAAATACACTATGTACTAATTTTGATTACCGCCTTCTTGTAACCTATTTGTATTTTCTGATATTATTTATTATTTTTTTATACACATCACCGCCACGTTTTACTCAATTAACTCCTTTTATATCTGGCAAAATTCACTATTCTGTGTTTTCTTCGGATGCTTTGAGACCCTATTTACTGATATTTTTAGTCTGTTTTCCACTTTCACTGAATTTTGGTGTTGCTCCTCTATTTATTTCGTCATCATACTGCATTGCATCATGTGATCAAGCTCCCTGCGTGGAGTGAAACGCGTCATGGAGGACACTGGTCCTATGACTTATTGACATTTAATTCTTTGGGAGAAATAAATACCTGCTTCATCCATTCTTTGCTGATTTTTTTCGGAGGAAAGAGGCCCGTACCTTCATGTTTCTGCTAAAGTGAAGAGCAGAGAAGGACTGTTTCTATATATATAAATATATATATATATATATATATATATATATATATAGACGTTGCAACGGAGAGCGCCACAGTTTACCCAAAAGAGAACCCTGTTTGACAAGTATGTGTAAGCGACAGGGTAAACAGGCGCCGCCAAAGATTACTTTGGTATGGATCTCGGAAACATCGAAAATGAGCTTCCTTGAGACGCAATGAACATTCAAAAGCAGAAAAATGAATTAATTTTCCTGATAACACCCACTGGATGGTAAAAATTACGGGGACACTGAACTGCATGTACCACAATGCATTGAACCCACTATGGGCGTCCACTAGGGGGCGAAGACTTGAAAAGCGAGTGGCAAACTTGTTTGCTTCATTGTCCTAAAATGTTGTCAGCAGCGCACCTTTGAGAAAGTTCAAGGAGAACGAAATATGTCAGAATTGCCGGCTGCTTTTGAAATTAAAAGGATACAACCCTCATTGCGGAGTGCAGCTGTCTCTCTGTAAAAGGAGGGTTTTGTGAATATATGAGCGAAAAAGCAATTTTGAATTCACAGAGAAATTCACAAATATTCACGAATATCAATCTGAATAAAACAAAACAAATATGATCGATCACCTGCAATTGTTTTTCAAGAATCACGCATGTAGGTCAGGTCCCGGGGGCATGCTTGCATTAATAAATAGGGAGAGTGTGCAAAGGCCCCTCTCCCAGTGCTAATTTATGCTCCGGAGACCACCACCTCTCCGGGGCTGATGATAACCTAATTGTTGTGGGTTCCATATACCCCCTCGAGTCCCGGAGACCCCTACCTCCCTGAGGCTACAATAAACATTAAAAAGGCGTCCATATGGACCTTCGGCCCTAAGGACCACCTCCTCTTCAGGACCAAATACTTTTTAAGCAATGTTGGCTCCCGCAGGAGCCGGGGAACTGGCTGGGACTGCAGGCACCTAGAGGCTCCCTTCACAGTCCCCATTCTGCTCATTGGGTGCCCTGGGCGGGACCAAGGCACTCAGGGACACATGGCTGGGACCTGAGGGATCTCCCTGGCGAGGGGGGTCATGCAGCCCCCTTCCCCCATTACATTTCAGCCAGACGCTGGGGGATGGGGTTCCTGGGTCTAAAATCGGCCTGAGGAGTGTAGCTATGCAGCCCCCTTCCTATTAATTTGTGGCTGGACCCCGCGGGTTGAGGTCCCTGGTGCTGTTCTGGTCCTGATGATGCTCATTTCAAGAAATTAAACCTCAACAGTAAGCACTTACAAATATAAAGATAGCAGGTGTCCTATTTAAGCTCCACTTCTATAAAGGAAATATGATCCTAACTCCTGAGCTTGGAGAATGCACAGCAAGTGTGTTTTCTTGGCAATTCCATATTGAAAAACTTTCTACAATCCTCTGTGGAGTGCATCGTTGATCTATTGTAGTGCAATCTGTATGTGACTGTTATGAGTGGGTTCTTTTTATGTCCACTCCTGGTGAGAACAGAGTCCATGGTTTCCCTTTTAATTTGCTAGGAGTATGCAAATGTGCAAATAACTTGTTTGCTTCCCTGTTTGGTCCCACCCACCATAGTAGTATCCAAAGGTCTTCCTATCTTTTGCTAGGATGATGGATAGCTTAACAAGAGTCTCCCCAGTGTGTTTCCAGCTGATTTTGGTGAGGAGTTCTCGATTCCAAGGAATATGAGGACATCTCCACCAAACAAAGAAGCACTTATTTGATATAGTTAGGAGAAAGGACCCTTGTTTGGTTGAGATTTACATCTTTGTAGTCTTGTTGTCGTCTGTATAGAAGGACTCATGTTATCATATGTTTCTGGATAAAGACGCACCAGGAACATTCACATTGCCAAAATGCACACAAAGTCACTGGTGACATTTCCTTGTGCTCCATTATGTAGCTGTAGTGTATAATACGTACTGAACATTTACCCAAGAAGGTAGCACTTAGTAATTAACCAGCAGAGAGAACTCCACTTGGGTAGATATTTTCTGCAACACTGTGGACTCTAGTTGGATGAAAGGGCAGGTGCAGATCTTTTGTGGCTGACTTACTCTCACAGCTACTGACACACCCACACAGACACGCACACACCCACTCACAGACGTACTCTGACACTCATGCACCCACTCACAGACCTATGCACCCACTCGCAGAGCCACTCATAAACCCATTCAGAGACTCATGCACCCACTCATGAACCCATACAGCCACTCACATAGCCATTCACAGACCCACTCAGAGACTGACACACCCAGTCAGAGACTCATGCACTCATTCACAGACTGACTCACACACTCATAGATGCACTCACAAAGACATTCTCACATGTACTCACAGACCCACTGGGACACTCATTCAGACACTCATGCACACACTCAGTCATCGAGTGAGACAATTATGCAGATACCCACATACCCATGCAGACACTCACACACCTACTCACACACCCATTGAAACACTCACACACTCTCTCACACACCCACTGCGACACTCCTGCACTCACTGTCAAAGGTTACAGTTTACAGTTAGAAAATACAATTTAAATAAAACCTTAGAAAATCACTTAAAAAAAACAAAGGTTACAGGGACGTTATAGTTAGGAAACATCATTTAAAAAAACCTTAGAAAGTCAGTGAAAAAAACCAAAGAGTACAGGGTCATTATAGTAAGGAAAAAGAATTTTAAAACAACTTAGAAATTCAATGAAAGTAATAAAGGTTACAGGGACTTTATAGTTAGGTTACATTTCACTCAAACAAAACCACAGAAATTCAGCACCCACTCACACTGATATACACAGTCACACAGCCACTTACATAATATATGTTAAAAACAATATCACTCATTAGTAGTACAAAAAGTACACTATTTAAACTTTTGTAGTAACTTGGTATTTATGTTTAAAACTCATAAAGTTTTAGAAAAAACTCACATTCACAGGATGATGGGATGATGTCATCAGTGATGTCATCAGTGATTTTATTGACCATGTCATGAGTGATGAAATATGCGTGTTCATAAGCAATGCATTGCGGGGCATAAGTTATAGTTAACTCAGCTAACTATAACTGCTGAATTTTGCTGGTTTTGTTTGAGTGGCCATATGGGTGGGGGGATTGTGTGAGTGGCTGTATGAGTGCATGAGTGTGTGTTTGAGTGTCTGTATCAGTGACTTAGTGGCTGTGAGAGCTGTTTTATGGGTGTGTGTATGAGTGGGTGTATGGGTGACTGAGTGGCTGAGTGAATGGCTCTATGGGTGAGTGAATGGATACGTAAGTGGGTGTATGGGTAAGTGAGTGGCTGAGTGTGTGTGAGTGAGTAGGTGTGTGAGTGGCTGTTTTGCACCGTAAATATCTGGGTGATTTGCTCTATAGGTGCATGAGTGGGTATGTGAGTGGATGTATGGGTGAGTGATTGGTTGTGTGAGTGGGTGTGTGACTGAGTGAGTGGGTGTTTGTCAGTAGTTGTAAGGGTCTATGAATGGATATGTGAGTGGGTGTTTGGGTATGTGAGTGGGTATATGAGCAGTTGTATGGGGTGTGAGTGGGGGTGTGAGTCGCTCTGTGGATGATATCATCAGTGATGTCATCAGTGCTGTCACTTGAGATATCATCAGTAATGTCACTGACCATGTCATGAGTGATGCAATATGTGAGGCCATAAGAAGTGCATTGCTGGACCTGTTATAGTTAGCTCAGGTAACAATAACTGCTGAATTTCAATGGTCTTGCATGAGTGAAATCTGAGCCTAAATGTGAAGTCCTTGTAACCTTGTTTTGTTCAGTGAATTTCTAAGGTTTTTTTAAAATGCTTTTCCTAACTATAATGTCCCTGTAACCTTTGTTTTTTTAGTGAATTTCAGAGATTTTTCAATATTATTTTATAAGTGTAACCTTTGAGGGTTGGTGTGTGAGTTGCTATATAGGTGGGCGAGTAGATGCGTGAGTGGCTGCATGTGTGTGTGAATGGGGGTCTGAGTGGTTTTGGGTGTGTGAGTGGCTGTATGGTTCAGTGACTTGGTGTGTGAGTACTGTATGGGTCTGTGAGTGAGGGTGTGAGTGTCTGTATGGGTGTGGGAATAGTTTTGAGGGTGTGTAAGTAAGTGTGTGAGTGGATATGTGAGTTGGTGTATAGGTATGAGTGACTGTATGATTCTGTGAGAGAGTGCAAGAGTAGCTGTGGTTGTGAGTGGCTGTATGGGTCTGTGAGAGAGTGCATGAGTAGCTGTGGTTGTGAGTGGCTGTATGGGTCTGTGCATGGGTGTGTAAGTGGTTGTATAGATCTGCACATGGGTGTATGAATGGCTGTATGGATGTGGCTGTGTCAATGGGTGCATGAATGTCTGTGTAGGTCTGTGAGTGGGTGCATGAGTCTCTGAGTTAGTCTGTCAGTAGGTGCATGAGTCTCAGTGAGTCTATGAGTGGCTGAATAGGCATGTGACTGGGTGTATACATATCTAAATGGGTCTGTTCCCCATGTTGTGACTGTCATGTGCCACATTATCTTACACTGCATAAAGTTAGTCTGGACAATTTAGTGTTAAAAAGGGCACATAATTACATGCTGCAACCTCCCTGCTCATTTTACTTTCTTTCTCTCATGAGAACTAGACACCTTTACTTTTAATAAATCAAAATGTAAATTATGCTGCCACTTCTGTGGAAAGTGTGCTGCAATCCTATTAAATAAAGTGGATTTGTCTAGGTAGAGATTGTCATGAGACTGTCACTTCCTGCCATTAAATGAACAAGGAGCCATTTAAATAAATACAAACAAGTTCACATAAGCGTCCTAAGTCTATCATACTAGGAATGATGCCTTCAAGCAAGGTTGTCCTCACTGCGCCCAGGTAGTTCTTGCACAGCAATCATATGTTTCACAACATCGCACAAAATGAGTTCTATTCAGGGCATCAGCGGTAGGGATCTATTTCCACCTTTGACTCTTAAAATCCCTGGTGTCTTGTTTGATTTGGATCTTACCTTGGTAGAAAAAATACTAATAATTGTAATTTGCTTTTAGAGTGTTGTACATTTATCAGACATTTTCCCAAAAGGTGTTAAACACCTCACGAATGAGAAAAGACAAAGTTCACATCCTTACAATAAACATTGAGTTTACAAGGAGGTACGGCCCCAGTCTTTATTGGGCAGACAACAATCCCAGCTTCTATTTCAAGCTTAATTTCCTGTATTCTTTCCAGCTCGACCTAGGACACAATAGGGTATGGACTATGGAGTCACCAAGTGGCATGCTTAAACAAGCATTGGCAAAGCCAATAGTTCTTGCCTATTTGAAAGCTATCTGATTAGCCAATGTCTTTTAGCCATATTGTACAGCAGCATGGCTAAAAAATAGTGGCATGGCATAGAGGAGTAGAGTGGCATAGCGGAGAGTGGAGTAGAATGTCATGGCGTAGATGGGATTGCGTGAAAAAGAATAGAGTAGACTGCCGTAGTAGCATTATTGATGTCTCCTTAATCGTGTATATACCACATACCAACATCCCTGCAATAAAGTCACTATTACAATGGTAGCAGAAAGCAACAACTGCTGCACGCACTCCTCAAACTAACACGATGAGGAACATTGAGTAAAAGGTCTATTGGTGTTCGACTGACCTACCATTGCCTTGCCACTTTGCTATATTTGGAGGAAACATCACATACTTCCACTAATAATCCTGATGCATATGGTCAATCTGCAACCAGTACGGATGCCCACTTAGGCAACACGAATGACACACATACGCACTGTCATAATTCATTCGGAGCTATTGTCATCCCTTTTAAGCCAATCAACCTTATACTTTGTGCGGTTCAAAATACTGATTTATACAAAGCCCTCACAAAGGGCCTCATGTAGGTAAATAAATTTTACCGGTTCTAAAATACCGAGCCGTACCGAATCGGTAAATTAGAATCGGTAAGTTATATGTAGGTAAAAATTCGGTAACAGTTACCGATTCGGTAACATTCGGTAATCACGAATCGGAATTCACCGAATCGGTAAATACCGAGGTGGTATTTACCGAATCGGAAAATACCGAGGTGGAAGTTACCGAATCGCAAAATACCGAGGTGGTAGTTACCGATTCGGAAAATACAGATTCGGTATGTACGGAGTCGGTAAAGAAAATCACATGACTTGACGAAACAGCGAATCCAGTGCAACGACAGCCCACCCAACCTGGAACTGCCCACACCCAGGCAGGTGTACTCAATTAGCCGAAGTGGCCACACCCAGGCAGGTGGACATAATTAGCCGACCCTGGAGAGGCTTGGAGTGCAGAGGAGAGGCAGGGAGCAGTTGCATGTGCGAGCGGGTAAACGAACAGCATGTCCAGCCAGAGAACACAGAAAGACGGAGGGGAAAGGAGGAGGAAGCTGAAATTTAGCCCCAAGGAACTCCAGGTGCTGGTGGAGGAGGTCGTGAAGCAGCACCAGAAGCTGTTCGGCAGGCAATCCCTGCAAGTGCCTGAGGTGGAAAAGCGCAACATATGGCTGGCCATCCAGGCGCAGGTCAATGCTGTGGGAGTGACCCACAGGGACATTGAGGTCCTCAAAAAGCGCTGGTATGACCTGAGGATTGTAACCAAGAGGAAGATGGGCGACATCCAGAAGGAGGCCAGCCAGACCGGAGGTGGAACCAACAGGGCACCTGCCCTCACCGAACTGGAGGAGCTGGTGGCGGCCACAATCGAGCAAGAGAGCGTCGTGGGTCTTGGGGACGCCGACAGCTCTGCCAGAGCCGCAACACACCAAGGTAAGACGAAAGCACAGCAATGTATCCCCCCCTACCCCATCCCACATCCCCCAAATGTGAAACGAGAATCACACTGCAGTCCACACGTGTCAGTGCAGACAGGCAATGCATTTCGGGAGATGTAGTCAGGGCAACACTAACCATGACGTAAATGTTACAGGGCAACAAGGCATGTCACGCACTCGAGGCACAAGGAGACAGGGGACATGTTGGAATGTGAAATTATTTATTGTGCCGCTTGCAATGCAGCCCTTCGGGGACACTGAGCCAATGTTGTATTTCTGTCCACAGATGTGACATCATGCAGGACAGGGCATGCTGCAGGAGAGACGGCACCACGGCAACATCAAACACCTCCAGCCAGCACAAGTACAGACCGGGGAGCAGGCCCACTGGCAGCCGCACCACCAACACAGCCAGCATCGCCGCACACAGAGCCAGCATCACCTCACCCAGAGCCAGCATCACCACCACCAGAGCCAGCCTCGCCACTCATGTTCGATTCACCGGCCACATCTCCGCTTGCATGCGTGAGACAGAGGAGGCGTCCAGCAGCCAGGCTACGAGCCTTGGACACCTCGTCAGACGACAGCATGGGCCCTGAATACCGCACCGGGCCCCAGGAAGGGAGCCATGCCACTGTGCCCCACACCTCACAGGCAGCACAGACGGAAACAAGAGGGCGCCGCAGGTCGCGTGTCCAGAGTCCACCAGCACCCACTGACGGCCATGGTGTCTTCTTGGGGCTCGAGGGCCAAATGTTAAAGCAACAGCGCCTGCAATCAAAGGCAGTCATGTCAGTCCAGAGGCACATGTGGGTGATGAAGACAAGCATAGTCAACATGGACACAAACATTGGCGGCATGGCTGCGGGCATTCGGGACATGTCCCAGTCTATCCAGTAGTTGTGCAGCAAATTAGATGCTGACATCGAAGCACGGCGCCGGGAACGCCAGAGAAGGGACACTACCAGCAGGGCACTCAACCGTCTGGCAACTGCCACTTCCCTACTGTGCCGGCGCTCTGTGACGATGCAGGAGGGCCTAACACAGTGCTGCAGCGACCTGTCTCGGGGATGGTGCAGGTGACAAGTGCACTAGGGGTGCTATTGACGAGTCAGGCGTCGACAACTGCTGCAGGGGATCCTGCGGAGAGCATCGACACCACCAGCAGCATCACACCCCCCGTCCCAGAAACACGCAGGAGCAGCAGGCGGCTTGGGGTTGGCTCTAGTGAGGATGCACAGGCCGTGCAATCCACCACTGCAGCGCGTATGCGCAAACATTGATGTCGCCCTGCCTAGCCACTTCACAATGGGTGACGTAACCCTGGACATACTCCTTGTATAGATGATATATTGCCAGATTGGCCTGATCATGTGTTCATGGCGTGGTGCCACATTAAACTACGTCATGACTGCTCACAACTCGCTGTGTCCCCTTACTTACTCAGAAATAGTTGGATGTGATCTCTGCCCGTCTCTCTCTCCCATCGATTGCAGTTGGCACTCTAGCTGCGTTGCCCTCTGGCTGGCCTGACTCATCCTCGTTGTCCTCAAAATATGTTAGTTCCACATCTGTACCTTTTTTCATGGCAAGGTTGTGCAGCATTGCACAAGTGGCAATGATCTTGCAGCAGGTGATGGGTTTGTACTGGCGTGCGCCTCCGCTCTTGTGCAGGCAGCGGAACCTGCTCTTCAGTAGTCCAAACGTGCGCTCCACCACATTGCGTGTTGTTTTGTGTGCCGCGTTGTATCGTCTCTCACTCTGGGTAGCTGGGTGTAGGTAGGGAGTGAGGATGAATGACCGGCATGCATATGCACTGTCGCCTGGATGGGTGAAAGGGAACCATCAGTAACATGCCTCTATACACTATGTTTGCATGTTTCAAGGGGCGTCACTGTGACTTACCTAGCAGGTATCCCTCTCCGAATTCTCCGGCACTCAGTCGTGTGTAAATCCCACTATTCTGGAAGATGTAAGAGTCGTGGGTGCTCCCAGGAAACTTTGCAACAATATCTGTGATGATGTTCCCTGCATCACAGATCACCTGCACGTTGATGGAGTGGGTGGACTTCCTGTTCCTGTAGATGTGCTCTGTATCTGCTGGTGGACAGATTGGGATGTGGGTACCATCAATACAGCCGAGGACATGGGGGAACTGTGCCATGTGATAAAAGTCAGTTTTTGTTTTCTGCAGTGCAGCCTGTGAGTTCGGGAAGCTTATGTAGTGGTGCATTCTCTGCATCATGGCATCCAGGAACTTCCTGAAGAAACGGGACAGGCAACTTTGGGATACCCCACCCACCGCAGCTATCACCACCTGATAACTGCCGGATGCCAACAGATGTAGGCTGCAGAGCACCTGCACATGTGGGGGTATGGCGTGCGCCCTTCTAACTGGCTGGTCCAGGAGTGGGTGTAGGTCCCTGATTAAGTCCATGATGGTTTCGGGGTGTAGCCTGTACCTCTCATGTATCTCTGCATCAGTCAGCTGGAATAGTGTGATGCGCTGTCTGTAGATTTGTTCCTCCCGTCGCCACACCCTCAGTCCTGCTGCCTGTAGACGTAGGCGCCTTGCAATGACGTACATAGCGGCCATGTTGTCCACGCTGTTGAATTTTGGGTTTGTTTTTATCCATTGTTGATGGTTACCACCTGCTTTTAGTCCGTGTTAATTACCGACTCTTAATTACCGATTTTAATGGATTTCTTAATTACCGACTGCTCCTACATGTCATTTCAAATTTTTACCACTTCATATTTACCACTTCATGTTTACCGATTCGTTAATTCTGTATTCGGTAAGTATGAATCGGTATTTTAGAATTCGGTAACTATGAATCGGTATTTACCGCCTCATATTTACCGAAAAGTGGTTTTTGGACTCCTACATCTCACTTGTCTGTATACCGGTCGGTAACGGCATATTTACCGAAAATCGGCCGTTACCGACCGGTATTTCGCTACCTACATGAGGCCCAAAGTCCCACGGATGACACATGTGTTGCCTTTCTTCTGTTTGGCTGTTCTCTGTACAGCTGTTCTTTGAACCTGGAACAAATAAACTACAAAAAAATACCAACCACCACAGCCTCTCATCTTAAATCACTGTATATCTTTAAACTCTTCTGTGTGCTCCAATACCTTGTGCCTTCTATCCTTGCAATAAAGGCCTGACCCACAAGCTACATCACTGAATAACGGACCCATGGTACACTGTGTATTGAGACACATGTTACACTTTTCAAGTGGTGTTGGAGGGGGTTGTAAGAGGGAGTGGAGCGGTCTTTTGATGATCACAGACCGTGGAATTTCCTTGCATCAATTTACAATGAGACCTACAAATTGATCAAAACCTTAAAACTCCCATTAGACTGAATGTCAACATATTTTGAAAGGAGACGCCCATTGGATAATCAGGATTGCTGGATACCACTCAACTGCTGTCTTTGTAGCAGATTATGATGTTGAGCACAATTAGGCTAGTGATGAGAAATGTAATGCCCCACGGATGCAAGATTTTTCATCTTGATACATTTCTTAGAAATTAAATAGAATTCCACCTAAATGAAAGTCACATTTTGCCTTGGCTAGCATTGAAAAATACTTTTCTTCTGAAACCCAGCTGAAAATACTTTTATTGAAAAGTGCAGTCATCTTTCGCAGCAGTCATCGGCGTCTTAATTCCCTTGAAACGGAACTGCCTATTTTGCTTATTCCAAATTTTCAGTGGTATTTTATTTTGTATGAAACACTTCCACTTAAATATCCTCATGAAACATGGTGGTGTAGTGCAACAGGATACCATTGTACCGCAAAGAAAGACTCCAACCACTATATACTAGCGGGTTGGAGGCATTTTAGAGAGCAGCATTGGGGCAGAAAGGGCATTTCAAGCAGTTCATGCAGCACCAACAGCCACACCTGGGAACAACTCAGTTCCAGAGGCCAGCGCTTGACCTACCATTCAGAGAGTACAGCTCTGACATTAACAACGAGGGTAACAAGGAAATTAAACTTTGTCATTTGCGCAGATCCTTTGGCGTCACAACATGTGAAGAATGCAAACTCATTAAGTGACGAATGGGAACCGCGAGCTGTTGATGTCACCCGAGGCCAGTGCAACTCTTCAATAAACTTTAAAACAGACTCTGCGTAATCAAATACCACAAAGATATACTTATGTACAGTTCCTATCACAAAATCCTGAGGATCAGTGTCAGTCAGTGGATGAATGCAGCACGATTCGGTAATGGGAAGAGGTCTACAGCAAACAGCGACGATGGACTGTGGGCTGGGGGTAGGCGCAGGCAATTTATAATAACCCGGGTCATGCTCTAACATTGATGGATGCAGGAGGGGGTTAATCTTAAACAACCGTGCCTCACAAGCATCAACAATGACAGACGAGGAGAGGGGCAAAGTACAACGATGAAACGGGGTATCCTACGACATGAGGCCATCAGCAACAATGGACACAGGAGGGGGCAAGTTACATCAATGAAAACAAGCCTGGGAGTGGTGCGCACGCACGCGCGCTAAATGGAATTTGCACCAGGACCAGCGCAACCGCCATCTGTTTCCAATTAAGATAATTGGAAACAGATGGCGCTGCTGCTCCTCCCGAGCTGCCTAGGCCAAGGCAGAGAGAAGTCGGGCCATGCACCTGCCTTTGGCCAATTGCGTGCTGTCTTTCTTAGAAAGACGCACGCAAAGGCCAATAGGTGTGATGAAAAAAAGCACACGCATGAGCGTGTGGGGTCGAGTTGAAAAGCCCTTACTAGAAGCCTCGCCTTGCAGCGCATGCGTGCTGGGTCAGGCGAGACTTAAAAATGGCAACATCACATCCCTGTACCATGTCAGACCTGCCTTTACTGCCAAAAACAAAATGTCCTAAGCACTTCAAATAACCATTTGCCCTAAATTTCTTTTTCAAGGTTTGAATTCCATTAAAAAAGATTGTGGCCCGCCTCCCCTTTTAGATAACAGGTTGGCCACAGTGTTAATAAGAAACATATCTTGTAAGATGCAAGGTGCCTCTCTCGTAGGACTGGGGGTGCATTTTACAAGACACAACCTATGTATAGTGCAAGAAAACTATTAGTGCAAAGCATTACTATGGTAAGATTCTTTGCACAAAGCATGTTAGTTCAGAGCCATACTGAGAAATGCTTTACACAGCAAAGCTGAATGTTCATTTTTAAAGGGGGGCAGGGTTATGGCTTCATGACATTAGCTGGCACTTACGTTCAAGCCCCAAGACAAGATGTAACTCAACTTCCCAACACAAGTTTGTGCATTCAGGGATCCATGCAATTACAGGCAGTTTGCACTTTTTTCTCGAAGACAAAATTTCCCACACAGTGGTAAAAAAAAGTCATTATGTTTAATGTTCAGCTGGATATCTCTCGAAGGTGGTGAAAACAGCCTTAATGGCACATCCACTCACCCTGCAGATAGTTCCAGGGGTCCCGGATTCCTCTTTCACAGACATGACCTGCACTCCCAGATATCAAAAGCCATCCTCCCTATGGCCCTGGCAGAGACAGACATGATGGTACAGAAGCTTCCCAGACAAAGGGCAGGAAGGGCCAGACTTGGGGGACTTCTCCTGAACTTTATTGACCCCCCTTCTTTAATTTTAATGAATTAACCCCGGGGAGGTGGTGGTCCCGGGAATTAACTGTCCATGTGGAGGGGGCTGCATGCACCTCTCCCCTTTTATTTAATACATGCTTGCCCCTGGGACCTGGCCCACCCAGAGGCCAATGTTTAAACAAGTGCAGGAGTCCATACTTGTTTTTATTTAATGTTTAGCGTGAACTCAATAATTTTCACAATTTTGCTGCATTTTTTGTTTAAAAAAAATGCTTTTTGGCCCTGGTGGGGTGCCTAGGGACACTAGTGCTACAGGGTCAGGGTGTTCCTAACCTGCCCCATTTTCTTTATATTTACAGTGTTTTTTTTGGGACTCTGCTAAGGCCGAGCCCAAAATGCCACCCAACATTCCTGGTTGAAGTGTTGGCAGCCAATCAGATCTCTGCATGAGATAGTCACTATTTGCTAAGGCTTCGTGACCCTAGTTGTACAAATTTGGACTGTCTTTAATATGCACAAAACTACTGAATGGATTTACACCAAATAATATAAAAGGCACTTTATATACCAAGGTCTAGCTTTCTGCCATATTTGGTGTACTTTCATTTAGCTGTGCAGGCTGTAGTCATATCTAAAATATCTATGGTAATTACTATGGAAAATGCATTTTATTTGACCTCCCCTTTTTCTCATCCCCTTCATGACAAATCACCCCAAAACGTTCCATGCACAACAAGACCCAACTTGGCACTTTTATTGGAAAAGTTTGTGACTATTCTTTAAACAGCATGAAAGTTACACGCAACTCAAAAAGTGCTTTTCCTTTGGATACTAGGTCCTAACTATAAATACGGATTGTACTACGGTCTTTAAGTCTTCATGGGGCAGAAAGGGTTTGATTTTTTATATGTGTTTCAGCGTGTAGAAGGCACATTTTGCAGAGGCATTATTGTGCTCTTTCATGTTCAGTTTTTTTGTCAAGTGTAATTCCCAGAGATTTGACAGAGTTGGAGATAGAAAGTTAGCAGTTTAGCGCAGTTAAGTTGTCAAGCCAGTTGTGTATTGGATAGGACTTTCATTCGGTTGGATGAAGAAGAGTTCAATTTTGTTGAGGCTAAGCTTGGGCTGGTTGTTGGTCAGCCAAGTTTGTACCCTTACTAGACTGTTGTTTAGGTGCTGAATGTCTTTGGGAGATGAGATTTTAATGTATAGTTGGGTGTCAACCACATAGAGGTGGTAGGCAACACTGGCTTGTTTTAGGATGACTGCAAGTGGTTCCATATAGAGGTTGAACAGGGCAGAGGACAGAATGTATCCTTGATGAACTTCTTGTTAGACTAATACTGTTGATGAGGTAGATTTGTTCAGTTGAATTAGTTGAGATTGTTGGTTCAGATATGAGGTAAACCACTTAAGAACTATACCTTTGATGCCTGTGATGGAGCAGGTAGTGCAACATTTTGTATACCTCCTCTATTCCTGCATGAAAATACTAATTATATAATCTATTAATTATAATATTATTAAACGAGTATTGCATTTATACTAAACAACATTATTATAACTTAAACTTAAACTATACATGGGATTTGCTATTTGCATGGCTAAATAAGTCTTATAACTAAAATCTGTACGCATATTAACAATAGTATATGTGGTAATAGAATACTGCATGATCTATGTTGCTTTGTGATGTTGCACCCTCGAGGAGGATCGAAAAAGGTGAATATAATTGCTTTAAATGTCTCTATATGCTAGATAAATACAAGCACATAGAGGGATTAGCCAGGGGTTAACATTAGAATCACAATTCTTTTGTGTTTGTTTCGCTTAAGATGACATCTGGGCCTTAATCCAATATGGCCGCTGTTACCACGCGCAGAAGTGGCCACTGTCTCATTAGGCGTGGAATGAGCTGCGCATGTGCGAGAAATCGCCTAAACCTCATAGCGACCTTTGCACATCATGTACCCAGTCAAGGATATGAAACGGGACGTTCGCCAAGACAGGGGAACAATCAACCTCACAGTAAACCGGAACAAGCCGACACTTCGCTGACCAATGACCTCACCCCTCGAACTGTACCAAGAAACTTGGATTAAAAATCAGACGATCTCAACCAGCCAATCACGACTGTTCTAAAGCTTAAAATTGTATCTTCTTTGACTTGATTTTGTTATAAAAATAAGGGTAGAAGAATAGGGGGGCTCATCTCATCTCTCTTCTTTCCATTCATCACTTTTCCACCTTCGTTCGTCGTGACACCTTTTCTGATGATCCAGATGCTGCCCGACCGCTTGATGACTGCAAACTTTTTCTAAATCCACGGGCTATGATAGGAGCTTGCACGATTTCTGGTCCTTTGATAAATTGCGACTGTAGCATGCTGATCAGAGGACTTTGAGCTTTGGCCTGCTTTTCGGACAATTTACGACAACATTTGGTTATGCAGAGCCAATGAATTAGGGGACTTCAAATAGCCGTATTAGGTAAATATAATGTTCTGCAATTTATTTGAATTGATCTAAAAATTCTAAACTTTGACGAGGCAAATGCAAATATAAAATCATTATGAAAATTTAGATAAACAAATATTGATTAACAAGAAATATGGGTTTGTGGTTTCATTAAGGGAGATAAGGATTTTGAGTCTTAAAAAGTGTTTTAGCTGGTTCAAAATCACAATCAACCAATCCAACTAAATTGGTCCATTGACCAGGTGGGTGGAGTGCCTTGATGTTTGGGACTAGGGATCTATAGGCGAAGGATGTTAATGTATATTTTGTAAAATAACTTTTCTCTCCCTATAGGTTATAAGGTATTTACCCCACATGTCCAGCGCTTGAATTACTCATCCCTCCTGTGTGCAGACTCGTGAGAGAGACATATGAGTGTTGTTGTTATGGGCCCCACCAAAGAATGTGTGTGTGAATGAGCTACTGTGACGTCGGGTCTGAGACGCAGGGAGGATATCGGGAAATGTTATTTCCCATTTCCAGATTTGCGCTGGATCACCTGCAGTCTGTGAGAGGGTGTTTAGGAGAATGCTATGGTTAACAGTATGTTTTTTTTTTGTCCTCATTTTGCCAAACTTCTTGATGGGTTATACTCTGGTCTCCCTAGGTCTTATTCTGGGGGGACCTCGCTGGGGACCATAGAGTAGAACCAAAAGATATTAACCCACAAGTATACACCTGTTTTCAATTCCATCTCCAGATACTAACAGAGCCGACCTGAAAACAAGGAGATAATATGGCCGACATAGTAAATGGCATAATCATTGGTATCTCGTTTCCTTTTCTCTCCACTTTATCAACGGAGCCCATACTTTCTCTTTGCTTTTCTGGTCACATATCATATCGGATTCACTGACATATAGAATACTCTTCAGGCATTCAGAAAAAATCAGGGGGTTCCCGGATTTCCACAGTTTATATATTTCCTGTCTTTGCCAGCAAAAAACATAAAACAGAAAATTGGATTCTACAGCAGAAACTTGCATTTCTTGATCCAAACTAAGTCCGAAGAAAATTAAACATAGTGTGACTTTTAGTTGTGTCGTAATATTTTCTCCTAAAAAAGCAATTATGGCATTCCAGAAGGGGGCAATTATTTAACATAACATGAACATATGTTTATCATCTGCCTCTACCTGCATAAACCTGGGATATGTGGCAAACAAATGATTTTGCTTTAATGGGGCTGATTTTACTACTTTTCTTAGTATGGCGTATGACTTGCTCCACATTTGCTTCAAATCCCAGTTTTCAAACTCCTCTCCCCACAATTTTAGAATTTCATTCTCTATGTTTCGGTCTGTTTCCACAAAAGCCCAATACCAATATGACGTTTCCTTGCGCCACTTATCAGTTCTCATTATTTGATCCAATTTATCTTCTTCAATCTCAGCCCAATCTTGCGTTGCCCACCATGAACTAAGTTGGTAATATTTAAACCTTGTAAGCCGACCATTAGTACAATTACTCAGAGCTTCCCAGCTCATCAAATAGCTGCCAGCCCTAAGGTCTGTCCAATGGCTAATGCCTCCTGTTCTCAAAGGTTGGCTCAGTTGGTCCCTCAAACACTCCGGTGTACCCGGAGAGTCCCAAATTGGTGCCCATTATGAGAAATATGGGATTCTTAAGATTTTTCGCACATACATCCATGTGTTCAATGCAGACCTTAAAATCTTAAGTCGCACTTTTAAAAACAATTTACGATCCCCGAACTTAAAAAGAAAACCACTTTGACCTTGGGGTACATCCATCAATAATGCTTCAAATAATGCACCTATCACTGAGTTGTCAACTTTATTTGCCAGCATACGGATATTTTTAAATTAAAAAGCGTAGCAATATGCTAGTATGTCCAGTAGTGCAAGTCCCTGATGTCTAATCTCCTGCATAATTTTTTACTGGAGATCCTGGAACCTTTTGATGCCCAGATAAAACTCCCTATTCTTCCCTGAAGTTTTGCTATGTATTTCTTAAGAAAAGTTAATGGAATGGAATTGAAAAAAAAGCCACTTTAGGCAAAATAATAATTTTTATAAGTTTGACCCTTCCATAAATATTAAGTGGTAAATTCACCTATTTGGAAAGCATACCACACACTTTGTGACTGACTTTCTTCCAATTTATTTGCATACAATCCTCAATGTTTTGAGTTATTTGGACTCCTAAATATCTTATATCTGATTCTTCGCCGCGCTACTTACTACCCTCTGATTCCAGTCCATAATCTCGTTTTTCTCTGGGTTAACTTTATACCTCGAAATTTGTCCAAAAACCTCCGCCTTTCTCATCAGATTTGGAATAGCTTCTTGCGGATTACTTGTATAAAGCAGCAGGTCATCTGCATAGAGCCCTAACTTAACTTAAAAAATACCCGATTTAAATGGAAGAATAGCCATATCTGCCCTAATCAAGTTAGCTAGAGGTTCAATATATATATTAAAAATAATTGGGGAAAGGGGACAGCCCTGCCTCGTCCCTCTATGAATTTCAAACCAATCTGACAATCTCCCATTTATTAAAACTCTAGCTTTGGGGACAAAATATAGAGTCTGAATCACCTTTACCATGTTTAATGGAAGACCAAAGCTTCGTAAGGCCTCCCATAAATATGGCCAGTGTACCTGGTCGAAAGCTTTGGCGGCATCCACTGCCACTATTGTCAAAGGTAATTTCTGAGTCTCAGCCAGATCTATGGCCCCTAATAACTGAAAGGTCAACTCATTCAGTTGGCACCCGGGGATAAAGCCCTTTTGATTAGAGTGGATAATCTTGTGTATTGCTTTAGCCACCCGAGATGCTATGATACCCGAAAAAATCTTGTAGTCCGTATTCAGTAACGAAATTGGCCTATATGATTCTATCTTCTGTGGGTCTTTATTGGGTTTCTGTATCATAGTGACTGTAGCTTCTAGCCAGGATTTAGGGACCTTTTTCCCGCCCATGTATATCTTATTAAATAAAGCTAATAAAACAGGGGTTATGATCTCTATAATACACAAAAAGATTTCAACTGGGAGGTCATCTGGCCCCGCTGCCTTTCCCTTAACCATTTTGTTGCATTGGGCCCTTATCTCACTCTCCTTAATCTCTCCTTCTAAAGTTTTTAACTGCTCCTCAGATAGTCGAGGGAGGGTTGTTAACCCGAGCCACTCCTTTATGTCCACTTGACTAGGTGCTATATCTACTCATACAGTTCCTTCATGTATCTACAGGCCTCCTTACACATGTCTGAATTGACATTCAGGAGGTCCCCTGATTCGCCACAGATCAATTCCCGTATTGTATTTCTAGCCTTATCAGTCTTTACTTTCCAGGCTAATAGTGATCCACACTTCTCACCATAGGCGAAGTGTTGAAGTTTGCTCGCCTTCCACCTGTCAAGTGCTTTTTTAAAATCTATTTTAGCCTTAAATACAGATTGAAGCCCCTCCAGCTCCTTACTTAGCGCCCCCACTGTATTGGAGTCCTCCATAGATGCCTTCTGTAGCTCATACTCTTTATATTTTATGTCTTTAATCGCGTCTTCTCTAGCTTGTTTCTCCGCTCGATGTTTCCCTACCATGATAGATTTTAAGGTCCCCCTTAGATAAGCGTTAAAAGCATCCCAAACTATATCCTCTTCTGCCGGACCAAAATTTATGACGAAAAAACTATCTGCTTTTTCCTTTAATTGCTCAATTACCCCTGCATCTAAAAGAATTACCCTGTCCAATGTCCACCTTCTACACTCCTCTGCTTGATAGTACTTTAAAGATAGTGCTACGGCCGAATGGTCTGATATTATTGCCGGGACATGGGTCACCTCAATCACTTCTCCACATAGCTCCTGATCAACTAAGAAATAATCAATACAAGAATGGTGTCTATATTTTTTTACTATAAAAAGTACATTCTCCCGTATCTTTCTTTGTAATGCACCATATATCTACTAAATTGAATTCTCTCATTATGCTTTTTAGTCTAGAGAAGGTTTTCGGCGGGCTATTATATTTAGCTTTAGACGTCCTATCTAATTCTTTATTTAGAACCAAATTAAAATCTTCTCCCAGTACAATAGGGCTGTTGTCTCCAGTAGACAAGACTCAAGTTTTTCTAACGAATCTGGGTTATCGTTGTTTTATTATTGTCGTAATAAACTGCGCATACCAGGGGCCTACCGTGGACTAAAAAGGTTGCCACTAACCACCTTCCCGACTGATCTGTCTCATATTTAAGTAATCTTACTTTTTTATTAGTTTTAACAATTATGGCAACTCCCCTGGAATTCCCACTCTGGTCCGAACATAGTACCTCCTGTATCCATCTGAATTTCCCAAAGCACTGCTTACATTCTATTCTTTCTAGATGGGTTTCCTATAATAATATTATTTGGGTCACGCTATCTTTACAAAATTCACTGACCCGTGACACTTTTTTCCTAGATCTTAGTCCATTCATGTTCCAGGTTAATATATTAACTATTTGTATTGTAGTCATCCCCCTGAATAAAATAGGTCCTGAATCCCCTCTACCTCAACAACCCCATCTGGTTCTTTCCGAGCAAAGAACTTGAAAACTACAATAATGAGGATTCATTTTTTGTTTTTTTCTCCCACTGCACCCCACACCAAGTGACCCTTACCCCCCTCCCCCTGGAGGAGGCATCAAAACAAAAGAGAAATAGTGAAGAGCAAAATTAAATATCACACTGCAACTCGTATTGTTAACTCTTTTAACCAACGTTCAATAACTCATTTATCCATCAGTTGTATAAATGCATCAACTTCGTCTGGGTCACTAATCTGCATTTTATTCAGCCGCATTATTTTTAACGTAGCTGGAAATTTTTGTTGCACCTGTGCTCCCTTTTGTCTAAGCTCCGTCATCCTCATACCTAACTCTCACTGTCTCTGGGCTGTCCTCTTACTTAAATCGGATCTTATCTGGTAAATAAAACCTTCATGTTTCAGAGAACCCTCTTTTAATGCCTTTCCTGATATCAGCTCTTTCAAAGTGAAATTCAGAAAGTTGATCAGAATTTTTCTTGGGGTTTTCCTCTCTGGTTTTAGCCTAAAGGGATCCTGGTGCACCCTCTGTATCTCGTTTTCCCACTCACTATCCGATCTGTCAGGTAAGATCTCTCTTAATAGAGTACAAATGAAGGATTTAACATCCCCCTTCTCTGCCCCCTCTGGGATTTTTAAGAACCTCAGGTTATTACGACGTAATTGTGTTTCAAGCCTTTCTAAGTCGTCTTCCAGTACTCTATTCTGTTTACTTAAACATTCCATCTCTTTTGAGTTTTCCGAGACCGTTACTGACAGGGTTTTTACTTCCCCCTCTAGAGTACAGGTGCGACTTACAATATCATCAATTTTCTCCTCTAAAGCTTCACATTTGTCATGGATCCTCCGCAGACTCAGAAACTATTTTTCCATAGATTTTTCGCCATCCTCCCCCCCTCTTTGGTCAACAGTGCGCTTCTCACCGTTCTCCCTTTGATTAGAAGATTCTATCCCTCTATACGGGGATTCTAAATTTGTCTGTGCCATACTGGTAGGGCAAGTGCTAGTACCCGAGTTAGAACTAATGTTGGGGCTATTATTCAGGCTAGAAGGTGTGCTGGATACACCAAAATCAGGATTTAAATCAAGATTTGAATCAGCAACAGCACTAGCTGACACCTTATCCTTTCCAGTCTCTTGCCCTTGATCATTGGGAAGCAATCCAGCTAAAGCCGAGAATCTGTTCTGTACGGGAAGAGGGACGGGGTTTGTTTGCATCAGAGTTTTCTTTCCCTTAGTTTGTGCAGTTGTTATGTGTTCCATAATTTTAAAGTATGACTTTAAGGGGGCTGGTTTTACCGGAGCTCGTGCCTCCTTCTGCCCGCTGCGCCGGGGTTTTCCTATGCCTTTTGGAATTTTCTTCTTTCTTGGGGATACTGGAGCTACAACTATGACCTCCTTTGGTGGCTGTTCCCAAGTTACCCCTCCTTTACCGCCTTTATCTTTCTTTCTCCCATCCGGAAGTGATCTTAACTGGTATCGACATCTCGCTTGCCCCTTCGATAAACATTGTGCAGGTTCACTTGCGGGGACTAATATAGTGGGGTTGGTTTCCTCTCTTATATTCTTTTCAATATCAACGGAAAGAACAGTTCCTACCCCTTGTGGCAGAAATCGTGACCAAATTCGATGGCCATATTAAGGGGCTTTTCCGTCTGTTTCTGCACACTCAGAGCTTCCCGCGGCACCTGTATATTCTTTGCTCTCACCCCACTATAACCCTTAATTTGCCGCTGTTGGAAAATTGCATGCGCAGCTTGTGTATTCTGGGGTACTGGGATATACTTAGCTTTGTCTCTGCTACCTCCTCTGCTTTCAGCCGACACCGCGGCACCTTTTTCCTCGCGCCAAGGTCCCGCTGTGCTTCTCCTATTGACCAGAAAGCCAATCGCCGAAGTTACCGCTCTATCCTTTCTTGGAAGCATGGCCGCCCATTGCCATACTCCGTAGCCTTTCCCCACCGCTGCCGCTAAACTCATAGAACCTGGAGCAGCGTACAAAAATCTAAGCTTTGTGTCTTTGTGTCTTTATAACTTCATATCTTCACGTCTTTGCCCGCCGCCATGTTTCCGCAGTGTGGTTAACAGAATCGAAGGCCACTGATAGGTGAAGTAGGATTAGGAGGCAGACCTTACCATCATCAAGAGATCTGTGTAAGTCATCAGTAATATTCAGAATTGCAGTTTCCGTACTGTATCCTTTCCTAAATCCAGAGTGGAAGGTGTTGTGTAGGTCAGACCTTTCAATGTGGCTATTGAGTTGTGAGAGCACACATTTCTGTGTTGTTTTAGTGACTCCTTCTTCAGAGATATTCTCAAACTTTGTCCATGTTGCATTGTTTTTCAGTTGTTTGGGATTGAGGTTGGAGTACAAGCACAGTTGCGAGTGGTTGTGGGGGGGGTGGTCGTCATTAGTTGGAGGTTCATCATTGATAGAGGGGTCATCATTGGTAACGGGTGAGGAGGTGGGGGTATCCAATGAGAGTTTGATGTTTGTTATCTTTTCAGAGAAGAAATGGGCGAATTAATGACAGAGCTTGACAGAGTCATTAGAAGAGGTTGGAGGGAAGTAGGAGGTTTGCTGTTTAATTATGTTGAACAGGTCAATAGGTTTGATTATAGAATGGTCAAGTTGGGCTTGAAAGAAGGAGGACTTTTCTCTGTAGATATTTTTTTTGTATATGGTAAATTGCATATATTGGGGGGCAGATTTACTATTCCAACTTCAATCCAGCTATCACTAGGGAAAGAGTATATATTGTGGTGTCAGATTTAACATTATCAATTCAGTCCAGCAAACATTGAGAATGTGCATATATTTGGCCTGGTCACAAATTTACTATTTTAAGTCCAGTTCAACTAACATAAGGTGATTTGCGTGTATGGGGATGGGATAGCTATTTATTTTAAGCTTAAAAAGCTTAATTTAATAATTAGACAAAAACAGCTGCGATAATAAAATGCATGTAACAAGAAAGGATGATACCAACATCAATAAATAATATTATATGAGATGAATAATATGAATATTGACATTATGAAACTAAAGCTTTTGTGAGTTTTATCATTAAACTGGAGGAAAAAAAATTAGGAAAATATAGGAAAATATAAATAGAAAGGAAGAGGAGCACCAGAGTAAGAGTGTGAAGACCAGGAATCAAAAAAGAAATACAAGTATAAGATATTAGTATTATTGTAAATAATATAACAATGCTGTGACCAGAGAAGTTCAAGGTGAGTCACAATTCTCAGCAATAACAGCAGATACACATAATTCCTTTTTGGAACCAGTATTCAAATAGGCAGTTTTTTTAAGCCAATATGCTTCTCTATTGACAACAATAATGGAGGATCCCACAAACGCTCATTCTAATCTATGACCCCCCCCAGAGGCAGCACAGACAAATACAGCAGACCCTCAAAAAACGCACCAACCTCACAGACCCAACACATTGGGAATGTCATTGACCACTACAGGCCCAAAAGGACAACCATCCTAAGCATCCTGACCATCATTGCCCACAGGCAGACGGCACTAACACAGCGGACAACCAACGTCCCACCTCAGACAAAGCTGCTGGCTGTGCTGCACCTGTTGGCTTCTGGTACCTCCCAACCAACTGCCGGCAGAGTCGGAGGAGTCTCACAGCCAGCCTAATCCAAGTTCATCACAACTGTCCTGGATGCCATCATCAGCTTGGTACCCCAGTATCTATACCCTCCTCCCCCACTGTGCAGGAACAGCTTTTGACCAAGCAAGGCGTCTACTCCATAGCTGGCTTCCCGCACGTGTCAGGGGGCAATTGACTGCACAGATTTCCTACCTGTGCCCTCTGGTGACACTGCACACAATTACCTCAAGGGAAAGCACACACATTCAATCAATGTGCAGGCAATAGTGGACCACCGGGTTATCGCCACTAACGTCTTCGCCAACTACCCAGGCAGTGTGCATCATTCCACTTCTTCTGACAGTCCATCATCAACCAGCTCTACCAGGATGGCACCCATGGAAATGCAATGCTCGTTGGTAACTACCAAATGAACACACAACACACCTCAACTTCACAATCATGAAACTCACAACACTCGGAATGCAAAGGTTCCAAACTCACATACAACAAGCCCAACAACATGCCCACCCACCAGACACAACAGCACAACTTACTGTGGCAACCTGGGCCAGCCATGTACATGAGCCATCAACTGCATGGCACATCAGCCACACAATAGCAGATTGTGGGGAGAGGCGGGAACCAGGCATGTGCGAAGGAGGCAAGTGACCCTTAAATGAGAAGGTACACAATGCCAAGTGTGGCGTGTATTGTGATGACCAGACTGCAGTATGCAGACCACACACATATCCAGGTCGACATACACCGCTGGTGTATGGAGTGTAGTGGACAGTGGACTCAACCACATCACCCCAGCCAGTGGGGAAGATCTCGAAAATGTAGGTTGTTATGTCCCCCCCTGTAAGCGTGAGTGGAGTGGGCTGGTCCGGCATATGCCAGGCCAGCTTAGGGGTGTGAATAAAAAGCACGTAGCTCTGGGCGGGGTTCTCTTCCGTCTCTGCCAGGGCTATGCCTTTCACCCCACCACGAGGCTGATGCCATCGTCGTGAGCGGAGTTGCCTGCGATCCTGTGTGCCTGCTGTACCCCAGGTCGCTGGTCCCAGAAACCGTCCTGCCTGCTCCTGCGTACCCAGGCCTCACTGCTCACCTGCTGACACCAGTGTGTGTCAAAGAAGGCCACGTGCCAGCGCAAGCTCCAAGCCCGAGGCCCGCGACCTTGGCAGCCTGCTCAGACCGTCACAGCCTCCTCGAGCAAGGCCCACAGTCCTCCTTTCTTGTTGATGTACTCCACCTGCATACACAGCGGACAAGTAGGTCACACATTTGGAACTGAATCTGGCAGAGAACATATTAATGGCTGATTTTATGTCACTATACTCCCTTTGATGTGGTGCCACCAAGTCTGTGTATGGCATTCCAACCACAAGTGTCCGTGGGCCCTCGCGGACTACTGCCCTCGGCACACACTGCGCTCGAGTATGTCACACATTTGGAACTGAGTCTTGATTTCAGCATGGCAGAGTTTATATCATTGCACGCAAGGAGAGGTGTAAGAAGAAAACGCTTTTCAGTCAGGAGGAAAAAAGGATCATCGTTACGGAGGTGTTCGAGCACTACCAACAACTGCCCTGGTGTCACTAACTCTGTGCTTCGCAAGCCAACGACACATGCTTGTGGGCCCCTGCTGACCGCTGCCCTCCACCTACATTGTGGTCCAGCAGGCCTTACACCAATCCAATCCAGTCCGTACCAGGCAGGACATGTCATCGTCGCTGACTGGACACCCGCTCAGCTCTGGTGCTTCTACCTCCGCCAACCACAAGTCATCCCACATTTCAACGTTGTGTGTTAGAGTTCCAGGAGAAGCTCGCTGAGCAGCAGTTTGCTTGCACTGACCGCTGCCTCGGGCCTACACTGTGGTCAAGTAGGTCACACTTTCAGAACTCAGTCTTGATTCATTAATGGCAGATTCGATATCATTGTAGAGGCCTCATCGCAGACTGCATCCACTTTCAGCTCCGGTGCCACTAAGTCTGTTCCCGACATCCATGGAAACTTTCTGGTTGAACTTTGGCTGTGACTGAGTCTATGGACTGGGGGTTGCCTTCATCATCATGTCGGTGATACTGACTTGGTGGCAAAAATTAGGATGTAGCATTCCTCTCCTCCATTTGCTGCTTCTGGACGGCTTCTGCCCTCTGCATCATGCCCTGGAGGACACCTTCCACTGTCCCCTGCAACCCATCACCACATTCACCTAGGACATCGATGAGGACCCGCTCAGCTTGCGTGGCCCCATCTCACTGCACCGCAAGTCACTGTCCTGTGGCGGTGTGCCTGTGCCGGCTGCAGTGCATTCGGGGCCACTAACTCTGTGCAGCTCAAGTCAAACACCCTGTCTGCTGAGATATTGGATGGCATCTGAGACGATGGTCTTAGGCCATCAACGCCATATGTCTGTGGCCCTGTGCTGTCCGCAGCCTCCAGCCTCAACTGCGGTCCACCAGGGCTCATACATCAAATCGAGTGCTGACCGGCCTGGATGTCGCATCACCACAGGAGGCACACACCACCACCACCAGGACCAGCTCCTAATGTCAAAAGCCAGATTCGAAAGTGTCTTACTGCCAGACTATCAGAGTTGCTCACACCTGTCGTGGATGCCATCATCTACCTGATACCCTGCTCAGCACTACAGGTGCCACTAACTCAGTGCACCACAGCTCATGGACACTTCTATTGGCTCATTGGGTGACCTCTGTACTTGCTCCGGCTACCACCAAGGATGCTCCACAGTTGTCTCTGTAATGCTGGTGTTTTCTGTGTCCATTTTAATAGTGTTCGCTGTTGTAGTTGTTGCCTGCACCAACGATTCCTTGCAGGCCGGCTTACACTCACCCCACACACATCCAGCACAGGTGTCACTGTACATGTGACCCTGCCAATAAAGGGGCCATGCACACGTACCCGTAGCCACATTACATTGTGCTGTGTACAGCAGATGCAACCATGTCCCCGCTGGCAGCGGGTAAGACCTTGAACATGTAGCTTTGTCGTCACCCAGTCAATACGTAAGAGGAGTGGACTGGGCCATCGTACGGATGTCTGGCATGGGTGTGTGAATGATAATTACAGGGCTCTGGGCGTGGTTCATTACAGGACATGTGCAAATGCATGTGTCTCTGTCGCAGTGTAGGTCTCCTTTGTGGGGTATAGGTGGTCCCTGCTGGGACTTAGACACCCATGTATGTGGTCTAGTTTGGCTTCCATGAGCTCTGACCCCACCGCTCCTGTTCGGCAAACTCCTTTTGGCATTCTGACACCTGCATTGGAATGCGATGTGTGCCTCGGTGGAGTGTTGGGAGCCAGTTGTGGTGGCGAGTGCTTCCTGCTGTTGTGGTCTGTGCAGGGGCTGGGGTCTCCTCTATGTAGCTTGACTGCCCTGCTCCTGAGGGTGGGTTGCCTAAGATGTCAATAGGCTGTTGTAGGGTGTCAGTGTCTGAGGTGTGGTGGTCCTCTCCGGCATCACTGATGAGTTGTCTGGTCTGCTCTGCTGGAGGTGTTGTTTGTCCCTCTGCAATGTGAAGGGGAGATGCATGTTGACATTGTGTTGACATGTATGTTGGCGCATTGTTCTTGTTTACATGCAGACTGTATGACAATGTACATTGTGACTGTTTGGGAGGTGGTAAAATTTCGAGGTGGGACAGTGGACATTTGGGCTACATGACGGATGTGAGCTTGTACACGTGCATTTCCATCTCACAGTTTCCTACTATGTTAGATGTGATTGGCCTGTTTCTGCGCATGGGCGGACCCAGTTGTGTCCTCTGTTCTGCAATGTTGGTGTTACACTTTGTACCACATTTTTGTGGGATGTGCTGTGATTGCTATGTGTGTGTGCTGCAGTGTGCCACGGGGATCAGGGACACGATCCAGGGTCATTGTGAGTGTGCAGTGTGCTACACATCGTTGTGCATGTGTGCCATTGTGCCCATCTCCCCCTGTCCCCCCAGTCCCTGGTCATTACTCACCCTGTTGATGTTGTGTCCGGTCCTATCGTGCTGTGTCCGTACTCCCGACTCCTTGCACCGTCTCCACACTGATGACTGTGGCCTCCATTTGCTCCAGCTCCTCCTGTGGTGCAGGACTCCCACCTCCTGTCGACGTTGCTGCTTTTCTCTTGGCAGCGGGTTTGTGCCTGGTTTGGCTTTTTACATCTTGCCAGCACCTCTTTGCCTCCTCCATTGTCCTCCTCGACACTCCGACTGCATACACGTATGTCAAATTGGCGTTCAGTTGATGGTAGTGTTCTGTCACCTCCGTGACGCTGATCTGGTTTTCCAGAGGACTGCACCCCGTCTTTTCTTGTCCACTTCTCCTTGCCCTTCCCCGACCCCGAGGTTCCGTGCAGGTGGTCAGAGGGGCTTGTGGAATTCGCGTTGGCCTCTGCACTCGGTCCTGGTGCATCCATGGTGCTACGCAGTTTCTTTTTACTCCCTTTTTTTTGTTGCTTTTAAAGTGCATTTTCCCGCATGACACGTGGGATTTGTAGGCCTGTGGCTGGTTTTTGCTGATTTTTGTATCGCGATTGGCGTCATCGCTACTATTTTCGTGTTTGTGTTTCGCATTTTTGCGGTATCGCATTGATTTTAGCATGGCCATTTGACGTGTTATTGTGGGACTATCGCATTGTGCCGCCGGCTTGAGAATACCACGTTAACACAGAGTTATTTTCCCATCATAGACTGCGATGTGAAGGGTTGCGTTAAGCTACTTTTGCAGTAGTTATCACACGTTCTTGAGAATATCCCCCATAGTCTATAATACACAAAAGAAAAGTCTGCTTAGTATTGGCTGTTATAGAGGTTTTATGAATTATTAGCCATAGTTTGTCCCATAAAGTAGGTGACCAGGTAAATTCGAAGTCCCTTTCCCATTGAAGTTCAATCTTAGATTTCAGTCTCCACAAAGGAGGAATAGAGAAACTTTATATATGAGGACGGCTCTAGGAAATAAGTTTAAAACCTTTAACAACCTGATTTGAGGAGGAGAAGAAACTGGAGGGCTACCAAAATAAACAAAGCAGATCTAATACTACTTTTAAGAGAAGGGAGAACATAGAGTGAAATGAGGTACAAAAATAAAAACATGACTGAAACTGAGGAAAGGAAATAGAATCACCATACTTAAAGAGGTCCGAAACCAATATAAAACCTCAGTCCCTCCAAGATTTCCAGTATAACGCTCTGTTACGATATTTAATAAACCTGCTTTACCACAGGGGCATCTGCAGAAAAGTCACGTTAGAAAAAGAGTTGGAAGGAGAGTATGATGATAACAAGGAAAAGGTATGTTTTAACACTAAGGCCCGATTATAATGTCAGGTGGATCGCCGCCAACAGAATGTTGGCGGCATTCCATCCGTTTTTAGGACCTGCAGTCCAACCACATCATAATGATGTGGGCAGATGGACCGACCAACGCCTCCGACAGGCTCAAGGAGCCCGTCGGAGCATCGGTTGGAGCGTAATCCCTACAATGGGGGTTGTGCCTGCAGAGGCACTGTTTTAGGGATTATGAGGCCCCTTTTACCTATGTCTTCACAAGGCAGTCCGACCGCCATATAAAAGCAGACTGAATGGGACTTTGGTGGCCACAGCAGGGCTCCCGTGGCCATCGGCTATGGGGCAGGGGGGCACATGTGGTGCCCGTTCAAACATCCATGCACCATGTGCCAGGCACCACATGGTGCATTGATGTTTCAAAACATGCCTTTTACAATTGTGACTTGTGCTGCAGCCCTTTTCCGGACTGCAGCACAAGTCGCAGTTGTAAAAGGCATGTTTCCAACCACCTTCATGGTGGCCGCATCGTAATAGGGTGGATAGAGCTTCCGACTTAATGTTGGGTGGGCTCCATCCCAATACAATGGCGGTCGGACGCTCGTCCGTCTGCCATCATAATGAGGTCCTGGGTGATTAACTATCAAGGGTTTAGAAGAAAAATACATAATTTCCAAAATAGACATGTAATATTTCTCAATGTGAAGCCATAAAGGGGAAAAAGAAGAAGTGCTCTGTTATAACCATAAAGAAGTTTTGTGAAAACAGAATACTTTGTGATATTGACGTTAAATAGAAAAGGGAACCACTCCCCCCAATTAGATTTTTTAAGCATGGACAAACACTATGAAAGTTTTCCCCTTCCATAAAAAGGTAGGAAGGAGTGTCCCAAGCTACCTGCAGAAGAAGCTAAGCTTCTATTGTCTGTTCAGAAATCTAATCTCTAAGGGTAAAGCCTTGCCTATTGTTCCCTGTTCCCCAATATCCATTTGGAAAGATACAGTGGTAGGTCCTTTTCCTATCTCATCTCCTCATGTTGGAACAATCTTCCATATCACATTCATTCTGGTACAGAACAGATCATGCCAAATTGTTAAAACTCCTGAAGTGAGTCAAGCTTCTTTATGTGAAGGAGGGGGATTCTTACTGGTATCTTGGAAATGGTATAGAGAATAATGGGTAAAATCATCAACTTAATGGCATCTAAACAACCCCACCACTATAAAAATAAAGGATTCCAACTCGAAAGCAAGGTTTCAGATTTAGGCAAAGCTTCTTTTAGATTAATGTGGACTGTCTCTGTAACGGAATTAGTAAACCAAAGGCCTAAATATTTGATTTGAGAAGAGGACCAAGTGAAGCCCGAAGATTCAAAAGATTGCCTAGTACAATGTTTATTTAAAGGAAGGACTTCAGTCTTATTAAAATAAAATATTATGTACAGAAACAGATTCGAAAAGGGAAAATCAGTCAATAGAGGTGATTATGCTATGTTAGGATTAGATACAAAAATCAGAATGTCAGCAGCATAAGCTACTTAAGAGAAAGAAGAGGTTCCAAAGCAAGAAGAAATAACAGAGGAGAAAGAGGAGAGCCTTGAAAGATACCTTCTTGGAGTAGGAAGTAGGGAGACACCATACCATTTACTGCCGTGGAAGCTCTGGGAGATTTATAGAATAAGCATGTAAGAGAAATAAATTGAGGACAAAATCCATGACAATGTAGAGCTGAAAGCATAAAATCCTAACCTAATCTATCAAAGGCTTTCTCAGCATCAATCTTGATTGCTGCTTACAAATAAGACAAAAGTGGAGCTTTACAAATGGTTCTTTCCCAATTAGCACAGGTAGAAAGTGGTCTAAGCGCAAGGCTAATATTTTTACTAAACTTTAGTAATAAGAAATAATGAGAGGGATGGGGCGATAATTTTTACAATGGGTAGGTTCTTTACCTTTTTTGTGTATGAGGCATATAGATGCCTCCTGAAATGCCTGTTGCAGAATAATATGCGTCAAAAAACTGGAATAACTGTAACACTTTTGATATTAAAAGATCAGAGAAATGATGGGAAAATTCAATTGATAACCATCGGGTCCAGGTGACTTAGCTTTCTTAAGGGTGGAAATAGTTTGGGTAAATTCTTGTAAGGAGATATCTGTTTCTAGAGGAGAGTAATCTATGTCTCCTGTCATAGGATTGCAATAACACCACAGATAATTAACAATAGCTTGTGGAGCCACAGCGTCTGATGTAGATAGAGACCTCTAAAATTGTTTGAATTCAGCAACGATTTCACTGTCTTTAAAAATGGAAGTCCCCCGAGTGTTGTGCAAATGATCTATCTTGGTTCGTTGTTTCTTAACCTTCAAATAATTAGCCAGAAGCTTTCGATCTTTATTGAAACCCCTAGAGTATAGAGCACTACTCTTGAGTAACATGGTGGAGGTAGTATTTACATAGATTTAATGAAATCATAATTTGGCTTTAACTAAATCATGCAAGATCACCTTATATTTAGATTAATAAAACTGCTGCTCTAGTGTCTTGAATCATAATTCCATCATTATTACACAAGCTTCAGTCCTACAAACTTTAGAGTTAGTGCATATCATTGGTGACTGGGGGAGGGACGGCAATTTTAATATTATAACTTTCGCTCTTTAATACTGGGTAAGTGACTATAATTTGTGAGTTGTGCATTTAATTACTATTTTAATTACTATTGTAACTGCAGCCCAACAAACATTGAACTTAGTGCATGCATTTATGAATTCAAACTCCTTTCTGACACACGTTTAAAAATGTAGAATAATTTCAAAACATAACAAAATTAATTAAAATATATTACTCACGAATTAAAGTGTTATAATGAATATAGATTAAATAGATTTTAATATAGTTTTTTTTATTGCTTTATTTGTTACCCTAAAATGTATAATTCCATGAAAAATTAAATTGAATCAAACATATCCATTATTCATTCAAATTATGTGTTAATTGATTTTTTGATGTAAGTGGTAACAAACAAATCAACATTTTAAAATATTAGCATTTTTTCAAAAACATAATTTGCCACCAAATTATTGCTCTAATTGCATTGATCCAGCTGATCCAGTGCTCACTGGAGACCTATTTGTGTTTGATCCAGAATGACTAGGTCATCTACATATTGTAGTATTTGAATTTTATGTGGCGATAGATGTTTGGTGGAATATTGTTAGCCTTTGCGATTTCAATCCTTAGATCTGCAGTGTAAAGGTTAAACAGGAAAGGGGCTAATACACAGTCTTCTTTAATATCTTTGCTTGTGCATACTTTTGGAGATGCCCTGTTCCCTTGGCTGTGTTTGACCTATACCTACGTGTTCGAGTAGAGTGAGATTATTTCTTTCAGTAGGAAGTAGATTATGTTGCAATTCACTGGTTTCTTCCTTAAAATGTAATACTCGGCACCGTAAAATGCTGCGGAGTAGTCCACAAAGCTTGCAGTTCTGGGAGCTTTGGTAGACCTGTTTGATCTATAAGCGCGATATGAGAGTGCGATTACATTGTCGATAGTTGAAGCACCTTGCTTAAATCCCGTCTGAAAATATATATTAGGTTAGCTTTTCCGCCCAAATTTTTAGTTCCTCCAGTAAAATGCTGGGATCAGAAAAATGCAGGAAGTGTTCACCTTCTGGAAATTCTGAAAACTTGGCACTTTGCTGGTTCATGCATAACTCAGTGCTGCACTACCTATCACAGAATTTCAATGAGAACTAACGAAGATGGTAGCAGTGCACTGGGTTTTATAGCCATACCTCAGGACCAAAGTAAAAGCCAAACCGTGGTTTCTAAAGTGGTCTTACAATCTCAAACATGGTGCATTTAGAAAGTCATCCTGAATCTGGATCATGGTATTATGGAAAGTTTCTTCTGTTTCATGTGATGTAGGTATGAAGAAGTGGATTATTAGTTGAAGTAGATGGTAGTCCTCTTCAAGAAATAATGGCACTATTCCTTAACTAAGTCCAGTTAGATCTAAATAATTTAAACCTGAGCTCAATCCTTGGTAGTTGTAGCTTAACCTGAGAGAAATGTGCAAAGCATTTATAAGTACCAGAACAGTTAAAAAGTAGAAAACACAACATAATAAAAATCCCACTTTGATTTATCAAAATAGCATACATTTTAACCCTCAAATAGACACAAAAATGAAATAAACGTTGATATAGAGAACTGTAGCTATGATTTTTCAAAGTGTTTCTAGCACCACTGGAATATAGTCACTCTAGACCGGGTCAAAGTTGAAAGGATAAGGCTGACGGGAATGGAGCACTTGTCAGATACAGTGACTAAGTTCGGTCCAGTGGAAAGTTGTTGACAGAGGCGTTACCAGGTTGAGGTGCCAGCAGGATCCGAAGAAGAGTATGTTGACGATGCCTTGCTGAAGCATGGGACCTATGTGGGAGCCTTGGCGTTGGTGGAAAGTTTAAGGCTCTCGACTTTGAAGGAGGAAAAACTCAGGCTGAAGTCTAAAGATCAGGCCCTGGAAGGTGCTGCAGCTGCTGGTGGGTTGCTGACTTGCATTGGTCCCCAGTGAAGTTCTCTATGTTTGGACTTAGAAACCTTTTTGGAAATTAGGAAACTTACAGCAGGGTAAACCAGTAAATTGATTTCTGCTGCAGTTCGAGAGCGGAGTCTGTAGCTTGGCGGCAATCCTGTGACAGTCTCTGGTACTTTCAGCAAAAATCTCTGAAAAAGTTTCTACGTTCCAGCTTATAGGCTGAGGCAGGGAGTGCACTCTGACACTTGATGAACAAAACTCACTCCAGGGGAAGCCGCCAGCAGAGTCTACGGCAAGTTCTTTTGGAACTTGCCAACAGGCTCTACCGGAAGATGGGCTTCTTGCAGCTTTTGTGATCCTGTAACATATCAGGAGGCTTGCCAACTAGCCCTTGGAGTCTATTGTTCTGTCTTGGTTTTAAGTGGGAGTATGTCCAGCACTTGGAGTTTCTCTCCACTGGTTACAGTAAGTGTAGTCCTTTTTCTGAAGTCCAAAGGGTTCAGTAGGTGCAGTCTTTCTTCTGTCTTCCTTAGGTCTAGCAGTGTTCTGAAGAAAGTATCCAGGGGGGCCACTTTTATGCCTGGATCTAGTTTGTGGGAGGGAGAATCGCCATACCTACTTTGACATCATTTTCTGTGGGTTTGGCCCTAAGCAGTCCCTCTGTGCCCTGTGCTGCCAAAATCCAACATGGTATCACATTTCTTTCCCTGATCAGAGCTCTGGGCACACCCCTAGGTGTGGCTAGTAAAATGAGGTTATCCCCTAGCAAACGATTTCTGGAACAGATTATACCCTCCACTGGTATTAATGCCACTCTGGCTACTTGGAAAGTGCTAGTGGTAGATCTAGGTGTGAGCTGCGTATGCATTTGAGAGGAGATGATATCCCTTTGAAACATGTGCATTTAGTGGCAACATCCTCCAGGTCAAGCTTCCAGTAGGTGAAACCTTCTCTCAGCCTAGGCCCTTTTAGTCTCTCTCCTGGGAGCCATGCATTCTACCTGGCAGGCTGCTAAGTGACAGTTGGGGATTAACTCTGAAAAGGCAACTAGAGGCTTTACGCAGGAAAATACCAACTTTTTTCTAAAAGTAACATTTTCTAAACAGTAACTTAAAATCAGATTGCGTTTTAAATTCCTATTAAATTGAGTCCATGAACCACACTTCTAACTATTCTCAAATTGAAGTTATGCATGTGTTATAATGTCACCCAGTGCTTTTCTATGGGAGAACCAGCCTTGCCACAGTGAAAAATGACTTTGAAGATTTTTCACAGCCAGGACATGTAAAATGTAAGAACACATGTCCCACCATTGAAGTACCATGCACACTGCCCTGTGGGCATTTAGAACCTACCTTAGGGGTGATCTAACAGTATTAAATAGGACTTACAAAAGTTTTATTTTGCTTTGTAGAATCAGCAGTTTTAAAACTCCACACTCAGGTAGCAGGGGGAGGCATGAAGAAATGCTTTGTTATGTCACTTTAGTGGTGGCACAATAGGTCCTGCAGTTTACTAGTGGCATTTAACTTACTGGTGTTGGGTACACTGAGTACCATATTCCAGGGACTTAGAGGTGAGCTAAATATGCAAATCATGGATTAGTCCATTCTAAATGTTTTTAGAGGTTAGAACAGGCCCAGTCAACTGATCTGGGTTTAATCCATCATCATTCTTTAGCTCACTCCGCCACCGCAGTTCAGACATGGCCATATGCAAATCAGTCTGACCCTGTGCCTCATGGGAACAGTCCAGCCCGAACTGCCAAGCCATGTCTTCCCTGGACTGGAAACAAGCATCCTGGGACCGGTTTCTGGCTAATCATGTACCAAGGTCAGCAGCTCTGGCCGTAATGCCACATCCACCATTATAACCAAAATTTCATGCTACTCACTCTTGCTATTCTGAACACATTCTTTGCCTCAATGTTTTCCTGGACCAATTGACATAACCCCAGGGACACATTTCAAGCACGTCTCTCATGCAGACCCTGACCATAATCCCATCTGGCTCAAAGTAAAAGCACTATAATGCTACACCAGCTAAAATGCTAATTTAAAAAAACACAACATAATATATGCATATTCCAGTATACGGAGCTGTAGTGCCTTAAGCCAGTATATCCACATTTGCTCAAGTATAAACCAGGCTCATGCTTTGCCCTTTATGTTCTGTGCAGAATCCTTATGCAGCTTTATCAACTAGTGTAGAATATCGTGTGGCTACTTTCACATTATACACTTTTATAGATAGAAAAACAGAGATGACAACAGCATTCTTTAATGCATGGCAGCAATTTTTCCAGTTGGTTGCCCATGTTCAAACAAAATAAAAATTATATAATTGAATAGGTACTATTTGGCATATTTAAAGTATATAACTAAAAGAAACCTTTTTAAAAAATAAAAAAAATAAGATTCTTTTTGGTCCAGACCCTTAAGGTATGTTTACCAGATAATGGTTCAGCACTCAAAATCAGATTTTAGTACTAACATGTAGTTTAGCATATATAAAAAGAAATGCATAGTTTTCAGTATCATGCATTATCCTTTAGCATTATCGTTGAGTCACAATAGACATATGTTAGATTGGTTTCTTCATTCAGTCAGTCAGTCAATTAGTCTTTATTCGATTCACATCATAAAAGACATAATACACATATTAAAAAGACAATTCATATATAAAAAAATACAAATTACAATACACAATAAAACTTCTAAAATCTTGGGACATAAAAATGTAAATTGATAAAAAAGGTAATCACAACATGATAAAACATAATGTGAGACACGCCATTTGATATCATAATCCAGATACAATACTTATTGGTAGCGGCAAGGTCTTAAAACACAAATCAAGATTTAAGTTTCCGTGCCCTAAGAACCCATGCCCAACTAATAAATTTGGCAACGCCTATTACTATGGGTTTTCATGTGTCGGTTTTCAGGATCCTTCCAGCGACCTGTGCAGAACGAGTGTTCATTAATCTGCAGACGGGTCGAAGCCAAACACGTCGAGGGAGTAAGTAGGTTGGGCAACAAAAGAGAAAATGATCCAAGGATTCAGTCATATCTACACAAAAGGGTCACTTGTCACTACCAAGAGGACTCCAACTTTTGGTGAGGCCTCGCAGTAGTAGGGCACCCACTCTAAACTGGTGATACAATTTGCGGTCAAAGTGCTTCAGAATGGTATCCCAGTAGCTTTCATAGACAGACTCATCCTTTAAAAGTAAAAATGAAGCAGTCATTGAAGACCCTATAGAGGAAACAAATCTCTTGTTCTTAATAAAATCCCAATAGGCTTCCTTTAGGGCATTTTTCGATGGGAATGCCGCAGTGTCAGGGTGGGTCCATAAGTCACCCAACCCAAGATCTATCAACAGGGATTTAATACCAGACAACCAAGGAATCCTATGCGAACCCACCAGCCCTTTAACCTCCAAAAGGGCATTAGCATAGATTGATAATTCAGGTGTGGTCCACAAACGGCGCCAAAACGCCAGGGATCTGTACCCTGCCAAGTCCTCAATAGGCTGGATTCCCAGATCATATAGTAGGGGGATCCGCGGAGTGGATTGTGGAAGACCAATGGCTGACCGCAGAAATTTGTTCTGGGCTGTCGTCAGCTTAGATAGGTTACTGAAACCCCAAATCTCAGCGCCGTATAAGATGGCAGGCAGAATCTTAGAGCCATAGATCTTCATTAGGTGAGCCATGGGTTTGGTGAGTGAATGTTTATGCTCTTTCAGCAGGGCTCCACCTAATTGGGCATGTTTAAGGGCGAGAAGATCTAGCTGATGAGACCAGCTGCATGTCTCGCTAAAAGTAACCCCCAAATAAGAAAACACGGCCGTTGGATCCAGACTGACTCCATCCAGCGCCTTAATATGTCGAGATCCTCGGAAAACCATAAACTTGGTTTTCCCAACGTTAATTTCCAACTCATGTTCGCGACAAAAGATCTCAAAGCGAGACATTCAATACATCTTTATTCCTCTTTTTTTGTTTAAAACCACAACAGCAAACAGTAGCCAATGCGTTTCGCCCAACAAGGACTTTTTCAGGGCTACAAAATATGTAAACAAACAGAATTTTACTTACAATATATACAAATAAAAGCATTTCCTAATTACAATATACAGAAAAACAGACATTATACCAAATAACAAAAGACTAAGTACATTTCCAAAATGTAATACAAGTGATATTTAGAACTCATTACTCAACGATAATGATCTCAAGTGAAGAGTAGACATCTTAAACACTGTTACTCTTATGAACATAGGGAAATGAATGGCGCGTATTATAGACATTGTATGTACAACTTTAGTATTAAACTGTATAAAAACATCATCTTGAACAGAAACAAGGATCATTAAGTGGTAACAAAATACATATGAAGAGTCATATAAAAAACATCAGTCATGCACCTAGTGCAATATGACATTTTCAACTATAGGAATATGTGCCTCCATATGTCAACTGACGTACCTCAGATCATAAATAAGCATTAGTAGTCCTTCATGATCCAGTGAATTTAAAAGTGTGAATATCAATAGTAGCTTTTCAAAGTTGAAAATTCCTGTAAAGAATCAAAAGAAGCCGAATTTTATAATTTTATAGCCCAACTCATCAATGATTTGACGGTGACATAGAGAGTTTTTGGCTAAGATAGTATATACATACAAGCAATAGCAATAATGTTGTGAAATTATAGGTCTGTATAGTCACGAAACTCGTTTCACTGAAAATATAGACCCACTCTTATTGTTGTAGCTCATCGTTTCTATTATTTGATTATAAAGATCAAAGAATTTTTTATAAATAACAACACTTTTTGGTAAAAGGGTCTCAGAGTGATCTGATGTTGTAAGCACTGTGGCACCCTAACTGTGATGTAAAAGAGGTATAAAAAAGCGCAGGGCAAAATAGCACAAGCTTAACTGCCAAGGATACAGAACACTTGGTAATTGGGACATTGCATGTAGATAAATAAGTGTTATCATGATATCGAGATCATTACTTATATCGCTCAATTATATCTAAAGCCTATCCTTGACATGGACATCTTCGAGTGACTACAATAGTGCCAATAACATGGTATTGATTAAGTAGTGAGATGCAATTACGGTGCTTAATACCTAATCTCCTGAAATTTGAATTTAACAAAAGATGTTTTGTAAAATGGTCTCAGAAAGTCCTAACAGTATATGTACCGTAGTACCTTAACTGTGTTGTTGATAAGATATCAGAAACACAGGGCAACCTGGTACATGGCTTTACTTTACAAGGATATAGAACATCTAACAATGGAGACATTTTATATGGACACTCGTACAGTCAAATGTTCTCACAATAATTGAACCATCATTTATAACCCACTATATTGCCTAAAGCCTGTCCTTGATATGGAAGGCGCAATCTTTAAATGGCTACAATAGTGCCAATAACGTTATATAAAAAATTCTAAAAACCTATTTTGCCCAAAAACGAAACCACAATATAAGGAAAAGTGCCTTTATAAAACAGGCCATATTGGGTGTAAATGCCATATTGTGATCGCTAATAATGAGATTAGGGAGTAGCTGAGAGAATCAGCACATACTCTTTGAGCGACATCTTGGAGTGTCAATGGGGATATAGCTCACAATGGGTCATAATGAACTTGTTCCATCTCAGAATGCCAAAAGCAATGAGCAATCATTAGAAATGAATATCTATGTATATCACACAGGATTCTTACCAATAGGTCATATTAAGGGTGGATGTCATACAGATTATATATCAACATCAAGGTCAAAAGAAGACCGAATGTATTGGAGTGATTAAATTGAGCACCATCTTAAAACGGCTACTAAGGAAAGAACCGAATGTATAGGAGTGAACATATCAAGCGCCATATTAGACCGGCTTAAAAAATGCAGCTGCCACTATGAAAACATCGAGGGCCATCTTGAAACGGCTACGAAGGAAAAAACAGAATATATAGGAGTGAACATATCGAGCGCCATCTTAGAGCGGCTTCAAAAAAATGCAGCTGACAATGGACCTAATGAGTTTATTACAACTAGGAAAACAAAGAAAAAAAAGAGCACGCTGTCCCAGGACACTGCCCCTGTCCATTGAAACACTTAATTATGTGAGTTTCCATCTATATATGTCACTCAAATTTCTTACCAATAGATTATATTGAAGGTGGATGCCGTATAGAAATTGATCAACATCAAGATTAGGGAAAACCAAATGTATTGGAGTGAATACATCGAATGCCATCTCAGAATGGTTACAAAGGGAAAGCCAAATGTATCAGAGTGAGTACATCAAGCACCATCTTAGACCAGATATGAAGATTCAGGCTACAATAAATCTAATGAATTTGTTGTAGCTAAGTGTACCGTTGAACAAGAGCCCGCTATCCCAGAACACTGCCCCTGTACATTGTACAACTTAAGGTATGTTTGTTTGGCAGATTTATGAGTAAATAGCTTCTGAAACTTCGATTTGTTGTTCATAACAGGCTTTACATGTAGCATCCTATGAGTCAATACAACTGTTAACTAACCCAAGATAAAATCTAGTTTGAGGGCACTGGCTACAGGTCCCTTATCAGCCATGCAAAAGACAGACTTGTGAGTTGGAGTAACCCCACAAAACAAAGAAGGATTGAATTTGCTTACATTATGTTATACAGAGTTGTAGAGCGGACTACCACCCAGGAGGGTAACCTGGCATTGAGTAGGTGTGAGTCTAGCTTAACCTAGGGTCCAGTGGTACTACTCGAAAAGCCAGGTCTTTGGCATTCTGCTGAATTCAAAAAGTGAGGGGGAGATTTTTATGTGTAGTGGCAGAACATTCCACACTTTATGAGCGATGTAGGAGAAGGCTCGACCACCAGATCTGGTTTTCAATATGATTGGGATGTGTGCAAGTAGGAGTCTGGACAAGCAAATGTGTCTGCGAGGTTTGTGAAAGCAAATGCTATTGTTGTTGTTATATAGTGCCTTGAAATTGCGGGTTAGGAGTTTGAAATGTGCTCATTGGTGTATGGGTAGCTAGGGAAGCTCCTTCTGGTCTCACTTGATATAAGTACCGCATGGGAGGCTGAGGGTAATTCTGGCTGTCAAGTTCTGAATGGTCTGCAACCTTCTAGTGAGCTTTTTGTTGATCCCGGCATAGACGGTATTCCTGTAGTCCAGCTTTCATTTCACAAGGGTGTGCATTGTGGTTTTCCGGGTGCTAATTGAAAGTCATTTGTAAATCTTTTGCAGTCAGACTGGTGTAGGTCATGTCAAGTTTGCGGTTGATGACAATCCTGAAGCTCTTGCTGTTGGTTGTGGGGGTGGGTGTCAGTCCTACCTTTGTTGGAAAACAGGTAGAGTCCCACAGTGAAGTGAAGATCCCTGTTTCAGTATTCTTGGTGTTCTGTTTCAGACAATTCATCTTCTTCCATTTTACTTGATCCAGGTGCTGGTTGTCTTGTCCTTGAGGGAGAGAATGAGCTGTGTGTTGTTGGCATTGGAGAAGACGTTGATGTTCTGATAGCAGAATATTTTGGCAAGAGGGACCATGTATGCGTCGAATACTCAGTCTATGGGAGGATACTTGCTCACCAGCTGGATGAGTAGTCCACTGCAACAAGGATCTCAGAAAAATATCAGCTGCAGAAACAAATGACTGATGACACATCCACAGCCATCAAACACCTCTCTTTATGATTGGGTGAAGAAATGCTTGCAAAGTAGACTGTTGTAGAGCTTAAAATCAATATCTGTCATGCAGCCAAATTAATCTGACAAAACTCTGGCACTTCAAACAGAACCATTTTGTAGTTGTTTTTTTCCCTACAAAGATCTCCCCCTGCTGAAGGGTGTAAATCAGAGTAGCAAAAGACACCTGCTGTATCTTCTTGAGTCAATGGTGTCAGTAGAGACATATAATCATTTTGCCTTCATTAAATCCTAGGATCTGTTAGTAAGTTAAGCCTGACTGAGAAGCCTGACCCCATCAGAGTAGAGAAGGCAAGCAGTGATTCCAGGAATCATAATGATTTTCAGCGTCACAAAGCTCAGTTGCATATTTATGAGGAAGTGGCGGATTGAAGCATTAGCCACCTTGGCTTAATGCCACTTCCGAAACGCAGTGCTGCACCATATTTACAAGCCCTGCGTTTCCCCCTGTGCTGGTGCTAATTTTAGCTGCCTAGTGCTAACACAGACACGCTTGCACCATAGTGCCTGTGATGTAGGGAAAGATTGTTTATGTGCAGGAAGGTGTCTCTTCCTGCATATAAACAATCTGAAAAGGCATTTTGAAACCTCTATGTGTGCTGCATAAAGCAAAACATCATTTTTTTAAAAATTGATTGTTTATGTGCAGGAAGGACACAAGTCCCTCTGTTGCTCTAAGATGAGGGTAGTGGAGAGGCCGATATCTTCCACTGACCTATCCTGCTCCTTGGAAGAAAGGAGGTCAGGAAGAGGTTATCAACCGTAGCCAGGAGCATGGTTACCTTGGACCTCTTAAAGTGGGGTTTGAGACAATTGACATGTCAACCCCTTAATAAGTTCCAAGGGAACCTGAGTAGGGGTGAGCAGAATTTGTGCGTTTGATTCTGCAGAATAACTCCATATTACATACAAATCCCAATAGATTCTGCAGAATTCTGCAAAGGGATGATGTGGGTATTTTGTGCTATTTTTTTTACCTCAAAATGCACCCTTGCATCCAAAAACAGATACAATTATGTATTTTGCCTAAGACAATAGCATGTATGTAAGGGCGTCCTATGGTAATTTTGTGGTTTATAAATGTAGAAGGACTGATCATGATGAGAAGAGGGAACAGTCTCTCTAAGTAAATTTACCAAATTTCTTCGATTCTGCCAGTGGAACCAAAAATTATAACCAGGACTAGTCTTGAGGTCCACCAGGTAGGTGACATTACTCTTGCATTGTTTCACTTCATAGGGCCCAGACAAGCAGTTTTGCAGGGCTGTGGGCTTCACAGGCTCCATCACCCACACTTTTTGGCCCGGCTGAAGGTCAACCAGAGTGGCTTTCTGGTCATACCACCATTTCTTAACCTCCTCACCGGCTTCAAGATTCTCTTTAGCCTTCTTCCAGAAGCACTTCATCTGTGTACAAAAAGCCAGGATATAGATGATCACATACTGAGGGTCTTTCCTGGAAGCTTGCTCCTAACCCTCATTTACCAGGCTGAGAGTACATTGTTCAGAGTGGCTGTACAGAAGCTCAAAGTGGCAGAATCTAACTCCCTTGTGAAGTACCTTCATGTATGCAGCCAACAGGCATGGTAATATGACGTCCCACTTCTGCCTCAACTGCCCTGATAGGCACATGAACATGCCATTCAGGGTCTTGTTTAACCTTTCAAAATGCTCATTCAGTTGGGGGTGGTAGGGGGTGGAAATCATATAGGCTACCCTACACCCTTCCACATAGACTTCATGTATGCAGACATGATGTTGGTACCCCGATCAGATATTACCTGCTTGATGTACCCCAATCCAGTGAATATCGTCGTCAGTGCCCTTGCCACTGTGGGCAAAGTCACTGTCTTCAGAGGAATAGCCTCCGGGTACCGGTTGGCATGGCACACCAAGACCAGAATGAACCTGTTGCCCAGGGCTATCTTGGGGCCCAGAGGCCCAAAAATGTTAATGCCAACCCTTTTTTTATGTGAATAATTGTTATTCTTTTTATACTTAGCACATCATACAGCTGTGATTATGATATAGTAAGTGTAAATAATTGTACATGCCCATTCGTAATTTTGTGTCCACTAGGTGGGTGGAGCAAATGCTATGTATGACATTACCATCCAGCAATGACAACAATAATTCACTTCAGAGATTAACAGCTTATGATACTGTACAAAGCAATGTCCAAACATAACATAAAGGAAATGAACTATTAAAATTAATACTACTGCCTTAATGTGTCTGTCCTATAAGTATCACAAGTATGGTCCCGCTGTGTATGTCGGCTATGCAGAGTGTAAGCTATCAAAGTCCTGCTGTTGTAGATGCCACTATATAAGCAGCATGATGAAGGGGTTATGCAAAGTGGTTGTTGCTTTGTGTGTGGGTGTATGTGATTGGAGAGGGAGGGGGGACTATAATGTGTGAGTGCCCCTCCCACATGTATATGTAATGCCTAGTATAAAGTGCGCCCCCTGAATTGGAATTGTGAGTCCCGTTAAAACTGACAATACATCAGAGACCTCCCCCCAGTATATTATAATGCGGGGGCAAGACCAGACCATGTGTAGGAAGTCCGCACCCTCGACCCGACACCTGGGACAAATGTCCGTGGGGGTGAGATACATACGCGCCAGTCTATGCAGAGCTAAGTACATGTGGTGTAAGTAATTAAATTACGTGAATTTCAGACGAGCATTTGTTGAAATGGCTTTGTGGTTTCCAATGCACTGTTGCCATTGCTTATCAGTGATGACAGTAGAGAGTGCCGCTGTCCAGTATTCTCATAGGGGGTCAGTGAAAGAGCTGTGTCCATTCTCAGCGAGTTGTATATAGCCGTGATAGCTTTCCTGCCTGCTCCATGTGTCAGAAGTGTCTGCAGGGCTTCAGAAGTCGGTGGAGTCACACTTATGTCCCCCCAGGTTTGCCTTGCTCACTGCGTAAGTGTTGCATAGAGAAGAAACGTGCCGGGTGCCACTCCGTAATCGTCTCTCATTGTGTCAAAATCGCACAAAGCAGAGTCGACAAATAAATCTCCCCACGTGGTCAGTCCAGCTGCCTGCCAGTCAGCCAGTTCCGGGCACTGCAGATGAGTGCAGGTACCTGGAACCGTCTCAATGGGAAGCTCTGGGGCATATAGGGGAGGGTAGCGCCTGGATGCCACATAATGTAGCCAGATGCTACGAGCCGCCCGTAGCAAAGTGCAGCCTTCTGTCCTTTGAAGCTGAGTTCGAGTGCCCGAGAGCCACTCAATCAGATCTGACCTTGATAGCGTCATTGCCCAGGGATCAAGTTCAGTTAGGTTCTTCTTAGCGAGCCAGCGCATGGACCATTGGAGCTGAGCAGCTGCATAATATAACTCGTAATTTGACACACCCAGTCCTCCCTCAGATATAGTTAGATAGAGCTTTGGGAGCGCTATCCTCGCCCTGGAATTGCCCCATATCAATGACACCAACAAAGAACGTAAATCGTAAAACAGTTTCGGAGGCGGTCTATAGGGGAGAGCGGCAAAGTCATATAGGAGCCTAGGGAGGAGGAGCATTTTGGATATAGTTATCCGACCCATAGGAGATAATGGAAGGGTGGTCCAGAACGAGAGAGATGCTCTGGCACTAGTGAGAGCCTTCCCCAGATTACCATCCAACAGATCAGATGGAGAGTGAAACACCTGAACACCCAAAATGTATCATATGCTCTGGTAAGTGTGGCATGGGGTTGTCGTTGCCTATGTGCAAGTCGGATGGGTGACATCTGGAGTAGGACAGATGTGTCCTAGTTGGCCCTCAAGCCCAACATCTGTGCATAGGTGTCTAAGAGCTCAACTAGGCCCCGGAGCGCCCCATCCTGATTGGACAAATAGATCAGTGCATCGTCTGCGTAAAGGGACACTATGTGCCACTTTGTGTGCACACAGAAGCCCCATTCTATAACACGACTGCGAAGCACACATGCCAGGGGATCCATGGAAAAGGCAAACAGAATGGGTGAGAGTGGGCAGCCTTGTCTGGTGCTGCGCTCAATATCAAAGGGTGGCGAGATGACGGGCCTGTCTTCACGTGGGCACTCGGGTTGGTATATAATATCTTCACCCACCGTAGGAATTTGGGGCCTATGCCGAATCAGACCGGTACCGCCTGCAAGTAGTCCCACCCCAAGTTGTCAAAGGACTTTTCTATATCTAGGGCCGCTATCCAGTGTTGCTCAGGCACCATTTGGGCCCTCTCTAGGAGTTTGAACAGGCACCAGAGGTTCAAACCCGTGCTCCTGCCCAGGACAAACCCATTCTGGTCCGTATGGACCAATAATGGAGCAGCCTCAAGCAGCCTATTGGCCAGCATTTCACCCAGAATCTTATAGTCTGACGTAAGGAGGGACAAAGGTCGGTATGAGCTAATGAGGAGAGGGTCTCGGCCGGGTTTTGGGAGGACCACTAAGACAGCCTCGCGGAAAGAGGGGGGCAGTATGCCTTTGTCAAAGGATTCTTGGCATATGGTGAGCAACTGTGGAGCCAACTGGGCTGAGTAAGTAGCATAGGATTCCGCGGGCCAACCGTCCATTCCAGGGGTTTTGCCTCTGGCTAATTGTCCGATAGTGTCCCAAATTTTGGTCACTGTAAATGGAGCCTCCAATATAGTGTACTGATCCCACGTCACTTGTGCGAGGACCGCCTGTTCTAAAAAGAGGTGTATTGCCTGAGAGTGGCCCATGGCTGGAGCCTTGTATAGGGACACATAGTAATTATCGAAGGAAACATTGATCTGTTCTTGTGTATTGACTAGGGTGCCGTCCAGAGAATAGATTGCAGTGATAGGTGGTTACGTAAGATTACTCCTCAACAACCAAGCAAGCATCTTGCCTGCTTTATCACCTTCCGCTTGCCGTCTCGCAGAGTACTGTTTATAATCTAAAGCACAAAATATATCCAGTGATTCCTTATGTGCTATTCTAGTTTTAGAAAGCGCTGGTAATATGTGGGGGTCTGAAGGGGCCATGCGCTCTTGGTGTAGCATTTCAGCCTCTAGCCCTTGAATTTCCCTGGTTAATGTCATAAAAGCACCGTACACCACCTGTATGACCTGCCCACGAAGGATGACCTTCAGGGCATCCCATTGCATGTGTGGCTGTCCCTTCATTTATCTGGAAGTATGTGGTTATGGATTGCGAGATAGTAGCACTCAAAGCTGGGTCTCGAAGTGCTTCCAAAGGGAGTCGCCATGTCGGCACGCTGGGCCTTGACGTGCGCCAAGACAGTTGAATCTGCAGGGGACTGTTGTCCAAGGTCGCACAAGCTAAATATTCAGCACTCTCGACATGTGCCAGCGCTGTTTCCGTGCAATAAATGGCGTCTATACGCATATACAGATTGTGGAGAGTGGAATTGGGTGAGTATACCCGAGCTATAGGATGTTTTGCGCACCACCCATCAAACAGTTGCATCCGCGAGGCCCAAGCAGTCATAGTATGTGCAAGTCCAACAGCCTGTGCTCCGGGGAGGGGAGGGTGGGAGCGATCAAGAAGCAGGTCTGGAGTACCATTTTAGTCGCCCCCCCAATGCCAACCCTTTTGAAGGGAGTACCAACAAAAGTAAATGGCTGCATAGGACCCTTGTGCTTAACTCCTTTTGTACCGCTTTGTTCGCCATAAGTTGGCAGGGTATGCTCAAACGTGAGTCCCTTGCTCACTTTGCCACTGGATTCAAGCAAGCCTGGCTGAAGACAGCTGAAATGCCAGAAACCGGTCCTAGGAAGCTTGTTTCCGGTCCAGGGAAGGCATGGCTTAGCAGTTTGGGCTGGACTGTTCCCATGAGGCACAGGGTCAGACTGATTTGCATATGGCTGTGTCTGAACTGGGGTGGCAAAGTGGGCTAAAGAACGGTGATGGATCAAACCCAGATCTGTTGACTGGGTGTGAGCGTTTGATTGGTTATGATGCTCCGTCCATCACCACCCCTTTTGTACCGCTTTGTTCGCCATAAGTTGGCAGGGTATGCTCAGACGTGAGTCCCTTGCTCACTTTGCCACTGGATTCAAGCAAGCCTGGCTGAAGACGGCTGAAATGCCAGAAACCGGTCCTAGGAAGCTTGTTTCCGGTCCAGGGAAGGCATGGCTTGGCAGTTCGGGCTGGACTGTTCCCATGAGGCACAGGGTCAGACTGCTTTGCATATGGCCATGTCTGAACTGGGGTGGCAAAGTGGGCTAAAGAACGGTGATGGATCAAACCCAGATCTGTTGACTGGGTGTGAGTGTTTGATTGGTTCTGATGCTCCTATAGTCCTGTTTGGTATCAGTTGCACCGCATTAGGGTGTCAGGTGCATATGTGTGTGAAAGTGCAGTTACAGTCCATGCTGATACCAGTCAAATTGTGTAGCAGTGCAAAGTGAGCATGCGGGAGTGACTGTCTGGAAGACCACCTGTGCTTCATGACACTGGTCGGCAGTATTGATTTATACGTTGTTCTTTTCCAAAAGCACTTAACCTCTCAACAATGGGTATACTCACGTGGCCTCGTTTCGCGGTGCTGCTAAAAGTGGTATAATTCTCTGTATGTACATATTAATGATTTCTTTATAGCCCAGGGTGCACCCTATAGCTGTGTGAAATAGCATTATTAGGATTGTGAGGGTGGGCCAGGGGCAGGCAATGTGTCGCATTGCATAAGGGTGCTAGCTTGGTATTAGAATAGGACTTTTTTTCCAAGCGTGTATATTAGCGAGATCTGATCAACAGGAATTGGGCCTAGTATTGCTAGTAATATTGTCACATATTATTTATGTCCAGAACTGCATGATATTCATATTGCATTGTTTAAAGTGTGCATTGAAATGACATTTCTCTACGTCAAGTGTGAACATTTGTGTCATGTTGAATATTTATGGGGTTTCTGTGCGCTTTCTACACACATTGCTTCTGAGGGATACCTGACTGCTCAGTGCTAAAATACCCAAGGGTGAGCAAGGGTTGCACAGTGTGTTGTATCACCTACCCTTGATGATGCATGCTGCCTGGCTGGGGCATCCCTTCAGTCAACAGGACAGTGCTGGCTTCAACAGGGACCCCCAACACATGGGCTGCAACAGGCTCAGGAACCTTAGGCTGGCTAGATAGGATTCTTCTAATAGATCAGGTGATCACAAGAGGTGTACCGAGTTGCCTGGGCCTTGACTGGCCGCTGTAGGCCCACCCGAGTAGGGTACTCCATCTGCGCTGTGCCAAACTCCTCTCTAGTGGGATCTCCTTCCTTCTGCCAATTGATCAGTTCAGGTAGGTTTCCCAGGGCTGCAATGTAGGTTCTTGGGCGTCACATTCAGGCTCTGTCTCATCCTAGACAGTGAGAGTCTCCGGAGCAGGTTCCCATGCCCCTTGCCCTTCCTCTTTTTGGCAGGCACCTTGGACATTCTTCCAGGTTTCAGCTCCACTTGACTACCCACTCAGGGAGTCATGGACCATGTGGTCTGGCACACTTACTCAGTTAACCCCAACATCTCCAGGTGTGACCTGAGGCCACCTCTTTCCAGGTGATATGCTATAGGTCATTGCCAAGCAGACAATCCACAGGCAAGTATGGACTCACAGCTACCCTCCAGGAGCCTGACACCCCCACACTCAACGTGAACCACAGCCACAGGATAGTGATTCTCATGGTTGTCAGCTACAAAAAACAGAGGCAATGCACTAGGAACTGCCTGCTCTGAGATCACCAGATGACATGTGACAGTTGTAATATTGACTCCAGTGTCTCTCAGAGCCTCCACCCTTTGCCCATTGATGGTGACCTCCTGCCTACACTTCTTAATATTATTAGCATGTGAGCTCTTGCCATCATCTCTATATCACCCCGTGGCATTAGGGTAGTCTCTGCACTGCCATGCATACTCTCTGGGGCTATCGCTTTCCCAAACGCTTCACTAGCCAGCCCTGGTGTCTGCCCACTAGTGGGGGGCTGCCCGCTTGGGACCTGTTGGCACTCAAAGCACTTAGGGGTACCTTCCTTGAGGACATGTTATCAGGGAACCATTTCTTTTTTCTGCACTGAACCTTAGAACTACTTTGGGGACCTTCAGAGAACTCTTTGTTGTTATGTTTGTCTCCCCCTCCTTCTTCTGGTGGGTACCTTGCCTACCCTTGTGGTAATTGTCCAAACACCTTCTTATGGACCCTGGTGATGAGCCGGAGGTCTGCCTCCTTAGGAAGCTCCCTGGGGCTAGTGACCTTACTATGAATAAGGTGCTGGCACAGATCTGCAAAACAAAGACTTAATATGTGCTCTTTTGCAATCACGTTTTGCAGCCCCAGGTAATCTTTCACATTCTTGCCCTTTACTCAACCATCCAGTGCCTTGCAAAAGGCATCTACACATTCCAAACAGGATGGGAAACCATCTGGCTGACCCTAAACCGTTGCCTATACTTTTCAGTTGTGAGGTCACATTTCTTGACGAGGGTTTCTTTAATGGGAGGTTACCTCATCCTGTAGCCCTTCCCTAGGGCCAATAGGGTGTGCCTCCCCTCACTAGGGATTTGCTTCCAGAGGCTAACCCCCAATCCTCCTTGTGGATCCTATGCATCTTCAAAGCTACTTCATAAGCTTCAAACAACTTGTCAATGTCAACCCCCTCAACAAAGTCAGGCACCAGACCTTTTGGAATGTGGGAGGGAATCTCACTTTTTTGCCCTGAAGACAGCCTTGGACCCATAGGGACCATAGTTAAAAGGCTGAAACATGTTGGCAATGACACTAGGATCATAGGTACATCAAATCCTCATGACCCCATTTCTTCTTCATTTTAATATCCTCTGAAACTCCAGCATTAAAGGGATACCTGGAGCTTCAGGAGGACTTTTAATCTTTAGAACCCCCTGGCCTATTCTTCTAAGTGCTCCCTGAAATATGGTCGAGCCCACCCTGACCTTTAGGAGTCAGGGTGAACCAGATGATGAAGCATGACACTACAAGAGTGTGTGAGGGTTACTTAACAAAAAGGAATTGCTTCCATTCTTGCAATTAAACTAGCGATACATCTACAAAAGAGAATAGTGGCCAACATGTACTACAATTAGGTGGGATACTTTTTTTGAGAGTGTTCTCAAAAAATGTATTAAATTTTACTCTATTTTATAAATTGGTGTGAGATTTTTCTTCTGTTGTGTTTTTACCTGACAAGTATTGTGGGTGCTGTTTGAGTAGCGTTTCAACCTACCCAACCAGGAACCAAATGTCCTTTACACTACTTAGGTCCTGTTGAATTTCAATTTTTAGAAAGGCTGTCATCTTTAACTGAAGTTCTAAAAATATGGATGCTCCTATGATTTCAAAATTTGTTTATGTAAGCATAACAAATGGTTCATGCCTAAGTCGACTTTCAGAAGGCTGACCCCTATATTTAGGTTAAATGTGCAACATAATGAAAACAGGGTGATGACAATACTGTTAAATGTGTAAATACGCTGTAGAACAACGAAAAGTATGAGGAAGTGTTTAAAAATAAAATCTTGCCGGGACGTTTGAGGGCATAAGGAAAAGGAAAGTTGATTCAGGGTGAACTATTAGTGTGGGAGAGTGCAGCACATATCATTTCCTTATAATACTTCTTGTGTGAAAGGTATATGCCACCTCCGTGTTTGCCAGAAGCATTACACACATTGTTGTATGCAGAAGAAGGAGAGAGAGAAAATTGTTTCATAAGTGGCGTCAGATGTGGTGGTAAGCACTGATAAGCATGTTATTGTTGCTTACTACGTTGGGGGATTCGGTGTGTCCTACACCTTGATCGCTTTGACATGGTGGGAGTTTTTTTTTTTTTTTTACAAAGGAAATTAGAGCATCATCCCGTCATGATAACACCAGTAGAGCACAAAGAAAAGTGTATTTATATTGTGCTGTATTTTTATGCAGAGTGAGCATATTGAGGGGAAATGCAACTTCTTCGTTATAGATAAAGGAGATTGCTTGTTAAGAAGTGAGCAAGTGAGTAAATGGTTTACATTGTGTTTTATTTTGGGTTGTAGAATCCTTTAACTAAGAATGTGGGGGCACTGCAACCTTACTGACAAAAAACTATGGGGCAGATTTACAAGAAAGTGACTCATCTGTAGAGATGCGTCACTTTCCCTGCGCCACCCTGAGAAACCCTTGCGCGACCATGGATGCACCGTATTTACAATACGGCGCACCATGGCGCAAGGATTGACAGATGCATCAGAAATTCTGACGCATATGTTGGGGCAAAAGTCATGCATTGCTGGAGTCATGTCGCAAGCATGACTCAACTCGAGCAATGCATTTTGAGGCCTAATCCCACTTCACTGCCTCACTCCTTATGCCTGCTTCTAGCAGGCATAAGGTTTTTACGCAGTGGAGTCCTAGAAGTGAGGCAGTGAAATCCACTGCGTCACTTTTACGAGGCTTTCCTGCGCAGGAATGCCCACCCTGCATACATTATACCTGACGTAGGTATAATGTGACGCAGGGCTTTACAACATGACGCATCTCCCTAGATGCGTCACGTTGTAAATTGGCTGAATTTTTTATGCCGTCGCTGCGTCACAAAAGTGATGTAACGGCGGGGCAAAAGTGTCGCAAGGGGCATGTAAATCTGCCTCTATATATGTATTCATTGAAGTTGAGGAAATTGACAGGCAAGTGAAAGATTCCCAATTTGTTTTGGACCCCTTGTTGCCATGAAGTCCGCCATGTTTTCAGGGCAAAACCAGTTTTTAACCAATGCACTGCAGTAAGTCTTAAACATGCTTTGTGGTGGGATAATGCCCATAAGTGCACCTCGCTACACAGAAGACAAGCAGCTCTTGTTAAGGACAAGGGCATGTTGATGCAGACAGGCTATCAGTTCCTGTAAAAGGAAACTGTGCACGCCTAATGGAAAATGGTGGCCCTCCTCCGGATCCTGGCTTGAATTCTGAAGAAACGCAGAGGGCGTGCTGAATGAAAGGCTAAATGCGCGTCATCGCCTGATACATAAACCGACAACAAGCCCTCTCCGGAGCCTTCTGCTTGATGGATAAATCAGCAGCCCTGCTCTGTGCTCACCAATTTATGGCCGTGGGTAAAGTGTGATTCCCTGAAAGTGTGAGATGATATACAATGGCATTTACTGATAGAACAGACTGTGTCTGCCTGAGAGGGCATCCGTCACCTGTAAGTAACAGTAAAATCCTAGGCTGACGTTGCCTCGCTCAGTTTGTTATTACCTGGCAAATATTTGTATGCAGAGGGGGGTGGTCAGATGGGAAATTGTCAGATCCAGGAAAGCACTGAATGACCAATTATGGTTACCTTACCTCCTCGTACGAACCCCAAAGATTTCTTTGTTTTATTGTTATAAGGAGACTGTTAAAGATTCTGCTGAAATATATTGTTTTTTTTACCTTCAGATAGGTGAGACCTCCGAGACCGCAGCGCCTGGATACCAGCGGAGGTGAATAGCCGCGCTATATAAATAGTGATTGATTGATTGACTGATCGACCTGCTTCAACAGCATTTCTCTGCAGCTCCAAGTGCAAGTCAGAATATTTGTAATATTGTTCTCTCCAGTCAAGTCTTTTTGCATCTTAGGTGATTCTATTCCTCCACCTTCCCCTACTGAGCGAATGGGAGAAGCAGGAAAGGTGAGTCCTCTTTGCAGGGCTGCCCTGCAGAGTTTTATGATGGTGGCTGTCCCAAAAAATGTTTTATTTTTTATCCACTCTAAAGTGACCAGGAGAAAAGGTTTGTGGTCAGCAGGTGCTCGCACAAGAGTTTTAGTGTGACTGTATTCAGGTGGGGGGATAAAATCCACTCCACCGGAGGAATTAGCAGAGTTTTGCCCACTCTGCACTCCACTTGGAGTTCTGGAAAAAACTACACCAACCGCCACGTGGTGGAGCTTCTTCTCATGTGCGGCTCACCAATGTTAAGCTGGCAAGAATGAGCAAGAAAATCAAGCGCAAGAACTCTTCCTGGTGAGATTTCTCAATACTGGCAGTCATGGAAGGTCGTTACTGTTTGCGTTGCGGAAGCTGTCGGTCATGGTGAGAAAGCTGCGGCTCGAGTAGAAAATCCACTCAATCAGCAGAAAGAAGCAACACCCTTGGGCCCACCTTGTGGTGCAGTTTGTATTGATTTTGCAGTGTGGAACAAGCTTGCAGCGCTAAAAATCAGTACGAGCAGCACAACATGCTGAATTTCACCACTCGTAGAGTGCTTATGTACCTCCAACGAATTCAGTAGAGTGAAACTCCATGAGCTCTGTGCACCCCTTATTGTATTGCTTAATGAGGTTGCAATGCCTATCTTACCCGTGGTGGCAGTCCCATTACATTTGGTGATATTTTGTTGCTTTGAAATCAGAGATGCAATAAACACTCTTCAGTTTCACAGCAAGCCTACCATTCAAGTGTCTTTTCTCCATGGAACCTCATAAGCATGTTGAGTAAAATGAAACAATGTGGAAGCTGCCTCTCCTGGTAAGCAGGCAATCAATGTTCCTGGTCAGGAACAAATGCCCTCTTGACCTTCTGCAAAATTAGATCACGCAGGCAGATGAGGCTGCATTTCAGGCCAGAGAAGCAATGTCTCCCCCCAAGAGACCAAGGCAAGACTTTTCTCCTCAGCAGGATAATAATGTGTCTGAAAGAGAGATGGAGCAAAATGGTGGATATGAGCAGGGTGCTGACTTTACTGAAGTTCACCATGCACTTGCGAACAAATATATCCTTTCCTTCTACTTCTACCCAGGGACATAAGGGGGATTTCTTCTTGGAATACTAGAGGAGGGATCCTGTATCTTTATCACTACTTAAGATGGTCAGACATATGATGACTAGGGAACTGAAGGACATCGATAAATCTAATTTACCCAGATTTTTGTCCCATCATTACCCAAAATGCTGGAAACTGCTGTTGTCACGGTGGACTCCATTATGGCAGGATTGACAACCCAGGGAGTCATTATGTCTGATGTGGCTGGTCTGACGGACTCTGATGACCAGAAGGTGGAGGGCTCTGCAAAATTTCTAAATTAGGAGTTAAGCATAGGCCACATATAACATGGAATGAGAGGCAACAAAAGCAAAAGTTTGAGACCAAAGAGTTATGCACAGAAACAATGAAAACAAGACAAGTCAGTTTTGCTTGTGGTTTTCTTTTTTATTCCATTCATCTTCAATAATTACAGATGAATGCAGTGATCATGTTTCGCCTAGCCATAGGCTTCCTCAGGGCTGCGAACATGTAAGGAACATGTGTAAATCAAAATTTCTATGCACATATAATTAGGCCTGGGAAGTAAACTCCACTCAGCCGGAGGAGTTTTGCCACTCCACACTCCGATTGGAGCGCAAAGTTTGACAAAAAGCTAGCCAACCGACGGAGCAGAATTTACTGGTGTGTGCGCTTACCAATGCGTTGATCAACACTAAAGAGTCGGATGCTAGCAAGGGCAAACTTCTCACTGGTGGTGCAGCTGAAGTCATTGATGCTGAAAGCGTCACTGCGTCACTTCTCAAAGCATTCCTTCCTGCTGCTCGGCTCCATCATGTTGGTGCAATCCATGCCCTGTGACAGCAGTGATTGTCTCCTTCTCTGCGAGGGAGATGCGGGGCTGGCAGAGTCAGCAGGAAGCCTGCAGGCAGTAGCGCCCACTCCCCACCTTGCGCATCTTTGGTCATGTGAAGGGATCAATGGCAGTGCGGCTAGTGAGAATCCCCGCCCCGAGTCTGTCAGCGGCTGCCTACCGCAGGAAAGCCAAAGTTCAGCAACTGCCCTGGGACCACAGGAAAGTGCACTTGGCTGTGACAATTGGTGTAGCAAGCATTATGTCAACAAGGCCTTTCTGGTCCTAGAAATATAATGCAGAGTAATTATACACAGGAACAACAGTTCTCTGAAACATCTAGGCATAGTACTAGAGTTTGTGCACATATAAGGAGGCAGCTAAAACCCCAGTCATAAAATGCACACGGATTTGTGTGTACGTTTTCAACAGCGCCAGATGCACCGGGGCTAAGCATTAATATACCACAGCTCTCCTCAGCTTTAAAAAAAAATGGGTTTAAAGTAAGCTAGTTATATATTCTATGCAATTAATTTACAAGTCTCTATGTATGTTTTATCAACTAAAAACTTGGAAACTGGTTAGATTTCTCTAACCAACTACAATAAATTGGTAACTACAACATTATTCCTCTCAAAGCTTTGCCATCCCCATCCAAGCATGTTAAAAAGGCACTATTTCTGGTTAATAAACCACTATGATATGTAAGTAGGTATATACCTAACTAGAAAACTGATCTATAATCGGTTCACAGTAGATACCATGACAATCACAAACTATAAAAATATGTAGGGGGAAACTTTCACCCTTTTCAAACTTTTCACCCTTTTTCTCATTTGTCCTCATTTTTCTTAATTTTCCTTTTAGTCTTACCACTAAATTAGTTTTCACAATTCTATATCTGGTTCTTACTCTTCCTATGAACTGGTTGTCATTTTCTCTTAATGCATGGTTTCTAACTTCTTAAGATCCCCTATTCAAGATCCCCCAATTAACACACCTGAACCCTTAAGAATTTAGTTAACCTTTTTGTCAATATATTAAATAAATGTATCACAGGACATTAAAAATGTAACATTAAAAATGTAATGACAAATCGGCATAAGTGCACGCAATCAATGTATTATGTCTAATTGTGTGTCCAATACAGTGAAAGTTGAGACGGTGTCCTGATGAAGGCAAACTGCCGAAACTCACGTAGTCCTATCTACCGCCGACCCTCCTTTCTGTCCATGTTGAATTGGACCATAGTGGAAATATAAAAGGAAACACTATTGTATTAATTGTTATTAGTATCATGTTTGTTTTAAATGTATGTAATTACGTCTTATGTGTTGTTGATGCAGTGTGATTATATGTTGTTGCTACACTGGTATTACAAAGTATACAGAATTATGTATTTTTGGTATCCAAAAGAAAAGGGAGAAAAAACCAGATGAAATAATATATAAATAAAATAAAAATATAACTTTTGAGAATAATCAAAGCACTATGTTGTTTGATCTATTGTACAATGTCCTGACATAATTTTATATACTCACGGTTGCCATTAGCTTGTTTTTTCCCCTTTGACATTTCCACTAACATGCCTGAATGTTGATATAGATTGATGGGTCGTGTATTCAAGTAATGTCGTACTGCACACTATCCATCGTCATGACCAATGCTCGTGCATAGGCTTACCACATCCAATGTGATCAGGAGATAGAATTCCTTCCAGACCACATTGGTGATTTTATTTAAAAAAATCCCTTGTGTCTTGGATATATGCGGGTAATGCCTTTACAAATACCTGCAGGAAGGAGTCTAAGTATTTAGAGGTGGGCTCAAACAAGCTACCTATTGCAGAGATTATGGGTCTGCCTGGTGGGGTTTCCTTGTTCTTGTGTATCTTTGGAATTAGATACAGAATGGGCATGACTGGATTATCTACTTTCATAAATAGATACTCTGCTTGTGAAATCAGTCCTAGCCCCACCACCGAGCTAGATCTTTCAGGAATGTTTGCTTCACTTCCACTAGATTACTTTGTGGTACTTTAAGGTAACAATTGTGGTCTCTTAGTTGCAATTTGGCATCTGCATTATAGGACTCAAGGGGCCAAAGCACCACATTGCCACCTTTGTCCGAAAGTCGGACCAAAATATCTTTTCTGTTCTTTATTTTTGTTACTACAGCATAGTACTCTTTTTCAAATTGATTGCCATCTTTCAAAAATGTCTTACTAGAGACTAATGATAACTCTTTCAAATCTTTGATGACCAATTCAGAAAACATATCCATGGCATCTTTTGGGGTGTTTGGTGTAAATGTTGATTTTGGTTTGAATGGGGTCACATCACTATCAAAAACATCCAAGCACAATGAGTCTACTGTTTCACCCACTGTCCCCAATCTCGGCAACCCCTCAGCCTCAAATTCAAGCTGTCTTAAATCTCAAAGTACTTTCATGTCTCCAACCTCCAGATTCACTTTTTCTTCTCTTTCAAGTGTTTTTCTCTCAAGGTTACTGCTTCTATTGAAGAAAAATTTATTGAGCTTCAGCTTTCTTATAAATTTTAAAAAATCAATGCAGGTTTGCGTGTAGTTAAAGTTTGTTCGAGTGCAAAATGATAGTCCAAGCGAAAGTATATTTTTCTCCTCATCCGATAGCATTAAATCAGTCACATTAATTATAGGTGTGGTATCTTCCATCCTCTGCAATGGTATGATTCCTTTTTCTTCATCCCTGATCTTAGTTCCATGCCTGTGCCATCGGTTTTTGAGCTTCCTTGATGTTCTTTTCTTTTCCCTTGCAGATTCGGCCTTGTGCTCTGAGTCCGGTCTATGTATAAAAATCTGCACTCTTCAATTACTGATGGCAGATTGCAATGCTGGAGATTGCGATTTCCTTCGTCTGATACAGTCTCTATGTCTAAGCTCACCAGGGAACTTGTCTCTGAGCTGAAATCCCCACCCATCTGCTACTCATCATCTTTCTTCATTTCAGCGCCTGTAGATTTTGATAGCCTTTGCCTCCTAATGTTGTCAAAACGACGGGCAAATGTATATATCTACCCTCGCTGATAATCCAACCTGTCTCTTTGAAATTTCGCCGCTTTTCTCTCTCTTATTACCTGCTCATGTTACTTTAACCCCTTTTGTGCCCATGACGAGCTGGACTCGTCATGGAGCACAGTCGCGCTGTGCCCATGACGAGTCCAGCTCGTCATGAGGCATTCCCTAGGGAATCCCTCTGGTGTGGGCACCAGAGGATTTCCCTTTAAACCAAAATAGCCTCGGGAGCTGGGGAAGAGCTTCCCCAACTCCCGAGGCCCCTCCCCCCCTTTCACTGTAATGACGATCGGCGCGCACGTCGCGCCGACGTCATTACAGTGAAAGTGAAACTGAAATGAGCCAAGAGGCTCATATCAGTTTTACTTTCTATGTGCTCAGGGGGCTATCTCAGCCCCCTGAGTACGTAGAAAGACGGGAGAGGTATTGTTGGAAAGGGGAGAATCTCCCCTTTCCAATGGTACCCCTCCCCAGTGGATCCCTGCTTGGGGATCGCCACAGGAGGGCGATCCCCAAGCAGGGATCCACCCACTAGACACCAGGGAGGGGGGAGCGGACCCTTGGGCAAGGGCCTTTGCTCCCCCATATAACATTGGCGCAATTTAGTCTTTTTGCCCCCCCTGGGGGGGGCAAATGGGGGCATTAGCCCCCAATCTGCCCCCCGGGGGGGCAAAAAGCCCACTAGACCCCAGGGAATTTTTTTATCAATAAAAATAGGGGTGGGGGCTTCCCAAAACGGGCAGGCCCATGCCCCCACCCACCCCCCAATTACTACAGTCTTTCTGCCCCCCTCGGGGGGCAGATGGGGCATTGGCCCCTAATCTGCCCCTTCGGGGGGGCAGAAAGCCCACTAACTACCAGGGATTCGTATTCACTTTTTTTTTAGGGTGAGGGCTGCCCGCAATGGGCACGCCAATGCCCCCATCCACCCGCCACCATTACAGCCTTTCTGCCCCCCCTGGGGGAAGCTGGGGCATCGACCCCCACAAAAATGTGTGAAAAAGGTGATTTTTTCAGGTAAATTTGAGGTTTGCAGGGCACCCTGGAATCCCCCTGGTGTCTATTTTTCAGAAATGTGTGGGTTTGGTAGGTTTCCCTAGGTGGCCGCCGAGCACTGGGCCAAAAACCCAAGTGACCCCCCTTGCAAAACCAGGTCGTTTGGAGATAGGCAATTTTCATGTCGCCTCACTACGTTGTGGGCCCTTGCCTGTCGCGGGTACTTGGGCCTCTCACACGAGTGAGGCACTGTTTTTATCGGGAGACCCGGGGGAACGCTGGGTGGTAGGAAATTTGTGTCAGCCCGGTGATGCCTCAACTTTTCCACACAAAAATGTGTGAAAAAGGTGATTTTTTCAGCTAAATTTGAGGTTTGCAGGGCATTCTGGGTAAGGAAACGTTGGGGTATCCACGCAAGCCATACCTCCCTGGAATCCCCAGGGGGTCTAGTTTTCAGAAATGTGTGGGTTTAGTAGGTTTCCCTAGTAGCCGGTAGAGCTAGGGTTCAAAAACTACTGCTAGGCACTTTGCCAAAAAAAGTTCATTTTTCACAGCGAAATTGAGGTGTGTCCACGATGTATTTTGCGCAGTTACCTGTCGCGTGCACTAGGCCGACCCACACAAGTGAGGTACCATTTTTCTCGGAAGACTTTGGGGAACACGGGGTAGGTGGAAATTTGTGGATCCACGCGGATTCCAGAACTTTCCACCACAGAAATGTGGGGAAAATGTGTATTTTTTGGCAATTTTTTAGGTCTGCAAGGGATTCTGGGTAACAGAACCTGGTGGGAGGCAGTCAAGTCACCCCATCTTAGATTCCCCTGGGTGTCTAGTTTTCAGAAATGTGTGGCTTTGCTAGGTTTCCCTAGGTGCCGGCAGAGCTATGGTTCAAAAACTACAGCGAGGCACTTTGCCAAAAGAGGGTCATTTTTCACAGCGAAATTGAGGTGTGTCCACGTTGCGTTTTGCGCCGTTTCCTGTTGCGGGCACTAGGCCGACCCACACAAGTGAGGTACCATTTTTCTCGAAAGACTTTGGGGAACGCGGGGTGGGTGGAAATTTGTGGATCCACGCAGATTCCAGAACTTTCCACCAGAGAAATGTGGGGTAAATGTGTTTTTTTGGGCAATTTTTTAGGTTTGCAAGGGATTCTGGGTAACAGAACCTGGTGGGAGGCAGTCAAGTCACCTCATCCTGGATTCCACTGGGTGTCTAGCTTTCAAAAATGTATAGGTTTGCAAGGTTTCCCTAGGTGCCGGCAGAGCTATGGTTCAAAAACTACAGCTAGGCACTTTGCCAAAAAAGGGTCATTTTTCACAGCGAAATTGAGGTGTGTCCACGTTGCATTTTGCGCCGTTTCCTGTCGCGGGCACTAGGCCGACCCACACAAGTGAGGTACCATTTTTCTCGGAAGACTTTGGGGAACACTGGGTGGGTGGAAATTTGGGGATCCAAGTAGACTTCACAACTTTCCACCACAGAAATATGGGGAAAATTTGGTTTTTTTGGCATTTTTTGAGGTTTAAAAGGGATTCTGGGTAACCGAATATGGTGGAAGGCAGTCAAGTCACCCCATCCTGGATTCCCCTGGGTGTCTAGTTTTCAAAAATGTATAGATTTGCTAGGTTTCCCTAGGTGCCGGCAGAACTATGTTTCAAAAACTACAGCTAGGCACTTTGCCACGAAAGGGTAATTTTTCGCCACGAAATTGAGGTGTGTCCATGTTACGTTTTGTGCCATTTCCTGTCGCGGGCACTAGGCCGACCCACACAAGTGACGTACCATTTTTCTCTGAAGACTTTGGGGAACGCGTGGTGGGTGGAAATTTGTGGATCCACGCAGATTCCAGAACTTTCCACCAGATAAATGTGGGGAAAAAGTGTTTTTTGGCAATTTTTTTCGGTTTGCAAGGGATTCTGGGTAACAGAACCTGGTGGGAGGCAGTCAAGTAACCCCATCCTGGATTCCCCTGGGTGTCTAGTTTTCAAAAATGTATAGGTTTGTTAGGTTTTCCTAGGTGCCGGCAGAGCTAGGGTTAAAAAACTACAGCTAGGCACTTTGCTAAAAAAGGGTAATTTTGCATTGTGAAAATGTGGTGTGTTCATGTTGGGTTTTGAGCCATTTCCTGTCATGGGCACTATGCCTACCCCTACAAGTGAGGTACCATTTTTATTGGGAGACTTAGGGTAATTCAGATTTGTAAAGGAACTGTTATTACCTATTGACTTTCAATGCATTTCTGCCTTCCAAATGAAAGATATTGTGTAAAAAAGAAGTAATTCTAAAAAATGACTGATAATTCTCATGCTAGTATGAGTATTCCCAATTTCGGAAATGTGCAAATATCTACTGTTTCTAAACTCTAAATTTTGTTCCCATTTCAGAAATACATAGGTGTCTTTCATACCTATATTTCCATGTACACATTTTCACAGAATAATTACTATATACCCGGTACATAATAAAAAACCATTGCAATTTGCTGCTCAGTTTTTGGCTCTGGGTTCGTCGGGTTCTTGGTGAACCTACAAGTCCTATATATCCCCACAACCAGAAATATCCAGCGGATGTGACGGTATATTGCTTTCAAAGAGCTGTCATAATTAGGAGAAGTTACAGGTGAAAACGTTGACACAAAATTCTTTTTTATTCAACAAATTTTCCATTTATCCTATATTTAACTGTTAGTTTCTATAAAAAAACCTTGATGGATCTACACAAATGACCCCTTGCTCAATTCAGAATTTTGTCTACTTCTCTAAAATGTATAGCTTTCCAGGATTCATTATTGCTTTTGTACCCATTTCTACCATTAACTGGAAGGAGGTCGAAAGCACAAAAAATAGAAAAAATAGGCTATGTCCCAGAAAAATGCCTAAATTGTGTAAACATTTTTGGGTTTCTGACAAAAGTCTGGTATCCCCTAAAAGCTGGGAAAATGGTGATTTTAGCCCCACAAACCATTTTTGATAACACTTGCAGGGAAAAACCCAGAAGCTTTCATTTGCAGCCTGTTTTTCCCATTTTCCCAAAAAAACCTACATTTTGCTGTATTTTGGCTCATTTCTGTGACCCCTCCAGGGGAATCCACAAACCCTGAGTACCTTCAGAATCCCCATGATGTTGGAAGAAAAGGACTCAGATTTGGCGTGGATACCTTATGTGGTCAAAAAGTTACAGGGGCCTCAGCGCGCACTACCCCAAATAGCCAAAAAAGGGCGTGGCACAGGAGGGGAAAAGGCCTGGCAGCGAAGGGGATAAGCGGGTGCATAACTCCAACTCAAATTTCTTCAGTGCATCTTCATTAGCAACTTTTTAAATTGATTTTCTATTTTTTTGATTTCGTCAATGATTTTGTCATGATCCTTGCTTGCATATTTAATTAGGATCTTCATCATATTTTGCGACGACAATGCATTATTGGCGCCCCACTCCTGGAGCAAGGTGTATTGAAAAATGAGTGGGTATATGAGTGCCTGAATGGATGATTTAGTAGGTGCTTAACTGACTGTATAAGTCAGTGATTAAACATATCTTAGTGGATGCATGGGTTAGTGACTAATCTGTGTGAATGTCTGTATCAGTCTTTCAGTTGGTGTGTAACTGGCTCAATGGGTTGGTGAGTACCTACATGACTGTCCATATGGGTTAATGATTGGTTTTCTGAGTACCTGAATGGGTGCCCGAGTCTCTGTGTGGGTGGGTGTGGGGTATGTGACTCCCTGCATGGATGTGTGAGTGCGTGATTCACTGGGTGTATGGGTTCCTGAGTGCATCTGTGAGGGGTTGTATGGGTGAGTGAGTGTGTGTATGGCTATGTTGGTAAGTAAATAGATGTCTCAGTGGTACATGTGTGAGTAACTACATATGTGAAAGGCAGTATATGTGAGTGTTGGAGTATGTAAGTTACTATATGTGAGGGTGAGTGATTGTGGGAGTGGCTGTATGGATAAGTGTGTGTTTGTGTCAGGGATTGAAGAAGAGAGTAAGTATGTGTTAGTATCTGCATGAGTAAGTGAGGGTGTGTGTGTATAACTCTATAATGAGTAAATCACAGTGTTATTATTTCTTTGGGTAACTTACTAGGTGTGTGAGTAACTCTATGGGTGAGTGTGGTGTGTGAGTATTTGTATAGGTGTATGAGTGCATATATGAGTGACTGTATGGGTGAGTGGATCTGTGTGTAGACCTATGAATCAGCCAGGGGGTATGTACTAACTGGTATTGGTGTGTCTATGGTTTTGAGAATGATAGTCTGCATTTTAGAGTGGGGAAGAGGTGTGGTGCAGCAGCCAGGGGGCTGACTCTGGAACACGGGGCTCACAGACCAATCCCCGGCTCCAGCGGCAGGTTAGCCAAGCACCTTGTGACTCTGGGCAATAGCTCCCTTCATCTTACTGATGGCCCCCAGGGTCGGGACACCTCTCCGGAGGTAGCTGTGCGCTTTACAAATGCTGGTATTTCATTTATTTCAGAGTAGGTGTATGAAAGGTTGTATTAGAGTATGATGAGGTGCATCAGATATTAAGTGGATGATGTCATCAGTGATGTCCCCAGTGATGCCATTTGAGATGTCATCAGTGATGTCATCAGTGATGTCACTGACCATGTCATGAGTGATATATTATGTGACGTCATCAGCAGTGCATTGCGGGGGCGCGAGTTAAAGTTAGCTCAACTAACTATGACAGCCGAATTTCCCTGGTTTTGTATGAGTGAAATGTCCAACTAACTAGAACGTCCCTGAAACTTGTGTTTTTTTCAGAGAATTTCCAAGGTTTTTTAAATGCTAATTTCTAACTATAACGGCCCTGAAACCTATGTTTTTATTAGTGAATTTCTTAGGTTTTTTAAATGCTAATTACTCACTATAACGTCCCTTAAACCTCTGTTTTTTTCAGTGAATTTCTAAGGTTTTTTAAATGCTAATTACTAACTAGAACATCCCTAAAACCTATGGTTTTTCAATGAATTTCAAATGTTTTTTAAATGCTAATTTCTAACTCTAAGGTAGTAGTCGTGTTTGCAGAGTGGTGCTGAAAGGGTCCTAGCCCTCCGACTAGTGCTCAGAAATTTCGCTGCGTAGGACTTACAGGAGGTACCGGGAGGGCTACTTGGCTGCCAAAGTCCCCCAGGAGTAAAGTGGACTTCATCCCCCTACCAGTACTGTGCCAGGAGGCACATTCACAGAGTGATGGAGAAATGTGAGCATGCCCTCCAAAGATCTTTTAGCAGTCACACTGTGTGGAACTTACTGGAGGTAACAGGAGGGGTAGTTGACCCCCAAGGTCACCCTTGGGGCCAACTACCCCTCCTATTACCTCCAGTAAGTCCCACAAAGCAGGATTGCTAAGTTCTCATAGCAGGCCATGCCCCCTTTCCCCACCACTCTGCAAACGCTCTTCCTGACACGCTCTTGGATAGGGATTAAAGTCCCCTTCACTGCTGGGGGTCCTTAGGGGCAAACTAGCCTACCTGATGCCTCCAGTATGCCCCAGATAGTGGGATAGCTGACAGGTGGACACAGGCCATGCCCCCTTTCTCCACCACTCTGTAAACACGCCTCCTAGCATGTTCTGGGTTTGGGGATTAAGTCCCCTTGAATCCTGTGAGTCCCTGGGGGCCAACTAGCCCACCAGGTACCTTCAGTAAGCCCCACACAGCTGGATTGCTGAGAGTGGTCTGAGGCCAAGCCCCCTTTTTATACCACTCTGCAAACAAACCTCCTGGTGCACTGCTGCTCAGGGGATGAAGTCCACTTTAGTCCTGAGGTCCTCAGGGCACAAGAGGACCTCTTCGCCCCACCAGCAATGAGCCAAGAGGTGCGTTTGCAGAGGGGTGTAAAAAGGGGCGTGGCCTCGGACCACCTCTCAGCATACCCACTGTGTGGGGATTACTGGAGGTACCTGGTGGGCTAGTTGGCCCCCATGGACTCTCAGGATTCAAGGGGACTTAATCCCGTAACTTAGAATGCGCCAGGAGCGTGTTTGCAGATTGGTGCACGCAGGGGGCAGGCCTCCAGCGAGATGCCGGCTTTTCCTTTTTCTTAGAAGTGGGGCTGTGTGGCCCCCCTTCTCTTAATATTTTGTGGTCCCTGGGGACCCAATCCCCCAGGGCCTGACCCAATTTAAAAAAAAAATTAAAAATGGGAAGGGAGCTGCGCAGCCCCCCTCCCGAGGCCGATTTAGGCCCCGGGGACCCCATCCGACAGGGCATGGCCTAGTTTATGTATTTATTTTTTATCATTAATACGGGAGGGAGGTAGCGTGGCCCCCCTTCCCTAGGCCATTTTTGGCCCCAGGGACCCCATTCCCCAGGGCCTGGCAAGCCTTTATTTTTAGATGGGGGACACATGACCCTCCTCCTCAGGCCATTTATGGTCCTAGGAACCACATCCCCTGGGGCCGGCTTTCTGTTTAAAAAAAAAAAAGGGAGGGGGCCGAGCAGCGAGCCAAGGGTATAATGAACTTGCCTCTGGTATCTGGATCCTACTAAGGAATATAATTGTCGCAATGTCGAATGAGCAACACAGCCATTTAGGGAAGATTTTACTCGCTTTCAAAACTACAAGTCCAAGTAATCAATGCAATAATGAGCAGGCCCACTAGGGGGCCGGCAAAATAATAAAAAAGTCGGAAATGCACTAAAAGGCGAGTCTGTGTTGCCATTTGTGGTTGAAGCCCAGCTATAAGAGGCGCAATGCCTTGAAACGCGTGGCTAGAAAAGTCAAGTGAACTGGCAGTAAGTTCAGAGAAATTCAATGCCAAAGGGCGGGCAAGCTGTTGTGTGCCCTCTAAAAAGCTTTGTGCCTTTGTTGGAACATTTACTTGCAGAGCTGCCGAGCCCCGCGGAGGAGCACCATCTCACTATAAAGAGGAGAGGCTGTGGGTTTGAACTGTTCCTGACCCGCTAAGCAGCACAGCAAGCCAAGGGTTAAATGAACTTACTTCCGGTATCTGGATCTACTAAGGAATATAATTGTCGCAATGTCGAATGAGCAACACACCCACTTAGGGAAGATTTTACTCGCTTTCAAAACTACAAGTCCCAGCAATCAATGCAATAATGAGCAGGCCAACTAGGGGGCCGGGAAATGAATAAAAAAGTCAGAGATGCACTAAAAAGCGAGTCTGTGTTGCCATTAGTGATTTAAGCCCAGGAAGAAGAGGCGCAATGCCTTGAAACACGTCGACTAGAAAAGTCACCAGAACTGGCAGTAAGTTTGGAGAAATGCAATGCCAAAGGGTGGGCAAGCTGTTGTGTGCCCTCTAAAAAGCTTTGTGCCTTTGTTGGAACATAAATATATATAAAGATAGATAGATAGATAGATAGATAGATAGATAGATAGATAGATAGATAGATAGATAGATAGATAGATAGATAGATAGATAGATAGATAGATAGATAGATAGATAGATAGATAGATAGATAGATAGATAGATAGATAGATAGATAGATAGATAGATAGATAGATAGATAGATAGATAGATAGATAGATAGATAGATAGATAGATAGATTTATAGATACATATATATAGAGATAGATAGATAGATAGATAGATAGATAGATAGATAGATAGATAGATAGATAGATAGATAGATAGATAGATAGATAGATAGATAGATAGATAGATAGATAGATAGATAGATAGATAGATAGATAGATAGATAGATAGATAGATAGATAGATAGATAGATAGATAGATAGATAGATAGATAGATAGATAGATAGATATGTATTTACAGAAAAAACAAAGGTTACAGGTATGTTATAGTTAGGCTCAGAATTCACAAGTGCAAAGCCAGAGAGAACTATAACTCGCGCCCCTGCAGTGCACTGCTTATGACCTCACAGATTACATCACTCATGACATGGTCAGTGACATCACTGATGACATCTCAAATGACATCACTGATGATATCACTGATGACATCATCCACAGAATCTCTGATGCACCCACTCACATCCAAAAATAACCTTTCATACAACCACTCCAACTTCTACCCTAGCAGTCTCAAAACCATTGACATGCCCATATCAGTACTGACACACCCACTTACTGCTACTGTCGATTAAGCTCATGAACACTTGTCAAGGTTCCAGTGGCCTTATTCATTATCACACATTATGACCGCGTGACAGTGGAGAGTGATGACACAGTTCATATTGGTTTATATATACCGTGTAACATTGGATGGAACTACACATATTCATTCTACGAATATCCTGATATATTCGCATTCTCCACTATTAGCTCTGATGAAGCTCTAAATTCAATTGGAACAAAAGGTGTTGGCTGGATGTTGTGTTATATTTGGATCTAAGAAGAAATAATAAGAAATAAATAACATTTGGTGTTTGATTATACATATTGGATTCCTTATTGGACTCTTACTGGTGCACCTCTTCATTTGCTATCAAATTCTGCAGTTATAGTTAGCTGAGGTAAATAGAACTCACGCGCTGCAATGCACTGCTTATGACCTCACGTATTACATCACTCATGACATGGTCAGTGACATCACTGATGACAACACTGATGACATCTTAAATGACATCACTGATTACATCATTTGTTGACTGTGAGGGTTTCTAAAAAGTTTATTAGTGTTAAATATGCATACAACAAGTTGTATTGGTGAATCAGTGGGTGTATGAGTGCCTGTATGGATGATTTAGTGGGTGCGTGACAGACTGTATAGCTGGGTGATTGTACGTTCCTTAATGAATGTAAGGGTGAGTGACTAATTTGTGTCAATGTCTTTATCAGTCTGTCAGTTGGTGTGTAAGTGGCTGTTTGGGTTGGTGAGTAGGTACATGAGTGGTAATATGGCTTATTGACTGGTTGTCTGAGTACCTGTATCGGTGTATGAGTGTCTGTGTGGGTGGTTGAGGGTGTGTGTGACTGCCTGAGTCAATTGTTGTATGGGTTTGTGAGTGCATGTGTGAGGGGCTGTATGGGTGAGTGAGTGTATGTAAGGCTGTGTCGATGACTCAATGAATGTGTCAATGGTATATGGGTGAGTAACTGCATATGTGAAAGGCAGTTGAGGTGAGTATTAGAGTATGTAATTGACAGTATGTGTGAGTAGTGAGTGAGTGATAGATTGGTTGTATGGGTGATTGTTTGCTTGTGTCAGTGACTGTATAGGTGAGTATGTTTTAGTATCTGTATTAATAAGTGAGCTGGTGTGTGTAAAACTGTATAGGTGAGTACATTGCTGTGTGATAGACTCTATATGGTTATATGAGTGGATATATCAGTGGCTGTATTAGTGAGTGAGTCATTGTATGAGTAGCTGTATGGGTAACTGAGTGGATATGTATGTACACCTATGAATCTGTGAGTGGGTGTGTAAGCACTGACCTGGGTGTGTCAATGGTTTTGAGAATGCTACTGTAGAAGTGGGAGTGGGTGTATGAAAGGTTATATTAGGATGTTCATAACATCCCTGTAACCTCTGTTGTTTTTAGTGAATTTCTAAGTTTTTTTAAATTCTATTTCCTAACTATAATGGCCCTGAAACCTTTGGTTTTCCACTGAATTTCCAAGGTTTTTTAAATGCTAATTCCTAACTATAACGTCCCTGTAACCTTCCTCGTGATTGTGCAATGTGAGGGCAATGACCTATGCACATTAACTGGAGTAGGACTGGAAATCCTAATGAAGGATACCTTTATTGAATTGATGATACTTTTCACTCACACTGTCTTGGTGTACGCTAATATATGCCAAAGACAGAAACAGTAGTGGTCCAATCAATACTGTCCACATATTGACAAAGCCAGGAAACATGTTAATTAAGCAGTTTCTGCATTCCTCAGAGATCATCGTATGAGCTGTATCTATAACAACAATCTGTGTTTTGACATGCATGGAATTTATAGAAATGATGGAGTGCAATTTACAGATGAAGGCAACAGTGTGTTTCTAAGTAATCTAAAACTCTGTATCTAGTCTTATGTGTAGTAGCAATATACACACAAGCAACACAAACACTCTATTCAGAGGCACACTAATACCCAAAACATTGTTATATTTATTTTGTTTAAAGATAATTTTATCCGTTTTTGGGGATCTTCACATCAACGTCACGATTCCCTGCGAATATGTCGCGAGAACGGTAAACAAAAACAGACCTTCAATGAACATCATCACATCAAAAAATAATATGTAAAAAAATCTATACTGAATGTTGCACTATACATATTACTATATACATACTTCTTTCAAAGCATAATGAGATATTGGTGGTTCAACACCCAAAATTAGTAGTAATGTGTAATGCGGTGCATTTACATTCTATATGGATTCCCATACATTACGAGACAAAAGAATTCATGACAGTTTTAGCACCCAAACATAACAAATGTATATGGAGAAGATTTCTTCAATCAATACATCTTTATTTGTCTTTTTCTTCTAAAAACCACGTCAATGAACAGTAGCCAACATGATTCTTCCTATAAAGACTTCTTCAGGGATCTGAGTTGATTGTAAACATCACTAGTCCATCAGGGTCCGACAATATTAAAAACAGCCCAAAATGTATTAATTTGTCAAGTGCCCGAATTTGGAGTGTGTGCCCCTCCAAGAGTATGAACGTGGCGTCTGATTCAATGGTACTGAACCACCAATATCTCATTTTGTTTTGGAAAGTGTTTTCCATTAGGAGCATAGAAGGGTTGTCCTCGGGTAATTGCACCATCAGTAACATTTGAACTTTGCCTAACATTTTGTTGGAAAGTGTGGGATTCTATTGCCTCGATCTTCTTTTTCTTTTTATATTTTCTTTCAAAGCATGTTTAAACTCATATTTTTCTACTAAGTTTCTTTAAAAACAATCTTCAAGCCCTATTTTCTGTTTTCGCTGTTATTTGGGTTATTGCGATTACGTTAACCGCGACGATCGCGCCTTTAAGTTGAAAATACAAATATACACACATATTCCAGTATTTTACACACTAGGGTTTTCTTACAGTATTCTCTGAAGTCATGTTTTTCTAGACAGTTTCTAAAAAAAACCATCTCTAAAACCAATTTTATATTTTCGTGGTCACTCTGGAGATGGAGTTGATGTCGGTAATCGCGAGTCACCCAGACACGTCATGAAAATGTAAAGAAAAGTAGAAATTAATTCTAACAATTGCAGTAGATGACTCACTGTATAAACAACTCTAAAAAAACATTAATCAGAATCGCAATATCTCTATAATAATGCGTATTAATGATTCACTGAAATATTTTTTTATATTTCCACCAATATTCACGACGACATCGATAGTTGCAATGTCCTCACTACAGTACATGGGTAGTTGCACTGGCGGTCGTAGCGTTGTCGTGAATATTGTGCACTTTTATTAAAATCAATATTGGACGCATATGTTTTGTCACTAACACCCCCATTTCTTAACCATGGGGTCACAGTATCTCCACTCTGACCCCTTATGTGGGCTTTCACACAATTTTTCAGCCCAGAAACCATTCCCATTAGATAAAATGGAGTGGCAACTTTTTATTCAGGTTGCGGTTAGCCAATCAGGGGTTTCCCGTTGGCGCGTGCATTCGCAAGTAATCGTGAAACCACCGCGAAATATCCACGGGCAGAGATATCACTATAATTTTAGGCTTAAACTTCTCAAAAACTACTGAACAGATTTACACCAAATACGCAAAAGGTACTTCCTTGAACAAACATCTACCTCCCTGCCAAATTTGGTGTAAGTCCGTTAAGCGGTTTGGGCTGTAGGTGTGTCTAAAGGTTCCTATGGGAATTAACATTACCAATGCACCCATATTTCGTGCCCAAAATTCTCAGTCCCCTCTGCACGCAACATTCCTAATCTTTTCATGAGAACTAGAACCAACCTTGACACTTTTTTGGGAAAATGTCATGAAGAATGTTCAAACAACGCCAAAGTTATAGGCAAATACAAAAATGTTTTTCCTGTGGAAACATGATCCTAACTATAACTACCACCAGTAGGTAATATATATATGACAGTTTCTCACTCGCAAAACGTTTTAAATAAATATTCGTTGAATGCTTTTCAGAGGAGTTTGTCCGTATCCTTTGTTGCTTTCCTGGATACATTTGTTGCATATATGTGTATGTATGCATGTACATATGTGTGTGTATGTGTATACCTATATATACATACATATATATATGACCTACTGGTGGTCGCCAGTAGGTAGTTATAGTTAGGACCTATTTTCCATAGCGTTGTTTGTTTTGCCAATAACTTTGGCGTCGTTTGACGAATCTTCGCAAACTTTCCAAAACTAGTGGGGCGCTCCGGTCATCTCCTGTCTTGAAAGTTTCGGAATGATTTGCCAACCAGGGGCCGAAAAAAATGGGGGTCCCAAAACGCTTTTTCCCATGTTATTTTCCATAGGAAACTTTAGACAAAGCTACAGCTCGAACTGCTGAATGGAATTATACCATATTTGGCAAAAAGGTAGCCTTGGTTCAGAAAGAGTCCTTTTTGTTAAATGGTGTAAATCTGTTCAGTAGTTCCTGAAAAATTAGAAAAAGAAAAGGTTTCAGTATCTATGTCTAGTTTTCAGAAATGTCTGGGTTTTGGTATGTTTTCCTAGATGGCCCCAAGCCCGGGACCAAAAACGCAGGTGACTCCCTCGCAAATCCAGATAGTATGTTTTGGGCTGTTTCCTGCTGCAGGCACTACATCTACTCACACAAGTGAAGTGCCATGTTTATTGGGAGACCTGGGGAATGCTGGGTGGTAGGAAATGTGTGGTGGCCCAGTGATCCTACAACTTTCCCACACAGAAAAGTGAGGAAAACTTGATTTCTTTAGCAAAATTTGAGGTTTGCAGGGGATTTTGTGGGTAGAAACATTTTAGGCGATCCATGCAAGCTGCATCTCCCTGGACTCTCCCAGGTGTCTAGATTTCAGAAATGTCTGGGCTTTGTAGGTTTTCCTAGATGGCCACTGAGCTTGGGACCAAAAACGCAGGTGACCCACTTGAAAAACCAGGTTGTTTTGTGATCGATAGGTGGGCACCTGTGTTTTTGTTCCTGGGCTTGTAAAAATCTAGGGCAACCTAAAAAACCCAGACATTTCATAAAAATAGACACCCATGGGAGTCCAGGGAGGTGTGGCTTGCATTGAACCCCCACAGCATTTTCCTGTCCAGAACACGCTGCAAAGCACAGTGTGGGAAAGTTGTAGGATCACCGGGCCACCACAAATGTACTACCACCCAACATTTCCCTTGGCCTGCCGAGAAAAATGATACCTCAAATGTGTGGGTGCCCAAAGTCCTAAAAACCTATAAACAAACTGCCCTTTGGGACTCCCTTTGGGCCCCCTTCAATCTCTACACGTTTTTGGCCCTTCCATGTCATAGGCACGTAGCCTAAACACACAAGTAAGGCATCATTTTTATTGTGAGACTGGGGGAAATGTTGAGTATTAGGAAAGTTGTGCCGTGCAGTGATCCCACAACTTTCCCACACAGATAATAGAGGAAAATGTGACTTTTTAGGTAAATTTGAGGTTTGCAGGGGATTCTGAGTAGGAAAATGTTGGGCGATCAATGGAAGCCACACCTCTCTGGACTCCCCTGGGTGTCTAGTTTTCAGAAATGTCTGGGTTTGGTAGGTTCCATTGATGGCCCCAAGCATGGGACCAAAAACGCAGGTGAATCCCTCACAAAACCAGATTGGTTTGCAATTAATCATTTTGAAGTCTACACAGTACGTTTTGGGCCATTTCCTGCTGCGGTCACTAGCCCTACCCACACAAGTGAAGTACCATTTTTATTGGGAGACCTGGGAGAATGTCAAGTCATGTCAAGTCATAAAATTTGTATAGCGCACTACATACCCAGAGGGTTTCAAGGCGCTTAGGAAGGGGAGGAGGATTATTTGTCAAATATCCACGTTTTAAGCTGCTTTCTGAACGCTAGGTGGTTCTGGGTGAGGCGAAGGTAAGCGGGGAGTGAGTTCCATGTTTTAGCAGCCAGGTATGAAAAGGATCTGCCTCCCATGGTGGTCTTGTTGATGCGAGGTACAGTGGCAAGGGCTTGGCTGGAAGACCGTAGTTGGCGGGAGGGGGTGTAGAAGGACAGTCGAGAGTTGAGGCAATCTGGTCCGATGTCGTAGAGTGATTTGTGTGCGTGGGTAAGCAGTCGGAAAGTGATCCTCTTATTGACGGGTAGCCAGTGGAGGACTTTAAGGTGACCAGAGATGTGTTCGTTGCGTGGGATGTCTAATATGAGCCTGGCTGATGCGTTTTGGATTCGTTGGAGTTTCTTCTGGTGTTTTGCGGTAGTACCCGCGTAGAGGGTGTTTCCGTAGTCCAGTCGGCTCGTGACCAGAGCGTGGGTGACTGTTTTCCTGGTTTCGGAGGGGATCCAGCAAAATGTTTTTCTGAGCATGCGAAGAATGTTGAAGCAGGAAGAGGATACGGCGCTGACTTGTCTGTTCATTGAGAGTGAAGAATCCAGGATGACGCCAAGGTTCCGTGCGTGGTCTGTCGGGATGGGTGCTTTTCCGAGGGCTTCCGGCCACCAGGAGTCGTCCCATGCAGAGGGGGAAGTACCTAAGATGAGGACTTCTGTTTTGTCTGAGTTCAGTTTCAGACGGCTTTGTTTCATCCATTCGGCAACTTCTTTCATTCCATCGTGTAGGTTAGTTTTGGCGGTGCTGGGGTCATTGGTGAGAGAGAGGATTAGTTGAGTGTCGTCCGCGTAGGAGATGATGTTGAGGTTGTGTTGGCGTGCGATGGCCGCGAGGGGGCTCATGTATACGTTGAAGAGGGTGGGACTGAGTGAGGATCCTTGAGGTACGCCGCAGATGACTTCAGAGGCCTCGGACTTGAATGGAGGAAGGCGGACTCTCTGGGTTCTTCCGGTGAGGAACGAGGTGATCCATTCAAGTGCTTTTCCTTGGATTCCGATGTTATTGAGGCGTTGTAGAAGGGTGCTGTGGCAGACTGTATCGAATGCTGCAGAGAGGTCGAGGAGGATGAGGGCGACTGTGTCTCCATTGTCCAGTAGAGTTCGAATGTCGTCTGTTGCTGCGATGAGGGCGGTCTTAGTGCTGTGTTTTGCTCGGAAGCCAGATTGTGAGGGGTCGAGGGATTTGTTGGCTTCGAGGAAAGCGGCGAGCTGGTTGTTGACGGCTTTCTCGATGACTTTGGCCGGGAATGGAAGAAGCGAGATGGGGCGGTAATTTTTGAGTTCGGTGGGGTCCGCTGTTGGTTTTTTCAGGAGGGCGGTGAGTTCAGCGTGTTTCCAGTCTTCTGGGAAGGTAGCAGAGTTGAAGGAGCAGTTGATGGCGTTTCGGAGGTGCGGTGCTATGACGGAGTCTGCTTTGTTGAAGATGTGGTGAGGGCATGGGTCTGTGGGGGATCCTGAGTGGATGGAATTCATCAGGCGGATGGTGTCATCAGTGGAGATTGGGTTCCAAGCGTTGAGGGTGTTCATGGGGGGAAGATGGTCAGCAGATGGTAGGGTGGGTTGGTTTCCGGGTTGGTTGTCAAAGCTGTTGTGGATGTCTGCAATCTTGTTGTGGAAAAAAGAGGCTAGGGAGTCGCAGAGGGTTTGAGAGGGGGTGATGTCGTTGGAGTTGGCCGAGGGATTGGAAAATTCCTTGACGATGTTGAAAAGTTCCTTGCTGTTGTGGGCGTTGTTGTCAAGTCGATCCTTGAATGCTGTTTTCTTGGCTTTTCGGATCAGTTGGTGGTGAGTGCGGGTGGCGCTTTTGAAGGCGTCCTTGGTGCTGGTGGTTGGGTCTTTTTTCCAGGCCTTTTCAAGGGAGCGGCAGAGTTTCTTGGACTTCTTGAGATCATCGTTGAACCATGAGGCTTTCTTGCTGCCAAGTTTGCTTTGACGTTTTTTCAGTGGAGCTAAGGTGTCGGCGGTGTTGGATAACCATAGGGTGAGGTTGGCGGCGGCTTCGTTGGCGTTAGAAGAGAGGGCTGGGGAGTTTCGAAGGAGCGATGCGGAGATTTGGTCTGTGGTGATTTTGTTCCAGTTTCTTTGCCGGGTAGGTTGGGAGTGGTTGAAGGGTTTCGGCTTGTTGTAGATGAAGTGAACGCAGCTGTGGTCGGTCCAGAGGAGATCCGTAGTGTGGCTGAAGGAGACATGATTGCTGGATGTGAAGATGGGGTCGAGTGTGTGACCTGCGATGTGGGTGGGGGAAGTGACTAGTTGTTTAAGTCCGAGGTTGGCGAGGTTGTCCAAGAGGGTGGTGGTGTTGCGGTCGTTGGTCTTTTCAAGGTGAAAGTTGAGGTCTCCCAGAAGGATGTAATCTTTGGAGGGGAGCGCGTGTGGGGTGATGAAGTCCGTGATGTCTTCACTGAATTTTGCGCGAGGTCCTGGAGGTCTGTAGAGGAGAGTGCCTCTGAGTGTTGTTTTGGGGTCGATGTGGATCTGGAAGTGAAGATGTTCGGAGTTGGCGAGATTGACGTCAGAGCTGGTTGAGATGCGGATAGATTTCTTGTGGACGATAGCGATTCCTCCTCCTGTGTGGCTGGTACGGTCTTTGCGGGTGATCTTATAGTCTTCAGGGATGGCAATGGTGATGTCTGGTGCGGAGGAAGCATTCATCCATGTTTCCGTAAGGAAGGCGATGTCCGGAGAAATGGTGTCTAGTAGATTCCAAAGGTCAATGGCATGCCTGTGGACCGATCGGGTGTTGAGAAGGATGCATTGTAGGTGGTTGGGGTCGGGAATCTGTGGTGTGGTCGTAGCAGAGATGTTGTCGGTACCGATGAATTTGCAGGAGTGGCATGAGAAAGGGCCATGGGTGTGTCCAGGAGCGGCTTGGACGCAGTTGGGGGCGCGACCGGGGTTAAGGGCTAGGAGGGTGGTGGCATCGTAGGTAATGCGGGAGGGCTGGGTAGCGCGAGGGGCAGGGGGTCTGGCGCTGGGCGCGGTCCAGGCACGGACGGGCGTAGACGGGCTTACCTTTGGCGCACCTTCGGCGTGTACGTAGCGCGTGGGGGCATTGGCCATAAATGGATGGTGGGGGGGAGGGGCGAGGGCGCTTCAGCTGGGAGGCGGGGCGGGCAAAGGAGGACGACAACAACAACAAAATGGAGGTGGAGGGGTCAGGGCGGCAGGAGCGCTAGGGGGGAAACGCAAATACTACAACAGGGTCACGCTACGGAACAAAATGCAAATGAGTTAAAGCGGCGAGATGAAAACAAAATATGCAACAGAGTCACGCTAGCAGTATCGCACTGCAAATGGGCAAATTGGTAAATTCAGCAATCAAAAATGGGCAAAGCGGCAGTTCCAGCACGCAGCGGCAATAAGAGCATACAGCAGGCTGTAATTATTAATCGCAGTCCAGGTTAGAGCGTAAGCGCTGCACAGACGATACCTCAGCAGCAGGGGAGCGACCGCTCAGCTCGGAAGCGGAGAGCTGAGTGGTAGGTAATTTGTGGCAGCCTGGTGATACTACAGCTTTCCAATGCACAGATAAAAGAGGAAAATATGACTTTTTAGCTATATTTGAGGTTTGCAGGGGATTCTGGGCAGGAAAATGTTGGGAGATCCTCACAAGCCATACCCCCCTGGACTCCCCTATGTTTCTAGTTTTCACCATCAGGCAAGCCCCAATCTACACACATCCTCATCAAGCGTAAGTGCACACACACCATTAGCAAAGTACAAATCCACACAACGCAGACTGTCAGCCAAACTCCAGTTCAGACACACACAAACTCTCCCTGGTTTCTAGTGGTTTTCTGCCCCCACCTGGGGGCAGTTGAGACCACAAATATCGCTGAAACAGACAAAATGGGTGCCTAAAAAAACGGGGAGTGAACCTTGCCTATGGGACTTCTCCCTGACATGCCCATACACATATCTCTGGTGCCTAGTGGGCTTTTTGTCTCCCCCGGGGGGCAGATAATGGCCATTGCCCCCATCTGCCTGTCGGGGGCAGAAAGACTGTGGTAAAAAAAAATTGGGGTGGTGAGGCATTAACATGTCCATTTTGAGCAGCCGCCATCCCTATATATAACAAAAACAATCCCTGGTGCCTAGTGGGCTTTTTGCCCCCCAAGGCGCAGATCAGAGACTATTGACCCCATCTGCCTCCTGGGGGGGCAGAAAGACTGTGGACTTTTTTTGGGGGGTGGGGGATGCCCAAAAGGGGAATGCCAATGACCCCAGCCCCCCAAAGACGTTCCCAATAGCCCCTAATCTGCCCCCTGAGGGGCAGAAAGCCCACTAGGCACCAAGGATTGTTTTTTGTTATCCGTAGGGGTTGCAGCTGCTTCTAAAAAAAAGAAAAAAACTGGTGCCTAGAGTGCTTTCAGCCCCACCAGGGGAGGAAGATTTGTGGCATTTTTTTGGGGGTGTGGATGCATAGGCATGCCCATTTTCGGCAGTCTACCCCCTATAGACATTTAAAAAAATCCCTGGTGCCTAGTGTGCGTTCTGCCCCTCCCGGGGTGGGCAGAAAGACTGTGGAATTTCTTTTGGGGGTGGGGGCATCGGCATGACCATTTTGGGCAGCCCCTACCCCTATAGCCAGAAAACAAATCCCTGGTGCCTAGTGTGTTTTCTTTCTCCAAGGGGGACAGATCAGGGGATATTGCCCTATCTGCCATCCAGGGGGGCAGAGAGACTGAATTATCCCCAAAACATTGGGGGGAGCAAAAGCCCTTGCCCAAGGGGTCACTCCCCCTCTCTGCTGCCCAGTGGGTGGATCACTGCTTGCAGATCACCCACCTGTGGCGATCCCCAAGCAGGGATCCACTAGGGATTCACCCCTTTCCAATGATACCTCCCCTGTCTTCCTACATGTTCGGGGGGCCGATTGGCTCATTTCATTTTCGGTTTCACTGAAAGGAAGTCAGTGCACGCTGTTCGTCATTTCAGTGAATAAAACTAAACAGCCTCGAGAGCTGGAGAAGGTCTTCCCCAGCTTCTGAGGCTGTTGAGGGGGAAAGGAAATCCGTCTGGGCCCACTCCAGAGGGATTACAGCGCCATGTGTTCAGGCGGTCACAAGCCATCTGACATAATGAGCACTGTGGCGTTGGACGGCTTCCGGCCGACCAGCGCATCAAAGGTGTTAAGAAGCGAGCACAAAGAAGATGCCATATCAATGGGTATTTTACCTCAGTGGTATACCAGAGGCGCAATGTACCCTAAGTGTTAAGATTTTTCCACTCCGAGCACCCACCTCACATGAGTAGTACAATTTACATTAACAGTCGGTCTACTCCTTTCTAGAAATGTTATAAACACCATAGAAGAAGACACACTGCCAATGAAAGACACAGCCTTCCTGACCAGAATCATATTTGGCAAAAAGACAGGTGATGCTACCTCACAAGGCACACTGTTTTTAACAGCAACAGAGTCATCACTTTGTAAGGAAAGCAGATTCATTGCTACTAACCATTGCTGGCTGGTGCAGGTAAGAGCAGTGGGGTGGTGGGGTGAGGTGGATTCGACAGATGACAACGAGGGAAAATAAAATTTTACACCATTATTCCAGAAGACACTGCTCTTATATATACACATCAGTGTAGCTAGCCAAAAAATTGTCAGATTGAGGTAAAAAGGGGGAAGAGAGGCAGAAGACACATGGGAATCTGGCATATTTGTGTGCAACACTAGCTATCGGTGACGGAGATTAATGAGCACCTGCTAAATAAAGGGCCACATATGTAGTTCAGTTGCTGATTTTCAGCGCTTAGTGGAAGAATCGAGCCAAGGATTGGACTGCAATTCTCATTTGTCAATTATTGCAAAACAAGTCAGATATTTATCTGACATCTCCGTTTATAGTTTTTGCACAACTGCAAAAGCTTCTGGTTATACAGCGATTTGGGAAAAAATACACATGGATGGATCATGCAAAGCAGAAAAACTCTCAGCAAAAATCTTCTCAGTCACCTTCCATTCAGTGGAATACATCGGTTGGTCTAGCAACTGGAGGATTTAGCTGGGAAGCCTCTGGAAGACTAGACATTTTTGCTCCTAACTCATACTCCATCTATTGGTAGGAGATTTAGCTTCTACAGATCATTTGGCTGTCCTCTTCAGAGTAAATCTTCACCAGCTTTTCATGGTAGATGCAGTGGATGGTGAGGCACTTATGGTGTAGTCCTGGTCCCAGTCAGCCACCACTCCAGCAAGTCAACCTGCTTCCAATTCCTGACAATGCAGAAAAAGGAGAATGAAGACTCTCACATTTGGGAAAGGTCAATTGAGGATGCTTGGGTGCCCTAGGTATTCAGAATTGGCTACAAGTTTTTTCAAGTCCTCCAACGACTTTGTTTCTGGAGCCTCCAAGCCCTTTGGCTAAGGCTCATTATCGGGGCTCCCCAAGCAGAACTCCAGACTTTAACTGCAAGTGAGGAATTAAAAGGGTGCCAAAGGTTGAAAGATGTATGGGTGCTACTCAATCATGTTTCTAGAGCACAAGCCACCTGAAGACTTTCAACAGATTGAAGAGTAAAAAAAAAATCAGACTCAGAGTAAGCAAGAGTACCCATAGGTAACTGAAGCAACATCCACGGTTGGACCTGCAGTGTGATGTCATATTTGGACTACTTGATTGCTTATTTAACTGCTGCCCTCCCATGCAAATACGGAAAACTAGCGCCATCCAATCCTTGTTTGCAGATAGAATGGGAACGTGGGAGAACTGAGCTTTATTCTAAAATTACTGGTACACTCTTAAGTTATAATATGTTACACTATTTTAAAGCTATTTATCACCTTAAGTCCCTCATCTCTGCTGCCATTCTAATCAATGATAATATCACAATATGGTAATAACATTACTGCATTCGTTTTCATATGTATCACTTCTGATTTAGTTTGATCGCAGGTTAATGGTGAATAATATGAATTCATGTAATTTACGGGTTTTCAGTTTTTAAGTGCAAAGTAGTTATTGCCACTTTTTTGCTGGGAATAACAATCATTTTTTCCTTTGTATAATCCATTATCGCTGAATCTCAGCAATGGAATAATGTAGCATTTTCCTAAATTAGTAGTGTGTGTTAATGTGTGATAATCTGATTATTGCACATTTGACACAAGCTCTCTAAAAAAAACCCCAAGAAGTACCTCTGCCCTAGAACCATCAAAATACTTGGGGTAGTGGATGCAACTTCACAAACCCTTTGGGCCCACCCCTCCCCCGGCAATAGCTCCAAAGGGATATACTACTATATGTTGAATGGTTTTGTGAGGGATGAGCAAAGTTGGGAGGGCAGGATCCGCACAACTCTGATTTTTCTGTAAAAAAGTTTATGATGCTATTGAACTTTACTAAGTTTATAAAACAATTGGCAGATCAGCTGCTTGTTAAGACAGTGGAACTCTGATTCTGACCATCCTCTAGTGTAGATGAAGCCTTTGTCTATCACTAGTAGCAGTAGTAGTAGTAGTAAACTTGACTGTTTGGGTAATTAAAACCATAGCAATGTTATATGTAAACGTTTGAGATATATAAATATTAAACCATATGGCACATATAACCTTCATGATATGATGGTTGAAAGAAATTTAAAAAATTACAAATTACAATTCAGTGTGGTACAGATGTTCTTTTGTGCTATCGATTGTGCTGGGGAAGGTTAAGCCATGTTTTTTATCTCAAGTTTGTGGCGCTTTAAGGGGCATATTATCAAGGACCGCATTATAAATTATCGCCAGTTTAGCGGCAGAAAACTGCCACTAAAGCAGCGATAATAAGCTTGATAATATGCCCTGGTGAATTCCAATAGAAGCCCATGTTCTGGTGTGAACATGGGCTTCTATTCGAATTCTCCAGGGCATTTTATCAAGCCCATTATCGCCGCTTTAGTGGAAGGTTTCTGCCCCTAAACCGGCGATAATTTTAATGCCGTCCTTGATAATATGCACCTAAAAACTTTAACAGTTTACAGTTAAATTAAGGATCCGATGGGCTGAGGCACTGAATGATGACGGCATTGCATGTCCTGATCGTTCTTGATTTAGGGTCAGGCCACAATAAGGTGACGCATGCTGGATATAAACATAGACTACTGCAAATCAAATGGATAAAGTCCTCTTTTTTTGTCCACAAAGAATGCATTCTATGGGACCATAGTATTTCCGACTAGGTTGGCCTTCTAATGTTGGTAAGCTTACTGAAGCAAAGTTGTTTCTTTAGACACACAGAAAATGTAAGGCTTAGGTAAGGTGCATTGCTTACCGGTAGTATAAATTTGCCAATTACTTGACCTCTAAAAGATTCATTGTAAGTGCATCTGTATTGGTCATAGGATATTCCCTCCTGAAGTTAACAATGCTGCGGTCACTGATAAACAACAGAGGGTGTGAATTACAATGTATTTAAAGGGGTACAATGAAGGTTCCCTAAGAAATGAGGAATTGCTCGTGAATTGGAAATGCTCTAACCAATTCTCCCGGGAATTCTTCAATTCTCCTGCAAGTTTCAAATTGCCAACGATTTCAGGTGCAAAAATGTGCGGACTACACGCATAGGATCCATAGAGTTACTGAAGATCTTGTAATTCCAATTGTGCCATTAACTCCTGTTACCATTAGAACTACAGTGCCCTCAATAAGAGTCCTTTGCTGCTTTTTAAAGGGGAAGTATAAGCTTAATTTCTGCAGGTGTGGGTATCACCACAGGATGTCTACCATGGAAATGTCCACAAGCAGGCCCTGACCTGGTTCATTTAAAGTGGTGTGGTACAGAGTAGTGAGTTTTCACTACACTTGGGTTTGGTATGGGAGATGTAAGATTAGGTTGTCTCTGTGCGATACTTGACTATGGGTTTCTCCATGATTGAGATTTTTGATTTACTGATACGTCCATAGTACAGTGCACTACAAGTGCCCAGGGCCTGTAAATCAAATGCTACTTGTGGGCCTGCAGCATTGATTGTGCCACCCACATGAGTAGCCATTCTAAACATGTTTCATGCATGCCTCTACAGAGCATGTGTGTGCAGTTTATAATTGCCATTTCAACCTGGCAAGTTCACCTACCTGTGAGACCCACACCTACCCTTTTATTACATGGATGTCACCCCTAATGTAGACCCTAGGTAGCCCCAGGGTAGGGTGCAGTGTAGTTAAAAGGTAGGACAAGTACTCGAGTTTTACATTTCCTAGTATTGAAAAACTGCTAAATTTGTTTTTCGCTAGAGCAACGTCTATCTCTCTCATAGGTTAGCATTGGAGCTGCCTTGTAAGACATTACAAGTGTAACTTCCAATTGCAATTGCGGTAAGGACGACGGTGGCAGCTAGTCCCGACCCCGCTTGGCGCCATCACTGCAGAGGAAATAATTATCTTGCTGTGTATTTTGTATATTCAATAAAAGGAAACGTTTTTAAAAATCTTTTTTACCTTGTAATTGTAATGGTGAATTTGTTGTAGGGACCTCCTGATGCTAGATATTTAGTATCTGTTAGACCTGTCAGCCCTTTGGGTGGTCCCTCCTCATCATTATTTATTTTGTCCCACTTTTGCCTCAAACCCAGTTTGAATTTTTCCTTTTTGGGAACCACCAGACTTTTTAGTGTTGCTGCAGATTCAGGGAGCCATTTTAGCTACCCCTGAAACTTCTGTCTGAGGGCCTGGAGCACAAAATGGTGGCCACCTGTGACATCACCAGCATCCACTGGAACCTACCAGCACCTTCCAGAACATTCCAGGAGCTTCCAGAACCCTGTGACCGTTGGAGGCGGTTTAGAATGTTGGGAGGATAAGAGAGGCAGTTGGCAGTTGGAGCTGGCAGTTGGCACCTGACTGGTGAAGAGAGAGGAGCACAACAGTGAAGGAGGAAGGAGTGAAGCAGCAGGGGTGGAAACTTGTGCCTGGAGTGGGGTCCATAAACCCACCCTTGATACTTGTCCCTACTGATGGATCCCAGCCTATAGCCCTGTGTGGGAAGAAGACAGAAGAAAACCATCCTAAGGACCTGGACAGCAGGAACAGGCCTTAGAACCAAGAAAACAGCAAGATTCTGACCTGAGAACTGGTTTCCCTGGAGTCCGGCGTCGAGTAGCCTGAAGACCTGGAGCCCGAGGTGGAGAAGCGGCGCTGACTGAAGTAGCAGACGTCGTACCCGGAGCCGCCAGAGGTCGTGAGAGGGCGCCGACGGAGGTCGTGAGGAATACCAGAGGTCGAGGAGGAAGTGAACCGAGGTCGAGCGAGCGGCGTCATCGGAGGAGTGAAGTCCGCCCTCCGGAGTCGTCGGAGACCGAGGTAGAGGAGCACCGGAGGTCGGGAGTGAGGATCGCACTCCGGAGTCGCCCGGAGCCTGTGAGGAGGAGCACCGGAGGTCGGGGGTGAGGATCGCACCCCGGAGTCGCCGGAAGTCGACATCGAGGCCAGGCCGGCCGACGTCATCGGAGCCGAGAGCGCCATCGGACCGGAGCCGCCCGAAGTCGACATCGTGAAGAGACTGCCTGACGCCGTCGAATCGGAGGTCGAGATCGAACCGAGGCCACCGACATCGGACCGGAACCGCCTACCGGCGTCGTCAAAGATCTGACATTGTGCCGAGGCCGCCGAGACCGAACCGGAACCGCCTCACGGCGTCGACACGACTCCAGCGGCGTCGGAACATCAGAAAAAGGGCAGTAAGTGGAGTAGAGGGCGCCTAAGGCCCTGTGGAGACCTGAGAGACTGCTCTAAGGGGCTAGGGAGGTGCTGAAACCAACCTGACTGTGCAAGGGGTGAACTGGGACTAACCTAGAGAGGTTGTGTGGAGAGAGAAAGCCAGGGCACTGGTATTCCCCCCTTTGATCTACCTCAGATTAGGCCTCAGCCTTGTCCCAGCCAGGGAGTAGCCCCCCTCAAGCCTTCCACAACCCTACAAGCTGTGCCTGGGCCCTATCAGCCCTTAAGAATTGAAGTGTCATCTGATTACATGAGTGTTGCTGTATACTTTTAATTATTTATTGGGGGTACTGTATTTATTGAATTTTTACCTATTTATTGCTGCACTATATTTATAGGTCCACAGGACTTGTTGGTGTACACTATTTATTGGTACAGTATTTATTGCCTCAAAGTATTTAATTGTCTGTATATATTGCACTTGTATTTATGCCCTGTTATTTATGATCACCCCTATTTATTTCATCAAACAGCCAGTATTTATTTGACCTGCACTATTTAAATTTGTATATTGTGATTGTCTTATTTATTTTTCCAATCAGCAACTAAGAGAAAAAGATAAAGAAGAATATTTTCATAATTTTTACGGTGTAGAGTCGTTTTTGGAACGGATGCACGCATGGTTATTGTATGGGTATATTGTATGCTTAGCACTGCGCCTGTTTCCTGACCACTCGAGCCAAGCTACCACAGTGTGTTCGGGGAGTCCACCACCACCCTGCGGAGTGGGAGTGGGCGTTTCCAACATAAATTGGTGTTCAGTGGTGGGATAGAGCTGTGCCTACATATACTCAACAATAACTGTGGGTAGTCCATAGGCCTACACCGGGAGTTTTCTCACAGCGGCCTTCCTAATTGTGGGTTTTTGTTTTTTCCAAATTTACTCTGGTGGTGGGAGGAGGTATTACTAAAGGTACCACCCTACATTGTTACTGCACAAAACCTGTCCTCTAACCTGAGTGGGCAAGATGGAGTTTGTACTGGAAGATTTAGAAACGTACACTGTGGCCCAACTCAGGGAGTTTTGCCAGCGGGAGGGGGTGTACTGTCCCCCAGGAGCAAAGAAGGGTGCACTCCAAACCAGCTTAAGGGCTTGGGGGGAGGCACGCCGAGAAAGCAAGGCTGAGGAGGAAGACAGGGATGGAGAGCCTAACCCCGAGGGGGCTGAGATGTACCAACCTGAGGTGGGGAACCTGTCAGCAGGGCCCAGGACACTTTCTAGGAAGGGCAGCACTGTCTCTAGCGGGGGCTTATCCAGCGTGGAGTTAGCAGATCGGAGAGAGAAAAGACAGCTCACATGGGATTTAGCAAAGCTGGAGAAGGAGAAGGAGGAACAGAGGTTGGCTCATGAGACGGAGAAAGAGAGGATGGCTCATGAGATAAGACTGAAAGAGATAGAGCTTCAGATCCTAAGAATAGGGGCACAACCTGTTCCTAGTGGTGGCAGCCAAAACCAAGAGGTCACCAGGGAATCCAAACCTTACCTGCCAAAGGACATAGTAGCTAGCTATGGGGCGGGTGACGACATCGCCAAGTGGCTAGCAGCCTATGAGGTCTCGTTGAGGGCCCATGGGGTTCCAGTGAAGTACTGGGGAGGGGGATTGTATAAGTACATGCCTCCAGCTGGTAGGGATGCTTTATTGGCCCTCGAAGAGGATGAGCAGACCCACTACCCCACCATGAAACTGGCGCTCATCAGAAAGTTTGGACTAACACCTGAAAAGTACAGACAGAAGTTCAGGGGTAGTCACAAGCTGGGCACACAGAATTGGGTGGACTTCCTGGACTATGCAAAGAAGGCACTGGAAGGTTGGATTCAGGGCAGTGAAGTAAGGAACTACGAGGAGCTGTTTGACCTAGTACTGAAGGAACACCTACTCGAGAAATGTTTCCCTGAACTGCGGCAACACCTGGTGGATAGCAAGCTGACCAGTCCCCGGAAGCTTGCTGAGGAGGCGGACATTTGGGCTAGTACCCGGGTGTCCACAAGGGGGACTGGAGGGGATACTCAAAGGGCCGGACAGGGCGCCCCCCAGAAGAAAGAGGGAGGGGAAAAGAAAAAGGAGTTCTCCAAAGGCCCCCAAAATAACTTCCAAGGGAAGGGAACAGGATTCACCTCTAAGGCTAACCCACCCAGAAACCCTAATCCTGGCCAGAGTCAGCAGCCAAGGGTTGTCCATTGCTACGAGTGCGGTGGCGTTGGACACTATAAAGGAGATCCGAAGTGTCAGAAACGATCACCCCCTCCCACTGGAGGAAAGCCCCCCGGAGTAGCTAGTGTAGTGCTCGGGGAGGAGATGCCCTTAACTAAGGGAAGGGAGTGGGCGGGTGTCACTTTAGTGTCCCTGGGAGAACGGGAGATGGTTCCTAAGATCCAGGTGCCCGCAAATACCGCAAAGTATGGGCAGTGGATCACCATCAACGGCCAAAGAGGGGAGGCTCTGAGAGACACAGGAGCCAGTATGACTATGGTGCGTAGCCAGCTGGTGTCTCCAGAGCAGGTAATTCCCGATGTACTCCACCCAGCCGCGATGGCTGACGGCAGAACAGGTCACTATCCAGTGGCCGAGGTTCCCTTTGAATGGGGGGGGGTTGCAGGTTCACTTCGAGTTGCCGTAAGCCCTGCCGTGCCAGTCGATTGTCTGCTGGGCAATGACATGGAGCACAACGCTTGGAAGGAGGTGGAATACCGGACTCACACCGAGATGCTGGGTACACCTGACTGGGCCTGTGTTAGCACAAGGTCCGAGACTACCCGAAGAGGGAGTTCATTCCGGCTGGAGCCTGGAACAAAGGCCCAGCCAGCTGCCAGTCAAGGGAAGAACCGAGGACAGGAGGAGCCTGCCTCGGCGTCTCCACCCCGTAGGACGGATAGGCCACCGGAGGTGGTGGACCAGGAGTCTGCGGAGGGGGACGTTACCAACCTGGAGGACCTACCCATCCCGGCCGAGTGGCACGTGGAGGGAGGGCCGTCCAGGGAGGAATTCTGCCAGGGCCAGAGGGAGTGCCCTACCCTTGAGGGCCTGAGGCGACAGGCCGAAGCCCAGGCAGCAGGGAACGTTGAAGGGAACTACAGTGTTTACTGGGAGGATGGCCTCCTCTACAGTGAACCCAAGGCACCCCTACATGGATCGTCACGAGCCTTGGTAGTTCCTCAACGTTATCGAGCCTTCCTTCTGGAGTTGGCTCACGAGATACCATTGGCAGGACACCTGGGGCAAGACAAGACCTTCGCCCGTCTTGTCCCACACTTTTATTGGCCTCAGATGAAAGTGTCGTCCGATACCTACTGCCGGACATGTGTGTCTTGCCAAGCCAGTGGGAAAACAGGGGTGAAGCTGAAAGCTCCCCTGGAACCACTTCCTGTCGTTAGCACCCCCTTTGAAAGGGTGGGCATCGACATTGTGGGTCCATTAGATCCACCAACTACAGCTGGTCACAGGTTTATCCTGGTTCTGGTGGATCATGCCACACGGTACCCAGAGGCAATACCTCTGAGGACCATAACAGCACCTGTTGTGGCTAGGGCCCTGATGGGAATCTTTACCCGAGTGGGTTTTCCCAAGGAAGTTGTGGCCGACAGGGGGACCAACTTCATGTCAGCATATATGCGGGCAATGTGGAAGGAGTGTGGAGTGACCTACCGGTTCACGACTCCTTACCACCCCCAGACCAATGGTCTGGTGGAAAGGTTTAACAAAACCTTAAAAGGCATGATCAGAAGTCTGCCTGAAAGCCTGCGGAGGAAATGGGACGTCCTCCTACCCTGTTTACTTTTTTCCTACAGGGAAGTGCCACAGAAGGGAGTGGGCTTCAGCCCCTTCGAGCTTCTGTATGGGCACCCTGTACGTGGACCTCTTAACCTGGTGAGAGACGGATGGGAAAGAACTCCCAGAAAGCTCCCCCAGGATGTGGTGAGCTACATGCTGGCCTTCCGGAGCCAAATGGCTAAGTTGTGGAAGCAAGCTTCTGACAACTTGGAAGCCAGCCAAGCAGTGATGAAGGCGTGGTATGACCACAACGCTCACCCGGTGGAGTTGGAGCCTGGCCAGAAGGTGTGGGTGATCGAACCAGGAGAGCTTAGCGCCCTCCAGGATCGCTGGTCAGGACCCTTTGAGGTGTTGGAGAAGAAGGGTAAGGCCACCTACTTGGTGGACCTGAAGACCCCTCGTCAGCCCCTGCGGGTGCTGCATGCCAACCGCCTCAAACCCCACCACGAGAGGCCCGAAGTCATCTTGATGATGGTGACTGACGGAGGAGAGGACGTGGAAAGCGAGCCTCTCCCTGATCTGTTTGCGTCTCAAGAGAAGGATGGGTCGGTGGAGGGAGTGATTCTCTCCCCATCTCTAACTCCTGAACAGCAGGAGGACTGTCGCCAGGCCCTGGGGCAGTACTCTGCGTTGTTCTCCCTTGTCCCGGGTAGGACTCACCTGTGCGTCCATGACGTGGACACAGGAGACAGCCCACCTGTGAAGTCCAAGATCTACCGGATGTCAGACAAGGTGAAGGCCAGCATTCATAGTGAAGTCACTAAGATGCTGGAGCTAGGAGTGATTGAACCTTCTAGCAGCCCCTGGTCCAGTCCGGTGGTGTTAGTACCGAAAGCTGCACCACCGGGTGCCCAACCAGAACTGAGGTTCTGTGTGGACTACCGGGGACTGAATTCAGTGACAAAAACTGATGCTCATCCGATCCCTAGGGCGGATGAATTGATTGACCGGCTGGGAGCTGCCCAATATCTAAGTACCTTTGACCTTACCTCTGGGTACTGGCAGATCTCTTTGACTGATGGAGCAAGGGAAAGGTCAGCCTTCTCCACGCCCAATGGCCACTACCAGTTCTGTGTGATGCCCTTTGGGCTCAAGAACGCACCTGCCACGTTTCAGCGCCTGGTAAACCAGATCCTCACCGGAATGGAGAGTTTCTCTGCTGCTTATCTGGATGACATAGCCGTCTTCAGTAGCAGCTGGGAGGATCACTTGCGTCACCTGCAAGCTGTTCTCCAGGCCCTGAGACAAGCTGGATTGACGATCAAGGCCAGCAAGTGCCAGATCGGGCAGGGGTCGGTAGTGTACCTTGGACACTTGGTGGGTAGGGGAACGGTGCAACCCCTCCAGGCGAAGATCGAGGCCATCATGGCCTGGGAACCCCCCAAGACACAGACTGAGGTCCGAGCATTTTTGGGCCTCACGGGATACTATCGCCACTTCGTGAAGGGGTACGGTACCATCGTAGCCCCCCTCACGGAGCTCACGTCCAAGAAACAACCTCGACGGGTAGTCTGGACGGAGGCTTGTCAGCAAGCCTTTGAGAAATTGAAGAAAGCCATGTGCGAGGCCCCGGTCTTAAGGGCCCCAGACTTTTCCAAGAAGTTCATTGTCCAGACAGATGCATCAGAACATGGCATTGGGGCAGTGTTATCGCAACTCAACGAAGAGGGTCTGGATCAACCCGTGGTCTTCCTATCCAGGAGACTACTTCCCAGGGAACAGAAGTGGAGTGCAATAGAGCGTGAAGCCTTTGCAGTGGTATGGGCTCTGAAGAAGTTGCGGCCATACCTGTTTGGCTCGCACTTCCTAGTTCAGACCGACCACAGACCCCTTCGTTGGCTGATGCAAATGAAGGGGGAGAATCCCAAGTTGTTGAGGTGGTCTATTTCCCTACAGGGGATGGACTTTCAGGTGGAACATCGGCCTGGAGTGGACCACGCCAATGCAGACGGTCTCTCAAGGTATTTCCGCCTTAGTGATGAGAACTCCCAAGGGGTTGGGTAGCTCTCCCCACTTTCAGCTGGGGGGGACGCGTGTTAGACCTGTCAGCCCTTTGGGTGGTCCCTCCTCATCATTATTTATTTTGTCCCACTTTTGCCTCAAACCCAGTTTGAATTTTTCCTTTTTGGGAACCACCAGACTTTTTAGTGTTGCTGCAGATTCAGGGAGCCATTTTAGCTACCCCTGAAACTTCTGTCTGAGGGCCTGGAGCACAAAATGGTGGCCACCTGTGACATCACCAGCATCCACTGGAACCTACCAGCACCTTCCAGAACATTCCAGGAGCTTCCAGAACCCTGTGACCGTTGGAGGCGGTTTAGAATGTTGGGAGGATAAGAGAGGCAGTTGGCAGTTGGAGCTGGCAGTTGGCACCTGACTGGTGAAGAGAGAGGAGCACAACAGTGAAGGAGGAAGGAGTGAAGCAGCAGGGGTGGAAACTTGTGCCTGGAGTGGGGTCCATAAACCCACCCTTGATACTTGTCCCTACTGATGGATCCCAGCCTATAGCCCTGTGTGGGAAGAAGACAGAAGAAAACCATCCTAAGGACCTGGACAGCAGGAACAGGCCTTAGAACCAAGAAAACAGCAAGATTCTGACCTGAGAACTGGTTTCCCTGGAGTCCGGCGTCGAGTAGCCTGAAGACCTGGAGCCCGAGGTGGAGAAGCGGCGCTGACTGAAGTAGCAGACGTCGTACCCGGAGCCGCCAGAGGTCGTGAGAGGGCGCCGACGGAGGTCGTGAGGAATACCAGAGGTCGAGGAGGAAGTGAACCGAGGTCGAGCGAGCGGCGTCATCGGAGGAGTGAAGTCCGCCCTCCGGAGTCGTCGGAGACCGAGGTAGAGGAGCACCGGAGGTCGGGAGTGAGGATCGCACTCCGGAGTCGCCCGGAGCCTGTGAGGAGGAGCACCGGAGGTCGGGGGTGAGGATCGCACCCCGGAGTCGCCGGAAGTCGACATCGAGGCCAGGCCGGCCGACGTCATCGGAGCCGAGAGCGCCATCGGACCGGAGCCGCCCGAAGTCGACATCGTGAAGAGACTGCCTGACGCCGTCGAATCGGAGGTCGAGATCGAACCGAGGCCACCGACATCGGACCGGAACCGCCTACCGGCGTCGTCAAAGATCTGACATTGTGCCGAGGCCGCCGAGACCGAACCGGAACCGCCTCACGGCGTCGACACGACTCCAGCGGCGTCGGAACATCAGAAAAAGGGCAGTAAGTGGAGTAGAGGGCGCCTAAGGCCCTGTGGAGACCTGAGAGACTGCTCTAAGGGGCTAGGGAGGTGCTGAAACCAACCTGACTGTGCAAGGGGTGAACTGGGACTAACCTAGAGAGGTTGTGTGGAGAGAGAAAGCCAGGGCACTGGTATTCCCCCCTTTGATCTACCTCAGATTAGGCCTCAGCCTTGTCCCAGCCAGGGAGTAGCCCCCCCTCAAGCCTTCCACAACCCTACAAGCTGTGCCTGGGCCCTATCAGCCCTTACGAATTGAAGTGTCATCTGATTACATGAGTGTTGCTGTATACTTTTAATTATTTATTGGGGGTACTGTATTTATTGAATTTTTACCTATTTATTGCTGCACTATATTTATAGGTCCACAGGACTTGTTGGTGTACACTATTTATTGGTACAGTATTTATTGCCTCAAAGTATTTAATTGTCTGTATATATTGCACTTGTATTTATGCCCTGTTATTTATGATCACCCCTATTTATTTCATCAAACAGCCAGTATTTATTTGACCTGCACTATTTAAATTTGTATATTGTGATTGTCTTATTTATTTTTCCAATCAGCAACTAAGAGAAAAAGATAAAGAAGAATATTTTCATAATTTTTACGGTGTAGAGTCGTTTTTGGAACGGATGCACGCATGGTTATTGTATGGGTATATTGTATGCTTAGCACTGCGCCTGTTTCCTGACCACTCGAGCCAAGCTACCACAGTGTGTTCGGGGAGTCCACCACCACCCTGCGGAGTGGGAGTGGGCGTTTCCAACAGTATCACACTGTTAAAAATTACATTCACGCACGCACAAAGGGATTAGATGCCGCTCTAAAGTTCAAACAGTGCTTACTCGCCCGGTCCGACCCAGCAGCCAATCACGGGTGCGGAGGGCGGGACAGTGACAGGCCCACACAGGAAGGCGAGCGGTTAGCGCTCTAGCTTCCATTTACTTGAGGGCTATTTAGCCACTCGTCGCCTCTAGCGCGCAGCGTTTGCGCGCAGTGTGGCGCCTATTCCTGCGCCTAAGCCGAGCCAAAGACCAGCCCGTCTGCGCCCGTCCGCGACTGGACGGGGCCAGGGCCAGAGGGCTATGGAGAAACGTATATACACCACAGAAACCCCGTCCGGTAACCGGAGAACATATACCTCACAGGTATTGGTGGAACTGCGTAACCACCTCCCGATGATATGTAATGAAACTAGGGGAATTACTTTAGAAGGCCCGTTTACCTGTCAGGTATGTCATACACAATTTCATCTCTTTGGGGAGGAAAGAAACCAATTGAGTGACCCAGCTGGCTTGCACTCTAAAGTGCAAAAAACTGTCCCGATGATTCACACAATGGATAGTTTCCCCCTGGGGAGTAAAAACCTGCTCTGTAATATTCGCTCACTAGCGAAGCATGCCATCCAGGTATGGGATCTCATATCTACTGAGAAACCCGACCTTTGTTTCTTAACAGAAACATGGCTTAAGCCTCACTCAGTCCCAGCCGTTACATTGGGTATTCCGTTGGGATATAAAATAGTCAGGCTAGACCGTCCCAATAAAATAGGAGGGGGAGTGGCGATTGTTCATAAGGAGGAATTGAACATCATTATCCTCGAGGAAATATGTACACCCGAGATGGAATTATTAATTTTTAAAATTAATTCAATACCCAGGGAACAAAGGAAGGGAGCATTTGTATATCGTCCACCAGGCCCGAGTGGGAATTTCTCTGTTGCACTCATAGAGGCCTTAGCACCGTATGTACAAGAAAACCAGGACTTCCTCTTGGTGGGGGATTTTAATGTCCATAGTGAGTCAGAGAAATGTATAGAGGCAAAAACTCTCCTAATGGATCTGGACTCTGGGACTTAAAAAGATTAATTATGGGCCCACTCATGAGGCAGGTCATACTTTGGACTTAGTTCTGTCTAACTCATCCTCCATCAAATGCATGACACCTACACAGGTAGAGTGGACAGATCATTTTATTTTAAAATTTCATACTGCCTCCACGTATAAGCCACGAACACAGATCGCCTTGGCTAGTAAGAGGAGACCTTGGCATAAACTTACCATGGAAACCTTTAGAGAGAAGTATAAAACCTCCCTGTCTGAGAATTCTACAGAGGACGTAGTAACTGCTCTTAACAGGTTTGAAGAGACGGTTAGAGTAGTAATTAACGCCATTATCCCGCAGAAAGTATATAAACCTCGCCCGGCAAATAGGCAAGAAGTTTGGTTCTCTGAGGATCTAAGATCTTTGAAACAAAAAAACAGAAAACTGGAAAAGTTATGGAGGCAATCCCAGAGACCTGAAGATAAAGAACAGCATAGAACTTCTCTTAAGATATATCATAAGGCCATCAGAACGGCCCGTAAAAATTATATTGCAGCACAACTAACAGCGGCTGGGAAAGACTCTAGAGTATTGTATAATATTTTACAAACTTTTACCAAGCCAGTAGCTTGTGAGACTGCAGAGGTTACATCCCAGGATCTTTGTGATGAGATCTCTCTATTTTTCATGAAGAAGATAGATGGGATCTATGACAGGATTATGGTTTCAAATACAATTGCTGCAGGAGAAAATAATATCCCTCAGAATATTATACGGCAAGTACAACCTACTCAGTGCCTTACAAGTTTTCCCCCTATTTCCTTAGAAGAGGTAATCTCATTGATTACTCAAATTAAGAGTGGCAGCCCCTTAGACTCCATCCCTGCACGTATTATGCCTATGTTGGCAGATGTCTTAGGACCAGAAATTCAGAATTTGGTCAACATCTCCCTTAATACAGGGAAGGTTCCCTTAGATTGAAAAAGGGCGTTGGTAAGACCACTGAGGAAAAACACTGCCATCCCCTGGACGGAACTGTCTAATCTAAGACCTATTTCGCTTCTCCCCTTTTTGGGTAAAATAATTGAGAAATTTGTAAATCGGCACCTGTCAAATTACATCGAAATGACAGGTGGGCTAGACTCCTCCCAGTCAGGTTTTAGGCCAAGATACAGTACCGAGACCACCTTGTTGTCAGTCACGGACGATCTACACATGTTCCAGGATAAAGGCTATTCTGTTATCCTGGTTCTGTTGGATCTGTCTGCGGCGTTTGACACAGTGTCACACAACATCATGGCCACCAGGCTAGCTAACATCGGCCTGGAAGACAAGGCTTTAGCCTGGCTGAGGAGTTTCCTAACAGACCGCACCCAAAGGGTCACATTGGGGATATATCGGTCAGAGCAGAGGGGGATTTCTAAGGGGGTGCCACAGGGCTCCTGTTTGAGCCCAACTCTCTTTAACATCTACGTGGCCCCCCTAGCTGACATCATGAGATCCCATGGTTTTATTCCAGTGTCATATGCGGATGACACCCAACTCCTCTTTCCTTTTAAAATCCTCACTGCTGAGGTTAGGAATGCCTTTGCCCAGGGGATGAAAGCAGTGGCTCACTGGATGGCATCTAACTTCCTGCAATGTAATGTCGCAAAGACAGAAGTGATGCTGTTCGGGGAGGCCAAACTCCTGTGGACTCCCGACTGGTGGCCTCAAGACCTTGGCCCAGTTCCTGAGCCCAGGCAGGTAGTGAAAAATCTAGGGGTCCGACTGGACCAGGAGCTTTCCCTAAAACATCACGGCAATCAAGTGGTGGGCTCTTGTTTCCGTATTATTGGCTTGCTGCGGAAAGTGTTCCCTTTGCTGTCAGACTCTACTAGAAAAATCTTGGTACAGGCTCTAGTACTAAGTCGTTTAGACTATTGTAATGGACTATTATTGGCGGCAAATGAAGGAGTAATTTCTAGACACCAGGTGGTCCAGAACACCGCTGCTCGCCTTGTCCTAAATCGGCCCCCTCGTATTCCCTCCAATCCTCTTCTTAACAAGCTTCATTGGCTATCTATCAAACAGAGGGTGAAGTTTAAAATCTGTTGTGTTATACACAAATGCTTGCATGGGAGTGGCCCTGTATATTTGTCCAACAAATTCTCCCCCTATGTACCCATGCGCTCTTTGAGATCCAGTGATCAGGCTCTGTTGTGTGTACCCAGCGTAAAAGAAGCAAGACAGGGATACAGAGCCCTATCAGTTGCTGGTCCAATTCTATGGAATAGCCTCCCAATATCTTTGAGGCTCTGTGACGAGCACCTCCCTTTCAGGAAACAATTAAAAACTTTCCTATTTCAAAATTAACAAGATATACTGCTTGGATCCTCTTTTCCTTTTGCATTATGGCCGACCAAAGGCGCGGAGATACTCCTTTGGGAGTTGATTCCAGCGCGGTACAAACTCACAAATAAATAAAATAAATAAATTGGAAAAGTACATTTGGTGTCTCTTGATTCACAATTTCACAACACATCCTTTAGTGAATATGGTTTTTAAGTTGCAGGTCTAAAACTGCCCCTTTTAGAAAGTTGGCCTTTTCTTACTTTACTTTACCCATTCTTTGCCTCTGCCTGTCTCTGGAATACACATCTGGGTTGGGTGACAGTTGGGTTTGTGCATTCCCTCTAGACAGTCACATACAAAGGGAGCTGAGGTGTGCTCTGCATATCCTGATGGCTTGTCACTAGGCTGACGGGTCTTCCTGAGCTAGAGTTAGGTTAGAGGGAGGAGCTGACACTTGCACCTGAATAGGGCTGTGCCTGTCCCAACATAAAGAGTTGCATACCCTCTTATAGTGTATCTGGAGCCAGGGCAGGAAAGGGCAGGGTCTTGTGCACTAAAAAGACCTTTATTTGAAGTCTGCCTACTTCAAAGGCTAAACTCGGCATAAGTACCAGACCTATGACACCATATACTCAGAACACTCCTGGAGCTAAGAACATTCTACCAGGAAGAAGAGTGGTTGTGCCTGAAGGCGGGACTGCCACTTTGCTCCTTGCTTTGCTGTGTTGGCCTGATACCTGCTGCTTCTTGCCTAGGAGAGAGAGGACTGGACTTGCCTCTGTACATCCTCTATCTCTGAAGGTTCTCCAAGGGCCTGTTGGGCTTGCCTCCTGTTTCTGAACTTATGGATATCAAAGACTTTCTCTGCATCTTGCTACCAGCACCTGGGCTCCTCTGCTGTGAGTCCTGCTCTGCCAAGTGGTGCCAAATCCAGTCCTGGACCCTCACTTGGAAGTGAGTGTTTGGTGCTACAATCCAAGAAACCAAAGTATCGACACCGAATGGTCGATTAGAACTGGCGCATTTCTCTGCGAAATCGACGCATCGCTGCGGCCTGCACCGAAGCCATGGACACCGCTCGCCTACTGCATGACTCAATGACCTCGATTTACAATGCAGCCCTGGCTTTGCCGACACAGTGCTTCCGAATAACCGCCGCTGCTCAGGTTGCGGACACTGCATTGCTGATGTCTGTGACGCACCGTCCCTGACTCCACAACATTCCAGGCCCTGCGTGGCTTCACGCCAATGCATCGCCTGCAGCCCAACATTGTTGCATCGGCCCGACGCACAGTGCTCTAGACATTAATGCATCAACAACGTTGCCCTATTTCGGAAATGACACATTGCCTTCGACAGCGAAACATCCTCTCCTTTGCTCAATATATCATCCCAGAGCATCAACGCATTCAAAGAACTGTCAGCATGTCTGCATGATTCTGGTATCTGTCCCGCGCTCCATCGTGGTCGGACTGAACTTTTGCATTTCCCCAAGTCAAGTGCACCAGATAGACCCAGTGGTAGTTATTCATTTCTAAGCACTTCATTTGAATTTCTTTGCAAGATTTATATCTTGACTAGTGAATGCTGGATTTTTATAACTTTGGTCTTGTTTATCTCAGCTAAATATAAACTATTTTTCTAAACTGGTGTGGAGTACTATGTGGTGTTATGACTGTGTTACTGTGTGTGTGTACACAAATACTTTACAAGTTTTCTCTTTAGTTTAGCCTGACTGCTCTGAGACAAGCTACCAGAGGGTGAGCACAGGTAAGCTTTTAAGTGTGCACTAAACTTACCCTGACTAGGACTGTGGTCCCTGCTTGGACAGGGTACATACCTCATCTAATCAGAAACCATATTTCTAACAACTCCTTTGTACTGCCCTAAGTACCTGAAAAGCCTATTTCTTGCAGCAGGGTAGGAATAGGACAAGAAGAAGAAAGGACAAAAAGCAAATATGGTTCCTAAAGCCTTCTTGGCTATCTATTTCTGCCCCTAAACTCAGTGTTAACATTGGAAGTGCCAGCACTATCATGCAACAGCTGTTGGTTCCCCCAGCTACACATATTTCATCCACTCATACATGGCATTTTTGACAATGAGACTGGTCTGCAATCCGGGCAGGCATTAAAAGTACTTCTGCGTAATGGCTGTGGCCGATTATTGGATATTACGGTTTTTATATGACATACTCCGCCCATAACTACCAAAATTTCAGAGAGACATTGATCTCTTCGGACATCTCTCCACTTTCTTATTCACTGAAGTAACTTAGGGGCATATTTACAAGCAGGCAATAAAAAATTATCGCCGCTTTTGCGGCCGTTTTCGGCCGAAAAGCGGCGATAATTTTATCGCCTAATTATCAAGGCCCCGCTAACGCGTAAACCTTGCTTTAGTGTCAGGATTCCTAACGCCCAGCTTTGCATCTCTAATGATATGCAAAGTGGGCGTTCCTGACATAACATGACAGGAGAAATGTCGCTAAGCGACAATTCTCCTATCACCAAGCCCCGCGCTATGAAGCATAGCATCAGGAAAAGTAGCGATAACCCCAGTTATCGCTACTTTCCTTACGCCTGCTTCAGGACTGATTTAGCCATGATATACTATGGAAGGTGGCTATCGTGGCTAAGTTTGTGGGGCCCTATCAACAAGCTAACGCCACATTGCGTGAGATTATCGCTGGGTTTCCAGCGATAATCTCACGTTAGGCAGTTAGCTTGAGGATTTTTATCGCTGAGGAGATAAGCGTCGCTAATAGCACGCTATCTCAGCGATAAAAATCCACGTTACCCGGCGATAATTATCCTCACGCTAAGAGCGCTGAGCGATAATTATCGCCGGGTGTTGCTGATATGCCCCTTAATCAGGGCGCAGGCACTGCCTTACCAACGAAGGTATTTTGCAACACTGGAGCTGTGCCTAGGGGTGTAGAGTCGTTGCAGCATCTCATTCTAATATTACTTTTGGGCTATGGCGCACATTTGAGGAGTAGAATCAAGATTTAGCACAATTGTTATCAACTGACATCAACATGTGTTTTTTTTTAATTCATCTTTCTCTGCATGTTATATCTGCACATTTTCCTCTGGCTCCAACACGTCTTTAGTGTTCAGTGTGCAAGTAGGACTAATGTGCTACAGAGCAGCTGGAATCCAGTTAAAGGTGCGAATCTCAACTTCTCTTACCTTGCATTATGAGGTATCTGTAACCTCTCGGTTCAACATCAGCTGTGCGGTGCGCAGACAGGTATTTTCGCACCTGTGACAACAGCTTTGTAGGCCGTCCGTATGCTCAGGGGCAGAAAACTCCCACCTTCAAACACAAGTTACAAACGGGAACTTCCTGTAGAAACCACTGCTGATATTGCAGTTGCTTTCCATTGCTTAGGTGAATAAACACATGCAGGGCCGGCTTTAGCGCTGGTGGCGCCGGTGCGAGAATCCTTTTTGGTGCCCCCACACCATATGAATGCCTCCTCGGATTCTCTCACTACGACCGGGCATAGGTGCCCCTCATCTCTCTAATCATATTTTTTTCCTAAACACAGCGCCCAGCCCAGAGGTCGGCGCCCCCTCCACAGTTCAGCGCCCAGTGCGGCCGCACCAGTCGCACTGCCCTAAAGCCTGCCCTGAACACATGCTCATTCTCGCCACTCTTGCAAGTCGCTACCCCCTACTCTGGACCTTCCTGGTTTTGTTGTTAGACGTAAAACGCCTAAATTACCAACTTCAGAGGTCAATCTAGAATAAAGCAGGAAAAACAAATAAACAAACGGACTTCTTTGAATGGTGCATTTGAATCATGACCACCAGTCTCGCGCAGCGCTTTCTTCGCACAGTTAAGAGCCTGCCAATCTCTTCCTCCAGCAGGAACCCGAGTAGACCACAGCACGGGCCGGGGATGGATTGCTGTCAATTTCCTCCCATGAAAAGAAAACAATCTCGGAAGCAGCGCCAGCCCTCGTCGGCGCCATCAGGTGTCCCCCGCAGATCCCAGCGCGAGCGCTGCACTTAAGAATAGGCTTATGGCTCGGCTGGTCTCCAACTGGGATCCTCGTAATGCTTGCAGGTGCGGCTGGGTTCAGCGCCAGCGCCCAGCAGCCCGCCTCGCATCCGTCACTCCAGCCGCATGCTGCTGATTGCACCGTAATGGAGTCTCCACCGTACAATTTTCTTACTGAGTTAACATCAAACCTGCAATTTACACCAAATAGGATGCTATTGCTTAGGTGAAGCAACTGCGATCTCTGACACCTTGAAAGCTGTGATGCCAAGGGCAGTGGTAATGAGGATGTGAGGAGGTGCGAGTTGCAGACTCCCTTCTTCCCGAGACTCTCTGAGGCGTCTTGAGTGAAGCGAGTAAACCGAAAGGGTGGGAAGGAGAAGGGTTGTAGGAGAAGGTGTGGTGGAATCTCTGATGAAAGTATTCACTAGGGATGTCGATAAGTGTAGCATCTCGTGAAGCTCTTCTGCCGGAAAGCAGGCGACAAAGAGCCAATGCTTTATTTGTAAATTGACATTGACAGTATCAACTCTACTACTAACCATCACACTCTAACAAGTGTGAGCATTCATATTATTCCAGCCCTGGGTGGCAGCTATTAGTCATTGTTCTTGTGTATTCTAATAATAAAATGCTGTTGTTGTGCTCATTGCTAATCAGGCAGACAGCGCCACCATGTGCCAAACTGTCAAAAGAGCCGGTGGTGATATTTAAGTGCCGGTGCCAAACACCGGAAACCACGGGATAAAATTAAGCACTGCAAAGAGCTGAGGCAAAATATATGCATGGTTGTCTATATGCTAACGACACCCTAGTACGGATCACCAGGGACCCTGACGTTCCAGCAGAAACTTATATGAGTAAAGGGAGAGTTGGAACTGTGTCAACGCTACTAAATGCATCCCAACAGAAAGGGTTCTCCGCTTTTGTGGGTGTTTGACATGTTTATGCCAAGAATAATCTCTTGAAGACTCTCTTTTCCATATAAATAAGGCTTTTACTGTGAATCTTCCTGTATTACCTCTTGTTTCATTTTCTGGAAGTTTCATCCATTTTTTTCCATTTGATATTTCCATGTTCTGTCTGAGTCATTGATTGCTACATAGCTCTATAAACTTAGATGAAGCTGATTGATTCAAAGCCCATGTTTGTTCAAGGTTAGTTTTCCAATGGATCCCATTGGCGATCATGGGTCCTATGGTGACCCTTCTGGATTGATGCGTTCTGTAGTTCATCAGCTCTGATGGACAATAAACCTCTGGTAATACGTATGACAAAGAACATGAGGCGATAGCGTTCTTTGAAATCCCTGTGGTACAGTCAAAGTGACCTGGTCTTTGACAATGACCTGCAAGATCGTTTTATCATGACACAACATTGATCGGAAACAGCTTTCACAACGAGGTCTTTACTACGGTGCGCCTTCACTGCGCATTTTTGTACCACGTATTTTTTTAAAATGTATATGCCTTTACAACACATATCTTTACCACGCATTAAAGGTACGTTTGGGGTGTGGGGGGTCTCCCCCATACATTATTTGTATATATGTATGTATGTATATATATATATATACATGTTCAAAGACTTCTCCCACCAGCCTTGAAGATCCTCCAACTGCCAAGGAAGTAAGTACACGAGCCTGCATATAGTGCAAATTATTTATTCAATGCCCAGAGCGACGGCCATAACGTTTCGGCTCCGTGGAGCCTTGTTCACATGACAGCGTGTAACTCATGATGCAACAAATTTAAAGTGATACTACAGGTCACGTGGGGGAGATCACATGGTTACGAAGTCATAGACAGCGAGAAAGTACATTTAACCTCACGGTAAAAAGTAAATACACACATAGTCAGATTGCAGGCTAAAACATTGTAACAGTCTTCTAATCTTTTTAAAATTGTAGCATGTGTGTTTTATAATGTCGGCATAAATGCCTAGTGCCTGTGAAGAATACAATGTACATCTTTTGACATCACCTGGACAATGATCAAGAAATGCGCCAGTTATACATGAATAACCAAATTGCCGACAGGCAGAAGAATAATATGTACTGGTCTGACTTCGACTAATAACACAATATTACTCATAAAAAGACATAAATATTCTATTAAAAGGTATTGTGTTAAAAGATCCATGTTGCCCACCGGACCATTAAAATGAAAAAGTGATGAGTGCAAACAGTATAAATCGAAAAAAGATGAATTGCAATTAATATGCCTGTGCTTGAAATGATTAAAATAATACATTTCATATATAAGACAAATATAAAGAGAAGAACCCACCCAGTGTAACCCAAGGACAGTGTGTTAGGGTTAAAATCTTCATATAAGATTTTAAAAGGCACATTAATTAAAGAATAGAATCCACAAAACAGATTAACCTGTATCAGTAAGTATGATGGATTTAAGCAGAACAAGGTAGTGGTGAAGCCTTTCATATATAGAGTGGATATAAATACCCACTAAGTGTGATGAGTTTTGAGATGGAATTCAAAAAGCGGTTGGGTTCCAACTGTTAGGACACACAATTCCAAGGGAAAAGGGGATGTGCAAATAAGCAAGATTAATAAATATAAGTACATTTTGTCTAAGAAAAATGGTAAAGTACCAGATAAATAACCATAAATATATAAAAAATATAAATATATTAAATAAGGTTAAGACAAAAGACTTAAAAATGTTAAAATGCTGTTATGTACACATCAGATAAAAAGGTTGCCCAAATGGAGATTACCGCTTATATACCCTTAGTTTGTGTGATTTATAGAAAGACCCCCTATATAGTTTGCCCATTGAATTGGTTGCAAGGGACAGGAAGGAGGCTAGTAAGCAGACTAATGCGATATTGTGTGCTTAACCCAGACATGTGTGCAGATCCTCCGTTATATTAAGTCCTGTCGGAACCTTGGTGTTAAGTTGCAGGATATATCGGGTTTCCAATTTGCGGAGGTTGGACTCACGATCACCACCCCTCCTGCTCGGTTCAATGCAATCAATAACAAAATAGTTTAGGCTCTTATTGTCACTGTTGTGAATCTCTCTAAAGTGGCGAGCTACGGGGTAGGTGTTGTCCTGGTTAGAAATCGCACGCAGATGTTGCAGGATGCGTTTGTGGACCGCTAATTTTGTACTACCCACGTATCTAAGGTTGCAAGGACAGGTAAGGACATAAATGGCAAACTCAGTCTTGCAAGTCAGAAGTTTGTTGATCCTGTGCTGCTTATTACTAAAGGGATCAGTAAAAGTCTTGGTGTTAACGCCATGAGAGCATGCTTTGCAAGTTTTACACTTGTAAAAGCCATTGTTAAGTTGTAACCATGACTTATTGTCAATAGATTCAGGGTTGGTATTGACCAAGGCTTGTCCCATCGTGGGGGCTCTACTGTAGGTGATGGTAACCTGCTGGGGAAGCATGGGACCAATTACAGGATCACTGCGCACGATGGGCCAGTTCCTATTGATGATTTTGCGTATTTCTACATGCTGTTTGCTATAGCCCATGATGATTCTAAATGTGTTGGATGGGCTTATGTTGGTCCCCTCCAGAGTATTATGCAATGTGGTGCTGCTGGTAATACCACAAATGGGTTTTAACAATTCGCTGCGATTGTGCACATTAGCTTTCACAATGGCACTTTCAATGATACTTTCAGAATAACCTCGCGCCTTAAATCTAAGTTTGCTATGCTCTTGTGCTGCCCTAAGGTCAGTATCATTGCTGCAAATCCTCCTCAAGCGCAACATCTCCCCATAGGGTATGCTGTTAATGAGGTGGGGCGGGTGTGCACTGGTGGCATGGAGGGTGGTGTTACCGGCAGTGGGTTTACGGTAAAGCTTGGTCTCCAATGTGCCAACATTAGTGTAGACCTCAGTGTCAAGGAATGTGACATTGGTTTGGCTATAAGTAGCAGTGAATTGAAGATTGAGGTTGTTTACATTGAGACTTGCAATAAAATCCTCGGCCTCATTCAATGATCCCTTCCATACTACAAACAAGTCATCAATAAATCGTAGCCAAACTAAAACATTGTCATTTAGGCACTGTGTGTACTCATGCCTAAGAACCGTTTCCTCCCAGTAGCCCATATGGAGGCAGGCGTAGCTGGGTGAAAAACTAGCCCCCATGGCTACGCCCCTCAATTGTCTGTATAACAGACTATTAAACATGAAGTTGTTATTGAGGAGACAAAATTCCAACATTTCAATAAGCATTTGATTGTGTCTAGCAAATTGGGGAGGTTTACGAGATAAAAAGTATTTAGAGGCCTTGATACCGTCATTGTGTCCAATACTGGTATAGAGTGATGTTACATCCAGGGCTATCATCCAATAATCATCTCTCCACTGGATTCCATAGATTTTACGAAGGAAGTCTCCTGTGTCCTGTACATACGAATCTAATGATTTCACAAAATCCTGTAGGAAATAATCAATGTATTGAGACATTTTTTCACAAATACCATCATGTGCAGAAATGATAGGTCTTCCTGGAGGGTTGACAGGGTCTTTGTGTATCTTGGGGATGAAATACATTTTAGGGATGACTGGGTTGTCCTTTTTCAGGAAGTTGTATTCAGATTCAGTTAGGAGTTTTTGTCTTTTCCAGTTGGTCAATTTATCACGGATCTCTTTGTTTGAACTTGCAATGGCCGCTGCTGTAGTTCGGGTGTAGCAATTCCTGTCGTTGAGCTGATTAAAGGCTTCATGGTCATAAAGCTCCTTTGTTATTAGGACAATATTGCCACCCTTATCACTTTGACGAATGATAGTCTTTTTATTGCTTCTGAGTTTAGAAAGAAGTTGATGGTATTGCTGAGACTGTCTATTGTAGCGTTGTTTCTTCGATTGAATCTTAGTGTGTAGAGTCTTAATCTCAGCTGTTACATTTTCATTAAATATATCCAAAGCATCGCGAGGCATGACTGGGTTGAAGGTGGATTTAGGTCTAAAAGAAGTGATGGGTCCCACAGAAACAAAATCATCTAGACCGTGGGAAATTGTATTTTCACCCGTACCCTCAGTGTCCCAAAGATCCTGGATAGCATCCTGCAGAGAGTTGTCATTGGCACTATCAGGAGCATTACGTTTGTTGTTTCGCATCGCAAAGGATTTTTTAAGCTTCAGTTTGCGGATAGCTTTATAGATGTCAAATCGCACGGAAGCATAGTCAAAGTTATTGAGTGGTGCAAATGAGAGGCCAAGTGCAAGTATTTTCTTTTCGTCTTCGGTCAGATCAATGGATGTTAAATTGATGATTGTATTGGCGTCCTCACACATCATTGGTTTTTCGCCCAATAGCCCCTTCCTCTTTTCCTGTTTGGATTTGAGGTGTTTCTTCCTTGCCCTTGCCCTCTGCCTCTGCCTGGATTTGTAGTTTGCGTGTTTCCGGTTTGATTTGTTGCAACCAGTCTTGGGCGTAGGGTCTGCCTTCTTCCCTCGCATAAAAAATTCATTTCTTGTGCTGGGGTTGGTCTTGGTATCAAGTCAGATGACACTTTATCACGGAGTTCCGATTCCGAGTCACTACCCCCCATTGAGCTGAGGTCTGATTGGGTTGACTCATTAGTGATGGTTTCCTTGTTGGGGCCCCTGTTAGTTGGAACCACCTTGGATTTGGAGATTCTTATTGCGTCGTATTTTTTTGCAAACGTAAAAATTTGCCCCAGTTGGTAATCGTTACGATCACGTTGGAATTTATACGTTTTCCTTTCCATGATTGTTTTTTCCTCTTTCTTGAGTCTTTCCATCATATCTTTTCTTAGTTTTGTTTTTTCCTCAGAGTCCTCGATTTTATCCAGTTCCTCATTTATCACTTCAATTTCCTTGAGTAATGTGGCTCTATCAATATCGGCATATTTGATCAAAATTAGAACCATCTTACGCGAGGATTCCAGGTTCGTTTCCGCCCATTCTCGCATGAGCTCGGGGTTAGGGCTCTCGTAACTCGGTGCCGTGAGAATTCGTAACCCACGGGGAATACGATTGACATCAATATAACTTTGTAGCGATTTTGACTCCCACCACTTACTCTGCTCACTTCTTAATTTTCTCTCCAACATCTTAAACTTGTCCTTCAGTGCATTTCCCTGCGTGGTCACATCCGAGGTGGGTTCTCTCAAATTCGTTGCAGGCAAGGGGAGGCTGTCCGAGAACATTGCTAATGCCGCAGCCTCCCGTTCACGAACGCTGTCGGCCGTCATGCTCAAATACGGGCTCAATAAGTTAGCAGATGGGGGTTAATTGGTGTGGTCAAACTTGTCAATACCAACTTCCCACTGCCGCAGATATACTCCCCAACCCCGATACCTTCGCTATTATTTGTACGGTGTCCCCGGTTCACCTGTCGTGTCGCGTCGTCCGATCACGGCTGGGCAGGATCACCTGAGGTGTAGTCGTAGTCCGCTGCAGCCTGTGTCCACAGGTTCGTCGGTCTCGGTATCCAGGGGGGTCAGGCGCCAACTCCTCCTTCCGGAGGCAAGTATTTCCGGAAACTCCAGAAAGCAGTTTCACTACTCAGCGCCAACCATTCAATGGAGAGGGCTCCGTGTCAAGATCGCGTGAAACTGGAAAACGATCAAATATGTTCAAAGACTTCTCCCACCAGCCTTGAAGATCCTCCAACTGCCAAGGAAGTAAGTACACGAGCCTGCATATAGTGCAAATTATTTATTCAATGCCCAGAGCGACGGCCATAACATATATATATATTAGTGCTCAGGCTTGGGTGCAAAAGGCTTGAGGTGCACTCGAACATCAACTCGGGGCTCCAAGCTCCAGCCCCATTATATCGGTGCAGATGGCGCCAACCCGCTCCCTTTCATAGTCAAACACCACCTTCGCCGACGCGTTTCGAAAATATCTTTTCTTCTTCCAGGGCTCGTGGTGAAAGGATAGGCACGTACCAGCAACTGTCTCTCTTTATGCAAAATGTGCACGCCCTCTGATGGGCAGCTCTGAATAAGTCCGCGCTAAGCATCCTGGAGGTTGCAGTGCCAGATACATTTTCAATCCGTGCGTGCATTTTCTGTGGGTAAATAAAGAACGCTGAATGAGTTCTCAGCCGACAAGCGTCAGCTCAATCCAACATTGATGATCCACATACAGAGGCTGTAATATACTGGCCCCTGTGGCCCCCTGGGTTACTGAGGTGGTGCACACTCGGCGGTATGGCCACCGCCAAATATTAGTGCTCAGGCTTGGGTCCAAAAGGCTTGAGGTGCACTCGAACATCAACTCGGGGCTCCAAGCTCCAGCCCCATTATATCGGTGCAGATGGCGCCAACCCGCTCCCTTTCACAGTCAAACACCACTTTCGCCGACGCGTTTCGAAAATATATTTTCTTCTTCCAGGGCTCGTGGTGAAAGGATAGGCACGTACCAGCAACTGTCTCTCTTTATGCAAAATGTGCGCGCCCTCTGATGGGCAGCTCTGAGCTTGGAGCACCACCTCAGTAACCCAGGGGGCCACGGGGGCCAGACCCCCCTGGATTGAAAATCTCAGATTTAGGTTTGCTACAGGACATTTGTCAACTGGCTTCAGGAGAAAGTAGCAACACACAGGAAGCATCGCTTTTATTGGCCAGAAAAGAGTGGAAACACATTTTAAACCTAAATCTAAATTCATCCCTTTATCTGCCAGTGATGGTTTGGATGCATTCAATGAGCATGTGGTTGGGCAAATTAAAAGATTGACCCTTGCAGTCAACAGACAAAAAAAAAAATACTCTAATACCGACAGAAAATACCAACAACTAATGGAGAAGCTACAGAAAGGGGACTTGATAATAAGGAACTCAGACAAAGGCGGTAACATTGTTCTTTGGCCAGTAACGAATTATTTAAAGGAAGCACATAGACAGTTGAATGATATCCAGTGTTACAGGAAGAGCAATCTTGTGAAATTTAAAGCAATGCAAGATAAATTATTTCAAAATCTGTTGGCTTGGAAGGGCCTAGGACTGTTAAATTGGGATGAGTACAGGTTCATTAAAAAGGAACATCCACTTGTACCATATATTTATTTCATACCCAAAGTTCACAAAAGTTTAACAGCCCCTCCGGGGAGGCCTATTATTTCAGCATGCAATGGACCTTTGGAAAATCTTTCACAATACATAGATTACTTTCTTCAGACCCACATGAAAAAACTAGATTCTTACGTGCAAGACACCAGTGATTTTTTGAACAAAATTAAGGATCTAGTATGGAGTTCTGAACTATTGTTAGTGACAATGGATGTGACCTCCTTATACACATGCATTAAGCATATGGATGGCCTAAGAGCAGTGGAGTACTTTTTAAACAGAAGATCAATGGAACACACTGAACATACACGAATGTTACTTAGTATGTTATCCTTCTGTTTAGAAAACAATTATTTTTTGTTCAATGATCAATTTTATCAGCAAACACAAGGTGTGGCTATGGGGGCCAGCTTTTCCCCCAGCTATGCCTGTTTATTTATGGGCTGGTGGGAGGAGCTGGTCCTCCAACGTGATCATGAGCAGGTCTGTAAAAATAACATAGTCTCCTGGTGGCGTTTTATTGATGATTTATTTATTGTCTGGCGAGGTTCTGAGGAGGGTGTTTTACATTTTGTAGAAAATATCAATCACAATGATTTCAACTTAAATTTTACATCTAATATTAGCAATAGCTCGGTGACATTTTTAGATGTTGAAATTTTAGTGTGTAATAATGTGTTAACTACTACCCTTTTTAGAAAACCCACCGCTGGAAATACACTGCTACATGCCACAAGTGCACACCCCAAACATCTTATAAACAGTATTCCATATGGGGAGATGCTTAGAATTAAGCGCATTTGCAGTGATCCAGCTGACATGAAGATAAAACAAATGGAAAGTCAGGTTCGGTTTTTAGAGAGAGGATACAGCCCCAGAGTGGTAAAAGCAGCCATAGCTAAAACACAACTCCAGCACAGGGAAAAGCTTCTCCAATACAAGAACAAAACGGCCACAGACAAAGTGGAGCCAGTCCGTCTAATTTTTACCTACTCAAAACAGGAGAAGCAATTGAGAGATCTTGTCAGACGTAACTGGCATTTTGTTAGGGATGACCCTGTGATAGGTGAATTGATGCCACACAATCCAGCCATTGCGTTTAGAAAGTCCACAAGTATGGGGAATGTCCTGTCCAAAAACAGCCAGGAGCTCTGTAAAAAGGAGGGCTGGCTTACAGCAAGGAAAGGATTTTACAAATGCACAAGTTGCAGAGCTTGCCAATTTGGTATCAATACCAGAAATTATAGGACATTTTTCTCTAATACTGATAGGGAAATAAAACAACACCTAACATGCAAAACAGAATTTTGTGTGTATGTCCTTGAATGTGATTGTCACCTTAAATATATTGGCAGCACAAAGTTGGCAGTTCACAAGCGAATCCTCCAACATTTGAGGGCAATAACCAACAAAGACCCAAATTACCCCGTCGCCAGACACTTTGAAACCATGCATAATAGTGACCCACGATTTCTCCACTATTTTGCCATTGAGTCGATTCCTACAACTAAAAGAGGAGGGGATAGGGAGGCTACCCTCCATAGGCTAGAGACCAATTATATATTGGAATTCAATAGCAAATGGCCAGGTGGTTTAAATACAACGGAAGATTTGCATACCCTACTATGAAATTTATTAAGAAACAGAGGGTGCCCCATACTGGGTGGATATCTGTATATCATTTGGCTGTATCTATAGGGACGCTGTTTTTTAGCAATCAATTTTAAAGGAATTTCATGGGTAGTTTTATCTATGTTTTTTTTTAATATATTGGTTGTTTTAAACGTGTCACTGGGCTACTCTTATCAAATTAACAATTTTAATCTTCAGGATTGATTGGTACACCACAGCTCCTCATAAGATGAAGTATATTTTATATCTGGTTATCCTCAGTTGAGTGTTCTTTTCTTATTCATGTCCCTGATTTTTGCTGCAAACACTGTATATTTAATGGTTTTTATTGGTATCATAGTATATCCAGTTTTTAAGTATTATGTATACTTTGAAATGACAATACTATAGCACTTTATTTCGGTGAGCACTTTATATCCTATGTTCATTGTGCAACATATCAATTTATGAGTAAATTTCAACATATCGATGACACTCTCATTGTATATTTCCCCTAACAAGCACATTATTGAGATACACATATTTATATGTAAAATACATGAGGCATTTAGGCTTTTATTGTATGTGTTAAATTACTTTAACAATGGGGGACCTTCTGAACATGATTGTGACTTTTAAAACATGTTTTGTGAATTATGATGGCTAAAATCTGCTGTATTTTGCAATAATGAGACCATAGTATGTCATCTATGTTTACTGTTGAAGGTGGCACTTGCACTTTAAAAATGGGTTACTCTGTGACGTGCGATCAGGTGATCAAGGCCGCTTGGACGGCCGAAACGCGTCCTGACACAGGAGGAGATAGAAAATAAAAAATAATGCTACAAAAGTTGGTCTGTACTGGTGATTTCCGTGCATAAGCGGGATTGTATCACGAGTTGCTGCAATATATATATATATATATATATATATATATATATATATATATATATGTCATCAGTGATGTCATTGGAGATGTGACCAGTGATGTCATCAGTGATGTCACTGACCATGTCATGAGTGAGGTAATATGTGACGTCATCAGCAGTGCATTGCGGGGGCGCGAGTTATAGTTAGCTGAACTAACTATAACAGAGGAATTTCCAGGGTTTTGTACGAGGTAAATGTCCAGCTCACTATAACACCCCTGAAACCTATGGTTTTTTCAGTGAATTTCTAAGGTTTTTTAAATGCCAATTCCTAACTATAACGCCCCTGAAACCTTTAGTTTTTTCAGTGAATTTCAAAGGTTTTTTAAATGCCAATTGCTAACTATAACGTGCATGAAACCTATGGTTTTTACAGTGAATTTCAAAGGTTTTTTAAATGCTAATTCCTTTCTATAACTTATCTCTGAAGATATCATGAAAAGCATTCTTTTTTAAAAGTAGGGTGCACATTAGTTTTGTGGAAAAGCATCTTTGTGATTGGTTAAGAAAAAGCAGTTTCAACGTGGAGTACATATCATAGGGTAAAATTTGCTCAGCTCAACCACACCTGCTACTTGCATTGGGAAGGCACTGTTCGAACTTTAAACAATCGTCAACTTTTAACCTGCATGTGTTGTTAAATGTTCAAGAAAATGTTACAAAAAATATCATTAAGTTTTAAAAAAATTGATGAACTTTTAACCTGCACGTATTGTAGAATGTTCTAGAAAGTGTGTTGATAGAATACGTTGCACTTCTGACTTCTATGTGTTGTTGAATATTAAAAAAAACGGTTCATATGGAAAATTAAAAAGAAACCAATAGAGAAGTTTTGAAACCTAAAAGAATCAAGGAACTATTCTAATTTATTCTTCACATGTATTTATGTGTGCAGCAACAAAATTATAGACACAACAGCACTAGGAAGAGGAAGAAGCAGGGAGTGGGGGAAGGGGGGGAGATGGGCAGAATGGCACACATGCACAATTAAGTACAACACACATATATACTAACAATGGCCAAAATAAAACACACCAACAAGGAGCACAAGTCACACAACCTGCCAACATCACACCACTGAACGAGCATAGAAGTGAAAACCACGCTGCATTCATACAGGATGTGTACAAAGGCCAGTCGTTGGTGTTGTGGGATGTCTGCGACCGTGGTCATCATGGATGAGATGCCCAGCATGTGGCACATGGTCGAGTTCACTGTGTGTTATGTTGCCAAACGGCTGCTCCTCCCTCCCACGAGCCCCCACACTTTTGTACGGTGAGCTGTTGTATCTCGTGCACTCGTACCGCACGCCATTGTAATGCCTATTTGCGCATGTCCTGCTACAATCCATCAACAACATCACAGTGCCGTTTGGAGGTGGTGCATGCCACTTTACAACATCGACGGCTGTGGCTCTTGTAACAGGCCACACCAGAACACAGAGACACACTTACTGCACTTCCTGTACACGGACATGTCCGAGATACCCCGTTCCCCTTGCTGGATAGGCACACCCCTGCACTGACCTGTGAACCCCGGACCAGCACACGCCAGTTGTGCATGCAGGAGGATGCGTGGGTAGCTACACATCCAGGCTTACTGCCAACGCTGAGGTGACAGCACACTATGATGTTGCAGGGCTCGTGCCTATCATGCTAAGACAATGACCACAGGGACACACTTACTAAGATGTGGGTTTGGGGGGCATTGGCGGTCCTGGAGTTGTTGAGATGAGTCTTCTGGCCCTCATGGGTATCCCTGTATCATGTTCATTGACTCTATGGCACCTGTGGGAGTTCTGATGTGGCTCTTGGCTGTGTTCCCTTTCATGGTGGAGGTAGTTGTCCTGCTTAACACCAGCAGAAAGCAGGTGTAAAATCCCTGGTGCTAACGTGTCTTATCGCCTGAATTTGTTTCGCATTGCAATTGGTGTGAAAGTTGTGATGTGATTTTTTTCATGTGCACAACAGTATACGAACTGAGCAGTGTATCTCGTCAAGATCCACCACCTGATGCACTATTCCCAATCAATATAAATACAATGAGATTTCTTAATAGATTTCGTGTGTACACTGTAAGTGCAGCCAATACCTCAGTGCAATACAATACAGGATTTTAGTATTTAGAATAAACGCAAAGGTGCACCTCATGTCTTTTTGCACGGGAACGGTTACTCTCCATTTCATTATCAGCACTTTAACGGAAGTAAAGTTGAGATAAATCTAACACACTATTCAGAAGTTGGTGCAAACTGCAGATATCACTAGTATTCCAGCGATAAGTGCCCCAAAATGTAACCCCATGGTGGACTCCATCAAATAACAGTAATAAGAACAAGAAAGAGTCACACAGCAGTTAAGAGAACAACCAAAAACATGATTAATTTTTTTTTCAAACTTAATTTTTTATAATAATAAATATATAAATGATAAACTATTTTCAAACTTTTTTTTTTATTAACATAAATATAAACAATAAACTAATAAACAAAATGTAACAACAATAATACAAAACAACAAAGCGGAACACTCCTGTGGGAACCACGGATGTCGACAGACCTGGAAAATCAAAAAGATTGTTAAAAAAAAACCAACATGGTATTCTTAACAAAATACCACAAGAAACAAATCATAGATATATAAAATGTATACAGCTAACAACATTTTATAAGTTTAACTTACAAAAACTGTAAATGTTGCCGCTTTAAAATATTTACCGAATCTGAGGACATTTTTTTGCAGAAGGCACCACGCCCACAGCGTTTTTCTTCAGTGGTGAAGACATTTTTAACTTTTTCCAAGGGGCAAACAAAGACCAATGCCACCTTCTTCATTCGCAAGATTTGCCAAAGAGTTCTGTTACGAGGGGATCCTGACAAAAAATACAGCAAGTATGATGAAACACCTAAGGACCCTTCATCCAAACAATCTTGCACGGGAAGAGTGCAAACAGATGAGAAACACTCCTGTTCTGTATCTGTAAAAAACAATCCCAAATAAATGTATATTAATAACTTTCAAATTTATACTATTCCATTACTGTACAAACACATTTTATATAACAACTGACTAAGAAACTATAGCCCTGAACCACAAGTGTGACGATCGTTAAAACACTACATGCATAGTGCATACTACTTTGAAGCAGTTCATGCCCTAAAGCCTACCTCACTAAAAGACTACATGCTAACTGACTAAATGATTACAGTACTATAAGGAGACACACTGGGTGACTCACAGGGTGTTTGCTAGAAGAGTATGAATACTAACTAGGGAATAGAAGGTGTGAAACACAACTGTGTAGGTGATTAGAGGACTACATCCATACTGCATAGGCATTTAAAGCAGTCCATGTGCTAAGGCCTGGCTCACTGCATGACTACTTGGGTACTGACTGAATGATTATCGTACAGCAAGGAGTGTGCCTAGGTGAATTTATAAGTGCTAGGCTTTTCGCACAGGGAATAGATTAGTACTTGGTACTGAATGGGTCACTAGAGGAGTGCAAAGGCAGTGACAAGTGCTGGACTGTATTGATACTGACTACTGTAGGTAATTAGAGGACTGCATCAATACTGCATAGGCATTTAAAGCAGTCCATGTGCTAAGGCCTGGCTCACTGCATGACTACTTGGGTACTACTGACTGAATGATTGAAGTACAGCAAGGAGAGTGCTTAGGTGAATTTATAAGTGCTAGGCTTTTCGCACAGGGAATGGATTAGTACTTGGTACTGAATGAGTCACTAGAGGAGTGCAAAGGCAGTCACAAGTGCTGGACTGTATGAATACTGACTAGGAAATTGAAAGTGTGAAAGACAAGTGTCTAGGTGGTTAGAAGACTGCATGCATAGTGCATAGGGGTTTGAAGCAGTTCATGTGCTAAGGTCTGGCTCAGTGTATGAATACTTAGGCACTGACTGAATGATTAGAGTACTGCAAAGATAGTATCTTGGTGAATTCATAAGTGTTTGGGTTTTAGCACAGTGAATGGATTAGTACATGGTGCTGAATGGGTCACTAGAGGACTGCAAAGGGAGTGACAGGGTATTTCCTGGAAATGTATGGCTACTGACTAGGGAATTGAAGATGAGAAAGACAATTGTGTATGTGGTTAGAGGACTGCATGCATAGTGGATAAGGGTTTGAAGCAGTCCATATACTAAGGCCTGGGTCACTGGATGAGTACTTGGGTACTGACTGAATGATTAGAGTACTGCAAGGAGAGTGCCTGGGTGAATTTATTAGGGTTTGGCGCAGTGAATGGATTAGTACATGATGCTGAATGCGTCACTAGAGGAGTGCAAATGGAGTGACAGGGTGTTTGCTGGAAGTGAAGGGATACTGACTGGGGAATTGAAGGTGTGAAAGAAAAGTGTGTAGGTGCTTAAAAGACTGCATGCATAGTGGATAGGGGTTTGAAGAAGTCCATATGCTAAGACCTGGCTCTGTGCATGAATACTTAGGCAGTGACTGAATCATTAGAGTACTGGAAAGAGAGTGTCTTGGTGAATTTATAAGTGTTTGGGTTTTGGCACAGTGAATGGATTAGTAGATGCTGTTGAATGGGTCTCTAGAGGACTGCAAAGGAAGTGACAGGATATTTCCTGGAAGTGTATGGATACTGACTAGGGAATTGAAGGTGTAAAAGACAAGTGTATAGTATGTTAGAACACTACATGCATAATGCATAGACATTTGAAGCAGTCTATTTGGTACTTAGAAACTGACTAAATAATCAGACTACTTCTAGGACAGTGCTTAGGTAAAACTTTTAAATTTTCAGTTCTGCCGCAGTGAACAGAATAGTACATGGTACTGCACCTTAGTGTCAAACCCTGACTCATTTTATCAATGCATAAGCAAAGACTAGCTTCTAATGCTACCAAAACTTGACAACACGAGAGGTTTTAAATTAGTTATCTGTCAGCAAATACACAATGTTACCAAATGCTTCTCTCACAGTGGTTCTCAAAAGCACACAGACTCACAGTGTGATTCTAGACAACAACCACTATACCTAGGAGTTTACCAAAAATCATTCACTACTGTGGTAGTGGTAAGCGAACTGCACACAATCTTCATATTTCAGGACTGCACTTTTATATCAAAGCCTGACTCATATAATCAAAGCATAAGCAAAGACTGGCTTCTAACGCTACTAAAACGTCACAACATGACCGGTTTTAAAACAGGTATATGTCAGCAAATACACGATGTTACCAAATGCTTCTCTCACAATCCTTACCCAAATGCACACAGACTCACAGTGTGATTCTAGACAAGCACCACTATCCCTATGAGTTTACCAAAACTCATTCACTACAGTGCAAGTGGTAAGGGAACTGCACACAATCTACATATTTCACAACTGCAATTTACTGTCAATGCCTGACTCATATAATGAAAGCATAAGCCATGACTGTCTTCTAATGCTACTAAAACTTGACAACATGACATGTTTTACAACACTTATCTGTCAGCAAATACACGTTGTTACCAAACACTTCTCTCACAGTGATTCCCAAATGCACACAGACTCACAGTGTGATTCTAGACAAACAACACTATCCCTAGGAGTTTACCAAAACTCATTCACTACAGTGGAAGTGGTAAAGGAACTGCACACAATCTACATATTTCACGACTACACTTTAATGTCAATGCCTGACTAATTTAATCAACGCATAAGCAAAGACTGGCTTCTAATGCTACTAAAACTTGACAACATGACAGGTTTTAAAACAGTTATCTGTCAATAAATACACGATGTTACCAAATGCTTCTCTCACAATCCTTACCCAAATGCACACAGACTCACAGTGTGATTTTAGACAATCAACACTATCCTAGGACTTTACCAAAACTCATTCACTACAGTGGAAGTGGTAAAGGAACTGCACACAATCTACATATTTCACGACTACACTTTAATGTCAATGCCTGACTAATTTAATCAACGCATAAGCAAAGACTGGCTTCTAATGCTACTAAAACTTGACAACATGACAGGTTTTAAAACAGTTATCTGTCAATAAATACACGATGTTACCAAATGCTTCTCTCACAATCCTTACCCAAATGCACACAGACTCACAGTGTGATTTTAGACAATCAACACTATCCTAGGACTTTACCAAAACTCATTCACTACTGTGGAAGGGGTAAGGGGACTGCACACAATCTAAATATTTAAGTACAGCACATCAGTGTCAAGGCATGACTCATTTAATCAACAGATAAGCAAAGACTGGATTCTAATGCTACTAAAACTTCAAAACATGACAGATTTTAAAACAGTTATCTGTCAGCAAATACATGATGTTACCAAATGATTCTCTCACACTGATCCCAAATACACACTAACTCACAGTGTGATTCTAGACAAGCACCACTATCCCTATGAGTTTAGCAAAATTCCTTCACTACTCTGGAAGAGTTAATGGTACTGCACACAATCTACATATTTAAGTACACCACATCAGTGTCAAAGCATGACTCATTTAATCAACGCATAAGCAAAGACTGGCTTCTAATGCTACTAAAACTTGACAACATGGCCGGTTTTAAAACAGTTATCTGTCAGCAAATACACGATATTACCAAATGCTTCTCTGACAATCCTTACCTAAATGCACACTAACTCACAGTGTGATTTTAGACAATCAACACTATCCTAGGAGTTTACCAAAACTCATTCACTACAGTGCAAGTGGTAAGGGAACTGCACACAATCTACATATTACTCAACTGCAATTTACTGTCAATGCCTGACTCATATAATGAAAGCATAAGCCATAACTGTCTTGTAATGCTACTAAAACTTGACAACATGACATGTTTTACAACACTTATCTGTCAGCAAATACACGATGTTACCAAACACTTCTCTCACAGTGGTTCCCAAATGCACACAGACTCACAGTGTGATTCTAGACAAACAACACTATCCCTAGGAGTTCACCAAAACTCATTCACTACAGTGGAAGTGGTAAAGGAACTGCACACAATCTACATATTTAAGTATAGCACATCAGTGTCAAAGCATGACTCATTTAATCAACGCATAACCAAAGACTGGATTCTAATGCTACTAAAACTTCACAACATGACAGATTTAAAAAAAGTTATCTGTAAGCAAATACATGATATCACCAAATGCTTCTCTCACACTGATCCCAAATACCACTAACTCACCCTGTGATTCTAGACATGCACCACTATCCCTAGGAGTTTACCAAAACTCATTCACTACAGTGCAACTGGTAAGGGAACTGCACACAATCTACATATTTCACCACTACACTTTAATGTCAATGCCTGACTAATTTAATCATCGCATAAGCAAAGACTGGCTTCTAATGCTACTAAAACTTGTCAACATGACAGGTTTTAAAACAGTTATCTGTCAGTAAATACACGATGTTACCAAATGCTTCTCTCACAATCCTTACCCAAATGCACACAGACTCACAGTGTGATTTTAGACAATCAACACTATCCTAGGAGTTTACCAAAACTCATTCACTAGTCTAGAAGAGTTAATGGTACTGATTACAATCTACATATTTAAGTATAGCACATCAGTGTCAAAGCATGACTCATTTAATCAACGCATAACCAAAGACTGGATTCTAATGCTACTAAAACTTCACAACATGACAGGTTTTAAAAAAGTTATCTGTAAGCAAATACGTGATATCACCAAATGCTTCTCTCACACTGATCCCAAATACCACTAACTCACACTGTGATTCTAGACATGCACCACCATCCCTGGGAGTTTACCAAAACTCATTCACTACAGTTCAACTGGTAAGGGAACTGCACACAATCTACCTATTTCAGGACTGCACTTTTCTGTCAAAGCCTGACTCATTTAATCAAATCATAAGCCATATTTGTCTTCTAATGCTACTAAAACTTCACAACATGACAAGTTAAAACAGTTATCTGTCAGCAAATACACGATGTTACCAAATGCTTCTCTCACAGTGGTTCCCAATTGCACACAGACTCACTGTGTGATTCTAGACAAACAACACTATCCCTCGCACTATACCAAAACACATTTCTTCATCTAGAAGTAGTACTACATTTTAGTATAGAAACATAACATAACTCATTTCACAAATTCATAAACAATGACTGGTTTCTAATTCTACCAAAATATAAAAACTGCACAGTTATCTGTTTACAAACACATGAAAAACACAAATGCTTATCACAGAATGGTTTCTACATGCACACACATTGTAGAGAAAAAAAGTACTCCCTACACTTTAGCAGGAAAAATACATTAGTCTGATTAAAATCAAAATAGTCTACATACATCCCCTCACAATTAAATAACTCATCTTTCAAGTTATTTTGTAGATTAAGAAGTATATCAATCACTCAACATATTTTCTTTTACAGAATCTCTGCACTGTGCACCTCTCAGCAAAAGCAAAGAATGAAAAAGATTCCCTTTCATTTCCACACATTTACATGTAAACATCAAATCACAATCCTTCGCACATAAACTGAAAAGCAAACACACATTTCTATTGGTTAAACATTTCAACCCTTTCCAACTGAAATACATTTCAACGGATGTATGATGTAACAACGCGTACCATTACAACGCGGTATGTTACATCGCGGTTTTAACAACGCAAGTCGTTACATCAACTTGCGTTGGAGGGCGCTGGACATAGGAATAGTGTGAATTACTATTCCAACTACAGTCTACGTACAGTAGGGAAGGTGTTGGAATAGTAATTCACACTATTCCTTAGCCTACAGCGCCCTCCAGTGCAAGTCGGTGTAACGACTTGCGTTGTTAAAACCACGATGTAACCATACCGCGTTGTAATGGTTGCGTGGTAAAGGATGTTTCCCCATTTCAACCCTTCCCCCAATCTGCCTTCTGCCTGTTACCATAGAAACAGGTCATGGAACACTGCACTGAGCTCACAGGTCACAAGTTCAGCACACAATGTTCCTACACAAGACAGGAAGTGTGCTTGACTTTTCAACATATTAGCTTATCATATATTATGTTCCTTACAATCTGTTTTTGTTAACCAATAACAATCATACCTTTAAAAAACAGAAATATACACCCTACCTTTAGGTGTAGAAAGTTGTCATACAACCAATGATTTCTTGTAGTTTTTCAAAAAACGTTGCCGTGGATCCGCCCACCCACCGCGAGAGAATCCGTGCATCCAACGCGATAGGATGCGCGCACCGTGCGCGCATTTCCCCGTGTTTTTTTTTTTTTTAAAGGGGGCCCCAGGGGGTCCTTCTGGGACCTCCTAAGCACCTCTAGAGGGTCAGAGTATTTCCACTCTGCCCCCTTTATATGTTTTACACACTTATTCCCCTTGCATCTTCAGCCTCACTTCTACCGAGGCAGAAAATGGCCGCCAACAGTTCCTGGTTTCGAATGTAGAGAGACACTCGAAAGCCAATTAGCATTCAGCGCGCGATCGGGAAGGTGCGTGCTCGGTTCGGGGAGGGTGCACGCTCGGTTCGGGGAGGGTGCGCTTACGGTGCGGGTAGGGTCCACGGATCCTCGACGGCCATAGATATCACTAACTTTTTTACCCTAATTTTCTCAGGAACTACTGAACAGATTCACACCATATATGCAAATGGCACGAGTCCGAACTGAGGACTACCTCTTTGCCAAATTTGGTGTCATTCCGTTCAGCGGTTCGGGCTGTAGCTGCGACAACAGATCCTATGGGAAATTGCATGGGGAAAACGCGTTTGGGACCCCCCTTTTTTCTCGGCCCCCGCTTGATGGATCACCGCAAAACTTTCAGGGTAGGAGCGGAGCGGAGCTGGCCAAAAGTTTGGAAACTTTCGCGAGGATTCGTCAACCGGAGCTAACGTTATTCCAAATAGAATGTTGCAGATTTCCTATGGAAAATAGGTCCTAACTATAACTATCTACTGGCGACCACCAGTAGATAATATATATATATATATATATATATATATATATATATATATATATATATATATATATATATATATATATATATATATATATATATATATATATATATATATATATTGCGTGGTGGAGGCATGCTTTATAAAAGCAGATGCGTTCTAAAAAAATGTGCGGTGATAGCATGCAAAGTATTTCCCTGCTTTGTTCCGTCATACAACCAACATTGATTAAATATGGGGTAGCAATACCTTGTTGCCTGATGAGAGAAGGTAAGATTTTACTTGGCAATGTAATCCTGTATTTTTTTTTATTATGCTTGCAACTTTCATGAAATTCCCGAATTTTACATTACACCAAATTCACAAAAACTCTTGCAATCTAGCATAATGTGATTTTGGGTAATTTTCATCCACAGTAAACTGGTCCACGCAGAAAGGTATACAAAAAGATTTCAGTCCAATGTATTACTTTGCAAAGAGCTGCCATACAAAGAGCTGCCAACATGTGTTTTGCAACTTAAAATATTTAGACGTCCCTTCTTCAGGGCGAAATGTGTATGGCTCAAAATACAATCAAACCACCTTATGTATTGCTTTTTGCACATTTTAGTTCTAATTTTCATTTAGATATGGACTTGAAATTGTAAGACTAAAAAAAGAAATATAAAATACCATTGTTGATTCTTCAATCTTAATTTTGGTCAAAAATCTGTAAAAGCACTTACAAATCCCTCTTAGCAAAGATTGCAGCTAAGCTCTCAATTAATCATTTTCTTTGCGAGTTTTAGCAGTGTTAGGGTTCCAACATTGCCTATTTGATATAATCTATTGACAATCAAATTTGAGTTTACCCTCCCCATTACCTTGCCGATTTCGAGTGTTGTATAAGAAATTTTAGAGACAGATTTTCAGCCACAAAAGACACTAAAACAATTAATATATGACTACTCCTAAAGTATGGCTATTGCTGAAGTTGTATAGACAAAAAGAGAGAGAGGGAAATTAATGCATCCACTCTTGTTCCCCGAGGGAGTACACAGTAAACAACAGAAGAGTGAAGCCAGAAGGTAAAGGGCTATCAACAGGAGTCACTCGTGATTTTATGAAGAGCCGTGGATGTTACGACTGACTAAATTGATCAGTTACGTCCTAGCTTAAAAATGAGGTCTACATGTTTCAGCCTCTAAATGCCAATCGCAAGGCTTTCTTTAGGCCCAGGGACAATGGCGGTATGCACTCGCTAAGGTGCACCCTAACCTATGGCCTCAGAGGGAACCAAATTACTCACGGTTTGCAAATTTTCACCTTCAGGACTTCTGAACGTGTTAACAAATGTGTAGGGAGAGAAGGACATATAGAACAACAGACACAAGACATGACAATTCACATGTAGTTTGCTAAACTTTGCTAACGCGTGCAGAAGTCCTGAGGGCGAAAGTTTGCGAACCGTAAGTAATTTGGTTCCCTCTAAGGCCATAGGTTAGGGTGCACCTTAGTGAGTGCATACCGCCATGGTCCCTGGTCCTGAAGAAAGCCTCGCGATTGGCATTTAGAGGCTGAAACATGTAGACCTCATTTTTAACCTAGGATGTAACTGATCAATTTACTCAGTCGTAACATCCACTGCACATTTTAATCTAGCCTTACTATTCCACTAATAAATCCAATAGGAATAGTAAAGACTATTTTACTCCCACTTTTTGCACCAGCACTTACACATAGCACAAAACAATAAATCCCGCTCTGCTGTAGTCAGGCGTTGTAGCACACCAAAGAGGCACTCGGCCTCTCTGGTGGGGGCCCAGTGATGAAGCATGTCACCAACTAGGTTGGTGAGTGAGGGCCCTTCATAAAAACATGAGTGACTCCTGTTGATAGCCCTTTACCTTCTGTGTTTATTGCAGAAGTTTCTAACCTAATGAAAGAGAAATGCTTAATGTGAAGCTGTGAATGACGGCTGCCACTAATTAATATAAAAATAACAGCAATTGTATCTATTGTAAATATTTTGCAATTTGTAAGTTCCATCACGCTCAGTGTGTTCACATCATAAAATAATAATAACAATAATATTGATAACATTAATATTAATGACAATAATAATAATAATAATAATAATTGTTAGACTTGGCACCATAGACGTGGGTCTCCCTTCCATTTTTTGCTGTTGCCTCGTCTGTTTTTGCTGGTCTAGATGCTTTGGGCACTTTGCCACTGCTGTTCAGTGACATAGTGCAAGTGCTCACTTTTGTAAATTGTTGTTATGGATTAGTGACTCCATGATTGGTTATTTGATTTACTTGTCGGACCCTAGTACAGTGCACCATGTGTGCCCAGGGCCTCTAAATCAAATGCTGCTGGTGGGCTTGCAGCACTGATTGTGGCACCCACAGAAGCAGCCTGTAATATGTGACTCAGGCCTTCCATTGCAGAGCCTGTGTGCAGTCTGGGACTGCCATGTCGACTTGGCCAGTGCACACACTTGCCAGTCCCTAAACCTTCCCTTTTCTACATGTCAAGTCACCCCTAAGATACTCCCAAGGTACCCCTGTGGGCAGGGTGCATTTTATGTTATTATTATTATTATTATTATTATTAAAAAATTTTATAGAGCGCGTAGTCACCCTGAGGTATCCCAGCGCTAAAGATCCCTACCTCAGTGGGTTCGGCGGCTAAGAGGGGACAGCAGGTTTCAGAAGGAGGAGAGTTAAAAAAATTAAGGGAACAAGTGGGCTTTGAGCCGTTTCCTGAAACGTAAGAAGTTGGGTTCTTTTCTAAGGTCTCGGGGGAGCGCGTTCCAGAGGCGTGCGGTGTGGACCGAGAAGCGTCTTCCACCCGAGCGAGCTTTCCTGAATCTGGGCATGATGATAAGGGACTCCTTGTCCGATCGAAGGGATCTTGGGGCTTTGTAAGGTTTTATGAATTTTCTAAGGATCGGAGGGCCTTGATTCTGCAGAAGCTTATGCGCCAGGCATAAGGCTTTGAAGATCACTTGTTCCCTCACTGGGAGCCAGTGAAGGAGCTTCAGAGCAGGTTTGGCTGAAGCTCTGGCCGGGGTGTTAGTGAGGATCCGGGCCGCCGCATTTTGGATTTTCTGAAGTTTGTTTAGAGTTGCTTCCGGTGCGCCCAAGTAGATTGCGTTGCTATAATCGAGCCTGGAAAGTATGAGGCCTTGGATGAGAAGTCTTTGCGATGTGGGTGGAAGTAGGGGCAGGATCTTTCTCGTAGATTTCAGTAGTCCGAAGCAGGTACCGGCTACTTTTTTGGCCTGTGTGGTAAATGAGAGATCGGCTTCGATCCATACTCCCAGGCTTTTTACTTCCTGTTTTGGGTCTGGGGGGGGGCCCAGACAGGGTGGCCAGATGTCCAAGGGAAAAGTGAGACCTTTTGGACCCAGAAGGAGGATGTCCGTCTTTGATCCATTCAGCTTTAAAGCTGAGTTATTCATCCACTCTTGTATCTGCGTCAAGCAGTTGAATAAGTCCGCAGGTTGTTGACTGGGGTGGGATAGGGAGACGACTAATTGTGTGTCGTCAGCATAACTGACGATGCTCACTCCGAACGGGGTGACAACCTCCTCCAATGGGGCCATGTATATGTTAAACAAAGTGGGGCTCAAGGAAGAGCCCTGAGGCACCCCACATTGGAGGGGTGTTTCGGAGGAGCAGGTGTTATTCTCCCAGTTCTGAAAGGACCGTTGGGCCAGAAAGGAGGAAAGCCAGGATAGAGCAGTGCCTTCTACTCCTACCTTCTTGAGCCGTTTGATCAAAAGTTGGTGGTTGACGGTGTCGAAGGCCGCACTCAGGTCGAGGAGGATCACTGCCACTGATCCTCCTTCGTCTAAGAGTGCTCTGGCCTCCTCCACCGCCGCCAGGAGGGCGATGTCAGTGCCCTGTCCTGGGCGAAAACCTGTCTGCGAGTTTTTTAGTAGATTATTAGATTCAAGAAACTGGGAAAGTTTCTTGTTCACCAGTTTCTCGGCGATCTTGCTAGTCCCAGGGAGGAGGGATATTGGTCTATAATTAGCCAATTCCGCTGGATCCAAGGAGGGTTTCTTTAAAAGCGCTTTAACAACTGTCGCTTTCCAATTAAGGGGAATGATTCCCTGTTGAAAAGACGCGTTAATCAGATGGGTGAGGGGGGGGATGATGATGGGAGCTACTTCCTTAAGGGTCCGTAGTGGTGCGGGGTCCCTAGGAGATCCGCTTTTGATAGTTTTTAGCGTGTTCTCGACTTCTTCGGTGGTAATTTGCCCCCAAGAAGTTAAGTTAGGGGAAATCGGAGTGTCGAGGGGATCGCTAATGATGGTCGGAATGGAAGGAGGGATGGAATTAAGGATTTTTAAAAAAAATTCTTGGAAAAAGCTGGCTAGCTGGTGGCATTTTTCCTGGTCAGCTTTGGGGTCTGGGGGGTTTCTCGGGACGGGATCGGTAACCTTGATGAGTTCTTTCAGGATGTTATAGGTTTCTTTACTGGAGCAGGCGGCTTTATCAATTCTTTCCTGAAAGAACAAACTTTTTGTCTTACCAATAGCAGATTTGTATACTGATAAGGAGATGAGATAGGCATCCTTATTGGTGTTGGATTTCTCCATCCTCCAGGAGCGTTCAGCTCTTTTACAGTCCTGCCGAAGCGACTTGAGCTCTGGAGTGTACCACGGTGTGGAAATTTAGCTTGTAACTGAACATTATCTGCGCCATCTTGCCTCTCCTCAGCGCCACGCACAGCGAACGCACGGCCGCCATTTTAGGCACCCCACTCTCTCCCCCGCTCATTGTCGATCGCCAGCGCGTTCCCCTGGCGCTGCGAGCATCCCCCGCGCACCGGCCACCCCCGCTCTCTCATACACGGGCCATAAACCCTCTCATTCTGCGCGACCCTGCCATGGAACCACATCCCACGCCTGACCGACATCCCATACATGGTCATGCCTCTCTTTGATAACCCCCTTCCTCTGCGCCCCATTGTCCGAACCGATCCCAGGCCATCACCTAGCCCTGCGGATGCAGTTTATTGCCCCTACTGTAAGGGAAACACCCCACATCAAAGGGATTACAGTGGATCAAAGCCCCTACCCCCTGAGACCCGGCCGGTTGCACACACCCCCGGGAATTGGCGGAATGTCCAGCTGCGTGATAGCCATCTCCTACTGTAGATGGGGTGGGGACTTCTACTGTAGATATGTGTGGGAACGAGCTTGAAGTGGGGGTTCCAAGGATGTCTTTCCGTACATCAAAGTCTCAATAAGAATGTACCATGTGTAATAAAGCAATAAACCTGTGTATAAGAGGCCAGGCCTCAGAGATGCAGTTAGAGCACCTCGTGACGATACCTTGCTGTCTGATCTGATGTGTTCTGCTCCGACGGAATAAAACTTTGTTTCCTGCCCTCCAGTCTCCGGCGCCTGCCTCTTTCATTGGTAAATTATCGAGTGGTATGAGAGGCGATTACCGCCGGGCAATACTTGAAGGGTTATCGACTGAAATTGCCGCTACCATTTAACAATTGGCGTCCCAAGCGTGGGGCCCATCAAAGACACGTGGATCCTGTGGGAGAGGTCCTGACGACAGAGTGAACGACTGCAACGATCGGGAGAGCTCCTGCCCAATAGACCCTCGTCTGGCAGCCGATCATCCGAACTTCACTGGTTCCGAGCAGACCTCTCTCGAGTGATCTACGGTCCTGACTGGGAACCATCAGGAGTGCCGCGGCAAATACGGAGAGTAGAGGACGATCGGGCGCTGGAGGCGGAAGACGAGAAACTGTCCACTCGGTCCGGGTAAGGTCGTGATACACGACAAATTGCGAAATAATTGATTGATTGTTTGAAGTTTTGAAATACTAGTATTGCTCATTGATTGTTCTCTTTGAGATATTCGCTGTCTACAAACGGGGAGGAGTAGAAATACTCTCTCTCTCTCCCTTTGCAGATAGTGAAGGGTAGGTAACGCAGACTTTTGTCCCCATTGAAACCCGTCGTGCCTATCTTTATCTCCCCACTGATTGATTGTCCGAACATTGATTGTTTTGAAGAATAGTGCTCTTTGAGATATTCTCTGTTTGCAAATAACGTAGAATAGAAATATTCTGTCTAGTCTTTGCAAATAGTGAAGGGTAGGTAACGCAGACTTTTGTCCCCGTTGTAACCCGTCGTGCCTATTTTTATCTCCCCATTGATTGATTGATTGATTGTCCGAACACTAGTTGTTCGATATTGGTTCTTTGGAGGTATTCTCTGCTTACAAATAACGAGGAATAGAGATATTCTGTCTAGTCTTTGCAAGCAGTGAAAAGATAGGTAGTGCTGACTTTTGTCCCCATTGAAACCCGTCATGCCTATCTTCTCCCCACTGATTGGTAGTTGGTTCTGCCCGGACCGCTTATTAGAGGTGGACCATCCGGCTCCACTGGAAGGCACCCCTAATAAGGACATGTTCACTAAATATGGACTAGTCGCCGTAGCTTATAGCAAGCTATGGCATAAATATACAAGGAAGGACCTCGAGAGTCAGTGGCCACTGATTGGATCCTTCGACGACCATAAGATAGAAGTGCTAGAAATGGCTCTGCGTAGCAATAAGACGACGCCTACTATGCTTGACAGTATCGGCATGTGGCGCAAAGAAGCAACGCAACGGAAAAAGAGGGAAGAAGTAAAAGCAGAAAAGGAATTACGAAAGGCAGCTCACCTTGCCGCTAGAAAGTTAGAAGAAGAAATAAAGGAGAGAAGGGAAACTAAACTAAGACAGGAGCCCGAAACCTCAGGCCAGTACGCTGTTAGGACCCCCTCTATGCTCTACCCTGAGTTGTCCTCTAAGCAACGAACGAATGACGAATTACTATTAGGTCCCCCAATCATTTACATGCCCCCTCCATACGCACCCTCCCAATCGGTAGTGCAACACCCACAACCCCCAAACACGAGCGAAAGCAGTACAGGGGCCTCGGTCCTCACGGCCTCCGCACCAACCGAGCCTCTTGTACTGAACACAACGTCGGCAATAACGTTGGATGACCCTGAGATAAGAAAGAAAGATTCCATCAGAATGAATCGACTAACGAAGGATGAACGAGCAGGAATCGACAAAATAGTAAAGGCACTGGTGGGATCCTTTTTGACCTTACAAAACTAAAGTAGCGCTAGAAGATAGCCCTTTGTGGGATATAATGAAACCAAGGGAAGGAGGCAAGCTCACGGACGAGACGGCCACGAGGTAGCCCGACTCCATTACTCTCGCTACCTAAACATGTCTGCCCTACTGCCCACCCTGCCCAATAAGCATGACAAAATCCTGCACAAACGGAAGCCTGCTGACACCCACCATCGACGTCACCAAACTAGGGCTAGATCGCGCTCAATTGGGCTATGTTATTTTTCCAATTACACAGTAACATCCTTGTGCTCGTTGCCAGATTGCAAATATGTACAAACACTCCAACGAAGTAGTATAGTTATAACATTTTAATAACTTATAGATATAACAAACACACCAACAGGGTAAACAGGTTAAAACACATTTTTAAACAACTATTTACATGACAGTCTGCTGCAACCTCCATCTCAAAGCCTTAACGACCACGTGACACCGTCCTCGCCTCTCCTTCCTCGAAATTGCAACATTGGCCTGTTTTGGGCGGTCCTTTTAGTCAGCTCTGGGCTATAAAAAACCATGCCAAATCCATCGACATCAGTGGCGGACGATTGTGCGAATAGGCCGGAGGCTATACGAAGCGCCAAAGCTCTGACAGCGCCAAGATGGAGTCTGCCACGCTGGGCGGATCTTCCCATTCGTTTCTTCTTTCTTCAATAACGGAGGGGTGCCCTGGCCGGGGGAAGCGCCGTGGACAGGCCTCCCCCACCTCCCCAGGTGGAGGCTCACCAGCAGATGAGGGCACCCCAACCGTCTTAATTCGCCGGCCAACTGAGCTGCACCCTGGCGCTGCACGCGACCACCGGACAACCGCCCAAGCACGGGTTCACCAGGATCACCACTAGCGCCCGACGCGAGGAGTGGGCCCCCGCAGCCAAGTAATCGGGGGCCCACCCCGGTGGCGATACCATCCAAACTGCTGTCGTTGCTGCTACTGGAATCACCCCGGTGGCGATACCATCCGAACTTCTGCTGTCGCTGCTACTGGACCCACCCGGTGGCTGTACCGAAGAGCTGCTACTGCTGCTGCCTTTGGACTCCGGCGGTCGGTTCTCCGGATCCAGGCCTAGCCCACCGTGAGGCGATTCTGGACTCGAAAGCTTGTCTGCTTGGGCGTGGGCCCCACCCTTGACAAAACGCCCCCTCAGCTTTGCAGGGTTTGTGGGAGTCATTGACACTCGACTCCCGCGGACTTCCGGTAAGGACAAACCGCCGCCATTGTTCTTTGCCCCGGGCAGCAGCCACCTTGCCTCCGCTCGGTGCAGTGAGAAAGACTGATTCAAGACGTCGGCGGAAGAGCCTGCCTGCTGCCCCGCCCCAAGAACGAACCACGGCATTGCTACAAGATCGCGGTGACGCCATGCTGACGCAAAGCTGACACTAACGAAGGTTCTCGAACTACCGAAAGGAATTCTGGTCCAACAGCTAATTCATGGAAAGACTTAGACTGTACACTGGCCCGACCTCGCCCCAAAATGGCGCCGATGTAGGAGAGGCCTACAACTCCTTGTGGCGTTCCAGTCACGTGGCATTTGTGTTAAAAGGATATGAATGTGATGTTCCCACACATGATGAGCAGAGGGACGGGAAGGGTACTGACCGAGCATACGTACAACCTTACTGATTGCTGACCTACCCATTTTTATTTTTAGCTAAAGATAGTATTGCTCATGATATTCGACGCCTCTCACGCCGTGGCCGGCCTGAACGGTTGTAGGCCCGTATTTGTATACTGACATTGTTTTAAATAAAGGGCCTCTTGAAAGAATTACGGAATCAGTGTCATGACTAATCACATAGGTTGATAAAGATTTCTTCTTTTGAATAAATGATTGTTACTCCCAAGCAATAGAAAACAGATAATGCAGTCCCCATTTGCCTGAATCTTTTTGATTAACGGAATTTGTACCCATCACACCTACCTTTTTCCAAGAGTTGTCAAACAATGGTCAACCATAGCTTAAGATATATGCCAAACGCAAGGTATGGTATCTTGCACCTTAATACACGACCGATTGAGAAATGCATGTATGACAAGGGAACCCGAATTTAGGAAATGAATAACTTAGAGCATCTTCGTCTCGGACAAAAAGAATAAGAAGTCTGGGGTATTACCCACTCCTGCGGCTAGCCTAGTACGAGGTAAATAGAACTTTTTCGTGTCTACACGCGCTAAGGTACTTTTGAATACTGCACATCCCCTCCCCTCTTTTTCCCCTCTACAGGTCACGACGAAGCTCCGACTGAGGAATGAAGTGGACATGGACCGCACCTTGTTCAATATCAGGAAAAACATAGACAAACGTTGTGGGGTAGTGCGCAAAGTGCAGACCACCATTGGGAACATGAAAAACTGTATGATATGACTGTGCATGTGTGCTACAATTATACGGTATGACTGTGTATGCATTTCATGCTTGGGTCACTTGAAGAGAGCGTCACCGTATGATTGAAGTGCTCGTCCATCGACCAAAAGGGAGGAGAGTAAAAAGGTCCAACACCCCCCCCAAGATAAACTACAAAAATACTGAATATACGCAGCATGCTTAGGAAAAAGGACAGGAAAGGAGAGGTCCCCATACTCAGCGTAGCCCTGAGTCTCCGTCTTAAGTTTCTGCGCTTGATGCATGTGCTGTTGCACCCTATCCGGTATTTGTGTGTACGTGATCACAGAATTTATGTCTTTCCCCCGCTTGTGTTTCCTTACATAGAACAGACCCATGCTACTCCATGTTGTGTGTGCACCAAGTGGCCTATTTTCGTACCCATGTCTCTCTCTCTCTCTCGTTTTGTGTCGTACATATGCCAAATAGCCTACTTGATGCACACGGCTCTCTCTCTCTCTCTCTCTCTCTCTCTCTCTCTCTCTCTCTCTCTCTCTCTCTCTCTCTCTCTCTCTCTCTCTCTCTCTCTCTCTTTCTTTCTCTCTCTCTCTCTCTCTCTCTCTCTCTCTCTCTCTCTCTCTCACTCCCTCCCTCACTAAAAGGCTCTTTCTTGCCCTCTTTCTTCTTGAATAAATTAACGACACATACCTCTTCGGTAAGTGTATAATTGGCCTGGAGCACGGTGGTGTTCGAACAAAATTGACTGAAACAAAACGACCGTACTTTGCCACGTTACTACCTCTCCTTTCTACAAATATTGAGCTTAATTGGCTGAGAAAAGAAAGGACAGGTAAGACGACTGATGTCTCCCAATTTGGCCCTCATCACGGGGACTATATGTCAGTGGTTTCCGTTTTTTCAGAGCTTTAACAACACCATCTCCACCGCCCAGAATTACCCCCGCCCAATTACCCCGAAATAGAATGTCTAAAGCACCCCGTTCTCCCAAAATAACCCCAGCCCTATACTAGCCGCCTCAGAGTATTTCGAACGAAACAGCTGATGACCTTATTCTCTAATAATACATCGCCTAAACTGATAAAGGGTTACCTATTGTCGCCAGCAAAAATAATGCTTAGCTTATGTTCCTCCCCGAAATGGATACTCGTGAACCCGTGACAGTAGCACCTCGCACTTTCTTTTCATAAACTTAGCAGTCCTCAGAAGGAAATATGTATTAACAAAACTTGTGTTGAGACGAACGAGTCTCTGCCGGAGAAGCCGGTTCGAATTTTTAATAGACTAGAAGGTTGACAGATGTCAGGCTTCCTGCAACCAGTATCGGGCGCAGGAATCGGCACCTAGAGGGCCAGACGATGGACAGAGACACCCACAGAAACTTGCACCACAGCAATGATTAATAGATTAGTAACGCACACACTAACATCAGAGTTAATAGACACCAACCATACAGCAACCGATAAAAGCATGTCCACAACTACTCGGTGGTTGGGAGAGAGGATGAAGTATGTAAATGTCTTCCCTGCCAACTCTCTAAGATTTTTGTTTCTTGTACCCATTCAAAGATAACCTGCGGCCATCGGAAGAGAGGGGTCGGACGTGACGCACAGCCTGGCTGCGGACCATGGAACATCTATGGCATCGACCAAGAGGGAAGCATCGAAGCAAAAAGGGCGTGAGACGAGGCACCAATATCAGGATGATAAGTGATAGAACGAAGGGCTATATCAAGGCCCCCTGCTCACTGACCAGCGTGCCTGAAGTCCCAACCCATCGGGCCCGATTGATGGGCCCAGTGCTGGAAGATTCTGCTCTCCTTGGTCCGCATTTTGATCCGATCCCACTCCACCCCCTCTTCCCTCGGCATCCCGAAGCACGTCACACCCTTCTCTCTCCCTCTCCCCCTTTTATATGGATTATGAATTTGACTTAACTACAGAAGAACAAAAAGCAGGTACCCTGTCTCAAAGTACCTATGACGAACTGTGTTAAGGAACAGGACTGTGATCAGAGAACAGCGAATGGTCACACCCTGCCACGTGAGAGATTGGATTTGAGCTGGACCTTAGCTCCCCCGCCGGTGCTCAACAGTGCCAACGAAAGAAAAACAACAATAAGAGCTTACCAGTGATGGCTCTTCATAATAGGACACTGGAAAGAAGAACCCATGTTAAAGTTGAAAAATCCTCTCCCAACCACCATTTTATATTAACTATCTTCCTATCGAGTTTTCATGATGTTGCATCAGTCACTTCCGACTGCACACTGAGAAGTTTAGAAAATCTAACTTTGTATAATGACCTTCATACAACACCAGCCATGCACACGACTATACTGACTATCTTTTTGATCCACACGAAGTCTGGGCCATATGTAATGTACGGAATATCCCTTGCTTTACCAGAAACATTTTTTTTGCTTTACAGTATCCTATTTGTGCTCAAACAAGCTCACATCTTCCTACCCCTGGGCCTGACATGCGGCGCAACTGATGTAACTTTGTATGTATTACCTCCTCGCCTACTTTATCACCTGTATGTAACTATGTACAAATGTGTCAGATTACTCCTGCCTGCCCTAAAAACTCTGTATCTTTAAGGAATGTACGACAGACATTAACGATATTATAGCTGAAGGTTAACGAAGGTGAATGTCGGCCAGGCAAGCTGGCGAGATATGTTAAAAGGGAGGACTGTGGAAATTTAGCTTGTAACTGAACATTATCTGCGCCATCTTGCCTCTCCTCAGCGCCACGCACAGCGAACGCACGGCCGCCATTTTAGGCACCCCACTCTCTCCCCCGCTCATTGTCGATCGCCAGCGCGTTCCCCTGGCGCTGCGAGCATCCCCCGCGCGCCAGCCACCCCCGCTCTCTCATACACGGGCCATAAACCCTCTCATTCTGCGCGACCCTGCCATGGAACCACATCCCACGCCTGACCGACATCCCATACATGGTCATGCCTCTCTTTGATAACCCCCTTCCTCTGCGCCCCATTGTCCGAACCGATCCCAGGCCATCACCTAGCCCTGCGGATGCAGTTTATTGCCCCTACTGTAAGGGAAACACCCCACATCAAAGGGATTACAGTGGATCAAAGCCCCTACCCCCTGAGACCCGGCCGGTTGCACACACCCCCGGGAATTGGCGGAATGTCCAGCTGCGTGATAGCCATCTCCTACTGTAGATGGGGTGGGGACTTCTACTGTAGATATGTGTGGGAACGAGCTTGAAGTGGGGGTTCCAAGGATGTCTTTCCGTACATCAAAGTCTCAATAAGAATGTACCATGTGTAATAAAGCAATAAACCTGTGTATAAGAGGCCAGGCCTCAGAGATGCAGTTAGAGCACCTCGTGACGATACCTTGCTGTCTGATCTGATGTGTTCTGCTCCGACGGAATAAAACTTTGTTTCCTGCCTTCCAGTCTCCGGCGCCTGCCTCTTTCATTGGTAAATTATCGAGTGGTATGAGAGGCGATTACCGCCGGGCAATACTTGAAGGGTTATCGACTGAAATTGCCGCTACCATTTAACAACGGGGCCGAGGGTATTCGTTTGGTGTGTCTGAGGGTGGTGTTTTTAGGGAGGAGTATGTCCAACGAGGATGTGATCCAGGAGCTAAACTGTTTATCGGCCGTGATAGCATCAGAAGAAAACGATGGCATAGAGTTGGAGAGAACGGAGGACCATTCAGATGGTACAAGTTTGTGCCAACGTCTATCGGTGACTTTGATTTTCGCGGACTGGGTGGTAGCAGTGGGGGACTCCCAGGAAATGGGGATTAAAAAATGATCGGTCCATGGCAGTGGCAAAGAAGGACTCGTGGTAATATTGGCATCATTAGTGAGGACGGGATCTAAGAGGTGTCCCTTGTCATGGGTCGGCTCGTTATTCACCAACCGAATGTTGAGTGACAGAAGGTCCACTAGTAGATCAGAGGCAGATCGGTCAGCGGGATCAGTAAAATGGAGGTTAAGATCACCTACAATAAGAAAGTTAGAAACAGAGGCGGCCAATTGAGAGGTAGTTTCGGTGACTGCGTTAAGGAATTTCCCGAGGGTACCCGGGGGCCGGTAGATGAGCAGTCCCGAAAGGGAGTGCGTCGGGGAGGTTTGAAGGGAAAAGTGGCAGCTTTCAGCGTCTTCAATGTTGGCGTCATTGATTCTACAGCTGAGGTGATCGCGGTAGATTATGGCCAACCCGCCTCCTCTTCCTCTGGGTCTATGGCGGGTTTGGATGAGGTAGCCTGGGGGAAGGGCGGTAACAATATCCGCATTCATGCTGTCAGAAAGCCAGGTTTCTGTTAAAAACAATGTGTCTAAGCCTTGGTCTTGAATCAGCCCATTAATTTCGAGTGCGTGCTTGGGGAGGGAGCGACAGTTAAGAAGGCCAAGCTGTAGCCTGAAATTGGCTGGGGTCAGAGTGGCTGTATGGCAGCGTATGCAGCTTATAAAGGGTTTACCTGCTTCGTGAGTGTAACGACAACCTTCGTTTTTTTCAGGTCGGAGGTCGCGAAGCATGTCTGCTGAGTACATCAGGCGACTGGGAGATGGATCTAGCAGCATCCCTGGGCCTGGGTCCGTCCGGGCCCGGACGGGCCCAGACGGGCTTGCCTTATGCACGCCTTCGGCGCGCATAAGGCAAGCCCTGATGTGTGTGGCATGTTCTGATAGTGAAATAGTGCCAATTTCGTTTTTCACTATTGCAAGGCTATCTGTTCCCATAGGCCAGAATGGGCAGTTTGATGATAACATCTTGTAAACATAACTGACCCTGGGAACAAGATAGGAAAAAACGTTTAGTATGCCTGAACTCAGAATGTTAAATTGCATCTTTTAGTGTGGGTGATTTTTGCATTCTGTGTTTAAAAATACCACTTTTAGAAAGTAGGTATTTTCTTGCCTAACCCTCCAGTGTGCCTCTGCTAGATTTGTGTATGCATGTCTGGCTCGTGAGTGACAGGGGCTGGGAGAGGGCTGATGAGTCAGGGCTGGGCTGAATGGACCTGGGTCGAATTTAGAGTAGGGGGAGGAGATTTCCTTTCACCTGCCTGGGCCAGGTCTGCTTTCAACAATGCTGTCTCCAGCTCCTGCCAGAAAGCTGCACCAGTGAGGACATAACTGGTTTTGGCTGGGTACAGACACTCTCTGCCTTCAGAGAAAAAATAATTTGTGGGTATACAAAGGGGGACTCAGAACTTTAGATCACTTCTGGGAAATGAAGAGGAATCTTTGCCAGGGAGAAGAGCTGGAGAAGTTGAGGAAGATTACTGCCTGTGCTGTTCGCTGTTTGGGGTTTGCCTGCAGTGGCTTCCTACTGCCAAGGAAAGGAGAAAAGGACTTTGCTGTTGATTTGTCATCTTGAGGAAGATCTCCAAGGGCTTGAAACTGGGCTTGCCTCCTGTTCTGAAGTCTCAGGGACACAAAGACTTCACCACCAGCTCCCCCAAATTATCTTTTTGGGAATTCTAACCTGCAAAAAGGTGCCTTCTGCTGTTTAGGAACTCTAGAGACTGTTTGTCACTGATAGCTGGAAGTTCGACGCAACGAGGAAGAAGCGTGTCGCATCTGCCCCTATTCCCAACGCATCACCAGCCACAGGGAAGAAGTGTGCTGCATCCGCACTTGGTTCCGATGCCTCGCCGAGCAACCAGGAAGAAGCATGCCGCATCCACACCGGGTCCCGATGCATCGCTGAGAAAACTGTTGCAGCACCTGCTGTGCGGCTGCAAAAGATCACGCATCGTACCGGACTGTCGCATCGCATTGAGCAGCCATTTTGTTTCATCGCACTGGATCGTTGCCACGCATCAATGCGCCATCTTGTCGCATCGTAACCGGAACGTAGTAAGAAACAAACGCATCCCTTCCTCTCCTGTAAGGAACAGACGCATCACCTCCCCTGTGCTGCAGTAAGAAACAGACACATCGCCTCCCCCAAAGCAAGGAACTGACGCATCACCTTCCCTGCGACCCTTTTGTTTGTTTTGTGTGACGCTTCTAAGGTACTTTGTGGGAAAAGTGTCGCATTTACAACTTGCATTGAACTGAACTATTTCTACCATTTGAAAGCCTTCTTTTTGATACTGTGTTGTGGATTTTTGTTGTTTGGTCTTGTTTAGATAAAGATTACCTATTTTTCTAAACTGGTGTGGTGTCCATTTGTAGTGTTTTCACTGTGTTACTGTATGTGTTCACAAATGCTTTACACACTGCCTCTGAGATAAGCCTATCTGCTCAGGCCAAGCTACAAAGGGGGTAAGCAGGGGTAATTTTAGGCGTGTAGACCCCTTTCCTTGACTAGAAGCAAGGGTCCCTATTTGGATAAAGGTGCAAACATTGCTAACTAGAGACCCCCATTTCTAACAATAATCATCATCATCTTCATCATCATCAACATCATCGTAATACAGATCACCACATATCTAATGAGAAGAATATTGTGTATATTCGTTAATGGAGAGAGAACTAGAAGTCTCACTGCAACTTTATCTGTATGGATGCAATCAAGATGAGGTGTAAAATTTAGGCTGTCTCTTTTTGTTGCCGATCCCTCAGGTAGAAATGTGTTATGCTATCAGTCATTATTAAATCTGCTTTCTCGTTGGCTGGCATCTCATGATGTGCCGGCTGTGCAGCAAAAACTCCCATTGAATGGCCCCATCATGCTGACAGAGAAAACAGGTGCAATGTTGTTAATGTGCAAACACAGATGAATAACCTACCTGCGTCTATCAAATGACCACCCACCCTAGCAAGTATCTTTTCAAGGTCGGTCCTCATTTCCAAAGCCACAACATCATCCACTTCAGGAGAGCACACAAAACTAACATATTGTCTTAAACCACAAACTGTAAACCACCCCAGCCAAGCAAGGTGTCCACCCTTGCCCTGAGTCTTTCTGTATCCATTGTAGGTATCTCAAATATGTACCATAAAACAACATCGGACAACATAATCTAGCTCCAACTTTAGTCATACAACTATGTACCTGGGCTAAAAATAACTAAGCCTTGTAATCTTTCCAGAAGATGAGCCATCACTCTGCATGGATCACCTAACTACGCACCCTGGTGGATATCTGCATGCTCTGTAGTCAGCTCCCCCATGTCCTTCACTGCTGGGTCCCATGGTTGTCATGGTCTGTCTTTCGCACACAGCTCAGGCACCACTGGGATGGAAGGGTAGATTAGCACAATCCACTCCCTCATGGGATTTAGCGACATTGGACACCCTGGTTGCATTGCCAGGATTTGACAAATGGGAGCTAATTGGGCTGTCCAGGTTTCGGGAGCCCTGCATACTAGGTGCAGTCATTCCCTTCACTAATTTACAGAGAGACTACAGTTTAGCTCCCACCGAGATGTTTAGCTATTTACAAGCAGACATGCTCTCCAAACAACACAGACAATAGGCAAATAACTGCCTGAATACTCCTCTTTAGAGGATTGGATGCTCGATGACCACATGATATGCAAGGCGTCCTTCCTCACATATCTTAAACTCATTAGTAACACCCCTGACACCCTAGTACATCTGCGTGAGAAGTGGGCTTAAGATTTGGTTGGCATAAAAGATGATGAATGGCCTGAGGCCCTGGCCTCTACGAGGTAAATATCGATAAGGGTCGGGTTCCATCTGGTGCAGCTTAAAATATTAAATAGATCCTATTTTACCTGTACCACGTTAATGAAAATAGAGCAACAGATGACTCCTGTTGCAGAAAATTTGCTCAGAAATGTACCCTTTTCCAAATTATCTGGGAATGTCTTTTCATGCAACGTTATTGGGAAGCAGTTGGAAACTGTATGATCACTTTGTGTGGCCTCTTTCTGCTAAATGGTACTTGATCAATGTCTTGTAAGATCCACAACTGAATGAAACAGACCTGGATGACTCTAAGCCTGGCGACAGTCAAAAGCAACATTGCCCGCTGTTGGGGGCTGATATGGTGCCATGTCTGAGGAATTGAAAAAATAATATGGACTTGAGTTTGATAGCTGGAAAAAGTAGTTTACAAGAATAGGGGTTGCCCTAAAAATGGGAGAAAATATGGGGTAAGTGGAAAGAATATCATGGGGGATTGCGTATCTCCCCCTCATTTGAACATGGATTCCAGCACCTCCACTGATTCTATATCCCCCATTTTAAATATTGCAGTTGAGTGAGCAAAGGGCAGGTACTTACCTGATGTACAAGTCAATTTAGGAAACATTCTGCTGTGTAACATGACGCTAATGTGGTGTTATGCTTTGCTTTTGGTTCAAATAAAAAGAAGTATTTAAAAAAAACTTAGCTTTATCTCTTCATAAAATTACATGACAAATTACAGAAAAAAAGAGATCCTACACCTTAATGAGTCAAAACCGCTATCAAAAAATCACATGGTGGTATCCCCAAATGAACATAAAACTAGCACTAAAGCAACATAACTTAAGTCATAAAACAGCAAAATCCCTGAAATAAAATACCTTTTACATATATTTAAATATGTATAAAGATATATATTCACTGAAAAAACAGACCTCAAATCAACTTTATAATTAAGTGAGAACTTCAGTGACAATGCAATACTAAATGTACAAAACCTCTGATAATAGACAGTTATAGTTAGCTGTGGTAACTATAACTCATGCCCTAAGAAAACTATAACTTGCACCACCACCAAGCATAGTTTCCTCATCATTAATTTCATTGCAAATGTTGCAGCAATATTATTAATGATGTCTTAGAAAATGTAAAGAAAGAAGTAATATCTGGGGTAAATAGCAGTGCATGGCGAGGGTGCAAGTTTTAGTTACCTTAGAAATTCATTTATAGTTACCAGAGCTAACTATAACTGGTGAATTTCAGTGGTTTTATATGTTTAAAATGTAATGTTGTCATCCAAATATAATGTTACGTTAATCCTTAGCTTTTCAGTGGATTTCTGGAACATACATATATGCATATATATAACTAATCCACGAAATGAGAAGCCTAAAGATTAAGATAATGCTTCTATTTTGACTATTATGGGCTATATGGGAGACCAGGAGCTCTGGATACTAAAGAGAATCTGGTTCTCTGGTCTCTTGAACTGTAGAAAAACAGGGTATAAATGAAAACTAATAATCCAGAAATTACGCATGATATGAGTAGGTCTTCAACCAGGAATATTTTGATGAAAAATCTGCTCAAATTTTCTTTTTATATTACAGATTTGAAAAGAGTGACTCTTGGCAAATAATCTAAAATGAAGGCTCTGGAAATTCTCTTTTACTGAGTCTGTTGGAGTCCCGACGTGTATAAGAGCTGTAGCAAGATAAAAAAGTTCACTTTAGTGTCAATAGTTTTGTTTGGATAGTATAAGATCAAGGGACATATTTAGAGGGGGCACCAAATTGGGAGATGGAGTTCTTGTGAATGCTAAATTTAAGTGGTGCTCAACATAGAGCTGAAATGCTGCAAGGGGTTTTACCTCCGCTTGCTTTTCTCCCCCTGGACCACTATGAGTCAACCTCCGCCCCATTCCCAGCTCGCAGGCAGAGAGCTGTTAAAGTGATGCCTACTTTAAAGTGGTTCTAGAGCCCTTGGGGATGATCCCACTTGTTTGACAGCTGGGATCCTGTACTTTGTGACACATTCTGCCTGGATCTGAACTCAGCGCCTTGAGACCATCACAGGTGAGTAGCAAGCTTACAATTCCCTCATTGACTGATGGAGTTTGCCACCAGAAGATATCTAAGCGGTGGATTCTTATGACCTGGAGCCAAGGAGATGCTTGCAGGCTTGGTGATGGCAAGTGGTGTGCTTCACCTCTCTGTAGGGCTGGTGCTCCAGGCAGGTTCGCTTCTCGGTGGTGGAGGAGGCAGAGCCGGGGACAGTCATTGGGAACATAACCCGAGAGAAGGGGCTGGAGGTGGCTGATGTATACTACTTCATGTATGAATATATTAAATGATGGTTTAGGAAAATGCCATGCAAGGATGAGAATTTTTACTCAGGTTTAACCCTAGAATTACTCCAGATTTCAGATGGACACTACGTGTGGCCTGATTTAGAGTTGTTTGTTAAATATGGGTCCTTAGATATCTGTAGAAAGTGCTTAAAATGAAGGGAAAGCCACAAGTGCAATTTCCTCTGCTTTACTCTCCATTTGGCGGAGAGTTCTCCGAAAATGTTCCAGATTTGGCATTTTCTCATGAAATCAGAGAATTTTCAGCTATCAAACGACTCTTAAGCATGCCCTATAGAAAATTAAAATTAGCGATTGAAAACTGGAACAAAGCTATTTCACCTCATAGGTGTTGGAAAACACTTTGATCTAAAATAAGACAGACGTCGAGCATGCTGTATTCACCGCAGTGATAAAAAAGGCTACATTTTAGGATTAAGTGGAACTTGCAGAGTTTCACTCTGGAATTCCACTCTGCGGAATTCAACGGAGTTACATAAATACTCAACGAGATTCCGCGGAGTTCCACAAGTGGGTGGAATTAGGAACGTTGCGGTGCTCATGCTGATTTTTAGCACCAGGCGCTTGCTCTACACTTTAAAATCAGTGTGAATGGCACCAAACGCCACGCTGGAGAGTCCTGCTTCTTGAGAATATTTTCAACTCAAGTGGCAGCTTCCTCCACGAGAATGGTTGCAGCCTTCTGTCTCACGATACAAATTCTTATTTGTGCTCACCAACTTACCGCTGGTGAGTCGCACACTATAAAAAACTCTGCCACATGGTGGTTGGTGGAGTTTTGCTGGAACTCCATGTTACAAGTGTAACGCGGAGTGGGTAAAACTTCTTGAACACCACAGGTAGCGAGGAATGACGATTCTCCAATTATTATGCAGAGAGAATCTTGATTTCATTAAAGACATACGGAGGCTAACATTATGCAAATACTTTTATTTGCTGCCCAAACATGCAGCCCTTTCAAGAATGTTAATACATCACAATAAAATAGAACATTGGTAACATGACAAGTAGACTGTGCAGGCTCCCATCTTCCTTGTGGGCTGTGATGACACAGCTTTACAACGTTACGTCTCGGAAAGTCCAGTTAATCCTAAACATTGTTATCAGAATCCAGTTAGTCCTAAACATTGTTATCTGAGAAGGAATAAAAAACCACTGTATAGTGAAAGGTATAAAGACAGACTAAAGCTGAAGATAAAGGCACAAAATGCAATATCAGTATATTAAACATAAACATTACCAAACCCAAACCTCTCAGGGAGAGGAGGGTGGCATAATGTTAGCCTCTGTATGTCTTTAATGAAATCAAGATTCTCTCTGCATAATAATTGGAGAATCGTCATTTCATTACAAGACCGGAGGCTACCATTATGCATGTTTAAAGCCATGTAAAGCTACACTGCTAACATGCTCTATTGGTCTCAAGTAAAACTTAGAGAAGGTACTTGTGTTTGACCAATCTGCTGCCTTAAGTATTTCGGGCAGAGATCCACCTGCCAAAAATACTTTGCTAGCCATTGCACCCTTAGAAGAGTGGGCTCCGAATCTAGAGAGATCCACTCCAACTTCATGCATAATCAAACAGATCCATCTGGCTAAGGTCGCTGAGGAAACAGGTCTAAAGGGTCTAACATATGATAAGAGAAGCTGAACACAGCCAACAGGTCTAAACGTTGAAATCTTGTTTCCATAGCACAATTCACAAAACACAATTTTTCAAATTCACGGAAAAAGGGGTAGAAAATAGACTCTGACATTGTTTTAGTTATTTTCCAAATGTCGAAATGAACACCTTCAGAGGAGTAAAATCTATTAGAAAGTTCTAGGGCTCTAATGTCGGAGAACCTTCTAAAGGAGATCAGACACAGTAGAGTTGCCAATTTCATGGATATTCTTTTGAGGGAGTGTTGATCGTTGACAGGCTAAGAAGAAGAGATTAAAGACAAGGTTAACATCCCAAAGAGATTCGTAATGAGTCTTGGGAGGTCTTTTTAACCTAATACCCTTCATAACTCTTATGACTAGGGGGTTGCTACCAATAGCGAGGCTATTAACCAAGGCATGGCCCGAAGAAATTGCTGATCTGTAGCAATTGATGGTTCTGAAAGAAAGACCTGATTCAATAAGATTAGCAAAATAATTAGCTACCTGTTGTAGAGGACACTGAATGGGATCCAAAACCCTTTCCAGTCACCAACAAGACCATTTTCTCCAAACACCCGTGTATTTTTTCCTGGTGTCCATGAATCTTCCAATAGGCCTTTAGCTTCTCCCGAAAGGTCAGAATATCTGCCTGAATTCCTGATATCCTCCAAACAAGAAGGTCCATCTTCCCTTTTAAGACCAAAGGATGTTCTTCTCCATCCGGACCCTCGAGTAGGCCCAAGGATGATGGGATCAGCCGTGGAAAATCCACTGCTAATTCCATTACCCCGGGAAACCAAACCTGGGATTTCCAAAAAGGAGTTACCAGAATGATGGAGCACGACTCGAGCCTCACCTTCCATAGTAACTTCTGAATCATCGAGAAAGGAGGAAAGGCATAAGCCTTGATCCCTTCCCAAGACTGGAGAAAGGCATCCACTCCCGACGCATTCGGGTCTGGCCTCCAACTGAAGTATCTCTGGACTTGGTGAGTTAATCTGCTGGCAAACAGGTCTATTTGGATTGGGCCCTAAAGCTCTTGGATCAGGGAAAAAACCTCGGGGTTCAATTCCCAGTCGCTGCAATCGTGGAGGAAACGTGAATTCCAGTCTGCTCTCAAATTCTGGGCTCCCGGGATGAATTCTGCTCTGAGGGTGATCCTTTGGTCCCAACAAAAATACCATATTCGCTTGGCAATATCTGAGAGATTTTTGGATCTTGCGCCCCCAAGGCGATTTATATAAGAGACAGCTGAGAAGCTGTCCAAGCGGATTAGGGTATTCGAGTTCTTCAGAAGCTCTTTGAAGCTCATAAGCGCATTCAAAGCTGCTAACATCTCTAGAGAATTTATGTGAAGGGATTGTTCTTCTAAGGACCACCTCCCCCCGGTTTCTAAATTGTTTAGGCGAGCACCCCACCCGTGATTGCTCGCATCCGATTTCAAGGTGAATTCTGGGACATTTCCGAAAATAGCTTTCCCGTTCCAGGCCTGGAGGTTGTTGAACCACCAATGAAGATCCTCTCGAGCATCTTCCGAAAGGTGTAAAGAGTCTTCGTACCAGAGCCCTTTCCTCAGGCCCAGAGCTTTTAGTCTTTGTATACCCCTGTAATGGAGGGGACCTGGAGAAATTGCCTGGATAGAAGAGGAGAGGAGACCTAAAACCCTGGCTAGGTCTTTTAGACGGATGGATTCTTTGCAGAGAATAAGGGAGACATGTTTTTTTTATTTTGGTAACCTTTTGGTGGGGAGGGATTAGGTTGGACAGAATAGTGTTTACTTTGAAACCAAGGAATTCTATTTCCTGTGGCGGGGTCAAAATAGATTTTTCCAAATTTATGATGAAACCCAAGTTTCGGAGAAGGTTTATGGTCATATCTAGATGCTTCAATAATTATGACTTGTCCTGAGACATGATGAAAATATCGTCTAGGTAAATTATTAGATGAACCCCTCTCTGTCTGAAATAACTCACCACTGGACGTAGAACCTTGGTGAAGCACCAAGGGGCTGATGAAAGACTGAAAGGAAGTCACTGGAACTGGTAGAGAGTTCCTTTCCAAGTAAAACGGAGGTACTTGCGACACTCCTCGTGCACAGGTATGGTAAAGTAGGCATCTTTTAGGTCCAATTTTACAAGCCAGTCCTTGGCTTGTAACATGTCCCTTAAACGATGGATACTCCCCATCTTGAAGTGTTGGTATGTTAGGAACTTGTTTAAGTGTTTTAAATTTATGACGGGTCGCCATCCCTTGTCTTTCTTTTTGACAAGAAAGATAGTACTTAGGAAACATTTGGATATTTCTGATAGGGGAACTTTTATAATAGCTCCCTTGTCTAACATATGGGAAATCTCCAACTCTATTAATTTTGAATTTTCCTTGTCTAGAGTCATCTCCCTTGGTATTCTTACTTGGAGTGGCTCTTCCCAAAATTCTATTTTGAACCCCACAGCAGTTTCTAAGATCCATGGATCTTGAGTGATTCGAGACCAATTGTGTGCAAAATACTTCAGTCTTCCTGCCACCTTGGAGGGGAAATAAGACTTTGTGCTTGCCTTGGAAGGTTTGGTTGGATGTCCTTGATCTGCCACTGCGGGTTCTTGAACCCCTTCCTCGTTGGGGGCCAGCCCTTCCAAAAAGTGGTTGTCCTCCAAAAACTCTCCACATATTGGATTGAGCCTTACTGAAGGCATTAAAAGAGGAGACATACTTCCCCAAGCAATTAACAAAATTGTCGCCAAACAAGAGACCTTTGGCATTCCACATATCTTCCTTTGCGGATAGGTCCGCGAGCTTGGGGTTCATCTTGAGAAGAACCACCTTCCTTCATTCAGTAATTAGATTGGCGTTGGTATTACCAATAAGACATATTGCGCGTTGGGACCAGCCTCGTAGGAGTTCAAGATCTATTGGTGTATTGTTGGATCTAGCCTCCTCGGTCATATCCTTTTTTGATTGAGGTCCCATTACGTCAAGGAGTTTGTCTTGAGCTTGCTTGAGGCATTTTTCAATTACCTTCCTTGGGTCCCTTCCTGATTTAAAGAGGAAGGTGATCAGCTCAGGGTCAAGGTTGGGGGTGCTGCAGATCTTGTCTTCCGAGGAGGGTCGAGGGCACTCATTCCGCAGTAGGTTGCGGGTATCTCTATCGAGGGGTTTCCTGACCCACTGGGATAGGTATTTACCTACGTGGTCCATGGGCCATCATTCCGTGCTACGAGGATGGCGAATGGTGGTAGGGTTAAACATTTCCCCCCAAGGGGGTCTTTAATAGTAAAGGAAGAGGTTGAGGCATGGTCTAAATCCTCATCAAGGTCCTCAAAGGTATCTTGGGAATCAAAAATAAACTCATCCAAGACCTCATAGTCTGTGGTTTGATTATTAAAATCAACGTTAAAATCATTTGTCCCGTAAAGGGTACTTCGTTCTATAATGCCGCTACGGGCACCCCTTCTCTCCGGCCCACGGAATTGGGGTCTCTCTATTGTGATGCTGAGAGCACCATCATCTCTTGTAGCGTGCGGGCTACCAAATTCCATCGCATCGGTGAATGCCTCCATCGTATGTTTTCTTTTCTGGGGTACCTTACCCCTTTATCGAGGACCAGAAGAGGAGGGGGATTCCCCATTCGACATAGAGAAATAAATCTCCTCGGTAGGGGAAACCCTCTTCCTCTTAGAGAGAGTAGCGTCAACTGCTTCTCTGATGGAAGATTTTAGTTCTTCCCCAATCAATCTCTTGAGATTGTCACCCAGAAGCTCCTTAGGGGAGTGTTGGGGTACATTCGTGTCAGATTGCATTGTAAAATATCAATAGATTAGGTAAAACACTTGGAAGGTATCAGTAAAATGCTTTGAGAGGCTTTAGTCAATAGAATGCCTTAATGAGGCTTTGATCAGTAAAATGCCTTTATGAGGCTTAAATCCGATAGTGCAGGAAGGCACGTGAATCAGATAATCATAAGAGGCCTTACCAACTGACTTGCCGGTTGAGGTTTTCAAAGTTGTAGGCTTTAACAAAATATATCCGGCAAAAAGTATGACTTGAGCGCAGCGATTTAAAGAAGCCAGCAGGTGGCGATCTCTCATTAAATGTAATATTTTACAAATAGTAAAAGTAAGGCTCCGGCTCAGTCAAGGGTCCGTTACGCTCGAGAGACGAATGTAAGAAAGGAACTTGACGCTGAAGCGAGGGGACATTTCGTAATGCGCAAGCCGCGCAAGAATGAGGTACGTTCCCGCGTCTCCTAGCAAGTTGCCAGGAGACGTGGGAATCGAAAGCCGCAAGCTCCGCTTTGTTTCCGCTTTTTTTTTAACTGTCGCTCGAAGTGATGGACAAAATATGCAGGGGAAAAAGGTTTAAACAAACCTTAATAGCGGTAAATATCATACTCGATTACCGTAACTGCTCCACTTGGAGCAAGTTACAGGAAAGAAAAAGACAATACAATATTTACCTTGACAAATAAACGATCGTAAGGCGATCGTTGGGCATAGCATTAACTAAAGTAATTATTCCCCGCCATAAATTGGACAGGGGAAGGCTGAAAAGGAAATGATTAGCGTTCATTGGATAAAATGCATTAATTAGTATAAAAAATACTCTTAAATCTATGCTACGTTCGTAGGAAGATATAATAGGTTGAAATATAGTATCAAACAGTTGTATAAAGTAAACTAATAAGGAGTTAAACTATGAATAAAAGGTGTACTTATCTGTGTCAGAGCAGCGAACAAAAGAGGAAGATGGGAGCCTGCGCAGTCTACTTGTCATGTTACCAATGTTCTATTTTATTGTGCTGTTTTAACATTCTTTAAAGGGCTGCATGTTTGGATCACCTCTACTTTATTTTCGGTCTGTGTTGTATCACATATTACAGAGTTTTAGAGTAATTTACTGCTGTTTAATATTGTATTCCAGAACTGAAATTGAACCCCCAAAAAAAGATTTAATTACTCCAGTTTTCCACACAACAATTACCTCACAGGGAATTATTACTCAAAGGGGCAGATGTATCAAAGTTTCATGCACTGCAGAGCAGCAGCCAATGTTGCTGTGGTGTATTGTGCCACGGGGAAAACACAGCACAAAGCCATATCTATTAGGGTTGGCCTGGTCTGCTGCCATCCCCTTTGCTAAACCTCTAAATGGCTGCCTTGCATGATGCATGTTGAATAATACATGACGTGTGACACATGCACTGTCTAGCATAGAATTTAACTGGCAGCACACACTTTCGGTACATATTTTTATGTCTAGACTATGATAAAAGATCCCACACACTGGATGTCTGCTGTGAAATTCAGCATATGCAGCACATTTTTTTGATAAATAAAAACATTTCTCTTTGAAAAAAACTTTTCATGGAGCTGTTATTTTTTTAAGGAAATGATGGTCTTGGGTACCGGAGCAGATCTGGCTTTGTGTTAAAACCTATGGGTGTTTGCTCTCACTAACCAAGAAACACCTCCGTGAAAGCCCCTTGACACAAATCAATGCAAAGCAGTGCAGAGTGCTTTTTGCACTGAGAAAAGGACAATTCTTAGCACAAAATGTCTTTTGTGCTGGAAAGTAAATATCACGAGACATGTTGCATCGCTTAGTCCTGGTGCTGACCCTTAGAAGATCTAGGCCTGCTTGTGTGGTCAAATCTGATTGCCCTTCAGGCATGAAAAGAGGTATACAAATCTGGAGACATAGTCATTCAACACTCTGATTCAACTTGTCAGTAATTTAAGGTTGGTCACAGCTTGTCATGCAGAGTCTCTGGAAAGATGAGTCAATGTCAAAGATTGTGCAGAGAAACTCTCTGTGGTGAAGCAATTGTATACCTCGATATCACAGACAGATATATTGGTACTCACAAATGTAGACTCACGACAATCAGATACTGGAATATTGTACAGGTAAGTATAAATGTACTATTCTTATCTCCACTTCCACCTACTTTGAAGGTAAATAAATATATTTCCTTGCTTGTCAGGCTCCGGATCTCCTGCATTCCAGTTTATATTTTTACGGCGGCAGGACCGTCAAGTATTTGGTTTCACAAGGCCTTTTAATTAAACTTTAATTTAACATTTTATGCCCGTGCTATTACAATTCGAATTGGTACTGCAGCAATGAGCGCTATGTAGCAGGATATATATTTAGCTGCAGTGCACAATGAACTATGGGATATGTAGTATTCACTACTGGCACATGACTATTAACTTAAAAAGCACCAGGAGCAAGTTAAATGTGATCAAGGCAGTAGAGATGAAACGTGGGAGGGTTAGACTATGCTGGATACAGCCTTTACTATTTCTGAATAAATGCTGTGGTCTCCAGAGCTGGGCTATGGCGCCTAATTCTTTGTTGGATTCTACTACTGGAATTTCCGTCCACGTTTTGCCAAGGCCCTCCTGCATGGTCGGGGGCCCCCCAAGATGGAGATTGGTGTGTGTGTGTGTGTGTGTGTGTGTGTGTGTGTGTGTATATATATATACGTATATTACTCTTCAGACTGCGTCTCTCCTCCTCAATGCTTGCAATGGCACAGAAAATGGAGTCAGAAGACCATCAGAAGTATGTAGTGCAAGAATGTTTCTTAATTATAATTTTTATATATATATATGTGTATATATATTACCTATTGGCGGTCGCCAGTAGGTAGATATAGCTAGGACCTATTTTCTATAGGAAATCCGCAATATTCTATTTGGAATAACGTTGGCGCCGATTGACAAATCTTTGTAAAATTTTCCAAACCTTTGGCCAGCTCCGGTCCGCTCCATCCTGAAAATTTCATGGTGATTCGTCAAGCGGGGGCCGAGAAAAAAGGGGGGTCCCAAAACACATTTTCCCCACGCATTTTCCCATAGGACCTGTTGACGCAGCTACAGCCCGAACTGCTGAACGGAATTACACCAAATTTGGTAGTCCTCAGTTCAGACTCATGCCTTTTGCTTAAATGGTGTAAATCCGTTCAGTAGTTCCTGAGAAAATTAGGGTAAAAAAGTTAGTGATATTTATGGCCTCGGAGGATCCGCACACCCTCCCCGCACCCAGCGCGCACCCTGCTGTGCATGAGCTGTATTCTAATTGGCTGTCAACACTCCAGATCAGGAAGTGCTGGAAGCCATCTTGTGCCTCGGTGGAACCGAGGCACAAGAAACCTGAAAAACAAAGGCGAAAAATGCGACAAGGGGGCAGGGTAGAATATAGGTGTATAAGTGATAGTGTTCTATTGATCATTGACAGCATGTATGAGTGTATATAGGTGTATAAGTGATAGTGTTCTATTGATCATTGACAGCATGTACGAGTGAATCTATAGGTAAGTGATTAGATGTGTGTATAGATCTAGGCATCACTGAGTGAGTGTTTAGAAACTTGTATTGGTGTGTCAATGGTTTTAAATCTGGCACTCTGTATTTTACAGTGAGTGATGAAAGGTTATACTAGTGTATGATGAGGTGTATCTGATTGTCACATGGCTGATGCCATCAGTGATGTCATTTGAGATGTCATCAGTGATGTCACTGTCCATGTCATGAATGATGTAATATGTGACATCATCAGCAGTGGATTGCGGGCGCGCGAGATGTGGTTAGTACAACTAACTATATCGGAGGAATTTCAATGGTTTTGTTCGCGTGAAATGTCCAGCGAACTATAACACCCCTAAAACCTATTGTTTTTCAGTGAATTTCTAAGGTTTTTTAAATGCTAATTCCTAACTATATCAGGCCTGAAACCTATGGTTTTTTCAGTGAATTTCAAAAGTTTTTAAAATGCTAATTCCTAACTATATCAGGCCTGAAACCTATGGTTTTTTCAGTGAATTTCAAAGGTTTTTTAAATGCTAATTCCTAACTATATCATGCCTGAAACCTATGGTTTTTTCAGTGAATATATATATATATATATATATATATATATATATATATATATATATATATATATATATATATATATATATATATATTATCTACTGGCGGTCGCCAGTAGATAGTTATAGTTAGGACCTATTTTCCATAGGAAATCAGCAACATTCTATTGGGAATATCTTTGGCGCTAATTGACAAATCTTCGCGAAACTCTCCAAACTTTTGGCCAGCTCCGCTCCGCTCCTACCCTGAAAGTTTTGCGGTGATCCGTGAAGCGGGGGCCGAGAAAAAAGGGGGTCCCAAAACGCGTTTTCCCCATGCAATTTCCCATAGGATCTGTTGTCGCAGCTACAGCCCGAACCGCTGAACAGAATGACACCAAATTTGGCAAAGAGGTAGTCCTCATTTCGGACTCGTGCCTTTTGCATATTTGGTGTGAATCTTTTCAGTAGTTCCTGAGAAAATTAGGGTAAAAAAGTTAGTGATATCTATGGCCGCTGAGGATCCACGGACCGTACCTGCACCGTAAGCGCACCCTCCCCGAACGGAGCGCGCACCCTCCCGATCGTGCGCTGAATGCTAATTGGCTGTCGAGCATCTCTCTACATTCGAAACCAGGAACTGTTGGCGGCCATTTTCTGCCTCGGTAGAAGCGAGGCTGAAGATGGAAGGGGAATAAGTGTGTAAAAGATATAAAGGGGGCAGAGTGGAAATACTCTGACCCTCTAGATCTGCTTAGGGGGTCCCAGAAGGACCCCCTGTGGCCCCCCTTTTTAAAAAACAAAAAGCGGCAAAATGCGCGCACGGTGCGCGCATCCTATCGCGTTGGATGCACGGATTCTCTAGGCGGTGGGTGCGCGGATCCACGGCAACGTTTTTTGAAAAACGACAAGAAATCATCGGTTGTATAACAACTTTCTACACTGAAAGGTAGGGTGTATATTTTTGTTTTTTAAAGGTATGATTGTTATTGGTTAACAAAAACAGATTATAAGGAACATTATATATAATAAGCTGATATGTTGAAAAGTCAAGCACACTTCCTGTCTTGTGTAGGAACATTGTGTGCTGAACTTGTGACCTGTGAGCTCAGTGCAGTGTTCCATGACCTATTTCTATGGTAACAGGCAGAAGGCAGATTGGGGGAAGGGTTGAAATGTATTTCAGTTGGAAAGGGTTCAAATGTTTAACCAATAGAAATGTGTGTTTGCTTTTGAGTTTATGTGCGAAGGATTGTGATTTGATGTTTACATGTATATGTGTGGAAAATGAAAGGGAAACTTTTCCATTCTTTGCTTTTGCTGAGAGGTGCACAGTGCAGAGATTCTGTAAAAGAAAATTTGGTGAGTGATTGATATACTCCTTAATCTACAAAAGAACTTGAACGATGAGTTATTTAATTGTGAGGGGATGTATGTAGACTATTTTGATTTTAATCAGACTAATGTATTTTTCCTGCTAAAGTGCAGGGAGTACTTTTTTTCTCTACAATGTGTGTGCATGTACAAACCATTCTATGATAGGCATTTGTGTTTTTCATGTGTTTGTAGACAGATAACTGTGCAGTTTTTATATTTTGGTAGAATTAGAAACCAGTCATTGTTTATGAATTTGTGAAATGAGTTATGTTATGTTTCTATACTAAAATGTAGTACTACTTCTAGATGTGTTTTGATATAGTGCAAGGGATATTGTTGTTTGTCTAGAATCACACAGTGAGTCTGTGTGCATTTGGGAACCACTGTGAGAGAAGCATTTGGTAACATCGTGTATTTGCTGACAGATAACTGTTTTAAAACCTGTCATGTTGTCAAGTTTTAGTAGCATTAGAAGACAGTTATGGCTTATGCTTTCATTATATGAGTCAGGCATTGACAGTAAATTGCAGTTGAAATATGTAGATTGTGTGCAGTTCCCTTATCACTTCCAGTGTAGTGAATGAGTTTTGGTAAACTCCTAGGGATACTGGTGCTTGTCTAGAATCACACTGTGAGTCTTTGTGCATTTGGGAACCAATGTGAAAGAAGCGTTTGGTAACATCGTGTATTTGCTGACAGAAAACTGTTTTAAAACTTGTCATGTTGTCAAGTTTTAGTAGCATTAGAAGCCAGTCTTTGCTGATGTGTTGATTAAATGAGTCAGGCATTGACACTAAAGTGCAGTCGTGAAATATGTAGATTGTGTGCAGTTCCCTTATCACTTCCAGTGTAGTGAATTAGTTTTGGTAAACTCCTAGGGATACTGGTGCTTGTCTAGAATCGCACTGTGAGTCTTTGTGCATTTGGGAACCACTGTGAAAGAGGCGTTTGGTAACATTGTGTATTTGCTGACAGAAAACTGTTTTAAAACTTGTCATGTTGTCAAGTTTTAGTAGCATTAGAAGACAGTTATGGCTTATGCTTTCATTATATGAGTCAGGCATTGACAGTAAATTGCAGTTGTGAAATATGTAGATTGTGTGCAGTTCCCTTACCACTTGCACTGTAGTGAATGAGTTTTGGTAAACTCATAGGGATAGTGGTGCTTGTCTAGAATCACACTGTGAGTTAGTGTGTATTTGGGATCACTGTGAGAGAAGTATTTGGTAACATCATGTATTTGCTGACAGATAACTGTTATAAAACCTGTCATGTTGTGAAGTTTTAGTAGGATTAGAATCCAGTCTTTGATTATGCGTTGATTTAATGAGTCATGCTTTGATACTGATGTGGTGTACTTAAATATGTAGATTGTGTGCAGTACCATTAACTCTTCCAGAGTAGTGAATGAGTTTTGGTAAACTCCTAGGATAGTGTTGCTTGTCTAAAATCACACTGTGAGTCTGTGTGCATTTGGGTAAGGATTGTGAGAGAAGCATTTGGTAACATCGTGTATTTGCTGACATATACCTGTTTTAAAACCGGTCATGTTGTGAAGTTTTAGTAGCATTAGAAGCCAGTCTTTGCTTATGCTTTGATTAAATGAGTCAGGCTTTGACACAAAAGTGCAGTCCTGAAATATGAAGATTGTGTGCAGTTCGCTTACCACTTCCACAGTAGTAAATGATTTTTGGTAAACTCCTAGGTATAGTGGTTGTTGTCTAGAATTACACTGTGAGTCTGTGTGCATTTGAGAACCACTGTGAGAGAAGCATTTGGTAACATTGTGTATTTGCTGACAGATAACTAATTTAAAACCTCTCATGTTGTCAAGTTTTGGTAGCATTAGAAGCTAGTCTTTGCTTATGCATTGATAAAATGAGTCAGGGTTTGACACTAAGGTGCATTACCATGTACTATTCTGTTTACTGTGGCAGAACTGAAAATTTAAAAGTTTTACCTAAGCACTGTCCTAGAAGTAGTCTGATTATTTAGTCAGTTTCTAAGTACCAAATAGATTGCTTCAAATAAAAGTGTTCTGACATACTATACACTTGTCTTTTACACCTTTAATTCCCTAGTCAGTATCCATACACTTCAAGGAAACATCCTGTCACTTCCTTTGCAGTCCTCTAGAGACCCATTCAATAGCATGTACTAATCCATTGACTGTGCCAAAACTCAAACACTTAGAAATTCACCTAGACACTCTCTTTCCAGTACTCTAATGATTCAGTCACTGCCTAAGTATTCATGCACTGAGCCAGGTCTTAGCTCATGGACTACGTCAAACCCATATCCACTATGCGTGCAGTCCACTAACCACCTACACACTTGTCTTTCACACCTTCAATTCCCCAGTCAGTATCCGTTCACTTCCAGCAAACACCCTGTCACTGCCGTTGCACTCCTCTAGTGACCCATTCAGCATCATGTACTAATCCATTCACAGCGCCAAACCCTAATAAATTCACCCAGGCACTCTCCTTGCAGTACTCTAATCATTCAGTCAGTACCCAAGTACTCATCCAGTGGCCCAGGCCTTAGTATATGGACTGCTTCTAACCCTTATCCTCTATGTATGCAGTCCTCTAACCACCTACACAATTGTCTTTCACACCTTCAATTCCCTAGTCAGTATCCATACACTTCCAGGAAATAACCTGTCACTCTCTTTGCAGTCCTCTAGTGACCCATTCAGCACCATGTACTAATCCATTCACTGTGCTAAAACCCAAACACTTATAAATTCACCAAGATACTATCTTTGCAGTACTCTAATCATTCTGTCAGTACCTAAGTATTCATACACTGAGCCAGGCCTTAGCACATGGACTGCTTCAAACCCCTATGCACTATGCATGCAGTCTTCTAACCACCTAGACACTTGTCTTTCACACTTTCAATTTCCTAGTCAGTATCAATACAGTCCAGCACTTGTCACTGCCTTTGCACTCCTCTAGTGACCCATTCAGTACCAAGTACTAATCTATTCCCTGTGCGAAAAGCCTAGCACTTATAAATTCACCTAGGCACACTCCTTGCTGTACGATAATCATTCAGTCAGTACCCAAGTAGTCATGCAGTGAGCCAGGCCTTAGCACATGGACTGCTTTAAATGCCTATGCAGTATGGATGTAGTCCTCTAATCACCTACACAGTTGTGTTTCACACCTTCTATTCCCTAGTTAGTATTCATACTCTTCTAGCAAACACCCTGTGAGTCACCCAGTGTGTCTCCTTATAGTACTGTAATCATTTAGTCAGTTAGCATATAGTCTTTTAGTGAGGTAGGCTTTAGTGCATGAACTGCTTCAAAGTAGTATGCACTATTCATGTAGTGTTTTAATGATCGTCACACTTGTGGTTCAGGGCTATAGTTTCATAGTCAGTTTTTATATAAAATGTGTTTGTACAGTAATGGGATAGTATAAATTTTAAAGTTATTAATATACATTTATTTGTGATTCTTTTTTACAGATACAGAACAGGAGTGTTTCTCATCTGTTTGCACTCTTCTCGTGTAAGATTGTTTGATTGAAGGGTCCTTAGGTGTTTCATCATACTTGCTGTGCCGCACGAGTATTTTTTGTTAGGATCTCCTCGTAACAGAACTCTTTGGCAAATCTTGCGAGTGAGGAAGGTGGCGTTGGTCTTTGTTTGCTCCTTGGAAAAAGTAAAAAATGTCCTCACCACTGAAGAAAAACGTTGTTGGTGTGGTGCCTTCTGCAAAACATTTTCTTCAGATTCGGTAAATATTTTAAAGTGGCAACATTTACAGTTTTTGTAAGTTAAACTTATAAAATTTTGTTAGCTCTATGCATTTTATATATCTGTGATTTGTTTCTTGTGGTATTTTGTTGAGAATACCATGTTGTTGTTTTTTAACAATCTTTCTTAATTTCCAGGTCTGTCGTCGACATCCATTGTCCCCACAGTAGTGTTCCGCCTTGTTGTTTTTTATTATTGGTGTTACCTTTTGTTTATTAGTTTATTGTTCATATATATGTTAATAAAAAAATAAAGTTTGAAAATAGTTTTTCATTTATATATTTATTATTATAAAAAATAAAGTTTGAAAAAAAAATTAATAACGTTTTTGGTTGTTCTCTTAACTGCTGTGTGACTCTTTCTTGTTCTCATTACTGTTATTTGATGGAGTCCACCATGGTGTTAAAGTTTGGGGCACTTATCGCTGGAATACTGGTGATATCTGCAGTTTGCACCAACTTCTGAATAATGTGTTAGATTTATTTCAACTTTACTTCCGTTAAAGTGCTGATAATGAAATGGAGAGTAGCCGTTCCCGTGCAAAAAGACACGAGGTGCACCTTTCCGATTTATTCTAAATACTAAAATCCTGTATTGAATTGCACTGAGGTATTGGCTGCACTTACGGTGTACACACAAAATCAATTAAGAAATCTCATTGTATTTATATTGATTGGGAATAGTGCGTCAGGTGCTGGATCTTGATGAGATACACTGCTCAGTTCTTATATTGTTCTGCACACGAAAAAAATCACATCACATCTTTCACACCAATTGCAATGTGAAACAAATTCCAGCGATAAGACACGTTAGCACCAGGGATTTTACACCTGCTTTCTGCTGGTGTTAAGCAACTACCTGCACTATGAAAGGGAACACATCCAAGAGCCACACCAGAACACCCACAGGTACCATAGTGTCAATGAGCATGATACAGGGATACCCATGAGGGCCAGAAGACTCATCTCAACAACTCCAGGACCGCCAATGCCCCCCAAACCCACATCTTAGTAAGTGTGTCCCTGTGGTCATTGTCTTAGCATGATAGGCACGAGCCCTGCAACATCACAGTGTGCTGTCACCTCAGCGTTGGCAGTGAGCCTGGATGTGTAGCTACGCACGCATCCTTCTGCATGCACAACTGGCGTGTGCTGGTCTGGGGTTCACAGGTCAGTGCAGGGGTGTGCCTATCCGGCAAGTGGAACGGAGTGTCTCGGACATGTCCGTGTACAGGAAGTGCAGTAAGTGTGTCTCTGTGTTCTGGTGTGGCCCGCTATAAGAGCTGCAGCAGTTGATGTTGTAAACTAGCATGCACCACCTCCAAACGGCACTGTGATGTTGTAGTTGGAATGTAGCAGGACATGCGCAAATAGGCATTACAATGGTGTGCCGTGCGAGAGCACGAGATACAACAGTGCACCGTACAAAAGTGGGGGTGCTCGTGGGAGGGAGGTGCAGCCGTTTGGCAACATAACACACAGTAAACTCGACCATGTGCCACATGCTGGGCATCTCATCCATGATGACCACGGTCGCAGACATCCCACAACATCAACGACTGGCCTTTGTACACATCCTGTATGAATGCAGCGTGGTTTTCACTTCTATGCTCGTTCACGTTCAGTGGTGTGATGTTGGCGGGTTGTGTGACTTGTGCTGCTTGGTGGTGTGTTTCATTTTGGCCATTGTTAGTCTATATGTGTGTTGTACTTAATTGTGCATGTGTGCCATTCTGCACATCTCCCCCTCCCCCCACTCCCTGCTTCTTCCTCTTCCTAGTGCTGTTGTGTCTATAATTTTGTTGCTGCACACATAAATACATGTAAAGAATAAATTAGAATAGTTCCTTGATTCTTTTAGGTTTCAAAACTTTTCTATTGGTTTCTTTTTAATTTTCCATATGAACCGTTTTTTTAATATTCAACAACACATAGAAGTCGGAAGTGCAACGTATTCTATCAACACACTTTCTAGAACATTCTACAACACGTGCAGGTTAAAAGTTCATCAAGTTTTTAAAACGTAATGATATTTTTTTGTAGGTTTTGTAGGTTTCAGGGGCGTTATAGTTAGCTGGACATTTCCCTCATACAAAACCCTAGAAATTCCCCTGTTATAGTTAGTTCAGCTAACTATAACTCGCGCCCCCGCAATGCACTGCTGATGACGTCACATATTACATCACTCATGACATGGTCAGTGACATCACTGATGACATCACTGATGACATCTCAAATGACATGGAGAATGGAAAGCAGCGCAGGTTATGCCCATTCGTAAGAACACCAAGGCCCCCCTGACAGATCTGTCCAATCTCCCTCCCATTCCGCTTCTTCCTTTCCTGAGCAAACTACTCAAACTATGTCACACTCACTGGCTGTTTAGATCCCTCCCAGTCAGGCTTTAGGCCCAAACACAGCACCGAATCAGCTCTGCTAGCGGTCACGGACAACATAAGGATGACCCTAGACAAGGGCTGTTCCACGATTCTTGTGCTGTTGGACCTATCTGCCGCGTTCGACACGGTCTCACATCAGATATTGCTCAGGAGACTGAAGGAGATTGGACTAAGAAACTCTGCCTATCAGTGGATATCGAGCTTTCTATCTGATCGCTCCCAGACCATCACTCTTGGCCCATATTGTTCGGCACCAGTGAAACTGTCCAAGCTGAGTACCCCAGGGCTCATGTTTGAGCCCCACTCTGTTTAATATCTATGTCGCTCCCTTGGCCAGTCTCCTGAGGACGCATGGGTTCACCCCAATTCCCTATGCCGATGATACACAGCTGCTCTTCCCTTTTGACAAATTTACCCCCTCTCTACAGCAGACCTTCTCCTCTGGATGAAGAACAATCATCTTCAGTGTAATGTTGGGAAAACTGAGATTTTACTCTTCGGAGAGGCTCCCTTACTATGGTTTCCTGAGTGGTGGCCGACTGATCTTGGTGCCCCTCCTGCCCCTAAATCCTCTGTCAAGAACCTAGGCATACGTCTGGATCAAGCCCTTACTTTGAAGGAGCATGTCCCCCTGACAGCTGGCACCTGTTTCAATACATTGGGCCTACTTCGTAAAGTCTTTCCTCTGCTTCCTGATTCCACTCGGAAGACTTTGACTCAGGCACTTATATTAAGCCATCTGGATTACTGTAACGGTCTGCTGATCTCTGTTAGTGAGGCCTCGATCAGTAGACTGCAGGTGGTCCAGAATACGATGGCGCAACTAGTCCTTAGCGTGCCCCCTAGGACTGCCTCTCGTCCTCTTTTCTTGGAGCTTCATTGGCTTCCTATATGCCAACTGGTAAAATTCAAAGTCTGTTGTACCATTCATTAGGCGCTAGTTAATCTTGGTCCCACTTATCTCTCAGAGAAATTCATACCCTACCTTCCCTCTAGGTCTCTCCGCTCTGGCTCCAAACATCTTTTGGAGGTCCTCCAAGTTAGGAGGGCAAGGCTAGGGGGAAAGGCCCTTTCCTTTCTGGGCCCCTGCTACTGGAACAAACTCCCCCTGCACTTGAGACAGTGTCCTGACCACCTAGAATTTAGGAAGCTGCTCAAGACCACCCTTTTCTGATCTAGCCGCAAGAGCGCTACACCTATGTTGCCCGCTCGAAGCGCAGAGATACTCCTTCGGGAGTCGATTATGGCGCTATATAAAAAAATTAAAAAATCAAAACACAATTCACTGCGCAGACTCCGAGGGGGATATTCTTAACACTTCCTGCGTGGACTTCGAGTTGGCTGTTCTTCCTATTCAGGTCTCGCGATCTATCCATGAGATTGTGTATTTGAAAACAAGTTAATAAGAGTGGTTTCTTGTAATTATGAAAAAATGAAGACATTAGAGATGTTGATTAGCTTGGGAAAATGAATTATGAATTGCTCCATGACATATATAAAGCAATAATACTTTTATGATCTTGCGAGAGGCTCGAGGGTATCTAATGAGAGATCCAGGAGAGGAACCACATCCGAAGGAAGGATTGTGATTTGTTCATATGGATGTCTTTATTTTTTTTTAAACAAATGTTATTGGTTTTCAAGGTACCATATGGGCAAGCCCAGCGAGCATCAAGCATGTAAAAAAACAATACACATAGCCAGGCACTATATATCATCCCCACTGAAGTCTTGGATGTCATTATTTAGAAGAAGATTACATCCATTTTGCTTTATTTCACTATCGGATTTTGGTGAGAGTAGACATATTTGGCTTCCTCTCCTTTCCTGTTTGCCTCTCTCGACAAATATGTCTTCATCAGATTCAGATGAACAGCCATGGCTTCCGTACCAGCTCAGCCATCTCAGAAACCCAAGAAATCCTTGTTGTGGCAATTCTTTGAAATGAGGCCAGGTGCCAAAATTGTTTCTGCAAAGTACGTTACCTGTAAACATTTCAGCAAAGAGTTTGATATAGCATGAGTAACACAGGGATGTGGAGACATCTGAGGTCAATGCATCTGCAAAGGCTTGCATGGGCAGAGTTGGCTCATGCTGCGCGGCTAGACAAGTCTACAGGGGCTTCAACACCATTTGCTTCAGGGGATACTGTGCCTGCTCGGGTTCTAAGTGCACAGGGGGACAATAGCCTTCCTTTTTAGGTTTCATCTGCACAGCGCTTGCGCTGTGCTTGTGAAATCTATTGTATGTATTAATAAGCTTAAAAGAGGATTACATCCCTGTTAGACTCGGCCATTTTTGCAGGGTCATCCCTGAACTTTTTGCCTTCCTCGTGGTATTTTGTCTGACCTGGTGTTGGTGGTTTTAGGACTCTGGACACTTTATCACTGCTGTTCAGTGTTAAAGTGTGTGTGCCCTCTATGGTAAACTTGGTAAGATTAGTCTACACCTGTTTGGCATATTTAATTTACCTATCAGTCCCTTGTAAAGTGGCATCTCATATACCCTGGGCCAGGAAATTAAATGCTACTGGTGGTCTTGCAGTGGTGCTTGAAAGTAGCCTTTCAAACCTGTCTCAGGCCTCTTCCATTGCAGGACCTGCGAACGCAGTTTACTGCTGCTGTGACATGGCACATAAAGTGGGTGCCACTTCTGTGACTCCCCTTTTACTACATATCAGTCACCCCTAAGGTAGGCCCTAGATAGCCCTATGGGCAGGGTACCCTGCAGGTAAAAGGTAGGGCATGTGTCTTTACTCTGTGGCATGTCCTGGTAGTGACAAATGGCCATTTTGGTTTCTCACTACTGTAAGGCTGCCCTCGCATAGGAATGCATTGGCGATTCCCTGATATGTGTTTCAGTGGTAATTCCTGTTGTGTAATGGTGTTCGTAGATTTATTATCACTATTTTAGAAATGACACTTTTTAGAAGTGGGCATTTCTGTGTGCTATGTGTCTTTGTGCCTGCCTGTTGTGTATTGCATGTCTGGAGTGACAGGGACTGGGGAGGTGCAGTGGCTCCAGAGGGGCTGGGTGAGTCAACACTTGGATGAATAGGCCTGATCTGCATTTGGAGTAGTGGGAGTAGCACCTGGACGTAAATAGGACTGTGACTGCCTTACACAAGGCACCTGTGGTTTGTCTGGGGAAGAGCCTACACTGACAAAAGGAGGATGTTGTGCACTGTAAAGGTGTGTTTAACTGCCCCCCAGAACTGGTTTGGACCGGGAACAGAGCCCTGTACCAGGGGGAGAACAAAGACATAGTTGGTATAAATATTGGGGCTGTGACACCATGGAAGGGAGCTGTGTGCTTATTGGGAAATTGCAGCAGGTAGGGTGCTGGACCTCCAGGAGGAACCGCCACTGGGGACTAACCTGCAGTCTGCTGGGAGGGGTAACTTAAAGTATTTCCCCTCTGCTGAGGGACCCGGTGTGCTGACCTGCCTGTGTCCAGCGCTTTGTATTTTTGGATCCAGCGAGCGGTGATGCTACAAATTCACCCTGATCTCCCCAAGTGCATGTGGAGCACTGCACAGGGTATGGAGGGCTTCTTCCCCTGCTGGCTGTCTCTTATATGGGGAAAGAGCATGCAGAGCATTCTGGTGGTGATTGACAGAAAGTGCAGGGTGAGCGCGCTACCCTGTATTGGGCCGGGTACCCGGAGCAGCGTGTGGCCGTGCGGTGAGTGTTAGGCGGCACTACCTGGGCCAAGACGTTGCAGAGACTTCACTCCGTGTTTCGGGATCGGAGCGGCTGAGTCAAAATCCTAAGAGCAGCCCGCAAAACTGGAAGGCAGACAAAGGAGCCTGCCCATGGGCAGGGCCGGCCAGAGAAAGCAGAGTCGGAGCTGGAAGTCAGGTGAAGGATGCCTGTTTGTGTGCCGGGCTCCAGTGGTATCGAGGAGAGCCCCGCGTACTGCCTGAGCCTGCTAGATGACCAGAAGGAGAAGCCACGAATAACAGAGACTTTGCTCCGTGCAAGCGCAAAGAGAGAGAGATAGTCATCGCTTTGGGGTCCCAAGGCCCGGTGAGGAGCTGCAGCATTATAGAGTCTAGTGGGCTCCCGCAGTCATGCTTCATGGGCGCGGACAGCTGCACTTGAGGCCCTGCCTTCAAGGAAGCCCTTGCTCCTCAGTTGGAAAGGGAGCATTGAGACCCTGGTCGGAGGTGGTAATTGGGCATTCCTGGTATTAGCTGGGCGGATGGCCCAGTAGCCTAAGAGTCCCGAGTAGGGGTGGGCAGAATTTGCGTAATCGCGTTACGCAAATCTCCGCGAAACGGTAAAAAATCTCCGCGAACATGCAGAAATTCCGCGAACACGCGGATTTGCTTGTTCGCGATGCTTTTCTCCTGTTCACAGTTGCTGTTTGCGTGCTCGGGGAGAAATATCTGGCGAACACGCATTTTGAGAACGCGAACAAGAAAAAATTTCGCGAAGTCGCAGAAAGCAGAATTTTGGGCAATTTTGCGTTCTCCGCGGAATGCAAAATTACCGAAATCCAGCAAATTCCGCGAGCGGAACGGAATTTACTGCCCAGGCCTAGTCCCGAGTCCCGTTACCGCATAATAGGAGGACGGAGGCGGTCCCTTGGGTGTGCTTGACTTGACTTCGTAATCCCCACACTAAGGGGATATAAGTCTGCATGAGGCTATGGTGAGCTGGTGGTTTTCACGAAACATAGACAGTGGCAAGGGGGTACTAAGGTGCACGGATGTCTATGGACCTTACATAAGGTACTTATGTGAAATACCATTACTGTGGTGATGCCTAATGTGTTGTGCGAGCAGACAACCTTCCAGTACTTACTGGTCACCCCAACAATAGGTGATGATGATTACACTGGCCCAATTGGCCTTGTAATGTATGTTATGCCCTGATGTGATTATCATATGGGTAATAGGCGCTTCCATGAAATGTCGATGATTAGGATGCATGCCTAAGGTTTTTTTTTCTAAGTGCAAGGTTACCAGTAGCTACTGGTTGTTTTACTAACTGTGAGTTCTAATGGTTATGACAGAGGCCCAATTAGCCCTGTTGTGTATATAATCCCTGTAAAGTGACACCAAGTGCCAGGTGGCACAGTGTATATATGTGATTATGTCCTAATGTATTTTATGAGTAATCCAAAGGCTATTTTTATCTAACCTTTTGTGGAGTTTCCTTTGTGGTGTGCCTAGTGTGTCGCTGGTGTGTGAGTGTGTTGCACAAACACTTTACGCTTTGCCTCTGGGATAAGCCTGACTGCTCGTGCCAAGCTACCAAAGGGGTGAGCAGGGGGTTATCTTCAGCGTGTAACTTCCTTGCTCGGACTAGAGTGGTGGTTTCTGCCTGGCTTAGGCACCTGCCCTAGCCAGTCATAAATCCCATTTCAAACAATACCGCCCTTACTTTTCATTGGTTTGCCACTTACGTTTCATATCCATTGGCTGTAGCATACTATTTTCTCTTGTTTCTCGTATGTTTCTCTTATCAGTCTCCCATGTACTGTTTTCGTTCTTTTTTGTGGAACTCTTTTAAAAAAAATGTTTTTATAGATTTTGCCTGCACAGTGCTTGCTTTATTTGTCCTCTACCTAATCTCTCCATGGCTGCATGTATTTAAAGCATGCTTGTTGATCCTGGTTTCTCTCTTTCCTCATTCGTTTTAAGTTCTATGTTTTGTATTTCCCTCCTCTGCCTGACTGCTTGTCAGTTAAATGTAGCATAGAGATGACAGTGACTACAGATGGATCATGAACAGCAGAGAATTAAAAGTGAAAATTAAACAGCTTAGAACATTAGAAAAATCCTCTTTAACTAGAGTACAATGAAAGATGCGTTAGGCATGATTCCGAGGCTGCTAACTTTTTTCAACAGCAACAAATGGGAGAAAGTGGGTTGTCAGGCAATCTGATCTTGCACCTCACTCAGGGCACCAATTAGAAAACAAACTAGACCCTATAGTGTGTGCATCTGCCCACCTCTACACAGGTGTAAGCCACCCTACCTCAGATGCAGTATGGCAATTTAGGACAGAGTCAACAGAACTCTTCAGCGGACACAAAAAGTGTGCGTGTTTCTTGGCATACTATTCGAGTTTGCTGAGGTAAGCAATAAAGCTTATGGCTATGAGATGGAAAATAGAAGCAGTACTTCATATAAAGTTGTTTAATTCTTAATAATTCAAAGATTGTGTGAGTGTCTGCTGTTGCTTGACAGGCTTCCTGAGTTACAGCAGAAATAACAGAGTCCGGAAGATGATTGATAAGCAGATTATTAAGTATTGTAACACTGGATTTGTGTTTGAATTATGTTTTCCTTTTTCTCTATTTATTGCAGAGCTACTGCCTCACAAACAGTGCGTCCGGTCTTGAATATCCATTTCAACCAGATGTGGCTGGCTCCAGAGGCAGCATCAGGAGCTCCTGAAGAGAGGCAGAGCAGCAGGGGCTGTGGCCACCACAACATCTGCTCATTCACCCAAGCGACATTGGCCCCTAAGATGGCTGGTAAGCAAGTAATATCTTTTAAGACTTGACTGTTGTGATGGAAGTGGAAATGAAATCCAGAATACCATTAACCGGCACTCAAATGGTAGCAGTAGAAAGGAGGTAGTGAAACAATAGTCGGCGTCAGGAGGAGCTGAGCCCGTCGGTCAATTTACACTTTTTTTGTAGGTCTAATTTTAGTACAGTTGTATGTATAATATACTTAAAGATTCTTTTAGCCAGCTCTCTTCATATATTGGATGTTGACATTCACATTTTGCTTCCTCCCACTGCAACATGCAGTATAGGGCAGCGGATGAGCCTACTTCAGCCACTGGCTGATTGCACTTTGAATGACTGCATTTTGCTCTTTCGCCACAACAGCCACAGCTTAGTTACCTTCAGGTCACTGGGTGACCAGCTATAAACAAGCAATGGCAAGCCAACAGGTTTCGCAAATGCAAAGTCTATTAACTTTGTCAATGTTTTTTTACATGTTGCACAGAAGTTGAGCTGTTGTGCAACAGGGCTCAAAGGGAAAAAACATTGTATGACGTGGTCAAATCTGGCCATTTCATGGCACTTTTTGTTACATTAAGCCATGTTGCACAGCAGGCCATCCACTGACGACCATGTAAGAAAACATTGATATAGATGATAGATTTTGCATAGGTGAAACCTTTTGGCGTTGCCAATGCTTCTTTGAATGTAGCACTATTTTGCAGCTTATGTAAGCAGACAAACAGATCTGCCCATGAGAAGTTTGTGCCCCCCAGGGAAGTAGGTTTTTGTTAAAAACTTTTTTTTACACGTTTCTCCTTTTTTCCAAGGATATGCTGTTGGTTATTGTTTAACACTTCAAGTTATATGTTTTTGTCTTATCCTTTAAAAAGCAAATACTACTAAATATAAAAAATGTTTGAAAACAATAATTTTTTATAGTTGTTAAAAACTGTTCAAAAAATGGCTCTTTTATTGGCTACCCTATAGTTTCATAGTCTCTCTTGTTTGAACTATGTTTCTCTTTTTTTCTCCTCTCCAAAGCTCTTGTGAGACTCTGATAAGAACCAGGAAGGCAACTCCGCGTGAGCAGCCCTAGGGGGTAGTGCTTCCTGGTTTGCTCTTGCGAGTCACTCAGGAGTTCGTACTTTTCATAATGAACTTTGCATTTACACTGAATATATATATTGATGTAGTAAGCATCATTTATAGCCAACACAATAGAAACAGTGTGTTTAGTTTAATGAAATGCAATCTATTATATAATTGTGGAGGAATAAAATCACTTAGATTTATGAAAAAACCCTACTAGTTTTATCTGAATTAGACCAACATAGCTTTAGACCAATTTAGCATATATTGATACTCATTTATTTACTTTAAGTCCATTTATTATTATTAGAAAAACTTCAATCTCTATTTTTTTACAATCCTACAAGTGTCTCTGGAGATCGTATACTTTAAAATTGACACTTTCCTTTCTTACAGTACTTATGCCTTATAGTCCCCATTACTTGGCTGTGGTAAGAAAGTAGACTCTAAAATGAGAACTTTTTACAATAAAACAACCGTAGCATGTAATGAGACACTGTGATCTCTGTGAAACCTCTCCTCAGCCTAACAACTGTTTATAGTAGATGGGAAGAGACTGGCCTCTCCAGTGAGACCGGGAAACAACCTTTACAACGCAGTCATTACATCGCACTACCTTTACAGCGCAGTCATTACAACGCAACATCCTTTACATCGCATGCCATTACAACGCAGCCATTACATCACATGTCTCTACAATGCATGTCATTACAACGCATTTCACTACATTGAATGTAATTACAATGCAATATAAGGTAAGTAACGGGGAATAGTAATTTTTACCCCTCCCCTATCCAACACTTACCCTACTGTTGCACTCACTGGAGTGGAAATAGTAATTTTTACCCCTACACTATCCAAAACCTATCCTACTGTTGCACTCACTGGAGTGGGAATAGTAATTTTACCCCTACACTATCCAACACTTACCCTACTGTTGCCCTAAAAGTAATATGTGTTGTAATGGTATGCATTGTAATTAAATGTGTTGTAAATGTAGTTTCTAAAAATGCATTGTGATGGCATACCATGTAAAAACATGAGTGGTAATGGATGTCGCGATGTAAAAATGTGTTGTAAAGGCATGCGTTGTAAATGTTTGCGTTATATAGTCATACATCCGTGAGAACTTGCATGGAGGTAACCAGTGTGTGGAGTGGGGTATAAAGAGACACTGCCGCTCCACTCACACCTTTCCACAGGCTCAGAATTATGCATAGTAGGATGGGGAAGGTACACATCTCACATGTTAGACCTTACTATTCAAGTACTACAGTATCGGTCGCCACTAGGTAGTTATAATTAGGTATGGTTTTCAATTGATAGAGTATGTTTTGGTTTGCTAATATCTTGAGTCCAGTTTTCTGAATCTTTGAAAAAAGTTCATCCACTTGAACTCGTTCCTGGGAAGTTTCAGGGCGATCTGTCAAGCGGGTGCTGAGAAAAACGGAGAGCCACAAAATGAAAAAAAAAACATGCATTACCAACAGACTTCTTTAGACAAGGCTACAGCAAAAACTGCAGAACAGAATTACACCAAATTCATCAGGAAGGTAGATCTTGGTCCATAGATTGTGTTTTTTGTGATTTGGTGTAAATCTATTCAGTAGTTTTTGAGACACTTAGGGTAAAAAATAATTGTATATTTCGCAGGTGGGACCGCAAGAGTCTCAAGAGATTCTCGTGGGAGAGTTTATTTGAAATAGAGCGGTCCGATTGGCCCAGGGAGCTTTATTTCACTTGGGCCATCTTATTCCTGTGGTACTCAGATTCCTGCAAACACTCAGATTGGCGAGAGAAAAATGTGTTTGGCAGCTATTACACGACCTGTTGACCTGGTTCCCTGCCCCGAACTTAATAAAATGGGCAGGGTAGGGATATCCTGGCCCCTTAGGCCAAAAAGGGAAAAAATTACAACTCCGCGATCCTGTGAGACTCTCCTGGGAACGAAAAAACCGTGCACACCACCATAAAGGGGAGGGGAACTGCATGGCCCTCCTCCCTGAGCCTCCAGAGGCCCCGTAGACCCCACCATGGGGCTGAAAACAATGTTATGGGGATGGGCAATACAGTACGCGAGCCATCAAAGGCACTGGGAAGCTAACCCACAAAGCCAAACATATTATGTATGGGGAGGGGGCCGTGCGCACTCCTTACGCAAGCCAATGGAGGCCCCAGGGAGCACACCTCCTGAGCCAAAATTATTAAGGAAGGGGAGGTGGGCCACATCACCCCCTCCCTGAGCTTTACGAGGTCCTTGGGAGCCCACCTCCAGTGCTGAAAGTTTTTTCAAAATGGGGAGGGGGCTTCATGCCTCCCCTCCATGAATCATGCCAGGCCCCAGGGAGCCCACCACCAGGGCTGAAATTGTTGAAAATGGGGTGGGGGTCGCTAGGTTCTCTCCTTGATCCTCTAAAGGGCCAGAGGAGCCAACTATAACTCACGTGACCGCAATCCGCTGCTGATGACGTCAGATATTACATCACTGTATTTAGACACTTATTTACCCATGTCTTCTTCCATTCATCTTTAGCTATACATATATTTCATTGTTTTTTTTTTCCGAAAGACACATATGTCATCAGTGATGTAATATCTGACGTCATCAGCAGCGGATTGCGGTCGCGTGAGTTATAGTTGCCTGCACTAACTATAACGGGGGAATTTCATTGTTTTTTTACGAAGGAAATGCCCAGCTAACTATAACATGTGTGAAACCTATGGTTTTTTAAGTGAATTTGCAAGGTTTTTTAAATGCTAATTCCTAACTATAACGTGTGTGAAACCTATGGTTTTTTTCAGTGAATTTGTACGGTTTTTTAAATGCTAAGTTATGTTTTTATTAATATATTTTTTTAAACAAAACTTTTTCACGGCGCGCGCACAGTGCGCTTTGCGCACCGTGCACGCGCGGTGTGCATGCGGTGCGCTTCGTGCACCGCACGCCCACTTTACGCAGTTCATGCCGTGCCATAAAGTTCGTGGCGCGAGGTGGGCACGGAGCGCTTCGCCCCCAAGGGCCAAATCATTTTTTTTTTCTCGAAAAATCGCGGAGTGCGCGCACACTGCGCGATCTTCGCAGAATTTTTCCGTTTTGGGTGGTGCGCGCAGGGTGCGCGCACTCGGCGATTTTTCTAAAAAAAACTGGTCACTGTCCACCCTGCCCCCTTTTCACGTTCTCCACATTTGTTTTTCACCCCCTCAGAGTGCGAGAGACAAAATGGCGGCAGACACTTTCTGGTTTTGACCGATTCGAATGTTTACTAAGATCTAACAACCAATCAGAATTGCGCTCGCGCACGGCAAGGTGCGCGCGTACAGATATGTATATTGATTTAAATGCTATTTTCTCTGGAAATACTGAGCAGATTTACACCAAACCTGCAAAAAGCACTTCAAGGACCTTATGGCTACCTCTCTGCCAAATTTCACGTAATTCTGTTCAGCCGTTCAGGCTAGAGCTGCGACTAAAGTCCCTACGGAAAAATCCATGGGGAAAACGCGTTTTGGGACCCCCCCTTTTTCTCGGCCCCCGCTTGACGAATCACCCCGAGACTTTCAGGGTAGGAGCGGAGCGGAGCGCCCCATTAGTTTTGAAAATTTCGCGAGGATTCGTCAATCGGCGCCAAAGCTATTCAAAATAGAATTTTGAGATTTCCTATGGAAACTCGGTCCTAACTATAACTATCAACTGGCGACCGCCAGTAGATAATATATATATATATATTCACTGAAAAAACCATAGGTTTCACACATGTTATAGTTAGCTGGACATTTTACTGATAAAAAAACAATGAAATTCCCCCGTTATAGTTACTGTAGGCAACTATAACTCACGCGACCGTAATCCCCTGCTGATGCTAATACTGTATTTAGACACTTATTTGCCCATGTCTTCTTCCATTAAATTTTAGCTATACATATATTACAAATATTTTTTTTTCATAAAGACACATATGTCATCAGCAGAGGATTACGGTCGCGTGAGTTATAGTTGCCTACAGTAACTATAACGGGAGAATTTCATTGGTTTTTTATCAGTAAAATGTCCAGCTAACTATAACATCGCACCGCGTGCCCACGTTACGCTAGATGGGCCATGAACGCACGATGCGCTTCGCGCACCGTGCGCACATGGAGGACATATGATGAGCATCGTTGTGACAGGTAAAATATATGTTTGGCTTTGATTTTATATGCCATGCACAAATGGTGGCCTTCGGGCACCATTTGCACACGGGGTGGGGAGAGTGTGGATATTTTTTTTATTGTTTTATTATTTATTACTGTACGCGTACGGTAAGCGTAATCGGCGAAATTTTCGAAAAAATTAAAATTGCCTTTTTTCACTTGGGGGATCGTTGGGGACTCCCTCGACATGGCTAGGTGCTTGGGAGCTGTCTAAACAGCCCCTTTACATGTTTTTGCCCTTTGTTTTTCAACCCCCCGTCAGAGTCCGAGAGAGAAAATGGCAGCCGCCGCTTCCTGGTTTCGACCGATTCGAATGTTTACTAAGATCTAACAGCCAATAAGAATCGCGCTCGCGCACGTTAACGTACGCGTACGGTAAGCGCACCGTAAGCGCACCGTAAGCTGGCTCAGATATATATATTGATTTAAAGGCTATTTTCTCAGAATCTACTGAACAGATTTACACCAAACCTACAAAAGGCACTTCCTTGACCTGAGGACTACCTCTCTGCCAAATTTCATTAAATTCTGTTCAGCCGTTCGGGCTGTAGCTCTGTCTAAAGGTCCTATGGAAAAATGCATGGGAAAAACGCGTTTTGGGACCCCCTTTTATCTCAGCCCCCGCTTGACGAATCCCCCCGAGACTTTCAGGGTAGGAGCGGAGCTCAACGCCCCACCTATTTTGAAAATTTCGCGAGGATTCGTCGACCGGCGCCAAAGTTATTCAAAATAGAATGTTGCGGATTTCCTATGGTAAGAGGGTCCTAACTATAACTACCTACTGGCGACCGCCAGTAGGTAATATGTATATGTATATATATATGTCCACAGAGTTGCTCCTTCCGGACTGTCTGGGCCCCTCGGAGGGTGGCGTGCACGCCGGCGGAGCACACCGGCACACAGTATTGGTGACGGTGTGGATATATATATATATATATATATATATATATATATTACCTACTGGCGGTCGCCAGTAGGTAGTTATAGTTAGGACCCCTTTTCCATAGGAAAACCTCAACATTCTATTTTGAATAACTTTGGCGCCGGTCGATGAATCCTCGCGAATTTCTCAAAATAGGTGGGGCGCTACGCTCCGCTCCTACCCTGAAAGTCTCGGGGGGATTCGTCAAGCGGGGGCTGAGATAAAAGGGGGGTCCCAAAACGCGTTTTTCCCATGCATTTTTCCATAGGACCTTTAGAACGAGCTACAGCCCGAACGGCTGAACAGAATTACTAGAAATTTGGCAGAGAGGTAGTCCCTAGGTCAAGGAAGTGCCTTTTGTAGGTTTGGTGTAAATCTGTTCAGTAGATTCTGAGAAAATAGCCTTTAAATCAATATATATATCTGAGCCCGCTTACGGTACGCTTACCGTACGCTTACCGTAAGCGTACGGTGGCGTGCGCGAGCGCGATTCTGATTGGCTCTTAGATCTTAGTAAACATTCGAATCGGCCGAAACCAGGAAGCGGCGTCCGCCATTTTGTCTCTCGCACTGAGTGTTGTTTATCAAACATGATGGCCAAAAACATGTTACTGGGCTGTTATGACAACTCCCTCCCACATAGTCATGTTGAGGGAGTCCCCAAACATCCCCCAAGAGCAAAAATGTACAGGGCTTATTAAAGTTGATAAAAACCGTGCACAGAACGAACTGCGTTAAGTGGGCGCGCACGCCTCGAATGGCGTAAAGTAACTTAGCATTTAAAAAACCGTACAAATTCACTGAAAAAACCATAGGTTTCACACACGTTATAGTTAGGAATTAGCATTTAAAAAACCTTGCAAATTCACTGAAAAAACCATAGGTTTCACACATGTTATAGTTAGCGGAAATTTTACTGATAAAAAACCAGTGAAATTGCCCCGTTATAGTTAGTGCTGGCAACTATAACTCACGCGACCGCAATCTTCTGCTGATGCTAATACTGTATTTAGACACTTATTTGCCCATGTCTTCTTCCATACATTTTTAGCTATACATATATTACAAATATTTTTTTTTCATAAAGACACATATGTCATCAGCAGAAGATTGCGGTCGCGTGAGTTATAGTTGCCAGCACTAACTATAACGGGGCAATTTCACTGGTTTTTTATCAGTAAAATTTCCGCTAACTATAACATGTGTGAAACCTATGGTTTTTTCAGTGAATTTGCAAGGTTTTTTAAATGCTAATTCCTAACTATAACGTGTGGGAAACCTATGGTTTTTTCAGTGAATATATATATATATATATATATATATATATATATATATATATATATATATATATATGTTTTAAGACATTGATATGAATTATCTTTTAATTGCCTTTTTAGAGTTGTTGCAACTACTATATTAGCTGGGCACAAGACCCGTTAAGTCTCTGCGATTCAATAAGGACCTTATTGATGAATAGATGTGTAATGTTCGGCTATGGTAACACAATCCCGGTAGCTAGTGACCATCACCGACAGTGACTTGCCTTACACAGTAAAGTATGGTACAATACCATAATTCTTTACAAATTGTAGACTATGTATCGGTATTTTATCACCAACTAATCGGTTACTGGTTATTTGTGACATTATCACAGATGACGATGCAGCACTTTTTGCAGACAAGTTATATTTAAATTGTGTATAATACATGTTAAATTGAGCATCTGAACGAATGCTGCTGCAACATTGTTACACCCTTTTGTTTCTGTTATTTTTGTGGCTACAGACGCTGTGCAACACACATGCATAAAGTTACATTATTTTGCATTAAGGTAGGAAGGTGCCTGTAACCTTTCACAATAGTATTTTCTTTATGTTTAATATGCGTTATGTGAATGCTGTATAAATGTCGACATCATGATTTCATGGTCATGTGACCAAGACCGAAGCAGGTTGAAACGCGTTGTCTTTTTTCTTTGACATTCAAAATGAAATGATCTAACACAAGCCTATTGGTGCCCCGAATTCTTTCGTGGAGGTGAGAAAGGATCTTGATTGCAATATATAGCCAGTAGGTTATAGTTTCGTCCAAAGTTTCCATATGAAAAGCATTTTTTGTTTTGCCAATAACTTTGTGCTTCTTGATGAATCTTCATGAACTTTTCAAACACCTTCCCCTTTTTGCTTCAGTTGCTATGTTGAAAGTTTCAGAGTGTCACTTCAAGTGGGGGCTGACAAGAAAGGAGGCTCCAAAACTCATTTTCCCATGGTAATTCTATGAGGTTTTGGCTTTTTGTGAACACGACTGCAGCCCGAATTGCTGAATGAAATTGAACCAAATTTGGCAGGAATCTAGATGTTGGTCCAAAAAGTGTGTTATTGGTGATTTGATGTAAATCTGATCAGTAGTTTTAAGGATATTTAGGTTTCAAAAATAGAATTATCTGGGGATGTGAGCCCTTGCAGTGGACACGCCGATCCTACTAATTTTGGTTGGCTTCCAGCACTTCAACCAGGAAGTGTTGGCAAACATCTTGGGAATTGGCTTGAAGCCAAGTTCCATAAAATAAATAAAAATAAACAAAATGGGCAGGGTAGGGATACCCTAACCCCCCAGATATGGTGGGGGGTCCCACATGGACAATGCTGGGATTAAAAAAAACGTTTTAATTAATTTTTGCCACAAATTCATGGGTAGACCCTAGCAAAACTGGAAAAAAAGTTGTGCATATTTATAGGAAGCCCCCAAGTGGGCCAAATCCCTGTGTTTTGTAATTACACTAGGGGTGCCCATGTGGCATGCTCCAGGGACTGCCACCTCCCCAGGGCATACAATAGAAAACTGATGTGGGAGGAGGCGCACGACCCCTGCATCCCCAGGAACAACCACTTCCCGGTGCTATTTATTAAATTAGTGCGGGGAGGCCCATATGGCCTCCCCCACAGCCCCGGGGATCGCCACCTCCCTGGGGCTTTATATATAGATAAAGAGGGGGGCAAGTAGACCCCCAGAAGCCCCAGGGATCCCCACCCCCCAGGGCTGTAACTTTACTTAATGAGAAGCCCCACAGATCCCCTCAGCCCCGGGACCTCTGTCCCCCCAGGCAATTAACTCAAAAGTGCTGGGGGGTCGTGCACCCCCCTGCAGCCCCAAGGGCTACCATCTGCCTGAAGCAATTACCATAGAAATACAGGGGGGCGTGCGGCCCACTGCAACCCCAAGGACCACAACCTCCCTGGGGCTCAAATGATACAATGGAGGGGGTCCACTGGGGACCCCTGGCCCCAGAGACCACCACCTCCCCGGGTTTAAAGTAAGGATTGGAGGGCTGCTGCATGGCCCCCCTCCTGGAGCAAAAGATGGCCCTAGGGAGCGCCACCCTTAATAGCTGTTTGATAAGACTAGACAGGAGCTTTACCGCTCCTGCCAAGCCATAGCAAACTGTTCTCCACTTTGAGCAAACAAAAACATTTTGCTCTCACTTGCTGAAAGCGGAGCATAATTGCTTTGACAGAGAGGGAGCTGCATAATAGCATCTCCCGTTTGTCAAAGAAATGCTGACTCCCTCAGCGCCAGTGGGGGCTTTGAGGCTTCCCTTGAGGTCCCCAACATTGTCAAGTGAATCAGGGAACCCACACTAGAGGTCAGGCCCCGGCAGATGGAGTCCCGAAGGCAAAATAAACTTGCCAAAGTGCCACTCAGCCCTACTCCCGTTAATGTAATAAAAAACAGCTGGCCCTGGGGATGGGGTCCCCGGGACCAAAATCGAACCGGGGGCTGTGTGGCTCCCCTACCCCATGTAAATAAGGAGTTGTAGTCCCTGAGTTGAAATTGAAATGAAAAGTGTGGCTTATATAGCGCATCTGTCACTACTAACGGAGTCTCATGGCGCTGCAGATAACTAAGATCGACTATAACAGTGTAAAAACTAAATCAGGGCCGAAGAGCAGACATCTGATAATCCAAAGATCCAAGTGTTTAGGGCCCTTCTGAATGACTCTTCTTGTTCCATCACTCTCAGTTCCTTTGACAGACTATTCCACGCCTTTGCACCCAAGACCATTGCTGATTTCCCTCCTTTAGTTGACAATTTGAAACCAGATACTGTAAGCAGATTTGCAGAGCTAGATCTAAGTGTCCTTGTTGTAATATATGGTTTGAATCTTGTGGAAAGATAAGCAGGACCCAAACAGCGAAATGCTCTGAAAGTTGTCAACAGTAGTTTGAACAAAATTCTTTTGTGAATCGGAAGCCAATGCAAAGTTTTCAAAGCGGCAGAGACAGACGCTCTACGAGGAAGTCCTAGAACCAATCTGGCCGCTGCATGCTGAACTACTTTAAGTTTCCTCAGGGTAGCTTTATTCATCCCTACCAGGAGGCTATTACAGTAGTCTAGCTGCAATAGTATAGGAGCTACTGTTACCGTTTTCCTTGCGGCAAGAGGGATTAGATTGAAAAAAAAATTCAATGTTTTAATGAGGCCAAAACAAGTCCCTGTCAGCTTTAGAACATGAGGTTTAAAAGAAAGAGAAGAGTCAAACCATACTCCCAGATTTTTTGCAACCTCTACCGTTGAAGGGGTGGCTGCGGTGTCATCTGGCCACCAATCCTTAGGTTGGAAAAAGTTATTTTTTCCAATTGGAAGGATTTCTGTTTTATCAGTATTACAACTAATATATATATTTTGATGTTATAGAAATGATCCACTTATCAGTGATTATCGTATCACGGCACGGAGAGTAATAAGAATATACTCCAACAGAGTGCAGTTGCACCGGTGAGCATTGAGACTCAATAATAAGTCCATTAGATAAACTTCTGGAAAATGCAAGAATGAGTGAATAGAATGTATGGCATGTATAAACACGTATGAACAGATGACTGTTGCACTTATATTTCTTAAAATAAACCGTTGAAGTGATGCACATATCTTTTCCTAAAATCGGTTTTTTGATTTCTATAAAAAACAATGTTTGTACATGAATTATTGAATGTTAGTTAAAAAAAAAATTAGGTTTTAATTCTTGTATTTTTTATTTAGGCAAACATGAGATTTGGTCTTTTTTAAAAAAGTTGAGGAAGATAAAAAGTATTGTCCTGAAGAAGATGGTACCTAATCATATTCACCATCGAAACGCGTCGACGCCTGTATACTAAGTTAAATTTGGAGAAGTCAGCAAACAGTTTTAGACAGGGAATCTAGACCCATGCTCAATGCTGTCTATACATAGGTCCAAATTAACGCTCTAAATGACATAGCATATTGTCGCTTCTTTGTATTCTTCCTTTTTTAATATTTTTAATATGTTCATATGATTGTTGATGTGTATATGTTTTATTTTGATTTAATTAGCTTGATATGTATATGTTTTAGTCTGATAAAATTATTTTGCATTTATGTGATATGTATTTTGAGGGATTTTAGTGTGATTAATGTGATTGAACTTATACTTAGAGTTCACACTTTTGTATTTGGAATATTAATTAAAAAATACTGACACTTTTTATGAGACTGTGGTTGATTTATAAGTGCCCCAATCATCAATTCTCTGTGTAAACTCCCGGTTTATTGGCTGTGATGTGTGAATGACAGATGTATAATATTCGATTTACCCAAAGGGAAAACTTTTTTTAACTTATCAGTATTACAGCAGAGGTGGTTATTTTTCATCCATTTGATGACTGCCGTAAAACAAGCCTTAAAGTTTTCTTTGGCTTTTGTAGATTTCTCTTCCAATGACAGAATCAGTTGGGTATCATCAGCATAGGATGTAATTTCGATCCCAAAAGTCAAGCTCAATGAAAGAAGTGGGGCCATATATATATGAAATAGAAGAGGACTAAGAGAGGCCCCCTGTGGGACACCCGTAATAACGGTGCGTTCTGACGATAGAAAGGAGCCCAAAGAGACAACCTGCTTTCTATTTGACAGGAAAGATGTAATCCATGCCAGTGCAAGGTCAGAAATGCCACAAGATCTCAATCTGGCAAGCAGGATATCATGCGAGATGGTATCAAAAGCGTCAGACAGATCCAAAAGGATCAGGACTCCCTTCCTGCCTCTATCCGTTATAAATTTTAGGGTGTCTGATATCTCGAGTAATGCTGATTCTGTCGAATGTTTTGAATGAAATCCAGATTGGCGGGGATGGAAAATAGATGTAGACTCAGAAACACTAGAGAGTTGTTTGTAGACTATTCTCTCTGTGATCTTACCCAAAATTGGTAGTAGGGATATAGGCCTATAATTGGATAAATTAGATGGATCAACATTCTGTTTTTTCTTAAGGGGCTTCACGATAGCAAATTTTCATTCTTCTGGTACTATGCACAAGGCTAGGGAGGAGTTCACTATTTTATTAATCAACTGATTCACCACATCAATGATATGGTGTAGGAAAGTCGGGGGGCATTCGTCCAGTGGAGAACCTGATTTACAGGCTAATATCACCTCTTTCGTTTGAGCTAATGAGGCAGTTTGGAATGCTTGAAGGGCAAAACTGTCCATTCTGTGGTCTAATACCTTTCCATCAGAGAAATCCTGAGGACTATAAGTCTAGAAGTTCCTTTGAATGCTCTTAATCTTATTTTCAAAGAAGATAGCAATTTCGTTACAAAGTGTAAGGGACGGAGGGATCTCGGAGTGTAAAGCTTTAGGATCTGTGAAAGATGTTACGATTTTAAATATTTCTTTTTGATTATGCTTTGCCATAATGATTCGATTGTGGAAATATTCTTTTTTAGGAATTTTAATAGCCAAATGATATTGTTTCCTAAATGATTTAAAAATTTGCAGATTAGTTACTTCATATCCCCTTCGCCATTTGCGTTCAAGTTGTTTACAATGCAAATGAAGATCCGCCAGTTCTTTTGAAAACCAGGGATCATTGTGGCTTTTCCTTTTGGTCATACGAATACCGCACTTGGGGTATCTAATTTGTTCCCTATAGATGTTAACCAATTATGGAACCTGAGCGAGTCCTCTCCCAGTTCTCCCATGAGTGTTGGAACCGTGTCTTGGGCTATTGCTAATAAGGAGGGATTGGAGAGTAATGACTGCCATTTCTGCCTGTGTACACCCGTATTGTTACTCGTGACTACACCGGCCTTTTTAGAAATTGGAAAGGCAAAAGGGATAAAGCTATGATCAGGCCACACCTGTGGAATTGGATTTTCTATATGAAGTGACATAAGATTGGTGCAGACCGCATCCAGCGTATGACCTGCTCTACGTGTTGGTCCCTGAGCAACTTGTTTCAGGCCGAGTAGGGTGACCGTTTCCAGGAAAGATGAAACTCCTGGGCTGTTATCACATTCCAAATGTAGGTTAACATCTCCGAGCAGTGAAAAATTTGAATATGTAAGCAATGCCTCGCTAAGAGCATCACCTAAGGATTCAAGGAAGAGATTGCAGTTACCTTGAGGCCGATATAGCAAGGCCCCAGAGAAGGAAAAGGTGTTGTTTATGGTGCAACAAAAGCCCATATTTTCTACTCCTTGGCCACAGGAAAGTGGTCACACGGCCCCACTCTCATAATTTCTTTTTTAAAAGACTGGCAAGTAGCCGGAGGCCTGCCCCCTTTCTCCACCACTCTGCAAACCTGCCTTTTGGTGCACAGCTGGTTGGGGAATAAGTCCCCTTGGCTGCAGAGGGTCCTTGGGGGCCAACAGGCCCTCCTGTTAACTCCAGTAAGTTCAAAACAGCAGCATTGCTGAGATGTCTTCGGAGGCCATGCCCCCTTTCTCCACCACTCTGCAAATGTTATGTTATAGGGATTTATTAAGTGGATATTTACTAAGCAGTGTCAGGAGCTAGCAGTTTTGAGTAAACATAACTTGCCCTAATTGCTGAAAAGCCAGGTTTTGCGTTCTTTCCTAAAGGTTGTTAAAGTTTGAAAAGTTCTGATAGAGCTAGGAAGGCTTGGCCATAGATTGGTGGCACCTAATGGGAAGCTTCTGCCGCCCTAGTTGACTTTCCGTGACCTGGGTGGGAGGATCAGTTTGGTCACTTCTGAGCGAAGGAATCTGATAGGGGAATATCACTTCAACGGCGAATTTGATGCAACTTCTAACTGGGAGCCAATGGAGATTTTGAATGGGTTTGTCCACTGCTTGAAACTTTGGGATACCTAGAAGCAGCCTAGCGGCAGCATTCTGTATCATCTGCAGCTTTCTTAACTGTTTCTCGGGCATGTTGAGATAAAGTCCATTACAATAATCCAACTTAAATAGAACATGGGAGGAAATTATTATCTTCCTACTCTTCTCGGGAATATAGGCCAAGATTTCTTTTATCACTTTGAGTTAAAAAAAAACTGGAGGTGGTGACCGCATTGACTTGAGCCTCAAAGTTACGTTTGTCATCAATTAACACTCTTACATTTTTAGCCTTTGCCACTGTGGTGGGTAGTGAACTTAGTTCCTCCGGCCACCACGCTGACGACCAGTTAGGGAAGCAATTACTGAACAAAGTGATCTCAGTCTTTCCTGAGTTCCATTTGAGGCAGTGTGAACTCATCCAGGAGCTGATGGTTAATATGAAGTCACGGAAACGAGTGATGAGAGACACACTGCTTTTATAAACAGACAGGATGATTTGGGTGTCGTCCGCATAGGACGTCAATGACAATCAAAATGATCTGATCAAAGATGACAGTTCTGACACATAAGTATTGAAGAGAGTGGGGTTTATTGAAGAGCCATGCGGAACCCCACAAGGAAGTCAAAAGGAGGGGGACTCATATGTGCTAAAGGCTACAGATTGAAGTCTGCCTGATAGAAATGAAGAAATCAAAGATAATGCTTTATCCTTGATTCCAAAGAAACTCAGATGATTGATTACCAGCATGTGGTTGACCATGTCAAACGCTGCCAACAGATCGAGCAGGATGAGAGCTGCTGAGCCCCCATCATCTAGTACAGCCCTAATGCCATCAGTGGCTTTAATCAAGGTCCTTTATGTGCTGTGGCCTAGCCTAAAGCCAAACTGGCTCTCACCCAAGAGATTATTTTCATGCAGGTTGTTGGCTAGCAGAGTATTCATGAACTTTTCCACCAACTTGGCCGGAAGTGGAAGACGTAAGATGGGTCTATAGTTATTGGGTTCAGCTGAGTCAAGGTTAGGTTTCTTTAGAAGAGGGAGAATTGAGGCCCTTTTCCACCTGGAAGGTAAACTCCTTCCTTAAACATGGAGTTAAAAATGGTGGGCAGGCTGGTTCCTATGGTTTAAGTTAAGTTAAAGTTAAGCTGGTGAACTACTGGTTGGGGATGAAGTCCCTATTGCTCCAGTGGATCCTTGGGGGCTAACTACCCCTCCTGTTACCTCTAGTAACTCCCACACTGTGGGATTTCTGAGAGGTGTTCAGAGGCCACTCCCCCTTTCTCTACCACTCTGCCAACACACCTCCTAGTGCACTGCTGGTGGGGGGGATGAAGGCACCTTGGCTGCTAACGGTCCTTGAGTGCCAACAACCCTTCCTGTTACCTCCAAGAGGTTCCACACAGCAGGATTTCCGAGAGGTTGTTGAAGACCGCGGCCCCTTTCTTCATTACCCTGCAAAAATGCCTACTGGAGCAATACTGGTTGGGGGGGAGAAGTCCTCTCAGATGCTGAGTGACCTTGGGAGCCAAGAAGTAAGTCCCTTATAGCGGAATTCCTGATAGCTGGTCCGAGGCCCAGCCCCCTTTCTCCACCACTCTGCAAATGTGACCACAAGTTAAAAAAAACATAGAAATTCACATAAAAAAACAAAGGTTACATGGATGTTATAGTTAGGAAATAGATTTTGAAGAAACTTAGAAATTCACTCAAAAAACAAAGGTTACAGGGACGTTATAGTTAGGAAACAGAATTTAAAAAACCTTAGAAATTCCCTGAAAAAAACAAAGGTTACAGGGACATTATAGTTAGGCTCAGATTTCCCTCATACAAAACCAGTGAAATTCAGCAGTGACATCATCAAGTGAGTGTAAGTGTTTTCTTGGAGTTTATGAGTGTTAAACATATATACTAACCTACTACAGAAGTTGTATTAGTATACTACTTGTACTACTAATGAGTGAAGCTATTTCTAACATATATGATCTGTGTGGCTGTATGACCATCTGTATCAGTCTGTGAGTAGGTGTCTAAGTGGCTGTATGGGTGCGTGAGTGCATGAATGAGTGGCTGCATGGACGAGTGACTTGTTTTCTGACTAGCTATGTGGGTGTGTGAGCTGTTATGTGAGTGGTTGTATGAGTGTGTAATTGGGTGTCTGAGTTATTGTATGGGTGTGTGAGTGGTTTTTGTGGGTGAGTGAGTGGGTGTGTGAGTGGCTGCGCGGGTGTGTGAGTGACTGTATGGGTGTATAGTGGGTGGGTGAGTAGCTGTGTTGGTCAGTGAGTGGCTGTGTGAGTGGCGGTATAGGTGGATGATTGAGTTCCACATTGCAGGATTGATGATAGGCTGTTGGAGACAATACCCCCTTTCTCCACCACTCTGCTACCTCACCTCCTGGTGCACTGATGATTGTAGGATAAAGTCTCTTTGGCTCCAGAGGGTCCTTGGTAGCAAACTGCCACTCCTGTACCTACAGTAAGTGCCAGAGTGTGCAATTGCTGTGAGGACTTCGGAGGCCATGACCCCTTTCTTCACCACTCTGCAAACGTGCTTCATGGAGCAACACTGGTTGGGGATGAAGTCCTCCTGGATGCTGAAAGACCTTGTGGGACAAGAAGCCCCCCTTTTATCTCCAGTAAGTCCCTTACAGCTGGATTCCTGAGAGCTGGTCGGAGGCCCCACCCCTCTTCTCCACCATTCTGCAAACACAACTTCCAGTTATAAAAAATTGAATTTCACTTCACAAAACAAAGGTTACAAGACGTTATAGTTAGGAAATAGATTTTGAAAAACCTTTAAAAATATCTGAAAAACCCAAAGGCTAAAGGGACGTTATAGTTAGGAAATAGAATTTAAAAAAACCTTAGAAATTCAATGAAAAAATACAAAGGTCACAGAGACATGATAGTTAGGCTCAGATTTCCCTCATACAAAACCAGTAAATTCAGCAGTGACATCATCAAGTCAGTGTGTTTTCTAAGAGTGTGTGAGTGTTAAACATAAATAGTAACCTACTACAAAAGATAGATTAGTATACTAGTTGTACTACTAAGAGGGGTACTATTGCTAACATCTGTGGGTGAACAGCCATTAGTATGTGGCTGTTTGTACGCATGCCATTACTTCGCAAGCGTTACTACGCTTGCGATGTAACAACACATACCATTAGGATGCATGCTGTTACATCGCAAGCGTTGTTACAACGCATGCGTTGTAATTGTATGCGCTATCGCCATCGTTATTTTTAAGGCGCATCTGTTTCCAGACGAGGCAGGAAGCCGGAGCAGAGAGGAACCACGCGAGATGAGAGGGACCACAAAGAGAGAGTGGTAAGTGGGGCTGTATAGTTTTCAGTGTCGTGCAGGGGGTAGTGCTTAAGGTTGTAGTGTTGTGTTTGTGTAGTGTAGTGTACAGTAGTGTAATTGTGTTTAGGGTAGTGAAGGTGGTTGTGAAGGGTAGTGTTTGAGAGTAGGTAGCGTACAGGAGTGGGGGAAGGGGAAAGGTTGTGCAGGGGGTAGTGATTTAGGGTTAGGGTAGTGTTGTGGGGTTTGTGTGGTGTAGGGTAGTGTTTTAGGGTTTAGGGTAGTGTCGGGGGTCATGCAGGGTAGTGTTAGAGTGTAGGGTCAGGAATGGGGGAAGAGGGAAGGACGTAAAGTGGTAGTGGTTTAGGGTAGTGTTGTGGTTTTTGTGTAGTGTAGGTTAGTGTTTTAGGGTTTAGGGTAGTGTCGGGGGGTCATGCGGGGTAGTGTTAGAGTGTAGGGTCGGGGAAGGGGAAGGACGTGTAGGAGTAGTGTTTTAGGGTTTAGTGTAGTGTTGGGGTGTCATGCAGGGAAGTGTTAGTGTAGGGTCAGGAATGGGGGAAGGGGGAAGAATGTGTAGTGGTAGTGTTTTAGGGTTGTGTAGTGGTGTTTAATTAGTGTAGGGCAGTGTAGGGTTTGAGGGTTAGGGTTGTGTTGTGATATAAATAGTTAATGAAAAAGTGTATAAATAGTGGAAGAACATTATTTGATAAAAATGACAATATGCTGGTACAATTTAGTTTGAAAAGATATTGTTTTTAAAACATTTAGCAAAATTCAATTGTTAAATTTGTTTTTATATGCGTTTAATGTTCGCTTTTTTAAAGAAAAAAAGAATGGTTCATTATCGGACTTAAAAATTATTTAAAAGATGAAGGACATATTAATTTTGAAAAAAGATTGACATTAGTGTGTATTTAAGAAAATAGGTCATGAATTTTATTTATTACCGAATAAGAAATTAATAGTCGATTTCTTAAATTAATCCTCCACCCAAAACCCATATTTCCTTGCCATCCCGACACAGGGGATTGGTAAATATTTTAAAAAAATGATAATTATTACGAGGAAAAAAAGCGTTTCAGTGGCACGCTTAGTAATAAAATTAACTATGGGCGTAGCTCGCGTAGTCGCACTACGCGAAGCTACGCGTAGATGTTCTTGCACTGCGCGAGCTATGCGTAGCTTCGCGAGCATGTGTAGTTGCTTGGGGTGCCCGTTCGCTAAGCCTTTTTCTTGTTCGTGAGCGCGGTGTGCGTGTTCGGGGAGCTGTTTGCATGCTCGGGGGATAATATCTCACGATCTTACCCATGCGGTCGCCAATGGGCGCGGCCATCTTGTTTTTCAATTGTCCCGCCAACTCGCGATGCCTTATTTCCTGTTCCGGGTCGCGTATAGCGTGTTCGCGATGCGCATGTCGTGTTCGGGAGCGCATTTTACTTGTTCACGATGATTATTGCATGTTCGCGTGAAATATCGTGCAAACTTACCCACGTGGTCCCGAATGGGCGTGGCCATCTTGTCTTTCACTCTACGCTATGGTTCTGGGCCTACTTTTCTATCCTCCCTTAATCTTTGTAATCCTTAGTATTTAAAACATTTTATCTGACTTTTTTTAGTTATCATCTATCTCTCTCTTTCCCTAAGTTTATATTTTGCATTTTATTTCTACTTTTACTGTGTTTTTTTTACTTTTATTACTTCTTCCTTACTTCTTCCCCCTAACTTTTTTTCCCTTCTAACTTTTCTTTTCCGCCTCCCACCCACCCCAGAACCATGGCCAAGGGCACGTCGTCTAGCTGTAGCGCATCAAAGGGGAAGGGGCCTGTGCCCAAGAGCCGCCTGTCTTGCGGCAGAATGCGTCCTGCAGGGGTGCAGGCCCAGCAACTTTTTGGTGAGGCGGAGGTGGCCGCCCTTGTTTTTTTCATTCAGCACCACCTCCCCTTGACCTTGGCAGCAGGCGGCAGGCCCGGCTCCGGGTACGCTACCCAGGAGCGTCACCGTCGGTGGGCGAAGGTGCGCCGGGCAGTGTTCCGGTGCTCAGGGGTCTGGTGCACCCATAATCAGCTGGCCCACTGGTGGTCTGACATCCTGGACCGGGAGCAGGACCTGTTGGACCTGCTAGGTGTCGAGGTCGTTGGGCTTGGTGAGTAACTTATAGATTTTTGATGAATAACAAGATTACTGCTGCGTGCCAACGCGTTGTTGGTAAATTACGTTTCAAAATCTTCTGTGATTGTAGGTCCCAGGTGCTCGGTGCTACTCTTACTTGTTTGCAACTTTACACTAGCTTGAGCTGATTAATGTAAGAGTTTATTTCAGAGAACTGAAGTTAGGTAATGCTATTGCTAGAGAGACTTCCATTGTGAAATAGTGGTGGATGGATATTGTATACTAGGTTTAGTTAGTATTAGTTAATAATTGTTTTACGGTCTGCGTGACGTCTCCTCTGTCACTTAGTGCTGCTTACCCCAGTCCTCCGTAGAACCTTTTGTAGTTTGTTTAGTGGTAGGCTTAGCAGGGTCAGTCAGTAGCAGAACAAGATCAGATGCAACCAACCCACAATTTTGTGTATGCACAAATGTATGCATGTGTCCTCCATCTCATCTATGCATTTGATGGCTAAAAAAAATGGAAATGCAGACTTAGTGAACAATTGGCCCATCTAGAATAGGTGGCCTAGGTCAGGTGGTACTTCCTAGGTTTCGTTAGTATTTGTAATCAGAATGATTATGGAACACTGGAGTGTTCATAAATAAGTAGATGATCCATGAATCCAGCAAGCAGCCCAGTAGTCGATCCATCTGATTAGATAGGTAATTTTTATTGCAATTGTTGTTTCCTAAAATGTTTTTGACTTATTTTTCCAAATGATTTATTTGTTTCACAGCACCCCTTAATGTTTGTCTCTTTCTTTATTATATCTTACATGAACATCAACACCACCCAGGGGCAAGAAGACAGGGTCAGAGTCGGCGGGACAACATCAACCAGGAGAGGACCGCTCCTCTACCGAGGCTCCTGCTGCTGGCCCCAGTAAGTCCTCCAGTGGTTATATTAACAATTATATTTCCCTAACTTTTACTGCATCTTTTTTTTCCGAACTATAAATTATGGTTCCACTTTCTAATTCTATTTTTTACAAAAGCTTCTTTGACCTTGACTATCTGTTTCCAAATTCTGGTTATCCCTGCCTCTAACTAAGTTCCTTCTAACTGCCTCTGCTATGACTCTCTGTACTACTACTACTACTACTACTATTATTCTGTCTGTAGCTAAGCTTGCACAGTTGGCCACTCTTTATTGAAGGTTTTCTTTGGAATAATAAAACTCAGATTGACCAATAGCTCTAGCCACTGTGTCCTGTCCTTTGGGTTGTCCTCTTCTAGTCTTCTTAATGTTGAGGCTTTGACCATTCCCACAAACAAAATGCCCAACCAGATATTTGACTATTATTTTGGATCGGATAGTACATACTACTACTGTGTTGTAGTGATTCTGCAGAGCCACATACAGAACTATGCACAACAAAATAGGATGTCAGTGATGGGAGGTTGGACCTTACTCATCACACCTCAGTCAGAAGAACCCACGATCCCCTGACCGACTAGCTATAGTGTCTCACATTAGGTCCCACTCCCTACCCCCCCACACGAAGAAGATACACAATGATGATGACTGAGACAGACAACCCAGAACATAATTACACCCTTTTGCTCACTCACTTGTGTAAGTCCACCCCACCACACCAAATACCATAGAGTCTATGTGTAAGTTCAAAAGGTTTATTTGAAATAAGTAACAAGCTCTGTATGTCGTTATATGAAAATTTACTACAGCCATCGTCAACAGCAAAAAGCATAAGATTAAAACAGTAAAAATTTACAAGTGCAGGACAACAAGAACAAGACAAAAGATCTTTGTGAATTCTGGAAGACCCCTCACCGTAGAACGTAGAAATACTGGTTACATCATGCATCATATGCTCTGCAAATCTCTGGTTTGTAGAAGGGAATCTTCCGCCTATTATATGAGAAAAATGCTGCGCGTTAGATAGTATACTGCAATAATGCAAGCATTTCGGGTCATGGCAAAAAGTGTAACATGTACATGTGATCAATCAATCAATCAATCAATCATTCATTTAATTTGTAAAGCGCACTACTTACCCGTAAGGGTTTCAAGGCGCTTGGGCGGGGGTGATGCTGCTACTGGTCGAAGAGGCAGGTCTTGAGTTGTCTCCTGAAAGTCAGCAGGTCTTCGGTTTGTCGTAGGTAGAGGGGGAGGGTGTTCTAGGTCTTGGCGGTGCGGTGGGAGAAGGACCTGCCTCCGCAAGTGGTTCTACGGATGCGGGGACCATGGCCAGGGCGTGGTCAGCAGTGCGAAGTTTCCTGTTGGGTACGTAGAAGGAGAATCGACTGTTGTGATAGGCTGGTCCGGTCTTGTGGAGTGCCTTGTGTGCGTGGATCAGGAGCTTGAAGGAGATTGTCCTGTCGATGGGGAGCCAGTGCAGATTCCTCAGGTGGGGGGTGATGTGGTCGTGGCGTGGGACGTCAAGGATCAGGCGTGCAGAGGCGTTCTGGATTCTCTGCAGTCTGTTGATGAGCTTGGACGAGGCTCCGGCGTAGAGGGCGTTTCCGTAGTCGAGTCTGCTGCTGACTAGGGCCTGGGTGACTGTTTTCCATCTGTAGATCTTGCGGAGCATGCGGAGGGTGTTGAAGCAGGTGGGGGAGACTGCGTTGACTTGTTTGGTCATGGTGTGTTTTGAGTCGAGGATGACTCTCAGGCTGCGTGCATGGTCGGTGGGGGCCGGGGGGGTCCCCAGTGATGCGGGCCACCATGAGTCATCCCATGCTGAGGGGTTGGACCCGAGGATGAGGATCTCCGTCTTGTCTGAGTTCAGCTTAAGACGGCTTTCCTTCATCCAGTCGGAGACTGCCTTCATTCCCTGGTGGAGGTTGGATTTGGCGGTGAGAGGGTCCTTGGTGAGGGAGAGGATCAGCTGCATGTTGTTGGCGTAGGAGATTATGTTGAGGTCGTGCTGTCGGGCGATGCATGCTAGTGGTGCTATGTAGATGTTGAACAGCGTCGGGCTGAGGGAAGATCCTTGTGGGACGCCGCAGATGATCTCGGAGGCCTCGGACCGGAACGGGGGGAGGCGGACTCTCTGAGTTCTGCCGAAGAGGAAGGAGGTCGTCCAGTCCAAGGCCTTCTCCCGGATCCCTGCGTCTTGGAGTCGTGTGCATAGTGTGCGGTGGCAGACGGTGTCGAAGGCGGCGGACAGATCCAGGAGGATGATGGCCGCCGTCTCGCCGTTGTCTAGAAGGATCCTGATGTCGTCTGTGGCAGCGATGAGGGCGGTCTCGGTGCTGTGGTTGCTGCGGAATCCTGATTGGGAGGGGTCCAGTATGTTGTTGTCTTCGAGGTGACTGGTGAGCTAGGTGTTAACTATCTTCTCGATGACCTTTGCTGGGAACGGAAGCAGGGAGATGGGTGGGAAGTTCCTGAGGTCGCTCGGATCCGCCTTGGGTTTCTTCAGTAGGGCGTTGATCTCTGTGTGCTTCCAGTTCTCAGGGAAGGTGGCGGTCTCGAAGGAGAGGTTGATGATTTTGTGCAGGTGGGGTGCGTTGGAATTGCTGGCTTTGTTGAAGATGTGGTGTGGGAGAGGGTCGGACGGGGATCCGGAGTGGATTGTGCCCATGGTCTTGATTGTGTCCTCGATGCTAACGTTGGCCCAGGTTGTCAGGGTGTCGTGGGCGGTGGGAGCGGTGGGTCCGCCGGTGCAGCGAGGTCTGCAGGGGTCGTCCGGGGTTTGAAACTGTCATGGATGTCGGTGATTTTCTGGTGAAAGCAGGTGGCGAGGGAGTTGCACAGGGCTTGCGATGGTGGGATGTCGTTGGCGCTGGAGCTGGGGTTGGAGAGTTCCGTCACGATGGTGAAGTGCTCCTTGCTATTGTGTGCGTTGTTGTCAAGGCGATCTGTGAAGGAGGTCCTTTTGGCGGTCCTGATGAGGTGGTGGTGGTTGCGGATGGCGTCTTTGTGGGTAGCGTGGCTGTCCGGCGTCTTGTCGCTGTGCCATATGTTCTCCAATTTCCGGCAGGTGCGCTTTGAGTTGAGGAGTTCCGGGGTGAACCAGCCGACTCTTTTGCTGGTGTCTCTGTTGGTGGGTTTTTTCAGCGGGGCTACGGTGTTGGCGCAGTCGTTCATCCAGCGTTCGAGGGTGAGTGCACCATCATCGGGGTTGGTGGGGTTGGTCGGAGGGTTGAGTGCGAGGCCTGTCTGTAGTTGTTCTTCAGTGACTTTGCCCCAGCTAAGCAATACGGACTAACCAAACTCCATAACAAAGTGGCTTGTTTTTCGACCTCTTCACTTATACGCAACCGTCATGTGGCCTCAAAGGCATCTACTGCACATGTCAATAAGCTGCGAGGTATAATTAAATATGTGCAAAAAGAGTAGTAGACATGATGAATCTAAGAGGGTTACACAGGGCTCAGGCTAACTTTCAAAAGAGTAGAGTAGGACTAGATGACCCTAGGAACCATATCACACTAATAGTGTCTATCTATTGACTGTACTACTCTAGTGCTGATGTATGTTGTATTAACTTTTTTTTCAATCTTCCAAGTGAACACTAATAAAATAGGGGGAGGTTTCCAGGCATCTAAAAATGTGTAATGTTTTTTCTAGGCATACTACCAACCACCAGTGCCGGCGGGGCCAACGGCGGCGATGCGGCCATTCCGGAGGGGGCGGGAGAACAGGCGGCACCTGCAGGAGCTACAGGGGAAGAGCCAGCATCAGTGGCGGGTGGTGGTAAGTTATATTCATTACTTCTTGACATTACTACTAGATGGAAGTGTGTTCACTACTTCACTCACTGTACTGTGCGACTTATTAAGTTGTAGTGAACATTATACAACGGTTGAAGAAGACACCCTTTACTTAGCTTTAGCAGCATGAGTTGAGTAACCAATGGCCTCTTCTATCTGACTCCAACTCAGCTGTGAAGGTTTAATGGAGAGGACAAACTCAGATCAGATGACCTTGATGGATGTGTTGAACAAAGAGCTAAAGAAGGGTGGAAGGATGGGCAAGATAATATGACTGACTGGCAGAGAAGGATATGTTGGAACCATGCATAGGTGGCTGATAGTACTCAGATCAGATGCATGGGTTGTTGAAGGATGGGTGGAAGGTGAAAGGATGCCTGCCTGGGTGGGCAACACAGTATGGGTGGATAGCACTAGATAGCAAGAATCAGCGGTGTTTGGTTCAAACTTAAAGCCAAGGCAAGCAAGGAAGGAGCGGACGCATGGGTGGTTGTTGGTGAAACCAACTAAGGTTTGTTAAGAGATATATAAAAAAGAAGGATAGACATTTACTTTAAAGGATGTATGCCTGGATGTACTATCATCAATAGACAGCATAGGTGGAGACTGTCACTGGAGAGTCTTACTTTGAAGAAAATGTAAAAGAAACTGCGCCAGAGTAGCAAAGTGGAGGGGAATATAAGTAGTATTTTCAGAATACAGTTGACTCGCAGTAGTTTGCAAGCACATCTTATATATATATATATATATATATATATATATATATATATATATATATATATATATATATATATATATATATATATATATATATTATCAAGCCGAAGCGCCTTCCTCCGACTCCGAGGACCACTCCCTACCTATGTTAATGTATTTTTGATTGTGTCAGCCAGCCTGCAAAGGGTGGCCTATCTGTTGGTTACACAATCAATGAAAGCAAAGTACCTTATGCAGTAGCGGTCGGTGGTGGGAGTGCTGGCGGGCGGTTATATGGGGAGGGGCAGGGTGGGTGGGAAGTAAACTATGTATTACGGCCAAATACAGGTAAGTAAACATAAAAATAAATAAAATGATTTTCATTGTGCGCACTGCACCGCCAAATGTGATTAAGTGCGTGCACCGAAATGTGTTTTATTTATTTATATGTATTGTTTAATTACCTGTGATTGTCCGTAATCCATAGTTTACTACCCCCACCCTGCACCTTCCCATGTCACAGCCCGGCAGCACTCCCACCACCGATCGCTACTGACCTGATGTCGTATTACCATCTATAATATAAGCAATGATCATTGGATCCGATAAATAATCAGCCTTTTTGTAGTACCCAGGGCAGGGTGAAAGTGAAATTGAGCAATTGCCCTTATGTAACAGACAGAGTATGGCCAGTGCCACCCGTAATATAAAAATATGAGCTTCCCCACCTGCAGACAGTAGTAGTAAATAAAACTAATGTGAGTCTGCATCATGTTGTGACTCATATCTGTTTGTCTTGGGTGCAAGCTTAGCTGACTGAGCTGGCAAGCCGGCTACAGCAAGGTTATGTAATTTCGCTAAACTAGAGATAAGAAGTAGAACAAGACGACTGGTGTGTACTGGAGTACATAGTGCTAGTATATTGTCGGAAATACCCACAAATGTTAGAGTCCGAGGAAGTAGGAGTATAGATACTTACCACAAAATCACAAATGGTATGTACTATGCTTGCTAGTGATACTGTGCCTCTATGGGGCCGATTCCGATCCGGGTCGGAAAGCACTCCGACCGAGTTGGATCCGGAGTGTTTTCCGACCGAGCCGGACCCCTACAGTCCGACCGAGCAAGTACGATGTGCACGTATGCTGTTGGACTCGGTTTGGTCGGACTCCCATAGAAGTCAATGGGAGCCGGTCGTACGACGCGTACATGGGCTCCCATTGATTGAATAGGTATGTCTCGAACAAGTGCGCCCCCTACAGTGGGTACGCGTCGGTGCCACCCGCACCATACATGCCTGTGTTGGGGAGACCCATAGGTCTCCCCCTGTGTCCGAGTCGTAGGGCTGGGGGATTCAGGGGGTCCGACGCGGACCCCCAAAGTCCGACTCCAGGAGCTTTTGCGAGCCGGACACTCCGGCTCACACAGGCTGTCCGACGCGTGCATCGTACTGGCTCAGTTGTAAATCGCATCCATTGCACGCCATGGTTAGCTTCCGACCGGGACGAACGGAGCGGTTCGAACCCAGAAACGACTCGGTCGGTGAATTTCATGTAGCTCCACATTTCATGTTATTCCACATTATTCGGAGAAGGGCCGGGAATCTTAATTGGACCTTAACACCTAGGGAGTTTAAGACTGTCATTCTTTTACCTAGCTCCCATTGTCTTGTGGCCGTAATATGAGATATATCAGACCTAACGGTAAAGGAAAACGGGCTGGAATATAAGCTGCACTTCACTTGACCTGCTTTCAACGCTAGGGATAGGATTTTCTCTTTTGATGAATATGTAAGAAAGTTCACCAGGATTTTTCTCGGTTTTAGCCTTGTAGGATTCCTTCTATATCGATCTCGGTGAACTCGCTGTATGTCGTGAGACAGGTCAAGATCTGGGATATCTTTAAGGATTGTTCCCTTTAGAAGTGAAATCACAAATTCTTTTATGTCACCTCCCTCCAAATCCTCCGGGACATTCAGGATCTTTAAGTTATTCTTCCTAGCGTGATTTTCAAGCCGTTCAATATTATCTTTTAAGTCTCTATTTTGGAGGGCTACCTTATCCATTTCCACAGTGGAGCTATGTAGGGCTTCCTTCATCTTAGGGATTTCCACTTCCAGAATATCAGTCCTCTTAGAGACCTCTTCGATTTTTTGCGCCAGTACCTCACATGAAGATTTAATAGCGGCTTGATTTGACTCAGATATAGAGAATCTCCTACCGATGTCTTCCTTCAAAGCCAATAATATATCAGCTAATGCCCCGACTCCCTCGTTCTTAGAGGGCTCAATACTGGATATCTCCAGTGAGTGGGGCATATCGGCGGCTAGCATCAGTGTTGTCGTTATTAAATCAAACTTCGCTGTTGCATTGACCGTTCCTGGTGCATCCTCTTGATTTTCACAGTTGTCCGGACTGCCTTGGGTTTCTAGGGTCGAGTATCTATTTGACACGCTAACCGAAGGATGTATGGCCTCCTGCCGGTCATCTGTATTGGGCACTTCGTTCTCTCCCTCAGGTAAGATCGAATGGGAGACTTTCTCTAGGGGTATAGATGGATTAATGGAGCAGGCAGTCTGTTTACTGGGAGAAGCCATAACGATTCTATAATTTATCTCCTTAGCCCTGTCCAAGGGGTTGGATAACACTTTGTAGAATGACTTTAAGGATGGAGTCACTCTAACCTTTGACAGCGGGGCTTTCTTTGCCCTCCCTCTCCCTTTTCCACCCTCTACAGGAGTATCCTCCGTGGTCACTTTTTTCTTCCCCTGCCTAGCAGAGACCTTAACCTTAGAGGCTAAAGGGGCGACACTAGTAGGGTAAACAGGATCCGTGTCTACATCCAGCTTTGCTGCCCTATTCCGCAAAGTATATCTACTAATTAAAGTTGTAGTGGTAGTTATATTTGTGGAGCCCTGCTGAGGAATAGCACTACATAGGGCATTCCGGGGAGGGCCACATCTCCTGCTATCCGTGCACCCTCGGAGCCCTGTACTTGAGGGGATGGTTTCAACCAGTTCCTCTAGAGCAGCCCGGACTGCGCACGATCTATCCCCAATCTTTGGAGCGGTCGAAAATATACTTTCCTTCAAGGGGCCAAATCTCAGAGCTTCAATCCCAGGGAATAAAAAAACCTCACCTCGATCCTCCCATTTCCCCCAGTTCACCTGCCCTCTCTTGCTCCAGGTCCTGCTCCTCCACTCGCCGTATCCGTAACCAAAATAGCAGGAACTGGAGACCAGAGGTGCGCCGTCTCCACTCACGTATCGCGCCAACAAATCGGAGCAGTGAAACCTCGGGAGGCTCCACACCTCCCGGGACATCAAGCACCATCCGGGGTAAGGAGAATCGGTGAATTTTTTAATTTTTAATTAGGGAGATCTTTCGGTTGAAACTGCTATGAGCGGAGAGAACAAGTCTCGCCGGGTTTCATGAGGAGTCTAGCAGCGTGTGTCAGGGGAGCTCAGCCGCGGCCGTTAGCTTCCAGCCGCCATGTTTCCCCTGGGCCTGGTCTACTTTTAACAATGCTGTTTCCACCTCCTGCCAGGAAGCTGCACCTGAGAGGACAGACTGGTTTTGGTTGGGCAATGAGATTCTCTGCTACAGAGAACAAAGGATTTTGTATTATAAAAGAGGGGCCCAGACCCCAGACTTTTAGATCACTTCTGGGAATCAACAGGTACCTTTGCCAAGGAGAAGAGCTGGAAAAACGAGTGCGCCTGCAGCACTGATTGTGAGTACCCACATTAAGAGCCTGTAAATGTAACTCAGACCTGCCACTGCAGTGTCTGTGCGCAGTTTGGTACTGTCATGTCAACCTGGCAAGTGCACCCACTTGCCAGGCCCTAACCTTCCATTTTACTACATGTTATTCACCCCTAATATAGGCCCAATGTGCCCCTGTCGGCAGGGTGCAGTGTTTGTGAAAAGTAGGACACGCCCTGATGTGTGTGCTATGTCCTGATAGAGAAATACTTCCAATTTTGTTTATCACTATTGTAAAGCTATCTGTCCCATAGGATAGAAAAGGGAGTTTACTCATAACCTCTTATGAGTTTTACTCCAATTGGGGACAAGTTTGTAAAATACAGTTTAATAGGCCTGAACTCAGAATGTTAAGATGCATCTTTTAGTGAGGGTGATTTTTACATTCTGGGTTTGAAAATACCACTTTTAGAAAGTAGGTATTTTCTTGCCTAACCATTCAGTGTGCCTCTGCTATGTTGTCTGGCTTTGGTGTGACAGGAGCTGAGGATCTGGGGATGTGCATTCTGTTCAGACAGCCACTTGGGGGGGGGGGTGTTTAGGTGTGTCCTGCCTTTCCAGGATGGGTCAAGGCTGGGATGAATAGACCTGGCCTGCATTCAGAGTTGGGGGAGAAGATGTATTTCACACCTGAATGGGCCTGGTCTGCTTTTAACAATGCTGTTTCCACCTCCTGCCAGGAGGCTGCACCTGAGAGGACAGACTGGTTTTGGCTGGGAAATGAGCTTCTCTGCCACAGAGAACAAAGGATGTTGTATTATAAAAGAGGGGCCTGAATGTAATGAACTGATGCATCACCTTCCCTTCGACCCTTTTTGCTTGCCTTTTTTAACGCATCCAAGGTACTTTGTGTAAAAGTGTTGGATCCCACATTTTCTTGGAACAAAATTTTTTCTACATTTCAGGAATCATATTTATAGTACTGTATTGTGGATTTTTGTCATTTTGATCTTGTTTTGGTTTAGATAAAGATTACTTAGTTTTCTAAACTGGTGTGGTGTCCATTTGTAGTGTTTTTACTGTATTACTGTATGTGTTCACAAATGCTTTACACACTGCCTCTGAAATAAGCTTGTCTGCTCGTGCCAAGCTACCAATGGGGGGAGCAGGGGTTATTTTAAGAAGTGTATCCCCCTTACCCTGACTAGGAAGAAGGGTCCCTACTTGGACAATGGTGCAAAACATTGCCAACTACAGACTGCCAATTCTAACAGCTACCATTAGCTGAGATAATTGGTCTACCCGGAGGCTCCCCTCTGTCTTTGTGCATCTTGGGCAGCATATAAAAACAAGATGCAACCGTTTTTTTGACATATACAAATTAGTATTCATCTATGCTCAAAAGCTCCCTCTCCTTCCACACCCTTAGCAGCATGTGGTATGTGTCAATAGCTAAGCAGTAGAAGTTGCACATGCTCTTCTCAAAGTTATTGGTATTTTGTAGCTGCCTATATGTATTCTTCGGATATGTGGTGATATCCCATAAAACCACATTTCCCCCTTTGTCAGAGGGTTTAATGATAATACTGCAGTCTCTGGAGAGAGTTTCCAAGGTGAATTTATGTCCCCTTGTCAAATTAGACGCAAGGTAATTTCTAAACTTCTTCCAGAGTCCCATAAGATCACAGGTGACCACCTCATGGAATGTGTCTATAGAGTTGTTGTGTTTTAGGATTGCATGTTGATCTGGGTTTAAAACGATTCTGACTGATTCTATCCACATATGTTCTATCTACATACATGTATATATATGCACATATGTATATACACAGATATATACATACATGTATCTATACACTACACACATACATGTATATTTAATTTTTTGTATTTATTTATTTCAGTTTACATAGATGTGGAGTTAAGAGCAAATAAGGGAAGGCCCCACCCTGTCCCTTTGTAGCAAGAGACGTTTGAGTGAATAGAAAAGTTCCAATGATTGGATTTGGTCTGCATTGGGCAGCACAATGTATGACCATCTGTGGGTGAATCCACAACCACTGACACGCCAGTAATTCAAAGCACCATGGTAGCCAAGGAGGGCGGGGGGTGAGGATGTGGTTTAACGGCTGAGAGTGCCAACTATGGAGCAGGGGAACCAAGTTCTAGTCTCGGCATCTGCTCAACACCCTGTGATTCTGATAAAAACATTAATCTCTCCGCGCCTACAAAAAATGAATGTGGCCTTGTGTCATGTAACTGGTGCTCGTGTAAAACGCTCTATATATAAAAACTACAAAAAAAACTCAAAATAAAGTGCCGGTGGTAGTAATATATCGGACGGTGAACAAACAATTATAGTGGCGGACAGTAAAATGTCCTGTTAGCAAATGAGAATTGTATAAGAACGAGGACACAAAGCGCGTCCTATTTCAATATCTGCCGCTCCTGAAGTGTGTGGGCGCACAAAGAAAAATACAGCCTCCGATTGGCAAAAATGATGTAACTACACACCTGGGGCTAGTGGCCGACAAAGTACGCCTGTCTGTTTTCTTGGTCTCCAGCAAACTGAATGCCCATGTTTCGCTCATTAGAAGTCACAGCAGGGAATACAAGCAGGTCTTTGTCAGCCATGAGAGGCAGATAGTCGTTGGAGCTGCTTCCGAACAAAAAAATAACAATCTACTGAAATAATTATCTCATTTCTCTGCTTGGTTTGGAATTGCACAGCTGTCCCGTTTGGAGAACACGGCACCAGCTGCAGTTAATAGTGCCTTTAAGCTGGAAGGGTCTGGGTTTGATGGGCTGGTGATTGTGGTGTGTGGCTGTTTGTTTTTGTTTGCTGTCTGTTAGCTTGCGTGAACCAGAGACAGAGTAAAGAGAGTCTGGCGACGACTGGGTGGACGAGACTTGTCCCCTTTTACCTTTAAAGGACAGTCTAACAGGTTAATCTATAAACTGTAGAAACCTGAGTGCAAACTGAATAACAACCTGCTATACAGTGCTTTATGGAACAGTTTGGCTGTTTCCAGTTGCAGTGCATCACGTGTATTATTATTACCCAAATTAATCGTGATTAATGTTTCGACCTCGGTAGGCTGGAAGACCTCGCGTGCCTCTTAGGGATTCACTCTGCTCTGCAGATCACCGTATATTTTAGGGGGAAACGTTTAATTCACTGAGTCAAGGTTTCAGCTGGATGGCACAGCGCTGATTTCAGCCACGGGTAGACCAGAATATCATCTTTCAGATATTGACAAAAGGGGCACCATGGGGAGAAACAGCTGTCTTCGTGGGCTATATAAACGGGTATTGCAGTGTATCGTTATTGGAGTCATATAGCGCTTAATGGTCCCGCCGAGGAGTTGGGGGACTCTAGTTTTGAGATATGTATAAAACTGCAGACACCTCGCTTGAAGGATCAGCTCTCTGCTCTGCGCCTCGTGCGTGTCCCTGCTGGACCCGAGTGCCTGGAAACACAGAGAACCGGGGTGCACTCACTCTGATCTGTGTGAAGCACCTTCTCGCCTGATGCCCGGGCTAACACTACAAGCCTCGCCCTCCTTGATTACTCGCCAGCGCCACCGCAAGCTCCGGAGCAGTGTCAAGGCACTGCGGCGGCATGCCTGTCAAATGTGCAGGCTTCCCGACCCCCTCCTTTTTAATTATTTCCACGCTTCCCGCTCGACGCGCTTTCATCACTCTCCTTGGACTCAAAGCACGGCGGGGCCGGCGGGCGGCAAGACTGAAAGTTTGCGAGTGGCATCTGTCGGAGAGGCAGGCGCCACGAATGAGCAGTGCGCAGACTGGCAAGGGCGGAGAGTCAGCTTTGACACTGTTACTTTCATCGCAACTCCAGGGTTCGGTGAGTAACAAAGCCATTTCAAAATATACAAAAAAAAGTCACGTGGGAAAGGCCTGCTTTGTCGTTGGCGAGCACTGACATGGTGTGCACCCAGAAGCCCTAACAATGCATACTTCACCTTTCATAATCTTTGGTCTTTGCGACAAATCCAAACGGACCTTTCTCCGGCATAGCGCACCTTAATCCAATGTGCAAATAATGTCGGCCATTCACCCCCACCCGCGTGCATCACTCTTCTTTCAGTATCATCGAATCGAAGTGGCGTAATAGTGCCTTGTTGCCAATAAACGTGCGCACTGGCTATCCTTAATGCACAGCCTTGTGCCTCCTGTTCACCCAAACCGTTTTACCCTCTATAAATGCACACCACGCTACTGCTTGAGCAAGTTCCCAGCTGTACTTCTTGCGTTCAGCGTAACATTATTAATGCTACACTTTCATATGAGGCCATAAAACGGATAGGTCTGACAGGCAGTGCAAACACTCTTGTTAGTATCCGAATCCCAAAGCCATTCCCAGTCTTTCTTCTCTTTCTTTCTCAACATAGGAATTAATCATCCCAATACCCTGGTACTCCTGACTTTGTTGTACCTTGGCTGGGCTGAGTCTTTTCTGGGTGCCACTTGCCCACCTCCTCGTTCAGGCTATTTTAGACACATTCAATTGAAAGCCGAGGGCACACTGGCTAGCTTCCAGTACAGGGCAGTTGCACCAGTCAGAAAAGGCTAGCCAAGACTACCAAAGTAAATGCCACCCTCTGATTTGCCTAGGAAAGATGTCTAGAATGTGCAATGACTCCCTGTAGAATTCATCGTCACACCCTTCTCTTGCTGACCAGCGTAATTATACTTTACTTCCTCCCTGGCCACTCAGCTGAAACGTTTGTCAGCTGACCAGCAAGCAGTGAGACATAGACTCTACCTAGTGACTTCATTCCCTGACCTCTGTAGATATGCTTCTGTGAAAATGCCAATTGTTTCCCATTTGCACAATATACAAATACTAAATGGAAGCGAAAACAGCAACACAGGTTGGTAAATGGCAGTACAGTACTCTAGGTTCATGGCAGCCTCAGTACTTCTTTCATTGGACGCATGTGTGCGTGCTTCTGTACTGGTCAAATTGCCATGCACTTGCCATGGCTTGCTTTACGTTCTGTCATGGATTTGACTGATGTGTGGTGCTTTTCACCCCTACCATCATCTCAAGGTCAAACATAGGGCCATATTAACAAGGAACAGCGATAACTTTATCACTGCTTTATCGGCAGGAAACTGCCGCTAAAGTGGCAATAATGGGCTTGATAATATGCCCTTGTGAATTCCCATAGAAGCCCAGGTTCTGGTCCCGCTAAAGCGGCGATAATGTTTTCGCCGTTCCTTGATAATATGGCCCATAGTTGGCACCGGAACCAGTATTTTGAAGCGTGTCTGACGTCACATGTCACGCCATAGCTGCGCCAGTAAAGGGAAACAGTGTACTTTAGCGGATACCATCACAGCGATGCTAAGCTTAGCTTGCGTTAGAACCGTCTCCAGATGACATCCAGCAGCGGGTGCTCCAGAGCTTCCGATGGGGACATTTCAAAGTAAGGATCAGAGGAATGTATCTCTGAGGCGCGCAACAGGGCTCCATGGAACATGGCCTTGAAGAGGCATAAGGTATGCTGCCACAGATCACAGGTGAAGTCTGAGGGATGCTGGGAATCTGCTTGACATTCAGGTGGACTTTTCTTCCGCGTGTCCTATGATCCGTATGCCTCTACTTTCTTTAACCCCTCCCCACACACCACTCCTCCCTAGAGGCAGACTTCCCACAAGTTGGTGCTTCCAGGGCAGTTCACCTATACATCCCTAAGAGAGAATGAAAACTATTATTCCAAGGAGTAGTCTGCTTTTCCCCGCCTTTCCATGTGAAGACCACAGTGTTGTGAAGATAACAAGTGCTGTGCAAATAGCTGCAGTAATCTTCACAGCAATGAAAGCGGTAAGCTTCCGGGGCGTTATCAGCAGGTGAATGCTGCGAGAGAGTCCCAGGCAGCAGTAAACATTCCTCCCCCAGATGCTGCAGACAGCAGCGTATTATCTCTCCATGTACAGTTGCTTTTGAGCACCTGTGTCTTATCTCCTGCTGTGCCTTTTCTGCTAATCACTTATTTTCCATAAATAAATTGATTTTTGTTCCTACTGCTCTCATTTTTTTTCTCACTCGCATACTCTCCGTTCTGGTCCTCCATCTCTCGAATGCTTGCACGGCTTTCTTCTGCTTATCTATTGGGTTTTCATTCTTTCCACTCTCCTATTTTCTTCACCTACTTTTTCCAAGTACTCCACATCCCAAAACTGCATTGACGTTCAGGGCCTATGCATGGAGGTGGGAAGTTTCTATCTTTTATGCGCCCTATGCCCTGACCACTTACAAACCTTCAGAAATAAGCAGTAAACGAACTCCTGAAACGTTTTCTCGTAATTTGGAGATTGTGGGAATCTTCATTAATGCTCTCAGGATTAGGTATTTAACCCATAAAATAACTGGAACTTTCAATGTGAATTGTTTTAATGGGGCCTCACCCACCATGAAAAAATGAATTGAAAAGGAAAACAAAGCCAAAACTCGATTTCTGATTCTTTATGCATCCACAGTATTTTTTTTATTTTATATTGGATAGGATTAACTTGTAAATCTGCATTCAGGAAACTCTGAATCTCACATCATTTCGACTTTGTCCATCCGATTTAGTGAACTGAATAGAAAAAGACAAATAATTGGCGAACTGGTATCGCCCACCCAGAGTCATGTATTAGCAAATTGCTGCGCCTAGGGGTGGAAATATTGGCAAAGAGGCCTAGGCCTATGGGACTCCATTATCATGTCTAACCTTAGTGGGGCAGCAGCCTCTAGGGAAGATTTGTCTGCTTTACAGGAACCCGCTTCCAATGCTGGTAATACACCAGGCTGTTGTCGCCCCCACACATAATAAATGTGTGCAATTCTCCCTATGCAGCCTAGATCCATAGATCCTGGCCTGTCATCGGTCAGACTAGACAGAAGCTTGAAGGAGCTCCTCGAGGGATCTCTGCCAAATTAAGTGAATATTAGCCTATCCTTGCTCTTCTTCCTGAAAGAACACCAGTCAGTGACCAAAAATCTGTCAGGGATCTCTACGAGGTCCTGAAATGCAAGATACTGAGGTTAGAATTAGGCCTGGGCTAAATTTCCGTTCCGCTCACGGAAATTGCGATAATTTGATATTTTCGCGTTCCGCGGAGAGCGCGAAAATGTCAAAATTTCCGCATTCCGCACCTTAGCGATAATTTGGTTCTTGCTCGCGCTGTAAAATAATACATTCGCCGACAAGTTTTCCCGATCCGGTCGCGTTCTCCACGAGATGTTGGATTGTTGGTAGCCATTTGCGCTGTCTTGCGACAGTTCGCGCCCGCAGTAACGTCATGCGTCGCGCTATCACGTCTTTCTTCTCGCGATCATGCACCGCGAGAAGAGTGAAAACAAGATGGCCGCGCCTGCAAGCAACCGCATGGGTAAGTTGGCGAGCCGCGAACACGCAGAAAATACCGCGAACGGGTGGGAAAAAAACTTCCGCATCTTCGCGATATTTCCGCGTGTTTGCAGAGATTTTAAACATTTTCGCGATAATTTGCAAAAGTCGCTTTCGCAAATTCCGCCCACCCCTAGTTAGAATAGTGACCAAGGAAGCTGGGACTTTCATCACTGTTTCCAGTGCCGCCTAATCGATTTGCCTCTTGGCTCCATCCCCAGTCTATTTGTTTACATCTGTTGATAAGTGCCGTTATGGGTTCAAGCAGCATATGCACTCTTTAGATGTTTGCACAGTAATTAGCACTAGCTTGTGATTGCCAATGTTGCTACCGATGGTAACTAACATGGGCAAAACAGTTACAACATTTTGTTCTCATGCTGTTTGTTGTCCATTACAAGTGAGATCATAAACAGAGGTTTGAATGGCGCCAATTTCTGTGACCTAATGATATTTGCATCCGATTGTTTTTTCACCTGCTATTACCTCATGAGATTTAATAACACAATAGTGTCAGACCAATGGCTTCAGGTTTAGTCACTTCCTCGATTAACTATACTTTGCCAGGTGATTTATTGGGTAGGAAGCACATTTTTGCGCACATTTTGAGGACAGAGGGATCTGACCAGCCTTTCTGGACTGATGTACTACTTGAGAGACTTCCCATTCCTGGGACCTGCAGAGTTCAATCAATAGCAGCATTGTGTTGTGGCATTCAACAGGCAATCAACAGAGGGAAAAAAGCAATACACATGCTGCCCTATGGTCTATCTGGTAATGCACTGTATTTTACCATGAATAAGTCCCTGATTTTAAGGACTTGCCGGCATCTTTCTAAGGACCAGTGTTCAACTACATTTGCTTGGAGTTAATGCCGGCAACCTCAGTTTTTTTACAAGGTGACTTTCCTTGAATGGAACGGACCAATGGAATTTGAACCATGGACATGAGAGATACTTACTCCATGATTTTACCGGAGTAGTGATATGGTCTGGGAGAAGAACAACCTGTCCTTTAGCCAAGGTGTTGAGGACTACTTGAGTCAAGCTTTCAAAGGCTTGCTGTATCATTTAGCAAAGGCAGATAAATAAGTCGTACACATCATAAGCACCAGGAGAGAAGGGGGAAAAAAGAAGAAGGGAGACCACAACGGGAGAACTGGGGTAAAGTTTTATTATTGTAGGTAGTTATAACAGCACTACTGTACAAAAAAGTGTATGGTGACCATAACACACAAGTAAGCACTGGGCGTGCTAGTGACAAGTGACGGCGCAGTGACACAAGGTGAGAAAACAGCGTGAACGGCGATAAAGTAAAATAAACAGTGGTAAAAAAAAAACAATTATATACAATGGGGGTTTTTTTGAATTAGGGGAAGTCAATTGACCACTACAGCGCCAAAGTTCTATGCTGGGTAGTCAACGGCGTTGATGATGATTTCTGGTCATCATCAGGACATATGGTCACCTATTTCCAAAAATAGTGCTGGGGGCCGCAAGAAACAAATCAATTAAGGCGGTCAGGGATCAAAAGAAGGAAAAGAGGCAATGTTAATCTCCAGAGGATTCTCCAGTGTGTTGCACAAGTCAAGAGTCAAGCAAGGAGTGCCAGTGCGGGAATCAATCATGGAACAGCTGCAAGTCTGGCGATTGGAGCACGAGGGCAGGAAGAAATTGTTCAGGAGGAGGACCCAGGCGGTATCTGAGTAGCAGAGTCTGATCTGGCCAAAATCTGGTAGAGGTCGCGAAGGGAACCGGAACCAACCAGTGTAGTGGGACGCGGCATGTGTCTGGGCTCTGTAACGAGCACCCTGAAGAATCAGCTGGAGATCCTATCCGTAATGGCCGGAGGACGAGTGAAGCGTTAAAGGCTTGCCGGCACCACTCTGATTCAAGCAGTGCCACCCCTACAGGTGAGTCTAAAGGTGCATGGTAAAAGACAATAGATTCCTGGAACTGATACCTACGTGGGTGAAACCAGGGCCTACTGAATAGGAGAAGAAGCCCTTTTCAACTTGATGGCCTGATATACCATTCTCACTCGCAAACCTGGGTGTGCAATTTCAACACTGACTGGTCTGTGAATGGAAATGCAATTTGTGATGCAGCCCACCTACTAATAAGTTGCAATGCAAATTGTACATTTGCAGTTGGTCGCAAAATGACTTACCTAATGAATGATAATAAGGAGGGTTGAAATTTACGGCCCATGTGGTTGGCTGCATATGCAGATATGGCCTCCTGCAAGGCCCACAGATTACCATACCTAGATTTGCATTGCTAAGAATGCCCCTTAAACAGACAGGTGCAGCATTAAACAATAGCTTCAGTTTGGGAAGACGTTTAACCAGTGACTGGTCAGCCTTATCCCATCAAAGCCATTCTCAAAGGGGAAGCTCTCCCACGGGGACTAGGTTCCCCTTTGCGAATCAGTTTGGGGGTCAGTAACTGACTTCAGTTTTTGACCTCAATTGCGGTCACACCTGCTATGCATTCCACTGCATCCTAAATAGAAGGGAGATTCTCCTTTCCCCCCCCCTCCTTTTTGAGATTCATAATGGATCACAAAAGTATTTTTTCCACTTTTTAAACGTATATGCATTGTAAAAATGTTTTTTGTGGTTGCAAACCCAGCTGTTTTTGCAAATCATAGGCTTTGCGACCACATAAGACGCTTGTACTTGCTGTTCTTCATGTCTTTTTGGATGGACAGGGATTTGTGCAGTACAACTAGTCATAAGGTTAAGCAAGTCATTTTATTTCCCCCGTGACTCTATTTCACACTGTCACTTACTGTCATTTTATTCTTTCTGTCAAAATGTATGCATTATTAGCTATTTTCCCATGTAATTCTTTATCCCCATAACTTTCTCTCTCATTTACTCTCTTCCTTTCAGTAGTCCCCGACCACTTTCTATTCCGCAGTTACATTCTGTGGCTTTTAGTACTTTCCTGGCAATCTTTTTTCCTCTTTCTGACTCTTTTTGTCACTTTTTCTACTTTTATGTTACTCTCACTTACTCTACCTTTGTTTATCATTGCCTCACTTGCCTGCTACATTTTTTTCTTCACCACCGTTTGCAGATCACTATCATATCTTATTTATCCCGAATTCCCTGTTACACAAACATTTCTCATGTCTGCTCCTTCTTTGAGTCCCTCCTCAATTCTGTTTGATGGTTTAGAGCACGTGTACCTGGTCGAATGGGATAACCCCATTTAAAAGACAATGCTTCTTTTATGTTTTCTTTTCTCTAATCAAATACGAATCTGTTTGTGAACAAGTAGGAAAAATAAATATGAAATCCACTAGTAATAATGACAAACTATAGTGTGGCCCCCTCTCTAAACGCATCTCCTTTCAGTTAGTAAAGTATTTCAGCTAGTTAATACTCACGGGTGATATCTGATGTAGCCTACATGTTACTCTTTTAAGTACCCTTTAAATGGATAATGCAGCACACGTAAAATGCCAATGTGGCAATTTAATCGCAACATCCAACCACTCGTTTGTTTTTTTGGGAAACCAAACGGAATTAGACTGCTTGAAAGCTGAAATAAGTTTGAAGAAAATGTTTTCAGTTTATGATTTTACTAGCAGTTGTTTTTCTTTGGCGGATAGAGAAGTTGAATATTTTATCTGTAGGAAATGCAGATGTAAAGGGGCTATTCAACGAGTCCTCCGATGCAGCACCCCGGACAAAGCCTTATGATATGCATGCTGAATCCCAAGCAGACCCCTGGGCCCCCTGCAGTCTCAGACAGCCTCCTCATCAGGTGCTGGGTGAACCTCGAAATCCCCAGCACCAACACTGCAGACTGCCACAACTGCGGGAGCATGTATCTTGATTCTTGGAGGTGGGGCCCCACAGGATCCGGGGCCCATTTGAAAAAAAGGGATACAGTGACCTGCATCCAACACGGTGTGGAACTCTACCTTTAGGAAATCTTAGTAAGAGACGGGGTTGGTTCGAGTCTGGCATCATGGCAATCCAGATCAGGAAAAAGAAGCCACGCACTGTCTCTTCTTGCACATCTGTCATCGGCATTGCACCGATCACCTGCAGATGGGTACTGGGGGTCTGTGATCACACCCCTGCACTTTGAGTTTTCACCTCTCTTGAGGACGTGGGTACATATGCCCTCTAAGGTTGTATAGGTTATGTTCAGAGACTGGCCTTGGGGTGTCCACGAACTTTGAACCCACGAATCATCTAGGCATTCGTAATTGACACTGTGTATTATAATTGCACGACACGAATTCGTTTTCATTCAGAATCAGCAAAGTGATTATTAAGTCACGTAGAATGAATTATCTAAGAATCACATTTGAATCTTATGAATATGAATCATGGCGATGTTCTATTTGTATATACATGGAAGTGCGAATCGTACAAGAGTAGTCCTTTAGAGCTTACAAATTATTTATGAACCATAGATGTGCGACGTCTATGATGACTGCTCCCCAAATCACCATGTTTACACACCTCAAATCAAAAATTATTTTGGGCTCTGACTCATATTGTGAATCGACAGAAACACCGGGAACCATTAAGTGCACACGTTTTGATTGGAGAATGCAATCATGAGTACTGCAGGGGACAATCTAGAGACCAGGAGGTTATGCTGAAGAATATTGCTCGACCGTGAATCAATACTGAAACACACGAATATCGAATTGTAGGCAATGAACAATCAAGAAGTTGTTACTCACATATCCTGCACCAGGATTCAATAACCAACACATTAATTTGAGATGGGCCCAGTGATAAACCATAAAACAATGAGCCATTTATAAATCAGTATGCATACAACGCAGAAAAAAATATCTAGAAGTCGGTATTGATATGCCCACATTATGAATTATGGGTCACAAAATAGCCCAGTACTTGAAATATAAATGGTAGCCCACAACTCATTTGTGACTCGATTTTCAAATACCTGGAATCATGAATTATACAACACAACTCATCTGCAACTATATGTTCACACATTAAACACAGTGAACTATCCACCACAACCCATCTGTGACTCTGTGTTCATACTCAGAACATAATGAACCATACCCCACAACCCATCTGTGGCTCTGTGTTCATACTCAGAACATAATGAACCTTACCCCACAACCCATCTGTGGCTCTGTGTTCATACTCCGAACATAATAAACCACACCCCACAACCCATCTGTGACACTGTGTTCATACTCAGAACATAATGAACCATACCCCACAACCCATCTGTGACACTGTGTTCATACTCAGAACATAATGAACCATACCCCACAACCCATCTGTGACGATGTGTTCATACTCAGGACATAATGAACCATACCTCACAACCCATCTGTGACACTGTGTTCATACTCAGGACATAATGAACCATACCCCACAACTCATCTGTGACACTGTGTTCATACTCAGAACATAATGAACCACACCCCACAACCCATCTGTGACACTGTGTTCATACTCAGAACATAATGAACCAAACCCCACAACCCATCTGTGACACTGTGTTCATACTCAGAACATAATGAACTATACCCCACAACCCATCTGTGACACTGTGTTCATTCTCAGAACATAATGAACCATACCCCACAACCCATCTGTGACTCTGTGTTCATACTCAGAACATAATGAACCATACCCCACAACCCATCTGTGACGATGTGTTCATACTCAGGACATAATGAACCATACCCCACAGCCCATCTGTGACGATGTGTTCATACTCAGAACATAATGAACCATACCCCACAACCCATCTGTGACACTGTGCTCATACTCAGGACATAATGAACCATACCCCACAACCCATCTGTGACTTTGTGTTCATACTCAGAACATAATGAAACATACCTCACAGCCCATCTGTGACGATGTGTTCATACTCAGAACATAATGAACCACACCCCACAACCCATCTGTGACACTGTGTTCATACTCAGAACATAATGAACCAAACCCCACAACCCATCTGTGACACTGTGTTCATACTCAGAACATAATGAACTATACCCCACAACCCATCTGTGACACTGTGTTCATACTCAGAACATAATGAACCATACCCCACAACCCATCTGTGACTCTGTGTTCATACTCAGAACATAATGAACCATACCCCACAACCCATCTGTGACGATGTGTTCATACTCAGGACATAATGAACCATACCCCACAGCCCATCTGTGACGATGTGTTCATACTCAGAACATAATGAACCATACCCCACAACCCATCTGTAACTCTCTGTTCATACTCCCAACACAATAAATCATACATCTCAACTCATCAGTGATGGTGTGTTCATACTCAGAACATAATGAACCACACACCAGAACCAATCTGTGGCTCTGTCAATTCTCTGAACATAATGAACCATACCCCACAACCCATCTGTGACACTGTGTTCATAATCAGAACATAATGAACCAAACCCCACAGCCCATCTGTGACACTGTGTTCATACTCAGAACATAATGAACCATACCCCACAACCCATCTGTGACACTGTGTTCATACTCAGGACATAATGAACCATACCCCACAACCCATCTGGGACACTGTGTTCATACTCAGAACATAGTGAACCACACCCCACAACCCATCTGTGACACTGTGTTCATACTCAGAACATAATGAACCACACCCCACAACCCATCTGTGACACTGTGTTCATACTCAGAACATAATGAACCATACCCCACAACCCATCTGTGACACTGTGTTCATACTCAGAACATAATGAACCACACCCCACAACCCATCTGTGACACTGTGTTCATACTCAGAACATAATGAACCAAACCCCACAACCCATCTGTGACACTGTGTTCATACTCAGAACATAATGAACCATACCCCACAACCCATCTGTGACACTGTGTTCATACTCAGAACATAATGAACCACACCCCACACCCCATCTGTGACACTGTGTTCATACTCAGAACATAACGAACCACACCCCACAACCCATCTGTGACACTGTGTTCATACTCAGAACATAATGAACCACACCCCACAACCAATCTGTGTCACTGTTAATTCTCTGAATATAATTAACCATACCCCATAACCCATCTGTGGCTCTGTGTTCATACTCAGAACATAATGAACCATACCCCACAACCCATCTGTGGCTCTGTGTTCATACTCAGAACATAATGAACCTTACCCCACAACCCATCTGTGGCTCTGTGTTCATACTCCGAACATAATAAACCATACCCCACAACCCATCTGTGACACTGTGTTCATACTCAGAACATAATGAACCATACCCCACAACCCATCTGTGACACTGTGTTCATACTCAGAACATAATGAACTATACCCCACAACCCATCTGTGACACTGTGTTCATACTCAGAACATAATGAACCATACCCCACAACCCATCTGTGACTCTGTGTTCATACTCAGAACATAATGAACCATACCCCACAACCCATCTGTGACGATGTGTTCATACTCAGGACATAATGAACCATACCCCACAGCCCATCTGTGACGATGTGTTCATACTCAGAACATAATGAACCATACCCCACAACCCATCTGTGACACTGTGCTCATACTCAGGACATAATGAACCATACCCCACAACCCATCTGTGACTTTGTGTTCATACTCAGAACATAATGAAACATACCTCACAGCCCATCTGTGACGATGTGTTCATACTCAGAACATAATGAACCATACCCCACAACCCATCTGTGACTTTGTGTTCATACTCAGAACATAATGAAACATACCTCACAGCCCATCTGTGACGATGTGTTCATACTCAGAACATAATGAACCATACCCCACAACCCATCTGTGACACTGTGTTCATACTCAGAACATGATGAACCATACCCCAAAACCCATCTGTAACTCTCTGTTCATACTCCCAACACAATAAATCATACATCTCAACTCATCTGTGATGGTGTGTTCATACTCAGAACATAATGAACCACACACCAGAACCAATCTGTGGCTCTGTCAATTCTCTGAACATAATGAACCATACCGCATAACCCATCTGTGACACTGTGTTCATACTCAGAACATAATGAACCATACCCCACAACCCATCTGTGACACTGTGTTCATAATCAGAACATAATGAACCAAACCCCACAGCCCATCTGTGACACTGTGTTCATACTCAGAACATAATGAACCATACCCCACAACCCATCTGTGACACTGTGTTCATACTCAGGACATAATGAACCATACCCCACAACCCATCTGGGACACTGTGTTCATACTCAGAACATAATGAACCACACCCCACAACCCATCTGTGACACTGTGTTCATACTCAGAACATAATGAACCACACCCCACAACCCATCTGTGACACTGTGTTCATACTCAGAACATAATGAACCATACCCCACAACCCATCTGTGACACTGTGTTCATACTCAGAACATAATGAACCACACCCCACAACCCATCTGTGACACTGTGTTCATACTCAGAACATAATGAACCAAACCCCACAACCCATCTGTGACACTGTGTTCATACTCAGAACATAATGAACCATACCCCACAACCCATCTGTGACACTGTGTTCATACTCAGAACATAATGAACCACACCCCACACCCCATCTGTGACACTGTGTTCATACTCAGAACATAACGAACCACACCCCACAACCCATCTGTGACACTGTGTTCATACTCAGAACATAATGAACCACACCCCACAACCAATCTGTGTCACTGTTAATTCTCTGAATATAATTAACCATACCCCATAACCCATCTGTGGCTCTGTGTTCATACTCAGAACATAATGAACCATACCCCACAACCCATCTGTGGCTCTGTGTTCATACTCAGAACATAATGAACCTTACCCCACAACCCATCTGTGGCTCTGTGTTCATACTCCGAACATAATAAACCATACCCCACAACCCATCTGTGACACTGTGTTCATACTCAGAACATAATGAACCATACCCCACAACCCATCTGTGACACTGTGTTCATACTCAGAACATAATGAACTATACCCCACAACCCATCTGTGACACTGTGTTCATACTCAGAACATAATGAACCATACCCCACAACCCATCTGTGACTCTGTGTTCATACTCAGAACATAATGAACCATACCCCACAACCCATCTGTGACGATGTGTTCATACTCAGGACATAATGAACCATACCCCACAGCCCATCTGTGACGATGTGTTCATACTCAGAACATAATGAACCATACCCCACAACCCCTCTGTGACACTGTGCTCATACTCAGGACATAATGAACCATACCCCACAACCCATCTGTGACTTTGTGTTCATACTCAGAACATAATGAAACATACCTCACAGCCCATCTGTGACGATGTGTTCATACTCAGAACATAATGAACCATACCCCACAACCCATCTGTGACTTTGTGTTCATACTCAGAACATAATGAAACATACCTCACAGCCCATCTGTGACGATGTGTTCATACTCAGAACATAATGAACCATACCCCACAACCCATCTGTGACACTGTGTTCATACTCAGAACATGATGAACCATACCCCAAAACCCATCTGTAACTCTCTGTTCATACTCCCAACACAATAAATCATACATCTCAACTCATCTGTGATGGTGTGTTCATACTCAGAACATAATGAACCACACACCAGAACCAATCTGTGGCTCTGTCAATTCTCTGAACATAATGAACCATACCGCATAACCCATCTGTGACACTGTGTTCATACTCAGAACATAATGAACCATACCCCACAACCCATCTGTGACACTGTGTTCATAATCAGAACATAATGAACCAAACCCCACAACCCATCTGTGACACTGTGTTCATACTCAGAACATAATGAACCATACCCCACAACCCATCTGTGACACTGTGTTCATACTCAGAACATAATGAACCACACCCCACAACCCATCTGGGACACTGTGTTCATACTCAGAACATAATGAACCACACCCCACAACCCATCTGTGACACTGTGTTCATACTCAGAACATAATGAACCACACCCCACAACCCATCTGTGACACTGTGTTCATACTCAGAACATAATGAACCACACCCCACAACCCATCTGTGACACTGTTTTCATACTCAGAACATAATGAACCACACCCCACAACCCATCTGTGACACTGTGTTCATACTCAGAACATAATGAACCAAACCCCACAACCCATCTGTGACACTGTGTTCATACTCAGAACATAATGAACTATACCCCACAACCCATCTGTGACACTGTGTTCATACTCAGAACATAATGAACCATACCCCACAACCCATCTGTGACTCTGTGTTCATACTCAGAACATAATGAACCATACCCCACAACCCATCTGTGACGATGTGTTCATACTCAGGACATAATGAGCCATACCCCACAGCCCATCTGTGACGATGTGTTCATACTCAGAACATAATGAACCATACCCCACAACCCATCTGTGACACTGTGCTCATACTCAGGACATAATGAACCATACCCCACAACCCATCTGTGACTTTGTGTTCATACTCAGAACATAATGAAACATACCTCACAGCCCATCTGTGACGATGTGTTCATACTCAGAACATAATGAACCATACCCCACAACCCATCTGTGACTTTGTGTTCATACTCAGAACATAATGAAACATACCTCACAGCCCATCTGTGACGATGTGTTCATACTCAGAACATAATGAACCATACCCCACAACCCATCTGTGACACTGTGTTCATAATCAGAACATGATGAACCATACCCCAAAACCCATCTGTAACTCTCTGTTCATACTCCCAACACAATAAATCATGCATCTCAACTCATCTGTGATGGTGTGTTCATACTCAGAACATAATGAACCACACACCAGAACCAATCTGTGGCTCTGTCAATTCTCTGAACATAATGAACCATACCCCATAACCCATCTGTGACACTGTGTTCATACTCAGAACATAATGAACCATACCCCACTACCCATCTGTGACACTGTGTTCATAATCAGAACATAATGAACCAAACCCCACAACCCATCTGTGACACTGTGTTCATACTCAGAACATAATGAACCATACCCCACAACCCATCTGTGACACTGTGTTCATACTCAGAACATAATGAACCACACCCTACAACCCATCTGGGACACTGTGTTCATACTCAGAACATAATGAACCATACCCCACAACCCATCTGTGACACTGTGTTCATACTCAGAACATAATGAACCACATCCCACAACCCATCTGTGACACTGTGTTCATACTCAGAACATAATGAACCACACCCCACAACCCATCTGTGACACTGTGTTCATACTCAGAACATAATGAACCAAACCCCACAACCCATCTGTGACACTGTGTTCATACTCAGAACATAATGAACCATACCCCACAACCCATCTGTGACACTGTGTTCATACTCAGAACATAATGAACCACACCCCACACCCCATCTGTGACACTGTGTTCATACTCAGAACATAACGAACCACACCCCACAACCCATCTGTGACACTGTGTTCATACTCAGAACATAATGAACCACACCCCACAACCAATCTGTGTCACTGTTAATTCTCTGAATATAATTAACCATACCCCATAACCCATCTGTGGCTCTGTGTTCATACTCAGAACATAATGAACCATACCCCACAACCCATCTGTGACGATGTGTTCATACTCAGGACATAATGAACCATACCCCACAGCCCATCTGTGACGATGTGTTCATACTCAGAACATAATGAACCATACCCCACAACCCCTCTGTGACACTGTGCTCATACTCAGGACATAATGAACCATACCCCACAACCCATCTGTGACTTTGTGTTCATACTCAGAACATAATGAAACATACCTCACAGCCCATCTGTGACGATGTGTTCATACTCAGAACATAATGAACCATACCCCACAACCCATCTGTGACTTTGTGTTCATACTCAGAACATAATGAAACATACCTCACAGCCCATCTGTGACGATGTGTTCATACTCAGAACATAATGAACCATACCCCACAACCCATCTGTGACACTGTGTTCATACTCAGAACATGATGAACCATACCCCAAAACCCATCTGTAACTCTCTGTTCATACTCCCAACACAATAAATCATACATCTCAACTCATCTGTGATGGTGTGTTCATACTCAGAACATAATGAACCACACACCAGAACCAATCTGTGGCTCTGTCAATTCTCTGAACATAATGAACCATACCGCATAACCCATCTGTGACACTGTGTTCATACTCAGAACATAATGAACCATACCCCACAACCCATCTGTGACACTGTGTTCATAATCAGAACATAATGAACCAAACCCCACAACCCATCTGTGACACTGTGTTCATACTCAGAACATAATGAACCATACCCCACAACCCATCTGTGACACTGTGTTCATACTCAGAACATAATGAACCACACCCCACAACCCATCTGGGACACTGTGTTCATACTCAGAACATAATGAACCACACCCCACAACCCATCTGTGACACTGTGTTCATACTCAGAACATAATGAACCACACCCCACAACCCATCTGTGACACTGTGTTCATACTCAGAACATAATGAACCACACCCCACAACCCATCTGTGACACTGTTTTCATACTCAGAACATAATGAACCACACCCCACAACCCATCTGTGACACTGTGTTCATACTCAGAACATAATGAACCAAACCCCACAACCCATCTGTGACACTGTGTTCATACTCAGAACATAATGAACTATACCCCACAACCCATCTGTGACACTGTGTTCATACTCAGAACATAATGAACCATACCCCACAACCCATCTGTGACTCTGTGTTCATACTCAGAACATAATGAACCATACCCCACAACCCATCTGTGACGATGTGTTCATACTCAGGACATAATGAGCCATACCCCACAGCCCATCTGTGACGATGTGTTCATACTCAGAACATAATGAACCATACCCCACAACCCATCTGTGACACTGTGCTCATACTCAGGACATAATGAACCATACCCCACAACCCATCTGTGACTTTGTGTTCATACTCAGAACATAATGAAACATACCTCACAGCCCATCTGTGACGATGTGTTCATACTCAGAACATAATGAACCATACCCCACAACCCATCTGTGACTTTGTGTTCATACTCAGAACATAATGAAACATACCTCACAGCCCATCTGTGACGATGTGTTCATACTCAGAACATAATGAACCATACCCCACAACCCATCTGTGACACTGTGTTCATAATCAGAACATGATGAACCATACCCCAAAACCCATCTGTAACTCTCTGTTCATACTCCCAACACAATAAATCATGCATCTCAACTCATCTGTGATGGTGTGTTCATACTCAGAACATAATGAACCACACACCAGAACCAATCTGTGGCTCTGTCAATTCTCTGAACATAATGAACCATACCCCATAACCCATCTGTGACACTGTGTTCATACTCAGAACATAATGAACCATACCCCACTACCCATCTGTGACACTGTGTTCATAATCAGAACATAATGAACCAAACCCCACAACCCATCTGTGACACTGTGTTCATACTCAGAACATAATGAACCATACCCCACAACCCATCTGTGACACTGTGTTCATACTCAGAACATAATGAACCACACCCTACAACCCATCTGGGACACTGTGTTCATACTCAGAACATAATGAACCATACCCCACAACCCATCTGTGACACTGTGTTCATACTCAGAACATAATGAACCACATCCCACAACCCATCTGTGACACTGTGTTCATACTCAGAACATAATGAACCATACCCCACAACCCATCTGTGACACTGTGTTCATACTCAGAACATAATGAACCACACCCCACAACCCATCTGTGACACTGTGTTCATACTCAGAACATAATGAACCAAACCCCACAACCCATCTGTGACACTGTGTTCATACTCAGAACATAATGAACCATACCCCACAACCCATCTGTGACACTGTGTTCATACTCAGAACATAACGAACCACACCCCACAACCCATCTGTGACACTGTGTTCATACTCAGAACATAATGAACCACACCCCACAACCAATCTGTGTCACTGTTAATTCTCTGAATATAATTAACCATACCCCATAACCCATCTGTGTCTCTGTGTTCATACTCAGAACATAATGAATCATATACAACTCATCTGCGAATTTGTATTCACACATTTAACACAACGAATCATCCACCACAGCCCATCTGTGACTCAGAGTTCACACTCAGAACATAATGAATCATACCCCACAAAGCATCTGTAACTCTCTGTTCATACTCCCAACACAATAAATCATACAGCCTAACTCATCTGTGACTCTGTGTTCACACACTGAACATAATGAACCACACAACACTACTCATCTGCATCTCCATTTACACAGCACAGCATTGTTTTCAAACGAAGATTCATAATTTGATAGTTCAAATTCACCTCTGAGTCTCACTCACCCGCTAAAGATCGGGCACAAAATAAACTGGAAAGATGAATTAACCATTCCTTTTGTTTTTCGTGCATTATTGTATCTGCAAAATATAAATTCACAATTGTGAACCATGAAACATCTATAAAACTGTACTCAAACAATTTGATCATAAATAATATATCAGTCTCTGTTCATCACGCTCATCAGATTTTGACCACAAATCAACTATGCATTTGTATTCAATTCCTCCAATTATGATTCATACAATATTAATTATTTATAGAGCAGTATTGAGACTTTGTGAGTTATGAACTGCATACAATAAATCACTTAAGGATGGTGAATTTGCGCTCAATGAAAAATGTCAAGTATGAGTCAGAGACATCAAACAATCAATGAAGGTGTTTACACTCAACAAAAACATATCATATCCTCTGTCAGTCGCTTCATGCACACCTCTGTTTGTGACTTCTATATCACAAATTATCTTTACAAATGTAGACACTTTGATTAGCAAATCGCAGACCATGAGGCTTTGATGCAGTTATTTCTTGGTCGACCCTGGCTACTTATAAATGTGCATTCTCTTAGAGTGTGAAATGCCGGTGATGAATTATCTAAGAATATAGATTTAAGTCACATAGACTATTGCCATAGACAACTAATGGATTAAAATATACATTATTTGTGAATCTTTCTTCTCTTTCTGTGAATTATATAACTCATAGACCTCAAATATTTTATATTTTGTCATTCATCTCACATCTGGAATCAGGTACCACTTGATTATTTGAAAATCTGTATTTGCATATTTTGTTTTTCTCCTAAGACACACATTTTCTCTGAAGAAGTTGCAGTGTGGCAGTAAGTAAATCCACCTGGACCCTAACACGGCGATGAAATTCTAGGAGTCTGCTTTGAATAATATATACCTTTTTATTCTGAGGTTTGAAGTGCACACATCAAATGGCCTTCTAAAATGAGGGAAAATAATTCATGAGTGATTGGTTATATATCTTGTACAGTGCTGACATGTTACCAAATGTGAGTCAAGCTGCATTCGAATTAGCAATCAATGTAAAAAATTACCTTAATGCAAAAGAACACACAAGTTTTACCTGAGGTCTTCAACAAGCAGCAATGGCAAGATGAGCTATTGAGAGTCGTGGATTGTAAAAAATACAGTCCTTAATTGATCGCCAACTTTTTTTGGCTACCAAACTAATGGAGGTTGATAGGAAAGCTGTGTCCAGTTTTCAGACTTAGATAATAATTAGGAGTCGCTAAGGGTAGTATGCGCTACCCCGTCTCTGGGTCACAGCATAACATAACTATAGGCTACAGCAATAACAGAAAGCAAGCATGGTTTTAAGAGTGGTAGGCAGCGGCAGTGGTTGCTAGCCCTTTCTCTGGGGCAACAATAATGGAAAACAAGCATGTATTTAAGAGAGGTGGCCATTAATAGTAGCCACTACCCTTGTCTTTGTTATCATGAAGGCCGCAGCAAGATAGAAAGTATAGGAGTGGTGTTTAGTTTTCAAAATGTCCACACTTTGTCCTTCACCTAGGTCCTATAGATTTTATTTCGCACTCTCTATTTTTAAGATGGCTTTCATTAAAATTTTTAATTTGCATTAAAAGTTTTGGGACATATTATCAAGCATGGTGTTAACATTATCGCCGCTTTAGTGGCAGAAAACTGCCGCTAAAGCGGCGATTATGGGCTTGATAATATGCCGCAGAGAATTCCCATAGAAGCCCATGTTGACACAGAACATGGGCTTCTATTGGAATTCTCAACGGCATATTATTAAGCCCATTATCGCCGCTTTAGCAGCAGTGGCGATAATGTTAACGCCGTTTCTTGATAATATGCCCCTTTATTTTTTTATAAGTCGTAAAAGATCTCAGATTTTTTTTTAAAGGTAACACTAACCGTCACTCGACAGGGGAAGGTAAAAATCACCCCGATGTTTTTTGTTGTTGAGTGTGTGGTTTGAGATTAGCAATGCATAAAGGGTAGATTGGTACCCTAGAGAAATGTCCAGCACTCCTGATGAGAATCTGATTTGGACTAACATAGCAGTGTCCAACAGTCTACATAAAGGGCATGCCATGATTCAATGAGCAGAATTTACCATAATCGGAAACTAGACCTACAGAAGGTAGAAACGTATATAATATTTGGGGACAAGTTAAGTCAATGACCAACCTTGCTCTCGCAAGGTGAATTCTTGGATTTTCCCAAAGAGAGGTGCATAACCACAATACAAGATGTGCCTACCGGTGCGAAATTTGTCTTGCAGGAAAAAGGGACTTGCACGTTGAAAAAGTTGAAAAACAATGCACAGCACTTTTTTATATGCTGCAATTTTCAACCGGCAGCCAGTAAATATTGTTGAGATAACTAGAAACAGTCCCATTGTGGCTATGCCCAAGCATTAATCAGGCAGCAGCATTGTGAACAACTTGAAGGCGCAGAAGTAAATTATGAGGGCGATCTAGATAAAGGGAATTTTCCATAGTGCTGGCAGGGCAAGATGACATTTGAGCTCGAAAAAACAAGTCGCAGCCTTCTTGATAATCTGGGCTTTTAAACGAAGACATATTCCTAGCACCAGAAGTGCTGGGTCCAGACCTCAGAAAGGCCACCAAGACTGAGAAGTTACGTTCTATCTTCTTTAAATTCAATGGCGCTAAATGACATCCTGCCAACATATTCCCAACAGGTTTAAGGCAGAAAAAGTTTTGACAAATTTTCATATATTTGAGCGTTGCCTGGGTAACCATATTGTGAATCATCTCATGACTCAAAGTGCAGTGCAGGCTGATAAAATGCTTTTCTCCCAAGAATGAGTGAACGCTCAAATGGAAAACAAAAGGAGACTGAGAGCTTAAAAAGTCAAGCAGCAACTTTATTCACAAGCTTAAAATTGCCAATAGCCTAGAGAAGGCTCATTCATTTCCGAAAGAGATTATCTGAAGTTTGTCAGGATGGTAGTGTGCTTTTTAAAGTGTCATTCACTGTGGAGAAAAACCCAGTTCTCTTTGTCCAGTCCTGCATCACAAACAATCACAATAAAAATCATCTACGAAGGTTTGTTTGTTTGATTATGCCAGTTAAGGTTTTCGAACTCTATTTTGGCATCGTTCACTGGGTGACCCATTGAGGTTCATCTGTGTGAGGTCTTGGGACTTAATGCACACCATTGCTAGGATATTTTGCAAAGGCTATTGCACCAACCGACCTTAGAAAAAAAAGGATGATCCCACAAATTGATGTGCGCACAATCTAAATTTGTAAAGATGAAGGGGGAGATTTACTAAGATTTTACGCCGTGTTTGTGTCACAAAAGAAAAGCAAATTGGCGCACAATCTTTTTTCATGATTTACTTTCCAGCGCTAAACTTGTTTACACACCTGCGATGTTCTGTTTAAGAAGGTTTAAGAAGTGGCAGCGGGAAAAATGTAAAAAGCTACAAAAAAACATAAAGTACAACAGTGATTGTTCAGTCGTATTGTCAAACGGGCAAGGCATGGCTACACCCGGCCCTCAGCAAATCAGGATCTCTGTTTAAACACAAGAGCCACCTGAATTTTCCTGCTGTAAAACATAAAAGAAGGGATCTCTCCCAGTGTGTCAGATCTAGTGATATGTATATGGCAGGTTATTCTGATGCTAAAGACCTATAATAGAACAGGACTGAGCTTTTGGATAGTTCTGTTTTGTTCTCAAATTTGTTTCCTTGCGATACTCAAGGAATTGGAATTTGAACCTTAGTTTGTCCTCTTTATTAATACTCCTCTGGTTTGTATACAAAGAGGAAAAGACCAAGGCATGAAATATTTTAGAGATGTAGTTCAACCACGGATTGTAGACCCTTTATCCAGGCTGAAGCAATCCGAAATTATGTCCCTGAATACTGATGCCTCCGGGTGTGTCCATACACTAACTCATAGCAGTAAAGGAGCTAAATGAACCTTATCTGCAATATAAGCTGATTTAGCTCCGAGTGGATAATAAAGCTAGAGGTAGATGGCGGGGGTTCAAAAACCTCTGATAGACACGATTTTGCTCTGCTCGAATCAGAAAGGCATTGTGGAGACCCCATAACCGAGCCACATACATGGCTCAGGTAATGCATCCAGTATGATACACTTTCAAATGGGGGGAGATGGGCAAACAGTTAACTACAGAAAACAACATTGTTTTGTTCTGTTTCTTTAATATCATCTCACTAAGATAATAGGAGTAAGTAAAGTAAACCAGAAATGTCAATACTCAGCTGCCAAACTTTCTCCTATGCTTGCTAATTGTGATAGACTTTCAACATTTTGGAGTAAGGTGGTTGAGACTATTTGCTTTGTGGTTAGCTAGAGAACTATGGTAAGTGCATATTTACTCATATTTGCACTTGAGCAGAGAGAAGAGTCTGATATGCAAAGCAAACTGATCTATTATCCTGTTTTGATCACCTGGATGCAAATTTGAGCATCTGTTGATCAGAAAGTTGCCCCTCCATAACAATATAGAAGTGTGAAATGATTAAGGCTATGAATTTAGGGGCATATTATCAAGAAACGGCGTTAACATTATCGCCACTTTAGCGGCAGAAAACTGCCGCTAAAGCAGCGATAATGGGCTTGATAATATGCCCTTGAGAATTCCCATAGAAGCCCATGTTCTGGTGTCAACATGGGCTTCTATTGGAATTCTCTGCCGCATATTATCAAGCCCATTATCGCCGCTTTAGCAGCAGTTTTCTGCCACTAAAGCGGCGATAATGTTAACGCCATGCTTGATAATATGCCCCATTGATGTTTACTCTTTTAGAGCTGCTTTTAACCCCATTACAGAAGAGAGGTTAGAATATTAGCAGATATTGAAAAAAAACAAGATTGTTTTGAAAATGTAATGTACCCTAAGCTGTTGGAATTTTCAAAGAGTGCTTTCCAAAATGTTTCCCCTTCTCTCTTTTATTTTTGTTTGTTGGAAAAGAATGATTTTAAAACAAGAAACCTTGGTTTGATTGCTTGTTAAATGCTAGTTAATACAGTCCTGGCTGGTATGCCAGTGTGCCAGCCTCTGATGTAGCAGCAATGAGGGGAGAAAACAAACAAAGAGCTTGGTGGGTGCACCCTTCGTGGGTGCATTTGCTGGATCTATTTTCTTAAACCAAGACTTCTCATGATCTTTGTTACTGTAATGATAGACCTAGCAGATAACAATCTCATTGCCAGTCAGTGTTGCAATATTGGACTGATAAGTGTGTGCTTTCGGGTCTGCTACATGAGGTGAAGTCTCCATTTCATGATTCCACGTGAAAAATTGTATATTTTGTGTGATAAAGAGCACCTGATCTATCTATCTATCTATCTATCTATCTATCTATCTATCTATCTATCTATCTATCTATCTATCTATCTATCGATCGATCGATCGATCGATCGATCGATCGATCGATCTATCTATCTATCTATCTATCTATCTATCTATCTATCTATCTATCTATCTATCTATCTATCTATCTATCTATCTATCTATCTATCTATCTATCTGTCTGTCTGTCTGTCTGTCTGTCTGTCTGTCTGTCTGTCTGTCTGTCTTTAGATTTTTTCTTTTTTTGACCTTATATCACCACAGATGAACCTCTGTTTTGTATCCACCTGTATCATTTACCCATATTTTATCCAGACCTTTCAAGGCTTTTATTCATACATGAGTTTCCACACTTCCACTATAAATGATTCAAGGTGTAATCATCTGACCAATACATTCTGTCAGCTCCACCATTGTTTGAAAGGAAACCCCAGTTTTTCTTTATTAGGTTTACAGTTAGCCAAATCTCTGTATATTTGTGTATTTCATGAAGGCACACTCATTAATCCTTGGAGGCTCAGCTTGTATCCATTGTTTTTGCAAACTTCTTGCTAATAATACTAGGTAAATAATCAGTTCTCTTTCCCCTGGATCAATTATATTCAGTTCTAGTCTATCTATCTATCTATCTATCTATCTATCTATCTATCTATCTATCTATCTATCTATCTATCTATCTATCTATCTATCTATCTATCTATCTATCTATCTATCTATCTATCTATCTATCTATCTATCTATCTATCTATCTATCTATCTATCTATCTATCTATCTATCTATCTATCTATCTATCTATCTATCTCAAGAGAATGTAATACACGGGGGTCTCCACACCAGATTCAACGCTTCTTACACTAAAAGGCAGCTAGTCCTTACAGCAGGGCTTTAAGTGGTCCGGGTCTTACCGGTGCTGAGCACCGGCAGTCTTTTACAGGAGACCTTGAAACGGGTCTCTATCGGGCTCTGTTTTGTGCCCTGGCACAGGCGGTCCGTTTTTTTCCGGGCTGCAGTGACAGCAGGCACATCGATGTGAGCGTGCTCACACTGCTCACTTCTCACTAGTGGAGAAGTTATGGTATGACATCATGCCAGGTGAGCCTTGTAGGGGAAGGGAAATCCTTTAAAGAGAGTCATTTTCTCTCTGGATTTCAATTCTCTTTTTGAAACTAAGGCGCAGCAACATTGTTGTGACGTCACCAGGGCTTTAAGTAGAAGCTTTTCCAATATTATATACAAGCCATAGTTGCTGATTATTTATCTTATGCAACTAACAACCATTGACAAACCAATAGTCCTGACTTGTTGTAGATATGATGTTACTTGTTGTATCATATCTGGATGCAATGACAGAAACAGCAAAATACAAGTCGGGCGGCGCACAACGCTAAGCACAGATTTTTAGCTTAGGTGTTTTAAGCCACACCCTTAATTACATTGGCCACGCCACCTTGAGAGACCTCCCAGTTTTCTCATCCCACTTAAAGCCCTGCCTTACGGATAAGGACGTTTTAGGAAAGATCTGATGGTTTTATTAACATTATAGAGAGTATATGGATCTCAAATCTTTTCTAATATTTTAGCAACGTGAACGGAGACATGCCTCACGCTGTATAGCCTCAGTGTTTGACGTGTATAAAAAGAACTATGGAAACTGCGATCTTGATATCAATAGGAAGAAGAGGCGCTGGAGACAGGGACATTTGATGTGATTTCTTCCACAGGAGTTTGCTAAAAGATATCTGTTACTATTATGTTAACCTTTTGTCTAAAAGTTCCTTCATATAAAATACTTGGTCCAAAAATTCACCAACTGATCGTTTGAAACATATTATGTTGACATTTTTTAAAATATATGTAAATATTATAAGCTTACAATTTTCAATCAGTGGTCACAGACTAATCCAAAATCTCATTGCATTGCCTTGGGGAGCTACCCTGCCAGGATTAGCACCCATGATATGTATTTTGCACACACATTGCTGCAAAATGGATTAACTCACAGATCTACTTCACTATGTGAAATTGTGTGCGACCAATATGTCACACATAAATCTCTGCAGTAGGTGAATTCACCCGCTGATCCTTGTCATTCGGACAAGAATCTCTAGCATGCATGAGAAGCACAGACCTATGCAGTAGGTGCATTTATTCATTCAGATTTCTGACTGTGATTACAATATGGGACCTACAGGGTACTTGGGGGTCTCTGCAGTCAATTTATCCCTCTGAACCATCTACCCATGATTGGAACCATTAAATTAGAGGTTACACAGAGGACGTAAAATATATAGAACCAATCCTCAACTGCATTTGTACATCTACTACCACAACAGTCAGTGGAAATGTACACCTTTGTGTGGCTGCAGAATTAGACATTTTCTAAATACGCAAATAATTTATAGAGTATTCTTGGAAACATATGACAATATAGGTTTTCCAAGATTCACTTAGACTAGCCTTCATAATTTTTAATTGAGTCTATTTAGATGGCAGACCTGCTTGCATAATTCTATGTTGTGCGCATGCTAAATCCCTGCGTAGGGAAAACATTTTCCCCCGTTGAGAATAGGTTTTCCCCACACAATGGAATTTTTTGGATGGTCCCATCGTACTCCAGCTCTGGATAGTAGATAGTAAATAGGGGACCTGTTGCCCATCACCCCTGCCACCCCCACTCAGGGCATATGTTGCCCAGCACCACTGCCACCCCCACCCATAGGGACTATGTTGCCCATTAATCCTGCCACCCCCACCCATAGGGGACCTGTTGCCCATCACCCCTGCCACCCCCACTCACAGGGGACCTGTTGCCCATCACCCCTGCCACCCCCTGCCACCCCCACTCATAGGGCATATGTTGCCCATCACCCCTGCCACCCCCACCCATAGGGGACCTGTTGCCCATCACCCCTGCCACCCCCACTCATAGGGCATATGTTGCCCAGCACCACTGCCAACCCCACCCATAAGGACTATGTTGCCCATTAATCCTGCCACCCCCACCCATAGGGGACCTGTCGCCCATCACCCCTGCCACCCCCAATCATATGGCTTATGTTGCCCAGCACTCTTCCCACCCCCACACATAGAGGACCTGTTGCCCATCACCCCTGCCACCCCCACTCATAGGGGACCTGTTGCCCATCACCCCTGCCACCCCTAATCATAGGGGACCTGTTGCCCATCACCCCTGCCACCCCCACTCATAGGGCATATGTTGCCCAGCACCACTGCCACCCCAACCCATAGGGGACCTGTTGCCCATCCCTACTGCCACCCCCACCCATAGGGGACCTGTTGCCCATCCCCCCTGCCACCCCCACTCATACGGCTTATGTTGCCCATCACTACTGCCACCCACACTCATAGGGGACCTGTTGCCCATCACCCCTGCCACCCCCACTCATAGGGGACCTGTTGCCTATCACCCCTGCCACCCCCACTCATAGGGCATATGTTGCCCAGCACCACTGCCACCCCCACCCATAGGGACTATGTTGCCCATTAATCCTGCCACCCCCACCCATAGGGGACCTGTTGCTCATCACCCCTGCCACCCCCACCCATAGGGAACCTGTTTCCCATCACCCCTGCCACCCCCACACATAGGGCTTATGTGGCACAGCACTCTTGCCACCCCCACAAATAGGGGACCTTTTGCCCATCTCCCCTGCCACCCCCACTCATAGGGGACCTGTTGCCCATCATCCCTGCCACCCCCACTCATAGGGCATATGTTGCCCAGCACCACTGCCACCCCCACCCATAGGGGACCCGTTGCCCACCACTACTGCCACCCCTACCCATAGGGGACCTGTTGCCCATCACCCCTGCCACCCCCACCCATAGGGGACCTGTTACCCATCACCCCTGCCACCCCCACTCATAGGGCTTATGTTGCCCGGCACTCCTGCCACCCCCACTCATAGGGGACCTGTTGCCCATCACTCCTGCCACCTCCACTCATAGGGCATATGTTGCCCATCACCCCTGCCACCCCCACCCACAGGGGACCTGTTGCCCATCACCCCTGCCACCCCCACTCACAGGGCATATGTTGCCCAGCACCACTGCCACCCGCACCCATAGGGACTATGTTGCCTATTAATCCTGCCACCCCTACCCATAGGGGACCTGTTGCCAATCACCCCTGTCACCCCCACTCATAGGGGACCTGTTGCCCATCACCCCTGCCACCCCCACTCACAGGGCATATGTTGCCCATCACCCCTGCCACCCCCACCCATAGGGGACCTGTTGCCCATCACCCCTGCCACCTCCACTCATAGGGCATATGTGGCCCAGCACCACTGCCAACCCCATCCATAGGGACTATGTTGTCCATGAACTCTGTCACCCTCACCCATAGGGAACCTGTTGCCCATCACCCCTGCCACCCCCACTCATAGGGGACCTGTTGCCCAGCACCACTGCCACCCCCACCCATAGGGACTATGTTGCCCAATAATCCTGCCACCCCCACCCATAGGGGACCTGTTGCCCATCACCCCTGCCACCCCCACTCATAAGATGGGTGATGCGCCACACATCCATCATACTCCAACATTAGGTATGTCAGCAAAATACATCCCCCCTAACATCATGACAACAGTGTGTAGTCTGTGACAAATGCCCACAACAGGGATTATGACTTTGAACATACAATGTAAATAACAGCACATGTGTGACCAACAAATGAGTGTTCCCTACACAAGGCAAGCATCACTATAGCACTGTGACAATGTAAAACGAACACCCCCTCACTGTGTAGAACAAAATTTAAGTGTGGGGTTCCAAACTGCAGCAAATGTCGAGCATGGTGGTGATGGGGTCTAAACCCCACCTCATCACAGTGACCAAAAGGTAAGTGTCATCATGGTCTAAGCTGCAAATAACAAACAGCATGTATGATTCCCGGTCCCAAGACATCAAACACTTCTGGGGCAAAGTAGTGGTTGTGTCCCATACCCACAGAGTTGTGGTGAGGCTAACATTGCTGTGAAAACCTAACATGCTCTCGGCCATGTGCAGACAAGCACCACCCATGGGGGCTGACAATGCATACAGGGTACAATGACACAAGAGCAGAAGTGACCATCACAAAGCATACACACATCTAGAAAATAGACACACTAATCAAAATAACCTGTGTAGACTGTAGGTGTCAGGTCACAAACTCACATTCCATGCCAGCAATGGCACCTAACAACCAGGATGAATGTGCACAATGATGTGATACGACTCACAGGGGCAGCAGGGAAAATCACAGAAACAGCATCCAGACAAAGGCCCACAACAGCAATACCAATGCACAGATGCAGATGCACAAACACAAACAGGCAACCTCACACTGCACATCTGACAAAACATATGTGTGTGTGTGTCTCAGTATCCCCAGGCAACTACACAACACATGAGGGGGGCTGAACCACAGTGACACAGATGTGGATACAATGCCATACAAAAGTAAACTATCATTGGGACACCCTTAGTGGGCAACAGGCATTGGGAGATGAGAGGGAGCACAACAGACACATGTGGCACAAGCTGGAATGAACACCATCTAACACAGCAAGAGACTGATGCACAACACCACTACCCCCAGGGACCAGCCATTGGTGTGACACAAGCATGCATGACACCTCCACTGTGATGACAAAGGTAGATGTCGTACAAACTGGGAAACCCAGACATGTGTCCTGTTCCACAAACGTACATCACACATACACAAACACAAATCACTCAGCATGGCCCGTCATCCATGGACAAATGGGAGCTAGGGGCCCATCCATGCAAACATTGACATCAGTCCACCCTCAACACCACACACCCTGAACTGCAACAATGTGCATCTGTGAAGCCCACATGGACAGGTGACATTGCACATGCACCCATGACAAACACAGGAATGTTGGGAGGAACTAAGGTGCACAGACTCATCACACAAGCACAGTTTACAGCCCTGGTGAATGACAGACATACTGCACAGTATGCGGTACATGGCCATGACGTCAAAGCTCATGTAACCTTCCTAATACCTGCCACAGTCCCAGGACAATGCAGAAGCCAAGGAGAACCACAAGGCACACATGCTGACACCTGCAAACATTGCAGCCCTGAACCCGACAAGTGGGAAATACACAAATACACATGTCTCAGTCACTGAAAGGTACCACCTAGGGACAACTACATGATATTGCAAACAAACAAGTGCCTTGGGGAACCCTGACTGTGTCCCATCTGCGTCTGACAACATCATCACCACTCAGAACTGACAAATCCCAATGATGAAACACCAATTAACAGTAGTGTGTCATGCACCCACACATATGGTAGCCCATGGCAAAGTAGTGGGATGAACACCACTCAGCAAGCATCAACAACAGGAACATATCAAGGGAACACTGCCTGTGTATGAAAAGGGATGTGGACACACACACATGCTCATACAACACACACCATGGGCCCAGGCTATGTCACGGGACAACACACTTACTTGAGGGGACCCAACTCCTGTGGAAGCCCAGCTGTGCCAAACATATTCACAGCACATCTCACTCATGACAGCAGAACACTTGGTCAGTCAGCCATCAGTTACCACACAATGAAGGCTCTGGTCACAACAGCCTGGGTACGGGAGTCTCCCCTAAGTCATCTGCACATACTGAAAACATATGTACAGCAAGTTGCACAGAGCACCCAATTGCTCCTAAACCAATTATGCCCACACCTGTAGGTCCAGTGGTGATGCGCACAAAGTCTGTGAAATAGACAAATTGGACAATGGGAAGCACATCATATTTGCATGGGTGCAAGCCAGAGATGTGACCATGCAAATGAAATGTTCACAGAGATGTCCACAAATAGTTGATCATGACACACCCAGGTAGCTGCAAAGGATGACATGGATACCCACCAGAATAGTATACATATCTCATGGACCACATGGAGTACCTCACATCAACACATCAGTATTCACCATTGGAAACCAAGCATTACAGGTGCAAGGGCATTTTAAACATCATCAACCTATTGTACAGCTAAATCAAGTTCACAGGGATAAAGAAAAAAGCTTTATTCAGCATATTAACAGTTAAACATCCGTTCAAACAAAAGGCCAATGGCGAGTCCATTATCAAATGCCAAGGAGTGAACTAGAGTGACAACTGTCACACGTTGCTTGCCTGCACTGCTAAGGACAGTGCACATTCCCTCGGAGGGGCATACATGGGGGCAGGCCAGGTACCGCAGGGACAGGATCAGGGCGCAACAGAAGGAGGCAGTGAAGAGGTGGTGGATACAGGCGAGACACTTGCAACTGCAGTGGAGCTGACTGAAGTGGTGGGTGCAGTCACAACTGTGGGGCACAAGTCAGATAGGGTGGGTGCCGGCACAACTTCAGTGGGCAGGTCAGATGGAGTGGATTGGGTCCCCACTGCAGTACCCAAGTCAGACGGGGTGATTGTTGACTCCACAGCAGTACCTAAATCCATGTGAGCGGAATTGGGTGCAGGTGAGGTCGGCAGGACTAAGGGGGGGACACGGTCCCCACATCAGTGGCACTTACCATCTGACCAGGTATGGAAGAGAAAGTGGTAGGGGGGGAGGGCCTCAGCATTTTGGGAATGGTGTGTCTGTGGGTGGGGGAACCCGGGGCAGGGAGTGGCGGGGGAGCCTCTGGAGTGGTGGCCTGGGGGATGGAGGACGGAGACTTGCCTTGGAGCTGTGTGGTGGGGGTGGGGTCTTTCTCTTCTGGCTCCGGGGGGACTTGTGGGTGGGGGTCTCAGTCTGACTGCGCCTGGGGGAGGGTGTCCGGGTGTGAGGGGCACTTCCCTCTGTATGTGGGGACTTCCTCTTCCCTATGTAATCAGGATCTGCTGGATCGCTGGGGAAGAGGCCCAGGTATTTATTTATTTATTTATTTATTTATATCATTTGTAGAGCGCTCTGCAACCCTACGGGCATCCTGGCGCTAGGTACATACAGCTGAGAACCCTGTAGAACAAAAGAGGACAGTGGACAAGGTGCTGATCAGTTAGATTTTTTTGGTAGATTTTTTGGGAAGAGAGAGGACGGAGACAGAGGAAGAGCTTCTGTGGAGATGGGGTTGCAGGTGAGGCAAGGGAATGGGGCTGAGAGGGAGAGGTTTCGGAAGACTGTGGAGTGGTTGTGGATGACTGTGTGTGTGTCTGCAAACCATCCCCTGTGAGTGTGGTATCAGTCCCCTGCGCTTGCTTGTGTACACATCTAGACCTTGGTTTGGGTGTTTGTGTGTTGCTCGTGTCTGTGGCTTTGTGAGAATGTGCAGGTGTGTGTGTGCTTGGGACAGGTAGGCTGCTAGGAATCGTGGGTGGTGCAGGGGTAGGAGGGGTGCGGGACTGTTGGAGGAGGGACACTGCTGCCATCAGGGAGGAGGCCATGGACTGTTTGGTCCTCTGTGGGGCAGACATGCCCGAGGAAATGCCCTCCATGAACGACACCAGTTGCGTCAACAGACTTGTGTGTGCATGGAGGACCTTCAGCATCGACGTCTGCCCTACATGGATCTGTCTAAGTAAGTTCACAGACTCCTCACTCAGCAGCAGGGGACACAGGGGCAGGGGGTGCGGTGCCTGGCACAAAGGAGACATGCTCCCGAACACGTGAGCCTACAGGGACCTTTGGGATGGGACCCGATGGGAGGGTGGTGATGGTGGTGGTGGGGACGGTGGTGGGGACAGCCTCACTAGCTGGGGTTTGGTGGCTGCTGACACCCGCCTCCACAAGTGAGTCATCCTCAGAGCTGCTGTGGCCCTCAGCTGGGGGAATGGTGCTGATGGCTCCTCTGTGTGGCTCCACTCACCCTCCGTGCCACTGGGTCCCCCGACTCCTCTCCTTTTGTCTCTGTCAGGCTCTGTGGCTCCTCCTGGTCCGTGAAGCTGTCCCCTCCTGTGGCCGTGGATGTATCTGGATAGGAATAGGTAGTAAGAGAACAACATCAGTCACCTGCACTTACTGCACACACCACAGAGAGTACATCACATCACAGGGCAATCCCTGGCATCATCAGCTGAACACAGCTCAAAGTTCCAACACTGTTTAGAATAAGCCAATTGTCATTCTCCACATCAATCTTAGCACACATATCCCTCCTTGACTTGCACACATATGTCTGTTGCATGTTGGATGCTAATACCCCAATGGCCGGACATGCACCACCCACACATTAGTTGGCCATGCAAGTGAACATGTAGGAGTATGTCACTATACACACAGCACATCTCTTGCTACTGACTCAGTACAGGTGTCTGGATGAAGTGATGGGCAGAGACTCATTTCACATGCTTGTGATGCATGCCAGCAACACACAATATGATGTTCTCATGTCCTGATGGGCAATGCCACAATAGGGTGCATGGGGAAACACTTGAACAGAATGCAGGATCACTCATAGCAAGTTAAATGCCATGGCACTGGCATGCCCTGAAAGTCAGTCAACACTGTCACAGGGGCAGGGCATCCAGACAACAACAGTATGCACTGTCTCACAATCATAGCTCAGGGGTAAAGCTAACTCTGCAGAAGGCCGATGCACTTGCCCATCCCCTGCAAACAACATATCCAGGACCCAGAAGACCCATCATCATGCAAATCAGACATATGAGTCTCTGCAAACACAACTCCATGTACATTAACACATCACAGTCTGCCATGCATGTAACTCAGCTGCCTGAAGGACACAGTTGCATACACCACTGTGCGCCGTCAGATGATCACACACCCATATGTCACACAGGTCTTGTCTCTCACAGTCACATCTCAGATGTCCTGCTGACCCTCTAAATCATGGACACCCCAGTTGTACGTAACAACAAGCCACACCATAATGACACAGAGGCAGACACCTGAAGGCACGTGTCACTAAGCACAACCTGTAATTTGATACACAGGAGTGGGATTACAGAGTGTTTCTAAATGCCCTTGAGGAGGCATGACTGCCCAGGTTTACGTGAAACAGTGTTTGGCCCTGGACAGTAGTCAGGTGGCTAAGCAAGTGTGACATACTTGATATACATACTCCTTAGGCCCCAAAATTGGAGTCCCCTGCTGCATGGGTTTGTTTGGAATACCCCAACCACATGTGGCGAGTCAGACCAGCAATTGGAACACATCTCAAGGGCACACGGAGGGCCCGATTCACAGAATTAACTTAAGACTAAATCCTTTAAGTTTTAAAAAAAAGTTTATTGAAATTTAAATACAGCAGAATTATGATAAAACAAACATATGCAGAAAACAAACTAAAATGCTATTATTATCATAAGCAAGGGGAAGAAAATAATAAATAAAGAAGGAAAGAGAAAGAAAAGGAAGGGAGTAAAGATGGTCAATTAACAGAGCAAAATATATATGATAAGAACATAATCATTGGTATATAGAAATATGGAAAAAGAGTATACAAATATAATAAAGGTACAAGAACTTCTCCAATAACAATGCATAAATAAATAAATATAAAACATTCTATATGCATATATACTTGAAACCATCAAGGGTACTTCACGGAGGTTTGGGAACCTCTTCCGCAGTAGGAGTATGGGAGGGTATAGATCGTGCAACTACATTTAAAAAATTTGTGATTGGCACCCAAAGTAAGTCACGCTTAATAGCCAGTGTAATGGGGTAAACATAGGCCCTGTCTAGCCTATGATGATAACAGACCCCGTACCACCAAGCCTGAAACAAGACTTTTGAGGCCTCCTTCCAAGATTTGGTGATTTGTTGAAACGCTACAGCTATAAGATCAATAATGGAAGTGTTAGAAGTGGAAGAGGACCATATGTCTGAGATACTGCCTAAGAAAATATGTGAAAAATTAAAGGGAAAATGTGTAGAAAAATTTTTGTTAATCTGTTGCCACACATCATTCCAAAATTTATAAATCACGGGACATGTAAATAACATATGTTTAAGATCTGCTATTGAAGCTGAACAAGACCAGCAAGTGGAGGGAATAGAGGGGTCAATCATATGTAGTTTAGCAGGAGTAATCAAAAGTCTATTGTATATAAAAAATGAAGTTTGAGTTGTATTGGCTGCTCTAGACGACTTCCTTATCTTAATCCAAATTTTTTGCCATGTGGGGACAGAAAAAGAGTCCTCTAAATCTGATTCCCAGTCATTTTCTACTTTAGATTTATCACGGGTGCTAGAAGTATCCCGTAACTTCTTGTAAATTTGGGAAGCAGAAGAAGAAGCAAGTAAATAAGGGAGAAGAAGAGGAGAGGAATTGGTATGAGTGATGAGTGATGGAATCAGAAAGGGAATCATAACTAGTTTGTGCAGCTGTACTCAGTAAATTATATTTAAATTCAAAGGAAGTTGGTAAAGAAAAACGGGATTGAAGAATAGAAAAGGAAACACAAGTACCCTCGTGAAAAAGTTGGTGAGTCCAACTAAGACCCAGATCCTTCCAGTCCTTCCAAAAAAGCATCCTATTTCTTATTTTAATAAGGGGATTATACCACAAGGAAGACTGCAAAAAATGAGAGCGATCATCTAATCCGTCCAGGAAAAGAGGAGAAAACATTTTCCGAGAGTTTTTAAGAATAGGAAGGGAGAATTTCTTGGGAATATGAGACAGTGACACAAATTCTTCAAAATTGAAAGGGTGAAAGAAAGAAGATTCAACGTCTACCCACAAAGGCTGAGAAGGGGTATCAGACACCTGGGCAGATAATAAGGAAACAGAATGCTGAAGGAAGAATGAGATATGATAAGAAGCAAAATCCGGAAAATTAAACCCACCCAACAGCTTTCTTCTGGTGCCATAAGAATTTCGATAAGATGGAGTAAATATTTTTATAGCAAGATTTAGGGATATTAATTGGAAGATTAGAGAGATAGAACAAGATTATTGGAACTAACATCATTTTAATAGAGTCCAATCTGCCCCACCAGGATAAAAACAAAGGATGCCACCGAGTTGTAGAGTCTTTTAGAGTTGTTAATAGATTTTTAAGATTTAGTGCTACAGTGTCCTTAACTGAGGATTGAAACCACAATCCTAAATATTTGATCTTAGAAGGGCTCCAATGAAAAGAAGAGGCCAAGAAATCTACATGAAGACAACATTTATTTAGAGGGAGGATTTCACAGTTATCCACATTAAGTTTGTAACCTGATACTTTCGCAAATTCAGAAACTTCAGATAAAAATGATGGAATAGAGGATTGGGGTTTAGAGATAAATAAAAGTATATCGTCCGCATAAGCAGGAAGTTTCAAATGCTTATCCCCATAAGGAAAACCGGTGATATCTTTATTCTCTCGAATTTTTGTCAAGAAGGGTTCTAATGCTAAAATAAAAAGAAGAGGAGAGAGGGGACACCCCTGTCGTACACCCCTGAAAAGGGGAAACGAAGAGGAGACAAGACCGTTTGCTAATATAAAGGACCTAGGAAAGGAGAACAGTAAAGAGATGTATGCAAGGAATTTTGGGCCAAAACCAAACCAAACTAGAACTGCAAACATAAATTGCCAGTTAACTCTATCAAATGCCTTTTCGGCGTCTAATGCAATAGCAGCTAAAGAAGACTTGTAGGAGTGGGACTTACTTAGTACATTAAAAAAGAGTCGAGTATTGTCAGAGAGGTGACGACCCTTAATGAAACCACATTGTTCCCTACCAATTAATTTAGGTAAAATCTTGTCGAGACGAAGCGCTAGAATTTTTGCAAATATTTTATAGTCCAGATTGATTAGAGAAATAGGCCTATAATTTTTACATAAGGTATGGTCTTTATTTTCTTTAGGAAGGAGACAAATTAAGGCTTCCTGAAAGGAGCCCCCAGATTGTTTGGACGATACAAAGAATGAAAATAACTGATGGAGTTTAGGAACGAGCAGATTGGAGAAATGTAAATAGAATTCTATCGTGAACCCATCCGGTCCAGGAGCCTTGCCTTTTTTAAGCACTTGAATAGATTCCAAAATATCTTTAGGGACAACAGGTGCTTCTAAAGGGGCAAAATCGATATCTGGAAAGGAAGGGGAAGGAATAGATGATAAATAGTGATCAATGTCAGTTGACAGAGGAGGAGACTCCGGAGTATAGAGATTTTGATAAAAGTTAGTAAATTCCAGTAGGATATCCTCATCCTTATGAAGAGTGATATTAGATGAAGAGACAATAGATTCAATTCTAGTACGTTCTCTCTTAACTTTAAGATATTTGGCAAGAAGGTTACCTGCCTTATTTTGTGCAGAATAATACTTGGCACTAGATTTGAGTAAAAATAAATTTGCAGATTCCGTGGAAAGCTTATTAAAGGAGAATTTGGCTTTGAGAAGCTTATCCAAATCAGAACGAGACTTAGTTAAGTAATAAGAGTGTTCCAATTGTTTAATTTGCAAGTTAATCGATTGTAAGGAGTGGGAGGTGGCGCGTTTTTTTACGAGAAACAAATGAAATAATGAAGTCTCTAGAAGCAGCCTTAAAAGTGTCCCATAACACCTGAGGGGAAATTCTAGGAGATTCATTTTCTGTAAAAAATAGGGATGAAAATTCGAGGAAGGCTGGGGTAAACTTGGGATCTAATAGGAGAGAGTTATTGAACCTCCACCTTCTGGTACCTTTAATGGGGGGGAGTAAATCCAGGCGTAAAGAAACTGGGGCATGATCAGAAATTAAAATAGAACCTATTTCAGAGTGGCGAATATGTTGAGTCAAGGCCTTAGAAATAAAAATGTAGTCAATCCGGGATTGGGAAGAATGAGCCGGTGAGTAGTATGTATATTCTCTAAGTGTAGGATGGCAGAGTCTCCAGGAGTCAACAAGGGAACGTTGGGAAATAGTGGAAGTAAATTGGGTGTGCATGGAAGAGGGCGAAAAGTGGCAATTGGATCTTCGATCTATAATAGGATCCACAATTGTGTTGCAATCCCCCCCAAAATCAGGTAATCATCAGAAGATTGCATTAAAGATGTAAGCATCTGGGGCCAAAATAATTTATCCTGTGTGGTAGGAGCATATACATTAAAGATAGTTATAGGGATATTATCAATCAACAAAGATACAGTCACCCACCTACCATCAGAATCATTGGATTGACTTATAACTTTGATATTTAACCGTTTATGACAGAGAATAGCAACACCATTACGTTTCCCAGAACTGGGGGATGCGAAAACGTGACCCACCCAATTACGCCGTAATTTGGTGATTTCGGCTTCTTTTATATGAATTTCCTGTAATAACACAATATCCCCCTGTAAACTTGCTAAGTGGGATAATACACGTTGCCGCTTAATGGGGGAACCCAAACCTTTAACATTCCAAGTAAGTATAGTTATCGACATCTAACAAATATAACTGATATCAAAAAATTGTGTGAGAATCAAATATGTACAAAAAGGCAATAAAGTACAAGGCATCTTATAAAAAACTTGAGAGAAAATAACATTGTTCTTAATGGAGTAATGATAGAGTAAGAAAGAGAAATATGACATAAGAGAAATTCTTGGAGAGAAGAAATTATAAGCAGAGAGGCATGAAAGAAATAAGTTGAGAGTTAGAATTAGGGAAAAAGAGAAACAACAGAGATAGAAAAAGGACCAAAGAAGAGAGTAAAAAGAGTAAGTAATAAGTGATAAGGGAGAGAAGAAACACGTGGTGCAAAAAATAAAGGTACAAAACGACAGACACAAGTGATGAAGAAATAAGCTAACAAGTAAGCATACCACAAAAAGGAATGAAGAACGGGGTTGGTGAAGCCACATAAGGAAGACGGGACACCGAAAACGGGGGACTCCAGGACGACGATAAGGAAGGGACATCCGCTAGGCAAGTTGAGGAGAACAAGGAACGACGAAGGACCACAAAGAATCGCTACCTAATGGGGGAAGAAGAAGGAAAAGTTAATCCGACAAAATGGTACAAAAAACATTAGGAGAGAAACTAAACAACACTAAAGTTGAAAAACAAACAGAAACTACTACAATACATAAGACCCTCATGGCTGAGGTACTTCCATGGATTCGGCTCTGCAGCTGTTCAGAAATTGCTGGAGTAACATTGGATCTTCATAACTGGTAGTTTTATGATTATGAGTCACTTTAAAAAGGCAGGGATGGAATAAGCCGTAGCGCGCATTTATGCTGCGTAGTGCAGGTCTCATCTCCAGGAACTTTTTCCGATGGTCCGCAGTCACTTTAGCATAATCTTGGGCGAAGAAAAGAGTAGAACCATTCCAAGCAATTTTCCCACGTTGTTTGGCAGCCTGAAGAACTCTGAGTAAATCCGTATACTCCAAAAAGTACAGAATGACTCCTCTCGGCTTAGTAGATGATGAGGGAGAAGAACAGGATAATGTACCTAAACGATGTGCTCTTTGAATATTTAATGAGGGTGTCTCAGGAAGACCCAAAAGAGTTGGTAAAAAAGATTTGAAAAAAGCAATCGGATTAGCACCTTCAAGGCCTTCAACTAATCCGTAAATGCGCAGATTGTTGCGCCTATTTCGATTTTCCAAATTCTCAATTTGTTGCCTAAGTTGAACAACCTCCTTAGAAAGAAGAGGAACTTGAGCCGTGAGATTTTGAACAGAGTCAACCCGTACTTCTAGGTCTCCAACTCTCTTTTCAGTAAGAGACCAGTTGGCTTCCAGGTTCTGAAGTCTGACGTTAGTTTCCTCCAAATGCGGCTTGAGAGCGCGAATCTCGTCAAGAAGAAGTTCCATAGATATCGGGGATGAAGAATTGGTGGGAGAGGGTGGGTTAGTTTTTACCCGCTTGCCAGAAGTAGATGGTGACGCAGAAGGTATTTTGGAGCTTTGTTTGGCGCTTAAGCGAGGAGTAAGCGGTGCAGTAGATTTGGCGCCACCAGAGTCTTTGGTGCTATCTTCAGTGTGCTCCTGTAGAATATCAAAAGGATTATAGACCTCTAAACTCGCCTCGGTGGAAGGACGAGCACCACTAGAGTTGCCGCGAGGCATGTTGATATATAGGAAAACACACCGAGTCTTTTGAAAATAAACCAAGTGAAGACTTGGGAAAAAATGCAAAGAGAGTGAAAAAACACCAGTCCAGGCAAGAGTCAAAAATAATGTTCCACAGTAACTGCAGGCAGAGAGGAAATGGCAATGCCGGGAGGGAAACCAGAAGGTCAAATAGAATAAGTGTTGCCCAAAAGAACGGAAAAGAAAATGACAAAAAGGGGTAGCCAACTGTTAACCAGCATCGTCATGCAGCTCCAGGTGAGAAGCAAGAGGTCGATGAAAAAACAAAATGGCGGCCGCGACGGTGAGGTAACCGAAAAAACATTAAATTAGGCTTGTTAGGCTCACCCTTTGAAAAAATAGCGGCAGCATTCCAACGAGCCGCAGTTCCGATTGCCGGAACCAGCAAGTCCGACGTTTTTCAGTAGTGAAACATTGCCAGCAGGAGTCGCGGATCCTCACGTCTCGGCGGAGCTCCCGAGAACAGCGGCCATCTTCTGAGGCTCCGAAGCCACGCCCCCAAGACTAAATCCTAAACTTACTACTTTGTGGTATTCACAGAATGCACTTACCACTTTTGTTATTCACAGACTGCACTTACTACTTTTGGCATTCACAGAATGGATTTACGACTACTAACTTTACGTCCGTACTCGGGCCGGAAATTCCGGCCCGGAGGTGGAGCTTCCGGCCCGGAGGCGGGCTTCCGGGCCGGAGGCGGAGTTTCCGGACCGGAGGCGGAGCTTCCGGACCAAAGGTGGAGATTTCGGCCATGGCTAAATCTCCGCCGCTGGCCGGAATCCCCACCTCTGGGCCAGAAGCTCCGCCTCTGGCCCGGAAGCCCCGCCCCCGGGCCGGAAGCGCCGCCTCCGGGCCGGAATTTCCAGCCCGAGTGCGGACGTAAAGTTAGTAGTCGTAAATACATTCTGTGAATACCAAAAGTAGTAAGTGCAGTCTGTGAATACCAAAAGTAGTAAGTGCATTCTGTGAATACCACAAAGTAGTAAGTTTAGGATTTAGTCTTAAGTTAATTCTGTGAATCAGGCCCACAGATCGCATGTCAGTTCTCAGGCATTGGGCAAGCAATTGAACCACCCATGAAACACACAACTGAGTCACTGGAACAGATGCTGTCCGGTAGCTGAAGCATAGCTGACTGCAGGGACACAGTGCCCTAGTGACACAAGCAACAGACTGTAGGGGTCACACCTGTGGAACAGATGAGGAGGGTGCATCACACAATCGAGGGACATGAGTATTGGACTATAAGACCTACGTAATGTGGACGTGTGAGCAGGTCAAAAGACTGCAATTAGCATGTCAGACATAGTACACAGATTAGGCATGGACTTACCCCCTTCCTGCTGCTGTCTGGCCTTCAGCTGCCTATTCAGGTCCGGGAAGACCACTGCCAGGATCGGGAGCATGTGGGGGGTCAGGGTCCGGTGTCCGCCCCTCCTGCGAGGAGGTGACAGCTTCAGCTGGACTCTAGCTATCCTCCGGGTCCAGCCCAGAAGGTCCTGCCACCTCTCCTGGCAGTTGCGGATCCGGCGCTTGTAGACCCCCACCGAATGAACTGCCCGGGCGATGGTCAGCCATATCTCCTGCTTCTGGTGGGCACCAACCTGTGAGGATGGCAAAGTTAAAAGTACATTAACACACATGCCCTATAGTTGTGCTGCACAGATTTGTAGATACATGTCATCATCACAAAGGGAAATGAGTCACACAGGTAGTGCAGCTATGGGGAAGGACAAATCACCTGCATGTCTGACATGTTAACAATGCCTGGTTGGTTAAAGCTTGCACTAATGCACTTTAGCAGCAGGACACCTGTTCATTACATGTACCTACACACTTTGGGTGATGAAAGTAGTCAGTGAGAATGCTTGCCACTGGTGTACACACTGCTAGTACTGCTAGTGATACAACATGCACAATTAGGAAGGCAGTGGACAGCACACTCACCTGCTCCCCTGGTTTCCCATACAGCTTGCTGTACTGTGGAAGGAGCCTGTCCAGCAGGGCCTGGTTCTACTCCTCAGTGAAGGCTGGGGCCCTCTCCAGAGTACGTGCCATCGCAGGAGCCAGAGGATGCAGAGACAGCAGCAGTGGTAGCAGGGATGTGGTCCAGGAGCATGTAGTGCAGGCAAGTGAGCACCCTGGGGGCCAGCCAGCCATACATCTGTGCTGCAGAGGCAGAATCTCTGCCATGTGTCCCAAGTGATAGGTTCAACACGGTTGCATTCTACGAATCTGGCCAATCCATGGAAATGTACGACTCGTACCTGCCTTCTGCATCGTTCAAATCTTCACCTTCATGAAACACTAGTAATTGCAACATTGTTGTAGGCATCCAACTGAATTTCCAGTGCACAACTCGTACAAGTTTTGAATCCGCATCCATCTCCATGACAGTCCAGAGCAAATGGGTGCGCCCGGCTTGGTCAAGTGACTGCACAACTCATATTTTGAAAATACACACACACCCGTCTCCATACGATTCAATGGCCAAGGCGTACGCCTGTCTCGGACCATGCCTGCCCAACGTGCATGCATGATAGTCACCCGCGTTGGACCTCATTGCAGTCAATGGCAACGCGAACGCATGGCTCGGTCATGAACAGTGCAATGCGTACGCATTGTCACCCGCGTCGGACCACATTGCAGTCAATGGCAAAGCGTACGCACGGCTCGGTCATGAACCATGCAATGCGTACGCATTGTCACCCGTGTCGGACCTCATTGCAGTCAACGGCAAAGCGTACGCACGGCTCGGTCATGAACCGTGCAATGCGTACGCATTGTCACCCGCGTCCGACCTCATTGCAGTCAATGGCAAAGCGTACGCACGGCTCGGTCATGAACCGTGCAATGCGTATGCATTGTCACCCGCGTCGGACCTCATTGCAGTCAAAGGCAAAGCGTACGAACGGCTCTGTCATGAACCGTGCAATGCGTACGCATTGTCACCCGCGTCAGACCTCATTGGTGTGACTATTCGACGGATTCAACAGTGTCCCATGGCAGTAAGGCTGCATTCCCTGGGTGTTTGTGGGGGGCACATCTGTTTTTTTGGCTGGCACTTTGGGCAGCCACTCCCAGGCTGTGCAAGTGTACATGGGGGCAGAATCCTTTGTGTACTGTGCACATTACCACTGTGTTGTGCAAATGTACAGTAATGGGCATGAGTCACGGTCACAGTATCATGTTGGATATGTTTGGGCCATGTCACATACCCCCTGAGTCCTGGGGGTGATGGCATGTCCATCACAGTGAGACCTGTAGCCACAATACTGATGTGCACCCACAGTCTGTGTGCATGTTGTGTCTCAGATGTGTCTGGTCAAATGTGCCCAATGGGTGACAGTCTCCACATCCATGTGGTATATGCATGAATCTTGATGATGTGTGTGTGTCTAAGAGACGTACATGTAGGGCCTGCAGGGACAACAGTGGCCACTACCTGTGGGACTCACGCTTGCCTTGTGGTGTGTATGTGATACGCTATGTCCATGTCAGTGTTGATGTGGCAATACAGGGACCCTCGGTTTCTGCATGGCAAAGATCTGTGATGCCTGGGAGTCATCAGGCCTCACTTGTCACTGTGGTATGTGTTTGGAACGTCACAGCAGTACATAGGTCGGTTGACACAGCCAGATGATTGCCCATTGCACTACATGGGGCTCATATGGACATGTGGAATTGAGATGTGAGGTGATGGTCATGTAGGTGACATATGTGTCCATGCCCAACAGCACACACCCAGTACATTGTGTAATGTCATGATCTATCATGTGATATTGAGCCTGGTCATGGCCACATGGGTGGATGAACCAACATTCTTCCTTTCTTCATCTCTGTTCTGCAGGGCACCAGCTGTCCATCGACCGTTCCCAGACCTTGCAACCATGCAGGAACGCGACTGCATCCGATGGTACTGCTTTACCAGGCCACTGATTGAGGAGTTGGTGGAGCAGTTGGCGCCACATCTGCTACCTGGCTGGACATACCCCACAGCACTGACCCCTGAAGTGAAGGTGAAGGCAGCCCTGCATTTCTTTGCTACTGGTACCTTCCAGTACACCGTGGCTACAGCTGGTGGTATGTCGCAAACTATGGTTAGTCGGGTGCTGCACAATGTCTTGGAGGAGATGTTGTCAAGTTTGCGAGCCCAGCTGAACTCCCTGAAATAAAGGATGCCTATTATACACTGGGGAGGATGCCGAACGTCATCGGATATATTGATGGGACACATGTGGCCCTGATACCACCACAGGCACATAAGCAGGCATACCGGAACAGGAAACATTTCCACTCAATCAATGCTCTGGTGGTATGTCTTGCAGACATGTCTTTCACACATGTGTGTGCACGGTTCCCTGGTTCTGTGCACGATGCCTACATAATGAGGAGTAGTCGCATTGCAACACTGATGTCACAGATGCCAGCTCAGCATGCCTGGCTTGTTGGTGTGTACTGACTGTTTCTCATTGTGTGTGTTTGTCAATGTTGTATTCCGCACTCCTACAAAACTCATCTACTTGTTCATTTTTGTGCGTGTAGGTGACTCCGAATACCCCAACATGCCGTGGTTGCTGACAGCCCTCCGGAACCCTGTGACACCAGCTGAGGTGCGCTACAATGAGGCACATGGTCGGAGCAGGAGGGTGATTGAGCGGACATTCGGCCCACTGAAAAGCCGCTTTCGCTGCCTGGACAAGATCGGAGGGGCCCTCAAAGGTGTGCAAAATAATCCTTGTATGCTGCATGCTACACAACATGGCAGTGCGGAAGAAGATGCCTCTCATCCAGGATGACGATGACGATGACCAACCTCCGGCACCTGTGGAGGATCCCGGCCTGGGCCAAGATGCCAGTGATGATGAGGATGACAGCTCACAGCTCATCAACAACTTCTTCACCTGAATGTGAGTATCCAGGGTTGTTATGTCAATGTATGGAGTTAGCTTGGAATGTGTTGTGGCTACTCTGTTGCTGTCTGAGTGTGTCTGTGTACCACTTGACTGAATGCGTGCAGTGATGTGTCCATTCAGGTGGTGTGTACTCCACAATAGGGTAGTACTGCTAACCTGTTTTTCTGTAGGTTTCTTGCGACATGTTTTGTGCATGTGTATTGCATTTCTCTCCTGTTTGACTGTGTCTTGTGTCTGTCCTTCACAGGGTAATTTGCCTGTTGTATGTTCAACACTGACCCCAAACACCCAGAATCCAACACCAGTGTGGGAGTAGTCAATTGACATCAAGTGATGTGCCACACACCCCTGGACTACAATTTTCAGACACTCTGTGACCGTGTGTCCACCGTAATGTACAATTGCCTTGCAACTATTTTTGAATTAACATGTTGCTGATGTGTAATGAACCTGTGCTATGCCTTGATAGGTGTGTTGTCGGTCTTCCCACATCTGAGTGACATTTGCTTACCTCACATTTGGACTTGTTACCACTGACTGTGGATAGGTGTTGTGGTTGTGCATACCTATGTGTTTCAAGTCAACATCATTGTGTGTGATGAGTAACATGGCCATGGTGAGTATGTGTTGTGGTGCCATAGTGGTGTGTCTCCCTCACATGTGTCACATCACCATGAGTCACCTAACATTGGTCACATTGTTGTAGTATTTGGCATGCACTGTGTTGTGTAGCAGATCGACATCTCCATGACACATGACAATTTGGAATCACAACAGAGGCAAGTATGGTGTACTGGTGATTTTATTTTCGAACATGTGTGAGGAAAGTGCACAGGATGGTGGGTGCTGTACATTGGTTTTGGAATGCAAAGTTCACATTAGAGTTGGAAGTGCTGGTAGATGAAATCTCCAGAGTAAATTCCACAGTCATCTGCTACATTGGCCCAACATGAACCCTCCTTATCATATGGGTGAGTTATGTGCGATTGAACAAGGTGAACGGGTTGTGCACAAAGAACATTGTCCAGAACATGTTTAGAGGCCCTGGGGGATGTGCTGGGACATCTGCCTCTCACATGTCCTTCGGACGACCCCTCTTCTTCCTGAGGGGTATTGTCAGGTACAGGCCTCTCCCCCAGAGTCCTCCTCCCTCCCTGTGGTGTTGGCAGATGGTGTTGCAACAGATGTTGTGGTCAGGTGTGTGTTGATCTGGCGGAGGCATTGGAGTATGTCCAGATGCACCACAGTAAGGGCATCCCATTTGGCCTCCATGCGGTCATGGTGGGCAGCCTGCTCCTGTTGCATGTCCTTGAGGATCCCCACTACCTGGCCAAATCCTCCGGTGCTATCCTGGTACGCATCTATGATGCGTGCCAGTTGGGGGTCATCATGCAGTCCAGACCCCTCTGCAAGGCGCGCCCTCTGCCTCCCACACCTCCCAGCACCCCTATCCACAAGGGCAGGACCAGCAGCGGGACGCACAGGTGACACTGGGACCCCTTGGGTGCTGTTGTTGGTGGTGTTTGCTGTAGCTTCCGGGGGGGGGTCCTGTGTCCCTGTGCTGTGGGTGTTCAGTGGGCTTGGTCTGTCTGTGTTGGCGGGGGTGCCCTGTCAGTTTCCAGATGCTGGAGGCGTGGGTACAGGGGGTACAGATGTTGATGCTGCTGATGCTGCATGATGACTCACACCGGAGGGGCCAGGTTGGTCGTCGTCATCCGAAGAGGACAGAGACAGAGTCAAACCAGAGAGCTCAGTGTCCACCAGAGTCTGGGCCGGGGAATCCTCTTCATTTGGTGCTGGGTCCCCAGCACCACCTGTGTTTGGAAGAGACACACGATGTGAGTTATGTTTCTACATGCATCGATGGTTCACAAACATGACATTTTCTACTGTACGAACAGATGCCTCCCTGTACACTGCTTTTTCCCAGCTTGTCACGGACACAGTTTGATATTGTTGTTACCCATGTCCCAGCATGGCCTTGTGCCCCCACAACAGAGCCCAGTGTCAGACATCCTGTCAGTCCCTTCCCACTCCCTGTGGGGCGAGTATGGTTCAGCTAAATCTTGCTGGGCCATGTGGGTGGGTGTAGATTGTCTGTGACTGCAACTTCCATCATACTTTTGGCTACACCCCCTTCCCAGCATGCCCATACTTCCTCCCTCTTGACTCTGCTTCCCTGTGAGGGGGTGTGAGGGCAATGGCAAGATGGCTGACTGTGAAATCCTGGTGTTTGTTTTTGCCCATTTCCCAGCAGGGCCTTTTGCTCCCTACAACAGATCCCAGTGTCAGACATCTTGTCAGTCCCTTCCCACTCCCTGTGAGGCAAGCATGGTTCAGTGTATGCTTGCTGGGCCATGTGGGTGGGTGTAGATTGTCTGTGACTGTGACTCCCATCATACTCTTGGCTACACCCCATCCCAGCATGCCCATACTTCCTCCCTCTTGACTCTGCTTCCCTGTGAGGGGGTTTGACAGCAATGGCAAGATGGCTGACTGTGAAGTCCTGGTGTTTGTCATCAGTGATGTCATTTGAGATGTCATCAGTGATGTCATGAGTGATGTCACTGACCATGTCATGAGTGATGTAATATGTGACGTCATCAGCAGTGCATTGCGGGCGCGCGAGTTATAGTTAGCTGAACTAACTATAACGGGGGAATTTCAATGGTTTTGTACAAGTGAAAAGTCCAGCTAACTATAACACCCCTGAAACCTATGGTTTTTTCAGTGAATTTCTGAGGTTTTTTAAATGCTAATTCCTAACTATAACGCGCCTGAAACCTATGTTTTTTTCTGTGAATTTCAAAGGTTTTTTAAATGCTAATTTATAACTATGCCTACAGAGATAGGACATGTGAAGAAAGAAGAGAAAATGCACAGAAAGAAAAAAAAGAAGTGCAGAAAGATGCAACAGAAGTCCTCAAAGACGAAGAAAAGTGCAGGAAGAAGGATAATGTGCAGAAAGAACAAAAAGAAGAGCAGAAAGAGGCCTTGTTGCAAAATCATCCTGTACCCTCAACTTTTTCAGACGGATACTGGTGGTAACTGAGTCTGACTAACCAGTCCTAGAGCCAGTGCTATGTTAAAAGACACTTAGAATACAGTGAAAACACCTACATACAACATTATGCGTTGGGGTCCCCCTGTGATTAGCATGACCTCCTCTGTAAGCCCCTAGTATATAATAGGGCAGGGGGATTAAAACTACCTCTTAAAACAGGCCACAGGGCGTTTTTGCACACGTTAACTCAGGCCCCGTCCCCTCCCTTCACCACTGTGTAAACACGCCCTGTGTCCATTTTTAGTTGGGAGATTAAGTTCATTTGAATCCTGAGGGTCCCTAGGGTCCAACTAGCCCACTAGGTACCTCCAGTAAGTGCCACAGAGCTGCGTTGCAGAGAGGTGTAAAAAGTGGCACGGCCTGGACCACCTCTCTGCAATGGAGCTCAGTGGCGCTTACTGGAAGCACTTGGTGGGCTAGTTAGCCCCCAGGGGCCCTCAGTATTAAAGGAAAAGTATATCCCCAATTTAAAACGTGCCATAGTGCGTGTTTGCACACGTCACCTCAGGCCCCGTCCCCTCCCTTCACCACTGTGTAAACGCGCCCTGTGGCTGTTCTAAGTTGAGAGATTAAGTCCCCTTGAATCCTAAGGGTCCCTAGGGTCAAACTAGACCACTAGGTACCTCCAGTAAGCGCAACAGAGCTGAGTTGCAGAGAGGTGTAAAAAGGGGCTTGGCCTCAGAACACCTGTCTGCAGCGCAGCTCCCTGGCGCATACTGGAGATGCCTGTTGGGCTAGTTGGCCCTCAGGGACCCTCAGTATTGAAGAGGAATTAATTCCCCAACTTACAACTCGCCAGGGGGCGCGTTTGCAGAGTGCTGCAAGGAGGGGGCGTTGCCTCCGGCACGATGCCAGTCTTTTATTTATTTTAATTTTTTAAGAAGGGGGGCTGTGTGGTTCCCCTTCTTATTCTAATTTATTGGCCCTGATGACCCCATCCCCCAGGGCCTGTCTCCTAATTATATTTTTTTGACCTCAATCCCCAGGGCCGGCCACTGTTTTTTATTATTTTTAAAAAATATATATTTATAGACACACCTAGGACATGCTGGACAAACCGTACGTACCTATCACCATGACGATTTGAGTGATATTCATTAAAAGGCGACTATGCATACAATGAATCCACGTGGAATGTATTTACACCACTAGTGAAGCTCTGACATGTCTGATTTACCTACCGTATCTAATCCCGGTAGACACCCTTGTCGTTTATTTATACAAACATGGGTAGCTATTGACAGGCACATTTAATACACATGCACACCAAGCCATTCAAAGGGGATTCGACAAAAATTCGACCAAAACTATGCAAGAAACCCCCCTCACGGTTAATAAAACACACATCCACTGCCGGATGTGTAATACTTTTTATTTTACTCTCTGGAAAGGGGACGAACATCACTTGAGAGTCACAGCGCGCTCCTGGCAGAGCCCAATGATGTGTTACACCCACCATTGCCTGCTGAGTGCCACACACCTCTGTGTTGTATTCCACTAGCTAGTGCGTATGTTTTAACACTCTCTAGCCCATGTGCACTGTAACACCACCCCGTGAATATGTCATGCCACACTTGTCTTCGCACGGGTTATATTGCCCCATCTAACGTGCCTTCCTCAATGCCTATGTTATAACGCACGGTGCTATGCCATACATATTACAATCCGGGATCCATATCTTTGTCACAGTGCATATGCAACGTTACACTCCCCAGCACATATTTTATATTTCAACTTTAGAGACTAGTTAGGTTACACAACACTGCCCTGTGCATATTACACTCCAAGGCGCATAGCGCATAGCACGCGCTAGTGCCTGTGCTATCTCACGCTCTCCAATGAATCTGTCATTGCGCACAATGTATTGCATATTATATTTCACGCCCGGTTCATCTTATATCACACTTTTTGGTGCATAGTTTATACCATACACTATATCTAGTTTTCATTTTCAATCGTGCTCTCAGGACTATGTTCTATATAACACTGTGTTCACCTACCCTTTTCACAGGCATTACATTTTGCGATAGGGGGTGGAGGGTCAGGGGGTGTTTCTGCCAAGTGAGCCCGGAGTCACAGTCACAAACGTCCTCTTCTTCCTGAATAAAAGTGAGATTATGCTGCATACTTGTTCATATTTTAAGTAGTTCGCACAGACACACGTTTTAAAAACAATAAAGTTCCTAATACCCGGCTTCTCTGAACAGTTAGCTTGCTGCCCCATCCCCCTCCTCCCTATCCTCTGTTGTGTGAATCCATGGACTAGCCTCCTCCCTCTTGCCATGCATGGTCTGATGTGCTGCCACTGCCCTCAATTTAGTATGATGTACCAGTCCACTCCTCCTGCCCTTCATTGCCCAATTCTATGCCCCATCATTGACCTCCTGCTTAAACTCTGTGCTTAGCTTGCTGCCCCTATTCTCCTTCCCCCTGCCCTCCGATGTCTTTGTGCATGCCCCTGCTCCATCCTTTTTGCCCACCATGTTCCATAGACCTGCCACTCCTATCTACTCTGAGTGTTCTGTTGAGCTGCCACTCCCCTCCCACCTGCCTAGCATTGTCAGATGACTGTAACCTGTCCCTGCCACCTCCACCCTGCCTGTCCACATGCCATGCCCCTATCCTCTTCCTCCTGTCCTACATGGTCCATTGTACTGCCCTCCCTGGTCTGTTGTGCTGTAACTGCTCCTCCTGCCTGCCCCGTGCGGTCTGTTGTGAGGCCCCTTCCCCTGAACTTTCTTGTCTGTGCACAGGTCCTGACCCTCCCTTCTATCCTCCATCGTCCTTTGTGCATGGCCCTGCACCCTCCTTCTTGCCCATCATAGCCATTGTGCTGCCACTAACCCTCCCACTTGCCGTGCATGGTCTTCTGTGCTGCCATGGCCCCTCCCACCTTCCCTGTGTGGTCAGTTAGCTGCCCCTGACCCCCTCCCACCTTCCCTCCATGGTCTCTGTGTATGCCATCACAGTCTCACTGTTGCTCTTCATGGTGTGTCTTGCTTCTAGTACCCATCCTGCCTGACCTCCATGGCTATCTTGCTGCTCCTGCCCTGCCCCCTTGCCCCCAGCCCTCTGTTTACATGTGCAGATCCCTACTCCCTCCCTCCTGGCTTGTCTGTTCCATTGTAATGCCCCTGATCCGTCCCTCCTGCCCTTTATGGTCTGTTATGCTGCAGCTTTCTCTCCTGTCTGTCCATTATGGTCAGATAGCTACCATTGCCTCTTGCCCCTCTGTTCTCTGTTGTCCATGTGCATGGTCCTGTCCCCTCCCTCTTGCTTTCTATGGATTGTTGTTCTGCACTCCTGTCCCGCATGCCCTGTGTGGTGTATTGTGCTGCTGCAAACCCTGATGCCTGACCTGCAGGGTCAGTTTGGTGCACCTCTCCATGTCCCTCCTGTCCTCTGTTATCCAAGTCTATGTCCCTACCCCATTTCCTTCCATGATCCAATGTACCATACTTGCGAACATTTTTAACTTGGTAAGAGGGAGATTTTGGAAAAAAAATGGGGTATTGATTTTCCCCTTTGAGTTACATTGAAAAAGAGGAGATTGTAGACAGGAGACAGATCAAATAAAGCACATTTGAGCTTAAAAACATTGGACGTTTCCTGGCTGAATCGGGTCTGTTGGCATGTATGGTTGTACTACCATTGCCTCTTCCTTCTGCCCACAATGGTCTATTACATTGCCACAGCCTCTCTTGCAAGTCCTGTATTGTTGGTTTGTTGCCCCTGCCCCACTTTCCACTGCCCTCCATAGTCTGTTGTGCTGCCACGGCCCTTCCTGCCTGCTCAGTGTGGTTAAATTGTTGCCTTTGCACCCTCCTACCTGCCTTCAATTTTCAGAGTCCGTGCCCCTGGCCTCTGCCTCTCAACAGTATCCTAATGAACAACTAGATTGCTAACATTCTATATTTATTACAAAAGTGTGGAACGCCTGACGTCATCTTGATGTAATCAAAACTGTAATACCTAGAGCATTTCCTTTAGAAATTACATATATGAGAGGGTCTTATTGGCATCAAAATTATGGTTAGTGCTCTAAAAGACTAAAATAAGGACATATTTTCTGAGTTTTCAAATAGCGACAAAGCACTTTTAAATTATTTGTTATCTTTATGTTTTTTTATCCAGTTGACCACTTGATTAAATGTTGCACTTAGGGGAGAGGATGTGGTGTTACTTCCCGAACTGCAGACTTTGGAACTGGGGAACCAGGTTGGAGTTTCTGCTTCAGCTCGACATTCTGTGATTCTGGTCAAATCACTTAGTCTCCCCATGTCTACAACCAAAATGAATGTGTTCTTGTGTGATGTCACCAATGCTCATGTAAAGCACTCCAATACCTGACAAGTCTGCACTATATAACACTGCAAAAACACAAAATAATAAGTGTTTTGCACACTTCTGTCATTGGGCTATATGTGGGCTACATCTGGGTAATTTTGGGCTACATTTGGGCTCTCTTGTCTCCGGTGGCCATCTTGGGAGATGTATTTGTTATGAAGTTTCCTAATTTCCTCATGTACTGCAGTCTCCTCAGTAGGAAATGCTTTCAGTTTTTTACTTTGATTCCATCATGAAGGTATTCAGATATGTCACACATTTGCCATAAATTCTGAATGTTAGCACTCTAGTTGCTCATTAGATCACTGTAGTAAAACTACTGTTCACCATGGAAGTCTGCTCCTGGTATTAAAAGTGCATGTTTCAGTCTGCATGTCAGAATTTTTTAATGAAATAGAAGAGGATTTGAGAAGTCACTCAAAATGTGCCCTCATTTTCTTTCTTCAGCATTAATCATAATTTCTATGGCAAAATGAACCCCCTCATTGTGTTCCTTTTTAAATTAAATGTTTTAAGTGTTACCAGTTTCTTCCAATCAAGATGGCTTCAGGTGTGCCATACTTTTGTCATAATGAAGACAGTAAGCGCTCTAGTTGTTTTTAAGAACACTCTGGGACATTCTGTCATTGGGCTATACTTGGGCTACATCTGGGTGATATTTGGGCTACATTTGGGCTCTTTTGTCTCTGGTGGCCATCTTGGGAAACTTATTTGTTATGAAGTTTCCTAATTTCCTCATTTACTGCAGTCTCCTCAGTAGGAAATACTTTCAGTTTTTTACTTTGATTCCATCAAGAAGGCATTCAGATGTGTCACACATTTGCCATAAATTCAGAATGTTAGCACTCTTTTTGCTCATTAGATCACTGTAGTAAAGCTACTGCTCACCAGGGAAAACTGCTGCTGGTATTGAAAGTGCATGTTTCAGTCTGCATGTCAGAATTTTTTAATGAAATAGAAGAGGATTTGAGAAGTCATTCAAAATGTGCCCTACTTTTTCTTTCTGCAGCACTAATCATACTTTTTATGGAAAAATTAACCCCCTCATTTTGTTCCTTTTTAAATTAAATGTTTTAAGAGTTACCACTTTAATCCAAGCAAGATGGATTCAGGTGTGCCATACGTTTATCATAAGTAGGACTGTTAGCGCTCTAGTTGTTCTTTGGAACACTCTGGGAAGCTGCAGTAGAACACAAAGGAATCAACTGACAGTCTCTGCCCTTGTTGGATGTACATGTTTTACTGAGAATGTCAGACTTCATTCTCACATGACTGAGAAAGATAATGTGAATTTACAGAAAATAAGCTCTCAGTTTAGCTTATAGATCACCTTCCAAACCTCTGTGGGAAAAGCATGAGAAAATATTTTTCTCTCAATCATGATATCCCAGCAGAAGGCTTTTTCACATGGTGAAATCACCTTAGAACATACCACAATTCCTAAAATGAGTATGGTACCACAACAAATGATTTATAATGTGACTATAGTCTTAAAACCTATTAACTGCAATGCTTTTTAATGAGGTGCTATCATGTATATTGGTCCCAAGATGGCTGCCAACACTTCTTGGATGAAGTGCTGACAGCCAATCAGATCTCAGGATGAGATGTGTGGTTAGGCTCCGCCCACATATGTATATGATTTTACTTTTGGTTTTCACAGAAACTACTGAACAGATTGACACCAGACCTGCAAAAGGCACTTCCCTGACCTGAGGACTACCTCTCTGCCAAATTTCAAGTAATTCTGTTCAGCCGTTCGGGCTGTACCTTGGACTAAAGGTCCCTATGGAAAATTGCATGGGGAAAACACGTTTTGGGACCCCCTTTTATCTCAGCCCCCGCTTGACGAATCCCCCCGAGACTTTCAGGGTAGGAGCGGAGTGGAGCGCCCCACCTATTTTGAAAATTTCGCGAGGATTCGTCAACCGGCGCCAAAGTTATTCCAAATAGAATGTTGCGGATTTCCTATGGAAACACAGTCCTAACTATAACTATCTACTGGCGCCCACCAGTAGATAATATATATATATATATATTCACTTAAAAAACCATAGGTTTCACACATGTTATAGGTAGGTGGATATTTCACTCGTAAAAAACCAATGAAATTCCCCCGTTATAGTTAGTTCAGATAACTATAACTCGCGCGACCGCCACTCTATCACAAGGATGATGTCATCAGTGATGTCAAGAGTAATGCCACTGACCATGTCATGAGTGATGTAATATGTGACGTCATGAGCAGAGGATTGCGGGCGCGCGAGTTATAGTTATCTGAACTAACTATAACGGTGGAATTTCATTGGTTTTTTACGAGTGAAATATCCACCTAACTATAACATGTGTGAAACCTATGGTTTTTTAAGTGAATATATATATATATATATATCTGGCACTATTGTGTCAGTACACATGTGTATATACAAGGGAATATCATTAGAAAAGTGTAATACGCTCCTTGGAAAATTGTATGTATTAGTTGCATATTATTTTAAGTTGTGGCTATATTCCTATGAACTACTGCCCAAGCTAGTATGTGGACTGTAGAAAAAATACATAATAAATTGAAGAGCGGCAGAGGTATAGGATTTGAATATTAAGCAATACGTTGCTATGGATGTGTCAATCTGTTGAAAAGTCATGAGGCAAGCCTAATTATCCATAGCAAACTAAACGAATGGATGGCTGAAAATCTGACCAAGAGCAAGGAAAGGGAATGAACAGGGAAGGGGTGGTGAGATCTAATAGATCAAGGAGTGTAACAGGAGTAAACGATATATAAGCCTATTCACATATACACTTGAAGCATGATATAAGCCTATTCGCATGTACACTTTCAGTATTTGAATATCGCAGCACTGTCACCCCTGAGGATATCTGGTTGTTGAGGGTGCTGTGTCTCCGTCAAAAAGTCACGTCTTGAGTTTCCCTCTGAAGTCCACCAGGAAGAGTGCTGTTGGGACGTGGAGGAGCAAGTTGCTCCAGGTCCTGGCGGCATGTAGGAGAAAGAGCGTCCCTCCCACGTCTGCAATGGATGCAGGGTGTGTGTCTGAGGGCGAGCAAGGCTGTGCGCAGGTGTCTTGACGATAGGTGGAATCTTATCGATGGTTGATATAGGATGGCCCTTGGTTGTGTAGAGCTTTGTTTGGGTATGTGAGGATCTTGACCTGACACTTCGTCTGGATGGGTAGCCATTGGAAATTTCTGAGGTAAGGGGTGATGCTGGTCCATTTGGGTAAGTTCAGGATGAGTCTAGCTGTTGTGTTCTAAATGGTCTAGAGTATTTTGAGGAGATGGGCGGAAAATCTGGTGTAGAGAGCATTGCCATAGTTGAGGCAGCTAGTGACGAGGGCGTGTGTGAGCTAAAGAATGATGATGGATTAAACCAAGATCAGTTGACTGGGGGTGAGTGCTTGGAATGTTCAACGCTCCATCCATCATCCCCTTTGGTGTTGATGAGGGCGTGTGTAACAGTCTTTCTAATGTTGGTTGAATTCTGACGAACATGCGGAGGGTGTGAGAGTAGGAGGCAGTGACTGTGTTAACCTTTTGTTTATTGCGAGCACAAATAAAATTTAAAATGAGCAACTTTACAATACAAGCAGATATTATTACTTTATACAATTAAAATCCAATATAACATCTTAACTTCTAACTCGAATCAATTTCTTTCCAACTTCATTGCACACAGATATAAATCCTGCACCTATCAAAAAAAAGTGCAATGTGCGAATAATGAATATTAAAGTGCTCTGCAAAACCATTTTGCCATAATCAACTTGTTATATTCAGGCTTTCTGGGGGGGGGGGCTAGTCCCTCATCCATCCTAAATATATAGAATAAAGTGCACTGCATAGCAGCTCAGCTTTTACATAATAAAACATATTGATCCACTGATAAATGTTACTCATTCCACTTCAATCTAAAATACAGAGCCTTTTACTTTCTAACTTATCCATAAATTTCCAACCTGCCAAGAATTTCCTAATAGCCCCTACCTTTTTTGCATATGCTTCCTCAAAAGATTTAGTATGTTGCATTTTTCTGTACCAATCATGGTAGGTTGGAATTTTCGCTGTCCTCCAGTTTTGAAGAATCAAGGAGTGAGCCACCAAAGCGGAGATCACTATAAATGCTTTCTCTCCTTTGGAGATTAGAGTATTCAAACTTTGCCTTATAAACCTAAACAATGCAATCTCTGGCTCTTGTTTTAATTTTCTCTGGAAACCTTCCTTAAAAGCAGAAAACACTTCCTCCCAGACGGGGTTAAAAAAGTACATGTAAAGAAAATATGTATCCAGCCCCACTGCTCCATTTGTTGTCAGCAAAAGCACTTGTCCTCTACCTCTGGATGCATGTTCTGTAAGGCCCTTGGTGTATAATAAGACATCCAACGGGATAAAAATGCCATTCTTTTAAAATTAGCAGTTCTTAATGTTTTATTACCATGCAGCGAAGTCTCCTGCCACTCTAATTCTAAGAAAGTACACTGAGTTTCTAGGGAGATTTTATCTAGAAACCTTGTTATTAAAGGGCTTTCCCTTTGATCTCGTAATAACTTATACCAATTTCCGACACACCTTATTTTGGCTCTATAGAGGGTTGGTAATAGGGAGGCCGAGGCGCTACTCAAAGGAAAGCAAAAATTCTTTACAAATTGAGTAGTCTGAAGAAAAGCCAAAAAATTACAGCTGATTCCACATCTAGCCTGAATCTCCTACCATTTTATACATCTCCCCCCAACGACAAAATGGCCTAATTCCTTAAAGCGTTTACTTTCCCAAAATCTTATCTGATTATTTCTGATATACAGGCCCAATATTTTACACTCCAGGAGTTTAAAAAACTCATACCCCCGTGTATTCGCCTTCGCATGATAAAATGAATGTATTCTTTCCTCGAACCCCTGTAGTGTCTTACAACGAGTCTTTTTCGGAAGTTTGGCCGTTTTAATAAAAACTGGAGTCTGTGATTCTGCTTCCTGCACCATCTTATCCATAAAACAAGCTATCCAACGATTCCTTACCATCTAACATTCAAGCCATTAAATCCACAAAAGCTGCTTCATAGTAAGTTCGTATCTCTGGAAGTGCCAAATCCCTTGTCTGATATCAAGTTGAAGAACTGGAAGTCTCACTCGTGATGCTTTTTTCTTCCAAATATATTGTCGAATCATAACTTCCAACTGTGTAAAATATAAGATATTAATTTTAATAGGAACATTCGAAAATAGAAATTTTAGTAATGGTAGGATGGACATTTTTATAGGAGCTACCCTTCTATTTATTGAGAGTGGAAGAAGAGCCCATCTATCTAATAGGTTTCTAATCTTGGTGGTCATTACTAGATAGTGTAATTTAAAAAGTTCCTCATAACTTTTTGTAATGTAGATCCCAAAATGATGGATAGGATCAGGAGATTGGGCTTGCCGTTGCAGAGACTCAGGCAGAATTTGACTAATTGCATTGAGTAATAAAATTTCAGTTTTATTATGGTTAATTTTATACCCTCAATAACTTCGAACTGCAAAAATTCAGTCAAAGTTGCCCTAATGTTTTGTTCCTCTGACTTAAGGTAAAGAATAAAGTCATCTGCAAACAGTTTTAGTTTGGGCATTCCTTCCAAAGGTGCGTGTATCTGCAGATTGGCCATTACTTTTGCAGCAAGATGTTCTATAAAAAATGCAAACAGATCAGGGGATAGAGGACATCCCTGGCGGGTTCCTCGCCTTATATCCGCTCTCCCTGATAGCTGCGAGTTTATAATGACTTGGGCCTGAGCCCCCTGATATATATTTGCTAACATTTGTGTTATTTGCATTGGGAATCCAACCTTTGTAAGAACTGCAAAAAGATCTTCCCAGTTAACTAGGTCAAATGCTTTTTCGGCATTGCCCGTCTTCATGAGGACAGGTAGTTTGTTCGAGTTTAAAAAATCCAACGCTTGGACTGAAAACCCAGTATTAGATGACATGTATCTGCCTGAGACAAACCCCATCTGATCTTTATGGATGACCTTCTGAGGTATTGGGGAGAAACGATTTGCCCAGATTTTCAGTAACATTTTATAATCAACATTCAACAAACTAATTGGTCTGTACGAGTTGACGATTTTAGGACACTTATCTTTTATAACAAAACTTACTATCGTTGACTCCTTGAAAATAGAGGGGACATCACCTCCCACTCATACAAAATTAAATATCTCCAACAAAAAAGGTTTTAGTTCTTCTGAAAATGCTTTATAAAATTCTGTGGGTAAGCCATCTTTCCTGAGGCCTTGCCACCCGGCATTGAAGCAAGGGCCCTCTTGATTTCGCTTAGGGTGATTTTGGCACTCATTTCATCTCTCTGATCAATTGTCATAAGCAGAATATTAATGTCTCCCAGATATTGGGATATCGCTTCATTTGATACATATACTTAGTTACATAAAGCATACTATAATGGTTCAGAAATATTTGTGAAATGTTTTCCTTATCAAAAATCAATGCACTGACTCTGGTTCTATCAGTTCCGAAATTATCATTGACTCCAGCTTTACTTTGGTTGACCAGGCGAGAAGTTTCCCCACTAACTGACTCTCCTTATAAACTCGCTGCGGTCCGGGAGCTGGTTATTTCTTCGAGAGTAAAAAATTCCCTTAACTCCTATTTAGTTCTGATTAGATGTTGCTCCAGTTCAAAGTGCTCCCCTCACCACTATCCCTCTGCAGTAGAGCTATTTCAACAGCTTGTTGCCATTGAATTATTTGCTACCTCTGCATCTTAGATTGTGATGATGAAAAGGCCTACATTTGGCCCCTTACTGTAGCCTTGAAAGCCCCCCAAGTCGAAAAAAGAGTTGCCATGCCCTTATTTTCTTGAAAGAATGTCTTAATACATTCTTTCATATCTTCTACCCATTTAGGGTTCGAAAGGAGGTGCCTATCCATCTGCCACCTGGATCTCTCCCACCTCTCTGCCTCTATTCCCATCTCAATAATAACCCATGAGTGATCTGAAAAGGAGTTGGCTCTAATTTCAGCATTGACACAATAAACATACTAAGGGATTAAAAAAATCAATACGAGTAACAAGAAAACTGAATATCAACTCAATGTAGCTCCCGCCATAGATCTATAAAAAGATAATCATGTTTTATGGAGCATAATATCCTTTTTGTCCTTGGTTTTAACTGTTTTTTCCCTTTATTGGAGGTATCCTTTTCACATCTTGAATGAAATTAAAATCTCCTCCTAACACTATGTGCCTTCTTTGCCTCTAACCAGCTCAATAATCTTTATAAGAGCTGTTGGATAATCATTAATTGGTGCATAATAGTTTGCAAAATTAAACAGTGCTCCATTTACCCTAGAAGTAACCCAGATCCACCTCCATTGAGGGTCCTTCGTCACTTGATATATCTTGCAGTTAGTTCCTTGACCAGTGACGGCCCGTGTAGGGCGTTTTACCGGGGCGGTGACGTGGCGCAGAGGAGGGGCAGGGTGGGGGGTTGCAAAATGCGGCGAACGGCCGATTTCAGGTAAGTTAGGAAAAATAATAATAAAACGAATTTCGTTGCGCGCGCTGCATCGCATTTGGCGATGCAGCGGGCGCAACGAAATTCGTTTTATTAATTTTTTTTGTAGCTTACCTGAAATCGGACGTTTGCCGCAATTTGCAACCCCCCACCCTGCCCCTCCTCTGCGCCACGTCACCGTCCCGGTAAAACGCCCTACACGGGCCGTCAATGTCCTTGACTAAAATAAAGAGCTACCCCACTAACTGCTAACCCTGATGAGGCAAAGAAGGCTCTAAAATAGTAGTTAGGTATAAAGAGCTTGGGTGTATTTGTTTTCAGATGAGTCACCTGAAGATACAAAATCTGAGGAGAAAAAGAAGTAAGCCATCTAATCAGCCCACCATATTTTTCCTTATTAGATATTCCATTAACATTTATCGATACTATCCTTAACTTAGAATCTATATTGCATCATAAAAACCAAAGCCATACCATTTGTGGTCCTTTGTTTCATTCCATTCACATTGCTCTACTCCCGTAGTTGCACTAATAGCTAAGGTTTCTTTTCTAATTCTACTCACTTTTTTGCAATTACCTCCCTACATCCCCTTCCCTGTGCCCTACCTCCCCCCAACCCTCACCACCTTCCTGTGACCCCTGGCAGATGGGGAATAGCCCACCATACCCCCTGCCTCCCCTCTCTGAGAACCCCCTAAGTCAGGTGCCATGCTATTGCACCCTAGTGTGACCTACTACCCTACCCTGCCCCATGAGAGAAGAAAAAAAAAATCTCTTTACTTTTCCGTAGTGATTTTCTTCAACAGTTCCTGGGCTTCATCAAGACTTGTAAACATGTTAAACTTGCCTTAAACCAAAACTCACAATTTCGATTGTTGAGCAATGGCCGCCTGTGCTCCCTGTGCTTTGAACAAGTAGAGAAGCTTAACAAACTCTTTCCGACGATACGCCGCTGCTGCACTCATATCCGAAAAGACACGACAACTAGGGATTTCCCGAGTGGAGAATTGCTTCTTCTGAATCGCTCTGGTCAAGATCTGCTCCTTCAGACGATAGTCCGCAAAGTTGACTGAAATTGTTCTGGGTAGTTTTAAGTTGGGGAGCGGCTGTGCTGGGACTCTGTGTGCACGTGTAATCGTGAGGTCACCCGAAAACTCGGGCAATACATTCTCCTTGATGAAGGACTCGACCCACTGGAGCGTTTGTGACCCTTCACAGCCTTCACGGACCCCAACTAGCCGCAGATTTGAGCGTCAAGAGTGGTTTTCCAACTCTTCTAGCTTATTTTCCAACATGTTTTTCAGTTTTTTATCTATTGAGGCCTGCTGCTGTATCAAGGTCATCTGATCTTCCAGGAGAGAGAGCCTTGATTCAGCCTCTTGGAGTCTTGCCAGATAAGATCCTACTAGTTCTTCAATTTTTGATAGTCGTGAATGAAGTGCTGCTATCTCGGTTCCTTGTGTTGCTTTCATCTCCCTTATCTCATCAAGGATAAGATTCAACATAGCTTTTATATTGCACTGGAAGCTTGTCCCGGCCTCCAAAAGCTGTGCACCTAATGGATCTTCTGATCCTAGCTGTGGTTATTGATCTATTACTAAGTTTGTATCTGCCGCAAACGTTGATGATGACGAAGGACTCGCCAAAGGTTTAAAACGTAAAGGGAGATCCTTAGCATCCAGCGAAATACATGGTTGGGCCTGCTCCTGTAAATCATGTTCTGTAACTTGATGTAGTAGAGGCAGTGAAGGCTGAGGAGGAAGTGAAGGCATCTTAGATTTCAGAAATAGCGAATATTCCTTTACTTTGCTCTGAGATGCACTGGAGGTTTTTTTCTGTGTGCTCTCCTGGTTCGCTGTTACATCTTGATTAATCGCTGGTGAGTGATTAATCAGGCTCTCCCCCAACGTTACTGAGCCAGATGATACACTAACTCGTTCTTCAGGCCCTGGACTTGAATTTTTTCCTCTCTGGCTGGAATTTTCAGCCATCTCCTGATTAGTGGCCTCTTGACTCATCCACACCGTGCTCCAAGACATCCTCTTCAGAACTCATGGGGATAGCAATTGGGGCTGACCACCGACGAGCTTTCTGTGCACGCTCAGCTCTTGCGGTCGCAGAGGCAATCTTCATCTGTGCTGTTCGAATGTTAGACTTAGGCACCATATTGAATCCAGTTGAGTCAGTACATTAGTGATTTTTAGATGTTTCCCCATCCTGACAGAATTTTTTTTTCCACAACTAAGTCCAGCACCACACAGTCTAATTCCAGAAAAAAGGGTCTCCTTGCCCCTATTCCAGCTGTTTCCTTTTGTTTCTTTTTCCTTCCTTTCCCCTTCCTCAGCTCATCAGTCCCTTTCTCTTTTCCTTCCGTTCCTATTTTTCTTTTCCTTCCTTTCTTCCCCCTTCCTTTAATGTAGGCAGAAGCCTCTCAGCTGAGCCCCCACAAATCAAAAAAAAAAGGGAAAACAAAGGCTGGAAAAAGGGTGAAGCTGCATCTAGTTTCAGCCTTGTGAGCCTTTTCAGCCTTTACTCTCTCCTCCACGTTTCACCGGCTGCATCTGATGAAGCCTCGCTCTCCACAACCTGCTTTAGCAACAAAGAAGTGCTGCCCTTCACTGCCAGCAGCAGACTCCCAGTGCAGGGGCAAGAAGAATGCCGTGCTGCCACCACCGAGAGCAAGCCATATGAGAGCGGAGCAGTCCCAGCCACGGTGCGCTTTCCCGAAGTGAACAGAAACCAGCAGCAGCAGCCAGCTTCACGCAGCCAAAGATCAGAGGTCAACGAACAACTGATTCATCAGCGAGGGGCGGGGCAGTGGTCACCTGAGGCTATGTGCAGACAGGATTCGCTGTAGCCTCCATCCGACTGTGTTGACCTGTTGCTTCATGGTCAGTTGGCTGTCAAGGATGATACCAAGGTTGTGTGCGTGGTCTGTCAGTGCCAGTGTTGGTACAAGTTCTGCTGGACACCAGATGGGGTCCCACATGCAGGTGTTCTTCCCAAAGATCAGTACGTCTGATTTGTCAGAGTTGAGTTTGAGGCAGCTGTCTCTCATCCATTCTGCTACATTGGTCATGGCATTGCAGAAGCTGGTTTTGGTGTTGGAGGGGTCGTCAGTGAGCGAGAGGATAAGTTGAGAGTCACCAGCTTAGGAGATTATGTTGCATCTGTGTGATCTGACGATGTCTGTGAGGGGGGTAATGTAGATGTTGAACAGGGTGGGACTGAGGCATGATCCTTGGGGTATGCTGCATATAATGTCCTTGGGTGCGGAGGTAAAGGGAGGCAGACGGATGCTCTGAGTGTGTCCTGAGAGGAAAGAAGCGATCCACTTGAGGGTGTTTTGCTGCATTCTGATGTTGTGCAGTCTGTCGAGTAGGAGGTGTGGAGGAGACTGTATCAAATGCTGAAGAGAGGTCACGGAGGATCAAGGCCACTCTTTCTCTGCGGTCATGGAGAGTTCTGATGTCATCAGGGGCGGCAATCAGTGCTGTCTCAGTGCTGTGTTTTGCACTGACTCCTGATTGTGAGAAGTTAAGAAGGTGGCTTGGTTCCAGGTATTTTGTGAGATGTTGGTTGATGGCTTTCTCAAGGACTTTGGCTGGGTAGGGGAGAAGGAAGATCGGTTAGTAATTGTTTAGGTCGCTGGGGTCCGCAGAGGGTTTCTTTTGGCGGGGTCAGACCTCTATGTGTTTCCATCTATCTGGGACAGTTGCTTTGGAAATTGGGGTGTTTAAAATGCTGGTGAGTTCCGTGCTGATTGGGTTGATTCCGAGGTTGAAGAGCTGGTGGGGGCAGCGGTAGTGGATGCCCCGGAGTGGATGGATGACATGATGGTTCATGTGGTCTGAGTGGCGATCGGAGACCAGATGTTAGTGCCGCTGGTGTTCAATGGTTGAATGAGGTTGTCAAGGCCGAGAGTGATGGGTTGTGGGTCGGAGTTGTTGTAGATGGTGACAATCTTGCTGTGAAATTAGTCTGAGAGGGTGCCGCAGATTTCTTGGGAGGGGAGGATGATGTTCTCTATGGCTGTTGGGTTGCAGAATTACTTGATGATTTTGAAGAGTTCTTTCATATGAATGACCGCATTGTCGATGCAGTTGGTGATTGCGCCTTTCTTGGCTTCCTTGGTGCGGATGTGGTGGTTGCTAAGGGCTAATTTGTGAGCAGCTCTGTCTGTTGTTGTTTTTTTGCAAGGTGTGCATTGATCCTTTTTTTCTTCTTTGATCCTCTTCCATTCCTGTGTCCAGCCACTGGGTGATTCTTTTTTTTTTTTTTTTAAATAAGATGCTATTTTGGGGTAGAGCTCTTCTAGACCTCTTTTTCCTGCTTCCCCTGCTTTTATCCACACTGACATTTCTTTTTCAAACTTCTTTGAGAGTGTTCCTTCCATATCATCACCTCTTCTCTTAAAACCTTACCTAACTCTGCTTTCTCCCATATTTATTTTCCCACAATTTTTCATCTTTAATACTAAACTCATGATGCTAATCACAATTTACAGTGTGTTCAACACTTTAATTTCTGTTGTCTTTTGCTTTTCTTTACCTTTTTTTAAATAAATCTTTATTTGCATTGCTTAGTTCTTTCAGTTAATGTTTTATTCACTTATGTGGGATGTCAGATTGTTTCACAGAAGGCTGTACAAATCGTCCCTTGTGTGGCTTTGTAAATATAGGCTAGAATGTTGCGTCATAGATGCGCCACAAAAGTGGTGCAACAATGACGCAAAATACTGGTAAATCTGGCTCTGGGATCTTTCCTACAGCTTTGCCAGTGTAAATCAAGCCTCTTCTGCTGCACTCACTTTTACTTGAGAACTAGGAGGCCTCATACCGATCTGCCAGGGTACCTCTTTCTTTGATACAACACTCACTGGCACTTGAGAACGAGGAGCTCTCACACACCTCTGTTGTGGACTCAATCATTCTCTGCAACCCAAACAGTCATTTCACAGAAGGGATACCACAGCTCGAATAACAAAGACAAACAACTTTACATTAGACAATCTAATGACTTACACAACAGAAAAAACAAACCTGTTGTCAATGGTTTGGTGAGGATTAGTGTGTTTAATGTATTTGCCCAGAGCTTTAATATATGTACATATTTGTATTTTTTTACTGTCATGTGCTCTCTCTCCTTCTTCCAATTTTACTACTACTATCATGGGTGCACTCCTCCCTCTGTGTCGCTGCTCTCTTCTACTCCTCTTTACGCGAGCATCTTCTTTACTGCTCAAAGAAACAGCAAGACTGCACAGTTTAGGATCCCTGTCAAAGCCCGAAATTTCAGAATATTGTTTAAGAAAATGCAAGCGTCGTCATTTAGCAAGAATGAAAGCACTTGCAGTTGCCAAGAAAAAGGAATTGATCAGATTCCAGCATCCTTCTTCCAAGGCAGACCTAAAAGTCGAATTATGCATTTATTTTTCTCTCATCTGTTACAGACAGCTGGATGCTCACTCACTTGGTCCTCTTTTCATCATTTTCCGCACAGTTTCTCCCATTTACTCCAATCTATTTATTATTTCCGTGTAAATGTATTTGCTTCATATTTTTTTTCTCTTGGTGTTCCCTTTTCGCACATTTCCCTTTCTCTTACTTCTCATGCTAACCTTTTACGTATTTATATTTTCATTTCATTTTCTTTATGCTCCACATACATTTTTTGAGTTCCTTTATTGATGCCTTTCTATACATTTTTCTTCTTTCGAATTTCAGTAATTTTACTTATTTCTTCCTTTCCCCATTTCCTTCCTTCTACAATCTCATGTTCCTTCCCTTTATTTTTCTTCCTTCATTTGACATAGCATTGATGCAAGTTTCTTCGTTTGTCATTCATCTTCCTTGACTGCTTTTCATTGTGTCTTTCTACCGCTTCTTTTTTTGCATGTCCTTTTGCCTCCTTTTGGCTCTTGCGTTTCTTCCCCCACCGGCTTCTGCACTACCTTTTTGCGCCTCCCCCTATCAGTGAAGGCCCGCGTCTGGGTGGTAGAATGAGGGCTCGGCGGGTGAGGCACAGGGAAGCACTGGAGAGGGAGGATTAGCGCTCTGACTCACAATGCGGTAAATGGTGTTAGACTTTTAAATCCATAATAAATCATGTCTGCTGTCATCTTTTCCTTTTCCTGGACACAATGGGAGACTGGCAAAGCCGGGCCGGTATCTGCTCTCCGCAGCTGCTGGCTCTGTGCCTCACCTGGGCATATTTAATCAAACTGTGCCTGCCTGCTTTTCTGTGTGCTGCAGTTTCCTGCACATCAAACCTGTCTGTACTTTACAAAGGCCCATGTAGCCGGCGCTTCTGAGCAGCCCCCGATCCAGCTTCTCAAAGAGGATCGGTAAGACGGAAGAAAATGCGTGCAGGCTCGCATTAGGCTCGCATGGAAGTGGGAGCAGAGCCAGCCGGGCGCGAGCAGGGGCTTTGAGACTGCACCAAACTATGGGCGGTTCGAAGCAGGAAGACAGGCTGTCAGAAGGAGAAGCCCATTTAATATGGCAGTTTAAAGAAAATATATTTTACAGGTTCTAACTCTGCAGGTTCGTCTTCGTCTCGTCCCTTTATTTTTTCCACAGATCCAGAGACCACGAGGTTATAAGGAAATTAGTAATATCTCCCGCATGTGGGTGCCTCTCCAAGCCGCTACCGCTCTGGCACAGTCAAGCGGCGCCCACAACGGGAGGTAAGGGTTGATAATAGGGTGACCAACTGGCATGGGTGCAAATTCAGGACAGTGAGTGTAAATTCAGGACAAAGGGTCAAAACTCAGGACAAAAATTCAGGACAGGAGGTAAAAATTCAGGACAAAAGGTAAGTTTTACAGACACATCAGAGGGGGCTGCGCAATAGTATATAGGTGAGTAAAAACCACTTAAGTACAAGTGAAAATAAGTTTGTATTAGGCTGAGATGATTGTAAACTTCATGGTTTTTCAGTATGCGTGCAGCTTGAAGCAAATGAACAGGTCTCTTTGTGGAAACAAAACTGCCCCCACCCCACCTTTCCAGCTCGCAGGGAAACGCCCAATGCCCGGTTCGGCCAGTCGGGCCATGCTACCACACTCCAATGGTTCCCCTGATCTTCACATAGACCCTCCCTCATGTGTATTTAATTTCTTTTATAGTGCTACTCATTCGACCTATGTACGGCAGGGTGTCGGAGTGAGTTACATCACACACATATTATATAGAGACAGACTCATATAAGTGTGAAAGTCAATGTATAGAAACTGTTGCTTAAGATAATAGGGCTTACAATGTGTAATCATACTTTCATCCATCATTTAGTCTTTGACCATTCATTCTGTCCTTCCATCTGTGTGCCCATCCATGTCCATATCCATCGCGTATCCTTCCATCCATCATTTCACTCAGCCATCCCTCCATCCACCCTTTTACTCATCCATCCATCCTTTCACCCTATCCATCCGTACACTCATCATCCACTCTTCCACCCATCCATCCATTTACTCATTCATCCAGCCATTTACCTATCCATCATCTATCCTTCCTTCCATCCATCATTCCACTCACCCATTCCTCCATCCACCCTTTCACTCATCCATCCCTGCATTCATCCTTTCATCTTATCGATCCGTACCCTCATCCATCCACTCTTCCACACATCCATCCATGCACTCATCCATCCAACCACCTACCCTTTCACCCATTCAGCCATCCTTTCACTTACTTTTTCATTCACTCATCCTTCCACCTGTTCAGTCATTCATCCACCCATACTCCCTTTCTCTATCCATCCCCCTTTCACTTAGGCCATCCATCATTCCATCCACCAACCTATCCATCTACTCATCCACTCATGAATCCATCCATTGAACTTATCACTCATCCATCCTTTCACTCATCCATTCACCCATCTATCCATCCTTTTGTCCATCTACCCGCCCTTTCACTCACTCATCTAGCCTTACATCCACCCTTTAACTCATCCGTCCATCCATTCACCCTTTATCTTATCAATTCATGAATCAATCCATCATTTCACTCATCCATCCACCCATTCACTCACCCATCATCCACCCATTCACTCACCCATCATCCACCCTTTCACTCATCCATCCACCCTTTCACTCATTCATCCATCATTTCACTCATCCATCCATCCACCCATCCCTTTACTTACTTACTCTCTCACCTTTTCACATTAATTATGAGCTGAGCCTTTGTCTACAGAGTTGCAGACAGAAGAGGCCCATCAAGAACTTCACCCTCACTGTAGTTCCTACAGCAAGGGGTGGGGGAGGGTTCACTATGCCCCTGCACATAGGCAATCTGAAAAAGTAGAAGGCATGAATCATGTATGATGCACAGTGCCCGGATGTGAGGCGACTGTGACATGGTGTTGTTTCCAGGGCTTTAAGTGGGATGAAAAAACTATGGGGGTCTCTCCAAAGGGGATGTTTGTTGTAATTAAGGGTGTGACTTAAAAAACCTAAGCTAAAAATCTGTGCTTAGTATAATGTGCCGCTCAACTGGTATTTGTTTTGCTTCTGTCATTGCACCAAGATATATAATAAAACAAGTAAGGTTACACCACTTAAGTACAAGTGAAAATAAGTTTGTATTAGGCTGAGATGATTGTAAACTTCATGGTTTTTCAGTATGCGTGCAGCTTGAAGCAAATGAACAGGTCTCTTTGTGGAAACAAAACTGCCCCCACCCCACCTTTCCAGCTCGCAGGGAAACGCCCAATGCCCGGTTCGGCCAGTCGGGCCATGCTACCACACTCCAATGGTTCCCCTGATCTTCACATAGACCCTCCCTCATGTGTATTTAATTTCTTTTATAGTGCTACTCATTCGACCTATGTACGGCAGGGTGTCGGAGTGAGTTACATCACACACATATTATATAGAGACAGACTCATATAAGTGTGAAAGTCAATGTATAGAAACTGTTGCTTAAGATAATAGGGCTTACAATGTGTAATCATACTTTCATCCATCATTTAGTCTTTGACCATTCATTCTGTCCTTCCATCTGTGTGCCCATCCATGTCCATATCCATCGCGTATCCTTCCATCCATCATTTCACTCAGCCATCCCTCCATCCACCCTTTTACTCATCCATCCATCCTTTCACCCTATCCATCCGTACACTCATCATCCACTCTTCCACCCATCCATCCATTTACTCATTCATCCAGCCATTTACCTATCCATCATCTATCCTTCCTTCCATCCATCATTCCACTCACCCATTCCTCCATCCACCCTTTCACTCATCCATCCCTGCATTCATCCTTTCATCTTATCGATCCGTACCCTCATCCATCCACTCTTCCACACATCCATCCATGCACTCATCCATCCAACCACCTACCCTTTCACCCATTCAGCCATCCTTTCACTTACTTTTTCATTCACTCATCCTTCCACCTGTTCAGTCATCCATCCACCCATACTCCCTTTCTCTATCCATCCCCCTTTCACTTAGGCCATCCATCATTCCATCCACCAACCTATCCATCTACTCATCCACTCATGAATCCATCCATTGAACTTATCACTCATCCATCCTTTCACTCATCCATTCACCCATCTATCCATCCTTTTGTCCATCTACCCGCCCTTTCACTCACTCATCTAGCCTTACATCCACCCTTTAACTCATCCGTCCATCCATTCACCCTTTATCTTATCAATTCATGAATCAATCCATCATTTCACTCATCCATCCACCCATTCACTCACCCATCATCCACCCATTCACTCACCCATCATCCACCCTTTCACTCATCCATCCACCCTTTCACTCATTCATCCATCATTTCACTCATCCATCCATCCACCCATCCCTTTACTTACTTACTCTCTCACCTTTTCACATTAATTATGAGCTGAGCCTTTGTCTACAGAGTTGCAGACAGAAGAGGCCCATCAAGAACTTCACCCTCACTGTAGTTCCTACAGCAAGGGGTGGGGGAGGGTTCACTATGCCCCTGCACATAGGCAATCTGAAAAAGTAGAAGGCATGAATCATGTATGATGCACAGTGCCCGGATGTGAGGCGACTGTGACATGGTGTTGTTTCCAGGGCTTTAAGTGGGATGAAAAAACTATGGGGGTCTCTCCAAAGGGGATGTTTGTTGTAATTAAGGGTGTGACTTAAAAAACCTAAGCTAAAAATCTGTGCTTAGTATAATGTGCCGCTCAACTGGTATTTGTTTTGCTTCTGTCATTGCACCAAGATATATAATAAAACAAGTAAGGTTACACCTAGAACAAGTAACGTTACACCTACAACAAGCCAGAACTATTGGCTTTGTCAATGGTTGTTAGTTGCATAAAGTAAAAAAGCAGCAATCTTGGCTTCCTTGAATACAATATTGAAAATGCTTCAGTTTAAAATGATGACACTCTGAAAGAACTATAATCCTTTCCTTTGAACTTCTTTCACCGCCTTCCTTTGGTTAACTGGATTCTCAGGTAGCAGCAGCATGGGCGTTTTTGCACTTCCATGGGACAGAATGCCCTGCCCTAGACCAAGGCTGGAGGAGGCCACCACATGCTGTCCCAGCCCAGACTGCCCCATTGTCATTCTGTATGTGGCAATCAGCCCCACACGGAATGACAATGGGCGGGGAGGGGCTGCTCTTGGGATCAGAAAAGTGCGAGGCGGCCCCTTCAGGGGGCTGAGACCTCTCGCAGGGGAACAGCTCTGTTCCCTGAAAGGCCAAAAATTACGGACAAAAGGCGTCAGTAAAAGGGTTCCTCACGGACAACGGACGTGAGGTCCCAATTACGGACGGTCCGTGAAATTTATGGACGGTTGGTCACCCTAGTTGATAATCGGACACTGCATACAGGGAATGCAAGGGGCGCAGACAGACCCCGTGCATAATTTTCATACTTTTGGCTCTGCCATCCTCCATAGGGATCTCAACTTGTAGTCCTGCATTCTTGGTAGCAAAAGCAAAACCGCAAGTACCAGAATGCAAATAATTCAACCAGGGCACTGGCTAAAGTAGGCAGCCATTATGCAGTCCAAGTCTTTCCTGTCAGAAATTATTATCTGTTGCGTTAGTCAAATTAGGTCCTCTGAACTATACGAAAACTACAACTTCCAGAAGGCACTTTTTTGTTAAATGAACTCACAGAACAGGAAACAAAGTGTTCTTATGACATGGTGTGGCCCCACCCTATTTTCATTAGCATGTCTTCAGTTCAGCAGCAGTGCTCAAACTCTCTGGCTTGGTCATCTAACTCTGTTCAAGAGTGTTGCATCATAACATTCTTTACAGCGCCAAAATAGGCCATCTAAATACCAGCAGTACAACGCATAATCATGAAACCCTTGATTATATATAATACTAGCGTGTATTTAGGCATACAAAGAATAATAGTAATAAACACAATCACATGGCGTGCTTTAGCATCAGTTCACAGACTTGTAATTAGCTGCAAATTCCAACGGTGCATTAGAAAAACTGGTTTCAACCAGTGTAGTCTCAGAATAGAACAATGTGGGTACAACAGCACAAGCGTAGCTTTCTTTCCATTGATAAAGGATGGCATCTAAACTTTCACCATGCATATAAGGATGCAAGCAGTGGCATAACGCAAAAATGCTGGAACCACTTGCAGAATGCGACAAGAGGCCCTGGGGATCTCATATCTCATAGATATTCATAGGCCTTAGGCTAAAAGGAGGCTCCCTGAAGACCTATGCAGGGCTCCTGGATTCGAGAGGAAAAAAACATCAACTTCATCATTAAAATCAATCACCTTGAAGATGAAGGAGCATTGATTTAATTAGGTTTCTCTCTCAAACCAAGTCTGTGCTACCAGATAATTTGACCATGTATTAGTAAGAGGAGCACACTCATATAGATTAAGTCTCTAGGAATTATTTACAGATTGGCGGATTGGATACTTAGTAAAAACGCGACAGATATCCTGTCCACTGTACTACAAATGACATAGGCTAAAATCCACTTGTAATACAGCGGATGCAACATCTGCCTCATTTGTGATGGAGTATCCTGTCCATCAAATTCTAAAAAAGTCTATTTGTCTCCATCAGTAGGCTGACTTCAGGAGGTCCCTCTTAACCATGGACTTTGGATGGAACAACAAATGGCAATATCAAGGTCCTTCAGGTTGGTTTCAATATATCTGAACAATTAAGCCAAGGCCAGAATAAGAACTGCTTGTTGATACTCACCATTATTTCGATATTGTGCAGACCTACTTGAATTTTCTTTGGTGCAGCTACGGTGCCTTGCCCTTACTGGAGTCATATCTCAAATATGTTTTCGGCCTAGGATTCACATAGCCTCATATGCAGGTACTTGAAATGGCAGTGGCGACAGCTTTGGCTTGAGAAACCGACACCAAATTTGTAGCAGAGAGCTCACCAAAATGAGAATTATTCTTCAAAATGCCACCAGCTACTTGGGAAAAGGTCACTTTTTTTTTTAAACTGTGGGTTCGACCAGAAGCAGAAACTCTAGTATCTGGACAATCAAGAATGGAAATGAGTTCAAACTGCATTACCTCTATTTTAATGGGCCCTTGAGCGCAAATGTAAATGTCTAATCAGTAATTTGGCTTTTGATTAATTAACGCCAAGCAATTTTTTCATGATACTAGTTTACAAATGCTTTGGTTACAGCAAGTAGCGCAATTTGGACAGGAGGTTTTACATATGCGTATAGCAGGATAGGCACTGCTGATGTTCAGTTCCATGAACACCTGTTGATGTCAGAGCCATTTGCTGAAGAAATCATTTGCAGATATATGAAAGAGAAAGTGTACCAGGGGATATCTGTGGTGAACGCCTGCTTTAATAGTGAAAGACATTTATGTATTGCCATTCTGGCCAAAACTGACCCTCGTATATTTCATGAACTCAATTATTGGTTCTCCCATCCCAGTTTTCTTAAGAGACTTTGGTACATATTATCAAGCACGCGTTAGCGGCAGTAAACTGACTCTAAAGCGCGATAAAGGGCTTGATAATATGCCGCAGAGAATTCCAATAGAAGCCCATGTTGACCCCAGAACATGGGCTTCTATGGGAATTTTCAAGGACATATTATCAAGCCCATTATCACCGCGTTAGCGGCAGTTTTCTGCTGCTAAATCGATGATAATTTTAATGCTGTTTCTTGATAATATGCCCCCATGCTCGAGAAGACGTCCTCCGAAATACCTAGCAATATAAGATCTTTTTCGAGCTAAATACATTTTACATCAAATAAGGGCAGCTCGAAGCTTTGCTCGAAGGGATCAATACCTTCTCTGAACTCCACTTGAGAGTTGGTGATAATCGTTTTCCCACCTCAAGGAACCCTGATTACGAGGTAAGATTATTTTTCAAATATTTTAGAAATCTACCAATAATATTAGTCTATAATTTCCAGGACGACTGAGGTTCTCTTTTAAGTTTCGAATTAGGAGAGCAGCTCAGAAGTATTACTGCTGAATCCTTAAGAATTATGTTATTATTTGTCAAAAAAATCATCCATGGGACATCACCATGGAATGTATAGTTCCTTAATCCTATGCAGTAGGACTAAACCCTTCAGCTGCTTAGCAGTAGGAAACAAGAGCCCCTCTGGTGGTGCCTTGGCATACCAGAGGAACTTTTAGGCATTTTGTGGGCATCCATGCGAACTGAATATGCCTCATACATTGCTGGTCCTGGTATAATCCTGGCAATTCCTGGCAGATTGTTTGTATCCATGTTATGACACTACCTACTTCCAGCATAATGCATTTCCCACAAAATGGTGGTCATTCTTGACATATTGTGCGCATCCCTGACTTAGTAGTGCCAACCAATAACATACTGATGGTTCTTGAAGTATGGTGGAAATTCTTAGCATATTGTGGGCTTTCACTGCACAGCGGTATCAAACCTGTTATAATGTTCACCCTGGAATAGCAGTGGTAATTCCAGGTAAAATGTGAGTATTAAGCCTAATGTGGGCTCTCATAGCATAATGATGATTCTGGTTGTAGGTGATATCTCTTGCCCTATTGTGAGCTTCCTTCCACAGTGATGGTAGGCCTTGACATATTGTGGGCATCAATGGCACCCACATTGACCTAAATTATGAAACACACGGGCAAAAGTCTGACCCTGGTTGTAATTCCTGGCATACTATGGTAATCCCGGGTATGATGTCCTATGGCACAAATGTAAATAGTTTTGAATATATTAATATTCAAGCAGGCTCAGAGACAAGAGAAACCTGCCTATATATTCTTCAAAACTCTGTATGGATATATGTTTGTCAATGACCAGGGTTTGGTGGTAGTACAGGCCAGGCAAAAATGTCCTGCATCCGGGATGTGTTGCGGTGCTCTGATCAGGAGGCCCTTGGTGGTCTTGGGTTAAAGATGCATGGTCAGTCTTTTTCACTCAGGAGCAGTGCACCAGGGAAGCAGAATTGCAGTCCATCTTGTAGAGAAGTACAGCAGTCCTTCTGAGGCTCCCAGAGGTGTACTGAAGAGTTGGGTCTGATGGTCGAGTATTTATCGTTGGTGGCAGCTTTGAAGTAGGGAGAGGTTCTGAAGGTTTCCACTCCCAGCAGTGTTTCTGGCCCCAGCTTGCCTGGGGCATAAAAGACTAGTGTCAAACCCTTCGTGAGTGTGCTCAGGCAGAGCCTTTGTGATATGCAAGTAGGGTAGGTGGCAGCTCTCCCCCCTATCAAGTCAGAGGTGGTCCATACTGCCAAAACCTAATCTCCCTTTGTCTCACTGTATGAGAGCAGTACACAGAGACCAACTGCCAGCTACAAGATACAGGCTCCAGGCACCAAATGTTTAGGAGAAGAAAATGCCAACTTTCTAAAAGTAGCATTTTTAGAATTGTGACTTAAACTCCAACTTTACCATTAAAGAGGGTTTTGACTTACAATTCTTTAGACACTAAACCCAACATTCCTTCTTACTCCTAATTGGAAGTTAGCACTTATTAAATGTGATAGGGTAACCCAATGCTATCCTATGGTAGAGTTAGACCTTCCAGTAGTGGAAAAACAAATCTAACAGTTTTTCACTGCCAACACATCTAAAACTTTAAAGTACATGTCTAACTTAAAACAAACTGCACCCTACCCTATGGGCTGTTTAGGGGCTACCCTAGGGCTGCCGTATGTGTATTACTAAAGAAAGTTTGGGCCTGGCAAAAGGTTTATTTTGCCAGTTAGAAATGGCAGCTTAAAACCGCGCACACAGCCTGCGATTCCAGGCCTGAGACATGTTTAAAGGGATTTGTGAGTGGGTGGTACAATCACTGCTGCAGGCCCACCATCAGCATTTAATTTGTGGGCATATGTAGTGCCACTTTACTAGGAACTTACATGTAAATTAAATGTGGCAATTGGGTGTAAGTCAATGTTACAATGTTTTAAAGAGAGCACAAGAACTTTAGCACTGTTGAGCATTGGTAAAGTGAACAGAGTCCTAAAAGACAAAAAAACTGGTTCTAAAAACTGGAGGGTAAAGGCAAAACATCTTGGGGAAGGACCTGACCAAAAGGGCAAGCCCAAAAGCTCCATTTCTTTTTTTCTGGTCTATCTGGGTATTGGTGGCAAAGTCAATAAAGTTTCCAGATCCGAAAATATCGGCATACACACAAGAATCATGCTAACATAGTGCTATCAGTTCACAGCCAACTTCAGCGTGGAGATTGACCTCCCCCCTAAAATCCCACGCAATAATGATATATATGGAATTATGCATGGATGGTGCCTTCTTTATGATCTCTCTACCTTATCTGCATTGCTGCTATTACACACTTATATCTAACCTAAAAATTAAAAAAATTACCATATAAGGATTTGGAAGACATGGGGCCTGATTCACAAAGGTAAACTTAGACATTTGGTCAAAACGTTTTGTCCACACTCGGGCCGGATCTCCTCTCCAAGTGTGGACGTAAAGAAACTACTCGTAAATGCCCTTTGTTAATTTCCTAAGTCGAAAACTTAGACGTGTGGTCTAAGTTTAGACCAAACATCTAAGTTTACCTTTGTGAATCAAGTCCATAATATTTATCCACTGAGTTTCTTTTAAACCTTCTTTACCATGCAGCACTCCTCAGCAAAAAAGGTGTAATGATTTTTGAATAGAGGGAATGCATGTTTTGGATGGGTTGAATTTTCTATGTGATATGTGATTACTGATATTAGATGAGAAATGACTTCTAAGAACTGGTTTTGCTCCAAGAATGGAAGGATGTCATTACAAAAGATTGAAAGAAAAATATCTTGATCCAATGCAACTCTTTTAAGAGCGCTCTTTTGAATTGAGACCTGCCTATACCAGAGATAGACGCAAGACTAAGAATTAAATTCCTGTTATTATTTATGTTGTGATCTCTCTTTAGTCTACTTTCAATATTCAGATCTTTAATCATGTAAATGCTTCAATATTAACCATAGCATTGTCAATAAAAGAGGAATTTCTGGTGGTAAGCAATATTGGTATAGGGATATTTTCACAATTGGGCCACCCATGCATCATCCTCAACCCACCTGTGTTACAAAAATCACTTCAATAGTTTCCTGCCTGACTTTAATAGAAGTCTCCAGTCAAACTATCGGGTATTCATTAGTCAGTATTGTCTGCCATTTACAGGAGGAATACTCCTAAAGGTGAAAAGGGCAAACTTTCTAGGTTTCTTGAAAGCAGCATATTTGTACTCATGAAATATAAGATCAATCATGAGCCCTCAGTTTACCTGCCAAATGAGCTATGTTCCAAGAGAAGAAATACAATTCTGAGCAGTTAATATCTGTTTCTTCCAAATAAGAATGGCAGTAATGTCATTCCACATTCAATTCAGAGAATAAATATGCCATTGAAGAAAATAACACATGAATCAAAGTTAAAGAGTTTGCAATTGCTCTGGAAGAACCCAGCTGGGGTGAAACAAGAAAGTTCTTTGGTATCTCTGAAGCACTGACACTTCTGGAGTAGTAGGAAATAAAAGGGTGTTAGGAGAAGTACATTTCCTATTAGGAGATACTCCAAAAGCAAACATTTCCATTTGACTGATGCACCCCGTGGCTGCGAGGCACACTACTCACAGTGCAGTACAAACCTAAATTCAAATCAAAATCAAAATTAGCTTTATTCGATTTTAGACATTTTAAAATCATAAAAGCACTGTTAAAATATGTTAAAAGACATTGGTCTATCATACTGTGCAATAAGTGCATTCAAGTAAGTCAGGTTGTGCGAAGATCCTTTTCAGACAGCAGCAATCACGAATAGGTTTTAGGCATTTAGGCCTTTTCTAATTCTCATGATATTTTTCAGAAAAACAGTCATAGTGCATACTAAAAATGCATTATCTAAAAATTGTAGATGTAAAAACGCTGGTCTACACTGCCTCCAGCCAACCCGTTTTAACAAAGGGAGAATCCATCTTTTTCTTTCTTTTTCATAAAATTTACAAAACAAGATCACATGGAGAGTTGATTGTATGGATACATTATCACAGGGGCAAGCAGGTAGTTCTCTGGACCAGTTATTTATTTCTGGATAACTGACCAGTCGATGAAAATTATTAAACCTAAAATGGGTTAAAAGGTATCTATCGTAACCCCCCGTGCAGCATAGGAGATACGGTTGCATACCATAAGTAGATAAATTCATTTGATGTTGGACCAGCATTTGCTTATTAGCCTCCTTAGAGAATCTGAGTAAATCCAAGTGGGTGGAGCATCTTATTTTAAGATCCTTCCTAGAAATAAAATTCATTTTCTCGGGGGTGGAGTAAAACTCTGGGTGGCCAATGTCACTCAAGAATCTTCTCACATAATTTAGCCATGTGATCTTACTTACCTGATCCAGTTTCATAGAGTCCTTGATTATTTCTTTATTTAGGGACGTGCTGCTTGATGTCCATACGTGGTGCCAGAGCAATATGGGTTGCATTTTTATGATATCAGAAGCATAAGGGATACATAATTCGCTATGGCAATTAAAAACCGGGGAGCTTGCTGGAACGGCTAAAATGAATCTTAAAAAGGCGTTTTCTACGCGTTGAATCGAGGACACATCATAAAAACCCCACACACCCGCCCCGTATATTGCAATACTTAAACATTTGGCCTGATATATTTTAAGTAGTATGTCGGGGGGTCTTTTTCCCATTTTCTTTGAGAATTTGACGAGTGTAGCAGTCGCCTTCATAAATAGCAAACTTCTACTTTTCACCGCTCGGCCCCATGAGCCCGTATTAGTGAATAATACACCAAGGTAAGTAAAGGAATTTGTACAATCTACTCTTTTATCCCCCAAAGGGAGGCTGTTGCTTTTAATTCTCCCTTTCCCACAACTCATCACAAAGGTTTCAGGCCTAATTTATTCATAAAACATGAATAAGTTAAAAGTGCTTTCTGCAAACCAAGTTGTGTGCGGGCCATTAAAACCGCGTCATTAGCATACAGGAGGGCAACTATCGGCCGTTTATTGAGATATGGAGGATCCTGCGCCGTTTCTTCAAGCTCCTGTTCCAGGGCATTGGTATAAAGATTAAAAAGGAAAGCGCAAGAACACAACCTTGTTGCACCCCCCTGTCCACAACGATTGGTGCAATACATACCGCATTCATGCCATAATGCACCTTAGCTGTGGCCCCAGAATATAATTGTTTTAAAAACTGAATCAAAACCGGGTCGACTTTTAGATTAGTAAGAATGCTCCACAGGTTGTTATGTATCACGCAGTCAAAGGCAGCTGTTAGGTCTACAAAGGCCAAAAGGAGTCTCCCACCCTTTGCCTGCATGTACTTCCCAATTAAAATACTTAGATTCAAAGATTGTTCGACTGTCCCTAACCCTTGTCTAAAACCATATTTGCACATCACTAATTATGTTGTTGTCATCCGCCCAAGTTTGTAATTTATTAAAAACAACTTAGCCCATGACTTTCATCAATGAGTCCAGTAAAGATATCGGGGGGTAGGATGCTGGATTTGCTCGCTCCCCTTTCTTAAAAATCAGGATGATGACGGACTCAGCCCATGTTTTCAAAAAACCATTGGCACAACTTGCTTGTAGTACCGGGGTTAACAGGGGTGACCAGAGTAAGGGAGTGGTTTTAAAAGGTCGATAGGGAGGCCGTCTGGTCCAGGGGCTTTACCGCCCTTACTGGAGTTAATAGCCTCAATTACCTCATCAAGAGAGATTTCAATGGGGGTAAAGGTATTGGAATTTTCCACCTGTGAAGTAAAAAATTCAGGGGAAGTTTCATCATGTCCCTGTATACTATAAACCTTAGAAAAATGATCTATCCAAGCCTTTTCATTTATTGCAATTGTGATTTATGCAACGTTGTAGGATTTAAACAATGGCGCATTCACTGCCCGCCAGAACATGGAACAGTCTTTACTAAGTGATGCCTCATATAGAGTCATCCATGCCTCATGCTTCAGTTCTTTCTCTCGGTTTTTTCTAGATAAATTATAAGATGTTCTGCATTTTCTAATCTCATCGCAGTCTCTCTCTGTCTTATGTAAGGCCTCTTTTAAGGTGGAATATGCCTTTGTACATTTTTTATCAAACCATCCATTTCTAGTATCACATCTGGTACTATTCCCAGCTTTTAGGGAATCTTGGACGGTGGAAGTAATCTGTAAGAAGGCATTCAAAATTGCTTCATTAGAGGACTCTTCCCGCAAACAAGTTAAGATCGAATCATTAGCCTTGGTGATAATTTGCTTATTCAATTTAGTTGTATTGCAATTATCCCATCGTAATTTGTATCCATTTTGGCTAGAAAGACGAAGACCCTGGGTCCAAACCAATTTATTATCTGTTCGCTGGGCTACTATATTTGGTAATATTAAGTCAATACTTAAGGGGAGATGGTCACTCATGACATTTCGGTGAGTTTTAACATTTGCTACCTAGTTTGAATAGCAATTTCGAACAATAATAAAATCAATTAAGGATTTGCAACCCCTACCTACAAAAGTATAATTAAAATCAACGATAGTAGAACACAGACTATTTGCAAAACCAAGATCATGAGAAAATAAAAGTTCATTGAACTTATCACCCCGCTCCGCATGGTCGAAGTGAACTAGATGGTCGTCCTCTGTGATCGTTAGGCCGCAAGAGCCTGGCCCCTGTTTGGAACACAAACTAACGTTAAAATCACCCCCTCCAGATTATGATCATGTCTTTGTTCTTGTGGGTACTCAAGTTGCCAAAATCATCACTTAGTTGCCATAGGGTATCCCCCAAGTAACCCTTCTCTATATTATTGTAGAAATTCACCACAATTAAGGTACAATTTGCGACCAAATCGATCTGAACAATCTGACAGAAATTTGTACATTTCAACAGTGATATTTTTTGTGTTTCCACTAGGTTTGAAATATATATACTAAGGCCTCCCTTATGTCTACCATGCTTTGAATGGATGGCCGATTTATAATATGTCTTATATCCTTCTATATGTAGCTCCTCTACCATCCATGTTTCCTAGCGGCACAAGATATCTAATATTTTAATGAAATTGTACCATGCTGGATTATATGCTTTATTCCTCAGACCGGCAACGTTCCAAGATAATACTCTAATAGTTTTCTGGTTAATTAGTTCAGTCGTGTTAGTTACTCCTGTGCTAGCTTCAAGCTGAGAGTCTAGTTCCATACCTATGCGCTCATCACAGGTTGGAGTACTAGGCAAGCTTGAGTTTAGTCGATCAAAGGTGCCAGTCCCCCTTCCACCCTCAGGCCCTTTGATTTCCCAGAACTCTATCCTTTCTGGACTTGAGGTAATATTGGTTTCATACCTACTCCCTTCATGTTCATTAAAATTATTGATCTCCCCAATAGCCGTCTTCTGTCTACTTTTGACCAAAAGTCAATCATTCGCGAGTGTAGAGATTCAAATCTATTTTGTGTCTCCAAGTTATAGTTCGTTCTGGTGGGTCTTTGTATTCTACGTGGCATATCCTGTTGCAAGTTGAACCGGCTTGGGCGATAAAAATATCCCAAATGAAAAATATTTATTCCGGATTCAGTAATTGTCATTTCCTCTGCCCTATTCAGTACTTCCCTAACCAGGGATGATGAGCCAAGGGATAGGACTACACAATCACCACCAAAGGATTTCTTACTCTTTCCTACCCACGGTACGCGTCTTACCATTTTAAAGGACCTAAACAGTTCCGCAGACAGACCTACTCTATTTCCCAGGAAGTGTATGACCTTGTTTTTCAACGTAGTCCATGTTTCATATTCTCCTGGCTCAAGGACTGGAACATTTGCCAGGACAACAGTAAGGGGCGCTGCAGCCGGTGGGAGGTCAAGATTATATCTGACACTTTGGTAGTTTTGATGTTTCGGAGAGGCAATAACTGATCTTGATTGTATGTCATGTATAAGCCTACCTCCCTGTTGTGTAGCTACTATGCTTATCCCCGGGGAGAGTATCTTAGCTCAGTTTCTAGCATCACTATCTTGTTTTTCTATAACAGGGTTCCTTTGGGTCCCCTCCCTACTTCCTAGTTTAGTAGCCATTTCTACTTGCTTATTAGGAATGGCTTGAAATCGAGAGCTAGTTAGCATTTCTGGGTGATTAATAATTCTCTGACCATGCAGATTCCTATTTGGTATGGTGAGGGTCTGATTTTTCAAAATCTTTTCCAGTGTTTTTTCGATCTGGGCTACTCTAGCTCCTAAACTATCTGTATGTGATTTAATGTATCTTGTTAGCTCAATGAGCATGATTTCCAGTTTACTACTATCAGTGGAAATTTCTATTGTACTTTCAATTTTAGAGAGGGCAGGGTTATCGTTTCTTTTTTGTTTCTGGCCGTTTCCTTTTTTCCCCAGGACTTTTTTTGAGACTCATTTGAGGGGACTTTTGTGGACTACTACCTGGGAATTGTCTGTTACCGTAGGGAGCTTTGGATTACACTGCCTTTTAGGTGGTGGTAAGGTATCACTATCCTGGTCACTGGCTAAAACATCATCAATATCGTCATTTGTAACCTGGATACAACCATTTCTATTCAGCCTGGTGCTCTGGATTTCGGGGGGGGCATATCTCATCTATCCCTTTTTGGGAGATATTTTTATCATTGGATTTTTCTTGTTTGTTAGCGTTTAGCCCCTGCACTTCTATATTTAATGACTCTTCTACAGATAAAATCTGTTTATCTATAGCACCTACTGCACCTGTCAGGTAGTTTAACAAGGACATTTTTATTTGCTTGGGATTAGTGTCCTGCGCGTCTGGTTTTTTACAGGGTAATTTTCTTTTCCCCATTTGTTTCTTTTATAAACAGCCCACACCTTAAAGTTCAAGAAAAAACCGTTAATTTAGAGTAAGGGCTTAAAATCAGATAGGTCCATGATAACACCTCTCCAGGTGGATACCGAAATCTCTTTCCAACAGTCAAATCCTAGATTTGTTTAAGAGGAACAATTGCACAGTACCTTTTTTTAGTCACAGATAGGATCACCTTACTAATCCAGACACAAGTGAAGGGGGGGTAGCCCAGCCCAGCCTCGTCCAGTCTCGGACGGGTGCAGACGGGCCCGCCCTTGGCCCAGGCTTCGCCCGCGCGCGTCCCGTGCTGCGGGAGCCCGGAGTTTCTTAAGTGCACCTCCTGGCGCTGGCTGGATGCGTCAGCGGCATTCGCGTTGCGTGAAGTGCTGGGAAAGGTAGTCCGCGGCCCCGCTCGTGATATCCCCACACACTGCTGGCGATTCCTTCAAGAGCTCCCGCGCTGCGGGAGCTCAGAGTTCCTTAAGTGCGCCTCCTGGCTGGATGCGTCAGCGGCGTTCGTGGCGCGTGAAGTGCTGGGAAAGGTAGTCCGCGGTCCCACTCATGATATCCCCACACACTGCTGGCGATTCCTTCAAGACCTCCCGCGCTGCGGGAGCCCGGAGTTCCTTAAGTGCGCCTCCTGGCGCTGGCTGGATGCATCAGTGGCGTTCGCGCCCCGTGAAGTGCTGGGAAAGGTAGTCCGCGGTCCCACTCGTGATATCCCCACACACTGCTGGCGATTCCTTCAAGAGCTCCCGCGCTGGGGGAGCCCGGAGTTCCTTAAGTGCGCCTCCTGGCGCTGGCTGGATGCGTCAGCAGCGTTTGCGCCGCGTGAAGTGCTGGGAAAGGTGGTCCGCGGTCCCACTCATGATATCCCCACACACTGCTGGCGATTCCTTCAAAAGCTCCCCAAATCATATTGCTACTTTTGAGATAAGGAAAAGTTTCAGACATTAAAGGCGCTATGGCATTCACTAGTTTAGGGTGTAACAAAGTATGTTTTGAAACATCTGGCAGTGCTTTCGTTCTGCTTATCATACATTTCTTCACTCTAATCAGGCTGAGGCATTTCCTTTAGAATCTGGTGCAAAGAGTATTGTGTTGGTAAGTTCATTTTATGAGCTTCTAGCTCTGTCCGAAAACTTAGGAGCATGTAGAATGCAGAAGTGTTACTCAGATCTTATGGAAATGCATGGTGCCAAGTAATATGAGAATTACTCATATCAATGTAATTGAAGTCATGGCAGGTTATGGTCAATTTTATGGAGCAAAAAAGACTGCATTAATTGTGGGCATTTTGCACATCTCTTACTTTGAAAACAGGACGAGTTGGATTCCCTGAGACCACATTGGAACCTAAATGCTCATAAAAATTGAACTTGAAGTCTAGAATCGATCCAGAAGACAATCTTAATTCCTGAATAGTCAATTAAACTATCCTTACACTTTAGAAATAAATTGATTTACACCTTTAGGCTTCAATCTCTAATCAGCATTTAATGTATCAGTTTCTTTTAGCCTTTTGCCAATTAAGTCCTGATATGTGTAAAGAGAACTCATCTGGGATGCATACTTTCCAACGATCCTTACAAGGACTACTACTAGAGGCTGGTGGTGAATATAAGAGCTCTTGCATATTAGTGTCCCCTTCCTCACCCTTGTGGCAGGGCTGGTAATTCAAGTCAGAGCCATCTTGGAGAGTTGTGAATTATATATGTATTGGTATTTAAATTAGTGATTAAGATCAAAAGAATGCTCTACATATCCTCAAGGGGTGGGCATACTTGTATAAAAAAAATCATTAGCAATTTTTGACATACTCTGTGCAGACAAATCTGAGCATGATTTCTTGACATCTGCTTTTCTTAAAATCATAAACAGGGAAAATTGTTGAAGAGAAGAATGAGTGAGAATTTTTTTGTCTGATTTGAAGCAAGTTGTCGACATCGGGTTTCAATGTCGGGCTATCTCCCTGCATCACTGGTGGTCTGCTAATTAACTGCAGTGACTTGAGAATCCAGACAAGAGTCAATGTATTTTAGTAAAGCAGAATGACTATCCAAAGCAGGAGGATTTAAGATTGATTTTCCAGCTCCTTGGTCTCCAAACAGATTTTGGTTTGGGTTGGATGCAAAAATTTAGGACTTTTCATTTTTTATTATAATCAGGGCTCGAGTCACGGTTAGATGCCACCTACCCACTGTTTTCAGAGGGTATACACGGTCTGCCCTGCTGCAAAGGTGGCCACTTTCAACAGAGTGCCACGTTCCTTTCATACTTCTCCTGGAATTCAGAGAAATATGCTGAACTCGTTCCGGTGTAATTTTCTGATACCGAGACACTTTCAGCAGTGCCTGCACGTTGTCTGCTTTTGTTCCAAGCAGCAGCATGCAGATGGGGAAAGGGCTTATCAGATTCTAGCTTCGCTCATAACAAAAGCCACAGCTAAGGGGCCATTAGGCCTCTTTTTGTTAGAGTATTCTGGCTGTGAGTTATCAGAGCCTCACACCTAGATGCTATGGAGGGGAAACAAAGGTTTACATCTTATCACTTCATAGTACTTAAGAGAGAAATGCTTTGACTTTGTTCAATACCTGTATATAACAGATATTCATATACTGTAAGAATGTCAAATGTGTTGGTGGGCCCTAGTACACACTTAGCAATTTAAATACCATTATTTTGTTATATTTCTTTTAAAGCACTTTAGCACTACTCATCTCAATGCAGGGTGTCAGAGCGATTTGCATCACACGTACAGATATATACATTGACAATGAATCATATGAGTGTACATCAATATAAAGGATGTGTTTCTTAAGACAGTGAGGGTTACAAGGTGTAAGAGCAACAATGTCCTTCATACCTCTCTTTGCTATATTAGAAGGATTACAATTTATGAACTGCAAGTAACAAAAGGATCTCTGCCTTCAAAGCACTAACCCACTTAACCATTAACCTAAAATAAAATTCTGTTAGCTGCGTGTTACATAAGGTGCTTTGCAGGAAACATATTAACCCTCTATACTACTTTCATTCAAAACTAGGACTAGGCAAAACACAGATCTCTCCAGCAAATTCTCCTCCAGAGTTATTTTACCATTATTATTATTATTCCCTGAGGTTTAGCTGCCACACCAAGATCTCTGAAGCAGATGCCTTAACCCCATAAGATATTTTAAAATACATACATTCCAGCCAATTAGGCAGAACAGATTACTGCCACATTTCTCCTTGTTTCTGATTTCCTTGTGGCAGGGTTTAAAAACATAAATGTATAAGTTGAGGCCCAGATTTTTCAAATGTACTCATGATAGACCTGCTAAACATATTTGATCAGATGTCACTTTCTGTGAGGTCATGGATTGTGATGTCACTTCCTGTGATGTTACACACAGCAATGTTACTTACCGGCAATGTCATACACATTGAAGTAATGTGTGGTGATGCCACACCGACTCTGCCTAACTTGGTGGGTCCCCCCACTTCTTTTTTTAGTACTTGAACCCTGATTATCATCAAAATCAAAATCACACATGCTTGCATACTTGGTCTCAAGCAGGATAAAAAAGATTCCTTTAGTAGTCCTGCCTGGAGTATTTTATCCTCAACACACATTTCATTTAGTTGTGAGCCTTTTAGGATAATAAAATACGTATTTGGACAGCATGAAAAGTGACCTATCATAACCACTATACATTTTGAGCCTATAATTTTCAAGGACACATCCCAACCCAGCCTTTTGCAGGTTTCAACCCGTGTAGACTGGCTTGCTTATATTCTGGGCTTGTTTGGCAGTGAAACTGAGGTAAAACAATGCTCCACCAGCCAGACCTCAATTTCATGCCAAAGACTCTGTCCATAGCTGGGATCAGGGGGTGGTTTAGTGGAGCAGCTTCCAGATGAGCAAGAGTTGTAGACAATGTAGTCCTCCTACAGCAGTCAAAGAACTAGAGCCCTGTAGCAAGAAGTGTCTGTGGTAGGTAGATGGCAACAGCAGCCAGAGGCTAATGGAGGGAGAGCGCAAAGCAGGTCAGGTTTCCTAGACAATACAGACACTCATCAATGAGTGCAGTTAAACCTCAGATTTATTTTCAATGAAATTGCAACCACTTGAAAAAAAGGTCAATGTTAGTCTAGTTGAAATATATTTTGTGGGTCTGTTGTGTAGTGTAGCACAGGAATGGTGGTTGTTAGTTACAATCACTAACCAATCACATATAACAAGTGTGATGTGCTCACCATGAATAGCCATCTAATCAACATGCCAAAACTCTCTAGCCTTAGTTAGCTTAATTAGCTTTGCTAAGAAATCATCTGCAAATGTGCCTCTTAGCGCATTGCTGGTGTTGCGAAGAGGTCCTCTTGTGTCCTGAGGACCTCAGGACTAAAGTGGACTTCGTCCCCCAAGCAGCAGTGCGCCAGTGCGCCAGTGCGCCAGTGCGCCAGTGCGCCAGGAGGTGCGTTTGCAGAGTGGTGTAAAAATCCGGCTGTGTGGGGCTTACTGGAGGTACCAAGTGAGCTAGTTGGCCCCCAGGGACCCACAGGAGGCAAGGGGACTTCACCCCCCAACCAAGAGCGCACCAGGAGGTGTGTTTGCACAGTGGTGGAGAAAGGGGGCTTGCCTGTCTCCACCTCTCAGCAATCCCATTATCTAGGGCTTACTAGAGGTATCAGGTAGGCTAGTTGGCCCCTAAGGACCCCCAACAGTGAAGGGGACTCTAATCCCCATAAAAAAGCATACCAGGAGGCGCGTTTGCAGAGTGTGGGCAAAGAGGGCATGGCCTGCTATGAGAACTTAGCAATCCTGCTGTGTGTGGGACTTACTGGAGGTAATAGGAGGGGTAGTTGGCCCCCAAAGATGTCCTTGGGTGACAACTACTCCTCCTGTTACCTCCTGTAAGTCCCACACTGTGGGATTGTTAAGAGGTCTTCTGAGGCCACGCCCCCCCCTTTCTCTATCACTCTGAAAATGTGCCTCCTGGCACACTACGGGTTGGGGAATGAAGTCCAATTTACTCCTGAGGGACTTTGGGGGCCAAGAAGCTCTCCTGGTACCTCCTATAAGTCCTACGCAGTGGAATTCCTGAGTACTGGTTGGAGGCCCAGCACCTTTTCCCCACCACTCTGCAAATGCAACTACTAGTTAAAGAAGCATTTGCAATGTAATAGGTTTCGCATTTGCAGGAGTTAGAGCTATTGGCTTTGTAAATGTAAAAGTGTTTTACTAATTTTTTTTGGGGTGGAGTGGATGTACGTTGTGTGTAGTGGAATTATGTGGTATGTTGTGCAGGGAACTTATGTGGATAGAAAGTAGCTGGTATTTAGTGTATAGGAATAATATAGAGTGGGATTATGTGATATGGAGAGTAATTATGTGGTATGGTAGTCTGTGTTGTGGAGTGGTAACCTCAGGTTTAGCCTTCCTCATTTCTATAGAAGCTAAACTATAAACTCAATGAGACAAAAAAAGAAGGAACCACTGTGGAGAAATTCTGGACCTAGTCAGAGGTATGACCAGGACCACTGGAATTATGCGCATGTTTAGCTGCACCGATTGTCGCACAATTATACGTTTTCCGCATTTGCCACATTATCAATCATTTGCTACATAGTCTGCGGATTTGAACAAAAAAAACTTGTTTCTAGTTCAAATGGCTCAAACGTTATCACAACTGCAGGGACAAGTGTTACAGCATGGTGGAAGGCCCTTTGCAAACCTGGAATGGTCAGCTGTTACTTATTGCTAAATATGGGTGTTAAATTGCTACTAATGGTGTGCAAAGCACTCTTGTTACTTTCTGCGCCTCTCTTTCCTCTTTCTGCATTTCTGTTGCTTCTTTCTGTACCTTTCATTCTTTTTATGTGCTTCTCTTGCCTCTTTCTGCACATCTCTTCTACTTTCTGCACCTCTCTTGCCTCTTTCTGTACCTCTACTGACTCTTTCTGCACCTTATTTGCTTTTTTTGCAACCCTCTTGCCTCTTTCTGCACCCTTCTTCCCTTTTTCTGCACTTCTCTTGCCTCTTTCTGCATCCATGTTCCCTCTTTCTCCATCCCTCCTGACTGTTTCTGCACTTCTCTTGCCTCTTTCTGCACCTATGCTGCTTCATTCTGCAGTTTGCTTGACTCTTTCTGCACTCCTCTTGCCTCGTTCTGCACCTCTGTTGCTTCTTTCTGCACTTCTCTTGCTACTTTCTTCACGTCTCTTGCTTCTTTCTGCACCCCTCTTGCCTCTTTGTGCACCTCTGTTTCTTCTTTTTGCACTTTTTTTCTTTCTGCACCTCTCTTGCTTCTTTCTGCACCCCTTGTGCCTCTTTCTGTACCCCTCTTCCCTCTTTCTGCACCCGCCCTGCCTCTTTCTGCACCACCGTTGCTTCTTTATGCACTTCTTTTGTTTCTTTCTGCACCTCTCTTGCTTCTTTCTTCACCCCTATTGTAGGCCTGGGTGGTGAACTTCGCTCTGTTCATGGAGTTTGTGGAGTTTTCTGCACTCCATAGAGTTCGCGGAGTGCAGAAAACTCCGCTTCGTGATGTGCAGTGGAGATTTTTTCCCGCTCTTGATCGCGAACGGTGGCAAACAGTAAGTTCGCGAGCGCAAGCTGCTGCTCGGGTGGAATTTCTACCCGAGCGGCAGGAATACCAGCACAAACTGCAGTTCGCATTGCACTCCGCCATTCGTGAAACTTCGTGTTTTTTTTGTAACTTTGTGAAGTTCCGCATAGGAAAATTCTGTGAACTATGCCCAGGCCTGCCCTATTGCCTCTTTTTCCATCCTCTTTCCCCTTTCTGCATCTCTGTTGCTTCTTTCTGCACCTTATCTTGCCTCTTTTTGCACTGCTCTTGCATTTCTGCACCCCTCTTGTCTCTTTCTGCACCTCTCTTGCCTCCTTCTGCACCTCTATTGCCTGTTTCTGCAACACTTCAACTTCTTTTTGCACTTCTCTTGCCTCCTTCTGCACCTCTGTTGCCTCTTTCTGCACCTCTGTTGCTTCTTTTTGTACCCAGCTTCCCTCTTTCTGCACCATTCTTCACTCTTTCTGCACCTCTCTTGCCTCTTTCTTCACCCCTATCCCTTTTTCTGCACCTATCTTGCCTCTTTCTGCAACTCTTTTGCTTCTTTCTGCAGTACTCTTGCCTCCTTCTGCACCTCTGTTACTTCTTTCTGCACTTCTCTTGTCTCTTTCTACACCCCTCTTGTCTGTTTCTGGACCTATGTTGGTCCTTTCTGCACTGCTCTTACTTCTTTCTGCACCTCTATTGTAGATTTATGCACCCTCTTGCTTCTTTCTTCACCCCCCTTGCCTCCTTCTGCACCTCTGTTGGTTCTTTCTGCAACCCTCTTGCTTCTTTCTGCAGTACTCTTGCCTCCTTCTGCACCCCTGTTGCTTCTTTCTGAACTTCTGTTGTCTCTTTCTGCACCCCTGTTGTCTGTTTCTGCACCTCTGTTGGTCCTTTCTGCACTGCTCTTGGTTTTTTCTGTACCTCTCTTAAACATTTCTGTACCCCTCTTGCCTCTTTCTTTATCCCTCTTGCCTCCTTCTGCACCTCTGTTGGTTCTTTCTGCACTGCTCTTGCGTCTTTCTGCACCTCTTCTCTTGTTTCTGCTAATCTCTTGCCTCTTTCCGCACTTCTCTTGCCTCCTTCTGCACCACTGTTGCTTCTTTCTGCACTTCTCTTGCCTTTTTCTGCATCCCTCTTGCTTCTTTCTGCACCTCGGTTGCTTCTTTTGCCAGAGGCTTCTTTCTGCACCTCTCTTGGTTCTTTCTGCACCCCTCTTGCCTCTTTCTGCACCCTTCTTCCCTCTTTCTGCAGCTCTTTTGCCTCTTTCTGTACCCCTGTTCCCTTTTCCTGCACCTCTCTTGCCTGTTTCTACAACCCTCTTGCCTGTTTCTGCAGAACTCTTGCCTCCTTCTGCACCTTTGTTGCTTCCTTCCGTACTTCTCTTGCCTCTTTCAGCAGCCCTCTTGTTAATTTCTGCAACCCTCTTCCTTCTTTCTGTACCCCCTTGCCTCCTTCTGCACTTCTGTTGGTTCTTTCTGCACTGCTCTTGCTTCATTCTGCACCTCTTTTGTCTTTTTTTGCAACTCTATTGCCTCTTTCTACACTTCTCTTGTGCACCCCTCTTCCTTCTTTTTGCACCTTTCTAGCCTCTATCTGCACCCCTCTTGCCTCTTTCTCCACCTCTTTTGCTTCTTTCTCCACTTCTCTTGCCTCTTTCTGCACCCCTCTTTCCTCTTTCTGTACCTCTGTTGGTTCTTTATGCACTGCTCTTTATTCTTTCTTCACCTCTCTTGCAAATCTCTGCACCCATCTTGCCTCTTTCTACACCCCTCTTCCCTCTTTATGTACCTCTCTTGCGTCTGTCTGTACCCCTGTTCCCTCTTCCTGTGCCTCTTTTGCCTGTTTCTGCAACTCTCTTGCTTCTTTCTGAACTTCTCTCGCCTCTTTCTGTACTGAAATGGTAAGTGCAAGCTGTCAAGTTTAAAGGTCTGCGTGCTCTTCTGACTGAGGTATATGTCTACTTGAACATGTATTCTCACATGTGTTATGCATCTGAAGATGTTAGCTTAAAAAGCAGGTAACTTCTCCTATAGGTGGTCAAATCTTCTTAGTTTCTGCTCTGTCATTCGGTTGCACAATCAGACATGTCTTCTGCATATAGGTGTTATAGAGCCCCTCAAATACACTAATGAATATGCCTTTTATTATGAGCAGAAAGAAATACATACACGTTTTTGTACATAAATTTACAGAGTATGCTGTTTGAAACACAGGTATTCAAGTATTTGTATGTTTATTTTGATGTAACATGTCACTAGGTAAAAGCAGAGACTTGCACATGCATACCTTCACAAACTTGGTCAGACTTACTACAGTGATATGCTTAGGATTGGTGTTTTATATTTGGTAGGTCTAACATTCTGAGCAGTCGATTAATAGTGAACCTTCAAGAGAAAAGTTAGGTTTAAGACATCTTGGGAGAAGGATTAGTGATTAGGCTACTTTGTATGAGTCTGTTTTAAGGTACAGTCAAAGTAGGTCTCTTTCTGCACCTCTGTTGGTTCTTTCTACACTTCTCTTGCATCTTTCTCCACTTTTCTTCCTCGTTCTGGAATTCTGTTACCTCTTTCTGCATTTTTCTTGCTTCTTTCTGCACCTTTCTTCCTCTTTCTGCACCTCTCTTCCCTCTTTCTGCACTTTTCTGAATATGTCCTACATATATAGGCATAGTTAGAAATTAGCATTTTAAAAAACCTTAGAAATGTACTGAAAAAAACATAGGTTTCAGGGACGTTATAGTTAGAAATTAGCATTTGCAAATCCTTTGAAATTCACTGAAAAAAACATAGGTTTCAGGGACGTTAAAATTAGGAATTAGTATTTAAAAAACCTTAGAAATTCACTAAAAACACACAGGTTTCAGGGACGTTACAGTTAGGGTGACATTTCACTCGTAGAAAACCAGAGAAATTCGGCCGTTATAGTTAGCTGAGCTAACTATAACTTGCGCCCCCGAAATGCACTGCTGATGACATCATATATTACATCACTCATGACATGGTCAGTGACATCACTGATGACATCTCAAATGACATCACTGATGACATCATCCACATGATCATCTGATGCACCTCGTCATACCCTAATGTAATCTTTGATGCACCCACTCTAAAATACAGACTACCAATATTAAAACCATAGACAGACCAATACCAGTTAGGACATACCCGCTCACTGATTCATACGTCTACACACACATCTTTTCCCTCACCCATACAGTCACTCATACACGCAGTCATTCATCAATACAGCTACTGATATATCCACTCATATACCCATAAAGACACTCACTCACTGCCACTAACCCAAACAGTTACTCAAATACCTGGTCAGTCACTCAAAGTATCAATCGCACTACCATTTACTCACCTATTCAGTTATAAACACACACCACCTCACTTATTCATACCATATACATGCTCTCTTCAACAATAACAGACATAAGCCCACACTTATCCAAGCAGCCACTGTCACAATTACTCATTGTCACATATACTCACTTATATACTCCAACACTCATATATACTGCCTTTCAGATAAGAGGGGTGCAGAAAGAGGCAAGAGAAGTGCACAACGAAGGAACAGAGGTGCACAAAGAGGCAAGAAGGGTGCAGATACAGGGAAGAAAGGTGTAGAAAGAGGCAAGAGAGTTGCACAAAGAGGGAAGATCTAATTCCTAATTTTAACTTCCCTGAAACCTATGTTTTTTCAGTGAATTTCAAAGGTTTTTCAAATGCTAATTTCTAACTATAATGTTCCTGAAACCTATATTTTTTCTGTAAATTTCTAAGGTTTTCTAAAATGCTAATTTCTAACTATGCCTATATATGTAGGACATGTTCAGAAAGAGGAAGAAAGATGCAGAAACAGGCTTTAGAAGTGCAGAATGAGTCAAGAGGGGTGAAGAAAGAAGGAACAGAGGTACAGAAAGTAAAAAGAGAAGTGCAGAAAGAAGCAACAGAGGTGCTGAAAGAGGCAAGAGGGGTGCAGAAAGAGGCAACAGAAGTGCAAAAACAAGCAAGACAAGTGCAGAACGAGGCAAGAGAATTGCTGAAAGAGGCAATGGAGGTACAGAAACAGGCAGGAGGGGTGCAGAAGGAAGGAACAGGGGTACAGAAAGAGGCAAAAGAGGTGCAGAAAGAGGGACAAAGGGAGCAGAAAGAGGCAAGAGGGGTACAGAAAGAAGCAAGTGAGGTGCAGAAAGAGGCAACATATATGCAGAAAGAGGCAAGAGAGGTGCAGAAAGTGCAAGAGATGAGCAGAAAGAGTCAAAAGAAATGCAGAAAAAGAAAGAAAGGTGCATAAAGAAGCAACAGAAATGCAGAAAGAGGCAAGAGTGGATGAAGCAAGAGTGGTTTATACACCATTAGTACCAATTTCATACCCACATTTAGCAATAAGTAACAGGGTACCATTCTAGGTTTGCAAAGTGCCTTCCACCACGATGTAACACTTGTCGCTGCACTTTTGGTAACGTTTGAGCTGTTTGAGCTAGAAACAAGATTTTTTTGTTCAAATCTGCAGATTATGCAGCAGATGATGGATTATGTGGCAAATGCGGAAAATGTATAACTGCAAAAGTCGGTGCAGCCAAACAGTCGCATAATTCCAGTGGCCCTGCTCATACCTCTGACTAGATCCAGAAGTGCTCTTCAGTGGTTCCTTCTTTTTTTGTCTCATTGAGTTTACAGTTTAGCTTCTATGGAAACGAGGAAGACTAAACCTGAGGTTACAATTCCACAACACAGACTATCATACCACACAATTACTCTCCATAACACTTAATCCCACTCTACATAATTCCTACACACTAAATACCACATACTTTCTATCCACATAATTTCACTGCACAACATACCACATAATTCCACTACACACAACCTACATCCACTCCACTCCAAGAAACATCAATATAACACTATTACATTTACAACGCCAATAGCTCAACTCAAGCAAATGCGAAACCTGTTACATTGCAAATGCTTCAAGTAGTCAAGCACTCAGGAATTCTGCTGCGTAGGACTTACAGGAGTTACCAGGAGGGCTTCTTGGCCCCCAAAGTCCCTCAGGACTAAAGTGGACTTCCTCCCCCAACCCGTAGTGTGCCAGGAGGCACATTTGCAGAGTGGTGGAAAAAGGGAGAGCGAGGCCTCCAAAGACCTCTTAGCAATCTTACTCTGTGGGACTTACTAGAGGTAACAGGGGGGGTAGTTGGCCCCCAAGGACAACCTTGGGGGCCAGCGAGCCCTCCTATTACCTCCAGTAAGTCCCACACAGCAGTATTAGTAAGTACTCATAGAGCCCATGCCCCCTTTAACCACCCGTCTGCAATCAAGCTCCCTGGCGCACTCTTCAATAGGGATTAAAGTCCCCTTCGCTTCTGGGGATCCCCAGGGGCCAACTAGCCTACCTGATATCTCCAGTAAGCCCCAGATAGTGGGATTGCTGAGAGGTGGACACAGGCCATGCCCCCTTTCTCCACCACTCTGAAAATATGCTTCCTGGTGTGCTCTTGATTAGGGGATGAAGTTCCCTTGCCTCCTGACGGTCCCTGGGGCCAACAAGCCCTCCTGTTATCTCCAGTAAGCACCACACAGCTGAATTCCTGAGAGTGGTCTGGAGCCATGCCCCTTTTTACACCTCTCTGCAAACGTGCCTTCTGGCATAATTCATTTAATTTTTTTAATTAGGGAAGGGGGGCCGCATGGCCCCCTCCCCTGGGCCATTTTTGGCCCCAGGGACCCCATCCCCCATTGTCTGGCTTGATTCTTGGGGACGTTGGGGGGAGCCCCAATTCCCCCACGGTCCCTGCTGGCTCCCCGCCTCCTGCGGGAGCAGGCTTTGCTTTTGGGATAGGGGAGCTGCTAACCAGTAGCGGCTCCTGGTGGGAGCACTGCGGGGCAGTGGGGTCGGGACGGGGGAGGATCAGGGTGGGGGATAGTAAACTAACGCATACGGCCAAACAGAGGTAAGTAAACAAATAAATAAATAAAACAAATTTTGTTGCGCGCACTGCATCGCATTTGGCAATGCAGCATGGGCAATGACATTTATTTTATTTATTTATTTGTTTACTTACCTTTGGTCGGCCATATGCCGTAGTTTACTATCCCCCACGCTGCTCCTCCCCTACCTGCCCCACCACCCGCAGCACTCACACCAGGAGCCGCTACTGCTGCTAACATGCAGCTTCCTTTGCCCAAAAGCAATTCTGCTTTGCTTCTTGGAAGCGAGAGCAGGATTCCTGCTCTTGCTTCCAAGAAGCAAAGCAGTGTTTGCTATGGCAGGGCGGGAGACTTGCTCCCACCCTACCATAGCAAACGGCAATGTCCCGGAGGTGGGCACCCCAGTACATTGCAGGAGCCAGCCCTGGGGGGTGGCAGTCTCCAGGGCCATCGAGGGTTCCAGGAGGGGGGCCGTGTGGCCCCCCTCCCATCTGATTTAAGCCCCGGGGAGGTGGTGGTTCCTGGGCCATTTGACATGTCATTAGTGATGTCATCAGTGATGTCAATGACCATGTCATGAATGATGTAATATGTGATGTAATCAGCAGTGCATTGTAGGGGTACGAGTTATAGTTTGCTCAACTAACTATAGCGGCCAAAATTTCTCTGGTTTTGTACAAGTTAAATGTCCAACTAAATATAACGTCGCTGAAAGCTGTGTTTTTTTCAGTGAATTTCTAAGGTTTTTTAAAATGCTAATTACTAAGTATAACGACCCTGAAACCTATGGTTTTTTCAGTGAATATATGTATATATATATATATATATATATATATATTAATTATTCACCAAGTTTGCCCCAAAGCTTCGAAGACGCACTCAACAGGTGATGTATAGAAGAACAGGCACTGAGGGAGAAAAATGCTTTTAATGTCAAGACTGTGCCAGAACCTTTAAGATCACTCGTACTATACGTTATGCATGGACATAAAAAGAGTAATGGAAGCCTTCTGTGCACATTCTGAGATGCCTATGAAGAAGAGGCTTGATGCTTCGAAACGCGTTGGCGCAATAAAAGAAATACCTAAACTGGATTGAAATTGCTGGCTGCCTGTTCTTATATACATCACCTGTCGAGTGCGTCTTCGAAGCTTAGGGGCAAACTTGGTGAATAATATATATATATATATATATATATATATATATATATATATATATATATATATATATATATATATATATATATATATATATATATATATATATATATATCTAGATATATATATATATATATATATATATGTATATATTCACTTAAAAAACCACAGGCAACTATAACTCACACGACCGCAATCCTCTGCTGATGACGTCAGATATTACATCACTGATTACATATGTGTCTTTCTGAAAAATAAATATTTGTAATATATGTATAGCTAAAGATTAATGGAAGAAGACATGGGTAAATAGGTGTCTAAATACAGTGATGTAATATCTGACGTCATCAGCAGAGGATTGCGGTCACGTGAGTTATAGTTTCCTGCACTAACTATAACGGGGGAATTTCATTGGTTTTTTACGAGGGAAATGTCCAGCTAACTATAACATGTGTGAAACCTATGGTTTTTTAAGTGAATTTGCAAGGTTTTTTAAATGCTAATTCCTAACTATAACGTGTGTGAAACCTATGTTTTTTTAAGTGAATTTGTACAGTTTTTTAAATGCTAAGTTATGTATTTATTAATATTTTTTTTTTCAGGTTGCGCGGTGCGCGCCTATAGATATATATGTACTTTTAACTGAAATTTTTCTCAGGAACTACTGAACAGATTGACTCCAGATATTCAAAAGGCACATCCCTGACCTGAGGACTACCTCTCTGCCAAATTTCAAGTAATTCTGTTCAGCCGTTCGGGCTGTACCTTGGACTAAAGGTCCCTATGGAAAAATGCATGGGGAAAACGTGTTTTGGGACCCCCCTTTTTTCTCGGCCCCCGCTTGACTAATCACCCCGAAACTTTCAGGGTAGGAGCGGAGCGGAGCGCCCCACCTATTTTGAAAACTTCGCGAGGATTCGTCAACCGGCGCCAAAGTTATTCAAAATAGAATTTTCAGATTTCCTATGGAAACACGGTCCTAACTATAACTATCTACTGGCGACCGCCAGTAGATAATATATATATATATATATATATATATATATATATATATATATATATAGCAGGGTTTGCTATGACAGGGTGGGAGCCATGTAGTGCAATGCAAACTGCTTTGTCCCGGGGGTGGGCAACTCGGGACACCCTGAGGGTGGTGGTCCCCAGGGACATCTAGGTCTCCAGGAGGGGGGCCACGTGGCCTCCCTCCCATCTGTGTGCTGCAGCAGGGATTGATCATACCTGTTAGAATGGAAATATTCATGTTTGCACACTGCCCTGTGTAAGTTAGCATTCGATGCGCTATTTTCTTTACAGTCGCCATTTTAGGCTGTTCGAAACTGATCTAGTTCAATTCCAAGAAAAGCTCCACTATAAGTTTTGTTTTTGCCACGTTAGACTTGTTCCCGTAATGAGTACCCTATTCCAATTAGCGCATACCTTTCTCACTAGGTAGAGTCCCTCTTCCACTAGTCTGGTTACGGCCCCAAATGGAACAAACTTGGAATTGAGATACTTTGTAAATGATAGAAGCACTGAAACCATTTCTTTGTATTTCACTATTTAGCTGCACCTGCCTGGAAAATTTCACAGTGGGCCCAGTTACGAAATGTGCCTAATGTATCTTCTTGCTTGTTGATTTCAGTCCCTTCTGCAGCACTCCTAGCGACTGGGTAGTCCGGGCTCCGCTCTGAGTGTATATGAATAAGCAGTTTGTATTCTCTACTGTCTGACCGACTTTTCATTTGGTATGGAAGGCTGAGAGGTGGTCCTTAGTGGCCACTTCCTTGATACCCCTCTACTATTTCTCTCACTGATTTTATTCAAAATTATTATATGCAGGTATCTTAGGTCACAGGAAAGAATCTTGGTGTAGATGCATGTTAATCTCAAGTGCCTCTTTAAGAAAAAGAGAAGTCTGGGTGGAAATGTAAAATAAATGTTTATTCAATCTTCTTAACTTTGAAGTTTGATTATCTGATTATATGATTACAGCATAAATTTAAGGTGGGTGACTCGAATGAGTCCACGTTGGTTTGTGGGTCTTGTAGTGTGTGCCTCAGTTGTGTAACGCTGTCTGAGACGTTTCAAGCCCACCAATGGGCCCCCACTCGCACATCCGGCTTGTCAATCCTCCATGGATGCCTCCACATTGAGACTCTGTGATTCGGAGCTCCGTGGCCCCAAATTTACGGGTGGTGCATCTCCCGCGGTTGGGAGGCCACGTCAAAATCAAAGCTCCAAGGTTCCCACCTATGGAGACACACTCTGACATACACTGCAGCAACCTTCATGAGGTGTTTCATGCTCATTGCACTCTTAAGAGGCGTGAGAGTCATTTTGGCATAGAGGCCACACCTCCCACTTAAAAATATGACCCCTCCAAAGGGCGACTCGAATGAGTCCATTTTGGTTTGTGGGTCTTGTAGTGTGTGCCTCAGTTGTGTACCGCTGTCTGAGATGTTTCAAGCTCACCAATGGGCCTCCACTCACACATCCAGCTTGCCAATCCTCCATGGAGGCCTCCACATTGAGACTGCGTGATTCAGAGCTCCGTGGCCCCAAATTTCCAGGTGGTGCATCTCCCATGGCTGGGAGGCCGTGTAAAAATCAAAGCTCCAAGGTTCCCACCTGTGGAGACGCACTCTGACATCCACTGCAGCAACCTTTATGAGATAAAAGCCGGATCGGCGGGCAGATCCAGTTTACAGCATGCCTGTCGATTCACGCCTGACGCGTTTCGTGCTCATTGCACTCTTCAGAGGTGTGACAGTCATTTTGGCATAGAGGCCACACCTCCCACTTAAAAATATGGGCCCTCCAATGGGGGACTCTAATGAGTCCATGTTGGTTTGTGGGTCTTTTAGTGTGTGCCTCAGTTGTGTGCCGCTGTCTGAGATGTTTCAAGCCCACCAATGGGCCTCCACTCGCACATCCGGCTTGTCAATCCTCCATGGATGCCTCCACATTGAGTCTCCATGATTTGAAGCTCCGTGGCCCCAAATTTCCGGGTGGTGCATCTCCCGCGGCTGGGAGGCGGCATAAACATCAAAGCTCCAAGGTTCCCACCTGTGGAGACGCACTCTGACATCCACTGCAGCGACCTTCATGAGGTAAAAGCTGGATTGGTGGGCGGATCCAGTTTACAGCATGCCTGTCGCCTCACGCCTGACACGTTTTGTGCTCATTGCACTTTTCAGAGGCGCAACAGTCATTTTGGCATAGAGGCCACACCTCCCACTTAAAAATATGAGCCCTCCAATGGGCGACTCGAATGAGTCAGCGTTGGTTTGTGGGTCTTGTAGTGTGTGCCTCAGTTGTGTGCCGGTGACTTAGACGTTTCAAGCCCACCAATGGGCCTCCACTCGCACATCTGGCTTGTCAATCCTCCATGGATGCCTCCACATAGAGTTGGAGGTGTGGCCTCTATGCCAAAATGAATTTCGCGCCTCTGAAGAGTGCAATGAGCACGAAACACATCAGGCGTGAATCTACAGGCACATATAACTGTGCTTTTATGTTTTTTGATGCACTCACTGGAAAATTTGTAAACACACTATGGGTACTGGTCTCCGAAGATGGTAGCACTTTGGTCCTGACAGACATGTCTGTCTTGCTTTGTCAGGGTTTACAAATCTAGTCCTCATAGTTTATGTTAAACACACACTTTGCACACACACACACAAAAACACATCATTACTATATGTATTAAGAAAGGCTATCAAGCGTAAGATAGTGTGTATTTACTATTCCAACTCAACGCAAGCCTTAATACTGGGGTAGGTTATAAAGCGGGTCAAAGAAAATATAATTGCACTTTTAGTTCTGTGATTTACTAACTCGAAAGTACCTAAATACACCAAAGGGATTTGTCTCTTTAGCACTATTGCCCTCAAACAGATGGCAGAACATGAACTATTTTTTCATACAATACAGCGCGGCAAGATAACTTGCTGCTTTATACTGCTTTGCATAGCTAGCAGAAAGCAAAAATGTTCCATATTTACAGAGATATGGAGCATTTCTACTCTCTCCTTGTGCTGATGCACTGTGTGCTGCCTATGGCCAACACAAGCAGCCTCGCACCATAGTGCAAGGGTGCCTGCATTACGGTTAAAATAGTTTTTGTGCAGGAAGGGACACCTTCCTGCTCAAAAACAATCCCTAGAGTCATCTTCCTCTTTCTATATGTGCTGCACAATCCAGCAGAAATGGAAGAGGGAAGTATTGAGAAGAAATACATATATTTCTGCTATTTAAGTTTCTATCTTGTTGGCACATCATTTTAGTGCAAACCCAGGTTTATAAGTTTTTGTACATCTGTGTTTGCATCAAAATACATGAGTGGATGCGTGGACCATAAAACAGCCTTGCAAGATGACCAGATCTGAAGTCATTCAGAGTGCTTCATTCTGCTGCAATATACTGCATTTGTATGCAATTTACTTTCAAAGTCAGTACGTTATTGTAGTCTTTCTTTTAAGCTACAAAAGCACTACTCGCTGTACTCCATAGTCAGCTTGTCTGTGAAAAGTCTTTCAACATTACAAGTTGAAACCAAGGGATGTTCACTTTTTCACACCAAACCATGTCTAGTTCCTTAAAATGCAAAAGTATCTGGTACATCGTTTACAAAAAGGTGGTAGTCCCTTCAGAAGTGCATTGCAAAGGAAAAAACTAAGAGGCATATTAGGATGTCCGCCCGCCATCTTCGCGGTGCTGGGACCGGCTGCCAGACATGCGGCGGTCCTGCACCGCTAATTACGATGCGACTGCCACCCTGGCGGTCGCATTCCACATTTCCAAAATTGCGGTGGGGCCGCAATGGTGAAAAGGCATGTTGTGCATTGCCATGCACGATGTGGCAGGCACCGCGCAGTGCCTGTGACCTTGTGCATGGCAACCCCCCCAAGTGCAGCCCCCCAAAGTGAATCCCCAACAGCCTTTCCATGGCGGCATCGCTGCCATGGAAAGGCCTTGATTCACACCCATCCTAATATAGATGGCGGTGCCTGCTAGGCACCGCCACCATATTGAGGCCCAATTCCGCCCGGCCGGCAATCGGAATGATTGCCGACCGGTGGAAAAGCGGCGGGGGTAAATCAGGGCGATCCACCCGCCATCATGATCACCCCCTAAATATTCAGCAACTCCCATTTATGAAATCGTTATTTGACCTACGATTATTCACTGCAAATACTTTGGTGCCGATGAAGATGCGCTATAATGGGAGCCAACGTCTGGACCAAAATAATGGCGTTGAAGTATATTTCACCTCAGTAAGTTATACCAGCATTATGATCACAAGGACAAACTAAATAACTGGTTTCAAACCTCTTACGCTCGGTGTAAGCAAATGGCTCACACATGGAATTAGGTTTAAAATGTGAAATATTTGCGTATCCATTAATAGTCTGCATGGACATAAGTCCTTAAAAAATGGAAATAGGCAATTTCAAATTGTTTCTGCAATGAACAATAACAGACGCCATTTTCTGCACAGCCCGGTAATGGAGGCAGACGTAGCCGCTTTTTTCAATTCAAATCGTTCAACAAATTATGACAATTACTTTGATTTGTACAGTGGCACTAAATAAAATTTGTTTTAAAAGCGCAGGAAGGAACACGTTTACCGGAAAGTACATAAAACACATTGATAGGCAGTAAATATTTCCCAGGTTCTAGGAAGTGGTGCAATCATGACTAATAGTTATGATTTCCTTTATATTTAGAAACTTTGGGTCAATTTTGATCAAGGTTAAACAATATTTCAAAGAGGAATGGTAAGTATTATATTTTTGTAGTGAAAGCACATCCACATTTTATATATAACATGGTATTTGACATTTTCACAATTTCAAGCATCTGTAAACTACCATGTGAGAATAGTCCAGCAAACGTAAACAATTTATGGGATTTTATTTTGTCTTCCGGTGTGTTACCCACATTCATTGATGCATGGGATGGGCCTTGGCTAATGGGGCTAAGTGCCTGTAGGAGCCTAAGATAAGTGCAAGCCTCATGACAACGCTGGGTGGAATATGTAATTAATAACTGAGTGATGTTGGAGTTAAAATTCTAATGACATTTACTAGTGTGGCTTATTGTAGGGTAAGTTCTGAATGCGAAAAATGCTAAGATATCAGGAAATAACTCCCATTTCTCTCTACTTTTCTAAAAATAGGACAGCAGCTTACCTGCTTTGTGGTGTAATCTACTGTACAACACCGACCCAGCATGTTTTGACCAATAGCAGCATTTGCTCATGGTTTGTTGTTGGTTGGTTGTTCACTAACAGCTTTAAATGTTTACACTTCTATAAATTCGGAATGTATGTGATGGATACGCAACGGAAATTTCTAACTATAGAAGTAGAATCTTCTTGACATCTACTATGTACAAAGAAACTGATGAATTCCCAACCAGTCTCCTTTCCTTTGGTTCCTCTATGCATCCTGTGGTTTCAAAGCTCCATTGCATATAAGCACACTGTGAAGTAATAGGTTTTCACACAAGTGGCAGTGGTGAGCCTTGGAGTGCACAGGCCAAAGTTCCATTCTATCTTATGATAATGTAACCAACTCCTAGAGTTCTCACTGCTGAATGTTTGTATGTGAGCAGATTGTGGGTTTGAAGGTAAATATGAAAGCAAAAAAAGATTACAAATTAAAATCAAGACATATAAATTTTTTGACAGCGAGAGCAATGAAGGAAGGTGACCAGGATTAAAATAAAGGCCATATAAGAAATGAAACCGCAGATAATTGTAAGTAAAGATTTCATCCTACTGCATGCAAATTTTTCTCAAAAGATTTTTCCATTAGAAGTATCTGAAAAATATAGGAATTATGGTCCAATAGTTAAAGATAAAAAGGATGAGATGAAATTAACAAGATACAGTTCCATAGGGATAGGGATCAGCAACATTTTACTCATGGAGTAAACGCGAATAAAATTACATGGAAATGTATTTTCGATTTATACATTTCCAGAAAATTAATAGTGCTTATGTAAAAATATTTCACAAAATTTAACATAAAAATGTTAAAATGTTCAATTTAATATTTTATATCAATACAATGCACTAGTTCTTGTATACATACACATTCTTTTTAGGCCCTGTTGAAGTCCCTATTAGGGATACAACTTGTTGGCTGGGTCTGCCAAACAAAATGATGTTTGTGAATTTAATAAAAGATCTTAAGATAACGGAAAACATTTGATGATTTCCTTTAAAGTAGAGATAAAAGACTGAGGGCCTCATAGCGGTTTCAAAACCAACAGCCTAATTACAATGGACGCTGTTGGCTATAAGACAGGCTAAAGGAGCCCATCTGCCAGTCCGAACTGGCACATAATCCCTATTGTTGGGTTTTACACTGTCCGGATTACGCCATCCGGATTACGATGTTGGTTTCCAGCAGGGTTTCCAGGCTGGGCTTTCTGACATGGAACCCCTGTCAGAAAGTGACTTTGGGGGCCCCTTGCAAGGCCCCCTAAACCCCAGAGCCTCTGGTTGGGGGCCACAGGGTCAACTTTGGTGCCCCCTCTTCATCCCAGCACCATGTGGCAGGCTCAGGTGCAGGTATGAACACAAACTCCCTTTTCTGTATGGGAGCATGTGCTCTGGCCAGTTTCCATCTGCAGCATAAGCTCCTATACAGAAAAGGGAGCTTGCGACGCACATGGTGCGGTCCCATCAAAATTCAGCAGTCAGGACCGCCAACCAGAGGTCGGTCAGACCTCAATCCGCAATGTGTCCACCCGACATTGATACAAGGCCCTTTGTGTACACGATTGGGAAGGAAAAAAAGAGAGATTACGGCAACTAAATTGGATGGCCATTAAAAAAGAATAAGATTATATTGTTGCACTCCTATGTGTGAAAAAAACACGGTGATGTAACTCTTCGAAGAGTCACTCAGCTGCTCTACTTCACCTGTCATTCTGCTCACCCTCCACGTCAAAGTTTAATAACTGGAAAAGCATGGGTGATATGTGGAAACTACACGGCTACTCTATGGTAAAATGCAGAGATTAGACAAAGGGTTGTGAAAGAAATCTGTAAGGTGTCAATAAAAGATTGAATCTGGATCCAGAAGGTACAGCCTCATGTGCAAATTCAAGAACATCTTTGATTTACTGCCTACCTGAATGAGACAAACAACATTGGCACATCCTTCATCAAGGTGTCTGAAGTTGTAGGGCAGTTGCAGAACTGGTGTCCTATGGAGACCCCATACTGCTTGAGAATGGAAAACATTTGGCGGAAAAATTGCTACTTGAGCATACAATGCACGTTTGTCTCACTTTTTGAAAAAAGTAATTATAAAGTGTAATAAACTGGAGTATTTGTCAGAGAGAGTAAGAACCCACTTCAAAGAATAATCACACACCACCCTTGTTGGTGTGATACACTAGAGTCACTAAATATACCTCTTATTAATATATTGGTGGCTTGGCACATAGCAGTTCGATTTAACTAGGATGGTCTGTGTATGTGCTATTAAACCAGTAATAAAGTGAAAAAGCAACATAACAAAAGTTCCAGAACAATTTAGAGCAGGTTTCTAAAGAGTGTGGTCCTGGTGGGGTCGTTGACAAAGGCAGGAAAGCTCTGAACGGATGGAGTCTGAAGGCTGTGCTCAGGATGAACTTAATGTTAATTGTCTTCAGCCTGGTGTTAGTCTCAGTGAAGGGACATAAATATCTACTACAAAAATATCGACAACCTATACTTAAAAAGGTAAGTAAACATCATTTTCAAAAAATCGTTTTCAATAATATCCATGTATTAAATATCGATTTTTAAATATATGTGATCAAGGCTCGGAGGAGCCGAAACGTTATGGCGGCAAAAAGGCACAGAATAAAATAATTCAGCACTTACTCATGGTCCGTGTCCGTATATGCTGTGAGTTACAATTGCAGCTGTTCTACGGAATAACACACTTATATATATATATATATATATATATATATATATATATATATATATATATATATATATATATATATATATATATATATATATTCATTCACCAAGGTGCCCCGGAACATAGAGACGCCCCTCCACGAGGATGGATTCAAATCTTTTAATGCACAGAAACACGCTAGCAGCCCCAATGGTGTAAGTCCCTTATGCGTTTCGTTGCTCCTGCAACTTAATCATAGGGAAAGGGCAACAGGCAAAATCCGGTTAGTACTTCAAAATGCTTATTTATTGCTTTTTACCCAAAGTGCATCTGCTTTCCAGTAGGCTGTATGCTGTGATTTGAAGTAACATTCATCCCCTTCCAGTAGGGTCCGTTTATATTGCCAACGCTATTTTTTACCCCATTTCGTTTTTCAATGTTCATAACCCTCCGGTGGGTTTCAGATATATAAAAATTCGAATAATAAAAATAAAATACATTAATAACTAACATTCATTTAATACAAATAAATATATTTAATGTCTATTGTAACAAATATAACAAATAAACTTACTTAAAAAATGTAAACACATCCATATATATGTATATTATATATTATATATATATATATATATACAGAATATATATATAAAACATATATCAAGTTAAAAAAGTATTATCAAACAAATAATATTAAATTATATTGTAATTGAAAAAAGATTCAATAATATAATTATCTAACAAATATATATATCTATAGCATAAAAGAAGAAATGCAGTACTCGAAGTTGATAAAAAAAGTTGAGCAGTAATCATGAAGTCTTTGTCACAAAATCAGACAAGGGTGGAAATATAGTAGTATGGCCACAAAAAGATTACATGCTAGAAGCTCACAGGCACCTAGATGATCTGAATTGTTATGAGAAGACAAACATCAAACAATATAATTTGGCAAAGGACATTTAAAAAAAAGATGTTTTGTGAATGGAAACGAGAGGAAATTATTTCCCCAGAGGAGTACAAATTTCTATATGTGGAACATCTGGTCTTACTTAGACGTGAAGGACACTGGGGATTTTTTGACATAAATACAAGATATAGAATGGGCAGAAAACTTGATGTTTATCACATTAAACATCTAATCCTTGTATACAGGTATAGAGCATAATACAGGCATGAATGCAACACAGTTCTTTTTAAATACTAGGCCAATGAAATGTGGCAATCATAACAAAATGCATTTAAAATTGATCTCTTGGTGTCTTACCAATAACTTTTTTACCTTCGGCAATGATGTTTATCTGCAAAAGCAAGGTGTGACGTTGGGAGCCTGCTTCTACCCCAGTTATGCATGCTTGCATGTAGGATGGTGGGAGGAGCAGGTTCTCAAACCCATACTTCGTGACAAATATGCCGGCCATGTTTTAAACTGGTTGAGGTATATAGATGATGTTTTTATTGTATGGAAGGGGGATGAGAGACAGGCCAATGAATTTATCAACTGTATTAATGAGAACACTGCTAATTTAAAATTTACCTCACATATAAGTAGGGGATCCATTGAATTTTGAGATGTGCGAGTGTATGTAAAAGAAGGGAAGCTGGTAACCACCGTATATAGAAAAACCACAGCGGTCAATGTTATACTATCTGCCAGCAGTGCACATCCTCAGCACTTAATTAAAAATATCCCCTATGGAGAACTTCTACGCATAAAAAGAATCTGCAGTACACAGGAAGATCTTGAAAAGTGTACAGAAGAAGCGTTATGCAGATTTAGACAGATAGGGTACAATAATAAAGTTCTATTGGAAGCAGAAAGGAAAATGATGGAAAGAACCAGGGAATCTCTATTCTCCAATCACAGCAAAAAAGGAGAAGGTGTTGATGATAATAATGCCCCCAGACTTATCACCATCTTCAATAAACAGGAAAGGAATATTCGATCTATTATCAAACACAATTGACCAATTGTGTTAACAGATGCGGTATTGGCTCCGAGGCTCCCTGCGCAACCTGTTATTACATACAGAAAAGGCCCCTCTATGCGCACAAGGATTATGAAGAGCAGCCCAGAATTGTCTAAAGCCACTATGTGGCTGCAACCTAAAGTGGGTTTAACTAAATGCTCTTCCTGTTGGGCTTGCAGATTCGGGGAAAACACAACCCATTACACCACTCCATTCAGCCCTGATAGTATTGCTATCAAGGGCAAATTTAACTGTAGAACGGAGTATGCAGTGTACATTCTAACATGCACCTGCGGTTGAAGGTACCTGGGGAGTACCAAGCTGCAGGTGCATGTACGAATTCTGCAATACCTACGAGCCATCGTGAATAATGACACGACTTATCCGGTGGCTCGCCACTTCAAACAGATGCATGATAACAATCTAAACTGTTTGCCCGTCATTGATGTGGAGGTGTGGAGAAATCGAGTTTGATTATTGATATATATATATATTTTCACTTAAAAAACCATAGGTTTCACACACGTTATAGTTAGGAATTAGCATTTAAAAAACCTTGCAAATTCACTTAAAAAACCATAGGTTTCACACATGTTATAGTTAGGTGGACATTTCACTCGTAAAAAACCAATGAAATTCCCCCGTTATAGTTAGTTGAGATAACTATAACTCGCGCGCCCGCAATCCTCTGCTCATGACGTCACATATTACATCACTCATGACATGGTCAGTGGCATCACTCATGACATCACTGATGAAATCATCCTTGTGATAGAGTGGCGGTCGCGCGAGTTATAGTTATCTCAACTAACTATAACGGGGGAATTTCATTGGTTTTTTACGAGTGAAATGTCCACTTAACTATAACATGTGTGAAACCTATGGTTTTTTAAGTGAATTTGCAGGGTTTTTTAAATGCTAATTCCTAACTATCATGTGTGTGAAACCTATGGTTTTTTAAGTGAATTTGTACGTTTTTTTAAATGCTAAGTTATGTATGTATTATGATATATATATATTTTTTAAGGTTTTTCATGGTGCGCGCACCCCGCGATTTTTTTAAAAAAAAATAAAACGTTTTTTTCACCCTTCGGGGTCCTTCAGGGACCCCCTGACAAAGGCTAGAGGGTCAGAAACTCTCTACCCTGCCCCCTTTTCACGTTCGCCACCTCTCTTTTTCACTGTCGCACCCAAAACAAACAAAATGGCGGACGACACTTCCTGATTTCGACCGATTCGAACGTTGACTGACATGTGACCACCAATCAGAATTACGCTCGCGCACGTTAGGGTGCGTGCACCGTGCGCGCACGGGGCGCGCCTATAGATATTTATGTACTTTTAACTGCAATTATCTCAGGAAATACTGAACAGATTGACTCCATATATGCAAAAGGCACATGCCTGACCTGAGGACTACCTCTTTGCCAAATTTCAAGCGATTCTGTTCAGCCATTCGGGCTGTACCTTCGACTAAAGGTCCTATGGGAAAATGCATTGGGAAAACGCGTTTTGGGACCCCCTTTTTTTCTCAGCCCCTGCTTGACGAATCACCCCGAGACTTTCAGGGTAGGAGCTGAGCGGAGCGCCCCATTAGTTTTGAAAATTTCGCGAGGATTCGTCAACCGGCGCCAAAGTTATTCAAAATAGAATTTTCAGATTTCCTGTGGAAACACGGTCCTAACTATAACTATCTACTGGCGACCGCCAGTAGATAATATATATTTATATATATATATATATATATATATATATATATGATTTCACCAAATGATGCGCTTCGTAGTTCCCTGCCTCCGGCGTTGGTGTCAGTCAGCGGCAGCAGCAGCTGGTCAGAATGTGGTTGTGTCCTTGACTTGGTGCACAATAAACTATTGTGCTGTCTTCTGGTGTGTTGCATCTTGTTTTCTTATCAATTTAGGCAATTTACAAATAACTCCAACTATATATATATATATAAGTAAACAACATACATTTTTTACACTTCAATTAAAATAATCACGTATAACATTAATCAATAGAAATATTATTTTAAATAAACAAAAACATAATTTTATCAATGAGAACATTATAAAGTAAATTATTGAATATTGGAATTAATACATATACAATCCCTAAAACAATTTATACAAAAAAATACTTAGTCTTATACTAATAATATACAAAATATACTACTCAGACAACACAACAGTAATAACATTGTAACATTACACAAATATAAAAAGTACCACTTGCACTATAATAAATGCACAATTAGATAATATATTGTTTTGTGGAGCACTATAATTAATACAATACTCGATTACAGAGAGATACAATCTACTATATCCACTCCAGTCAGAGCAACAGTAAGTAAAGTGTTGATTTGAGGAAGGAAAACAAGTAATATTCCCACTGCAGTCAGTACTACATTAGAAACAAACAAATGCTCTGTAAAACAATAACATTATTTCAAGAACAAAATGAAAACATTTAAACATAAATATAAAAAAGCAAATATATTTCATATAATTGTTTAGAAAAATAATATTATAATTTTAAATACATATCTTAAATAAATAAAAAAACATTATTAAAATTTAAATCCCTAACAAAATATTTGTATTTAAAATTATTTATTTACAAAAACATTTATTAAATAATATTCATCTTATTTACCACCCACCATATACCCTACATAACTTAAAAGAAGCACCGAAAACTTAACTTTAAAAGCTAATTATTTACACTAATAACATATGTATCAAACTAATTATCAATAAATAATAATTAATTATTGTTTAATTAAATGAAATATATTTTCCACAATATCCCCCACAAAATATACAACAGACTCCTACATGTAATAAAAATAAATTACAAAACTAACATAATACAATTTACATTTCTTTCTACCACATACCCCCAAAAAAACACATCTAAATTATTAGTTACAAATTCAAATTACACAATTAACATAATTAATTATAAATTAAATAATCATTATTAAAAATTATTTATATTAAGTACTTAGACTTAATTTGCTTACCACGCTGTACCCCTATAAACCCCACATCCGACACCTAAAATAAAAAAATGTCAATATTAATTAACAATTAATTACAAATTAAATTACTTCCCATCCTGTACCCCTATAAAACTCACAACCTGCACATAAAATGTATATTTAGAAAACATATTCAACACTATTAACATAATTAGTTATCAATTGAATAATTATTATTTATTAACAATAATTATTAAAAATTTAAAAATTACTTTCTACCCTGTACCCCTATAAACCAAATTCCAAAATTCCAATTGAAGCTCATGTTAGATGTGAAGGACATCTAACATGGGCTTCAATTGGAATTCCATAGAGCATATTATCAAGCCCATTATCGCTGTTTTAGCGGCAGTTTTCTGCCGCCAAAGCGGCTATGATTTTATCGCCTAGCTTGATAATATGCCCCACAGTGTGCAGAGTCCTAGGGACAACAAAAGTTGGTTTCAGGGAAAGAAGGCAAAAAACTAGGTGGAAACCATGCCAAGATGGGCATTTACAACATGGAGCATGGTGCATTACCATTTAAGACATGGAACATGAAGACACCCGAACAACAAGTTCAAGACAACTTTTCATTAAGAACAACGAATATGCATATAATCTCATTTAAAATGAAAGAAATGTGCAGTTTCTAAAACACATTGATTATGTATAATTAGAAAACCTAACTAAGCAGTCAGTCAATGCTGAAAGCACATGGACATGGAAATAGCTTAGTTGCCAATGGCTATGGTGGTGCATTATGACAAGAAGGCTGTGATTAACCAATGACATGACAGTGCTCCATAGCACTGTATTTGCTATGACCAGCATCTTAGTTTGGATCAGCACCAATGTCTTTGCTCCCAGTGGGCAAAGGGTGCAATGCCATCATTGTGAGACATTGGCCATTCAGGGCACAGCAATAAAACAAGACTTTGTTAAACAGATGAGACCACATGACCTTGGCCTGGGTTTCAAGAAAAGTAAACTACTTAAAATTGAAGGATTATAGAGTAGTCTATAGATCTATCTGGATTTAGAAAATTCTTTACATGAAATTTTATCTCCCACCCTGATGAAAGTGCTCATGAGCAAGGATGAATCAAATACAGTTAGACTCAAGCTATTATAAATACAACTGTCAGATTGGGAGAAGAAGTTCTGTCATATAGTCCAGGCCAGTTCGACAAATATCATAAGAGGTTTTGGTATGTTGCCTGCACAACATTTGACTCAATATGGCTTAGCCAAATGAAACATACATTTTATGATGCAATTGTACTTACATGATAGCTATTATGTCAATCGAGATGTCTACCTGTGCAGCCCAAAAGAACACATCTCCTCTCACAAACGGAGATATCTAAGACCTCTTGTATGGATAATATAGACGTCCTAGTCGTTCACTCTAAAAAGGCAACACATAGAAAGGCTACATGAAATGGTGAAAGGCTCAAGTATTAGGGGGTAACCAAATGTGGAAATGAAGAATATGGTATGTAATCGTGGGAGAAACTTTCTGAGTAAGGCCACTAGCCATGGTATGAGGAGGGCATGTGAAACATTGGGGTGTTGCAGAGCAGAGGCGCAACTAGAGCCAAATTTCGGGGGGGCTGAGCAAAAATTTCGGGGGGGGCTGAGCTTTAAGCAATAGGCAGAGTGGAGCTGCAGGGGCTCTTACAAGGGGTGAAACAACAGCAAGGCCTCATTAACATGCAAATGATCTTTTAAAGACCTGTGAAGTGCTCGGGTGCGGGTGCTTTTTTGCCCGGGAAGGTGTCTCATCCCGGGCTACCACACACGATGGGGGGGGCTGAAGCCCTTTGATTCCAATGGATGTTGCGCGCCTGTTGCAGAGTGGGTGGGTGAGAATCAGGTGAAAGATGTATAGGAGGAGACAAGAGATAATACCACCGACAACAGTGTGGACCAAGCCCCTCAGGCAAAGGGGGCATAGAAGGAGACAGGAAATAACCCCCACATCAGTGTGGACCCCCCACCACACAACACCCTTCTTACATCCAGCTTCCAGATTGGGATCCTCCATGAACACACAAGGCATGGTCTTGCTCTTATACAATCGATTGTGGGGTGTGCCTCTAACCTCTTACTGTTAGGGTGATGGCAAAGTTTTGGGAGTATAGACTAGGTTGTGCAGGAGAAAAGAGTGAGTGCAATAATCAAGGTAGAGGAAACATGGCTAATGCACTCAATTTGTGACTCTCCCAGTGATAATGGCAAATGCACAGTGAATCCCCTTCTTTCCTCATTCCAGCGGATTAGACAGGGGCCCAAGGGTGTACAATTATTCTCTAGACTCCATGCATGTACCTCTGTTATCCCTCTATTAAAATGTCTTTTGCTGTTCATTTCTTGTGCCACTGTAAGCAGGGGAATAGTCTCTGATGCATTGCTAAAGTTATTCCCAGTCCACACAGCTAAATCACCCTCACGCCATTCTGCTATTGGTTACTGTTATTTCTCCTTGCTTGTATCCCCCAGGGAAAGAACACCATGTGTCCGTATCCTATGGTACATGTCTCCTTTTGCCGTTGTTCTCTCACTGATGTATAAGATATGGCCTCCACTTTGTTTTACCATCTTTAACAACACTGACCTAACAAATGCTCTGACTCCAAGCCAATCCAATCTGGTGGCCATGTGTTTGCCTCTATGGAGTTTAGGAGGACTATGAAGTGGCTCTCCTCATATCCTCGACCCAGCATCAGGTTGGTAGTACCACCAGCATCATAGCAGAACTCGAGGGTAACTTATTCATATAACACCAGGCACATTATTTCCTCATGTCACTTCCTCCATGTTGTCCTAAATGGACATCTCTGAGTTAGACACCAAGGTGCCGATTACGATCCGGTAAAAACCGGGTACGAACCGTCGGTCGGAGCGTATTCTCCGTCCGACTCGTACCCGGTTGTAAAACACTACAAACATGGAATTACGATTCGCACGGAAACACCATTTCCGTACGAATCGTAAAAAACACCGACCGACGAAAATATGCATACGAATGTGATCCGGGAATGCTGCGACGTGACGTCGGGACGCTTCTAGGCAGCGTTTCACGACCCAGGAATTTTGAACCGACAGCAGTCCGGACGGCAATATTTTCACGGCACCCAAAAAGTGCCGCAAATGCGAAGTACGGCACGAAACGACCAGAGTAGGTGGCCCGGTAAGCGCCGTATCCCCCCCAGACCCCGCATGTACGTGCCGTACCCCCACCAGCCCCCGCATGTACGCGCCGTACCCCCCCCAGCCCCCGCATGTACGCACCGTACCCCCCCCAGCCCCCGCATGTACGCACCGTACCCCCCCCTGCCCCTGCATGTACGCGCCGTACCCCCCCTGCCCCCGCATGTACGCACCGTACCCCCCCCAGCCCCCGCATGTACGCACCGTACCCCCCTGCCCCCGCATGTACGTGTCGAACCCCCCGTGTATGTACACCCGAGTACGTGTCGAACCCCCCCGTGTATGTACACCCGAGTACGTGTCGAACCCCCCCGTGTATGTACATCCGAGTACGTTCGAGTCGTACCCCCACCCGTGTATGTACGCGCTGGGGGTACGCACCGTACATACACGGGTGGGGGTACGACTCGAACGTACAGGGGTGTACATACACGGGGGGGTTCGACACGTACTTGGGTGTACATACACGGGGGGGTTCGACACGTACTCGGGTGTACATACACGGATGGTTCGACACGTACATGCGGGGGCTGAGGGGGGTTCGACACGTACATGCGGGGGCTGGGGGGGTACGGCGCGTACATGCGGGGGCTGGGGGGGTACGGCGCGTACATGCGGGGGCTGGGGGGGTACGGCGCGTACATGCGGGGGCTGGGGGGGTACGGCACGTACATGCGGGGGCTGGGGGGGTACGGCGCGCACATGCGGGGGCTGGGGGGGGGTACGGCGCGTACATGCGGGGGCTGGGGGGGGTACGGCACGTACCGGTCACCTGTTTGGACGTCTCCATGATTGTTATAGGAGTTCGGTGCGGACGGTCTTTTAACCATACGGTTGTACATTCGGACGCCCGGGACGGATCGTGATTCCCCGGTCGGACTTCGCTTTTCACGTTTGTACGGTAAATTGTACGAGGACGTGTCGGACACTTTTTCCGACCCGAGGACGTGTGGGGAATTATTCCCAATGCGATTCGTATGGTCTTTTTCCCATGCGAATCGTGATTGCCAGTTCGTACGGCACTTGTACGATTCGTACGGTAAAAAGACCGGATACGAGTCGCACGGGGAATTTTTTTACCGGATCGTGATCGGCACCCAAAGGTCCAGCTCAACTTACCTACTGCTGAAAGTTGTACCGTGATTTAAAACAGCCAGCAAAATGTATCTAGTCACTTCTGTGAGTGGGCGGAGCAGAGGTAGCATAAGCGGATGCAGAAACATGAGCAAACAAAAGGATGGGGGGGTCAGCTGCTCTGCGGCATATATTATATTGTTGTACTACTCATGCGCTAGGCTACCCTTTATTATTATAACAAAGTTGCCTGCGTAAGGTGCAGGAGAGGGGTTGTTACTCTCTTGACTGACCTAAGGTTAAAATGACCTGCGCCCCTCAGTATATTTGACAAATCGATGACTGTGTGTGATGTGTTTATGTAGGGGATACTGATGGAAACATTAAGGGGTTTTATTGTTTTTATGAATTCACTAAATAAGGTACTTTCGTTTTAATTTTCACTCTGCCCTAAACTTTTGGTAAAACCTTCGGAACCTTTTTGTGCTCGACATCCTTTTTGATTGGCCAACAGACTGCTCAGACAGTGCTATCAATACTATATAACTCATCTAATCAGTTTCAAATGTCTGATCCCTAATTAACTCATCTAATCAGTTTCAAATGTCTGATCCCTAATAGCATAGTTAGAGGTTAAAGTATTATGTTTATTCAGAACCGAACAATGACTAAAATACATACCTACACCACAAAGTCATTCATTCATTTCAATATACATCCCTTTATGCTTTAATGTATTTTTAACATTAGTTGCTTGCTACTGTATGCGCAGATGTGCAATGTTAACCTCTCGGGTGACTTGCCAGTAAATCCACTATATTTGGCGTAGGCAGTAACAAGTACCCATTGAATAATCCCGAACTTTCTCTGCACATATATGTGTAGCTATACAGAGTTTCATTTTCCTGCTGATTTACCAAGTAAAGCCATTGTACCGTCTATGCTAATTCATCACTGTTTGTTTTAGAAGTCGAGTCATCTTGCTTAATGCCTTTCCAACTTGCAGGTATTTTCTTTCAGCTAACGAGGAATATAAAAATGTTAACATCTAAGGTCACTGCCTTTCAGTGATTATGCTCACAGGTCTAACGCAATGACATTCCTTTTTTAAATATCAGAAGAGCAGTACAATTCGTTTATCAGATGTTCTCTGCTTTTACAAAATCGTTGTTTCTTGTGGACTGTGGAATTAACCAGTAGAAATGTTTAATGTACTCCTCAAAAATTCATATGCCTGCTTAATTTTCACCACATATTGAATGTGTGACGGTTATCACGGTTAGACCTAGATACTACAATAATATGTGTCTTGGTTAGCCACTGGACCTATAAGAATGTATTTGTGCTTTGATTTGATTTCACTCAATTCTCTATGTGGCCTATTTACCAGAATGTTAAGCAGAGCTGCAAGTCACCTTGTTGTACTGCACTGCGTGACAGGGAAAGAGCACGAATGCATCATATTTAAGGCCATACGGTGCATTCCTGCCTTTTCCCCTGCAGTGGCGCCCTTTTGGCAGTCTACTGTCAACGCAGGCACCGTTGCACTATGGGGCAAGGGGGCCTGCTTTGCATGTAGATTGTTTTTGTGCAGGAAGGAATACCTTCCTGCACAAAAACAATCCTGAGATGCATATACTTAGAAAGAGGAAGTAACAAGGAGAAATAAAGATAGTTCTTCTTGTTACGGCTCACTTGAGAAGGCGTATCTTTCTGGCACATTCCCAGGTCTACCAGTTCTGGTAAATCTCGGAATGCATCAAAAACCATGGGAGTTGCATGGTAATACCCATGCAACACCCATGGAATTGGAAAGTTTACCCTGCACTGCATTGCCTTACTCCAGATTTATAGAGCCACTTAGGGCCATGCAAAGTGGCTTTGCGTGACTGCATTATTCATATGCAAGGTTTGTGTTGCGACGCAAACTGGCACATAAATGGGCCCCAAATTATGCAATTTAAATTGGGCTTTGTGAGTTTCACGTAATTTGCTTTTGTAATTCCTCAAAATGCAAAATGCATTTAGTGATATTTGTTTTGCAAAATGTATCTTTTCGCCCATTTTGGACATGCGGACACATTTTGCTCTAAACAAAATTGCTTAAAAAATACTACCCCATGAGCAACCTCTCAGATTCTGCCACTCATGTTGGTTCTGTGTGCTTACCTTAAATTTTTACCCTGAATGGCTCATTATTACATGATGTGGCATTATGACGTAATTTCAGGAATTTCTCATAAAAAGAGTAACGTAAATTACCAACATTATGCTAGATTATGCTGGTGTAACCAAAATTGTGCCCAGCCCCAATTTTAAATGGGGTGTCGTTGTTCAGTATTAGAGCTAACAGAGCAGTGGTGGCTCCTCTGCTAAGGCGGATGAGCGTCGCCCACTGCTGCAAACCAGTGAAAGAAAGATAAAATACACTGATGATAACTCATAACTTGAGGTTATTATCATTGTATTTGTTCCTGCTGCAATGACTGTTTGGCCGTCCAAAACAGTCATGCACACTTCGAGTGTTCTCCATGCAGGCTGCATAACAGCCTGCGTGGAGAACATGCCCAGGCCCTCATTCCCTGACTGAGCGCCGGTCCATGGTGCTAAGAACAATCACAACACTGAATTGCAGTGTTGTGATTAGCTTAGGGGAGGGAGCCTGGCTGCTTCCTGTTCCGGCCCCGGAGAGGAGAGACTGATGACGTGGGAGACAGCGGGAGTGGCAAGCAGGTACATTTTTTTCTTTTTTTTTTTACATCCCTTTTCCCCCTATCACCCACCTACCCCCCAGTCTGTCCCGGCTGTCCCGGCCCACCCCTCCCGATCCGTGCCGGCAGCTACTGTAACAGAAGCAAAGGGTTGCAAAACTCCCTTTTCTTTATTATTCCTGGTGCACCCCTAAAGCTTTGCCCATGTGGCTGATGAGAAAAATGCATGCATTTACTGTTAAAATGCTAACAGGTCATTTTTTTTAAAAAAAGTCCTGAGACGTGTGACTTCAGTTTTGAATATGAATTGCTTCATTTCGAAAATAAATACATTACAATTCGTTTTTTTCTGTTTGTATCCTTCCACGACAGTGCAATGTTTTTTCTTTTTATGTCCCTGTTCTGCAGGGTCCAGTATGGAGCTGCAGGGCCATCACAGAGGAAAAAAGTTCAAAGAAGTGCAGCTGGGTATGATTTTCTAGGCCACCGAGCTGCAGCGTGCTATTGCACATGCACTATGTTCAGAAGTCCTCCTTTCTCCTACATCAGAGAGGGTGCCCTCCAGCAGTCCTCTCTCAGCTCAGAGATGGAAGAACCTATGACCCTCAACTGCAGTAAGTGAGCATCAGGGAATGTCACGGATTACTCTACACACTGCCTAGAATGAACTTTAAATGAATTATTTGCCACTATTTTGTGTGTACTACCAATCAATGCTGCTTGTTTTTAGATTTTCACATCTTTTATCTCTCTGTTTCACCTTTTGACCATAGCAGTCCACTTCAAAGTGTTAACAGTAAGGGGGGCGTAGCTGGCATAGTGCCTCTACGCGTATTTCCACGGAGTTTGAAAAACTGCAGAAATACGCTCCTTCCCCCTCCCAAATTAATAAAAAAATAAAAAAGAAGGCACTCACCTGCGTGGCTGCCTCCTCCCCTGCCTGGCTGCTCTCCTTCCTGCTCGTCGCTGGCCTTGCCGTCCTTCTCCTATGAGAAAACACTAGGTTGAGAGTAATGTTTGTTCATATGAGAAAGAAGGGGCAAGGACAGCGAGGAGCAGGAAGGAGAGCGGCCAGGCAGAGGAGGAGGCAGCCACGCAGGTAAGTGCCTTCTTTTTTATTTTTTTATTATTTTGGGAGGGTGGAGGGGGTGGGTAACTCCGCTCCGCCACGGAGGGGAGTTTTTCCCTAAACTCTGCATTTGGAACGGAGCGCAGAGTAGGCACAAATTCGCAAACTCCGTTGAAGGAGCGGAGTTACTGGCCTGGGGTTAGTTAAGAGCAAAAGTGCTATTTGTACCTCATTCATTAAAAAAACTGGAACAGATTTTTGATGTCATTCGGTACAGTTTTGAAAAAATGTGTATTCTAAGTTATTGGTAGCCCACAGATGTACTCTGGAAGTCCTGCTCTGAGAATAAAAGTGAAACTGTACCTGTGTACATGGGATATTTTCAGTTACTTATTGTTACTTATTACAGTTACTTATTGTTGATTTTACTCTTAAGTCTACTCATCCTGGTGAAGTGAATACAATGTGGCAAAACGTATTTTCATAGACAGGACAGCTCTACAAAGGACACAAATACAAGCTCTACCCACCCCAGCTGGGCTCCATTAGAGAGCTTCCCAGCATACCTCTGTCAATACTAAGCACAGTCGAAGGCCATGATAGTGAGTGTGGAGGGGACATAACTGTGAGAGCAATGAGTAGGAGTAAGAGCACTGAAGATTATTGTTAAGTAACTGTGTATTACCTTTACATCCCTCTTCCATGTCCCAGTCATTGCTACTGACCCATGTAAGAAATTGGTTTATAAAGTGAGGGGTGTGGCAGCACTACTGATGCAATAACAACAATCCTGGTAAGGGTGAACCACAAAAATTCACTAAATTAACCCTCTGGAAGTTTGGAACAAAGCAGTCAGCTTTAACTTAGAGGCAATGTGTAAAGTATTTATGGAGTACACAACAACCACTAATACATTTAAAACATAACAGAAGAAAAATTCCAAACCAATATCGAAAAGCACATTTAATAAATATAATGATACCAGAATGACAAAAATCCAATCAGTAATACCGGATATATTCAGTTTCTAAATTTTAAAGTGAAAATAGGGCCTAAAAGCTCAAAGCACCACTCACGGTCATCTGGTCACACAAGACCGGGGGAGAGCCACAAGTTCAGCCCGACCGCGATGGAGCATTGATCAGATACACCAGGTTAGACCCACTGAGAAGTTACATTATGGAGTATGATACAAAGATTTGCATTTGCATTGTAGGAAGCAGCAAGGAGGAGGCTGAGCATCATGGATGGTCGTCGGATTAAGCACGAACAGCATGTCGAACTTCACAGAAGGTCATAACTGTAGCACAAAGAGCCAGAAGGTCTTTGCTGTGGCTTCATGATGGCAGTCTTTGCAAGCTGTGGTTGTTGTAGCACGGTGTGCAGGTCTTGTGGTGCCAGTCACCGCAGACAGTTGTTGTCGGAGCAAAGAGCAGGTTTCACCTGAGCTTCTCGTAGGAGGTTGTCGTGGACAGCAGAGTCTTGGCTCAAATGGATCCGTTTGTGGTTGTGATAGTCCCAAACTTCAGTATATTCATCTTTTCTTTCAAGAGGAGCTTCCACTGATTCCACCCAAGGTTACAAGTCCTGAGGCCCTCTTGGGGCTCAGGACTCCAGCAGAGGCCAGCAGCAGGACTCAAGCAGGTCCAGATGCAGATCTAGGCAGGTCCTGTTGCAGCAGGTCAGCTGAGCAGTTGCAGGGAGGCCTCGGAATCTTGATGTGTCCCTGTAGCTCATGCAGAAGGTCAGCCAACTGACCCTTGGAGTCACTCTGGGTAGCCAGGAAGCAAGGCAAGCTTGTCCAATCTTCTTTCATCAGAAAGCAAGGCAGTCCTTCGAGCAGCAGGGCAATCCTCTGGCAGCAGGGCGTCTGCATTTTTCACAGGTCTTGGATGTACTGAAGAGTGGCTCTTGAGGCCCAATATTTATACCTGTTGCCAGCCTTTGTATGGGGGACTCCCTGTCCTACCCCCTTAACTGGTTCTGAAAAGTTCTTCTCCTTCTCCTGATCAAGGCTTCAAACCATCTGGGGATGACAAAAGACAGGACAAGCCTGGTATCAGGTTCCTTTCTGTGTGCAGTAGGCAAAGCCTATTGAAGTGTAAGTGTGGCTGCAGACAGCTCCTCCCAAAGCATCCTGTCAGGATGTCCCATCATGTTCACACCTAAGTCTTCTTTTTGCTACTGTCTGTAAGCAGGACACAAACCACAACAGCAGAGCCATTCACAGCCGTGAGGCCCAGGACACTGGCAGAAAGGCACAGTAATTTAGGAAATTGTGCCTTAAAATCTGACTTTACCTTTGAAGAATATTTTAAATTACAATTTTCTTGAGTATAAACAGCATATTTCTATCTGCTCCCAATCCAACATTACCACCAGTGTTAGTCAATGGGAGAGATAGGCATTGCAACAGTTAAAACCAAGCATTGGCATAGCCAATAGGTCTCGCCTTTGGGACCTTATAAGTGTTTAGCCATGCAACAGTTGCATAACTAAATACTTATAAGGTCCCAAAAGCGAGACCTATTGGCTATGCCAAGCGGCCGTGAAAGTGATTGCGATCAAACATCCAAGCAGCCGTGCGGCCGCGAAAGTGAAAGTAATCACGGTCAAGCGCGGCACGCGCGCCCACGAACATGCACTGTAGCTCTAGGCTGGCCTGGTAGCACTTTTTGGAGCCCTCTCAATAAGTCTCGCCAGACCAGCGCATGCGCTGGGTCAGGCGAGACCTAACAAATGTAGGCGTTCTTCGCTGTCAGGATATGTAAAACCTGGTCTAAGCGCAGTAACTTGGTGCTCAGAGAGGGAGTGGGAGCCTAGCCATGTTCTCCACCTAGGTTGTAATGCGGCCTGGGTGGGGAACATGCAAAGTGCTTTTGACGGTTTGGCCGGCCCAAGACATCCGGACAAATCGTCATGTGCACTTAAAGTGCACATACCACTCCTCCCCCTGCTGGCTGACAGCCCACCCCTTAAAACTGTGCCAGCCCAGTGCCGTAAAAATAAAATGATAATATCTTTATGTTATTATCATTTAATTTTTCATGCGGGGTGATGCTACTCTGCCTTAGCAGAGGAACCGCCACTGAAACGTAAGTACAAAATGCCCTAATTTTAAATACCAAAGACTCCGCCCTGTGAACCTTTGGGTTCATAAAACCAAGCCTGTAGGAATACGGAACACAGAAAAAATAAATGAGTGCGACCAACCGGGAGGGTCTGCTAATAAGTAGTGCGTCATCAGAGTGAACACTGCTTACTGCATGGAAATATGCAGAGTTTCATGAATCCGTATAGCCTAGGTCACTCAGGTTCGTATGAGGCAGCTGTCCGCTACCCTACAGGCTTGGTTTTATCGCTTTCCTGCTGATTTCCGATAACTATCAGCTGTTTGCCTGTCCCGATTCTCAGGTATTCCTGAGTTTTCCTATCCTTAATATTTTGTTTAATTCTCTCTTTGTTTGGAACAAGCATTATTTTTTACTGGTAAATTCTGTTTCTGCTTTTAAGAATAACTTCTCTGGAGCCTTTTTGAACTGCTCTAAAGAGTGTTTCTTTGTGGATGGTTATCTAAAAGAGGATTAACTCTTAAAAAAAGTAATGTTGTACTGATTTCGTCCAGAGGACTGTTAGACCTGGCATTGTTTGGTGTGGTTTCCTCTATCCTTTTGCCTGTGACTTCCTGTTTTTGACAGTGTGCTGGATATCATTTTTTGCTGGCTTTAGGGTATTTTACCATGCTGGCCAGTGCTAAAGTGCAAGTGTTCCCTGTGTAAAATGTAATGGTATTTGATTTCTCCATGATTGGCCCTTTTAATTTTCTAGTAAGTCCCTAGTACAGTGCACCAGGTATGCCCAGGGCCTGTAAGGCAAATGCTACTAGAGGTCTTGCAGCACTGATTGTGCCACCCACATGAGTAGCCTTGCAAACATATTGCAGGCCTGCCACTGAAGTGTCTGTGTGCAGTTTTAAACTGCCATTTTGGCCTGACAAGTGCACCCACTTACCAGTCTCAAACCTTCCCTTTTATTACATGTAAGGCACACCTAAGGTAAAAGGTAGGACAGGTCTTGGTGAGCTTGACATGTCCTGTTAGTGAGAAACTACGGCAAGGCCTATCCCTCCCATAGGCTAGCTTTGGAGTTGCCTTGTAACATCTTAAAAGTGTATCTTCGAATTGGGAGCTGAGGGAAAATTGGAGTTTGGCATCTCTATACTTACAATTACAAAATACATATTTTAGTGAAGTTGGTTTTTAAATTGCAGGTCTGACAATGTCACTTTTAGAGATTTTGCATTTTCTTACTTTAACCAATTAGTGCCTCTGCTTGTCTCTGAATACATGTTTGTGTTGGATGACAGTTGGGCTTTGTGATGTTACTCCAGACAGTCACACACAAAGGAAGCTGGTATGTGCCCTGCATATCCTGATGGCCCATTATCATATCCTGCCATCTCCTGATGGACCTTCATGGTCTGGGCCAGCCATGTGGAGTGATACCCCGAAACTGGTTCCAGGATGCTTGTTTCTGATCCAGGGAGGACCAGGATTGACAGTTTGGGCTAGACTGTTCCAATGAGGAGCAGATCAAGATTTATTTGCATATGGCTGGGTCTAAACTGGGATGGCGTAGTGAGCAAAAGAAAGATGGATTTAACTCAGATCTCTTGACTAGAGTGACTGATTGAATTATTCAGCATTCCATCCATCACTGTTGCTGCAGCATTTTTTGCACTAAGTGGGATGGGTATGGCCAGAAGTAGGTCCCTTGCTTGCATTGCCACTGGATTCAAGCTAGCCTGGCTGATGTGTGATACCCCAAAACTGTTCCGAAGATACGTTTTTTTTTTCAGGGGGACCCGGCTTGACAGTTTGGGCTGGACTGTTACCATGAGGAACTGTGTCAAGAGTGATTTGCATATGGCTGGTACCAAACTGGGGTTGTGTGGTGAGCAAAAGAATGTTTGATTTAACCCAGATTTCTTGACTGGGGGAGAATGTTTGGTTTACACAGCATTTGTTGCTGCATCAATGGCTCTCAAAGGAAATTGTATAACTGTAGCTGCATACAATTTAAGAGCCTGATTAGTTGGTAATTTCTTTTTATCTTCTTAATAAACAATGAAAAAAATAATTACACAAATGAAAAGCCTACTTAAATTCTTTCTTAATATTCTAACGTGTACTGCAAGCATATGGCAATCACATGGGGGGTATATGATGTCTCTTTTCCTATTTATTTATGTGGCCTATGCTTACAATAAAAAACACCTGACCACTGCACCAGCCTTCATAGGCCATGGACCTACTGACTTTGCCAATTCTTATTCCAAAGATGTTTGGGAAAGAAGCATCATCTATTCATGGAGAAAATGTTTTTTATTTTTAAAAAAGGAGTGATTGTTCAACTAAAGGTTTACACCAAGAATAGTGGGGCCTATTTACAAGCCCCTTGGACCGCCAGTGCGTCACTATTTCCCATTTTAAAAATGACGCACCGGCAGCACAAGAGGCTTGTAAATAAGCCTCAGGATTGTCAATTCTCTGCTGTCAATCCACTGCCAAATGCAGGCGTGTGCCAGAAAAACTGTTTCTTAATATTAATTCACGTAACGTTTTTGAGCTGTTTACGTACCAATAGGAATGGTAGTTTAAATCCTTTTTGTGAACAGCTGCATAAAGAATGACAAATTAATTTGTTTTATTTATAGCTCATCATCTCTCAACTGTGCTGCTTTTTAAGTCCTGCAGGTAACTGACCAAAGTAATGGTACCCCATATCCCGCCTCTGAAGCATGAATGACCAAGCTGGCCTTGCCAGGATTTACCAGCTGACCTCAAGGTTACGTCATACATTGGTGGTAAGAGTTAACTGACCTTCATCCTAAGTAAGACTGCAACCGAAAATGCAAAAACAAAACAATGTCACTCGCATGGTAAAATATATGTATGTAGTACTACAGGTCGTGTGCATTGTGGGAACTGACAAAAGTGAACAGAGTGAGCTGAAGTTGATGAAAATATTGATGGCTAACTGGTTATAGTATTAAGATGTTCAACATAGCTTTCCTTTTACTGCAGTCAGGCAATGTGCCAATCTCAGCACAAGTGTAAGTGCATTTACCATTGGTTCCCCTCCATGGTCATATTCAACTCGGAGGCAATTGTTGATCCATGTTATCAGTGTGATGACAATGGAAAGGAGGCATGCATAACCAATGTATAGATTGCCTGGGCCCAGTGTGATGACAATGAAAAGGAGGCATGCATAACTAATGTATAGATTGCATAGGCCCACAAGGGTGATGTGAAAAATATTACACTTTATATTGCGTGTCTCAGTAGTAAAGCATAATGGTGGCTTCATTAGGGTTGCCACCACAATGGGTTACAATGGGTTACATATGTGTATGGCAAATAGTGAAGTACTGTGAAACAACAGGAGAAGAACAAAAATCACAGAGCAAACAGCTATCAAATTGAAGCACTCAGCACTTGATCCATGCTCCAGCCGAAAGAAGAGGAGGGGACACCAGCACGCTCTGGCCAATTAGAAGGCAGCAAATAAGAGTGACAATGAAACCAAAGAATGGTAAGCAATGGGTGTGCTGCAAGATCTTTGTTGTTTGCAATATAACTCGCAAGTGAGAGCACATGGAGTGCATGAGCTGTCTCAGGCGAGACTTAAAAAAAAGGTACCAACCTACACCTTAACTTTTTTTTGCCTAATGAAGGTCTGTGGCCCTCTAGCAGTTATCATTTCCATATTTCATACTCTCCACAACTCACTCTTCTCAAAATTCACCATTGCTTTACCCTACATCTGTCGGGGAGTAAGCATGCAATGACCTCTATGGAGGCACAAGGCAGCAAGGCACTCTCTCACGGAGTAATCGTCTCCGTTTGTGAAAGGACAACAAAGGAGAAGGCAGGGGATGCCAGCCCTCTATTGGGGGCCAGCTAGGGTCACTATATGGTGACCACCTGGAGTTTTCCTATCTCTGGAGTTGGGAGTCACCTTATTAGTAGTGACTGAAATGATTGCAAATGAAGACAGAGGAAATTGAGGTAATGCACATGGCCCAGAACTCTCAAATCAATTTGACTGTTTACTATTGCCTAGCCCCAAAGCGTAAACAAGTAATTTATAAGTGACTCATATACAGATTTTGTAAAACATACAGTGCAGTTCAGCTATCAATATTGTTTCTAATGTGTCTATATGTGTGTGCAGGTCCGTGTATGTTTTTTTCTGCAGATTGGGAAATGTTTAAATTGCTACATTAAAAAATGTGGACTGCAATTGAACTCTCTATTTTCCCAGTTCAAACTGTTAGAGCTCCTGCAGTCCAGGTATTTCTTTTGCATACTGGGATTTCTAGTCCTATTATTAACATTGGCACTACACATTCCAGAAGATAAAGGAAAACATTAGCTGGTTAAGCCACTCATGCATGGAACTGGGAAGGTTGGAGATGTCCTCCAACTACAATAATCAGCCTTAATTTGTCTTAAAATCTATTATGCTAGCTTGCTGCTCATTCATAATAACCTTCAGGCCATGCCGTCTATCAGTGTCTGTTTTATTTAGATCACAAGAGGATCCTTGTTATGTGTGACACATTCAAGCAGCTCTGGCTGGATCATATTAGCCCGTAGCAGCGTGCATTTAGACGTAAATCATTTTGGTATTAAAGTCTGGTGATGAAAAATCCCTACATTTTAAAATTTTATCAAAAAGCCTGGACTGACTGAAAGCATCACACATGACAACTAGGCACTTGGCAACTATGTTGTGCAAGAAAAAGACTGCCCCATAGTTTTAGCGACCAAGTCATCCCTGGCCATGTGTGACACTTCCAGTCAATTTTAGCCTTCTAGTATATTCAGGGCCACTTGAATTATGTGGCAGGCAACAGCCAAATTATGTGGCAGGCTTGAGTAATTATGCAGCCTAATGTGGCACATTTTTAAATAGTATTAATTAATTATTTTTTTACATTTGTACACATGTTAACATGTCTGGCCATTGGGTGAACCTCATTAGTACCAGTTTAATACCCAAATATAGCAATAAGATACAGAAGGGGGACCAGTCAACCTTTGCAAAAGGTCTTCCACTGTGTGGCAACACTTAGTAACTTTTGAAAAGTTTCAGCTAGAATTTTGTTGTTGTTGTTAAAGTATGCAGATTATTCAGCATATGATGTATTATGTGGCAAATGCTGCAAATCTATAATTATGCAAAAATCACAATGGCCGCACGATCTCATAATTCCAGTGGCCCTGAGTATATTGTATTTTGCATGTCATTTTAGTTCCTTCTTGCCATAAAACCAGAACTCAAAATACAGGAATACAATGTGCTGTTGGCTGAAAGGCCAGGACTGGCTAAAGGTGTCATACTAGCCAGCTATATTATGTATATAATTTAATTTACCTGTTATCATAGTTGACAAGCAGACCTAAGTCGTTTTTGACACCTTCTGCCTATGTCTGCACAACAGGAAAGTGTTGTTTCCTGTGACATTTGTGAACTACATAACTACAGTGCAAAAATGCAAAGTGATGATGGCTAAAAGAGGAGGACTAGATGACACACACAAAATGGGGCCATTTTGTAGCAATAGGCAGTTGGTGTTTCTCTGGTAATTAACAGGGATGATGCGGAGACAGTCAAATCATGCATGCCTCGTGCAACATATTCTCACAAAGAAAGGTTTGTCAGTCTCTCGGAAAAATTGCCTAAAAGAGAGAACTTACTCTCCGTTTACATAGCTGTATTTTAAAAACAACTTTTGACATAATCTTATTTTACTACATTGCTCCTTAATAAGTTAAGTCTGCTTAACTACAACGGCGATCAGACTGATATTAGGCCTCACATTAGAGTAAATCTGTTTTTCACAGGAATTATGTCTTATCCAAGAAATAACATCATGTCCCACGTGAATTACAGGTTGTGGAATCTCTGCTTTTTGTAGCGGAATAAATCAGCAAAAAATATTGGGCCACATGTATCAATACTGTAAATACCGATGACCTAATTGCGATTTATTGCAAATGGAAATTACGTAATCGCTATTCCTAATGTTAGATACTCCATGAGTTTCATTTAGCGATTCCAAGTGGGTGGCAAATTGACCGACCTCATGAATACTAATGAGGTAGGTCGCTATTTGTGACCCATTCGGAATCACTAAAATCACGAGGATGGTGGCCTGCTGGGGAAAGCAGACCACCATGTCCGTGATTGCTTTTAAATAAAGCTATATGTTTTTTTTAATGCAGCCCGTTTTCCTTAAAGGAAACCAGGTTGCATTTAAAAGAGAAAAATTAAAAGTTTTCTTTTTTTTTTTAGAGCAGGAAATGTTTGTACTACCATTCATAAAGGGGAAGTGGTCCCTTTGGGACCCCTTTCCATTTGTGAAGGGTTACAACCAACTTGAAGTTGGTGGTAAAATGCTAATGTTATGCGACCGCATTTCAATTGCAAAACATTCTTACATACCACTACAATTCAGAGTTAGGAAGGGATGCCCTAAACACGCCCCTTCCTAACACCGAATCACAAACCCTATTTGCAATTCGGTAATAGGTAACCGAATCGCAAGTAGAGTTTGGTACATCAGAAAATGCATTTTCCTGGTTACAAACAGCCTGATTCTGCGAATCAGGCCATTTGCAAGCAGAAATAAGCTTCTTTCATCTGGCCTATTATTTTTGTAGAGCGATCTAGAGAACTGATGATAGATATCCATGTACTTTGGACTTACATTTCTATTGGGGGTACGTGTGGCATCAAAAACAATGATGCAGAGGTTTATAATTTTCCTCAGCACCTTGAAATGTCCATATGGAAATCTTTTACAGGTCACTAATTATGTACTTATTTTATTATATGTTTATTTGGGGAAAAGTAGATTGAACATTTGTTTTTCAAAACAGGTAATGAAATAGGTGTTGTTTAAACAATGAATAATAGAGTGGCTTAGGGCAGTCAATATAATGATGATCTTATATTGCACAGGGACCTTTGAAATCTCTTCCATAGTATGTTGTTCTATTCAAGTGCTTTCTGCAAAATAAAAGGAGCCAAATTTAATCATGCACACACACACACACACATAGACACACACATAAATAATTTAGCAAACTAGAATTATCTACCGGTGCCCCCTTGCGTAACCTTTGCTCAATCTGACACCAAAATCTACCACTATCATTTTCTTCTCATTGGTACTTCAATTTATTAGGTAAAGACAAACTTGTTTCAGTAAATTCTGTATAATAGCTGCATAGACTGTACAAAAAACGAGCTATGTGCCTGGAAATGCTGCATTCTATGAGGTTATAATCACTCACTGGGAATGTTCACCTTTTGGAAACTGGAACGAGGCGTCAATGGTATCCATTCTGACTGGGAACCTAATCCATTCCTCATGCCCTAAACAATCTTTAAACTTCTATAGCATCCAGTCTCCTCAGTCATTCAGTCCCATGTGAAGGCTTCTCACTTAGCATCCCACGGGAAATGGTTAAATCCTTCCTAGGGTGCCACCAAAAGTGTGGATTCTTGCAGTGTCTAATCTATTTTGTGATAGCCCTCCAGACTAGGATTATGGGAATCTAATCAATGTGGAAGGACTAATTAGAAACATGGAGTGGATTACAACGAGTTCTGTGAAGGGACATACTAAACCACCTATACGTACATAGTCTTGCTCACAGGGGCTTTTAATGTTGAAGGGTGCAAGGCACTAGCCTACATTTGGTAGGATGTTTCATAATCGGACCTGCTCATCACCCTAGGACTATAGCTTTGGTAGGGAGTGGACCAGAACAGAAGATGGAGCTTCTGTGTTGAGGGAAGAATTGGTAATCTTAGTGCACATCCCAGAGTTAGCTCACAAAGGGGAGCAACTTTAACTGTTGTCATTGTACAGCCAAGGCGCAGCAATAATAGTCTACTGTGGTGCGCCCCTTACGTTAAAATTGTCTAAGGTAGGCTAGAGCTATGTTTCATTATTGTCTTCCTTGGCAACATTACAACAAAACTGAGAATTATGATCTTGAATGTCTATTCAGTCAAACTTTTTTATGCCTTTGTTAGCCGTATATGGACCTGCTATTTTATTCAGGACTTCCGGTTACTGCTTTTCCATACTTACCTAGCCTGTCTAGCTTGTAAGTAAGTTGTGTGTAGAATGCGTGTGTGTGTGTAAGGTGAATGTTAAATGACTTAATTTACCTGTGACCAAACAGGGTGTTATAGCATTGTTTCTCTTTCTGCATACACTGTTCAACCATTAATGATATACAGAAATGTTATTCAAACAATGACAAAGTACAGACATTGGGCCTGATTACGATGTCCGACTCCATTGTTGCGGGATGGTAATTGCCCTACTAGTAGTTGGTGGTTCCATTCAACATATTACAATACGACTGCCCTGTAGGTGGTCATAAACATGCCCTTTTCTATTGCGGCTTGTGCTGCGGCTTGGAAAAGGGCTACAGCACAAGCCACAAAAGAAGAGAGCATGTTTGAAAACATCCATGCACAATGTGACAGGCAACATGTAGTGTTTGGCGCACAGTGCATGAATGTTTGAGGGAGCACCACAGGTGCTCCCTAGGCCTTATAGCAGAGGCCCACATGGGACAGGGGCCCTGATAGGGTCCTCAAAGTCAATTTACGAAAGTCTTTGGATGGCTGTCGGTCCACTATGGAAAGGCTGCTGGATAGGAACATTGTAATTCCTACGGCAGTGCCTCAGCAGGAATTACCCCTATTATAGGGAATGGTCCGACATGCTTCTTGAGCCCGTCGGATGTGTTGGTCCCTCCGCCCAATGCGGTCCGAATGACCTCATCATAATACGGTGGTCAGACCGCTCTGCTGGATGTCCGATGGACTGCCACTGGCAGCCTGTCGGTAGTGGTCCAACTGACATACTAAAGAGGCCCATTATCTGTACATGAGCTGTCCTTATTGATTCTGTGGCACTCCCTTAAATGGGATTTTTTTTAAATCCGTAAAGTGGCATAGTAAGCAGATCTTTTAACACACTGTTAGTGTGTACTGATCCAGCATATAGCTTTGTGTGAGTGAAGCAATTACAATTGAAGTTAGAAATAGTAAAAAAAAGCGGTAGGCATGCATGAGTGCACACTTCACACCATGCAGTGTGTTATATTTGATGTCTGAGAAGCCAATTTCATCTGTACTGTTAAAAAATGTAAGCTGCTTATCCTGCGCTAACCAAAGCCAGGGGAACTGTCTCATACTTTCTTCCTTTAGAACATTTTAGTTATTGTAATCATGTTGACTATAAATCTGTAAAACACTTAAACTAGACCTCAAACAGAATGTTTAATGTATGTTAAAATACCTAAGCTTAAATATCATAAAATGTATCCACAACATTGTAAAAACAAAATTACATATAGTCCCCATTTTTTCAACTAACAATCGGGTAACTAATCTTGGGTATACTCATCACTTCACACTTTTCTTTAAAATATCTTCTACAACATATAATACAATATAATGCTGCTATTTTCCCTTCCTCTCTTAAATGAGCTTATTGTAAGACTCACAGGATCCCAAGGCGTTCAACTGTCCCTCACAACTGGAGGAATATTTTTTATATCAAACACAAATGCGCGAAGTAAGCCCTATTGTAAAGAGAAAGGGGAGCTTCTATGAACCCAGACATCCATTAACTATAGTTTTGTCATTTAGTCAGTATTCCTTATCTGAGGGAAGGCTGGATTCCAAGGGCTGCTGGTAGATGAGGTTCCAAAGAGCTAACAAGGCTGATTTATGTAGGAAGTGACACTGAAACAGTTTCCTTATGATATCCATATTCAAGAACAAATGGCAAGCAGCACTAATTCTAACAAGTTATATCCAGTGAGAAGAGAAGATTGTCCTTGAAGACCCATTTAGGTCTGACAGTGGAGTGGAATGTGCACCCACATCAGGGGTGGCTGGCAGGGAACGGGGGTGGCAGGGCGGGGGAACGTTTTAATTTTGTTTTTAAACCCACTTACTTTTTCATGGTCGCTGTCTATCCGTCGTTGCTTCTCTTCTGGACAAGTCCCAGAACCAGGAAGCACCCAGACTCCCCGAAGCCAATCACAACGCTGCTTTGCAGCGGTGTGATTGGTCTGAGCACTGTGGTTTGGTGCTCAGACCGGGACTGGAAGCCTGGGCATGTTCTCCACCCAGGCTTGGTATTACAGCCTGTGGAGAGCATGCTAAGTGCGCATGACTGTTAGGCCAGCCCAAGATGGCTGGCCAAACACTCATGCTCGCTTAAGTGCATGAAGCACTCCTCCCCCAGAGACACCAGCTCTGCCCCGTCCTAACCTGCCTCGTAGCGGCAAAAAATAAAGTGATAATAATTATGTTTTTAGCATTCTATTTTTCCATTTTCCACTGAGTCCAATGGGGCTATGCTACTCCACCTTAGTGGTGGAGCCGCCCAATCCAGAATACTCTCCATATGTGACTCTACAGAAATGCCACGTGATATGGTTTTTTAAAAGAAAAGTGAGGAGTATCCCCAGGTCTTAATTCCTGAAGGTAGGTAATGGTGGTGTGCATCACCACTCATCATTGGGTACCAAGACCTATAATTCATCCTCACACTTCTACTGGCAGAAAGAAGGAGAAAGGAGGAAAAGGGAGACAAAAGAGAGGGAGAGAAAAACAGGACACAAGTGAAAAAGTGTGTTAGGTCTATGGCCTGATACGTCTGTGCCAGGAGCAGTGCTGGGAGCAGCACCAAGAGGTTAGCAGAGAATTCACATACTCAGAGGAGGAAGGAGTGCTCCACTCATTGCTTGACACTGAATTGTTGGATACAACATGCAGCTCATTGCTGTGCTTCCTTACTGCCTAGATCGTTCTACAGTCTTCACGCTCGTGGTTAGTCAGTCAGTAATACTTTATTCGGTAATTCAAAAATATTTAAAGCCAACAAGCCATTAAAGCTATATATATTGATAAATATATAACGGTTAAAATACATCCATAAAAATAAAAATCACAATACAATTGCTTAAAACAGAAAGATAGCCTGCGGCAGTGCCAGTGGCGGGCTCCTAAGAAAAACTTTATAGCACTGCACATGTTTGGTAACATATTATGCACTGAGTTTCGAAGATTAGGATTCTTGCCTGAGCTTTAATTTGTGTTTGGCAATACAGATGTCCTGAGCAAATACAAAAACATGTTAAAAGTTTGACTGAATGTGCAATCGGACGGAACCCACTGTCGGTCTTTTAATACATTCACAGGAACCGCCCTGATGGCCCTGATGCCAATGTTAAGAGATGTCTGCTGGGCAGGCAGACAAATCTACATTTGGCAGTCAGGGGACCGTCAGTATGGCGGTAGTAAAGTACTCCACTATACCGATGGTAACCTCTAAATTAGGAGCCTAATTTGTGTAGAGCACCAGTGGCAGCTTCTGGTATTATTACTTGACCTTCCCGGAACTGGCACTGCAGGTTAGGTCCTCCGCCGAGTGGGCGCGAGTTATTGACGCACGTTGAATCAACGTGTCCACTCCATGCTGCTACCCGATGGGGCCAGTCTTGAATAAATTGTAGATTGGCTACTGCACCCACGGACACCACACGCCACTGGTGCTATCATACTGATAATATCTAGGTTACTACACCCCATTATCAGTCACTTAGTGTAGATTTCAACTCCCAAACTAGGCCCTGAAGAATTGCCGCCTGATCCTTCTTAGGACAACTAGGGCAAGAAACATGTTGACCGCATGAAACATAGCGCATCTGCCTATAAAATCACTACAGACAGTTGCCACTACTCTTTTTTAATCAGGGTGGGAGACAGGATTATTAAATTGGTTGCCCTGAGCCTCCCTGTTCCTGTTTTAACTCACTTGGTCTTTTTAGAAACCACAACACAACACATCTACACTTTAGGGCCCCTTACACACACCTCACCATACGGCAAGGAATAAAAGATCTCCGCCAAAGAGCCCCCACTTAAGGTGCCCGTCAGGTAGTGCAGCGCCGACCCGACGAGGAGCATGCCCAATGATGAAGCATGACACCCAGCGGGCTGGGTGTGTGAGGGCCCTAATTCCGAAAGGAAGGATTCCCCATCCTCCCTCTTGGTAGCCAGCTATTTGCACCAACTCCGAAGTCACTGTCAGCCTCTTTAGGAACTGCATACTCCTTTAATTTGTTATCATTATTACTTCTCATCCATACTTCTATAAAAATTACTGATAAACAAAAACAATTGTTTTAAATGGAAAACCAGGTAAAGCTAAAACATTGTGCTCAGAATAGAAAGAGAGCTCGGTATAATTAGTAGAAGGGTGAATGCAAACAATGTCATTCTTATTGGGTGTGAAAGCTCCACCCTTTGGGCACTTCCCCAACTAGAATACTAGAATCCACCTCCTTTGTATACTCTTTTTTCTCTCTCTGTCTCTCTCTCTCTCTCTCTCTCGTTCTAGCCATCTATTTGTTCTCTAGTGCACATAATCGTTTTATTTATCAAGGGCTGTGAACTTTGTGAGTTCCTCTCTGCCAGTCCTCTCTGTTTCTGTTTATTCTTTTCACTGTCCCTCTGTCTATTTTTTTTATCTTTCTCTGTTTTTCCTCTCTCTCAATCTCTTTTTCTCCTGTTTTCATTCTCTCATCCCATCTCACAGTCACGTTTTTCTATCATTATCTCTCTCCACTTCCCCTGTTTAACACGTTTTCTCCATCTTCCACTCTGACACCCTTCCCCAAGTCAGGACTGTGATGCTCTTTGTTTCTGTGTGTACGCTCTATTCCCAACCCTCTCTGTCGCTCTCTTGCCCTGTTGACCTGTTCCTTCTCTTTCTTCTTTTCCCCTCTATACTTCCCTTTCTCTGTATCACTCTCTCTCTCTTTTATCTTCTCTTCTCTCTTTTGCCTCTCTCTCTCCCTTTCTCTGTTTTTCCTTTTACATTTTCCAATCTTCAGCCCTCTCCCACTCTTTATCTCCCTCACTGTCTCCATCTCTTTATTCAAAACTCTCTCTATGTCTGTGTTTTTCCGCTGGCTGTCCCTATCTGCCTCTCCCTCTCTCTGTTTCTCTGTGTTTTGTTTTCTCAGTGCCTAGCTCATTCTGTTTTCTTTGTCTCGCTCTCACTCTCTCTCTTTGCTCTCTTTTTCTTCCCTCTCTGTGTTTTTTTATCTTTGTCCCTCGCTCACTGTGTTTTCTTTGTCTCGCTCTTTCTTTTTGCTCTTCTCTCTCATTCCCTCTCTCTCTCTCACTCGCTCTCTCTCTCCCTCTCTTTCCTCTCCCTCTCTCTGACACTTTATCTCCCTCTCTAACATTCATCCCTATGTCAGGGCCGAGATGTTCTGTCTACCTGACACACGCTGATTTCCCTTCATGTTCAAGCGATGGCACACATCCTGCAGTGCAGTGATGACAGTTCCTTGATAAGAGGCTCGTGTAATTACTTCTTGTAGCTTCTGTCGGGGTGATTGGACGGTGGCAGATTCCCTCATTTTATTCCCCGATGTCAACAGACCTATGTAATAACCTATAATCACAGGCCCGCCACCCTTTGTCCTCTCTCTGCAAGGCGTGGAGTTGCATATTTTCCTTGTTGAGGGCTCTCCCCGCCTTCCTTCCTGCGGAAATGAGTTCTGAGTAGGGGCACTGCGTTTATGAGGCTCTCCCAGCACCCTACTGCCGGCGGTAGATGTGCGGATATTCGATTACAAGGAGAAGCCATGGAATTGACTTCACGTGGGAATATTATGTGAGAAATAGATAAAAGGGATAAGGAACGGCACACTGGCCATATTGGAAGAATGACAGATTCATCGATAAGAGATGTTTCTGTGCAGACTCGGTAAATGTAATCCTCTCAAGCCGCTTCCCGCCTTGGCCACCGACTGACTCACACAGCTGGACATTACACACCAGCAGAGGGAGCAGGGGCCACAGGCCTGGTGTTCAACCTGCCCAGCTTTGTCTTTTTCTTAGGGAGATGAGCAGGGATGTCAAAGCAATGGGCCATGGACCCTCATCCACCTTGGAATGGGCGGGAAAAAAAGAAGCAATGCAGGGCAAGGAGTCCTCAAGCGTTGTGTCGATGTTTATATCATGCGGTAATGCAGGCCATTACCGTGAACGAATCGGCGCATACTGTGCTGTGCCTTAAACCTGGTGCTGGCTTCCTCTGGCACTACTGAAAATATTTCAGGGGATCAGAGACTGATCCCCATGGCTCTGTTGTGGGTCAGCACCTGGATGAGACAATGCTGAACTTTTTTCTGCCGTTTTTAGGTCTCGCCTGAGACAGCGCTTTAGCGCTGCTCTGGCGAGACTTACAGTAAGCGAGTTTTGGAAGTGCAAACAGTGGCTTTTCAGGCCTCCAAGTACAGTGCATGTGCGTCGGCTGGGCGCGCGCACCATTTGGAGGCCTGAAAGCACTCGTTTGCTTTCACTTTCGCGGGCCGTAGGGCCGTTTGCTTTCACTTTCGCGGGCCGTAGGGCCGCTTTGATGTGATCGCGATCGCTTGTTTTTCTTTTCGTGTGCTTGTTTTTGTTGTTGTCACATTTCTTTTGAACTTTGCACCCATCTACTCGTCTACCGGTAAAACACATTGACATTTACAACACTAATAGCTCCAACTCTCAGAAATGCGACACCAATTTGCATTGTAAATGCTTGTTTTTTAACTTCGACACAAGCTGGTTTCAGGTTGATTCACGCGATCAGTGGTGGGTGCAAATGTCGCTGTGCTTTGCTTTACGGACTCTCTGCTGCAGCGGTACCTGCTTACTAAGCCCATTGTCTCCCGTAGTGTCTACTAGTCCCTGCCAGTCGCCGCCATTGCATCCTCCTCCCTGACCGCGGTTGTTATTAGCGGCAGTGCTAGAGTCCAGCACCACCGCAACCTGCAATCCCCGCCGTCGCAGCCCCTGAGGCGGCGCGGCATGGACACATACTCTCCTTCCTCATTAACATTTCACCGGGCAGGCAGCCCCCGCAGAAGGATGATGGTGCCCCGCTTCCCCCAGCCCCGTCGCCTCCTCCCACGCTCCCCGAGAGTGCCCCGCTGGAGCTTGAGAAGGACGCCTTTGCTAGCTGCCTGCCAGCCCTGCAGGCTGTGGTTAGGACCCCACTGCACGCAACATTGGCCACATAAACTCCTTCACCCGGGGCATACCGCTGTCCGCCACCGTGCCCTTCTGCAGGCAGCAGTCGGCGGGACCCATGGCCTGCTGGACCCCGGAGCAGCTGGTGGGGAACGTCTCCCTGAAGTTGCACTAGTAAGTTGCGCACATACACCCCTGTCCCCTAGACCGATTACATTTCAAATGCTTGTTTTTTTTTAACGAGCGTTGCGCGGCTTAACAATCTTTTTTTTTTGAACCGCTGCAACGTCATGCTTTAACTTGCAATATTTCTCTTGTTTTTGTGTTCAACATCGTTACAATCCGTACGTTAACTTTAAAATGGTGCCCATAAACCTATTATTAGCAGTTCGGTGGCTTCTAACATAGCCAAAGGTGCTTTTTCCTTCTCCTCCTTTCCATGTGTGTAGGCAATTAAACACAAAAGGAAGGCGGTGGCCACCTTTACATCGTTGCCGGCTATGCAGCTTTTACGTCGGTTATACCTTTAAACACGGACGTCGCCACCTTGCTTTTCTATCTGTTTACTTCTCTAACTTTCACAGCACGCTTTAGCTTTTAAAATATAAAGTTACAGCGCAGCGTGCCGCAAATGCAAAAAGCAACAAAAAATGCTAATCTCAGACTTGTAATAGGCTCTGAACTCATAACAATCACATGAACAAAATATAATTATTTTGATTAACTCTATATTGTGACACTTAAGCAAGTCCTTTATTGGTTTGAACTGCTCGTAATAGTACTTCCGGGCTTGATTCGTGACTTATGCCATGCTCCCCAGTGATGCAGCATGCCGTGTTAGAGCAGCAGGCCCAGAGCACCCGAGGTCCGGGCCAGAGCACCCGACGCCATGAAGAAGAGCCACTCCAAATCAGCGACCCTGACCAGGCTCTTCAGGAAGAAGCAGGCCACCACAACCTCTTTACCCCAAATCCACCCTGGATCTTACCACAGACTTCCAGCAAAGTAGACAGGAATTCCTACGTTCAGTATAACATTTATTGTAAATTCCGCCGTTGCAGTCGCAAACCGTTCTTACTTTTTAAATAACATATGCTCCAGTTTGCGTTTCAACCCTTGTGAAATTTTCTGCGGTCTCCTTCGGCGGGTTTTCGTCTTAAATGATTTTCTTTTGCTTAATTGTGTTTGTTGGCCTCGGTCGTCTCCGAGCTCTCAATGTTTCTTGGTCTATGCCCAAGCAGTTAGTTAATTTCCGCTATATGTAGTCCCACTTTCATAATTAGAACAAGCATTTGCAATGCAAAGGTCTCGCATTTACGTGAGTTTGAGCTATTGGCATTGTAAATGACAATGCGTTTTATTTATGCTTCAAAAACCAAAACATAAAAGGCATTGTCATTTACAATGCCGATAGCTCAAACTCGCGTAAATGCGAGACCTGTTGCATTGCAAATGCTTGTTTTTATTGAAAATAGGGGCATATCAGCAAGGCGAGGCGATAGAATTATCGCCGCTTTTGCGGCCATTTCGGCCGAAAAGCGGCGATAATTTTATCGCCTGACTAGCAAGCTCACGCTAACGTGTGAAAACCTGCGCTAGCATAGGAATTCCTAACGCCCAGCTTTGCATCTCTAATGAGATGCAAAGTGGGCGTTCCTGACCTGACATGACAGGAGAAATGTCGCTAAGCGACATTTCTCCTATCATCAAGCCCCACGCTATGAAGCATAGCGGCAAGAAAAGTAGCGATAACCTCTGTTATCGCTACTTTCCTTACGCCTGCTTCAGGACTGACTTAGCCATGATATCCTATGGAGGGTGGATATCATGGCTAAGTTTGTGAGTCCCTATCATCAAGCTAACGCCACATTGCGTGAGATTATCGCTGGGTTTCCAGCGATAATCTCACATTAGGCAGTTAGCGTGAGGATTTTTATCGTTTTTTAGATAAGCGTTGCTAATAGCACGCTATCTCAGCGATAAAAATCCACGCTAGCCGGCGATAATTATCCTAGCGCTAAGTGCGCTTAGCGATAATTATCGCCGGTTGTTGCTGATATGCCCCATAGTACTTTAAGAGAAGCACCTCCGATTTACAGTATAACACGGCTTTCTTCGGAGCCAGAAAGAACAATTCAAGACTTGTTTTGGCAAAGTCAATCAGTCCAACTTTGACATGCTGGTGAGGCGGATTATTTTTTATAATTTTTATTGAAAGCACAAGACACAATAATACAAAAAAACTAAATGTTTCACCTCAAGATTGCGACCACATCGTTGCAAAATAAATGTAAAATAAGATTTTAAAAAATAAACCGCATATAAATCAAGATTTCAAACATTTTATTGAGTATACGTCCATCAAAGGGAGTAAAAATTGGATAACCGATTAGTACTTGCTACGGCGAAGTCATATCTGCATAAACAACAATGGTGCAATGCAGAAAAATCACCCAACACGCTTGGCTTCACAACACACACATTCCTTTGCTATTGGCCATCTCTGGAGTTGCCCTTCGTAGTCATTGCTACGACTTTTTCCCCGATAGGATCGGGAAGATTCTGTGGGAGGCAGAGGAGGCAGAAATCACACACGGGCTTAAATTAATAGACACAAAACAGGTTTCAGAAAGCAAATAATTTTATTATAGCGATTCCATGGACTAAGTCCCAGACTAAAAAGGAGCAGCAAAGCATTGCATCCAAGTGATAAGGCAATGCATCCTCTCTCCTTGTGCCGAAGGACTCCCTGCCCTTTGATTCTGCTTGAAACCAACCAACGATGAATTCGCAACCTCAGCTTGGCATCAGACATGGGTTCCAGCCTCATATTCCAGCCTCGCACGGGCCAGAGTGACTCCTCCACCGAGAGTGTTATCAGCTCCTTCTTAACACTCTGCAGCTGCTGATCATAATTGGCCATAGTCAGAAAAATCAAAATGTAACCTTCCTCTGCTTATACTTTCCGTCACTGGTGAATTTCCTGGAAAGCACTTATCTTTCATAGGGTTGGTTAGTTTGGCATTATTTTAACAACAAAGAACTGGCACACATAGGCACCCTTCACTTTGGTCAGGATTGGGAAGAGGAAAGATAATTTTATCAAAAAACCTCCATCACCTATGTAATATCTTGGTGTAACTCACTCCAGTGTGCCTCATACTCTAAAAAATCAAGAAAACAGATAGAATCAAAGAGTGAACAGTCAGTACTTCAAGAAAGTTTGCTTAATTTACTTTACACATACCACCAACTTTCAATCTATATGTGTACAAAATGTGTAGAAAAAGAGAAAGTATCTCACGTGTGCACCACCAGAGGAGCTACTGGCAGGTTCTCACCAGCTTGCCCACGTTTGTTTCATCATTGATAAACTTTCTCACAATAGAGTGATGTGTCCAGTGAAGAAGAAAGTAAAGTTAAGAAAGAAAACTTGTGTCCCCCGTGAAAAACAAAGACCCAAGAGGTCTCAAAATCAAAAAATAAAAAGTAAAAAGGAATAGACTCGCAGGTACTATCCTCCTTTATTCCAGATTGGGAGTCTATCCCACGTTTAAAAACACAGCATGTTGTATACCATTTTAATGACGGCCAACATGTTTCATTGCCAATTTATTTGTGGCAAATTCATCAGGGCTAACGAGGTCAGCAATCACCTCCCTGGTAAAACAACATCAAGAAGAGACTGACAGACACAAAGAAGTTTAGTTCAGAAAGGAAATGTCCACACACAGGCTCTCTTCAGTATAATTAGAATTCAATTCCTTAGAAAAGAACTCATCATTAATCCTATGATTTCATCATACTTGGTTAGTTTGGCAACAAATGTCCTTCTCAAAGCAGGGTTCCCATCCTTTCTCTACCTTGGGAGCATGATATACCGTGATCCGAGTGTACGTACCCAGCGATAGCATTTATGTTCCAAGAAGACTCCATAAGTGTGAAGGATGCCCAAGGATACAGACAATGATTGCACTTGAGGCTTCTTCAAGGCACTCCATTATCTCCTCTATAATGTTGCAGGGATTCTGCTTATACACAGAACTATGCGTAGAACCCCAGGACCTCAGTGAGTTGTGGTGTACCAGAAACTCACCTCAGAACCCAGAACCCAGTATCCGGCTAGCATAAGTGTCCCATTCGTTATCCGAGATTTAGCTCGGCGGTCCCAATGAAAAGACAACCCAGAACACGCGACTCAGTACATACTCAGGAATGGTGGGAATCGGAAATACCTGTCCGTATATTATTCTCACATCAGTCCACAACAAGAATCAACAGAGACACGGTGAAAATAAAAAGAGTTTATTTTTATAGACCACGTGTCCTAATATGCAGTACTTTGGCTAATACAAGCAGACAAATGATTAAAATCAAAACCATTAACATAGTTACAATTCCATAGAATATAAAAGGGGTGATCATGTTATAATGACAGTGGATACTACCACTTTCCCTTTACTAAGAGGCTAATATTATTATTAGACTAACAGAAGGTCTCTTAGGCTTGAATAGGGGACCCCATACCTCAAAGATCAGCTTAGTGAAATCACATCACAGGAGCATCAGGAGTCTTCTCGCAGGAAGGCTCGTCTTCGGTCTGAATAATAAACATGATGTCTGTGATATTAAAAGCACCAACTTTCAGGTATGTGCAGCTGCTCGTGTGTTATGACTAAATAGTGGGTCGATCAACCTAGAGTGGAAAACATGCATTGTCTAACAACTCAGACTGTTTGTCACATCGTGTGCAGACCAAGGTCGCTTCGCAGAGCTCGGGATGGTAACAACAGATTGCTCTTGTGTGAGGCAAAACTCGAGTCAGCAGTTCGTTTAAGCAATAACATGTGAACGCAGTGTCGTGTGCAAAAGCAGCAAGATGGCTTTCTAACTTCTAACGTAGTTATGCTAACTTAACAATGTATGTACGTATTAAGGGAGTCCTTACTACAATAGGGATACCACAACAGTGTCTCTTGGAGGGCTTGTCAGACTACACTTTCTATTGTTAGCTTTAGCGTGTGAACCTTTGGTGTTGCTATCTGCATTGTTTGCTTAGTCTTTGTTAACCTCTGATCCCTCGAGGTCAGGGCTTTCGTTATTGCTAAAATTTTGTGTCTATGGACACGGTAGTGTTCACACCGCATTTCTACAATTGTATTTTCACTGTGTGTCATTTCTCTCTGCACCTTCTAGATCACCCTCTTTATTCCCCACTGTCTGAGGAGACTTGAGACAAAAGGAATCAATCTTTTCCCTCTTCTTCTCCCCTATCTTCCATGGGACACATAGAAATGTACTTTAGGGTGGCCCCTCAGCTACTTTACAATCTTGAATCAGGTTCCCGTTTTGTAAGTCTTTCAAACCCCGGCTCCATGTGCTCTGTCTCTTGTCACAAGCATCCCAGTGGTCCTTGGAGCTACAGCCCCAAGGCTCCAGAGGCAGTCAAAGGGTGCATGTGCCGGTCCATTGGCAGCCAGCCAGGGTTTATTGATTATCTCTAGGGGTGAGCGGAATTTTGATTTACGCCTGTGGAATTAGCAGGATTTTGGTCACTCTGTGTTACACTTTAACACAGAGTTCTGACCAAATTCCACCAATTGATGCGTGGCGTAATTTTTCTCCCGCAAGCCCACAAAAAATGTGAGCTGGTAAGTGAGATTTGGCATCCCCTGGCGCAATTTCAGATGTTGGCAATCGTAGTCAGAGGGCTACTGTTCAGGTAGATTTTCTACCACTCAAGTAGATTTTCTACTCGAGCAGCACCTAAATCAGATTTGAATAGCTGCGCACTCTTGCACAACATATGGTGTCGTTCATGCTGACTTGAGCACTGCTCATGCTATCAGCACTAAGTTGCAGCGAGAGCAGTGCAAGATGCCTATTTTCCACCCATTGGCGGAACTCTGAGGAATTTTGCAGAGTTTTTATGTAAATCCGTTGAATTGCATGGAGTGAAACTGCCTTCTCTGTGCCTCCCACCGTGCCCTTGAGCTCACATCTCCATCATGTTGCTAGTGGCAGGTGCCATCTTGAGTAAAGTCACGCCTTTTAGACTAAAGCCCAACTGGGTGTTGGTCGGAACTCGATCACCAAGCTTTTAATGCAGAGTATTACCTCAAGAGCAGCGTCTTCTCCCTCATCTAAGATTATGCTCATCCAGCTGTCTCTCCAGTTCCCTCCACCTTCCAAGGGCCTAGTAGACTTGGCCATGCTGAAGTTGCAATGCATCATATATTCCCAAACAAATAGTATTAATTGAACAGTATGGGTGCTTCCTACGAAACAGGTGTGCTTAGATAAAGTTTAGAACCCCATTTAGTGATAATGCACATCACACAGAAATATTATTCACATTGATGCCACGAAAAATATTGTATTAGCGTCGAATAACTATAACTTGAAGACATGTTTTAAACACACAAGTGATTTAAAATATAGAAAAGGATAAAGAATGAAAAGAAAAGCCTTTGCAAAGTAAAGTGTATGTGCACCAACCTGGTCACTTTTTAGGAGGCGATGCTGATGCAAAATACTCCCATTCATGGTACAATAAAGTGCCTCATTTAGAGCATAGTCGAAGGTTTGCCAGTCCACTTGTTAAGTGGGGCGCTCTTCTCCACTGACCCTCTGGAAGACCACCTCCCGAACTTGGCGGTCTCCATCACGTGGGGATCTCTGTGCCTCCAGCAAAGGTGCTGCTGTGGCGCTTTGCAGCAGTTTTGGTACGTTTTGTTGAGATGACACCATTTTTAATTCTCCTGCTCAGCAATGTTTTGAATTTTTAATCCAAAGTGAGAGTTGTTTAAAAAAAAAATATATATATATATATAAATGTCTTTGGTCTGCTGAGAGTAATTTTTCTGGTGTCCTGTTCGAGTTTGCTAGGCTTTACCTACTGGTTCCGAACAGGAAAAATATACTTTGGAACACAAATGTAGGGTCACAACAAAGATCGCAGAGAAGACCCCAACAACACAAATTTGGAGAAGGCGCACACCATGGTAATATAGAATTCAGATATTCATTGAAGCTGGAAATGCTTCTAGGGCCACACGGATCATTTGCACTGCATCACCCATATTAATACCTGCAACAGCAAGGCCCTCGGCGTCTCTAGAGGCAGAATTACTATAAAGAACTACCATGTGCATAAGCAGTCTGTCAGTCGATTATGGTTGTTACGACTCCTTCGCTTACACTTCAGTTCACACTCAGCCATTGTTTTTCACCTTCTCGGTTTCCACGGCTCCCTCTGCCCTTAACTTCCAGTGACTTCGTTTTGACTTTATGCCTGTTGTGTCTCCCTTCTCACAGGTTTCTTCCTGAGTGGTGCTGCAGTGGAATCGCCTCTTACTTTTGTTCTTGGATGGGAATTCAGGTATGATTCGGGACTAGTGAAATCCCACCTGCACTCTGCTCAGTAATTACTTGAATGCTTGCTGTGGTACTTTCCCCACTGATTGTGCTTTCTCTCCTAAGGGGGTGAGGCTGACAATCCTTGCATATTTGCCTGGAACTCTGTGCCATACCAGTACATTGCATGTTTTTCATCAACCAAACTGAAGCACGGATTCCCTCTTATCTCTCTCTCCCTCACACTCTTTTCCTCTTGTGTTCAGAGAATCCTCAGCATCCTTCAGATAACTATGGGTGGTGAATGGAGGGAGCAGAATACATTTGGCCTCAACATCTTACATGCTGACTGGGTTGTGGTTGTGCTAGCGGGGGGATAGTTAGATGTACATTGGCCACCGATCAATGTCAGGCGGACTGTCTGGCAAAGGTGCCCACCAGCGGAGGGCTTACCATCAGAGATATAGCACTTCCACTGACTCCAGTGAGAGCTGCATAACTGCAATTCTAAATGAGAAACTAAATGATTGTATTAGACAATTAAAAAAAAAAGCAAAACATAGTTTTGTTCTCCAGGGGCACATTGTCTAAATCCACAGGTCAAACAAAATCCTGACATGGGTTGTCTGTTAGCATGCTGATTTACAAGAATGGTGCTACCATATCATTCTTACACAAATATGAGCAACCAAAATATAGAAAGGGTAAGCAATTATAGGTAAGTATAGATCTACTATTCTTAACTCTACATCTACAGAAATTGAAGATATAGTTTTTGTTCCGATACAAATGAAGAGTTAAGAAGTAAACCTATACTTATCGTCATATACATCTCTCTCTCTCTCTCTCTCTCCCTCTCTCTCTCTCTGTATATACTTACATCACTATAAACTGACCGTGTTGATACTTTAGCCCTCGAGTTTTGCCCCTAATATTTTAGTAGCACAAAATTTAAAATACAATATTTTTCTGCTATCTTCGAAGATGTGAATTCACCAATTCATCTCTAAGTCGGCCCTGGCCTGTAGTAGCCTATGACCCATTTGGTGCAAAATAACAAAGCACCGGGCTTTCCACTTAGGAGAATAGGGGTCATGGAGCAGGGTTTCACAAAAAGAAACCTGCTCCGATTGATACCCCCATAATACTTACTAACAGTGTGCAGTGAAAACTAATATGCAAATCACATGAAGTACATGGGAAACCGCTTTGTGCATGTGTGCACTAATGTGAACTAATGCATGAAAGAACTGGGCCTCATTTTACATTTACATTTTGAAATAAACAAGATTAGTGCATGTCCAGGCTGCATTTCATATCTTGCATCATGCTTTGAAACGATAATAAATAATGCAGCTTTGCATTAAGCTTCTGGTAAGAAAATATTAACAGGGGATAGTGCAAAGGTGGGCGGTAAACAGTGAAAAGTGCATTTCTATGTAATTAATGAATACTTATGTTTCATTTGCTAGAGTGAGCCGAATGGGCCTGCCTTTTCTTAAATTGACTGGATAGATGAGGTGCTGGAAAATGAGCAAGAATGACCTGACAAAACAGACAGAAGCGCTGAGCTCTGCGGATGAAGAACAAGAGTCCAAGTTGGTAAGCCCAGAGAACATTGTTTGCCTGCCAAAAGATGAGACTGGCCTTGGGACTCAAGATTTCTTCTGCGGACAAGGCTGAGAAATTTATGAGAAAATAATGAAATGTTGCTAGTATCAAAATAAATAAACTGGTCAAGAGTGATATCATGTGAAAGGATGTAGGACAATGAACATGTAGAAGTTATGAATGAAATCACGATGGTGTGATACACCACCTCCCAAATCGACCAATGAACAGTCGAATTCTGTGAAATGTTTCAACTAATGTGGGTTGGACACGTATGGTTTAGGGTATAACTGGGGTGCCTTTGTGGGTGTGGTTTAGGCTTAGGTTGGAGAAAGAGAAGAGAGGGGTGATGCGTCGCTGTCCGTTGGTTTGCAGAGTGGCCTAGCTATTCCTGTCCCTGTCAAATTCCTCATACCTGATATCTTTGGTTCCTGACTCTATTTCAGGAAACCCCACTACTCCCTTGGCCACGGGGGTGGTATTTCACAGATCCTTTGGATTTGTATTATCTTTCTGACTCGTACTTTGCATAACTATTTGCAATGTAGTTTTGTCTTTGAAACTTATGTCTCTTCATCTATCCACTCCGTCATATGTATGTTGTTTCAGGTTATTTTGCTGAAACTTAGGTCTCTTCATCTATCCACTCCGTCATATGTATATTGTTTCACAATATTTTGCTGAAACTCATGTCTCTTCATCTATTCACTCCTTCATTTGCATATCGTATATTGATGATGAGTATGACACTGTTTGTCTCCCTTTTGTGAGATTCTTTGTTTGCATTGTGATCTGTATGCAATGAGCATTAATTATTCACATTTATTTGAGATAAACTTTAATAATCCTACAGAGAGTTTGTGATTATTTTACTAGTTAGATAGTTAGTTAGTTCTATTATTACCATCAACTACTCAACTAATTGGTCGATAGACAGAGAGGAAAGAGAGTTTATATATAGGTCTTGTTATGTATTTAGAAATATTAAACATGAACCTGAACTGGGGGTCAAGTCATCAAAACTTGACCCCCAGTGCAACAGGGATTTATGACTTGGGTGAATGTGTATGGGTCATTTGTATGATATATTGATGAGTATCGATCCCTGATTAAGTGTAGTGCTGGATCAGTTTTCTGGTAGCAGAGGACGGTTTAAATATTGATCAGTTTGGTAATAATTATTGATTATTGATTATATGTTCTTAACAAGAAAAGTTAGTGTTTTGTTCTATGTTGTCTAGAAGTACAGGTACGGCGGTATCTGAGAAATCCCGGGATGGAAATGAAGCATGAAGTAGGCAGAAGGAGAGTGTGGATAAAGAAATCACACTGCAGAAGTACTTTGTGTGTTGTTATAATGCTGTACGGCGGAAGGCTGTAGGTGTTATATTAAGGGACAATTTCGTATGTAAGTAGAGTATCTGAGATAGGGAAGGGTCCACATCCGAATCTCTGGCTTTATCCCCAGCGTAGTACCAAGATCTCTTTTACACCAAAAAGTCTTCTTGCAAAACTTTGGCCTTATTTCTAGAGGAGTAATAAGTCCACCTGTAGCTTGTGTGAAAAGTAAAATAACGCTGGTCGGTGTTTTTACTTGAAGTGAAAGAATTTCTCTTTGAAAAGTGAAGACTATCTCGTTATTTAGAAAAATAGATTAAGAAAACTTAGAAATACATTGCCCCATTATTTTGCAATAGGAGGGTCAGTAGAAGGAGTAATACTGACATCAGAAAAAAGCCACGCGGGCATTGGTCAGACAGCGAGCGTGAAGTAAGCTCTGATTGGCTAGTTGGTGTGAGCCACGCCGGCATTGGTTGAGATAGCAGATACGTAGAGAGCCGTGATAGGACGGTTGGTGTGAGTCACGCTGGTATTGGTCGAGAACTGACAAATAGAGTAAGTAGAATTACGGAAAGGTTTCTTTGTTTGTTTTGCTGAGATACATTAGCGTAAAAGAGTCTGAAAAATGAAGTTACTCAAGAAAAGAAAGAGTTTCTTTAAAAAGGACAAACCAATAGTCACTAGAGAGGGAATCCCTATTCCACCACCAAGAACGCCTTCTTCTTATATGATGTTGGAGCGAGGATACCATAAGTGTACTTTGTTAGAGAATTGGGTGGAATACCCAAAGGATGATGGTGTTATAGCTTTTCCACAGCATGGTTCGTTTAATGTAAGGATTTTGCAGAATTTGAGAAATCGAATGAATTCATTCGAGCCAAATCCCAGACCTACACAGTATGAAGTGCTAGAGGAATGGGAAGTAGAAGCATTTGAAAGAGAGAAATATCAAGGCGGTAGGAGATACAGAAATTTAATGACTAGGGGGCATATCAACAACAACCGGCGATAATTATCTCTAAGCGCACTTAGCACTAGGATAATTTTCGCTGGCTAGCGTGAATTTTTATCGCTGAGATAGCGTGCTATTAGCAACGCTTATCTCAATAGCGATAAAAATCCTCACTCTAACAGGCTAACGTGAGATTATCGCTGGAAACCCAGTGATAATCTCACGTTACCTTGTTGATATGGACAGGCAAACTTAGCGATGATATCCTCCTTCCATAGGATATCATGGCTAAGTCAGAAAAATACCAGACGTAAAAAAGCAGCGTTAACCGCGGTTAGCGCTGCTTTTTTTGTCTCTAATAGGGTTAGCGACATTCTTGATAATAGGAGAAATGTCGCTTAGCGACATTTCTCCTATTATTTTACTCTGGAACGCCCCCTTTGCATCTCATTAGAGATGCAAGGGGAAGCGTAGAGTAAAAGGGTGCTAACATGCAAATTTGCATGTTAGCACCCTGTTGTTGATAGGGTGCTAGTTTTATCTCTCCTTTTTTGGCTTTTAAAGCCAAAAAATCAGAAATAAAGCCCTTGTTGATATGCCCCTAGGTGTCCTTTGAGAGAAGAGAAGATAAAATGAAAAGATGGAGGAGAGCTGTGGTAACCGAGGGTTTGTACCCAGTTTTAGTTGCGGAAGATCAGACAGGAGGCAAATGTAAAGAGAAAAATAAAAATATAGAGACTTCAAGTTTAAGATATGACCCGAACGATTCTCATGATGAGTTATTAGAGGACATTATGACCAAAAGACCTCCACCATATCAAGAATGTCCAGGTGAGGTGACTCCGAGAGCACCACAAATAGGAACTCCATTAACTCCACAGGGCACAGAAATAGCTAGAGTAGTACAAGAAAAATATGTCTAATGGAAAGGATTTGGGATATGCCAGGAAATGTGGCACCTGGTGCCTTGCTCTGTTTGCGTACAATGTATTCGTTCTGCCGTATGGCACGGTGCAGCCAGGATAGGGGAAATACCCTAAACCCCTAATTTTATGTGGGTGTAGACCCATACAATTTGCAGTAAACCAAAGTCCTGGACACACGTTTAACTGGGTAAATTCACTGTTAGTCAAAACTCACTCGTATTTCACAATGTCTAGCAAATATGAACCACACAATTGTTCTTCAAGTTATTTAATCTTTACGAACACAACCAGCCAGCACATGTTTTGTCACAATGGGAAGTATCCCGTGACTTCTTCAGGGGTGTCAGATAAGTGTCGGTATCAGGTGAGGTCACTCCGCCGGTGATAATTCCAACCCGGCTGGTCTGGTGGGGCTAGGATCAAAGGGAAAGTCCTCGTAGTTGTGAGTAATCAGGAAAGGTCGTTCCGGAGTGCCGGAGACCTCAGATACTGGGAAGCGGAATGAGCCGGAAATCGGTCTGCTTGTACAACAGGACCGCCGGGGTACCGGTGATCCACAAGCAAAAGTGCCTGTCGAAAGCAGTACCGTGGGTTGGCCATATGGAAAGTTCTGTAGCGGGTGCGTTTCAGGACGATGACAGGCACTGGTTCACCTCTGCTCCGGAGCACCCCGGCGGTCCTGTTGTACAAGCGGGCCGATTTCACGGGTTGGCTGCTTGTGTTCGTAAAGATTAAATAACTTGAAGAACAATTGTTTGGATCATATTTGCTAGACATTGTGAAATACGAGCGACTTTTGACAAACAGTGAATTTACCCAGTGAAACGTGTGCCCGGGACTTTGGTTTTTTGTAGTACAAGAAAAAGAAATGGTCATATTAAATAATGCAAGAGTAGAGCAGAATCAGAAAATAAATCAGCTATGTCTAAATGCAGAAGCAATGATGGTAGCAGTAACAATGGGTCCCGTAGTTCCATTGTTTGGAGAAAAACAAAATATATCAAATGTACATACGTTGGCAGTTCCAAGGAGTAGCATCAGAAGTAGAATGGTGACGTAGCGGATGAGGAAGGACAGGCTGACACAAATACTACATTGTTAGATCTTCTGGTTTGTGAGATGATAACCGAAACCCCTAGAAGAAGAATACAAATAGATCCAAGGAGAATAGGGTCAAATGTCATTCCAGCGTCAGGGAGTTCAGCAGGTCCTTCACAGAGGAATTAAATGATTGGAAAAAGGGAATGGAAAGACGAAAACCTCAACCACAGAGTATAAATGTGAGCCAATTGAAAGTAGATTTGGAAGAGATGGTTATTGGTACAATAAGTCCAGACAGACTAGGGACTTACCGAGATAAAGAGCTGTTGTTTTTTGTAAAAGTATTACTTGGAGAGCGAAGAATCTTCATGAGAAAAAAGCAGAGGTTGCTAGTGAATATGGAATAGACATAGAGAAGTCAAAGGTGCTGCAGAAATTATACAGATTGGCCTTTACTGAAAGGGATTTGGAGAGTTTGAATGCATCTGGAAAAAGATTACAGATAAAGGAGTTGATGAATATTTTGAAATAATGGGGAGATGTAGAACGGTGGAAAGGTAGATGGACAAGAAAGAAAGAAGAGGCAGCTGGCAAAGGAACATCAATGTATCCGTTGAGAGAGACAGAACAAGTTGAAAGGGTGTGACCGATGAGAGAAGTTCCAGGTGGTGGATATGTTCATGTTCCATGGACGAGACAGGATATATTGTCCTTTACAAATGATTTTCCCCGGTTGAGGGAGAAACCAGTGTAGTGCTACAAGCTAGTAGAGAGGTTTGTAAAAGTTTCAAAAGTCCTGTTAAAGGATTTAGATGGTTTGTTTGAAATTGTCATTCCAGCTGACTTATGGACAGAGTGTAAGATTACTATTGATTGGCCAAGAGAAGAATATCCTAGATATCCTAAAACAGGTGCACTATCTGATGAAGTGATGAGAAAGTATAATCAAGTAATCACCTTTTTGAAAGGAAAAATTTCCCCTAAGGAAACAGATTGGGTTAAGATAGACAGAACAACTCAAGAACCTAAAGAATCAGTACATGCCTACTATGAAAGGTTGTTGCAGGTATTGAAACAGTACAGCTGGTTTGAGAATATTGGAGACAAAGATATGGGACATTTTGTGTATCGTTTTGTGTTTGGATTAAAACTGGAGATTAGTAATATGATTCAGCAGCATTAGATCCGTTGGCAGAGCAAAACAATTGATGAAATTTTGAGATATGCGAAGTATTGTAGTGATGACATTGAATCAAGACATAAAATAGTTAAAAGAGAAAATGATGTGGCAAGAAGTAAACAATGGTTCTCAAACAGGTTATCAGATGAATGGTCAGAATCAAAATGGACAGGTACAGAGTGAAGGTAGAGGTAAAGGTAAAATGAGTAAAGAAGAGGCTAAGAAGAAAGTTCCTTGTCATGCGTGCGGAAAGCCTGGACATTGGAAGAACGAGTGTAGATCTGCTCAAAAGAATAATGGGATAAATCAAAATTTAAATCCACAGATGCAGAATTAGGTGGTTGTGAATCAACAGCAGCGCAGCAGCAGGTAGTTGCTCCACAGTTACAGGTGCAACAAGCTCCTATGGCCAATAATGTGAATGCTCAAGTGCAGAGGTACAGTGCTAACACCGGATTTCACAGAGGTGATCAAGTTGGTAAGAATGAAAATGTGCAAATGGTTCCGCTATACTGGTTGCAGTGCAATGAGAGTGATTCAGACTCATCTCAATGACGGTGCCTGAGGGGGGAGGAAGAGTACGTACTTGGTGCATCCTTGGCGGTAGATCAGTCAGGTCCATTTGTTGATGGAAAAGTGGAAGGTAATGACATTACATTCCTAGTGGACACTGGTGTTACCCTTTCTACTGTGAGAGCAGCAGAAACTCCGAACCCACTCCACCTGGGAGAAACTATCCAAGTTGCAGGAGTCTCGAATAAGCATATTAGAACACCAGTCACAAATCCAATAGAAGTTCATATTGGGAGTTTCAGAGACATGCATTGTTTCATGGTATGTGACTCGAGTCCAGTAAATCACTTAGGAAGAGATTTATTGTGCAAAATAAATTGTACCATCTATTGTACGACAGATCATATTGCATTTCAGACACCTGATGAGGATGTCGAATTCAAGATGAAGTTAGCAAAGCAAGGGACCGAAATGGATGAGTTGTTTTCACTTCTCACAGAAGAGATTTTGTCTGAAGAATTAAAAAGTACAGTGTGGTCGGATGTATGGGATTTTACTTGAAAGGAGATTAGCCTAATGACAAATGTAGATCCATTTCAGATTACGGTGAAAGAGGGTGCCATGTATCCAAACACACCTCAGTACAAAATGGAAGTAAATGCAGGAGCCACTCCTGTGATTGACCAAATGATTGAACAGGGAATTCTGAAAGAAATATTAAGCAGTCCTTGTAATTCCCTTATTATAGGAATTAAGAAGCCCAGTGGAAAATATAGAATAGTGCAGGATTTGAGATACAATTGTAGTACCCTGTTGTCCAGTAGTGCCAAATCCAGCAGTGATTCTTTACCAAATGTCTTGTGATACTGATTGGTACACAGTGATTGATCTGTGCCAAGCATTTTTCTCGATCCCTTTACATCCAGAAAGCCAGTATATTTTTACATTCTGGTTCGGAGACCGTGATTTGGCATGGTGCCGAGTTCCTCAAGGGTGCACAGAGACTCCTTCAATATTTAACCAGATTCTGAAAAAGTGTCTGGAGACTTTAGTCATGCCAGGAAATTCAGTATTGGTTCAGTATATTGATAACCTACTAGTGGCATCAAAGACACGAGAGGTATGTGTGACAGATACCATTGCCTTACTGAACCATTTGGCAGAAGGAGGACACAAAGTGTCACCAGCAAAATTGCAATTTTGTAAACAGGAAGTCCAGTACTTAGGACACAAAATAGAAAAGGGAGTAAGAAAAGTGACACCAGAAAGAATTAGTGTGATTAAACAAATGAGTCCACCCAAAACTCAGAGAGAAGTTGGAATGTTTTTTAGAATGGCTAGATACTGCAGACAATGGATCAGTGAAAGATCCGATTGTCTTGGATGATGAATGTATGGAAGCTTTTACTAAATTACGAAGCAGTCTTTGCCAAGCACCTGCATTGGGAATGCCAGATTATGCACAGAATTTTGCGTTGTACTGTTGTGAAAGAGATGGGTGTGCACTTTCAGTTTTAACTCAAAAACATGGAATGGCACGACGTCCAGTAGCATATTTTTATGCTACTTTAGATTCCGTGGCCGCAGCGTTACCAGGCTGTTTGAAAGAAGTAGCTGCCACTTGTGTGAGTCTGTAACAGAGTGAAGCAATTGTGATGGGACATCCAGTCAAGGTGTATGTGCCACATTCAGTTGAGATCCTTTTGACACACACCAGGATGCAGTATATGACTTCTAGTTGGCTGACTAGGTATGAAATAATGACCCTGGGTGCTGAAAATTTGACTGTGGTGAGATGCACAACTGTAAATCCGCCAACCCTGTTGCAGAATGCATACTGTGAGGAAGTGAGAGAGGAGGCCGATCATGATTGTTTGGATATTATGGAACTGTGCACCAAACCCAGGCCTGACATAGAGGACACCCCTCTAGAAGAACCAGACTGTGTGATGTTTGTTGATGGATCATGTTCAAGGAATGAAAAAGGTGAATTGTGTTCTGCCTATGCTGTTTGCACCATAGCAGGAGTTTTAGAAGCATCCTGTCTAAAAGGGGCAAACTCTGCCCAAATTGCTGAATTAATAGCTCTGATTAGAGCGTGGAAAATTTCCAAAAGCCTGAGGGTAACCATATTTACTGACAGTCAATATGGTTTTGGGGTTGTCCATGATTTTGGCCAGCTATGGATGCAAAGGGGATTTCTGACTTCTTCAGGTTCCCCTATAAGGAACAGCAAAACTGTAAAAGATTTATTGGATGCTTTACAACTGCCCAAAAAGATTGCAGTGGTCAAATGTTCCGCACATAAATCAGGAGATGATTATGTGACGAAGGGTAACAGATACACTGATCCAGTAGCGCGTTTCTGTGCATGAAATTTAATTTCCCTAAACAGAGGGATAGAAAAGGAAAATACCAATTGCCAACTTATGTTCACTTTGTCATTTGAAACTTGGGATTAGATTTGACAGCTGCAGGAAGAGGCAAGGGAATTTGGATAAATTCAGACTGCAGAAAGAGAGCAGAGGACGAAGTGTGGGTCTATATAGACGAAAGACCAGTCATGCCAGATAGTTTACTATCCCATATGGCAAGGGTATACCATGGAATTGCACATGTTGGAAGAGATGCAATGATCAGGCTCTTCAAGCAATCATGCTATAAACCAAAGTTCAGGGTCATTGCAGAGAGTCTTTGCCAGAGGTGCATCACCTGTCAGCAGAAAAATCCAGGCAGGAAGACAGTTGTTAGTTGGGGACAAATTGGAAAGGCAGCAGGACCATTCACCCGAATCCAGTTGGATTTCATTGAGCTCCCCCCGTGCAATGGGCTTAAATATGTGCTGGTTGTCATCTGCTTTTTTTCTCGCTGGGTGGAAGCCTATCCAACGAGAAGGAATGACAGCCTAACTGTCGCAAAGTTGCTTCCAAGAGAACTGATCCCTAGATTTGGATTTCCAGTCACTTAAGAAACACATAGAGGAACACATTTCAACAATGAGATAATTCGGATGATTTGTGTAGCATTACAGAATGAGCAGAAGCGGCATTTTGCCTATCGACTGGAAGCATCTGGAGTGGTTGAGCAGATAAATGGCACAATAAAATCTAGGTTAGGAAAAGTGTGTGCATCCACAATCGGGGTGGGCGGAATTTGCGAAATTCACTTTCGAAAATTATCGCGAAAATGTTAAAAATCTCCGCAAACACGCAGAAATATCGCGAAGATGCTTTTCCCGCCCGTTCGCGGTATTTTCTGCGTGGTCGCGGCTCGCCAACTTACCCATGCGGTTGCTCGTGGGCGCGGCCATCTTGTTTTCACTTGTCTCGCGGTGCATGATCGCGAGAAGAAAGACGTGATCGCGCGACGCATGACGTTACTGCGGGCGCGAAGTGTCGCGAGACAGCGCAAATGGCTACCAACAATCCAACATCTCGTGGAGAACGCGACCGGATTGGGAAAACTTGTCGGCGAACGCGGGGATTCAGGTAAGGCGATCGCACGCACGCAAGAATGTATTATTTTACAGCGCAAGCAAGAAACAAATTATCGTTAAGCTGCGGAATGTGGAATTTTTGACATTTTCTCGCTTTCCGCGGAACGCGAAAATGCCAAATTATCGCAATTTCCGCGAATGGTATTTTGGCCAAGGCCTAATCCACAACACTGAGATGGCCCGATGCTTTACCCCTTGTATTGATGAGTCTTAGAAGCATTCCTGACAAAAATGACGGGATTGAGTCCATATTAAAGCCTAATGGGAAGAGCAATGAGACAAGCATTTATTCCAGCGAACAAACTGATGAATATATCTGATGGTCTAGTGCTTGATTATTGCAGAGGACTGGCTGATCTGTGTCTCCCCAGGTTAGAGAAAATGACATTACAACACAGCTGAATCAAGCTGATGATCTGAGTCCTGGAGAGAGGGTTCTCGTGAAGAAACACATGAGAAATTTGTGTTTAGAACCCAGGTGGCACTGACCTTATCAAATCATTCTGGTGATGATGACAGCAGTGAAGTGCAGTGGCTTTCCAAATTGGATACATGCCAGCCATACCAGATGAGTCCCAAGTCCACTTGAAAGACAAGAGCAGCAACTGGTAAACCAAAGATAAAATTCAGAAGCTGAAGTGTGTGAAGCTGAAGAATCTAAAGTGACAGATTCTGAAGAACAAACTGATGATGAACAGCCAAGCACAAGTCAAGTAAAGTGGGCACCAGCTACTGGGTCTCATGAGTCTGCTGTTGAACCAGAAGAAAGAGAGGTAATTGTTGAACCAGAAGAAAGGGAAGTTACTGAAAGTCAAGAAGAAGGACAAACAACAAACAAGAGAAAGGCCAAGTAAAAGAACCTGTGAGACAGAAAAAGATGGTAAAGAAGCGGTTCAAACCAAAAGCCCAAGAAAAGGTGACAATTGGCCGAGTGGAGTGAAAAGACTGAAATACACTCTTGTGAGAAGGAAGTCAAAGAGAAGACAAGAGAAAATTAATGAGGTGTCAAGTCAAACAGCCCAAGAATAATCAGGAGAATATTCAGTACAAAAAACAAGGAGAGTGAGAATACCAAGCAAGAAATACACAGCACCAGAATGGACATACGTGATCCTGGAAGAAATTGAAAACTCAGATCCAAGTGAAGAAAAAGACGGTACTGACACTGAGCAAGTGGACGAAAGCAAATTGAAACCACCTTAAAAGAACTGTGACAAATTAAGGTGAAACCTTGCCAGTCGAAATAAATTTAACGACTCCGAAGACCTAGAAGAAAAGAAATAAAAGTAAAGGATAAAGAAGAAAGCCTTGAAGTGTAGGATTACAGGATTTTTCAGAAATTTTTTGAGTAGGTTTAGAGTTTTTATAGATTTAGATTTTTCATATTTTAGTAGAATACAAAGTTGGCCAAAGCAAAGGTGACTGAACATCCAAACTCTAGTCTAAAAAGTAGATGTATTAACGCTTGCTTATGTAGTGTCTTTTTACTTACCTTCATATGGATATTATTAACTGTCATTGTACCTATGCTAATGGTAACTAATAATCGAAACAATACTAATGATGTAATAAGTGTAAGAGCGAGTGATGTTACTAAACAAACCTCTAATACTAACATAAAACAGATTGATGGAAGCATTCTCCATCATGATAAATCAATTAGTGATTTCTCATTAAATGTTTTTACTAAATTGTTGTATGAATATGTTAATACAATGAATGTGAGTGATTGTTATGTGTGCATGCAATTACCTTTGTCTGTCTCAGAGGGGGTGACATATCATCACCTACCTTTAACATATGTTGTGTCTCGTAGTGTCTATGCCAGCCTATTCTACGTGACTGGAAAGCTGGAGTATCATTATTCCAATATAGATTTAGTATTTTCATAAATACCTATTATAAAGAGCTGAACAAGGTTTTAAGTAGTAAAAACGCAAGGCATATGGGAGAATTATTTCCTATCGCTAAGACACTAGATATAGAATATGATTATAAAAATAACCTGACATGTAGTTTGCGGGTTGAAGAAAAGGTATTCATAGATATGGCAGAATATAGAAGAGAACGTTTCCAAAGAAAAGCTGCTGAACAGAAGTCACAGGTACTACCATGGGCATTTAGAGAGGGAAATTATGAGACAGGCAAGACCTATGCTGCAATGTCCCTGGACTGGTATCAAAAAGACTGAAAACTAACTAACTATAATTATTTCATTGGTTCTAGTGAATGTGAGCATACTTTCCAAATTACTGAAGCGTGGGGATTGAAGGGTGTAACTGATCCTGTTTTCCCAGGAGTCTATTATGTGTGTGGTAAGAAAGCCTATTACAGGTTGCCAGCATATTGGTATGGAAGTTGTTATTTTTCAATTGTTATCCCAAGGTCTACCATGTAGAGAGGAATAACAACAGAATCAATTAAATAAAACAAGAGAGCGAGTTTCTCAGAAATAGTATGTGACATATTTGGTGCACTGATACCATCAGTTGGAGTCGTTCTGAATTCACACATAATTCAAAAATTGTCCACAGTGGTTAATCGTTTATCAACAGATACTGCTGGTGGGTCCTTGATGATTGACACTGAAATGGTTGCAATCAGATCAATGGTTTTGCCAAATCGACTTGCCCTTGATATTTTATAGGCAAAAGAGGGTGGAGTCTGTGGCATGTTAAAAATTCAAAACTGCTGTGCTTATATCCCTGACAAAAGTAAAGGTATTGAGGGATATATAAAGAATATTACAAAATTACATGAAGATTTGACCCAACTGGAGGTTGACGGTGTTTGGGAGAGACTTGGTAAGAGTTTCTATTCTGTAGGTAAATGGTTTTCTACCTTTGAAAATAGTTTATAAGGAAAAATATTAATGCCAATCGTTTCAGAAGCTGGAGTAGCATTAGTAATAATAACAATATATAAATGTTGCAAGTGTAAGTGTGGAAGAAAAGAGATGACAGAATCAATTAACAAACGCAAAGCAAGAAAGAGAAGAAGAGATGAGATAGAATTAGAAGATATGAAAGGAGGTTACTATGACAAGATAAAGGAGTTAAATGAGAAGTTGATGAAAAGAGAAGAGAATACTGATCTTTAGATAAATAAAGATGGCACTTGGTATGGTGGGCATTTTATGATGGCTCCAGGAAGCCATCAGAGGGGGGATTGATGGAGCAGGGTTTCTCAAAAAGAAACCTTCTCGGATTGATACCCTCATAATACTTACTACCAGTGTGCAGTGAAAACTAACATGAAAATCACATGAACTACATGGGAAACCGCTTTGCGCATACGTGCACTAATGTGAACTAATGCATGAAACAACTAGGCCACATTTTACATTTGCGTTTCAAAAGAAACAAAATTAGTGCATGTCTAGGCCGCATTTTGCATTTTGCATCATGCTTTAAAATGATGATAAATAATGCCGCTTTGCATTAAGCTTCTGGTAAGAAAATATTAACAGGGGATAGTGCACAGGTGGGTGGTAAACATTGAAAAGTGCATTTCCATGTAATTAATGAATGCCTATGTTTCATTCGTCATAGTGAGCCGAATGGGCCTGCCTTTTCTTAAATTGACCGGATAGATGAAGTGCTGGAAAATGGGCAAGAAGGACCTGGCAAAACAGACAGAAGCGCTGAGTGCTGCGGCTGAAGAACAGGAGTCCATGGTTGTTCATCCCAGAGAACATTGTTTGTCTGCCAAAAAAAGAGACTGGCCGTGGGACTCAAGACTTCTTCTGCAGACGTGGCTGAGAAATTTATGAGAAAATGATGAAGTGTTGCAAGTATCAAAATAAATAAAATGGTCAAGAGTGATGTAATGTAAAAAGATGTAGGACAATGAGCATGTAGAAGTTATGAATGAAATCACGATGGTGTGATACACCACCTCCCAAATCGACCAATGAACAGTCGAATTCTGTGAAATGTTTCAACTAATGTCGGTTGGACATGTAGATTTTAGGGCATAACTGGGGTGCCTTTGGGGGTGTGGTTTAGGCTTAGGTCAGACTGAATAGGCCAATCAAAACACTGCAATGTGACGTGATTGTTCTTGAGCACCGTGCCAAAGCGTTCAGCCAGGGGCTGGAGGAGTGGGCATTTTCTCCATGCAGGCTGTAATGTAGCCTTCATTGCAAACAGGGATGTGTGCATAGCTGCTTTGGGTAGCCTGAGAGGGCCGACCAGTCATTGAACACTTGAGTGGGCATACCACTCCGCCCCTGCCCTGCTCCGTGGGTAGTGCAGCCCCACCCACCCTACCACCCACAAAGAAAACATAGCATGAGTACATCAGTAAGTTATCATCTGTTATGTTTCCTCTTCTTGCACTGCTTGAAAGCAGTGGGGCAACGTTCGTCTGCCACAGCGGATGAGCCTCCACTGGGGGTGTGTCACCCACAGGTGACTCGACCCCCGGACCTCCTCCGCTACGCGTCCCACTGTCTCCTCACATGGGCATTGACACCGTTGCGCAATCCGCTGCACTCTCTCCAAATCTGTGACTCAACCAGCAGGAGATGTGATGCAGAGAGGTGTGGCTCATGATCGGTTATCTCCTCTTTGCACCCCGGTGTAGTGGTGGCGCGTGGTATGCGATGCAGACCTCCCAACGGTGGTGTGTAGGAGCAATGTGTCTCCGTGCGACCTGGCAGACTTCAGCACCAGGTAAGGGTGATCGGCAACACCTCAATGTCTACTACCACGTGTCAGCAACTCCACAACACCACCGCATCCCGCTCTGGGACCCAGACGCAGGCCCAGCCAGGACTTAGGACCCCAAGGACTGTCCGCGCTTTCAAGGTTTTGGATGCCATGGTGTTGCAAGGAGTGCGCAGTGATAAGTGATGCATCACTGGTTTTGTCCAGCAATGCGCCTCTTTCCATGATTGTAGCCCTGGATTTCCTCTTCCCCTGGGACTCTGGTTTGTCATCCTGGCTGTGGAGGGGTTTGGGGGGGGGGGGGGGTTGTTGATCTGTGCTGCACTTGGCTCTGGCTGCTCCAATCTGCAATTCATTGGTTTTGATTCCTGTTTTAATTGGGGGTGGTCTTTTAGGCTATTTTTGTCTCTAGATGCAAAAGAACTCACGTTGGGCTGCCTAACTTGAGTTTTTTGCCTGCAAATTGGCCTTTTGTCAGCTTTTGCCCACCAACGCCAGAATTTGTATTGCCTTCACACTAGTGTTAATGGCAGTTTTTACCGCAGCTACCTGGAACTATCGCCATGTAGCGACGTATTGTAAATACATCACTAACAGGGCAATAGTTTTTGGTGGTAGGTTGCGTTAAGAAAACTGCCGCTAACTAGCGTTAGCATTATTTAGTGGCAGTTCTTGCACATATCCCCCATGGTCCTTTTTCTAATTTCCTTTCAGAGAAATGCTAACGTTTTCATCTCTGTTGATGTATTTGTTTCCTGTTTGCTATTCTGGACACTTCCACTGTGGCTTGTGTTAACAACGAGCCACCTTATACCCTGATTATTCATGCAATGAGAAGTTATAAGCTAATGAAATAATTGTATCCTTCTCATATTGCCACATTACGCCATTATTTCCTTCTAAGGTCCCATTGGCCTTTGTGAGGGACAAGATCTTTGTCAGAACAGGTAGGACCACCAACTAGGAAACCAACGTTAGAGAGCTGGTCACTGTTCCTCCAGCTTTATGCAGATACATGAGACTATTCGACCATCGCTTAAAAATAACACAGCTGTCGAAAAGCATTATAATTGTAAACAAATTTCAGCACATTCTCAGAAATTAAATGTAATTAGGTATCCAAGTATCTATTTATATATAAGAATGTTTATTTGTTTTGATGTTCCACAACACACTTGATGTTACCTCTATGTAGGTGGACAAGATTTTGATTTGATAGTTGGAGTTAGAATCCAATAGGAATGGGGGCCCTTAGTAAAAAAAAAAAGAATTTACTTTCTTTATGTTTGAGGAGTTGAGATAAATGTGGAAAGAAACATTATATTGTTCTAGCGTTTTGTGAACACACAGAAGGGCATATTTACAAGGGGACTGTGCCACAGGAATGTCACTTTTTACAACGTTCCGGCAGCGCAAAGCCCACAGCAACACCTAGTGCACGCCCCTTTCATGCAAAAAAATTGCATGTAAGTGTACCATATTTACAAAGCAGCGTTAAGCTACGCAAAGTGGCTTAATGCTACTTTGTAAATATAGTGCAAGTGCACCATATTTACCAAATGATGTTAAGCCAATTTGCATGGCTTAACGCTGCTTTGTAAATATGGTACCCTTTCACACAGTTTTCCGATTGAAAGGGGAACGCAATGGGTGCTGCTGTGGGCGTTCCACTACACCACCCATTGCTTTTTGATGCTGCCCCAGATTTACAAGGATCTGTAAATCGGAGGCATCGCCAAAAACTAACGCCATGCAACAGCAGGCATTAGATTGGCGCAACGAAGAGAAATACTTTTATTTCTCCACGTTTTTGTTTTTTCTATGTGTGCTAGAAAAAGAAAAACGCCTTTAATGATTGTTTATGTGCAGAAAGATGTCCCTTCCTGCACATAAACAATCATTAATTAATGGTGATTTGCTACTTCTGTGTGTGCTGCACAATGCAGCTCACATAAGAGTAGCAAATCACCATTATTGATTGTTTGTGCAGGAATGTACACCTTCCTGCACATAAACAATCATTCCCTGCAACGTAGGCACCCTTGTACTATGGCGCCAGGGTGTCTGTGTTGGCACTGGGCAGCTATTTTTCGCGTTAGCACAAGGGAAAACATGGAGTCTCATATTGTTATGAATACGGCACATCCCTATGTTTTTTAAATGATGCACCATGCCACTGCAAAATGTGCCACCGTGCTGTGCCATTTCCTTGTAGATATGCCCCAGTTTTGTTTCCCCCCTCAAGCTGAGATTCAATGATTTCCACATTACTGGGTGGGGCTCTGAATTTCAAGAGCGCTCCTTCAATGTTTCATCCTTATGTACAGTCACTGTGTGATAAGGTGCGAAAAGGATGAATACACGTGAGTGTTGAGGCTTTACTCTTGTGCAAGAATGTGATGGCATCATTGTCGTTTGCTCCATCACACCTTCTGAACGATACAGAGGATTTGGAAGTTGACCATCGAATTAACTGGTAGCTGATGTGGAAATCTGAAGGCTGGGTTGACCTATTCAAGAAGTTGCACAGTTGCACAAGCTTCCATTCTGTGATGTTAGTTGTAATACGTCTGCATTAGGTCTCAGCAAGGCAAACACACAGAAACCCAACATGTACTGCTGCAGTTGAATAACTAAACATACTGTCCAATTTCTCCTCATCATCTAATGTGAATTTTAAAGAGCAAATTAGTTTAGCATAGAACCCAAGCTAGTTATCTCTTTTGTTTCAACACTACTAGTAATTACATTGATGTACCTACCTTGTTCGCTGTCTGCTGTCATCAGGGGTTGTGGCGTTTACATTACAGACAAGAACCCTTCCCACAACTAGACTGCAATAAGACAAATAGAAATAGGATCTCTTATTACAGACTTCCTTGCATTATCAGAAGTTACCTACAAGCAATTGTTCCCAAGAACCACAGGAGTGCATTGCAATAGTGTTGAATCTTGTAAAAGTCAATGACATCCGCGATGTGGTGTTTTTCTTCGTTGACGGTCCTATGAGAGGAGCAGAGAACAAAGCCCTAATCAACAGCAGCCTCAGGGCAGAATCTGCACACACGACATAATAAGGTTAGGTAAAAGGAATGCTCTGTTACTGACAGTGCAGAGAGTGTCCTAACGTACCCTCATACAAGCGTCAGGATGGGCTCTGCTGTGACAATATTTAGAAACTTTTAGACATTAAAACCCAGCACACCAAATTAAATGGTAAGCCATCACGTGCCTTGATTAGGTTGACTGTGCAGATAGTGGTATAACAAGAGCATCACGTGCCCTTCATCAAACATCATCAACAAACTTTATTCGGTTTAACAAACCATAAAAGTCACACATAAAAAATGCATGAGATACATAAAAGAAGTCGACATGAATACAATTTCATAAAACACTGAGGGCCTCCTTTATGAAAAGTGACGCATGGCTTCGAGAAAACAGCGATGCGTCACTTTTTATGGTGCCCTCCTTGCAACGCCAATGATGCGTCATATTTACAGTATGACGCATCATGTCACAAGGAGTTACAGATACGTCAGTATTTCTGACGTATCTGTATGTGCAAAAATGACACATTGCTGGAGTGTGTCACAAAAGTGACGCAACTCCAGCAATGGGTCATTACACATGGGAAAGTCCCATGTGAAATGTGCCTGCGTCAGTCTTACGCCTGCCATGAGGCAGGCATAAGATATTGACGCATTTGCGTTCTAGAAGTGGCGCAGTGAAATCTTATAGATTTCACTGTGTCACTTCTATGACCCTTTCTTGTGTCAGAACGCCCCCCTCCCGCTTACATTATTACCTGGTGCAGTTATAATGTGGTGCAGGGGTTTACCAAGTGATGCATCTATCTAGATGTGTCACTTTGTAAATATGGTGCAACAATGCACATTTTTTACGCTGCTGGTGCGTCACAAAAAGTGGCACATTGGCATCATAAAAGTGACGCGAGGGCTCATAAATAAGCCCCTAAATGCCCAACAAGGTCAACTCATCTGGGATTCAATATTCTTGTTCGGATGCATTAAAAAAATAGACATTAAAATTTCCAGATTTCTCGGCTACAAGGTTCAGGTAATATTTAAAACGTTTGCCATTATACAAGCAAGGAATATGGGGATCCATCCTCCCAGGTGGGTTGTAAAAGACAACCATTACAGGGGGGAGTGGGACATGCAGAATCCTGGGCCCCAGTGCATCTGTACCTGCCACAATAGTAATGCCTTGGCCCTTGTGATTCATGTCCGGTGAAACTGTTTTACATAAAAACCAGTATCTGATGCACTGGTGGATTGGCCATGTTGGGAATCAGACATTTCCCCGTGAGGCCGAAGGTATGGTGGCCAGTTTTTGTTCTGAGGTGGCCAATGCCATCACAACCCCCACTCCCCAGCCCCTTCTGTTCATTATTAATCAAGTATTTGTGCAGGATGATTTTGCCTGTCAATTGCTCTGTAACAACACTGTGTCCATGAACCCCCAACCTTCCAAACTTGTGTGAGCCTGCCATTGGGTGGTTGATCTCCAGTACTAACACCACATGCCCTCCAGCCTAGGGAGTCTCGGATCAGGGGCCGGGTTGCCTGCTAGCCAGAGGGTAGAATGTGCTTGTACTTTAAAGGTTTTACAGAACAGTCACAGTGTGATCAGGGTACACATTATTGCACAACAGCAGGTGCATTGTCCACAGAATGATGTCCCACTCTGGCTCCTTTTTCAGTCCTGGGATACTGGACCAGGCTTGTGGCAGAAAAAGATTCTGACAGCATTGAAGTCTAGTACAGATCCGTGAAGGCTCATGGGGGGAAGGGGGTCCAACCCTTTTGTTGCGTTTTGTGTCCTGCCGCCCCCCTCCATGCACTGGTCCATTAATTCTTCCATGGCAGGGATCTTATTTTCCACTGGTGACAGCAGACACCTATTATAGCTGCAATTCACACCCAGGACTGCAATGCCATCCACCTGAGTCATCTTTCTTCTGGACTCCGCTAGTGCCACCCTAGTAGACACAACTGAGGCCTTAGCAGTGGCAATCCAAATGGGGCTACATAGGTACACATTTTGTTGTATCTTTGCATCACACATATTTGCAATGCATTACAGTCAAGTACTGCAGAAGAAATGATCAAGCGTTTAGCGAATAGACAGCGCATTCCCAGAGGGCTGCTCTTCCCTCACTTCCTTTGCCCGCTCCTGCTTTATAGACAATCTTGGTTTGTTCCCTTGTCCTCTGGTCGTCAGTGTTGTACCACTTCACTTCTCCCAAGCTCGGTCTTGGCTTCATAGGTATCGACACCAATACTGATATGTAAATAAAACCCTCTTGTTATCATAAGTAACAACACCAATACTGATACACAAATACTGCACTCTTATTGCCATAAGTATAGGAACCAATATTGATATGTGAATAAATACTGATCTGTAAATACTTTACTGTTATCATTATTAATCTCAACATATGTACAATACATAAGCACTGCCCTCTTATTATCAGAAGTATTGCTGGAAATGGCCCTTTTTAGTGTTCTTTACCTTTACTTTTTGCTTTTGTCTCTCCAGGTTTTCTGCTGATCTATGTGCTAGCCTTTAGACTTTGAGGGCCCGATTCACAGAACTAACTTAAGACAAAATCCTAAACTTACTTCCATTTTGGTATTCACAGAAGGTACTTACTCATTTTGGTATTCACAGAAGGCACTTACTCATTTCGGTATTCACAGAAGTTAGGAGTCCTAACTTAAGACCTCCTAAATGCCTTCTGTGAATACCGAAAGGCTTAAAGTTAGGATTTTTCTCAGTTTAGGAGTAGGTAAGTTAGGACTCCTAACTTTAGGACTCCTAAATGCCTTCTGTGAATACCGAAAGTTTTAAAGTTCGGATTTTTCTCAGTTTAGGAGTAGTAAAGTTAGGACTAGTCTGTTTTCTCTTTGTATCTCGAGTCTGATGTGATACTGCTTATGCCTTATGATATTTAATCATATGTTTGATGAATAGGCGCCATTGCTTTCAACTGCGGAATAACCACTTTAATCTCTGAGTTATTTTCTGCGCTGCAGCACATTTTATATTTCAGTCCTATGAGGAGATAAACATATTTTCAAAGTTGTCCTTCCAGAGACTCTTCATAATTGCAAAATAACCAGCAAGATGTGAAATCAAATTGTTGCTGTCAGTGTGGTTCATAATCAGTGACTAGGAAGAATCAAGATCTACAATACGTAAACAAAATGACATTTATTATTGATTTGAAATCATCCATCACTACTTAGCCAACTAAAAATAAACAGCCCCATATAGCCTGTGCTGTTTGTCAGGATGCGGAGGTAATCTCCTCGGCCACCCTGGCTGGACTAGTGCCAGTGCTGTGAATATCTCTGCACCTTCAGAGGAACCGCCACATTGCGGCTCATCTGACGGCACTGAACGATTGCTGATTGGCCACCATTTTTCAGGCAATCAATCAGCAAACTTTTTGGTTTTTCAAAAACGAGCTCCACGAGCAGGAAAAAGAAAACAAGCAATGTCTCTGACACCATGGGAGTTTTCGTCATTTATTTTTTATTTTTTCCACTTCATAACCACCAGGGATTGCCTTATGGGTCCTGTTGGAATGGCCCTTTTTGCAGGGTCATGCCTGAACTTTTTGCCTTCCTTCTATATTTTTTAAGGGTGGGCGTCGTGCTCCACTTCACCCACGGAGTGCACGTAGCGCTGCCTGCTTCGCCGTTTACGAAGTAGGCGTAGCAGGCAGCGCTACGCCCACACCGCTGTGAAGCGGAGTTGCCCGCCACCCGCCGCCCGCCCGCCCTCATTTTAAAATACTTTAAAGAATAGAAAAAGTAAATAAAAGACCTTACCTGCAGTGCGGCGTCCCGGGGCTCCCTCTTCCTGCTTGCCGGTAACTCCTTCACACAAATGGGCATGCGCAGACGCCCGCAGACGCCCGCAGACGCCCGCGCATGCGCATTTGTGTGAAGAAGTTACCAGCAAGCAAGAAGAGGGAGCCCCGGGACGCCGCACTGCAGGTAAGGTCATTTTATATACTTTTTATATTCTTTAAGGTATTTTAAAATGAGGGCGGGCGGCGCGTAGTGGGGCTACACAGAGTGCGCGAGTGTGCGTAGATTTTGCCACACTACGCGCTGCTCCACGTAGCCCCGCTATTCCCACTATGCCCATGGTTAATATTTTTTCAGAACTGTTGTTGGCTGTTTTATGACTCTGGACAGTTTATCACTACTGACCAGTGCTCAAGTGCATATGCTCTCCCTATTATGATGTATGAATTAGTGATTCCATGATTGGTTGGTTTGGTTTACCTGTCAGACCCTAGTACAGTGCACCAGGAGTGCCCAGGGCTTGTAAATCCCAATGCTGCTTGTGGGCTTGCAGCACTGGTTGTGCCCCCCACAGAAGCAGCCTGTAAAAGTGTGTCTAAGGCCTGCCATTGCAGAGCCTGTGTGCAGTCTGGTACTGTCATGCTGACTGGGCAAGTGCACTCACTTGCCAGTCCCTAAACCTTCCCTTTTCATCATATCAGACACCCCTATGGTAGGCCCAAGGGCAGGGTGCATTGTAAGTATAAGGTAGGACATGCCCTGGTGTATGTGGCATGTTCTAATAGTGAATTACAGCCATTTTCGTTTTTCACTATTGCAAGGCTACCTGTTCTCCATAGGCCAGTGTTGGACTTGGCCCTTCTGGCAGGTTCACCCCTGAACTTTTTGCATTAAGCTCTGACATAGTGGTAGTGATTTTCTACCTCTGTGCACTTTAGTACTGTGACCCAGTGTAAAGTGTGTGTGCTCTCTGAGTGCCTGTGGTGAGATTGGCCTGCCCTCCCATAGGAATGCATAGGGGATATATGTGTCCATGGTAATTCCTGATGTGAGAGGAGTGCAGGGTCGAATTTAGTATGTGTAAACTCGTGAGAATAAATGCTGCGCAACGGTGTGCGCAGATTTATGGTGACTAGTGGAGAAGTGCCACTTCTAGAAGTTGGCATTTCTGTGTGCGGTGTGTCTGCCTGCCTGATGTGAATGGCATGTCTGGCTTGTGATTGACAGGAGCTGAGAGGGCTGGGGAATTCCAGGAGCCAGGGTGAGTCTGCCCGGTGGTGAATGGAGAGATCTGCATGTAGATGGGAGGGAGGAGTTGCACCTGGGACCTGAATAGGACTGTGCCTTTCCTCCACAATGCTGGCTCCGCCCCCTGTGGTGCGTCTGAGCACCTAGTCCCCACCTGACAATGGAGAGAGGATCTGACCAAAACAAAGTGCTCCAAAACTCCCCTAAACCAGTTGTATCTGGTTCCCCCAAACCCTGCACCTTTGCACAAAGGGAAAATGTTGTATAAATATAGGGGCTCTGTCCCCATAAAGTTGTTCAGTTCTTGGGTGCTGTTCCTGCTGGGGCGTGCTGCTGCTGGGGTCCAGGGGGGGCTGCCATGAGGACTTGCCTCCCTGTGCCCTGCATTGCCCCCTTGATGCCTAAAGGCCTTTCGGGACCATTTGCTTTATTCTCCTTGCCCCAGGACTTTGGCTTCATCAGTACCTGGAAGCGCTATCCTTTAATTGCCCAGCTGAGGAGGAGTGTGGGCTGCGCAGCACGATGCTGTTTGCCTCGTTGGAGGGAATCCCCACCGGAGGGATTCCCCCGTGATGCTGCTGAGGGGTTTGCCTACCCCGCTTAGTGATTTTAATTGCAGGGGCCCACCCTGCATTATGGCCGCTTTGGATTTGTTTTGGGACAGGTGCCCACCCTGCGTGGTGATTTTGGTTGCGAGGGAGCCCACCCCTCATTTTGCCGATAAAGAAGAATCACCGCCGGGGCCCGAGCCGCTTTTGAAACATTGCCGGGCCACTGCAAATGCGACCCGGAAGTCAGGCCACCCTTGTTGGGATGTGGGAGTGGCCTCGTGAGGCCTGAAGGGAAGTCCCGAGGAAGCCATGGTCTGCAGAAGAGCGGGGCTCCCGTGAGTGGAGGGAGCCCCGCCCGCACTGCTGAGGAGACCAGAGAGAGACAGAGAATGCCTCGTGGGGCTCCCGTGAGCAGTTGGGAGCCCCAGTGCCAGAGGAGAAGTCCTGCGAAGTCCCGTTCCCAGGAGGGGGTCCGAGTGAAGAGAGAAGTCCCGGTCCCAGGAGGGAGACCAGGCGAAAAGGAGCACACGCAAAGAGAGAGACTCCCCCAACCAGAGCCGGTGAGTAGGGCTCCGTGGGGGCGATGGCTCTTGGGTATTGTGGTGCCTGTGGGGCACAGAGTCAGAGCGGCCCCGTCTAGCAGCGGGCCGCTCCAACGGGGGCCTGTTTTGGTTAAGTGCCCCGTGTGGCTCCGATGTGGGGGCCAGTTCTTTTTAGGGCATGTTTGTTTTGCGCGCTACTCCGCTCCAACGTGGGGGCCAATGTTATTTAAAAGCCCAGTAGGGCCCTGAGGGCACCAATGTGCCAGGGCCCCTCCAGCTTGTGTATCCCAGCTTCCCCGCTTGCAGAGGGCAGCTGCACCGAGGGGGTGAGTTTATTTAGAGAGCCCCCCTTCACTTTGCTCACAGCTGTGCCGCACCAGCACGGGCAGCTGCAACGGTTGGCAGCCTTTCTTTATAATAGGAGTCCCGGTGAGTACCCACGCCTACAGTGAGATCTACAGCTGCGCAGCAATTAGTGCCAGCGGTATCGTTTAGGCCTCAGTGCTTTGGGGGCAGGTCCTTTTGAGTTAGAAGTGAGATGCACTCCTTTGCCACATACTTTCCCAGCTGGCCAGCAAGTAGTGGACAGCTGCAACATTTAGGTCTGCGCAGATTGCGCACACTTGACTTTCGCTGCTTTGGCAGCGCGCCCTCACTTTTGGGACATAGGGCATTTGAGCCCCTGTTTGAGGTGGCCAGTTGGCCAGGGGGGCTGTGGGGATTGTAGAGCGCCAGGCCCTAATGTGATGTGGTGCTAGGAAATGTAATGTATGTAGTATGATTACGCACCATGTGTTATACCTCTAACTGTGGTTTATGATTATGAGGTTGTTTTGCATATTCTGGTTTATGTTATTGAGATTATGTTTCACTGTGTGATTTATGCCCCTAATGTGAGTTACGCTTAGGAGGTTAGGGTCTAATGTGTTTAGACTTGTGAGAGGATTGCATAATGTGTTTACGGTGGTGAGGATGGCGCAGAATGTAATTTGTGTCTGATATGATACTGTGCATAATGTAGTTTATGTTACAGGCTGATGCTGAGGACAGTGGTTACCAGTAGTTACTGCTTGTGTTCTATGTTTATGATAAGTTCTACATCTACTAAGCTCACTTTGTGATGGTTCTGACAGTGGTCCAGTTGGCCCTGTCAGGTGTAAATAATCCCTTGTAAATATAATCTAGTGCCAGGTGGCACTGTGTATAATATGTGTTTAACATTTTAATGTTTTATGATAATACAAAGGCTATTTTTATATATGACCTTGTGTGGAGTTCCTTTTGTAGTGTGCCTGGGATGTTGTTGCTGTGTGTGTGTACAAATGCTTTACACATGGCCTCCGGGATAAGCCTGACTGCTCATGCCAAGCTACCAAGGGGGTGAGCAGGGGTTATCTTTGAGTGTCGCTGCTGAGCTGTTGAGCTGTGAGCAAGAGAGCAAGAGTCCGTACAGAGGGCCGCCGCTGCCGCCGCCGCAAGCAAGCTGTGAACCGCGAGCTAGTAGCCCCCGGCCCCAGCTGCATTCCCGCCACTGTCTGCCGCTGGAAGCCTCCCCGTGAGGAGACTTGCCATTGGGTGTGGGCCTCTGCAGCTGCAGCGGTCGCGGTCGCAGTCGCGGTCGCGGGAGCTGAACAGTTTGGCTTCACGAGCGGGGAGAGCGCAGAGAGCGCAGAGAGCCGGCGCTGTTCGTGGTTTGCTGCTGGTTTGCTGCTGGGTCCCCCGCCGTCGCCGGTGCTCCCGCCTACACTGCACTGCGGGCCGCCGCAGGAGCACAGCACAGGAATGAGGACATAGCGGTAGGGCGGAGAGACCCGAGAGTAAAGCAAAGTCAGGTGTGCGGAACAAAGCACACCTTAGCCCCTATTTTCTCTGCAGCAGCGGCAGGAAGGAAAGAAGTAATTTCAGCATAGTGGTTGCCTCCGCCGCTATAGCACCTGACAAGCCACCCCCCCTCATCACTCGACATCTTTATTACATCGTCTGTGGGGGCATCAGTGAAGCGAAATAAAGCGAAGAGAAGGGTAGCATCAAGGGGGAGAACCGCAGGAGTGGATAGGAGAGGAGCCGACTGGAAGAGAACAGCTTCAGCTGTATGAGGTGAGGACCAATCTTTTCATTTAGCCTCTTGCTTCTTGGGCACAAGCTAGATCTGCCTTGCCTGGAGCAGGTCAGTCCAGCTCCGATCAGCCTTCGCTCTGTCCATCCGCTCCCACCTTTATACACTTCAAGTCACAGTTATACGCTGCCTGGGGGGGGGGGCAGCTCAATTGCGCTACTGAGTAAATGCACCAGCCAGCACAAGTTAAGCAAGCGAAAGCTGCAATAGTGCCCCGACATAGCCTTCTGAGGCAGCAGAAGGCGAGAGAGCGGTCAAGAGCGTGGGAACGTGGGGCTAGGCAACAGCTCTCTGCGTTTCACTCTGACTGGAAGTACTCGCATAAAGTTTTTGTTGCTCGAAGACACAGCATTGCTGCCAGGAAAATGAGTAGCAACAACATAAACCGAGAGGCCCGCAAACCAGCAACAGGGGGTTCTAAGATCCACCAATACTTTACAAGACAAAAAATTGAAGCTCATAACACACACAGGGCCCACGAGACGAAAGAAGGGGGCACACTAAACCATAGCCCCAATCTCACGGCACACAGCCAGGAGCTGGCAAATCTGAATGAGGATTACCCCCTCAACTAAAAAAACACAGACCAGGACAGCCTCGAGGAGATATTAATCTCAGAGATGGCGAGACTCGCAGAAACGGCAGAGCAGGGATACACGACTAACAAAGTCATTAAAAATATCACTGCCAACAACAAAAATCATGACTTGGAGGAACATGGACCAGAGCAAATTATTGAGATATCATCGACTTTAAATGATGTCGAAGCAATAAATAAATCTCATGGTCCAACCCAGGTCCCTCAATCTAGGGAACTTACTCGTAATAAGAACGCTTTTGTAATAGAGGCCTTGGTCCACCACCACCACCACTCAAACAACCAGCCACAGGATAACCTGGATGCCTTCATCAATCCAGGGGACCAGGGGAGCATTCAGAGCTGCTCCACGCCCAGACACCTAGTCAGGGCACAAAGACAACAACAACCAGGTGTGGCTACCTTCTTAGATCTGGCATTCCCAGAATTAACAAAAACTACACCTACAGCAGATCTTAAACAGCAGCTACTGGGAGAGGGCTCGGTAGGTGCCACAGCTGACAGACACTGCAGAGTCCAGAGTGACGAACAAGAGATAAATAATAAGAATGGCCCGAATACATCTTAAACACAATAAACACGTCCCTGCTGGAAGTAGTAAAGGCTCTCTCTTGGCAATCACAAAAATTAGAGATCCAGGTGGACCTAACACACATGCTGGCTCAAACGGTTCTGATCATGAACGAAAAAGTGGACACAATCGGCCACAACGTCGATCAGCTGATAGTCAGTAAAAAGACCTTTGGGAGCACCTTAAGCCCTGCAAAAAATTTTAGTGAAGCAATTGTGGAGAAACTAACAACACTCCCAGACTTGCTGGCAACACTAATAAAACAATGCAGTGAGGCAAGGATAAATACCACATTAAACAGTAAATATTCTGAAAAACGGGATCATGGCTGCGGCCTCGGAGCCATAAATACTCCTATAGCTATGGACTCAGAGACCATAAAGGATAATGGAGCTACAAATACTTGTTACATCCCGGCAAAAAGGGCCTGCTCCGCATCCAGCATAGAGGAGGCCAACCAAATCAAGAATACAGGCTACAAGGTAACTGAGGGGCAGCTATCGAGACGGCAAAAGAAAAAACTTCGGAAAGCTCAAAAAACAAACAAACGGAAAGGTGGGATGCTAGCCATGCAAAAAAAGTATGAAATAACACACATTTCAACCCAACACGGCAAACAGGTTGATATTGATAATGTCAACAATGTCTGTAATAAAGAGGGTCTTATGATTTATCCTATCTTTCAAATGAGAAACAGCTCCTCATCCAAAGTATTCAAGGAGAACAACTGCCAGGAAATCTATGGAAAATCATGCCCATCAATACAGCATATGGAAGGCCCACACAAGGAAAAAGCATCATCTTGTAATACACAAACTTCCTTAAATCCACAAGCAAAAACATATGCTGAGACAGTGATTACTAACTTTGGTAATCCAACTAATGGACCAGAAACCGGCGCTCTTAGAGTAGGGTCATTGAGAGGGGAAGACAATCAGGAACAAAGGTATAGGCTAGATACCAGCAACAACATGACTTCTCACCCAAAATGTTTGAAGGTCAATGAAAAGTCACTAGGAGATAAAATCGAGCTAATACCATCAGCAACCGAGAAGGAAGCCGGTGCAGTGACAATCCACCAACTCCAAACGGAAAGCTATTGCAAATCTCAAAACAAAGCAAGCGCTTTCCCCACACAAATAACAAAGACAACACAAGGAAGGAAGAGCTCTTCACCTGGCCAAAGGAGCAAGAGACATGAGCAGTCTCGTCACTTTAGTATTAACCAAGAAAAGGCCACAAATGCAGCGCCCGGCCGAAATAACAGCCAATTAAAGCCCACAGCATACATACACCAAGGGACAAGTCATGAGGGCATGGAAAATGCCCTAGCTCTAAATCCTCAGGCAGATGGGGAGTTCATGCTGATCTTCACCCCTGAATTTGAGACTAGGGGCCCAGGTGATATCCTAAATCGTGCAAACATCCTGTATCTTTTGACAAGCATACCCTCACTGGCCTACCTAACATCTGCCCAACTTGAAGCGATATACTTTAAAAAATACCCTTGGATAGGGAATAAGGAATCGACTTTAACAAAGTGGCTCAATAAGCGAGACATTCAGAACATATTGGCAGAAAAAGATACTCTTGAGGATTGGGGCATCCGAATAGACAGCTGCCCAACTGAAAAATACCCACAAGTGCTTCTTCAGAGGTCACAAAACCTAGTAGCGCCTCGCACTCAGTGCAGCACATTAAGGGGTACCAAGACAAGTTCACACCAACCATTCAACAACGACATTAAAGTTGAGCTACATAAAGGCTCTACCACCAGACTCTGCAAGGAGGTGAGCATCGCCCAGGCCAACACACAGGAAGATTGGGCATGGCTTTCCGTTGCATTGCATTCCAAGGATAGGGGAAACTCCTAGTACAAGGGACACACCAACCTTGCATGGTTTACATAAATGCAGCCCCGCAGGGAGGCTTAATATAGACAACCATAGAGGTACTAAAATGGAGACACTAAACACTAAATTTAGGTTAATTAGTTGGAACGTGGCAGGGTTCAAGTCGATCATGACCAATAATGAAGCCATGAAATTACTGATGTCTGGAGAGATTTTATGCTTGCAAGAAACTTGGATGGAAACAGCCAACTACATTAAAGGCTACCAGGCCTTCCATACAATGGCAAGCAAAAAAAACATCTTTGGAAGACCTAGTGGAGGGATCTCGATATTTGCAAAATTAAATCTGCAATTACAATTCGAGGATTGGCCCACAGATGCACCAGATGTCCAGATTATAACAATAATTGGGCTTAGAGTAGAGGGTACGCCGTTCAAACTTGGACTAATTAACCTATATGTCAACCCCCAAAAAAAGGATAAAAACATAAACATCAGAAGGATCATCAGGATAGTTAGAGCGTACCTTTATGGGAACCCTGGACACGAATGTATCATTACTGGGGATTTTAACATCAGGGACTTGTGTGCCCCGGAACAAAATCACGAGGACAGCAGTCGCAAGCTCATGGAAGCCTGCATTAACGAATTTAACCTGGGATCCGAGAACAACACTTGCCACCTCACAACAACTCCACAACCTACATTTAAGAACATCTCCACGCTTGACTATATTTTCTTGAGTAAGAATTTGTTGAGGAGATGCGTAGAGTATAAGGTACTATCCACTTCCGGTAGCGATCATCAACCAATCTCTGCTTTGGTCAACATTAGCAGCATGAGGCATGAGGAATATCTAGCTGTAGGCAATATGCTCAGTCTAGATAATGAAACAGCCTCAATTAAACGTATTAAATGGGGGCCTATAAGTTGGACAAAGTACAACAAATGGAAGCACAACACTCGCATAAATGGCCCACAGACCAGTTGGGCAGATATCATGAGTTCGCTATTCAATGCACTAACTCCAGGAAAGCAATTTACTCAGAATAACAAACACATACAATTGGGGAAATTTAATTACACAGACAATCAAATCTTCATACAGAGCAAAAAGAGCTGCCGACTAGCAGTATTAAAGTATAAGAAGGAAAAGTCTATCCACACGGAAAGTCAACTGAAGACAGCAAGAAAAAATCACAAAAAAATTGTTTGGCAACGAAAACAATCCAGCATAGAGGAAAAATGGAGAATCATTTATACATTGCTAGCACCCAACAAAAGCAAGGAATTTTGGAGATACATTAATGGCCTATATGGTGGCCATCACACTCATAATGCCGTGCCCGCCAACAAATGGGCTGTTCATGCCACCAACCTATACGTCGACCAGAAAACAACTATGGAATGCATTGTTAAAGATGAAGATCACCAACATGAGGAGAGCAACGCGGGGGATCTACATCAAACAGAAAGAGAAATATTAACCATCCTCCAGGGCATCAGGAAGGATGGGGCGCCAGGGCCCAATGGGCTGCCTGGGGATATCTTTAAGGAAGATCGCGAAATCTGGGCACCCCACATTCAAACTTTATTCAATCATTGCTACAATTCTTCTGTTGTCCCGGACTCATGGAAAGGCTCCATTCTACATCCCATTTACAAAAAGGGGGATGCATCAGACCCTGGGAATTATAGATTGATTGCACTACTGGATGTGGAAGGAAAGGCATTTTCAAAAAGGCTCTTGAAAGAACTAGAGACATGGATCACGAAAAAACAAGTAATTCCGCATTATCAGACTGGCTTTCGGCTGAACTCGTCGACCATGGATAATGCCATTGCTCTTTCATATCTGGCGACGAAGGCAACTGGACCCGTCTGCCCACCACTATATGCATGCTTTGCGGACTATACTGCAGCCTTTGATGGAGTCGATCGAAGCATTCTGTGGGCAAAACTGGCTAAGTGGGGCATACCACGGAAATTGCTTGCGGCTATTATATCACTCTATACCGGCACGTGGGTGCGAGTAAAGCTCACTAGCACATGCGTAACTGCCAGGATCTTCACAAACCGGGGGTTAACACAGGGCTGCGTGATCGCCCCCACCCTGTTTAACTTCTACACTGCTGATCTGGGAGACGCATTGCTAAAAACCAACATCTTTCCCCCAAAATTGGGCCACCTTAGTTTGCCAATCATGCAGTATGCAGACGATCTTGTCCTGTTGGACTATACAAGAATTGGCATGAAAAGGGCACTAGAGATGCTACACAACTATAATATGGAAAACAAGCTTGTAGCCAATGCATCTAAGACCAAAGTGCTGATATTTGGTCACAAGCCAAAAAAACAAACACTGGCTTGGCAGCTGGGTCCTCTAAAGATAAGCACGACCAACAAGTACACTTATCTAGGAGTACAATTCGCAGACACCTGCAGACCTGCTCTGCAGGTTAAAGTAATAGAGGCAAAAGCAGCTAAACTAACATATGGCTTGTGCAAACTACACCAAAAGCTTGTAAGTCACTCAACGGAGGGGATCCGACGTGTCATGCAAGCCAAGCTACTGCCAACCCTCAGCTATGGCCACCTTGTCTTTCCTGGTCTCTTGACCAAAAAACTGGAGGGTCAATACACAATGGCGTATAGAAAAGTTTTTAAGCTACCCCACATGACCAGGTGATCACTGATCAGACTAGAGTTCGATATTACAGCAACAGACATTGAATGTAAAAAAATATAGTCAAACTCCAACACAACGTGACCAATGCATGTCCGGGCTTTATCAGGGCAGCGCTACAGGTGGTCTTCACAGACAATAACAGTCGTTGGGCGAGGTATCTCTTGAGTGCCAAACAAACACTGGGTCCATCAATCGAACCTTCAACAGATATATCATTAACAAAGGGTAGAGTAAAGATCCTGCTAAAAAAGTGTGGAAAGAATATCTCGAGGCAACAGGACCTTGAACGGATCAGATTGGTCCATGGTGCAGAAGGCCTCACCAACTCACATGAAAGCACCACATGCCAGCCTTATTTAAAAGCCATTACAAAAAATGGGGTAACCCAAAAATGTCAAGGACCTGGGTACAATGTAATACGAAAAACAATGGTCCTGGACCATAAATCAAGATAGGTAGTAGTTCCTAACTTAGTGATATCATTCACATATTCTGAGCTACAGATAATCTATTTTGGTAGCTCTTAGTATCCAATACAGTATTGCTCATAAGGTCAACCATGCAACAAAACGATATCCACAGTTAGTAAAGCATTTTATTCTTTTTAAATTTTTTAAATTTCATTAACAATTGTGTCGAGGTTGTTCCAAGGGGAACGTGCAAATAGTAAGGGTGCTTGAGTAAGGAGAGTGAAAAAGGAAAGAGGGAATTATTTCAGAGGTTGTGACATAAGAAAAACTTAAGTAAGTTAAGCAATGGACTGGTTGTCATTCACCATCCAAGTGCAAAGACCTGGTCACGTGTATCAGTTTATACGATAGATAAATCAAGCGATTATACATTCATTAGAGGCCAATTCTAATAGAGCACGTGGGCAGATAGGCGTATCCCAGGTATGTATATACGGGGCGTCGACGTTTCGATCCGTCTTGGTGGCCTAGTGGTGGTTTGAACCTTGGCCTTGCGGATCTTCCTCAGGACTGGGGAACAACCTGGAGAAGTTGGGCCTAGTAGATTGCCTAAAATTAATAAAAGTAAAGTAAAAATGTGTTGCATGGGACTACGATTAAAAGACCGGGTAAGGAGGCCTGCGAAGGGGTAGGGAGGGCTTACCCGCTGCGATGCGTGAAGCGAATTCCTTTTAATGGAAATCCAGTGGTGTACCACATATGGCTGTCCTCCGTTAGTAGGGTGCCACACAGTAGTACTGGTGGGGGCTGTAAATATGAAGAACCGGCTATCAATTAACAGAGCCAATCTGGTAGTTTATAAATTGCACGTATGAGAGTAAAGGAGGATTACCTCAGTCGCGTGATGCCACCCACTTGCGTTCCAAATCTTTCCGCCACGATTGGAGTCACTACCGGGCTAAGGAGGGGGATGTATAATAGAGTGTGGTTAGAAGGCGAGCGTGCCCAGGTACTCTTAACAAGAGGCAGTCGATCTTCCACACAAGCTAAAATTACCTTAGCCGTTAAAATCCGGCATCCATCCGTAACGCGTTGTGTTTGTCTACTAATCACCGCGCACCGCGAGGACGTCTATTTGGGAGAGGCGTCGACGTAAGGGCTACGGTACCGGGGCGTGAAACAGGGGAAAGAGTTAAAAGACTCAAACCGGACTGCCGGTTGCGAGTCTCCCTGTCATGCGTTCATAAGGAGTCAAGGTCTTACTTAAGATTGCGGAATTTTTTTTAATTCGAGTTAGTAATTATATCCGCATTAGACCTCCGATATATTTCAAAAACGAGAGGGGTCCCTTATACTTCTATAGATAGTATGGAACAAGCATTGGTTAAGACAGTCAAACCTAATTACAATTTTGCATATTTACAAAACAACAATTAGACGAAAAGAAATTAATAATAAAACATATTAGCCATTAGGTAAACATCATCTAAGTACATAGAAAAGTAGTGTACAGGAGTAATGGTTAGACAATGTGTGCAACAGAAATTATCAAATACGCGTGGTAAGCAAAACTGGTTGGGTGTGATACATGGTGGTTAAGCATCATAGTTAGACAATATGTACAACAGGAATTTATCAATTGCGCGTGGTAAACAGAGTTACAGGGTAATTACCATAGCAGATGTTTAACAAGGATTGAAGATCATATAACATTGGGTATTGGTCATGACTAACTTATTAAAATATTAAAAGGCATAGTAGGGTGGTGTTCATTGGTAGCAGAACTGGTATTACCACCTGGTTCACTGTGACTCAGTAAATCATAGATGATGTTGGACCTACTAAGGCCCCGGTGACTACATGACCCGTTGTGTATATATTCCACAAAAGTGGATTCATCCAATATTCATAATCGAGATCTGCTTACTGATTTCCTCAAATTCATTCAGACCCCTTGCGATCGTGTCCAGGGAGTGTATCCACCTGCATTCTCGTTTGCTGAGTATACTATTGAAATCACCACCTCTTGGGTTGGGTGTGACCTTCTCAATTACCCACCATCTCAGGCTATCTGCAGAGTGTTCAAAAGCAGAGAAATGCTCCACGAGAGGGGCACCTTGTGTCTTGCAGCGTATGCGGCTGCAATGTTGCAGGATGCGGCATTTAACTTTCTGGATTGTCTGGCCCACGTACATAAAGCCACATGGGCAGACAATGGCATAGATAACTCCCGTGGTATTACAGTTTAAAGGCCGGCCTTGGAAGAAAAGCCCTACAAAATGTTATGAGAGTGAGGCTCTTAACCCTGCCAATACAAGACTACAGAGCCCACTGGAAAAACTGGTCATCAAGTGGCTCCGGCTGCTGCCTGTGTCAATATCACACAGAATCCGCAGAGCATGTCATTTGTTGTTGCCCAGTCTTGCTTTCTCCAAGGCGCTTGCATCTAAGAACGATGTTCATACATCTCAGCGTGAGATCATGTAAGGAGGCCTTAAGGCATATTTACACCCCTATTGCCCCGATGGAACTGGCACTAATCGGGAAGTTTTACGCGGCTGCTGAAATGCTCATACGAACAGCCAGAGAAGAGTCAGCTGAATAATCCATGTCCCAGCACCTCCAATATTTGTACTATGCACACCCCACATGTCAAATTCTGCATATGCTGCCACTAAATGGACTGTTTTTAGTCACTGTATAGTATTTCTGCTTTTTCTACATGTCGTTTTAATCAGATCTTATGCTTTTAACTTGCACTTTTGTTGTTTCTTTTGTAAAATATTTTAAATAATCATACAATAAAGGTCTACTAGGGTTATCTTTGGCGTGTAACTCCCTCGCCCTGACTAGAGTGGTGGTCTCTGCCTGGCTTTGGCGCAAGCCGTAGCCAATCAGAGATCCCATTTCTAACAGCCTGAATGGGCAGTTTGATTATTACATCTTATAATACTAACTGACTCAGGGAACATGGTAGAAATTCGAATTTAGTATGCCTGAACCCAGAATGATAAAATACATCTTTTAGTGAAGTTGGTTTTAACATCCTGTGTTTGAAAATACCACTTTTAGAAAGTATGCATTTTCTTGTCTAACCATCCAAACCTGCCTCTGCTAGGCTGTGTATTCCCTGTCTGGAGTTTGAGTGACAGGCGCAGGGGAAATTCCAGGAGACAGGATGAGTCAGCACAGGGCCGAATAGAGAGATCTGCATCTAGATGGATGGGAGGAGTTGCACCTGGGGCCTAAATAGGGCTGTGCCTTCCACCCACAATGCAGGCTCCACCTTCTGTGGTGGGTCTGATATCTCTGCCCTGCACTCTGAAAGGATAGAGGGAGTCTTGTCAACAAAGTGCTCCAGGACTGACCAGAACTGGTTTGGACAAGGCAAAGGCCTCTCTGCCTTCAGAGAACAAAGAGAAACTGGGTATAAATATTGGGACCCAAACCCAAGAACTTTAGATTACTTTGGGAAACAAGAAGAAACCTTTGCTGAAGAGTGGAACCAGGAGAAACTGAGGAGAGACTATCCCTAAGCTGAAGTGCTGCTTGGGGGATTGGCCTGCAGTGGTTGTCTGACTGCCAAAGAAAGGAGAAAGGACTTTGTGTGCTCTTTTATTCAACTTGTGAAGGATCTCCAAGGGCTTGGAAAAGAGCCTCCCTCCTGCTGAAGTCTCAGGGCCAACAGGCTTCACACACCAGCTCCCCAAGAGTTCTTTTGAAGTGCCTGCAGTAGTGCTGGACTTTTTGAGGACTTGCGTATCACAAGGAGCTGGAAACGCGACTCAAGAACAAGAAGTGTGTCGCCAAACTGCTGCTGCCGCTTCACAACACGAAGCGCCTCGCATCACCGGAGAAGAGGATCGACATCGCATCCGACGCCGCCGCATCACCGGGAATTGTGTCGCAGAAGAATTGTTGAGTCATCGCAGGTCCACCGAAGAGCCTCGTATCACCGGAGAAGAGGATCTACGTCGCATAAGATGCCGCCGCATCTCTGGGAAGTTTGTCACAGGGCCTGTCGCGGCTCATCACAGGAGATGAGGATCGACATCGCATCAGACGCCGTAGCATCTCCGAGAAGCATGTCGCAGGGCCTGTCGCAGCTCATCGCCGGGGAGGAGGATCGACGTCGCATCAGATGCCGCTGCATCACCGGGAAGAGTGTCGCAGGGCCTTTTGCGGCTCACATCGTTGTATAAGCAACTCGCATCGCCAGGGGAGAGGATCGACGTCGCTTCAGACACCGCCACATCACTGGGAAGCATGTTGCAGAGCCTGTCGCGGCTCGCATCGTTAGGGAGCATCACGCATCCCCGGAGAAAGAGGATCGATGTTGCATCAGGTGCCGCCGCGTCACCAGGAAGCGTGGCACATCAAGAAGAAAGCTCCATCTTTGTTTATTTGCACCGGATCTTCAACGCATCACCATCCTTGCAACACTTTTGTTGCCCTGCGTGTCGCATCTTAAGGTACATTGAACTCTGAGTGTCGCATTTACCATCTGAAGGGAACTAAGCTAAATTCTACCATTTTAAAGTAACAGTATTGTGGATTTGTGTCGTTTGTGGTCTTGTGATAAGTCTATATAAAGAATACTTATTTTTTATATTAAACTGGTGTGGTGTCCATCTGTAGTATTGTCACTTGATTACTGTATGTGTTCACAATTGCTTTACACACTGCCTCTGAGATAAGCCTGTCTGCTGTGCCAAGCTACCAAGGGGGTAAGCAGGGGTTATTTTAGGAGTGTACCCCCTTACCCTGACTAGATGCAAGGGTCCCTATTTGTCACAGGTACGAACCTATGCCAACTAGAGACCCCCAAATCTAACAGGTCTGAACTGAAAATAGTATTCTAGACCATACTCTTAAGAGGACAGATCGTGTGATGCATCTACATGGACAGCCCAAAGTCTTTTAAGCAATCAATTAATAAGCAGTGGCCTATAGAGGCAGTATCATTGTTGTGCAATATTCTGGCAGGGTAAATTCTGCTGACGGAGAATCCTCACATGAAATTTACACTTATGGAAGAAATTATTTTACTGTTACTTTCCTGAAGGTTATACATGAAAACTTTCTCTAAATCAGTCTCATTGACAAGGTTTGCTTTTTTGCATCCTGATGGGAAGCGGGATGGTGGGCTTATGAGAGTACATAGCATTCAAATACTCACTGAAGGGCAGATTTATTAATCTTTCATGCAGCGCAGAGCACCAAGCCACCTTGCTGCACTGCACTGCATGGAAGATAAAGGCAGAAATGCACCAAATTTAGCATTACATGGCACATTCCTAGTTTGGGTGCACATTTAGCTTCCTAGCGCCAATGCAACCATACTTATGTCATGTTGCAAGGGTGCCTGAATTGTAGGCAGAATTGTTTTTGTGCAGGAAGGTGCACCTTAGAAGCATTTTCCTCTTGCAGAATGCAGCACACATAGAAATAGGAAAAACAAGGAGAAATAAAGATATTTCACCTTGTTATGCCTCACCTGGGGAGGCGTAGCATTTTGATGCATTCTCAGGTCTGCACTAACGGAAAATCTGGTAATGCACCAAAATCCAAACCAAATCCATGGGTGGATGTGTGGAAACATCCACTCTCCACCCATAGAACACCTCCCTGGGCAGAGTAAAGCATGGCACTGATTTGCGCTACCTTGCGTTACTCTAGATTTACCAACACATGCATGGTCCGAAAGGTGGCCATGCATGGCCTGTCAAATTTCACTTCAGTTTTGCAGCGCCCATTCACCAACCCAAACTTTGGCATAGCCCTTGCGCCATGAAAGGGCAATGCAAACCCCCGATAAATATGGGCCCCTGTGTTACAGGTAGACACGATGGAGGCATATTTACAATATTTTGTCATACAGCAGCACCACAAGCCTTCTAGCTCTGCTGCCTCATGTAAAAAGAAAGGGCAGGAATGAGCCATAAATACAAGTTACGGCGCAATCCTGTCCTTTCTGCTGGCACACAAACTGCAGCCGAGCACCAATGCAGGCATCCTTGCACCGTAGTGCAAGGGTGTCTGTGTTGTTGGCATGCACAAAAACAATCAAAGGAGCTGTTTTTCTTGTTCTATGTGTGCTGCAGGCATTTTCCTCATTCTGTGTGCAGAATGCAGCACAAGTGGAAAGAGCACAAAACGAGAAGAAATATAAATATTTCTCCATGTTACGTCTGATTTGGGAAGGTATTCATTTTGGTGATGCCCCAGATTTACGCTATGTTGTAAATCTGGGGCAGTGTCATAAACCATGAGTGTTGCATGGAACACCCACAGCAACACCCATGGAATGCCCCTTCCACACAGAGTAAGGCATTGACATTCTCAATATTTACAAGGCCATGAAAAGCCACTCAGGGTGGCTTGGCATGGCCTTCTAAATATGGGCGGGCATACTGCATCTCTGGAGTATCACAAAAGTGATGCTCTGCCGGCGTTAAAATGCTGCATGTCCAAAGTTGTAGGTCTGTGTTATGCCTTCCTGTAGTGAAGATGCAATTTCCAGTAGATATTATAATGACGCATCCATTGAGCACACACCGTACCCTATGAGAGCGCTACTAGGTCAGAAAGCATTATTTCAAAGGTGACAGCAGTGCTTACATAAAGCATAAACACATTTATCTGGGAGGCAGGCAACATTGATCATTAACGAGGAAAGTTTAGTCCCTCCCATTTACGTCTCATGTAGGCAGCGCATGCACTCTCTTTGAGATATGCTGTATCTAAAATATGGGCTTGAAGCACCGCCCATCTTTTTGATTGGCTCCTTTTACTGTCCTTCATAAAAAGCCTGCTTTGTTCGGTGAATAGGCTTAATAGTCCTTCCTTTTGGTCTTTTGTAACCTCCCATGAGGACAGACCCTGTAACATGTATCATTTCACTTAAATATAGCAACTACTAATGGAACTTTTTTACTTGTCTAAGAGCAGTTCGCAAAAGGGAGAGCTCTGTGTTTCACTCCTCAGAGCATTTGTGTAAACAAGGCCATAATTGTTCTCTCGTCACATTTGCAGTTCTTGCGATGACTGAGATCAAATGTTGGACGTGGTTTCCCTGAGGGGGCATGTTTATTTTTCATTATCTGCATCTGCCCGGTCCTGTTCCTCCTGCCTATGCTCCCAAGCAATCTGCTGCCTGCTTGTGCTCACCTGTGCTTCACGGGTGAGGCGCGGCAGGAGTCGCATTTGTTTCTTCAGGCTGAGCCATGCACTATCAGTCAGCATTGCTTCCTTCCTCCTCCTCCCGCAGCATTAGCTGCTATGCACAACCTACTTCTCTCCACTCCACGATGGCCACTCTGATGCTCACATGAGTGCTTCAAAGAGCCTGTGGTCTCGTAAACCTCCAGGCTGAGACAGAGCAAGCAGCAGATCCACCTCTAATCACCACCGTGCAAGGCTGCTGCACCCGCTTATCAAAAAACAACACACCAGAGGTACTACGGTCACCAGGATCCGCGCTCTGCCTTTCATTGCATCAGTACCAGTGGTCGAAGTGGGCGGGATCGGAAGGGCATGGCGTGCCCCTACTTCTTTTATTAAAAAGATTCCGTTCCCCTACTTTTTCAAAACTGCGTTCCGGGACGGCAGAAACAGCACAGGCTTTCAGATAAGGCTCGGCTTGCTGTCGTGGACGGGCAGAAAAGGAAAAGGACTCCGTCTCTTCCTTACTGCCCAGAGAGGACACGGACAATGTCCTTTTCTTTTCTGTGCTGGCAGCTGCCTCCCCCCTTCCTATTATTCCCTCTCTTTCTGTCAAGCTCCTCACTTACTGAATCCGTGACTTGAAGAAACGGTTCACAACCTCTCTTTCCTTATTTCATTTAGTTGCTTCCCTGTGAAATGGATCCAAAAAAGAAAAACACTCTTGCGGGAAATGCCCTTTTTCTGAAATTTTTCTGTTCCAAAGTGCAGCCTCGGGATGGAGAGAAATAAAAGGTTTTCAATATAGAAAAATAAATACATAACTAAATAAAGCGAGACAGAGTGGTTGCAAAGTGGCCAGATTGGTTTTATTCACATCCAAACGCATCAGCCTCACTTTACAGACTTTGCAGTGAAGCGCTACTTTTGTTTTCTCGTCTTTCTTTGAACAGCATTGTTGTCCCCAGGTGGGGAAGTTCACCATTCCTGGAGGTACTGTAATACCTGGTTGATGGGTGGATTGGAAAACAAAATGTGTACCATGGCTCTGTGTTTATGGATGTGGTCTTTTTAAACCATACTGCTTACATTTTGTAATGATATAAGCAATGGACATTGAAACGGTTCCCTTGAGGGCCCTGTAGTCATGGACTTAACTTTTCAGGTAAAACCACTCGCTGATTTCTGATTATTGAGTGAGAGAGCATGTTGTTTCTGCTTAAATTTCACATACTTTACTTCATCTTACATTACCTGTGATTGTTTGCTTTGACTTTTTTTTTTTTTTTAGGCAGCATATTAATCTTATCAAGTGCATAATTTGAATTTAGCCACTTCCAAGTGTTTATAGCGTGCACAATTAGGTTGTAGATGAAGGCAGTGCGAGTTTCTCTCAGTGGGGCAGTATGGTGTTCAGTGGGGGAGAGGATGTGGCACTATGGCCAGAGCTGTCGAATTTGGAACTGGGGAACTGGGTTCAGCCTTCATGACCAGTCCACCGGACCTCTCTCCTGAGGGAGCATATTCCCATGCTAGACCTTAGAAGGCCCCACTAGACCTTAGAAGGCTTGATGTCTTAGCACAAGCAGGTGTACCCTAGTGGTGTCAATCGTGGGTTAACCTTGAAGGCCTGTCCACTACAATCCATACTGAAGTTCATCTCCAGTCTTGCGGGCAGGCCTACGTAGCAGCACAACCTAGAGCAACAGTCATCCAGTCACTGTGACTCAGTCACTGAGGTCACATGAACCTTGAGCAGGTTAGGGCGGTGCGAACGGTGTGACCGCACTGGGTACCTATTTCGGGTGGGTGCGTAGTGTTTGCAAGTATATTATGGTTTAAAAAAAACTTGCTGCCTCCTTCCTGGCCTCTAGCAATTTTCCCCAACAATTAAAATGTCATGATAACTTTGGTGATTAATGTTCTTCCTAGAGAGAGATCAGAGTTTTCTCTAGTTGAAGGGTTGACTCCTGGAAAGGTAGCACAGAGGGTTAATGTGCCTGCTGCAAAGAACATGTGCCATGCAGATTACAAAGTGCACATCATCTTACCTAGGTTAGTAGGTTACAGCTTTTGTCAGAGAGATCCTTTTGTTACTTGCAGTTTATAAGTTAAAATCCTAACATAGAACAGTGAGCAATTAAACTATTCTGCCTACTAGTATGGTTGTCGTGTGGCTTCTACACCTTGTAGTCCTTTGTCTTATGTAACATTTCCTATACATGTATAAATGATTGTCTCTGTGTAGTGTGTGTGATGTAAAGGGGTCTGACAGTATACACTGGTATGAGTGGTGCTGTAAATCAAATTAAATGCATCTGAGAAAGAGTGTGGTAATGGAGAATTGAGGGCAACTGTTAAAGGGTGGTAGTGAAGGAGTTCGAGGCGTAGGTGATCATTGGGGGCACAAACATTGTTGCACAGGGCACCACGAGCACTAAAGCCGGCCCTGCCATCGAGGCCAGTCCGCCTCAGCCACTGGTACCTCTATTGGCCTTGTTTCAGCAGTAGTAGCTGCAACTCACCAAGGATCGGCAATGTAGGATTTGCACGCACACTAAATTAAGAAAGCAAACTTCACAGTCTCTCTGCTTCATGCACAATCACTTGTAACATGTGATACCTGCTCTGGGGCCCCTGGAATTATGCAGCAATGGGGGACAAAATTATGCAACAAAAAAAAGGCTGCAGCGTAATGCAATATATTTTCTTATACTTTATTATTTAGACATTTTTACACGTTAAGTCTTTGCAAAGATTCTGCCTCATTAGTATCAGTATAACATAGCTCTGAGAGTGGTTAGCAAGTGGAAGACAATCTGCAACACTCGTTGGTGTTCAAATGGGTTTCTATGTGCGGTTTAATGCCCGGGCCACTGGCATTGTTATTGAGACTGCAGCGCTCTCTGCATAATTATTTATTCACCCTACTCGCCATATGTTTCACTGTCCAATGCATATATTTCAGACTTGCATAACATAGATTCTAGCTAAGACAGATGCAAATTTGCTAAAAGAAAAAAAAGTGTGGTATCTTACAGTAGTGGATCCTTACAAAAGCAAATTGTTTCTGGTTCAGTTGATTGCTGTATGCCTGTTTTGAACTGGTACTGATAAGGGGAACATGTTCAAACTGTATCAGTGTGTTAAACTCCACTACATAGCACTCCACAACACAAAATACCATTCCATATAATTACATTCCATAACACACACTCTCAATCAACATAATTCCAGTACACTCAATACTACATAATTACTATCTACATAATTCCACAGCACACCATGCCACATAATTGAATACACAAATTCACTCCACAACACACAATTCCACGCCGCACAATTCCACAACAAACTAATCCAATCTAACCTGCATAATTCCACTGCACACCACAAACATACACTCCATAACACATAGGTAAAAGACATTACCATTTACAATGCCAAAAGCTATAACTCAAACAAATGCGCGACAGATTGCATTTTCAATGCTTGTTTATCTCCATGAGGATGAAAGCGTTCGTCAACATGCGAGTGTTACTGTGGCTGTCCATGGTACTGAAACCTTGTCCTCCTGCTTGTTATCGATATACAGTAATAATGAGCAAGCGTTGCATGTCTCGATGATAAACAATTACCTCGGAGTGAGAAAGCGTGTACAATGTTACTGTTCTGCTTTTTTATAGTTGAACAATGATATGGGCAGTTGTTTCAGTGGCTTTAGCGAATACTTATTTAACCAGCTGCAGCGCGACGAAGAAGCAGCACAAGGGAACTCACATTATCTTCGAAATATCCTCAAAAGCGCCTGCCACCAGAGCTTTGGAAATAGGGCAGCATGTTGGAGTCAAAGTATGGTTCTTAATTATTGTTATTATTGCTGTTATTATTATTATTATTCCCATTATTTCCCTAAATAATTCCTATAGTTTATTTTAAAAACAATTTTACTGGATAATAAAACCAGCAAGGCACCTGCTCAGAGGGTACAACTGAATGATCGTCGCAGCCATTACCGTAGGGAGGGCGGGAAATCAACTCTAGTGATCAGAACAGATGCCAAATCTATGCAGGTCACACAGATTGTGTCTATCAGATCAGTGCAACTCAACAATGTTGCTAAACTGCAAAACACTGGGCTATTACGCAAAAGGGGACATTTGCGTGGGGGAGGGACTAGTCATGCCTGAGGGCACAGGAGATAAGGGGAAAAGGAAGGGAAGGACGGGGAGGGTTGTTGGTGAGGACGGGAGGGGCGATCCTGGCCGGCCTCTTAGCCTTGAGACCCATTCTGCAGATAGAAGCAGAGGGTGGGTAGCGCAGGGAGATGCAGAAAGATCTTGGATGGTCCGATAGATTCATAGAGAGGTATAGAGAATGATCAAAGAGTCAGAGGATTATGGTGCATCCTCTACAGGTCCAAGAAAGGGAGATCAAAGGGCCTTTAATACATCAATTTGCCCTGGATCCAATACACAATTTGCTTGTAAGACACCACCGTGTACGTTTCAGTCTGCCATTCATTGTGCATGGGCATGTGTGGTCATCTCCAATGTTGTAGGATTCAGAGTCTGGCCACAGCGAGAGCTGTCGTCAGTAGTCGACGTTCATGGTTTGAGATAAGGGAGGTCACGGGTGTCATGTAGCATGATAAGGGTTATTGACAGGGGTCGGGGCCTTTGCAATAAATGGTCTAGCTTGCCACATACGTGGGACCATAGGTGAGCAATGGCAGCATAATCCAGTAGGATGTGGATCATATGACAGCCTGACTAGGCACATCTCCAGGACCGTGAATGGTGAAGGAGATAAAAAACAGCAAGCTTCTCGGAAGTCCAATGCCAGTTCTGGATGGATTTAAAGAGGCAGAAAGGGAAGAATATTCCTTGTCTGTCAGGTGGAGGAGATGCTAGAAGTCCACCAATCCATGGTCATCGTGTGGATCATATAGGAGGGTCCTGTCCCTGTTGTTAAATGTGTCTATGGGGCCCGCACAGTCCAGGATGGCATCCGATGCAAGGCTCCAGTCCCCCCAATCTCAATGCTGGAGGTTTTGAGCTCAGTCAGGTGTCTGTGAAGGTGCGCGAGAAAGGTGAATTGGGGCCATTAGGAGCCTAAAAGGATCCCACACTTATTGCTCTGGAACCAACCCTGAGCTTAGTGAAGACATGTCGGACTTCACTGTGCATCCAGGTGTGGACAATTGTTTACGGGAAGGCTTTGTGAATGAGGATGGCTACACCACATTTCTTAGGGTTTGGCGTCTCAGAGTGGGATAGAGTTGAACCAGGCATGGTAGGGAACCTGCAGCTCTAAATGACCTTCCCCATCCAATCTCTCCTAAATTTCTCCGATTCTGCAGGTTGGAGAAGTGTTTGGCTTTATGCGAGAGAAGTAGGAAAATATATTTTTACTTTTCACATAACTCGTCAGTCCTCCACATTGAGTGTAAGAAAGGTGAGGGGTCATAGCGCCATGGCAACAGGTGAAGCACATTATGGGCAATTCACTGATCGAAACAGAGTGGGGTGAAAGAGAAGCAGGAGGTTGTGCGTCTAGTAGAACACTTGGGGAGGGCCAAAGATGCTGGTATTTATGTGAAGAGGCCGAGAGAGGGGTGAAATGGGAGGGAAGGACGAAGCAGTAGGCCCGAGAGGATAGCAATCAGGGCTTCTGCAGGCAAATACAGGTTTTGTCTGTGTTGTATGTGTTCAGGAGTCACAGTTGTAGGTGATAGCTGGGTTGCACTCTGCGTCTGCAGCTGTCATCAGAGAGTAAAACAGGCTATCACCCTCAGTAGATATGTAGCTATCTAGAGAGCCCCGTAGAGGATGAGGGACGTGGCAGAAGGGGGGCTCAGTTGGTGATGCATACCAGAGCCGGGGGTAACTTGGAAAAACTTGGACAAAGGTGAGCAGTGCAGATTTAGGCGGTGGGGGGCCGTTTGCTAAGGGTGTGGATTTGGAAAAATAATGACACAGTGGAGTCCCAAAAAGAGGAGAAGAAATGGTGGGCTAAGTGGGAACTTGCTGTTCCCAGCCACGGGTATTGGCAAGGAAGGGGCGCACACCCTAAGAGAGCAGAGGGGAGACTCATAAAGCTTCTGTGACAATCTCAGGTCGACAACCTAGGGGAAAGGAAAAGGGGCTGAGGGGTTGTGTAGAAGATAGGGGCAATGTGCTACCTGCGGGTGTTCCAATGGGGTTGTAACAGTAGGGTGAGCAGGAGCAAGAACTGTGGGGGAGGGACAGGACCCCACAGTTGGGAAAGCAAGTAACAAACACCGGATACATTTATTGAAAATGCAATAAGAACAACGTCAGCAGTTATACCAGTGGTTAAAGCACTGGGGAAGAGTCAAGAGGACCATACCAAAATTCCATGGAATGAAATATCAAGGAGCATGCAACCCAGAATAAGGGAACAAAGAAATGAGATCAGAGATAAGGGAAGGATACCAGGGGCAAAAAGGGCAAGAGGGAGGCAGTGATAACACAAAGCAAAGAGGGTGAGACAACATAGGGGCTATGTTGCTCATCCGACTTAAAGGCTGGAGGCTTGGGTCAGCTGTGTGCATGAGTCAGTTAGGGAGGTATGACCAAGCCAACTTCAAGTAGCAACGAGAATTTTAGAGGTAATCTGGATCTGCGCTGAACTCTGTCTAATTCGGTGCTTCCACCAACCTAATCACTCTCTCATACTCCCTCTGTTTCCAATAAGGTTGGTCATTTGAACGTCTACAGCGTTAAGGGTCTTCCCCATCAGCAGTAGGACCACTCAACTCCTGGGGAGGTAGATGTGTATTGTCCATACCAGCGTCACCCTGGAAATCCAGAAAGTGGACCAGGTCCACGGGCTCATCATAGTTCCTAAAGCAGCCATCCATGATGATCCACATTATGGCCAGCTCCAGAAGCCCATATTTGATATCTCATTTCTTTAGTTGTGGGCTTACAGCTAGAAAGGTCTACCATTTAGCACTGGTATCTGAGGAGTAGTCTGCGATTTTATCTATCCGGCCACCATCTAGTACATAAGGCCCGTGTTTAAGAGTCTTAAGAACGATTTGAAAGGTATGAGCGTTTTGCAGAAAATAGGCTATAATGAGGCAGGGTTTATTACCTCCATTGGTGGGTGGGAGTCGGGTTCAGATTCTGTGCACTTTCTGAATCTCAGAAGGAAGAGTAAAAGACAGATCAGTCATCTTTGGGATCAACTTGAGCAGGAAGGCCAGTAAATCTGATTGTTTCATCTTTTCCGGCACCCAGTAGAACCTGAAGTTTTCACAACCGGACTGGTCCTCCAAGTTGATCAGCTTCCAATCGATAAGAAATATTTCTGAGCAAATAGCCTCCGGCCCTTCCACCCATTTCTCCATCATGGTGAAATACTGATCCAGAGCAGATACTTTGGTGTAAGTCAGCCCTATGCTTGTTTTTATGGTTTTAAATCTTGGTTGAGAGCAGTGATTTTTGTGTCCATGAGGAGCAATATGGCTCCAATAGAGGTTATTTATTTGTATATGGGCTCTAGTGGTGCATTGAGAGTGGCTTGCAAGGCTTGCGTAGCAGGGCCAGATGTAGCCTTATCACCACCAGCCACCTCCGTAAAGAGCAGCTGTTGGGAGGACATGCCTGATGCCATTGTGACAGAAAGGATAACTGGGGTGTGGGGCTATGGCTGGCGGTAGGGGGCAGTAGCTGAGACCACAGGAAGTTGGTTTGTGTTTTCTTGGTGATAGAGGCACCACCATAAAGAGATCTCCGGAGCCATGAGTAGGTGACTGGGTAGCAAAGTTTCAGACTGTAGAATATGTAAGATTCCAGCCCTGGGGTACCAACCAGCGGAGGAGGGGAGAAGTACATAAGTCTTCAGAGTTGTAGGACATGGGTCGCAATGTAGTAGGACACTTTGTCGTGCTGCTATAAGAAAGATGGGGGGAAAAGAAGCACTCACTAGCCCTCTGCTATCCCCTCCCCTGGGAGTCCTGGTTGGGTGGGAGGGTGGGAGGCTGAGGCCTGGGGAGGAGGGTAAGAGCATTAGACCTCACTAGCAGTGCTTGCAAGGCCTGAACCAACAGATGGTACAAGTAGATGATCTAGGAGGTCCTTAAAGAGACACAACCATCCAAAATCAAAATGTGTGGAGGTGGGCAATCACCAACTAATGAGTTAGGTAGTAAAGTTCCTCACGAGGTAAGCCCGGCGCAGAGCACTATTATTGAAACAGGCGCCTCACTGTTAGTTGGACACACATGGTAGTCAAGTAATGCCACCAGCGGCTCTGTGCTGTTAGCAGAGATGTCATGGTAAAGCGCTGTGGTGGTTCAGGGCGGTCACCCAATCATGGACTAGCAGGCCCCAGTGAGCCCAAAAGAGAACCTGCCTGGAGGGCGGCCTCAGGAACTCAGATGGCCTGTGTGAACCTCAACTACAATTGTTCCTGTTCTCCAGCAGCTGGACAGGCCGCTACGTCTGGCACCCATAGTAGGAGATAGTAGGGCACCGCAGGATCCCAGAGCAGCCTCAAGGCAGGGGATGGCCAGGATGCCAATTCTAGCATTGATGAGGAATAGAGGGGCATTTAATCGGCTCCACGGTGTGCCTGGGTGGGCAGGAAGCCGTCCCCCACCACCTCTGCAGGATTAGGTGGCAAAGAAGCAGTGCTTTGACCTCATTTCCCCCCCACATTCAACAGAAGCTCAAGGGGAAGTGACCATCTTGGGCTGTGGCAGGACTCCATCTCCCCCTGATATTTTTGTGACAAAGGGTCTGATTACGATGGTGGTGGGACCACCACCATCAGGCCGTCGGTGGCGTGATCACCATCCAGCCCATTGGTCCAATTGCTGCATTGGGATGCAGGTGGTCAGAGCTCGGCTGTTGGGGGCAAAGACCTCCACATCCGACAGGATTAAGGATCCCATCAGGGCGGCAGTCTGACTCCTTTTCCCTGCACAGAGGGTGGTGCCTGCTCAGGCACCGCCATAGGGTTTAGGATGTCCCTTTTCTCCTGCCCTTTCATGGCAGTTCACCCGACATGAAAAGGCAGAAAGTGACTTGGGGGGCCCCTAGCAGGGCCCCCTTACACCCTGGCCCTCTGCTATGGGGCCTAAGGGGCACCTTTAGTACCCCCCGAAACATCACTACACCATTTGGCAGGCACCGCAAGTTGTCTGCCACATAGTGCAGGGATGTTTTAGATGTGTATATTTTGTATTTGCAGCATGTGCTGCATCCCACAGCACATACCACAATGCAAAATATACACATTTCGACTGCAGTGAATGCGGGCAGTGGGACCACCAACTTCTAGTCAAGCGGTTCTGCTTCCATCACGGTGCCGGTCAAAAGAAATTCATACTGGGATTGTAATCAGGCCCAAAGAGACGATATAACGTGAGCCTGAAACATTGACTGAATGCTTATACAATGAGATTCTAGACTTTCGATTAGTAGTTATTGGGATAAGGAACGTTGTGCCTGCAGATGGATTATATATTATTCCCAAACCATTGTGTATGAAGTGACTATATTTGCTTAGCTCTCAGAAAATAAAGGCTAGAATTTAAATATGCAAGATTAATAATTTTACAATAAATTATTTCTTGTGACATCCATTTATCTCCCGCTTTCTGATGTAGCACTATACGTGTCTCATGACAGAGGACTGATTTAACAGCACAACATTGGTTAATGTAAATGTGTGTTTATATATTTGAACATAGAAAACAATATTCACATAGAGAAGAATATGTATGTCAAGTTTCAGTCAAAACATTAAGGGGCAGATTTATGTTCCCTGCAAATCAGCATGGATGCGCCAGGGAAGATGCGTCACAAAAGTTTACCCTTGCGCCACAATAGATGCGCCGCATTTACAATGCAGCGCATCGTGGCGCAAGGATAAACAGATGCGTGACGCATCTGATGGCGGAAGGTTGGCGCATTGCTGGAGTTGCGTCGCAAGCGTGACGCAGCTCCAGCAAGGCTCAGGGTGCCCTATCGTTACAATGCTGCGTCAATCCTTACGCCTGCTTCAAGCAGGCGCAGGGTTTTGACGCAGCATGGCCGGAAAAGTGACTGAGTGAAATCTTGTAGATTTCACTCAGCCACTTTTCGGAGGCATTCCTGTACCGGAACGCCCCCCCCCCTGTGCAGATACGCCCACATGTGGTGCAAGCTTTACAACGTGACGCATCTCCCTAGATGCGTCACGTTGTAAATGGGGCACAACATGGCGCAGGGTTTACGCCGCCGCTGCGTCACAAAAGTGACGCAAAGGCGGCGTAAAAGTGGCGCAAGTCCGTTATAAATCTGCCCCTCAGTATTCACAATATTGTCAACTATAACATGGAAATTAATTTGAACAAAGGCAGGAGTTCGTGAAATAATTGTGCGTTTAATTATTAAATTCGAAATTATTTAAATTCGAAATTAAATGGTGGCAATATGCAAGAATGTTGTAACCGTGCAGTGGACAATTACAGAAATGAAAGATAAGTTTATAAAATATCTATAATTAAAACACTGCAAGAATGCATTTATATTTTAGTAGTTTGGAAATTAAGCCAATCTGTGACCAGTTTATTAACCTTTCAACCCTAAAGCGATAGGCAGGGCGTTCCTTCTGACAAATTCAAAGGTCAGTAGACCTCAAAAGACTCAGAAAGACGGAGAATCTGTCTAGTTCGAGTTAACACCGACATCCCAATTAAGAATAATTCAGAGACAGTTACTATGAAAAGTACATCTAAAAAATAGACATAATAAAGCTGTAGTCATTGTAGACCAGAGACCACCACATTGGTCCATGCCTCCATCCAACTCAAGCGAATCAGTGACAAGACACTATAACTCGCCGTGGGTAAAAAGGTCATGTTTATTCACAAATTCAAACATAACGATCATAAATTTTGAAGAGTAAATGTAAACAATTTTGAGAATCTTAAGAACTGTTAACAAGCATACAGTAAAATGTTAACACACATAACACTTGGAAGAAGATTGCGAAAACAACAGCAATGATTGATCCATCTATTTACAACTGAGACATTTTCAGAGGTGTCACAGCACTAAGAGCCTAACCATCTGCACGCTTGCCTGGACCACACAGATGAAACAACCTATATCCCTAGAAAGCAGTCCCAACTCCTTGTGCTCTGGACCACCTGGCATGGTCCCACCCCCCGCTCACCAAGCTTTCAATTTGGCAGACTGTAAGAGCAGGGGCTAAAGACCCTTGCTCTGCACTGGCGACCGTGAGACTGAGCCTGCAAGCAGGTGTGGGTGTCCCTCGCAGAAATAAGGATTGCAATCCATCCCTTTGGTGCTGTACTGGAGGTACTTTTGTGTAGAAAAACTTTCTATCCCTGTGAGGAATTGGTGTAAGCGGTGTTACTTATGCTACCAGACCAAAGGGTTGGGTGCAGTGCTGCTGCGCACTAGAAAGAGGAAAGCACCTCACGTGATTGTTTTTTTGCAGGAAGGTGAACCTTCCTGCACAAAAACAATCTCGTCTAAAAAGCCGACACCCTTGCACAATGGCGCAAGGGTGCCTGCGTTGGGCCATAGCAGCCAATTGTGCTCCATTGCAGTGGAAAGCACAGGGATGAGACACGTTGTTGTAAATATGACGCATCCCTATGCTTTGAAAGTGACGCAGCGTGGCACAGCCAGGTGGATTGGGGTGCGGCGCTGCGTCACTTTCTTGTAAATATGCCCCAGGGTTTCTATAGCTGTGTATCATTAGGTCTCGTCTAGCGTTGCAGCGCATGCGCTGCGTGCTGCGCGAAATCTATTGTCGTCAAATTGAATTTGGAAATGGAGTTGAAGCTCCGCCCATGCTTTTAATTGGCACGCGTCATCCATTATGGTAACTGCTGGCCTCCGATTGAAAGTGGGGCTTTTTGGTGACCGCCCTGTCTTTTTTAGGCCCCGCACACTCGGACTGGCTCTTTTGCTTGCTGCGTGATGCCGTCTCCTTCAATTACTCGCACCCCCCCATCCGATGGCACTGCATCCTCGCTCCCCCTCCTCCCTGTATCCCTGTGCTGTGCCATGGGTACCGCGGTGTCACAGACGCAGCAAAACACCGGCTTTGAGTTGGTGGTTTCCAGCGCTTGGCATCAGCACTTAATTGTCAACACCGGCACTTCTGACATTCTGCCACAAAGTAACAGTGTTGTCTAATGCAGAAAAGGATACAATAACAGTTGTTTATTAATTTAATATACATTAAAATGACTAATACCTGTCACCCAAGCTGCTCTTCTAGCGTTGGGGGCCTGGAAAAGCTTGAATTATCACTCGTGTAAGAGTGTTGTAGTTAATAGTTGTGTTAGTACTGTCATTGGCAGTGCTGGCAGGGGCAATGGGTAATGCAAGCTGCAGTGGCCTCCTGATGGAGTCCCTTACACTTACATTTTTACAAATTAAGCACTGGTTGGGTATATGCTGTTGATAAAGCACTTTCTGGTTCTTTAGTTGCAATGGTTCAGCAAAGAGGGGAAGGCCATGATCCAGCCCCTCTAAATACTCACATGCCATTGTAACTCCTCAAACAGGAAGTGATGTGCTATTCACATCCATGATTTCCTGTGACTTTTGAAACAAGGGACAGGAAGCACCTTCTGCTGCTTCCACCCGTGACACCTCCACTGCCTCGGGCCAGTGAATCAAAAGAGCAGGGGAGGGGTGCGGCTCCACGGGTATCCCGCGCATTATCGCCATGCACACTTTTGGGTGTGTGCTCTGATCAAAATGATTCTAGCTTCTGCTGCACCTAGGTCCTACTTCCTCCCCTCATGTCAGAAAAAGGATACTTTTATTGAGGTTTCATGTCTTCCATATTAGATGCCATAAATGCCTGTTCTCATCATTGGTCCTATTAGAATTGCCTCAAGAGGTCTAAATAGTTTCAGAGAAAGGGTATCATGTTGGCTTATAGGAAGTCCTGAATGTCAAGTCCTTACTAACAAGAAGCAGTTGGATGAAACAGTTATTTATAGGTGTGCCTTGGTGCAATATTTACAGTGGCCCTGTGGATCTGTCTACAGTAAGCCCATATCCATGAATGTCGATTCATTAACTAACTTATTAGGGCAGTCAAAGTGACACCATAAACAGATTGACACTCGGTGACATCTCAGACTGGAACTATTGTTGCACTTTTAGACTCTTGAATGTCCAGAAGTGAAGCATGCAGAAAGCAAACAGAGGGGCATATTTACAAGCCCCTTGTGCCACCTGTGTGCCACCTTTTTTGATGCACCAGCAGCGCAGTGTGGTGCTCCATATTTTCAAGGCCATGTTGCTGTGGGTGTTCCCGCGCAACACCCATGGATTCTGCTGTATTCTCAGATTGGCATTTCATAAACCTGGGAAGGCGTCAGAATCCTACCCCGCCCCAAGGGAGGTGTAATGAAGTAGCAACGAGGAGAAATACTTATATTTCTCCTTTATTTTTTCCTCATTCTATGCGTGCTGCATTCTGCTGCACACTAGAAAGAGGAAAGCACCTCACGTGATTGTTTTTTTGCAGGAAAGTGAACCTTCCTGCACAAAAACAATCTCCTCTAAAAATCCGACACCCTTGCACAATGGCGCAAGGGTGACTGCGTTGGGCCATGGCAGCCAATTGTGCTCCATTGCAGTGGAAAGCACAGGGATGAGACACGTTGTTGTAAATATGACGCATCCCTATGCTTTGAAAGTGACGCAGCGTGGCACAGCCAAGTGGATTGGGGTGCGGTGCTGCGTCACTTTCTTGTAAATATGCCCCAGGGTTTCTATAGCTGTGTATCATTAGGTCTTGTCTAGCGTCGCAGCGCATGCGCTGCTTGCTGCGCGAGATCTATTGTCGTCAAGTTGAATTCGGAAATGGAGTTGAAGCTCCGCCCATGCTTTTAATTGGCACGCGTCATCCATTATGGTAAATGCTGACCTCCGATTGAAAGTGGGGCTTTTTGGTGACCGCCCTGTCTTTTTTAGGCCCCGCACACTCGGACTGGATCTTTTGCTTGCTGCGTGATGCTGTCTCCTTCAATTACTCGCACCCCCTCATCCGATGGCACTGCATCCTCGCTTCCCCTTCTCCCTGTATCCCTGTGCTGTGCCATGGGTACCGCGGTGTCACAGATGCAGCAAAACACCGGCTTGGGCAACAAAAACATTATACCAGCACCAATTGAATTACGGCGGCACCCTATAATAACAGATTAAGTATGGCCTCGGGATACTCCCCTCTCATTCAATTCCTGGCTTTGCAGTAGTGGCATCATCTCACATGCATAGAAAAGATCTGGCTTTCTTTGCACATCGCAAACCTGCATGAGATAAAAGCATTCTCCAAGCGCACTACTGCCCACTGTGCATCAGTTGCACTAGAAGGCCATGCACTGCGCCCATCGCTTCCTGTCCTCGTCCGACATTTCCCATTCAATCATTGTCCTCTTTGCTGTGACTGCCAGCCAGAGGAGAGCTTTACACAGTGGACACATGACCACAGGGCAACGGACTCGGGCCAACAAATTGTTTAAGGTCAGCCAGTGATCTCGCACCGGCGAGGATTAGGTGCGACCTGACCAATGAGCACAGTCCTAATTCCTGACTGAAAAGTGATCAGTGAACAACTCACTCTTAATATCAAGCCCACCTTTATTATTGAACTCATCCCTGCCCCTGATCCCAAACTCTTCTAACTATAGCGCATAAATATTCTTTCGTAGTGGTGCGCTACACAAGTATTGCCTACCTCTCCACCTCCAAAATCATTTTGATTTTTCACATTGTCATCGGTTTCACAGCTGGAACAAGCCACCTCTCGCACCGTCCCCGTGCTTTCTGGCACTTTTAAACACACTGGGCTTCAGCTCCTCCAACTCCCCCCTCCCCACGCCCCCCGTTGTGTGTGTCAGCCCGGGCTGAGGCAGTCGCGGGCACACACACATCCGCACTCGAGTACTTCACAGGTGTTTAAACAAGCATCTGCAATGCAATAGGTCTCGCATTTATGCAAGATTGAGCTATTGGCATTTTAAATGACAATGCATTTTATTTATGTTTTGGTTTTAAAAACATAAATAAAAGGCATTGTCATTTACAATGCCAATAGCTCAAAGTAGCGTAAATGCGAGAGCTATTGCATTGCAAATGCTTGTTTATGCTCTTGTCGCTGGGTTCATTACCTTTGAGACCATTGACCGCAATGGTCAGGATGGGGTGGCACCAAAAGGCAGGCAGAGTTAGGAGCGCAATAATATCGCTTTCGAACGTCTCTGCACTTTAGAACGGCTTGTAGTCTTCTTTCCTGTCTGTCTGTATTAACCACAGTAACCGTGTGAAGATTTTGCAGACGTTGCTTGCGTCTGTCTACAAAAACGAGATTATTTACACCTAGGAAAATTGCAGTTGAAACACTTGCTGTAAGAAGAGTGTTATTCGCGCCCAATTTACGAATCTTACAGAATGGAAAATGTGAAAAACGTTCCCAAAAACTAAGTGTGCTCATCTTGCATGTATTATCACGCCAGCCTCTGTAATTTCCATGTCATTTACCACCAGGTAGGACTTGGTGATACTTGCCCAAGTAAACACAGAAGTGATTGTAATTTACGCGAATCTCCTAATGGACGCTAGTGTGAAATCTTACTCATATCCCCTGTGCCCACTTTTACACTCATTCCTGGGTTAAATAACCCTTTTAGATCATAATACAAAATAGGTACCTGCCTATTTTACACGTGTGATAATAAGGGGCACAAATAGGATGGAGCACTTTTTACAGTTGATCTTCGTCTGGCTGCACAGAGCACATCACTTGAATACCACATGGTCAAAGTGTTTACCTACACATAGGGGTACATAGGGGCACATTTATGAGAGGCTCAATTTTGCACCAGGCAACATGGTACATGCGTGATGCAAACCTCTAAGTTAGATTTTTGAAGCCACGCAAAGCTACATTGCGTGGCTGTGAGTGGCTCCAAACATCTAGAGTAGCGTACCGCTATGCAGCACAAATCGTTGCGTTACTCTGTCCTGGAAGGGAGTTCCATAGGCGTTGCTCCATGGTTTTTGACAGATTCTCAGATTTACAAGAACTTGTAAACCTGGGAATGTGCCAACATCTTACACCTTCCCAAGGGAGGCATATTGAACATAGAAAGAGAAATACTCCAGGATTGGTTTTGTGAAGGAAGGTGTCACTTCCTGCACAAAAACAATCTAGTATGCAACACAGGCATCCTTGCACCATGGTGCAGCGGTACCTGCGCTGGCGCTAAGCAGCCGAAAGGACACCAGCGCCGGGGAAAGGACAGGAATGCACCATATTGCATTAAGTAATGTGCATTCCTGCCCTTTCCCTGTAACACGTTACAACAAACAAATGATGGACGGAATGCTGACAATGCAGACATTCTCCCCCAGTCAAGAGATCTGGGTTAAATCCATCATTCTTTTGCCCACTACGCCACCCCAGTTCAGACATGGCCATATGCAAATCAGTCTTGACCCTGTGCCTCATGGGAACAGTCCAGCCCGACCTGCCAAGCCACGTCTTCCCTGGACCGGAATCAAACATCCTAGGACCGGTTTCTGGCTATCAGCCGTCATCAGCCAGGATAGCTTGACTCCAGTGGCGTAGTGAGCACGGGACCCACGTCTGGACATACCCATCCCACTTAGGGCGAAAAGTGTTACAACAAACAAATGATGGCCGGAATGCTGACAATGCAGACATTCTCCCCCAGTCAAGAGATCAGGGTTAAATCCATCGTTCTTTTGCCCACTACGCCACCCCAGTTCAGACATGGCCATATGCAAATCAGTCTTGACCCTGTGCCTCATGGGAACAGTCCAGCCCGAACTGCCAAGCCACGTCTTCCCTGGATCGGTATCAAGCATCCTAGGACCGGTTTCTGGCTATCAGCCGTCATAAGCCAGGATAGCTTGACTCCAGGGGCGTAGTGAGCACGGGACCCACATCTGGGCATACCCATCCCACTTAGGGCGAAAAGTGTTACAACAAACAAATGATGGACGGAATGCTGACAATGCAGACATTCTCCCCCAGTCAAGAGATCTGGGTTAAATCCATCGTTCTTTTGCCCACTACGCCACCCCAGTTCAGACATGGCCATATGCAAATCAGTCTTGACCCTGTGCCTCATGGGAACAGTCCAGCCCGAACTGCCAAGCCACGTCTTCCCTGGACCGGAATCAAGCATCCTAGGACCGGTTTCTGGCTATCAGCTGTCATCAGCCAGGATAGCTTGACTCCAGTGGCGTAGTGAGCACGGGACCCACGTCTGGGCATACCCATCCCACTTAGGGCGAAAGGTGTTACAACAAACAAATGATGGACGGAATGCTGACAATGCAGACATTCTCCCCCAGTCAAGAGATCTGGGTTAAATCCATCGTTCTTTTGCCCACTACGCCACCCTAGTTCAGATATGGCCATATCCAAATCAGTCTTGACCCTGTGCCTCATGGGAACAGTCCAGCCCGAACTGCCAAGCCACATCTTCCCTGGACCGGAATCAAGCATCCTAGGACTGGTTTCTGGCTATCAGCCGTCATCAGCCAGGATAGCTTGACTCCAGTGGCGTAGTGAGCACGGGACCCACGTCTGGGCATACCCATCCCACTTAGGGCAAAAAGTGTTACAACAAACAAATGATGGACGGAATACTGACAATGCAGACATTCTCCCCCAGTCAAGAGATCCGGGTTAAATCCATCATTCTTTTGCCCACTACGCCACCCCAGTTCAGACATGGCCATATGCAAATCAGTCTTGACCCTGTGCCTCATGGGAACAGTCCAGCCCGAACTGCCAAGCAACGTCTTCCCTGGACCGGAATCAAGCATCCTAGGACCGGTTTCTGGCTATCAGCCGTCATCAGCCAGGATAGCTTGACTCTAGTGGCGTAGTGAGCACGGGACCCACGTCTGGGCATACCCATCCCACTTAGGGCGAAAAGTGTTACAACAAACAAATGATGGACGGAATGCTGACAATGCAGACATTCTCCCCCAATCAAGAGATCTGGGTTAAATCCATCGTTCTTTTGCCCACTACGCCACCCCAGTTCAGACATGGCCATATGCAAATCAGTCTTGACCCTGTGCCTCATGGGAACAGTCCAGCCCGAACTGCCAAGCCACGTCTTCCCTGGACCGGAATCAAGCATCCTAGGACCGGTTTCTGGCTATCAGCCGTCATCAGCCAGGATAGCTTGACTCCAGTGGCGTAGTGAGCACGGGACCCACGTCTGGGCATACCCATCCCACTTAGGGCGAAAAGTGTTACAACAAACAAATGATGGACGGAATGCTGACAATGCAGACATTCTCCCCCAGTCAAGAGATCTGGGTTAAATCCATTGTTCTTTTGCCCACTACGCCACCCCAGTTCAGACATCGCCATATGCAAATCAGTCTTGACCCTGTGCCTCATGGGAACAGTCCAGCCCGAACTGCCAAGCCACGTCTTCCCTGGACCGGAATCAAGCATCCTAGGACCGGTTTCTGGCTATCAGCCGTCATCAGCCAGGATAGCTTGACTCCAGTGGCGTAGTGAGCACGGGACCCACGTCTGGGCATACCCATCCCACTTAGGGCGAAAAGTGTTACAACAAACAAATGATGGACGGAATGCTGACAATGCAGACATTCTCCCCCAGTCAAGAGATCTGGGTTAAATCCATCGTTCTTTTGCCCACTACGCCACCCCAGTTCAGACATGGCCACATGCAAATCAGTCTTTACCCTGTGCGTCATGGGAACAGTCCAGCCCGAACTGCCAAGCCACGTCTTCCCTGGACCGGAATCAAGCATCCTAGGACCGGTTTCTGGCTATCAGCCGTCATCAGCCAGGATAGCTTGACTCCAGTGGTGTAGTGAGCACGGGACCCACGTCTGGGCATACCCATCCCACTTAGGGCGAAAAGTGTTACAACAAACAAATGATGGACGGAACTGCCAAGCTACGTCTTCCCTGGACCGGAATCAAGCATCCTAGGACCGCCACTGGAGTCAAGCTATCCTGGCTGATGACGGCTGATAGCCAGAAACCGGTCCTAGGATGCTTGATTCCGGTCCAGGGAAGACATGGCTTGGCAGTTCGGGCTGGACTGTTCCCATGAGGCACAGGGTCAAGACTGATTTGCATATGGCCATGTCTAAACTGGGGTGGTGTAGTGGGCAAAAGAACGATGGATTTAACCCAGATCTCTTGACTGGGGAAGAATGTCTGCATTGTCAGCATTCCGTCCATCATTTGTTTGTTGTAACGCTTTTCGCCCTAAGTGGGATGGGTATTCCCAGACGTGGGACCGGGCTCACTACGCCACTGGAGTCAAGCTATCCTGGCAGATGACGGCTGATAGCCAGAAACCGGTCCTAGGATGCTTGATTCCGGTCCAGGGAAGACACGGCTTGGCAGTTCGGGCTGGACTGTTCCCATGAGGCACAGGGTCAAGACTGATTTGCATATGGCCATGTCTAAACTGGGGTGGTGTAGTGGGCAAAAGAACGATGGATTTAACCCAGATCTCTTGACTGGGGGAGAATGTCTGCATTGTCAGCATTCCGTCCATCATTTGTTTGTTGTAACGCTTTTCGCCCTAAGTGGGATGGGTATTCCCAGACGTGGGACCCGTGCTCACTACGCCACTGGAGTCAAGCTATCCTGGCTGATGACGGCTGATAGCCAGAAACCGGTCCTAGGATGCTTGATTCCGGTCCAGGGAAGACATGGCTTGACAGTTCGGGCTGGACTGTTCCCATGAGGCACAGGGTCAAGACTGATTTGCATATGGCCATGTCTAAACTGGGGTGGTGTAGTGGGCAAAAGAACGATGGATTTAACCCAGATCTCTTGACTGGGGGAGAATGTCTGCATTGTCAGCATTCCGTCCATCATTTGTTTGTTGTAACGCTTTCCCTGTAACACAGCACATAAAGGTGACTTACTGTGCTGCTGCTGCTGCATTGTGTAACTTGGTCACATAGAGCCGCTCAGTGCACCGTATAACCAGTGCGGCGTGTTCAGTGTGTGTTTCAGACAATAGGGAACCTTACAATGCAAATTGTGCTTGTACTTCTAGGCTATAGCACGTGAAACATAAGCACCCTGCACGAACAGTGCAGTATTTACAGCACACCCTGCTATCCGATTCAGGGTAGCACGTGCTACAAACTGAGCTTGTGAAACCATGAGAGGAGGAAAGCCATTACTGTGTTCTTTGTTAAAGCGTTCGAGATATAAGGGGAAGTGCTATGCCTTTGACAGTAGTCAACACGTACTTTTCACCCTTTCACCCGTAGCTGGGGTGGAGGGAGGAGGCGGGGAGGTAGTTGTTAACTCTATCTTCTCCGTGCGCGCCACCCACATCCAAATCTCCCCAGGGCCAGTGCAGGCTTCAGCACAAAGCAGTTCTTTCCTGCGGCGCCGAGCGTGGAAGGCCAGCGGAAGAAAGCGCGGCCTCAGCATTTTTCTGAAAGAAACGTGTACATCTCCTGGAGCGGTGGATGTGAGGGGAGGCCTGTCTTGATTTCTCCTCTTGTGAGAGCCCCTGCGAGGGACGTGTTCCCCTTTAGAAGATGCCGGAGTATAATTAAGTACAGTTCTGCACTTGTGATATTTCCCGTTCGGGCGACAGAAACGGCTCATTAAAAGAAGCCAACAGCCGCAGCCCCGCATTGGCATCGCTGCCGTCTAAAGTTTAGTGGCAGATAGAACGTCATTACCGGCTTGATGGAACGTGACGTAGAGCGAATAATTATCCCCGGTTCGAGGCAGATAAGAGAGTGAGGATGGGGTCACGTCACTTAGGCACGCAGAATAAAAGCAGAAAAGGGGCGGGTATTTGCTGACGAGGACCGTGTGCAGGGGTTCCGCCATGCCAGCCTGGGCACTGGTGGTGGTAAATACGATGCCAGGACGACGAGGAGGGTGGCGTGGTAGAAAAGAGGTATTGTTGCCTTGAATGGCGTGCGTTGTCTTAGGCAAGGTGATGTGACTCAGACTCGTATTCTTTAGACTAAGTTTCATGGCTGGCTTTTGGAGGCGTGCAGGCGCCAGGCCACCATTAATGGAACGCCTGTGAATGGGGAAAAAACGGTGCTCGCGTGAAGCAGGCCAGCTGGCTTACTTGCCAATGAAAGGACACTTGGTATAGTCAAGCGCTTTCCTTCTTCAGGAGACGACAATGACAGCTGGCATATATTGAGGTTACTGCAATGGCGAGTGTCTAGTACCAGATGACAACAAGACAGGACAGACATTAAGGACTCCACATTCTGTAGCATATAAAACGACATTCACTTCCAAGTGCACTGGCTACCAATCCCATAAAGTACCTGTTTTATGTCTAGACCGCGCGCTTTATAAACAGAAGTGTGCGCCTGGGGGCAATGGCCCCGTGAGACTCGTGAACCAGATGCTCCGACAGACTTTATGAAGCCAACAGCTGCCAAACTGAGCTGCAGCAGATTGTGTGAAGCAGCCTCCAAATACTGACACCAGCCACTGGGCTACGTGAAATGCACCACAACGTTGCCATTAAGAGAAAAACATACATTGCGATGACAGAGTGGCTCCACTTTACTCCCCTTCCTCATGCCGTACTAGCAAGCTTTTTACTCATTCTTGGATGTCTTGCTTCATGTCTGAACTTCACTTCTAACTTTACACCTTCTGTCATTCTCCCACACAATGTCAGGCACATGAGTTTTCTCTTGGAGTGAATTTATACACATTCACACAATTTTCATTTATGGGTCACATTTATTTGGGATTTCAGAAGCAGGTTGATGTATGGTAGTAGAATGAGAAATCAAGAAGAATATTTAAAAAATATGCCTTTAATTTTGTTCTGGTGTGTTGTTCAATCATTTAGGAAGTGTGCTTTGCTTACATCACAAAGATCCTGAGAGCCACCCCCCCCCCCCGACGAATAAACGTCATTTCCATAGCTACAATAGCCCAGCAGAGAAGAATGACTGGGACTGGCCAAGCTGAAGATATGGTGAATGTGTCTTGCACAATCCCTCTAAAAAAGTTGATTGAGAGAAAGCGAGTGTATTCTCTGGAAGGTGCTCCGAGTCACTTTCCAAGATGCACAATAACACTTCAGATCCTGCATGCTATACCTTTCATAATGTGGTCACCAAGTAAGGTAATTCCTTACCTGTCCTGTAACAGTACCCATCCAGGCAGACTGGCTGCTCTATACCACAGTCCAACAGAATGAGAGCTCCAACAAGATTTACTTATTCAAAACGTCCACATTGGCCAGAGTGAGGTATTGGTGGGATTCCATCTCAGCTGCCTCCATCTAAGAGGTATGCAGAAAATGTACTACAATATTTTTGCTTTTGAGATCTGAATGCTCTCATCTGAGATGTGTGCCAAGGCATACTGCTTCATCGCAGCTCCATTTCTACTCATGGTAAACACATCACATCTCTAAGTACTCAATGGTTACCCACAAAGGATTCCTTACTTTTAGATCTGTCTTCTTGCCTTCCTTCTCCATTTTCTGTTGATATTGGTTTTGCTGGCCTTAGGACTTTGAGCACTTTGGCACTGCTACCCAGTGCTAAAGTGATTGTGCTCTCTCATTAAAACATGGTGATTTTGGCTTATCCCCAATTGGCATATTTACTTGAAAGTCCCTAGTAAAATTGTACTGCAAGTATCCAAGGCTTGCAAATTAAATGCTACTAGTGGGCTTGCAACACTGATTGAACTACCCACTTAAATAGCCCTTTTAAACACGTCTCAGGCCTTCCATTGCTGCCTGTGTGTAGCTTTTCAACTGCGGTGTCATCCTGGTAAAATAAACCCTTTGCCAGGCCCAAAGCTTCATTGTTAATACACCCCTTAGGTAGGTCCCGGACAGCCTAGAGAGCAGGGTGCAGTGTATTTAAAATGTTGGACATGTTTGTTTAAGTTTTACATGTCCTGATAGTGAAACACTCTTAAATTAGTTTTTCACTACTGCAAGACCACCCTCGCTCATAGGATAACATTGGAGTTACCTTATTACATTTAATAAGCTGCAATTTCCAAATGGGAGAATGCACACAGATCATATTTGGTGTCTTTGATATTGTAATGAAAAATCATCTTTCATGGTAAAGTCAGATTTTAAATTACAATTTTGAAAATACCACATTTAGAAAGCTGGCATTTTCCTACCATAGCCATTTAGTGCCTGTAGCCTTTTCCCCGGTCACAGGACTGAGTGTAGCTGACAGTTGGGGTTTGTGTATTCCACCTAGATAGCCGCACTCAATAGAGAGCTTGGGTGTGCCTAGATGAGCCATCACTGGCAGGATGGGAGGGCGGAGTTAGGCACGGCCCTATTTACATTTGAATAGGCTGTGTCTTGCCTCCACAGAAAGGGCTGCATACACCTTGTAGTTAGTCTTTTTCCAGGCCAGGTAATGCAGGATACCTGGAGACTTCACAGGGAATTCTAGAAGCTTCTCTCACCTTCTAAAGGAAGGGTACCAGGTATAAATATTGCAACCTCAGTCACCACCTCTTCAGTACACCTCTGAACCTGTGGCTACTCTACCAGGAAAAAGGACTGCTGTGCTGCACAATGTGCTGCCACTCTGCTGGACTGTTGCATTGAAGGATTGCTGCCCTACTGCGCTGCCTGCTGCTCTCTTGCCTCGGTGAGGACTGGACCTGCATCTGTTGAACCCAGGACCCCAAATTGACTCAAAGGGCTAGATGGCTGGCCTTCTCACTTCTCTCAGGTACAGAAGGCACCAACAACCTCGACCAAGCACCTGGACTCTGCCATCTGTGAGTGTACCAAGGCAAGTGGTGGCACCCCAGTACTGGAAGCTTGGAAGTGGGCCTAAGGTGCCCTGCCAGCCTCTGTGGACCCAGCAGAACCCACAGCTCTAATCTGCTGCCCACCACAACCCCAAGCAGAACCAATGCATTACTGCTGCTCTGTGGATCACCCCATTGTAAAAACCCACATTGCAGCCCACAGCCTCATCGGTACACCCACTGTGCAATGTATCCTCGGCGCAGGTCTTCGCATCCCTCATTCACAGTAGCCTTGACGATGATGAAGGGCTACGTATCACAGCCTTGCAGCTCCTCAGAATCAACATATCACCCTGACTTTGTGACACATTCTCAACGCCATCACAAGCCCAGTTGACGTGACCCTCGGCGACGGTGCAGGCTTTTGCCTCGTAGACTCGAAGCATCTAGGAACTAAGGGCCTGATTCACAGAACTAACTTAAGACAAAATCCTAAACATACTACCATTTTGATATTCACAAAAGGCACTTACTCATTTTGGTATTCACAGAAGGCACTTACTCATTTCGGTATTCACAGAAGTTAGGAGTCCTAACTTTAGGACTCCTAAATGCCTTCTGTGAATACCGAAAGTCTTAAAGTTAGGATTTTTCTCAGTTTAGGAGTAGTAAAGTTAGGACTCCTGACTTTAGGATTTCGAAATGCCTTCTGTGAATACCAAAAGTCTTAAAGTTAGGATTTTTCTCAGTTTAGGAGTCCTAACTTTACTACTCCTAAATTGAGAAAAAACCTAACTTTAAGACTTTCGGTATTCACAAAAGGCATTTAAGAGTCCTAAAGTTAGGAGTCTTAACTTTACTACTACTAAACTGAGAAAAATCCTAACTTTAAGACTTTCAGTATTCACAGAAGGCATTTAGGAGTCCTAAAGTTAGGACTCCTAACTTCTGTGAATACCGAAATGAGTAAGTGCCTTCTGTGAATACCAAAACGAGTAAGTGCCTTCTGTGAATGCCAAAATGGTAGTAAGTTTAGGATTTTGTCTTAAGTTAGTTCTGTGAATCGGGCCCATACTAATCACTTCGAATGCATGACACATCTTTGACTCTGACCCTCATAAAGTTCTACAAACCAGGATTTTAGGTACTTTGTTCAGTGGTTCAAACTGGGTCCCTGTAGCCAATCTGTACTCCATCACGGTCGGCCTGAACTTGTAACTTTGTCCTAATTCGGTGCAACCAGATATCCTCAGTTGGCGATCTGTGCTTTTTGGTACGATTTCACTGAAATCTTTAAAATTGCATTTCTCCAGTTCTACTGATTGGACTTTTTGTTGTTTTGGTCTTGTTTTATTTGTTACAAATTACTCTATTTTTCTAAACCTGTTGTGGGATCCTTTTGTGGTGTGTTTTCAAGGTGTTACTGTTTGAAGTGTTGCACAAACACTTTACACATTGTCTCCAAGTAAAGCAAGACTACTCTTTGCCAAGCTACCTGAGCAATGAGCACATGTTAATTTAGGGTTGGTTGTGACTTCACCATGAGAAGAATTGTGTTGCTGCATGAGAAGTGTTTTAACCCCCTTATTAACCCAATTTCAAACACCTGCCCACAATTGTTCTGAGCCACTCCAGCAAGCTTCAACTACTTGCCATGTTTCCATAAGCCTCCCCTTTCTCTATCTGCTAGCCAGAAATAGTCTATCCTGGGTATTGGACAGGGATGTGGAAAGTTACTGGGTGATACATACTTTTGCAAACTGTATGAAGTAAAATTGTCAATATTACTTACTTACAGGCTGGATGAAGGTTCCTCTCCAGACCTAGCGGTAGCAATTCAATTTGGTTGAAAAATTATTCAGGCAAACCTTGCTACTGGTTGGGTGGTGCGTGGCTATGATCTATCATGGGGAACTCTGCTATTCTATTGTTGCTACCCATGTGACAGATACTGTGGAGGCACTAATTCACAGATAAGTGGTTTCAGTTGAATGCTCCATTCTTTTCCTGTTCCTTTATTGTCTGCCCACTCAGGAAAATATCTCTCTCACAAAGCTGCTAGAACTCCAGGGTACTTCTTGTTTGCAATTTGAATACTTAATTATCTTGGGCAGTTTCAATATTCGTATTGATAATGAAACTAATTTGAAAGCACATTCAGTGACTCCTTGAGTTCCTTCAGCATGCACCAGATTACTCCATCACCCACCTACGTAAAGGGTCACATAAGGGACCAAATATAGGGCCTTGTTACGATGGCGGTCGGATGAGCGTCTGACCGCCATCGATGTGGGATGGGGACCAGCTTACAGGTAGTCGGCGGTCCAGCCCATCAAACTACGATCCAACCACCATTTAGGCAGTCTGAATCATGCCTTTTGCCATTAAGGCTTGTGCGGCGGCCCATAAAAGGGCCGCAGCACAAGTCCCAATGGCAAAAGGCATGTTTACAAACATATTACAAAAGGGGGAGCAAAAGAAGGATAGTGAACCAGAACGCCCTTCACTCAAAATCTAAAAAAACAAAGACCTTGTTACATACCGCACAATCAAGTTCAATTTTCAAGGGAACGTCACCCATGTCTTCTCGATGTCGCAGGGTTTACTATCGAGTCATACCCACCCACATGTGTCATTAGCTCAAACAAAATAAAAAAAAACAGGCCGGGAGCCCACAACACTTTAATAACTATGTGGGTCTACAAAAAATGTGAAGCAAAGTTAAGGTGTCTCAACAACACCTGAATCTCGCAAACTGTGACTTTGTCTCTGACCAGCATTTCCTCCAGCAGCCCCAGCATCTGTTGCTTTTTATCCATCGGCAAACGTGCCTCCATCGCTTGGGAATCCAGCTCGATGCCCAAAAAGGAGAGAGCCGTACTGGGTCCCATCGTCTTTTCCGGCTTCAAAGGCACTCCAAGTTCCCTCATGATTTCTTTGAAGCTGTCTAGTGCTGCCTGGCACTCCGTGGAGTTTGAGGTGCTGACTCAGAAAAAGTCATCAAGATAATGCGTTACCAACAGGTGACCCGTGTGCCTGGTAAACAACCATTGTAAGAACGTACTGAAACATTCAAATAATGCGCAAGACAAAGAGCAGCCCATCGGTAATACCTTGTCCACGTACCATTTACCATTGAAATGGATACCAAGGAGGTCCCAATCCTCCGGGTGGACTTGAAGCAATCGGAAAGCTGCATTTATGTCGCATATTGCCATCTCTGCTGTTGCGCCCGCAGTCACTACAAGTGACATGGCCACATCAACCGACAAATAAGACACAGTAGCCTCTGTGTCGTCAATAAAATCATTTACCGAATTGCCTTCTGGCCATGAAAAATGCTGGATTAACCGGAATTGCCCCTGTTCCTTTTTGGGAGCCACACTGACCGGAGAGACAATCAAATTCTCCAACAACCACCCTGCAAATGGGCCCGCCATGCGACCCTCATGCACTTCCTTGCCCAATTTGTCTTGCACCCCCTCCAGGTGCTCTTTTGCTGACCGTAAATTGTCTGCCCATCGCCTAACCCTGGGGCCCCCGTAACCTAACCGAAAACCGCCAGTAAATCCATCCTGTAGCGTTTCCGCAGCCTTGTAGTTGTCGTAACCCTGTAAGGTTGCCACTAGTAGGTCCACCCTAACTGGTGTACGAGTTCTTTGGCCCAGCCCCTCTAGCCCCTGACCCCCCCTGCAAGGCTGCTGCTACTGTCCCCCCGCCTGGAACCCCCCTTGGTGCCACTGCTGGCCCCCGGACTGCTGTCCCGACCCCCCCCAAAGCAATTAACCAAGGCGCGTCTGCCTCCGCATTTCAAGCAGACATGCCTGAATCTGCAAAATTCCCTGGTGCACATTCCCTTATTGAAGTCCCAGCAGGACCCTTCCGATCCTGTTTGCCTTCTGCCTGTACCACCCACCCCTCACCGGGTGGGCCGCCCCCGAAAGAGACGATAAACAAGCAGTAGCCAGCTGGCTGTGAATATCGTCTTCCCCGCCCTAGCGGACCCCATAGTGTGCAGCTACAGGTCCATATCTAACTCCCCCCATTTAGCTTCAGTGTCCCATGCCATCCAGGCTCTAAACTCCTCGTCGTATTGGGTCCATGCATAGCCCTCCCCCGTGATCTGTGCCTTCCTAATGATGTCCATATACTTAAAGAGCGCCACACACCTCTCAGGATATTTTTCGCAATATACGCTGGCATATATTAGAAAAGCTGCTGTCCAGTTTTCAATAGTGAGGGGCACCCTCGGACGTTTGGCCAATTCATATTCTTCCTCTTTTGACCCTTCTTTTGCACACACCTCCCTGTGCAGCAGCTTGAGCATTTCCACATATTCCCCTTTCCATATGCGCTCTTTTGTGGCCACCATCAAATGCGTACCTAGGGGCTTCATTACCCCCATATAGGGCAGCTTCTTGATTTTCAATTCCTTGCTCTCTAGCTTTACATCTGACTCTACCGTCCTTGAGGCCCCCGCGTCACCCACCTCTTTCGACTTATTGTTGTCCCCTGGGCTTACAGCCGTTTTGCCTGCGTCATCCGTGCCCACTCCCACATGCAACACATATTTTCCCCTGCTTAACCTCCCCCCCTCCTACCCCACCCATACCCCCTCTCCGATGCCCACCGAAACCATCTTAGGCCTCACCCCTCCGACCTGCATTTTGCCTGGCTCTAAGGAGGGTGCCCATCTTGCTGCAGTCTGCCTTGCCACAGGAGCCGTCCTTTCCACCAACCCAGATGTCCGACCCGTGGGCTCCACCGGGCATCGTGACACCTGCAAAGTACTATAACAAACGTTATTTGTCCCCCCGCACCGCCTCCTTGCTTTCCCATAATTTACCCTCTTCCAGACTATCTTCATCATAGTCTAACTCTTCGAGCTCCACCTGCCCCAAATTCCTGTCTACAGGAGGCACAGACTGCACTCTCCTCCTCCCAACAGCATTAAATCTGCTCATGGTCCTGCGTTCCCGATGTCCTGTGTCCCGTTGAGGGCCATCAGGTTTTGGGGCCAGCGAGACCACTCGGGGCCTGCTTATGACGGCGCGACGGGCTCCCATGCCGGAACTGGGCACGCTGTGCAAAGCTCCACCCTCCCTTTGCCTCTGCGCTCACGAGCCACTCCCAGCTCTGCCGAGTCCGGCTCCCGCCATTGCTCTGACGCCTGCAATGAAAATGGTTGGACTGGTGTGCTGGTTCTAACGTCCCTGCCCCTCTCCTCCCAAGCCCTTCTCGTACCAACACTTAAAGTAGACAACGCCCAGTGCCGCTCCACCCTGCTAAGGTCTAACGCTGCCCTCAACCAGGTCTCCCTGTCCTCAACCTCCTCATCGCTCCATTCGAGCTCCCCAGGACCCCCAATCCCCCAGGAATCGGCCTCCGCCCAGCTGGCATCCGGACCCCGCCCCATCACCCCTTCTGCGAGACCCCTGGCACCTGCCAGCATCCTGGCCTCCAGACCCAGCGACCCCCCCTTGTGTCATGTAGGCATCCACTTGCCCCACCCTGTCTAAACCCCGCACCTCTTCATGCCAGGAGGTAAAAATATCCAATCTGTCCCAATCCCGACCCCTCCGCCGATGGCTCCTGCTCCTCCAGGATGCAATCCCCGTCGTCCTCTAAAAGCCAGCAACCCTCCAACCCCTCCCCCAGAGACCCTTCCCCCTCCGTGATGCACCCCACCTCGACCCAGCTGGCCCCCTCCTCCATGTAGCCTCCCGTGCCTCCAGCGTGGGGGTACTGGGGCTCTACCCCACCCCCCACCCTCTGTCCCATCATGTCAAAAAAAAAAAACAAGTCCAGGCCACCCCTACTCATCAAGGTGTCCCGGCATGGCTCATTGCCCACTTCCATCCCTTCCTAACACTCAACCAGCCCGGCGCTGCCTGGGCTTCCTCTGACCTGTCTCCTGGACTTCCCATGCCTGCCCATGGGCCCGACCAGAGAGCAGCGAGGCTCGCTCTTCTGGCGGGCCCCGCCCACATTTCTTTCAACCGGAGCATCTAAAGGTACCAGAGGCTCTGGCTCCTCCTGCACAAGGGGGCCACTCTCCTGGCATAGGAGCGACCCGTGATTTCGGGGACTTGGCCGGCGAAACGTGAGACACGCTCCGACGGCAGGCCCTGCTTTTACCCCCACCTGCCGCAGCCTCTGCTCGCGCACGAGGCTGCTTCTGATGCAGGAATTTTGTGGCCGCACCCACACCACGCGTGTGTCTCGAAAGGCTTTCCTGACCCTTCTTGCCCTTCTTGGGGGCTGAGCAGGCCGTGACGGTGGCCGCCACCCCCGCAGACGCGCGCCCTACAGGGCGCACGCTCCCTGAGGCCTCCGGCATCAGGTGGTCAAGCCGGCCGGCCTCGCTAAGAAGCCTCACTGCCTCCAGGACCCGATAGTCTTCGCTCGCCATCCTGTACTCGCCACGCAGCACACTGAACCTACGCTAACCCTAGACGGAAAAACCTCTACCAACAAATAACTACCTGCCTCAAAAAACTATCTGCCTGCTACGCTCCCAGCCATCAGGTCACCAAAACCTAAAATGGTGGCTGGGAAATGGAGGGCAAACCCCTTATAGCCTTTGGGCTATAAAATGCATCAGGCTACGTTTGGGCTATTCCCAAAGCAGCCCAAAAACTTACAAAATGGCCACTGTTGCCACCCCTCCCCCTCCCAAACTGCCCGGGGGGCAGGCCTCCCGGGGCTCGGCTGCCCCCAAACTCCCCTACTACTACAGTTAAAGCACACACCCCTATCAGGCCGCCCATCCTAATTACGATTACACATTCATTCTCGGTATCGCAGCCGTTGGTCAAACCATCAACATGTAGGACTGACTGCAGTGCATTCATGTTTACTCTGCACTCGTTCGTCTTCGGTCGCCATTCCCATTAAAAAATCCATAAGCTTCCCACAACCCGGAAGCTAATCATGCCATCAGCTGACCTAATCCCAAAAGCTGTTTATGCCCGCACCCGCTTGTGTTGAACAGTCAATTTCCTATCTAATCCTGGGCGTCATCTTAGAGCCGGGTCAATGCATAATAGTTGTTATCAAGTAAAGAGCAGCTCATAAAAAGTTACTCATATTTATCACTTCATTATCCGTGGGTACCAGCGCGATATCATTATTGGAACTCACGGTTCAGGAATACATCAGACACTATTATTAGAACATTAAAATAATTCTCTCACAAAGCTGCTTGAACTCCTGGGTACTTCTTGTTTGCAATTTACATTCTTAATTATCTCGAGCAATTTCAATATTCATATTGATAATGAAACTAACTTCAAAGCACTTTAAGTGACTCCTTGAGTTTCTTCAGCATGCACCAAATATTCAATCACCCACCTAAGTAAAGAGCACCACTCCTATGGTAGGGAAATGATCCATCCAACAGTCCGCCGGGCTCCTTAAGCCTGTCAGAAATGTTGGTCGGTCCCTCCGACTGATGCGGACCGACGGAAAGCATCATTATGCGGCAGTCAGGCTGCTCTGCTAGAATTCAGTGGGACCGTCACTGACAGCCTGTCAGTGGCGGTCCCACCGACATAGTAATCAGCCCCATAGACAAATGATTGATCAAATCTGATAGAGGACTTTTTATCTTTACCATGGTCTGATGATAAGCTAATAAAGATCCAGTTTTTGGTAATATTTATAAAGTATTTCTTCTTTAATTAAATCCTAATTTACAACTAGACGGTAGAATAAAATTGGTTACTAAGAAACTGCAAAGAGTATAAACTTAGCTCTGAAAGGGGCTCTGAACCAGTGTTTAATATTCTCACCTCTTGAGGATGCTCTTGTTTTTTTTCAAAAGCACTGTTGAATGTTGAAAACCAGTTTATTACATGCATCTCACAGAATTCCACAGAGATACACTGTCGGCTGCTTGGTTTAATGAAGATATGGTAAGAGAAAAGTTGTTGGTTTACAGGTTTGAGCAGGAATGGCACCTATCTTGTGATGAGAACACTATTCTCTTATGTTAACAACAACTGAAACAGTATAAATGAGAAATTTTCCAGGCTAAATCACAGTACGTTATTGAGAAACATACGGGCATATCAACAAGGGCTTTATCTCTGCTTTTTTGGCTTTAAAAGCCAAAAAAGCAGAGATAAAACTAGCACCCTATCAACAACAGGGTGCTAACATGCAAATTTGCATGTTAGCACCCTTTTACTCTACGCTTCCCCTTGCATCTCTAATGAGATGCAAAGGGGGCATTCCAGAGTAAAATAATAGGAGAAATGTCGCTAAGCCACATTTCTCCTATTATAAAGAATATCGCTAACCCTGTTAGAGACAAAAAAAGCAGCGCTAACCGCGGTTAACGCTGCTTTTTTACGTCTGGTATTTTTCTGACTTCGCCCGTTCGCGATGTGTTTTTGCGTGCTCATGGGGAAATATATCTTTAACTTGCCCATGCGGTCGCTAATGGGCGCGGCCATCTTGCTCGCGGTGCTTATTTCCTGCTCCGGGTCAAATGACGTGTTCGCGATCGCAAACTCTCGCGGGATAGCGTGACCGGCTATCAACAATCTCATGGCGCACGCGAACGGATAGGAAAACGTGTCGACGAACGCAGGGATCCGGTAAGTCGCTACAGCACACGCAAGAACGCATTTTTAAAGCGCGAAGAAGAAAATACTTCCGCTTTTGCAGCGGATTGCGGAAGTTTCGACATCCCCGCGTTCTCCGCGGAACGTGGAAAGGCCCAAACTTCACAACTTCCGCAAGTGGAACGGAAATTTTCGCTCAGGCCACCTTATTGGGGTGCTCCAGATGATTCATTTTTTTCAAACTCTTTTCATTGACGTACTTTTCTGTTACAATATGACATGACAGAACAAAGACATCATACATATCATTGGGCATCATGTACACATCAGTATTAGGGTAAGTCTGCTGCAGGGTACAGGGTGGAATCGGAGGAAGGGCAGAGTCACAGATGGACGACTGCTTGGTATGGAAGTGCATATGGTAACTGAGCGGTTTGAACCGAGTGTTTGAGGAAAAGTGCTGTTTGAATGTGCCATCTTCAGGTATGGGTACCCCTTAAACAGTAAACAAGGGTGGAGTTACATGACTGAATGAATTTTATGATATCATAGTGTCAGGTGAGGGATGGTAGCTGATGGGAGAGCACCAGGATTTTGCTTCAAAGGTTCCATAAGGGTCGTGGCTCATGGTGGAATTGAATAAAAATTGGCATTCGGGGTCGTGCACAGGTATTCCAAAGGGGTCAGTTACTCAGTGGAAAAGGGGTGCAGTAGGTCGATGTAGTGCACTATTTCTAGTGGGAGGAAGGAAGGGGAGGGTCCATGACCTGACATCCCAGGGGTGTAGAGGTGGTGTTCGCCACCATTATCTCCTCAGGGAACTGTATGAGCATAGCATCCCACACTTCTCCTATGGGCTGTTACAGAGGCAGCAGGCCTCCTCATGATGCAGATTTGTGCTTTTGGCTTCTTCCCATCAGAGAAGGTCTACCTGCCATTTTCTTGGGAGCAATGGCTAGGAAGCCCTGCAGTGTAGGTGTATAACTCGCTTGACAAGCGGAAGTGCCAGATTTGCAAATTGGGCCTGAACTATATGTTTTTCAACTTGCTTATAGACCCTTAGAATTGGTGGTTCCCAAGTACTCAGGTATCTGGATTCTGTAATAGATGTCAGGGCATTAATGGCTGCTTGCCAACATGTGTTCAGGGTGGGGCACTCCCACAGCATATGAGGGAGATCTGTTTTATTAGAGTGGTATCTAGGGCATGTGAGGGTAGCAGTGGGAAATATGCAGTAGATTTTCGTCTGGGTCAGATAGGACCGGTGCAAAACTGTGTAATGGATGCACTTAAATCGTACATTTCTGGAAAATAACACAAGGTGATTCAAGCACCTCTTCCCATTCTGAATCATATAACGGCCGCCCAATGTCGTTCTCCCATTTTTGCCACAGGGCATCAGTGCGACTTCGGTATTATCTCTAATTGCTTTATGTAGCTATGTGATCAATTGACACCCTGCACCCATAGTGTACAGTATATGGATGACTGCATGTGTGGGGGGGCTCCTCATTTACTGTGCACCATAGCCTTTGGCACATGGCCCATAGCTGGCCATATATGAGGAACTGGCCCAGGGAGATGCCATGGTCTTAATTCAGTTGGTCAAATGTCATCAGGTGTTGGTCTTGGAACAGGTCTCTCAGATTGATCTATCTTGTCAATGGGTCAGGTCTTCTGGCACGGAAGTGACTGGAAAGCGAGGCAGCCCTTGGAGGGGAATTCTGGTGGCACATGGTAGGATATGACGCATCAGCTGGAATACCCGGGTTAAGCACTGAGCCACCAAAGTATGAAGTTTTCAGGAATAGTAACGTTTGATGGAGGGTATTAAAAGCTGACAACGAATTCTACTGACAGGGGACCCTTGTCTGTGGCAGTTTCATACAGATTACCTCCTTTCAGTCAGTGCAGCGGTCACTGGAGGCGTGCCAGCAGATAGTAGCATTCAAACGAGGGTGTACCCAGTCCATCCTTTTCTCCTGGCAGTTGAAGTTTGTTGAGGGCTGCTCGTGGTGCTTATCGTCCCACAACAATAACCCCAGCATGAAATCTAGTATGCAAAAGTATGCCCTAGGCGAGTACACTGAAATGTTCACAAATTATTATAAAAGATTGGGAGGATAATCATTCTAGAAATGGTAATTTTCCCCATAATAGTTAATGGTAATGGTAGGCACTTCCAGAACTGAATCTGGATTTGAGGGAGGTGAGCGCCCATTTGCGTTCCCCTAAAAACGGTCAAGATGTGAGTGGTGGGGCTGGATTCCTCGGTATTGAGTTTTCTCACCAGCCCTGTTGAGGTTTGCACTACTCAACAGTAAGTCTTGGGGAGGCTCGTACCGGCAAAGGGGGTAAACATGTGAATTTATCCAATTGGCACATAGAACGGCAGCCCTCTCTAACTCTAGGAGCATGGCATATACTAGGTCAGTGCCAATGTGGACATTGAGGATGTATATCAATACATCATCGGCATGTGGTGATACCGCATGGACCCTCTCCACACCAGGATTCCTCAGCATGTGTCCTCCACTCTGAGACGAATAGTGAGGGGCTCCATAGCGATTCAAATGAGACTTGGGAGATGGGGTATCACTTGTGGGTACCCCAGCTAATCTTGAAGGGAGTGGAGATCAAGCATATAGTATAGAGGAGCATTATCTACGCAAGCAGCCATTTTCCAGTGTCTACCTTACTAAGAGTCTGGAAAAGGTATTCCCAGGACAACGTTTCAAATGCTTTCTCCAGGTCAAAGATCAAGGCTGTGGCATGTGGGAACTGCAACAATGCCTAATCCATCACATGAAAGAAGTGCCTAAGTTTGCTGGAGATATAAGTCAGGGGCAAACCCATTTTGAGTTGGGCGTACAATGTTGGGTAGCACTAGAATGTATTGGTCTACAAGTATTTTCCTCAAAATCTGATAATCAGCACCCAAGATTGCTATGTGGTGATAGGAAGAAATATGTGTGGGTCCCTCCCAGGTTTTAATGTGAAGTTATGAGGTATGCTATGAGTGAGAGAGGAAATGTTCCACTTGCAAGTGCCTCGTTGTACATATCAGCGAGATGTGATCCAAATGGGCTGAAAACCAGTGGTGGTACTCAACAGGCAGCTCATCCATGACTGCTGTCTTATTACAGGCCAGGTCGTGGATGACCTTCTTCACCTCAACCATTGAGATGAGAATGTCTAGTTCCTCACGCTCTAGCACTGAAATACTAGGGAGGGGGTGTTCACTATAAATAAGCTTGCTGCTGCTGGGTGTGTCACTTTTTGTGCCTGATATAAATTAAACTATAAGGCATGGTATGCTTAAAGGATACTGTGCCTGGTCTAGGACAATCTCCGTAATTGAAGGTGCAGTAACCTCTTGGTGCACAAACCATGCCAGGAGGTCGCCCACTTTATTGCCTGTGAGGTGTACTCTGGCTTGTTTATGGTGCAAAGTTGTAGTTGCGGAGGAGCCCCAAAACAGCAGTGTCTAGTTTTAGTTTTGGTGAGGTTCGCTTGGGCTTCTACATTGTGCAGAGCCCGATACTCTTGCTCCATCAGGGCTGACTTATGTGTCAGGTTTTTCTCAACCTCCAGACACACTCCCACTACATTTTGAATGTGACAACATTGAAGGTATCCAATTCCGTTACATGTGTGGCCACTGTGGCGTGGTATTCTATGAAATAGTAACCAATGTGTTTGAGTTGGGTGTCTCTGAATCTGGGGTCATCGAGTATTTCCCGGGGGAGCCACTAGGTGGGGACTGGGTTGGGTTGCGGACTCCAGTCCATGTTCATGACGTGTGCTGCATGATCAGGGATATCATGCCTTAGGTAGTCTGAGTGTTTGAGCCACGGGAAGATAGTGGAGGAGCAGAGGAAGTGATCAATGCGAACATATAAATCACAGGGAGCTGAGTACTGTGAGTACTCCTTGACGGTGGGAAGGTGAGCCCTCCAATCATTTAGCAAGACCAATGTCTAGCACAATGTGCAAATTGTACAGAGTGGAGGTGAGTGAATGCTTGTGGGAGGGGTGGATTAGACCTGTCATGGTGGACATCCAGTACGCTATAGTAGTCCTGGGGAATGCCCTGCCATAGCTCTAGGACCCCAGACAAAGAGGCCTAGATGCTGGCCATGCTTCCCAGAAGTACTTGGGTTCCATCAAGATGCTCTTCGCAAAGGCATATCTGCCCTCACAATCTATGGCCGTGGTAAGGGGCTGAAAGGGCATACCTGGGTGGACCCATATTGAAGCTCCTCAAGCGTATGCAGAATATGTTGATATGTTGTGCCATAGAGTGTTCCCCACCACTATTTCTGCAGGCGTTGGAGTTCTACACTGGGTGATTGGCTGGATGGTGTATGTTGGTGGTCACTTCCGCTGTATGGGGCATAACTGCTGGAACAACATGGCAAAGCCAGAACCATGATCAGAGCTCGCTGCAACAGGCTGCCAGCCCATACTAAGACATGAGATAGTCATCGTGGATGGGAGAGAGGAAACAGCATCTCCTGGCAAGTCCAACCAAAGTGCCTGAAAAGATGGGGCACCAAAAGGTCAAAAGGCAGGTGGACAACTATGGAGGGGCAGTCAGGGATCCAGGTGTGTTGAGAGTCTGGTTCCAGACAGGCCTTGTAGGCACACTAACAGAGGCAGTATCCAGCAGAGCCAGGCTCAAGAAGCAGTAGTGTCTACTGAAATTGTGGGGCTCAATGCTCATGGTCAGAGAGGTGAGTCATCACTGGGCTCCCTGAAACAAGGACAGTGGGAAAGGGCCTCTGTCATCTGTTGTGATGTAGAAATCGGACAATCTCATCTGACGTCTGCAGAGTAATTTGTTGGCCTGCTATAGACACTGTAGAGGGGGGCAGACTGACTCCAAGATAGTCATCACTGGTGGTAGATGTGGTATCTGAGTCCGAAGGTATCACAGGCTTGCAGAATGACAAGGCCATGGAGATCAAAAAGAAGGGGGAAAGAGAGGTTTTTAAACGGTTAGGTTCACCCTCCCATTGTGTACATGACTAAATAAATAACCCGAATCTTCAGATTATGAGAACCTAACCTAAGGGTGTAAGGAAAGCACTTGTTTCCCGAAAGAACACCCAAGCAAAAGAAAGAAAGGGCAATTCCTTTCTTGAGTCCCCTCACTCACCAGGGTTTCCCCACGGTGACATGCTTCATCATTGGGGTCCTCTCAGTCCTCTACGGGCTGAGGCGTGCTGCGACTTGCGGATTTACGTAGGAGCACTGAACAAGACTATGTGTAGTGCAAGTGTTGTGGTGTGGAGTGGTTTAAAGTGAGTTAAAATAATCAACTAGTGGGCTGAATAAATTTTATTATTGCTCCTAGCTAATTGGTTAAAAAATGGGTGATATGCTAGAATAAACTACTTTAATGGGTAAGTGTACCTAGCATACGGTCGACTAGTTTCGAGCTTCCCAAGCTCTTCATCAGGACTACACTGGGACCAGCCCAGTGTAAGTACCACTCCTAGAAGACCTGATTTGGTGCAAAAATAAGTGAAAAACACACAAACGCTGCGCAAAATTTGCATGCGTTAAACCAAATACATACGTAATGTACGTCTAATGAGAATATTTTAAAAGGCAAAACTGTGCCTCATGGTCGACTGAGGGGGGGTTTGGACACTCGTACACTTGTACTCTTCAAGCCACCCACCGGAAACACCTACTGGAGACCTGCCTCGCCGACCGCATACTCTAGTATGCGGTCGGCGAGGCAGGTCTCCAGATCAGGTCTTCTAGGAGTGGTACTTACACTGGGCTGGTCCCAGTGTAGTCCTGATGAAGAGCTTGGGAAGCTCGAAACTAGTCGACCGTATGCTAGGTACACTTACCCATTAAAGTAGTTTATTCTAGCATATCACCCATTTTTTAACCAATTAGCTAGGAGCAATAATAAAATTTATTCAGCCCACTAGTTGATTATTTTAACTCACTTTAAACCACTCCACACCACAACACTTGCACTACACATAGTCTTGTTCAGTGCTCCTACGTAAATCCGCAAGTCGCAGCACGCCTCAGCCCGTAGAGGACTGAGAGGACCCCAATGATGAAGCATGTCACCGTGGGGAAACCCTGGTGAGTGAGGGGACTCAAGAAAGGAATTGCCCTTTCTTTCTTTTGCTTGGGTGTTCTTTCGGGAAACAAGTGCTTTCCTTACACCCTTAGGTTAGGTTCTCATAATCTGAAGATTCGGGTTATTTATTTAGTCAAGGCCATGGAGATGGCAGACTGTTGGCCCTTTTGTAGCTCCTGCTGGGAAGGCACTCTCCTCAAACTAGGTGGGTCTTTGGATCTACAAACCCAGCACCCTGCTGTGGTCGAGTCCTGGGCTTCATTCTGGCCCTGGTAGGCTCACTCAAGGGAGAAGTGATGGAATAACTCCGAAGCTGGAGTGAAGGACTGGATCCGGTTGTCTAGGTAGGTTACTATGGTATCAGAGCCTTCTGAACCCTGTTGGAGTCCAACCACTTGAATGATGTTGTGGTGTTCCCTGTCTTCTGCATCTTTTCTGTGCAATCTTCAAGCTTCTTGAGGCATTTGATGAAATCCCTGGTGCATTTCCCTTGTGCTTCCAGCTAAGGCATGAGGTCTGACAACGTGCTTTCTGTTACCCTGAACGCCAGCTTACATAGATCATCCTGGAGCAGTCTGATCTCTGCTCCCAGCTCCTCTATCTTGATCTCCACAGACTTCCTGGATGTGGTTATGGCTTTCAGGATGGCATCTTGAGCCTCCAAGGGCTGCACTACATGTGATTGGCTATGATCTGGCAAGACTATAGTTTCGGCGGATGGGAATGGCAGCTTGAAGGGTCCCCTTGTCTGTTCCTTGTGCCCCATCGCTGACTGGTGGTGCTACGATGTCGGAGTGGCAGGGGTGGTATACAATATGCTCACTGAATGCTGCGTAGGCCCAACCCATTGTAGGGTGATGGCCTGGGGGAATACCCCAGGCAAAAAGGCCCCAGCAAGCCCTGTGAAGAGTAACTCACCAGAATGTCAGCATGGGCCCTGACCCTACCTATCAGGTCCCCCATGCCTGTGACCTCGGCTCCCCGGCAGGTGGGGAAATGGGGAGTAGGCATCTCTCAATGAGATGTCAGGGATATGCAGACAGTCTGCTCCCAAGCAGCCCCCATCAATCAATCAATCATGGTTTTGTAGAGTACTCTACTCACTCGTGAGGGTTTCAGGGCGCTGAAGGAGGGTAGTGTGAGCAGTTTGTTGGGTCATTCGAAGAGCCAGGTCTTCAGGTCCTTTCTGAATTGTTGCAGTGTCGGGCTTCATCAAAGGTGAGGGCCTTGGTTGCGAGGTAGGAGAAGGATCTTCCAGCTGCTCTAGTCCTTTAGAAATTAGGGACAGTGGCTAAGGTGAGGTGGGCTGAGTGAAGGTTTCTGTTGGGGGTGCGAAAGGAGACTCGGTCGTTTAGGTATTGGGTCCGGTGTTGTGTAGGGCTTTGTAGGTGTGTGTGTGAGCAGTTTGAAGGTAATTCTTCTTTCGATGGGGAGCCAGTGGAGGTTTCAGAAGTGTTGGTTGAAGTGGTCATGTCATGAGATGTCAAGGATAAGTCTGGCTGCGGCGTTCTGGACGGTCTGGAGTTTGCGGGGGAGTTTTTTTTTTATTCTGGGCTAGAGAGCATTTCTGTAGTCCAGTCTGCTGGTATGAGCACGTAGGTGACGGTGTTCCTGGAGCCGTGGGGGATCCATTTGAATGTCTTACGAAGTATGCAGAAGGTGTAGAAGCATGCAGAGGATACAGCGTTGATCTGGTGATTCATGGTGCGTGAAGAGTTGAGTACGATTTCAAGGTTGCATGCGTGGTCCATTGGGGTGGGTGGGTTTCAAAAGACGGGGGGCCAGCAGGTGTTGTCCCATGCGGAACTGGGTGAAGATGAGGATAAGGACTTCTGTTTTCTCCGCATTGAGCTTCAGGCCCAAGTGGGTCGGTCAATGTCCCCCCCAGCACCAGGACACCAGGACAAGGCCTCATTGGTAGGGTGTGTACCCTTGCCTTGTCTCCCCGGCACCCCAGCCAGGGCCAGCAGGAGGAAGGTGAAAGGAGGCTGTTTGGTGAAAGAGAAGTTTACATCCGAGCCGAAGGCAGCAGGGATGCACAAAGTTTGGCCCTCGCAGACAATATTCTGCCTGGCTTCTACATCTATGGTGGCTGTGGGGCATCTCAGCGTGCCGCGAGTCACCGTATCCCTGGTCCGCACCATGCACCCTCACTCACCACCTGGCCTAAGCCGCTCCCCAATGTGGACCATGGTTAGGCCCCCTACTCCAGTGTGGCCCAACATTGATCAGCATCTGACCTCACCCAGTTGGCGGAATGGAGCACCTCCAGGTTTTACAGTGCAGGCTTCTGGGCCTGGCTCAGTTGCCTCCCATGGTTCCCCGGTTGCGGCAGGGTATGTGGACCTGGGAGGGCTCTGATGTCTGCCAAAGGGGTCCTCATGCCCCTCAGTCCACTAAGGTGCTGTAGGGCCCCAGGAGAGGAGCTGGGTATAGCCCACCACGGGCAGAAGTCCTGCTGAGCTGGTGACCTCCCAGCTCCAATTGGCAGTCCAGGAAAAAAGGGGTGAGGGAGTATCGAGCCTTAAGTCTCATTCAGGGGGGCATGAAAGTGAGAGGAGTGGTTCTTGGACAGGCTACACTATCAAATGTTCTCCAGACATATAGGCCTCAGCGGGAGGGGTTCTTACCCAGACTTCATAATGCCACTCCCTGGGCTCAGTGCTGGCATCCCCTGTGGTCTCTGGCTTCTGCCGGGTTCATGCCCCCAGGATTGCTGCAATGTGTGCTGTTAGGGGCCTCTTGCCACTCAGTGCTCCCTGGTGTCACTGGCGTCAGGTGCAGCAAAGTAGCACGGCAACGAGGTGCTGAGTTAGGCCCATCTTGAGGCTGAGGGCTGCAGATTACTCTCCCTGTCGGCATGCAGGGCAGCAATTAGTTCCCTGGTCCTCTGTATAACGAGTGATTACCAGAGATGTGTGCAGAATTTGCAGAATTAATTTGGTTTCCCTGGCCCCCCATATTAGAGCTTCACGAAAGGTGGTCCACCATCTTGCGCAGTAAAGCCACACCCTCTGCTTAAGATGACTCATGACCAGTTAGTGTTTTAAAATCATGTTGGAACTCAGGGCTGTTAAAGGCGAGAGAGATAATGGATGAATGAAAAAGAGGAGTAGTATGGCCTCTCTTAAAGAAAGGTATTTTGGAAACTCGCAATGGGGTGAACTACTGCCCTATAAACCTAATACCGTTACTGGGGAAACCTACTGAGCAGATAGTAGCCAAATAACGCATTTACCATTTAGAAAATAAATCTATTAAGTCCATGGCAATTTGTTTTCAGAGCCGGCAGGGGCACTGAAACAGCTTTGCTTTAGTAGTAGTGGACATTCCCTCCATCACTGATCAAGGAGACGTGGCAGGTGTTCTGTTACTCATCCAATCTGCTGCCTTTGACACGGTTCACCTGTACATCTTGTTAAGCTGCTTAGAAAACAAGGGAATTCAAGGGTAAGTGTTATCAAGGTCTGTCTCCTCTCTTAAAGACTGTACCAAAGTGGTGGTTCCAATGGCTGACTGGCCAGTAGAGCAATCTGACAGTGCCAGAAGCACTGATCTCACAGATCAGTGTATGAGCCAGGTTTTTTCATTGTGTGTTTTACTGTTTTATGGTGTGGTGGCCTGGTGTTTACTGTCTATGTCTCCGATATTACCACAAAAATTCCATGCAGAAAGCAGAAAATGTATGTAGTCTCCCATACCTTGCAAAACACTTATACAGCATCTCTTTACATGTTGAAACTTGTCCTGATTTGCAAATGTGAGCCACTTTTTAGCTATCTAATACACTAATTGGGGGCACTTTTATTTTAGACCGGGCCGATTTTCTGTCCTAGTCTGACCCTTGGTGTTTCTACCCCTCCACTCCTTCCCCCACAATCAAAACTATACCAAATCTCTTGTGGGTTGCCTCAGGGCTCCTCCCTATAACCGATTATCTCTAACCCCTATGCTCTACTCCTGGTGGCTCTTCTTAAATTGTTTTGGCATTTCTGATTTCTCTTACACTGAGGTCACCCAGATTATGATTCACCAAGATCAATACACTCCTGGGGAAGCAATGCAGCTGCCTAACTATAGTTTTGCTCTGCACGACTGGATGTCCCAGAATTTCTTCCAGCTAAATGCTAATAAAACAGAATTGCTGGTGCTGGGCAAAAACCCAGGAAGATAGGCACCCTCTTAAGGGCCCGAAGGATGGCTCTGACACCACGATTTACTAACTGTTTAAAATCTCTTGTACTCATTGATCTTCCCCTTTAAATGTCATCTCATGTAAAATCTGTGGTATTTCTATCAGTTGATTTTTGTATAAAGCTTTCTGTTTTTTCCATCTAACCTTTGTGGGCAAGTGATATGGTCTTGTGTTTTATCAAGATTAGATCACTGCAGTGTTCTCTACTCAAGTTTTTACAGAAGTAGATCTCTGTCAACTTCAACAGGTTCAATAGTTTGCAGTAAGATTAGCTCATGGTTTAAACAAGTCTACACTGGCTCCCTGTGAGGCAGAGTTTGCCTCATACAGAAAGTGTCTACAGTCTTGAATAGTCTTCCATTGTGTCTGTCTTCCTAATGTTTAACCCCCATAAGGGGCTTAATATAATGTCACCATCTTGGAAACGGGAACGACTGACCTCTGGTTGGCGGTCATGACCACCTCATTATGATGGGTACGAACACTGCTTGGTCGCATACTCCAATTCCTCTATGGAAGCTCATGTTACGGCCATAAATAGGCCATAACACAAGCCCCCATAGAAGAACTGGAGTCTGTGTTCATCCCTGCACCATGGGGCAGGCCCTGAGGGGCCTGCCACTCGGTGCAGTGATGAACAGGAGGGCACAGCCCCAAACCAGAGGTCGCAGAGGCAAGAGGACACTGCTAGGGTCCCCATACTCGCTCTCTGACAGGCTTTCCATGTCGGAAAGCCTGGCATGGAAAGCCTGCCAAAGACCAAGTATTGTAATCTCAAGGGCAGAAAGGCCGCCCTTTGGGATTATGGGCTGCCTCCGACTGGCTGACGGGCTCCTTGAGGCAGTCGGAAGCCCGCCAAAATGACCGGCCAGTTTAATTTCCAACCGCCAGCATAATAATGCAGCGGTCGAAAATTAAACTAGGATGCAACCCGGAAAGTCTCCGACCGATGGTCGGAGCCTTTCCGCAACATATCATAATTGGCTCCAAAGTGTCTTAAATTTAGGCAGTCCCCATGCTCTTCTCTGTGCTAAGATTTAGGAAATTCAGGATAGTGGGTTGATCTCTGTTTGTACATGGTCCATATCTTTGGACACACTATCCAGTTTTAGGTTTAAATCTATAATAATTGATAATAAAATACTCCAAACCTGTAATAGCCTTCATCATTATAAGCATATAAACACTGATAAGCAAATGCACAACCACAAACTAAAATACCATACCAATGAAGGAAAGTGAGACTGGATTAATCATTTTCACCTCTTCCTGAAGAGGCCAACACAATGTAACTTTGTCATACAAGGTAGCAGCCAGAAAGAATGGGCTAAGATTTTTCTGCTTGAGATTTGTTGTTTAGGAATGTCTCAAAAATATTTTGTTCTTATTTTTGTTTCCTCCAGTTTTGTGTCCTTGGATTAGAGGCACCGGGTTTCAAAGCATGTTTTAGGCCTGATCTAATTATCATATAAAATGTGGAGCATCTTGGAACATTAAAGTCATATTTGAAGTGTCTAATTCTTTTACTGATTGGTGTATTGGATGTCTCCAAATAATCTTGGCCAATCTGTATCAATCAAACTGACCCACAGACACAAAATTGGTAAAACCCTTTGATACATCAGCACCCTTGTTTAATAAGTCAGCATTGACAGCAGGATAACTGCCAAACACCCCAGGCTGCAAATAGTCAATGCAGGGTATAGTACCTGGTAGTTGTGAAAACAGTGCTTTCACGTTGCACATTGGATAGTGGTAAAAATATGACACAAAATGTTCACATGCCAACAAAATGCATAGCTGCAAGAGGTCCTATTGTTATGTTGAATACCTACAGCTAATCCTGTTTTATTTTGCCTAGCTACCCTTAACTGCTAGGGGTTTTAGATAATTGTTACCATGTAAAGCATGTCAAGTGTCAGAATACAATGTAATGTCTGTTAAAAGGTCAGAATTGCCAAAGTGAGACATTTGCCCAGGGAAGATTTGGCAGCTATGAATGTCCACACAAAAGCAGCAAAGCTTTAATGTAGTCATGCAAGGAGTGCAGAAAAGCAGAATAAGCATGTTTGAAACATCACTTTTCAGGTGCCTTAGAATGCAGGGCTACAAACTAATTTGGTGTAGTAAAAAATTTCACAAGTTACTATGCTGTTGACAGGGTTCACCACCTCTACAATGTCATATAATATTCAGTAAGGATTAGCTAAATGTCTCCAATGTGACTGTCCAGGAATTTGTTTAAGAAGCATTTGACAATAGCATCTTATTTCTAATCCATTATAGTCCTGTATACCAGACAGAGCCCTGACAACATCAGTGTGAGGTAAAGAGATGCGATAGGGTAATGATGTGAGTATGAGTGAGAGTACAATACATAGATTTTCAATGCGTCAAACAGACAAGCATAAGTCAATTGGACACACTGCCAGTGCGAAGACACTGCAGACCCTGCATTACTTCTCCTTTAAATTAAATATGTGGTTTCTAACAATTAGTTTTGTAAACACTGGAAAAAACACATGTTTTGTCTATTTTGGGGGGTTAGGTAATTAATTTCCAAAGGTTTGGAAAACACTGAGAAAACGGCATTATAATCCACAAAAATCTAACACTGAAACGAGGACAGCCTAGCTATGGAACTCAATCACAATCAGTCTAGATTATATTCCTTTTGACCAAAATTTTAGGAGTGTATTAGACACCTCTCTTTTTTGTTGTTTCTTTTTGTCTCCTCTCCATTACTCTAGTATTCTTTTTTTAATCTTGGTAGCACCATGATGCTCCCGTGGGCGAATTTTGCACTCTAAAATTCATTCATTCATACTTCATGAAGTTCCAAAGTATTTCTCTTCAGAAACTTCTACCGCGGGGGCGCAAGGTGGCACACGACCAAGCTGGCGGCACACCTGTGTGGCTCTGGCAGCTTGGCGGCATAATTCTTCCTTTTTCCTGTTCACTACTTTATTAGTCTTGCCTCAAACGCCTGCCGTTTACTGCAGAACACAATCTCTAGCTCCGGTGGAATAATCGGAGCTCACCGACCTTAACAAGTGTATCCTGGACTGAGGCTTGGGTGCCGCGGAGAGCGGGTGGTGCTGTGCCTGGAGCCCTGCGTGGCGGTCACCACCACTCGAGCCCAGGGGATTCCACGTGGCGCTGGTCCCTGAGCGGACCTGAGGGGGTGGCCTCACTCCTTTCATCTGGCCTCATTACTCAACTGTAAGTGGCTGCCTGGATCGACAGGCATCACCGGCCTGTTTGCAGAAAATGTGGAGTGTCAAGCGATAGGTAGCGGGGACTGTATAGGGCACATTCCGGACTGATGTGGTGAGAAGCGTGCTGTTACTGTGCCCTGAACTGTCTCACGGAACCCCGCGACCCTACTTTGCTCATTCCCGCTCATGCTGCCTGGCGGATCCTCACCCGGCTCCCACTCTCATTAGCAGGTTAACACACCAACCCTGTGCCGCACTGCTCACTACGCCCCTGCTGTGCCAGACATTTACGCTCCTCCGGTGGTGACAAGAGACGCCAGAGGAGAATCGTGTCATGACATTCTGGGCCCCCATACCGCTGCTGAATGCTGGGCTCTCTTCCCGAGTAGGCAGTAGACCGGGAGACACGCTGGTCCTTCAACTATTACCTAATTCCAGAGGAGCCTTCACGCATCTGCTCCAGCAGTGTAGCCTACACCTCCATTTTGTGACACGTCTCTCCCACCAATCTGGGTGTCAACTGCATGCACTGTTCATGAGTTGCCGGGAGGTATCTGTATGAGTGGCACTGTGGCCCCACACATTTTTTACTGGATATCCTGCATGTCTATGCCCTTTGGGTGACACATCAATAGACAGCCCCCATGCATCGGCTTGAAATCATGGCCAGAAGCACTCTACACTACATAAATGAGGCGCTGTGGCGGCGCACCATCTTTGAGACATCTTGCGTGGATCCTGTTCGGTGTAGTCACAGTGACGCCCCCATTAATCCTCCTGCTGAATACCTCTTGCTACCCCAGCAACGATGGGGAAACCAGATGGTCGCCAGGCCAAACTCGTTTTCGACGCAAAAAAAACTGTTACGCGGTCGTGCTCAGAAGATTCCAGAGGAGAATAAGCACAGGCACAATCGTCAACTCATGAGGACGAAGTGAAAACTTTGCTGTTGGCTATGCAAGTTAGCCTCACAAATCTATCCAGTAAAATGGACTCCATGAATAGCCGCTTAGACTTTCTGGTCCTGAAGGTAGATAAGCATGACAAACAGATTAAGGAGGCTGAACGACGCATCTCGGACAATGAGAACACCACGTCCCAGATGCAGCAACAAGTGACGCAAATGGATAAGCTTCTTAAAATAATCGCTGCTAGGAATGAGGACCTCGAAGCCCGCAGTTGCCGTAATAATATACGTGTCATAGGCATTCCAGAAAGCACCAACATGGGGGCATGGAAGATTTCATTGAACGCCTCCTGAGAGGTACATTTGATAAGGATGCCTTCTCTTTGCAGCTCATAGTCAAGTGAGCACACCGCTCCTTAGGTCTTAGGCCTCCTCCGGGCAGTGCTCCATGCCCAATTGTGGCTCTGCTTCCTAATTATCGAGACCGCGATACTGCACTTAAGCTGGCTCATGAGAACAAATCACTGTTTTTCGAAGGCACGGAATTCACCATTTATCTGGACTTCACTGTGGCTGTTCAGGAGGAGAGACGCAGGGTCCTTGCAGTAAAACAGAAGCTCCCAAAGGGGCAAATCGAGTATGCCCTCATGTACCCGGCATGTCTGTGGGTCACATACCAGGGCAAACATACCATCTTCACAAGCCTGCAGCAGGTTGAATATTTCCTCAAGAATGTCAAGCGCCGCTCGCCACGAAGAGACTACAATGACCGCGTGTCTAGATCTCTGTCTCCTACCACAGACTGACCCACAGAGTAGATGTGGGTGCCATATAGTCAAGGTACTGTCTCCCTCATGCTCTAAAGTGCTTACAGGTTCATGTTCTTTGTAGTTGCGAACGACTATCGCACACATCTGCCGTGATGACCACTACATTCTCTCCTGGTGGCACAGACTGAATGCTGCTTGTCGACGACAGATAAGTGTTCTGAGCGTCCTGGGTGCAATACATGGCAGAGCATTAAACTTAATATAACTTACAGTTATCTCACCAAACTATTCCAAGCACCCTCCCCCTCTCCCCCCCAAACCCTTACCATTGGGGGAGGCTGTTTGTTTACAGTATTGGGAGAAGGGAGGTTCTCATGGCCTCCGAGCGACCCCCCTCATATGGGCGATCCCCCATGTATCTTGACCTTATGTTGGACATATTCGACTCAGACTGTAATTTCAAGGGTTTTTGGGACTTTAGGTGGGTTAAGTACTGCCAGCACAATTGGGGTGCTGTTGTGGGTGGGTGTGGGTTGGGGATTGTTGTTGTTTTTTATTGTAACTACTATGATCCACCAACAGATAGACATGACAGCACAAATCGAAATAACCGCATGCAGTACTCCTCACAAGACACATCACATGGATAGCCTTTCCTCTGACAATGCTCCCACACGCTGAAGCCTTACGTATAAATATGCTCACATGGAATGTCAGAGTCCTTGGCGAACCATGTAAAGGAAGGCACATTCTCACATATTTAGACCGGCACCAAATACATGTCACCATGCTTTAGGAGACACACATTGACCCTCGTCGTCCTACACATTTTGGTGGCAAATGGGCATCCGATTGAGTATTCTCCTCCTACTCTACGTACTCACAAGGAATGCTAATTCTAGTTAAAAAAACACACCCTTCCGGCTAGGAGGTACTTATAGTGATCCCTCTGGTAGGAGCTGTATGCTCTGGGCACTCTGGGCACGCAGTCAGTCACTCTCGCCTGGTGCTATGGGCCGAGCATCGACGATTCAGACTACTTCACTACCCTCTGGGGCAAATACTCAAAGTCGGGTCCACACATGTCATTTGGGGGGAGACATCAACACTACCCTATGTCCTGCAACTGATAGGTCTAACCCTCTCCCTCGTCACTACACCAAGACTCATGGCACACTCGCGAGTATGCTTCCAGACCATGGACTCATTGATGCATGGCGTCATGTACACCCAGATGGGAGAGAAGGCACATATCACACAACAGCACACTCTTCCTGGTCCCGTATGGATTACTGGATTGTCTCCCGAGGGGTACTCGCAGCGGACCATTTAGCTCGGACTTATTCAGACCATGCCCCAGTTCGCTTGACGATCTCACCCCCTAACTCTATAACCACCCCACGGTATTGGAGTCTCATGCCCAAAGCTTTGCTAGACACCGCATTCAAAGTGGAACTTGGGGAGGAAATTGCTGGGTTTTGTTTGCAGAAATAGAGGCTCGGTCACACATATGAGCACAATCTTCGAGGCTTTTAAAGGGACAATGCGCGGCTCATGTTTTCAAAAAGCTTTGGTGTCCTTCGAGACATCTGGCGTAGCCTGCTCCAACTTGAAGGGGAATTGAAACAATTGGAAACAGTCATATGGCATGATCCATCGGGGGTTTAGAGCGCCACACTTAGGGACAAACTCACTGAGTATAAGGCCACGGCAGAACGAGAAGCCCGTTTTCAAGGGAAATATTTCATCGCCCGTAAATACGGAGAGGGGCAGAGACCCAGCAGGGTGCTTGCGATGGACATTCGCTTGCCCTGTTTTTCTAACTATATCCTAGACATAGTGGACAGTGCTGGAGTGCGACATAGAGATAGTCTCGACATCCTACACACTTTCACAGAATTTTACAATGACCTCTACAGCACTCGCAGGACTGAACCCACTGATGTGTCTCACTATCTAGAAGATGCAGCACTAGGATGGCTAGAGGACACTCAAAGGGAATTCTTAGTGGCGCCGTTTGAAGACGACGAGCTGCGAGCTGCAGTTATACAGATGAAATCAGGAAAAGCCCTGGGTTCCGATGGACTCCCCATTGACTTTTATAAAACTTACCTCAACCAATTGCTCCCTGTGTTGAAGGAGGTTTACATGGTGGCCCAAGAATCACAGATCCTTCCAAGCTCGATGAGAGAGGCTCTCATCACCTCTCTTCTGAAACCTGGCATACCTCCAGACCTTTGCAACTCTTATCGGCCCCTTCCTCTTATCAATACGGACACGAAGATTCTGGCCAAATTGCTGGCGAACCGACTTAGCCTTTTGATGAACAAGCTAGTTTTGCCAGATCAAGCTGGTTTCATCCCTGGTAGGTCGACCTTCCATAATCTCCGCAATCTGTTTTCCATACTGCAAAATGTCGACCTCCAACTGGCACTAGTGACGGTCTTTTTAGATGCCAAAAAGGCCTTTGATTCTGTGGAGTGGGACTACCTGTTCACCATTCTCCAGTGCATGGGGCTCCCGAAGGTTTTTTTTGCATGGATACACCTTTTAAATGCCTCTCCAGAAGCTAGAGTTCTAATCAATGGACATACTTCCTCCCCCTTCCTTCTCACCCGAGGCACCCAGCAAGGTTGCTCACTTTCCCCACTTCTTTTCGCCCTTGCCATAGAGCCCCTGGCGGCCAAGATCAGGCAACACCACCAAGATAAGGCCCTTCGCTGCGTCCAATGCCCAATCCTCATCTCACTTTACGCGGACGATGTCACCCTATATGTCACAGAGTTGCTACAAAATCATAGCCCAATACTCTGGGAGTTTGTCCGATTAGGCTGTCTCTCAGGTATCCATATAAACTGGGCCAAATCTCAGCTCTTCCCACTCACTACTTCTGTACTGCCATTTACCTCCGATTATCCCATAGAATGGTGCGGAACAGACCTAAAATACTTGGGAGAACACGTCACTACCGATCGCGAAGAATTGATGAGACTTAATTATGGGCGAGTGTTGGAACATAGCACTAACTGCATAACGAGATGGATTGCTCTCCCTCTCACCATGGCAGGTCGTATTTCCCTAATCAAAATGGTCGTACTCCCCAAGTTCTTATTTTTGTTTTTAAATATTCCTTATGACCCGGGCCGTCATTTCTTTCCTTCACTTTGATCAGAGTTAATCAGATTAATAGGCGCGGTAAGCACCCGCGATTACAATGGGATACACTTACTCGCCCATACTCTCAGGGGGGTTTCGACGTCCCCAATTTCGAACTGTGCTACTTATGTGCTCAAGTGCATTATGCCCACTTCTGGTTCCTCCCCCCGAGATACACAACTCACGTAGCGACTGAACACTGATTGGTGGACCCCATACCGTTGGATGGGGTAATACTGACTACAGAACACATTGACACCTCTGTCGGTGCCACTTCATGATGCACAGCCGTATTTTAGAATGAATCCAATCAATCAAAAGTTTCTTATTCCTTACTTATCAGTTTATCCATAATTTTACTCCATTGCTTTTTACTATTCATTTTCATTCAATTCATTTTACTCATTCCAGTAACTCAAACGTAGGAGGCGTTTTGGATTCCACATGCCACATCTTTATTGAAATAACCCAATGCATTTTGGGATAAAATCCCTTCGTCAGGGGTATCTAGGATACAAAATACATATATAAAAAACCATTGGCATAATTATTACTAATTTTTGCAGCATAACAAAATTATTACATATATACATTTGTGTGCTCATAGCAACCCATTGCTAATGTCTATCTAAAACCAACACAGCAAATAATAATGTAATGTAAAAATTATTTGTAAAGCGCGACATTCACCGGACGGTTTCTTGGCGCTATTCACTTAAATCAACGAGAGGCAGAAGCAAAAACAAGGAGAAAGAGATTTATGAATAGGTACCGAGAAAGAGGTGGGTTTTTAGGAGGGACCTGAAGTGGAGATAAGAGGAGGAGAGTCTCAATTCCAGCGGTAGAGAGTTCCAGAAAGAGGGTGCCAGAAAGGAGAACCTAAGACCGCCGTGTTTTTTGCGCTTGAAGCGGGGAGTCTGGAGGAGCGCAAGATGAGAGGAGCGGAGATTCCTAGAGGGGATATAGGGGTGCAAAAGGGAGGAAATGAAGGAAGGGCCGGTGCCTGCCAGAGATTTGTGGGTTAGGCAACCAAGTTTAAACTTGCAGCGCTCCGAAATAGGAAGCCAATGGAGGGCCTTGAGAAGAGGACGGACGTGGTGGTGTTTTGGTTGGTGATAAATAAGGCGAGCTGCTTGGTTCTGAATGAGTTGTAGTCTGTTGATTTGATATTGAGGGATGCCAACGTATAGGGCGTTGGCGTAGTCGATTCGGGAGATGACTAATGCCAGTAGTACCAAGGTGAGGGCTTCAGTGGTCAGAAAATGGGCTATTTTACGAATCTTCCGGAGCTGGAAGAAGCAAGAGGACACGGTGGCACTGACCTGATGCTGCATTGAGAGGTCTTGGGAGATGTAAACCCCAAGGCTTTTCACTTTGTCAGCAGGGTGGGGGGAAGGGCCGAGGGAGGAGGGCCAGAAGGTGGAATTCCAGGGATTGGAAGGGCCTCCGACAAGAACGAGCTCCGTCTTGTCGGGGTTAAGTTTGAGATGGTGTGTGCCCATCCAATTACTGATGTGACAGAGGGTGGACTGGAAATCTAGAGCCGCTTCGTCCGAGGAGTCGAGATTGAAGACGAGCTGAATGTCATCTGCATAATTAAATGCTGTGACATTCCTACCGCGGAGGGAGTGGATCAGGGGGGTGAGGTAGAGGTTGAAGAGAAGGGGTGACAGGGAAGAACCCTGCGGGACACCGCAGGTGACTCTCCTCTGGTTTGCCGTGAACTGAGAGAGACGGACCGATTGATGGCGGTCTGCAAGGAAGGAGCGAACCCAATTAAGGGCCGTCCCGCTAATGCCTGCCTCTTCGACACGGTCGACTAAGATGGAATGATCGACCGTGTCGAAGGCTGCTGACAGGTCTAGAAGCACCAGGGCTTGACTGGTGTTGGAGTCGGCGCCTCTACGGAGTTCCTCCATAACAGAGAGGATAACAGACTCTGTCGAGTAGGCAGGTCTAAACCCAGCTTGCTGAGAGTCTAAGAAGTTGGAGTCCTCGATGAAGGAACTGAGGACGGTGGTCACGTGCGTCTCGAGTACCTTGCTTAGGTAAGGCAGGAGAGAAATAGGGCGGAAGTTGCCCAAGACCGTGGGGTCGGCATTGGTTTTTTTTTAATATGGGGATAACTTCGGCGTTCTTGAATTGGCTGGGGACCACGCCGAGCAGCAGGGAGTTATTCAAGAGGGCCAGTGGGGGGCCAGGGCAGGACAAAAAAGCAGTCCGGAGAATTGCTGGGGGGCAGCAATCAGTGGGGGAACCGGATGAGACTTTATGAAGCAGGGAGAAGAAGACTTCGTCAGATATAGGAGGCAGCTGTGGCAAGGAGTGAGAGTTGAAAAAGGGAGCAGCCTCTGAGAGAGACATTGCTGGAGGGCTGGAGGAAATACTGTTTTTGATTTTACTGATTTTGTCAATGAAAAATTGGTTAAGGGAGTCACAGAGTGCCTGAGAAGGGAGGGGTTTGATGGTTACTCTGTCCGGGTGTGAGAGTTCCTCCACAATCGCAAAAATGTCTTTGGATTTATTCACAGAGTTGAGAATTTTTGTGGAAAAGTAGATAGATTTTGCGGATGAGATTGCGTGTTTGTATTCTCCAGATATTTGAGGAAATGGGCTTTATCTAAGGGGTCGTAGTTTCGACGCCAGCGGCGCTCAGCTTGGCGAAGTCCTAGTTTAAGGGATTTGAGGCTATCGGAGAACCAGCGGTGAGCGTCGTGAGGACGCTTGGTTCGGATAGACTTAAGAGGGGCGACTATATTACTGGCAGATTCCAACCAATCGACGAGAGCAGCTTCCTGGGAATCTGGAGGGCCTAAGCCGGGTGGGACGGAGGATGTTAGGGAGGAAAGGAAAAGGTCAAGGTTGGCTTTATTCCAATTGCGAGCCAGGAGGCTAGCGCCACGGCTACGGGAGGGCGGTGGGGGGACCAAGAGCAGGAAAGAGATTAAGGAATGGTCCGACCAGGGGCAAGGGAGGATTGTGAGTGCTGTAATGTCGAGGTTGTAGGTCCAGACCTGATCTAGGGTGTGGCCTTTAGAGTGGGTCGCCGTGTGGATGTGCTGACAGCCATTGAGGCTACTTAGTAGGTCAGTGAAAGCCAGGGAGTGGGGGCTTTCAAGTGGATCAGACGGCCAGTAATTGAAGTCTCCTAAAACCAGGAGTTTGGAGTTGTTGAGTGTGAGCTGGGATAGAAGGTCACCAAAAAGGGAGAGGAAATTGGGCATGGGTTGAGGTGGACGGTATACCAGAATGCAGGTGAGCGGGGACACCGAGGATTCGAGTCTGGTAACCAGGCAGTCGGCCTGGGGGATAGTGAGTAGAGAGAGGGAAGAGAATCTGAGAGGAAATTTAATAATAGCGGCTACGCCACCTCCGGATTTACCAGCTGGACGGTTGGCTTGAAGAATGTAATAGCCAGGAGGAATAATCCATCTGCTTATCATAGCGGCCCCTGTCACACGAATCAAATTGAAATATTGTATACATCATTTGCTTCTCTCCCCTCTACGTTCAGCCCATAATTCAATGCCCTTAATCCAATGCCCTTACTCAGCTGGACATAAAAATACGCTTACCGTAGCAAATAAGTGATCCCACATTTAAAAATGATCCTGAAAACATCTCGAAAAGGTGTCACAGCACCAAATTTCTTTGTGCGTTAAACAAAATCAACCGGTGGTAACTGGTGCTGCTTTTATCCCACCTCCCTCCTTCTCCGCAGGCGAATACTCACGTGTACACTTATCAACGGGCGCCGCCCAACACTTAAAGCGAACTTCTGGTATTTCACGTTTCACTCCCTTGGTAATAGTGCTATGTAAAACACTACAATTCCCAGAACCTCGCAGCTCAAGTCTTTACTCGCTATTCCAACCTATATTTAAACCAGCGAGGTTGTTTATGCATATCAGATGTTAATTTGCTGATTAAGGTCAAGAACATTTCGCAATGCAATTTAACTGTGTTTGCTGTATATAAATAGCTAATTAATACAACTAAATAAACATTCCGTTTTAATATCAGTAAAAATCCATTGTGGCCGAAAAACCACTTCCTGCGTTCAATGTCTGAGATGTCGAGTACACCGGTGTGCATCTCACTACTTTTTTGATGTAATTCTGACTACACCTGCACCTTGCACTAGCAACCCGACCTCTGTGGACTGCATGTTGAAAGCTTGGCAATGCATTTCTGCTCGATTGCAAGCACCCATGCTATACTCGCCATTACTCCCCCTTACTTATCATCCGAAGATGCCCGTCATACAAGAGGGCACTTTTAAAAAGACCAAAGCCAAATACAACATTACTTGCTGGGGGGACCTCTACCTTAATGGCAAATTTTGCACGTCACAACAGCTTTTCTCCAAGATCCCACCCTCCCCAATGGACATCTTCCTTTACGTGCGACTACTACAGGGTCTTAAAGAATATACCCCTTCATATCCCCTAGAACCCCCAGACATTACTCCTTTGCGCCTTATACTATGCACCACCATGTATCCACCTTATATCACAGCCTCTATACCGACATCATTTACACCTCCTGCTCTGCCCGGGATAAGTGGTCCGCTGAGCTGGGACACAGAGTCACTGATCAAAAGTGGATGTATTGCTGTAAGCAGACTGAACAAGTTTCCCCTAGCAGTCGACTACGCATCACCCATTATAAGTTTCTACACCGTTTGTACTACACCCCAAATACCTACTACGTGACACTAATAAGTGTGACAGGTGTGGGACGGAGGGTGCCGATTTTTTTCATCTGGCCTTGGAGTGTAGCCCTGTACTAGACGTATATGGATGCTTTATTGTACAGTTAATTAAAACCATTACAAAAATTTAAAATATCTGAATTTAAAAGAGAAAAGATGGACATTATATAGCAAATGAACAGGTAATGAGTCATAAAATGTATAAAAATTATTCTCATGCTTAAAGATTGTTGTGTCTGGGACAGGGAGAATGTTCGTGTTTAAAGTGCAAGTTCATGATGGAGATTAGGACTTTACCAGGGTTCCTCTCTTTTTCTCAAAATTAGTTATGAATTGGACTACTCTGCAAATTAGTTGAGGGTCCACAGAACACAGTATTTGTATAATAGCGGACCGGCAGGTACGTACTCCGATTTCATTGAACTTCGCCTTTAGTCTGCTTCGACGTTCCAAATTCATTGCGGGACAGATGCAGATCAAATGAATTAAGTCCTGTTTTCTTGCTCCACACAATTTGCACCCTTTCATTTCTTGCATCCGCCATTTTGGTTGATCAAAGTTTGTTGGTAAGTTACCCAGCCTCAATGTTAGATATCTTGATTTGTTATATGCTGAGAAGGCAAGTTGTAGATATGCTGCCAGAACCAGCTTTTTATATGATTGTATTGTCATCCAAGCATGTTCACGATGACTCAGGGATGACTTCGTGTGTAGCCCTGTACTAGGTTACTGGCAGCAAGTGATCACTGCGTTAGTACTCATGACATCCTTAACACTTTTGTTCTCTCCCCTTCTTACTATTCTGGGCTACACAGAGAACCTTGCCCTAGTACATCGCAAATTTGTTTCCTTTAGCCTCCTGCTGGCCAGGAGGTGGGTGGCATGTAGATGGGGCCGAGGCAGAGCACCTAAATTTAAGGAGTGGATTTGTGACATGATATTCTGGCAAGGCCAAACGTACGCTTATGCTGAACTCCTCCCCCTCACCGCCCACCCCAGAGATATTTGAGATCCGCTCAAGATGTATCTCCTGGAACACCCGATCGAGGCCGTACAAAATCCATGCTCCCCCCACACATTGCATCCTATGACCGGATTGTTAGTTGTGAGCATGTAATACATCTATACTTGTGCTCTTTTTTTTATTAGGGTGGACTCTATACTGTATCAACTTGGTGAACTGGGGTTTTTGCTACGCATGTATCTGTCTGTGGACTGTAATTATCCTGCTTATTGTTTTTGTTGTGTTTCAAAAAACTCAATAAACAAAACTCAGGGATCGGCAGTTACAAAAATGTATTTAGTGTGATACAGGTGCAGCAGAAGAATGATCTGCTGAAATAGTTTGAATTTTTTCACAAATGGCCTTGACAAGTTCATCCTGCAAATGCAGATCATGCATCCAAAGAGAGCAACACACTGGTTTCTTAATTACGGTAATAGCATACTTTATTTGCTAGCTTTCCAGAACTAGAATTAGGAACAGTCCATTTCTTTCAGTTAGATTATGAAATACCTTTATTTTAGCATCTCGTTTGGAGTCATTTACGTTAATAAATCTATGTGTAAGTATGGAAATGGTTCCCGACCTGTATGTCCAATATCCAGTGCTTTAAATAGGCCGGTACTCACCAGTACTGAGTACCGGGACTTCTGAATGTTAAGCCCTTCAGTACCGGAATTTCTCCTTTGCCTAAGAGAGTACCTGTACTCATGTGGCAGCAAGGCAGGGTCAGTGGAACGGATGTATACAGTAGCGTAGTTGCTACTTACTAGCTGACAATGAATTAGTCTGTCCATTTTGGTGCTGCCCTCTGCCAATCAAGTGCCAATCTACCATTGTGCTGTGCTGCTGCTAACTAATTCAGCAGCGATTAATTTGCATTTATTCAGGGCTACACGGGATTTGGAATGGGCCTGCGTCACACAGTGATTAATGGCACTGAGTCCAATAAGGCCCTGTGGAGTCAATCGCCTGGTTGGAGTGCTGACTGCCACATCTCGTGACTCGTGTAAAATGTAAGTGAAGACTACATGGCGGTGTAGCAGAGTGAGCCAGCACTTGATGCGGGTCAGGAAGACGTGGAGTGGGGCGACAGAGACAGCGAGGAATGGCGAATGACAATCAAGGTGCATCAGAGCGAACATTAACGAATGTAACCATTTGTAAAAACAAATGCATTGACTACTGGGTGTGTGTACTCGAGTGCTTGTATGTTACTGTGTGTGCTTGCATTCGAGTGCGTTGCGTGCAATGTTCATTTTACTGATGTTAAACAGATGAGGCTTTTTTGTAAAATAGAGTGATCTCATGCTGTTTACTTTTAAGGTTTCTTTTTAAAGATCCCACACTATTTGCTGTGGTGTATAATGTAGAAATGTGAAATGTATTTCATGTGCCATGCACAGAGGTAATCTGTGCACATGCAAAATTTGAAAAATAATATTAAGTGTCCTCTTTTTTGCATATCAGGACAAGAAGAATACTCCATAGATTTCAGAAATGGTTCTGTGTCATCATGCACATCTTTGCCCCCAAAAAATCTTTATCCCAATAAATGTGTTCCCCACGCCCCGCCCCTAAGCATGACCTCGAACCTCGCCCCTAGCCCCGCCTCAAACTCTATCCATAGTCTCCCACTCAGTTTGGAGAGTACCTGTACTTATTTTTCCCCATTTAAAGCACTGCAAATATCTACAAAAAGTGACTCGACTGCTCTAATTTGGTTTTCTTCCACATAATTGTACTGCATTACTATGCACAATTACATGATCGGAAACTCTCTGCCACGGCCGGGTGGGGAATGTGTGGATCAGTGTATCGTTGCCCTTCAGAGTTCGTGTCCTGGCTCAAACGCATGAGGTTTTTGGTGTTCACAAACTGCTCCCCATCCATTCCCCACTCAGAAATGATTCTGATATTTGCTCCCATTCCAGAGTACGTAGGAGAGCAGAACCCCTCTAACTCTATGTGAATGTAAAGAAAGGGTTCTCTCATGGGGAAAGCATGTTTTCCACATAGATGTAAATAAAAAAAGCAAACAAATAGATTTGCACAATGGGCTGCCTTTTCCCAGTGCTAAGTTTTACAGTGAGTGCAACGCTACATTGGGAGACCACATTCCAAGTGGCATTCCCACTAGCACACCTTGAAAGCTTCAACAAGTGCAGTCTTCCAGGAATACTACTGGGAATGTTTGTGAACTCCCAGAAGTTGTACATTTACACCATTCCGAAGGGTAGATTTACAGATTAATGTTCTACTTTTAATCTAAATCGGGCATTGGTCTCTATTCACAATGTGGATGTTCATGTGCATTTTTCTCAGCATCACTTTGCTCACCGTATACAATCCTTTTGTTAAACCTTTTTTTTGTCACATCCACACGTGGAAAAGTTGACAATTAAAAAAATATATATAAAGCTCCCGGGAGCTTTCCGATTTCTTTTTCGACTGACAGCTATTGCGGGCAATTGTCACTTGGGCTATCATACCGGTGGCATTATCATGTGGCCACTTGCCCAGACTTACTAGAAACATTCTATTGACCTTTGCAATGTTTGAGTTCATTCTTCTGGTGCATTGCTTCTTTGTGTAAGAGGCCTATGACGTCTTTGGATGACATACCCATGGATTACTGATAATTAGTCCTGATGATGTTCAAACAACCAATCTGAACGAAACGACTTGGCTGGATGATGCTATTTTGTACGAATGAAATAAAACTGATGACTAAAATGGATACTTTGCTGGACTCATTATCTGGACAGTAGTGAACAAATGACTGTTTTTGGTGCACCATTCCATTAATTCCCTAGATGCCCACGCGGCCTCCAAATAAATGAATCATTGAATTGCTGGAGAATTTGGAGCCCCATTTTAAGGTCCTTTCTCAGGTCCTTGTCAAGTCTTACAAAGATGGTTCCTCTGAGTGACCATTAGTGTTGTGTTAAATAAACATGGCCCTTCTAAAGGGCATTTCCCTAAAACATTTAGCTTTTTCTCCTCCTGGGTTTTGCCAACTCTCTTTTTCTGACCGTAGGACTCTGGGAACTTTCCCACTGCACTGCAGCGGGAAAATGGGCGCGCAACTCCTGCATATGCCAGGATAGGGTGCTGACTTGATTGGTTTACATGTCGTACCTGTGAGCGCCCTGTAAGAATGTACACCATATACCGAGGGCGAGTGCAACACTGGCTAATAGGGGTACACTGCACTTATTGTGCCACCCACTTGAATAGCCTGTCAAGAATGTCTCATACTCAGGGTGGCCAGTCTCACTTCATAGCCATCCCTGAGGGGGCCGTTCACTAGCAACAAACCGAGGTAGGTGAGTGGACGGGTAGGTACATCTACATGTGCACTGCCTGGATAGGGATGAATTCCTATGTGGGTTTTCCCTACCTAGAAAGTTGGCTCTCCCTATGGGTCACTTCCCGAGTGTGGATGATTGTCATATTAAGGCCTTCGGGCCTGGGTCAATTTCCCACTGCAAGTGCAGTGAGAAAGTGTGCACACCCTTCCTACAGAGGCTCGGAAGTGGTGCTCACCTGAGGTTTCTAAAGCGTCGGTCAGGTTTCCCATGGGCAGCCAGTGGATGCACACTCGCACCTGTGATGTTTTAAGACCTCGGTCTAGCCTGCCAGTGCAGGCTGGTGTGCGCTCGGCACCAAAGGAATGCCAGGAATGTTTCCAGCCTGCTTGCAGGCTGGTGTGAGCATTCACACTGATGGTGCTCCTAGCTATGTGTCTGTCCTGCCAATGCAGGTTGGTGTGCACTTTGCACTGATGATACTCCTAAATTCGGGTCTGGCCTGCCATTGCAGGATGGTGTGCGCTTTGTACCAATCGCTCTTTTAATGACCTGTCCAGCTTGCAAGTGCAGACTGAGGCATGCAACTGTTTGTTTACTCAGACTGGCCTGTTTGAATCACTAGCCATCCTGAGAGGAACTTTCACTTCCATCTGAGTACCCCGATGGTAGATCTAAAGGGGGGAAGCAAGTGGTAGGTGAAAGTCAGGGCAGGCACACCTGTGTGTCCCCTTCCCAGGTAGTGAGGAATACCCATGGGTGATTTCACTACCTATGAGGTTTGCTCCTCCCATGGGCTAACATAGGGAAATGGTTGAAATCACTTCAGGTGGCAATATTGGATTGCAGGGGAGCAGCCTCATGATGTTTCCTATCAGTGGATTTGCAGCGACAACCTCTTGTCAGTGGTAAAGGTGGCTTTGTTGTTATTCACGTAGAAATGCCACTGATTGAAAGTGGCCATTTCTGCGCTCTAAAACTCTTTGTATTCCTTGGTGCTTGGCTCCAGTTGACACTGGAGGTTGGGGTGCACATCTGGGCATTCCCCAGCAACAGCTATAAAACACTAAGCATGGAACTGGAACGACAGACCTCTGCCATTTGTGGGCCAACTGTTGAGATTGGCAGAAGAGGTTTTGACACTTGGCCTCTGGAGCCAGATAATGGCCCCACTAAAGATCTACATTCCACAGCCCCATGGCAGACAGGACTGAAATTTAGGAGAGATATCTGTGGTTCAAAGGGAGACCTTTTGATCCACCTCCTACTTCAAAGACACACTTCAGTATGACTACTGGTGCCATTAATCAGAATGGGGTGAGATACACTTGTGGGGACACTGGACAGGAGAACCTTGAACTACTTGGTGCAGATTGGCAGAGGACTCTGTTGTGCACAAGGAGGATTACTTCCCATTGAAAGGGACCACATGCCCTTCCTGAATAGTATTTGATCAGGCCGACTACTTGCTGCTGTGTGGCACCCAGAAGGGTACTCTTCAAGGGCTTGTTGAACGTGCCCAATGTCCTTTGAGAGGTCTCAGGGACATAAAAGTTCTCCTAAGAGGGACCCACACTGTCTACCTTTAACACCTGAAGCATGGTGCCTTACCAACTGCCCACATTATCTTCTGGATTCCAACTGGTAGTGCGGCATAGGCATGGAACTAAGAACTGTGCCTGGAAACCAGATTGCCCTGTGCAGAGCCTGAATTCTGGCCCACATCTAAAGTGTGTGGCCACCGCATTATGGGAACTTAGCATGCATAACTGTCTCAATGGTGGTGAGCGGATTCATGTGGCTAACTAACCCCTTTTGCTGACTGCCTCCTATTTGACCTTGCTGCTTACCCCCACCTGCTTCGCTGGGACTCTGACGAAGAGTGACCTCAGCTACATGCAGCCAAGTGTTCGATGGGGAGAGGGGGTGTCCCCAATCCATGGGTGTAGGAGATTCATTGTGAGTTAGAGGGCGGAGGGAGGCTTGGGGGACACAGGGTCTGCTGTGTGTAATCAACTGACCTGCTGCATATCAGTTGTACCGCACTGGGGTGCTGAGTGTGTATGTGAATGAGCGCTTCTGTACGGACTTGATGTGGATTGTGTGGGAGTGACAATGGGGCACCACCCGTGATTCACTACACTGGATAGCTGTTTGCCTGATACATTGATTTCTTGCCAAAATAATGTAGGACTTGGCCTTTTGGGCTAAAGTTCCCTTACACTTTTTGCTTCCCCCCTAGACCGTTTTCCTGACATAGAGTTGCCAATTCAGATGCTTTGGGTACTTTGCCACTGCTGATCAGTGTCAAAGTACAAGTGTTCCCTAAGTAAAGTGTAATGGTAATTGATTGGCCATGATTGGTATGTTTACCTTACTAGTAAAGTCCCTAGTGATGTGCACTGTGTGTGCCAGGACTAGTAGTGCAAAGGCGCGTGGAGAAGGGAACTCAGGCCTGCAGTGTAGGGCCTGCACGCAGTTTGCTAAGTTAGCATGTTGTCCTGACAAGTGCAACCACTTGTCAGGCCTTACTTTTCCTTTTGCATACAAATGGGGCAGGTCCCAGGTAACCTCTGGGCAGGCTGCAGTGTAGGTAAAAGGCAGGACATATACTGAGGTGTGTGCTATGTCCTGACAGTAAAAAACACTCCATTTTGTTTTCATTGGTGAAAGGACATTCTGCCCATAGGACAGAATGGGGGGGCTGGGTATTGTGTTTTGTTAGCCTAGTCTCCTATAAGTTTATAATGGAGAGGTTAAGTTTAGTATGTATGAACTCACAGTGTCATAACACATCTTTCTATGAAAGTGGTTTTGTCACTGTGACCCAAGGGAGGGGTTGAGATGTCACCAGGCTGACCTTCATCTGGAGAGTAGGCGAGGAGAAGCCCCGGGAGGTGAAGAGGCCTGGGTTGATGCTATAAAACATTTGACCCATCTCCTGCTGCATGATTAAGGATCCAGACCCCCAGTATCAAAGGGAGAAAGGTGACACTGGGAGGGAGAGACCCAGAACTGATTTAGGCAGGGGTCAGGGACCCCTAAGCACAACGAACTTCAAAGACATTTAGGGGTATAACTATGAGAGCTGAAGCCCCTGAACGTTGGAATGGAACAGAAATGGATAGAGACTGAACCGGTTTGGACCCATTTTGTGGTCAAGAGGAACCTCTACCAAGGAAGGAACAACTAAAGAGACTGCTGGGGAAAGACCAATCCTTGCTTCGTGGTCTGGTCTGCAGTTTGCTGTTCTGACCAAGGAATAGGCTATTGGGACTGTGCTTTGTGCACTGTGTCCCCCTGCTTGACAAAGACTGTGCTTTGTGCTGTGTCCTGTAACCCCAAGGGCCTGAGGTGAGATGGCTCCCTGTTTGGAAACATAGGAACATAAAAGTTTCCGGAGAAGTTTCAAGCGATGCGGTGGGCACGGGTTGTGGCAGCTTGACACCCCCGGAAAGTGTGCCCTGTGATCTTGGACACACAAAGGAGGAGTGACACTCGGACGCGCTGGGTGCGTGTTGTAGTGCACAGGAGGCACGGGTGAAGAGCGCCCTGCCAACGTGTGCATCGAAGCTGGAGTGAGTCTCGGCCGCGCAGGGAGTGTGTTGTGGTGCACCGCAGGTGTTAGTGAAAAGCGCCTAGCCAGCATGTGCACGGAAGCTGAGTTGAGACTCGGACACGCAGGGTGCATGTTGTGGTGCACCGCAGGCGCTTGTGAAGAGCGCCTGGTTGGAGTGTTCATCGGAGGTGGAGTGAGTCTCGGATGTGCAGGGTGCATGTTGTGGCGCACAGGAGGCATTGGTGAGGAGCGCCTGATCAACGTTTGCATCGGAAGTGGAGTGAGTCTCGGACGCGCAGGGTGCATGTCGGGGTGCACCGGAGGCATTGGAGAAGAGCACCTGGTCGGCGTGTGCACCAGAGGAGAAGTGAGGCTCGGACACAGTAAGCGTGTCATGGTGCGACCGAAGGCGTTGGTGAAGAGTGCCTGGATATCGGGGCACCGGAGTTGGAATAAGTCTCAGTAAAGCAGCGTGTGTGCTTTGGTGCAATCTGGGACTGTAGAGGTGATCGGCTGATCATCGTGTGCACCAGAAGAAAGTGAGTCTCTGCAATGCAGTGTGCGTGTCTTGGTGCCAACTGAGACCGCAGGAAGGAGTGCCTGGTGAGCGTGCACTCGGAGTTGACGAGGAGTCCCATCAGCGTTGTGTGTGTGGCTTCGCACCAGAGGAGACCCGGAGGGTGCGGTGGTGAACTTGCACCTGGAGCAAAGTAATCTTGGGGGCGTGGGGTATGTATGCCCCGTGGCAGCCTGAGTCCTTCCTAACAGTTGCGGCCCGGACCGGCAGCCCAGGAGGAGCTGAGCTGCCCAGCCCAGCCGCTGAGGTGTGACGCATTGCATTATTCCTTCTTTGCGCAGTACATGATTGTAGCAGTACACATTGCATTATTTCTCCCATTGCAAGGTACTGGGGTGTATCGTTACGCACTGTATTATTTCTCCTTTGCCTAGCACAGGATTGTTTCGTTAAGTAGTGCACTATTGTTTGTCCATTGCAACATGTGTGACTCTAGCATTACGACCAGCATAGCATTTGGAAAGCAGTGGTTGGGATTTGAACCTACCAGCCAGCCGGAAAGAATATTACCCTATATTCTATGTTGGCTTTTGTATCGTGTGGTCTGACCGTATATCTTTTTGTATAAAGTTTATACTCATTTTAATCAAACTTGTGTGGAGTCCATTTGTGGTGTCACCAGGGGGTGCTGTGGGCATGGTTGCACATACTTTACACTCATGCTTTGGAGATAGGCCTGGCTGCTTGTGCCAAGATACTAAGGGGGTGAGCAGGGCTATCTCAAACGGTGTCCTTTCTTGGCCTAACGTTGAGTGAGGAGCCCCGGGTCTCGCACTTGGTGACAGTAGAGCGGGACTGGGACTCCGGCTTCCAACAAAGAGCATTGCGTTTGACATTGTTTTTTCACCGCACAGCCTCAACCCGCGGTGCTGCTAAAAAGTGATATCATTCTGTGTATATACCAATTCCTGATATCTTTTGTGACACGGGGTGCGCCCTCGCACTTTGTGGCATTGAATTATAAAAACTGCTAGGGTGGGCCCAGAGTGGACAATGTGTTGCACCCCATAAGGGTGATTGGGTGCGGGTGTAGAATAGAATCTTTCCTAAGTGTGCATATTGCTCATGTCTTTCGAATCTGGTTGGGCCTAGAACTGACAGTAATAATTCCAAGTGTGATTTATGCCCAAAGATAGATGATGTTCATGTTGTGTTGATTATTGTGTGAGCTGAATACAAACCCTAGTTACATACATCACATGTGAAGTCTGTTTTGTGACAATCAAGGTGAGGGGCTGTGCCAATGCTTTACACATTGCCTTTGTGGTAAGCCTGAATGCTTTGTGGTAAGCTTCCCAAGGGTGAGCACAGGGTATATAGTGTGTATAATCACCTGCCCCTGACAGGAGTGGTAGTTTCTGCCTGGCTGGGGTACTGCCACGGCCAACCAGAAAGTGTCAGTTCCAATATATTGTTCTTGTAAGTCTTCTAGCAAGGACCTTGCCTGTAGGAATGACACTGGACATTACCTTCAATTTGCCCAAAAGGCTTTGAACTGCTGAAAGGGGTGGCTTATTTCTTAATAACAGCTCCAGGATTTCCAAGATGAAAGTCTGAAATGTTTCAGTCTGGAAAAACTATTAGCAGTGTTTAGCTTGATGGCCAGGAACATTTACAATTAGGAGGGACCCTCGGTCCTCTCTACTGCCAAAAGGTATCCCCAAGTAACTGGCTAATTCCTAAAATGCCCTCAGGGCCATTGTGCATTCCTACCTTTCAAGAGAACTTTATCCACGTAATGGGACTTCCAGCTGAAAGAATGTAGCATGGGCAACGCCTACTCCAAGATTGTGTGAAAGATCTCAAAATAGGCATATGAAACTGAACAGCCCATTGTTATGTATTAGCCTTTGCAAGCAAGTATTTATGTACACATGAGATATCGTGCTAATGGTTTTTGATGCAATGTTTCTTTCAGTATTCCTATGTCCAGTGCACAGTTTTCTGCTTTAGAGAAGCATACTGATAGAACATTTGGGTTTAATATATAGGTAAGTATATGTTTGTGAACATGCATATGACCAGCTTAAAGGATTAAAAGAAAGAGATCTTAAAGACTGAGTCATGTGGAGGAGCCAGTCTCATAAACCCGGTGCTGCATTGATGTACACACAGTTAAGGACAATTAAACAGTTGAATGGCAGGAGTGCCAATACAGGGCGATGTATAGGCAGACACATATTGATAGGGAATGTGTATATCTAGTGTAAATGTATACTGACCAAAATGAGGACAGCTGAGAGTCTGTGCTGCTAAATGTTTTATTGATAATTGTATAGGAGGATACAATAATAATTCCCACTTTGTAATTAACAGGTGGCCCTAATAAACCACCTACTTTGTCCACTGTTTCTTACCCATTCTTCTTGAACAGCTTGATCAGTTGAGTGCTAAATTCCCCGTGCCCACCTCTTCCTGCTCCTGGTCACCTGGTGTATGTAATCATTGCAAGGCTGTTGTCCCACCTCCCCCTTTTGCCTCCTTTCCACCACATGACACAGTTCAACATGTTCTGTTGATGGCCTTTTGGAACTTTCAGCATTCATGGTGAACATATTGTCTGCTATACTCACTTTGAGGGGCTTTATTTCAGCCTCCTTCAGCCATTGGCTTGAGGCATTACCCTTCACAACTTGGGTCAACCCACAGGCGTATTTTAGACTCACCCTCATTCTATTGGTGGTTAGGAGGTGTAACTGTTGTGTCGTTTGATAAGTAAAGACAGCACCGAATCATTAGTAGGGGTTATACACTCTCACCAAGAGAGATGGGAGACTGGGCAACAGCTCCCATCACATGTGTGTCCTCCTTCGTTGCACTTTCCGGTGCAGCCAATGTCTCTCTTGCAGTTGGTGTGCATCTATGAAAATGCGCCACATTCTGTGTTATTCTCTTGTCGTCTGAGGCAGCCATGATCATAGTTCCCTTTTGTTTTGTCACTAGTAGTGGGCGAGCATGGTATCAACTGTCAGATTTTCTTTGTTGTTCTTGCCGTACAAGTACCCGGTCTCCTTCCTGAATGGATGATGGTTTAGCTTACAGCCGACTGTCTGCATCTCCCTTCATCTTGGCTTTCTTGAATCCATCTCTCGCTGCTAGTTCTTCATGATCTAAGTCCTGTAGAGTACAGCCAGTTGAGTCTTCCCAGGCCGATATTCTTGTGCGCACTGTGTGGCCCAACATCAAGGTTGCTGGACATCTGTCCGTGGTATTGTGTGGTGTGGTTCGATATGCTCGCAACACCTCGTTTAACGCTGTTTGAACACCTCGCCTTGATAGTTCAGCCTGCTGTATGTTTTTTTCCAAAGTGGCCATAAATCTTTCTACCATCCCATTGGCCTGTTGCCACAAGGGAGTGACCTTCCGATGTCTAAAGTTGAGATGGTTAGCCAATGCAGAAAACTCTTGTCCATTGAATGGCGGGCCATTGTCTGTTTTTACTACCTTCGGTATACCCCACGCTTCAAATACTTCATCCAACCCGGGTATGGTGGTGGCCGCTTTGGTTGATGGTATGAGGTGAGCAATTGGAAAGCGGGAGTATTCATCCATTACGACAAGAATGTATTTACTTGATTATAGCGAGCCACAGAAATCTACTGCGACATGTTACCAGACGCCCTCCAGCAGTTCTGACATTTGTAGAGGTGCAGGTGGCTCTTCTCGACTAACTAATTGACACTGAGGGCAGTCTTTCAGTGTGGACTCAACCATCTGGTCAAGGGAGGGGAACCAGACCCGTTCACACAATGCTTTCTTTGTGGATACAACACCTCTGTGCCCTTCATGCGCTAAATTGACATCACCTTGACGCAGCTGTTTTGGAATGATAATCCTTTTGTCTCTTAGCAGGAGATCATTTGAGGTAATGAATAATTCATCCTTTGTGTGTCGAAAAGAGGTCAGTTCATGGCTGTCAACCTGTTTATTATGTTCGGATTCTTCCAGATGTCTCCAGCTGTTCGTCTGGATGCGGTGTTTCACATTTTGCAGGGTAACATCCCCTTTGGTGTCTTCAAGAATGGCCTCAGGAGTAACCCTGAGCGGTGAACTACGCTCCGCTCGTGGAGTTTGCGAAGTTTCGGTAACTTTGCGGTTCGCGTAGAACATGAAGTTGCCGAATACTATGCAATCTACAGCGTAGCGTAGTTGTTTTTCTTCCTCACATGCTCAATATGTGTACTTGCAGGCGTGGTAACGTCTTACCGTGATTCTGCGTTCACCGACTCGATTTTCTATCCGTTCGCGTGCGCCATGAGATTTATAATATCCCACGAGAGGGTGCGAACGCGAACACGTCATTCGGACGCGCTAGCTGACTTCCGGTGGTGGTCTTGGTAAGATCGCGATCCCGAACACGCAAAAATTACAATCTGGTGAAGAATATCTCACGAGCCTCATAAAACCTTCTCGAAAATTATCATTTTGCTCAGAAAAACTCCTCAGATTATGATTTGGCTGTAATCTTTTGTGCAAGGAGTCTTTTTTTTCTACTCTTTTTTTCAAGAGGAAGGAAGTGCCCCTGAGTCTCCAACTTCCTGTTCCTGTCCAGCAGGCTCCTCCCAGTGCTTTGTCCATGTGCTGTTCACTTTCATTTGGATTTGGAGCTGGAAGGATCACTTTTTGCGTCTGTCTGCTGCATCATATCATTGGATTGGATTTATTTGAGGACTTTTGGATTTGAGATTTCATTTTACAAGTAAGTTGGAGAATTGGTGTACATGTTTGTTTGATTGGGGCTTGTTTGTACTACAGTTTTCTGGGATTTTCATAATTTTTAAAATTATTGTTGTGGGTGGCCTGTACTTTCAGTAGGGGCCTAGTTGTTTTTCTTTGAACTTTCAGCCAGTAGGTCCAGAGGTACCCATGGGTCCATGTTTTTGTGGTGTCTGTTGAATTTAAACATCATGTAGGGCATGGATGGCATAGGATTGAATTGCTAAATGTGGTTGTGGTGTATTTGACTGTTTGGGTGTGTGTGTTAAATACCTTTGTTGGATGTGTGTGTGTGCTTGATGTGTAACTTTCCAATCCTTTCGTAGCCCTGTTGATATTCGTTTTTGCATTTTTTTATTAAAGCTGTGTTGTTTAGCAGGCCTCCTTTGTCTGGTCATATATAGGCCTGCTTCAGTTCATTGTTTTCCATGGCCTGTTGTGACTGTGAGTGACCATGTGGCTTGGGGCCATTTTGTGGTGGTAGTTTAATAGTGTGCTTCTTTTTCCATACAGGCCTGCATGTCTTTTCTTTGTTCCCCTTGGCTTATTCTTGTTGTTGTTGTGGCCTGGCCATGTGGGTGGCGGCCATTTTGTGAAGACAGGCAGTGTACTTTTGGCATAGGCTTGCATTGTCTGTCTTCCATTTATTTTTGTTGTGGGTGGCTAGCGGCCATTTTGTGGAGCCATCCAGGCAGTGTGCTTGCTTTTGCCATAGGCTTCAGTTCCAAGCTTGCGTCCTAGTCTGCCAGTAGGCACAGAGGTAGTCATCATCAAATCATGGGTGCATAAAAACTGTTTCTGTGTTGTCTGTTGAATTTTAACATCATGGATGGCTTTGCATTGTATTGCAAAATGTGGTTTTTGGGGTGGAATTTTAGTTTTTGGATGTGTGTTAAATAAGTAGGGCTTTTCAGCCAGTAGGTAACCCTAGGTTTTCAGTTCGCGTAGTTTTGGCAACACTGCACAGCGCGACAACGCGGACTTACAGTTTTTGTCTTCTTCGCGCGCTCAATATGCGTGTTCACGCACGGGATAACAACTTTTTGTACAGTTCGCGATGCTGAGCACGCAGAATTTGCAATCTGGCGAACAATATCTCGCGAGCAACATAAAACCTTCTCGAAAATGACGATTTTGTTCATTTTGCTAAAAAAACTCCTCAGGTTGTCATTTGGCTGTAATTTTTGGTGCATTGAGTAATTTTTATTTTTTTTACAATTTTTTAAAAGAGGGAGGAAGTTCCCCAGAGACTCCAACTTCCTGTTCCTGTCCTTTGTATTCACCAGGCATTGTGCTTTTGCCATAGGCCTGCATTGTCTGTCTTGTATTCCTTTTCTTGTTTTTGTGAGTGGCCTGGCCATGTAGTGGCGGCCATTTTGTGGGACCAGCTACTGTGCTTTTGCCATAGGCCTCCAAGCTTGTGGCCTAGTCTGCCAGTAGGCTCTGAAGTACTACTCATCAATCATCATGGGTGCATGAAATTTAAACAACTGTTTTTGTGTTGTCTGTTGAATTTTAACATCATGTATGGCATGGATGGCTTTGGATTGAATTGCAAAATGTGGGTTTTTTTCTGAGGTATATTTCACTTTTTGGGTGTGTAATATAAATGCTTTTTTGTGTGTATGTGTTGTTGTTGCTCCCTGATGCTGCATCCATGCCATGTGATGCACAGATTTAGGGAAAACATGCTCCACTACATTTATGTTTTTGTTCTTTGCTATTCTTATTCTTCCTGAGTGTACACAGTACAGTACACCAGGAAAGCCCTGGCCTTGTTGTCAAAGTCTCATAAATGGCTACAATGTTGTTGTTCACTGACTTACTAAAATGTAGTAATTGTGACCACCCACCACACACTAAGAAGTTATATATTATATTAGTTTGATTGTACTATCGTTTGACTGATGTTCTTCTGGCTTTTTTGCTTTTAGGTGCACAAAAGACTGAGGAGGAGGTGTGTCATCATCGTCTGTTGTGGTGCCAGACAAACGTCCTGCTGCTGTACACGACGTGACGTGTGAGTGACCTGACCAGCCATCTCTGCAACTTGTGCAACTGAGTGCTGCTGACATCTGAAGAAGATGCCCCCAAAGAAAGCAGGTACCAGGTCCTCTACTACCAAGAAAATTGCTATTGAGAAGAAGGAACAGAAGAAGAAGGAAGTGTCACTTAAGTCTGGTGTGCCGCCTAAAACCTTCTTTGGGGCACCAAAAATGACGCAGCGGGGGGACAAGCTGGGGGCAGCACCTCCGCATCAGTGGGCCCAACCCACCAATCCAGGCCCAAGCAGATGAGTGTGGAAGAAGTAGCCAGCCCAATGGTGGAAAGCATTGATGCTGAGCCTGACCTAAACTTATCGCTATCTCAAAGTAGTACACAATGAACGCAGGAGGGAATACAGCAGATAAGTGGTCAACAACAACAGCCGCAACCACCACCCGCAATAGTAGTTGTTGTTCCCGAAGTAGGGGCAGTTCAGGAAATTGAGCCTCATGCAGAGGAAGAAGAAGAGGAAGCCACTCATTCAGGAGATCATTGTCTTACAAATCCCCAGCAAGAAAAAGGAGGGTTAGTCCATCAAGTTCTTCGCCAAGCATCCCTTCTGATGATCTAGATGTCACTTGGGAGCCACAACAACCTGAGCATGAGAGGGAGACACATCCCAAGACCAGACTAGGGAAATTGAAGGTTCCAGAAAGCCTTAGACTTTTGGAGGTTGATGTAGAACAGCAGGATAATGATGATGAGCCAGTCATCACGAACATCACTCCCGGCCCGAGGAGATGGAGACCAACATTATTACCCTATCCAAAATGGCTGTGAGGGATCTATCACACATATCTCCAACACAGGTAACACCAACACGACCACCAGCTTCCATATTTACATTAGCAAATGGACGACAGCGTCCTACATCCAGCACAAGCACCACCTCAGAAGAAGTAGGTAGTGGTACTGCACAGAGTCAAATTCAACGCACACCCTCCAGTTCATCCGACATTGGAAGTGGCACCTCCAGCAGGAGACAAAAGTTAAGCTCCCCAGTGTGGGACTTCTTTACGGTTAGCGAAAAGGAGGAGAACATTGCTATATGCTCCATTTGTCATACCTCTGTTAGTCGGGGTAAGCTTGGTACAAACTATGGTACCGGAGGCCAAATGATCCATCTGAAAACACACCACGCAATCAACTGGGAGGACCACCTTTGTCGCATAAAAACTGGAACCATTGCTGTTGGTGGGGATAAACGAGTAGAAGGTCCGCTCACGGTGGAACAGGAAGAAGAATAAGAGGGAGACATTCTCTCTGGTAGTGTTACACAAAGTGGCCCTGTCCCCAGCTCTGCAGTGGTACCGCCCACATCCTTAGCAACATCTCAGTGGCACAAGAGTAAGAGTCAGCCTGAGACACCAAGTAGTACTGCAATGAAAAAAAGTGCGGTGTTGAGCCTAACAGAAAGGAATACCACACAGCCTACCATTCTTAGCATATTTACTAGGCCGTAGGGGCAGTAGGAACGCAACCACCCAATAGCACATTTGTATAATGCGAAGCTGGCTAAAATGTTAGCACTGGACCTTCTCCCTTTTTCTTTTGTTGAAAGGGTGGGTTTTCTGGAATTTGTGACAACCATCTGCTCAAAATGGAAGGTTCCCAGCCGCTACTATTTCGCCAGCGTTGCTGTTCCAGCACTACATCACGACGTGCTGAAATGGCTTGGAAAAGCCTTAAAACAGAGTGCTGTTCAGAGTATCCACCTGACAACAGACATGTGGACCAGTTGCCAAGCCACTGATTACATGTGCATCACTACACACTAGATCTCTTTTTCGGGTGTTAGAGATGTTGACACTGCTGAGATTTTTAATGACGCTCACAAAAATGCAACTGTAGCCATGTTTGCTATGGAGAAATCTCATATTGCTGCATGCATTTTGGATGAGTTTAACAGCAAGTTCTTTGAGTGGCTGCGACCAAGAGGGCTTAACATTGGTTTTGTTGCCACGGACAATGGCAGTAATGTAGTTAGGGCCATGAAAGATGGTGGCTATTTCAGGGTCCCGTGTTTGGCACACTGCATTAACATTGTTGTTCAAGACTTTCTGAAAAATGAAAGCAAAGTCAACAACTTACTGACTACCTGCAGAAGAATATGCACACATTTTAACCATTCTTTTAAAGCCCGGAAGCAGCTGAGGGTCTTTCAACGTGAGCATAAAATGCCAGTCAAAGCACTCATCCAGGAGGTGCCAACACGTTGGAACTCAACTTATTACATGCTTGATCGTCAGTTTGAACAGTACATACCACTCAATGCTTATGTAATGAAAAGATCAGGGGATCCTACTGTATAAGGCATGAACAATGAGATGGCCCAATGGAACCTCATTAAATGCCTGACAGATATGCTACTTCCTTTTGATGTCTTCACACGTGAAGTCAGCAGGGAGGATTGTACTATGGGCCAAGCGATCCCATTGTTGTACATGCTAGATCAAGAGCTGAAGGAGGTGTCTGAAACGTATGCAGGTGTGGATGACAAAGTAGACGCATATTATTTGGCGGACACCTTAGCCATTCGCTTATCTGAAAATGCAAGGAGTCACATCAACATTATATTACTGCCTCAATTTTGTATCCACGGTACAAAATATTTCTGAACAGTAATGCAGTAATTCTTTTTTCAGAAGTGGATGCTGCTAAGTACAAAACTTTGATAGCTGAGGAAGCCACTGACTTCGAAAACGAACGGCTCTTAATTAGAGGCCTGCCAACCCAGGCCAGAACAAGTACTACAGGGAATCCAGAGTCAAGTTCTACTTCAGAGCCTGAGAGCAGTGCGTTTGCCTCCCAGCAGTCACCAACACTACCAGCAATAACATTAACAAGAGCACCAACAGGATCACCAGCCACATAAAAAAAAACGGCAACTGATTGGTTTCTACAGAAAGGGTTTTGTAAGTCCAAAGGCAAAAGAGGCCAAGCAAGTAGGAGCACCCCTGAGCTTTGAGCAGATGGTCCAGGCCTATATGGATGACACAACAGAGGTCTTCATGGAGCAAAGCCCATTGGTGTATTGGTATGGGAAAAGAAGCAAATGGCCAGTGCTCAGCAGGCTGGCGATAAAGTATCTGGCTTGCCCTGTCACAAGTGTCTCTTCTGAGCGTGTTTTCAGTGCTGCTGGTGCCATTGTAACTGTGAAAAGGACCAGTCTCTCGCTCAAAAGCGTGTAGAGGTTAACTATGATCAAAATGAATAAGCACTTTATACCACCGGAGTACAAAATACGTGAATCACAGCAGGAAGAGGAGAGCGACTTTGATGACGTAAGTAGTGGGTTACATGACGTACTTCTGTCCGAACCACCAGAGTTTGAGGACTAGCTCCTCTTCCCTGACAACTAGGCTTTCAAATTGTTACTTTCTTCCTTCCTTTATTTGTGTGTGTATCTGTCTTTCTGGTTCAAATCAAATCACAACAAATCTATTACCACCGTCTCCTCATTTTATTTCCCTATTGGAGTTGCACGTCTGTGATTTTAACTGTCCACTCCAGTCCTCAGAGTCCTGCTCCATCTTCCTGACTCGCTCTAAATACATTTCCATCAAGTCAGACATTGGATGGAGATGGAGAATAGTACAATAAATGTTGCCTCTAACAGTCCCTCCATAGGGAGTGAAACGTGACTATAGCAATCTTCCGTTTTGTTTCCGAGCCGAAACTCATCACTGTCAGAAGGCTAGGCATCTGATCTGACAGCCAAAGAGAAGAGCAAGACAGGTAATGATTAATGCATGATGAAATGCATTGCATTGGATGCTTGCTGACTCAGAGTGAATGTGCATGAAGTCGAACTATACTAGTTAATCTACAAAGTAAAAGTGACTCAAGTGACAGTCAATGTTTCCTTGTTGTTTAATAACCACATTGTACTCCTACTACTGCAGGTGCAGGCCAATATCCATTGCAATTTTTTAATATGGAATATAAACTTAAACGGAGTCACTACAGACTGAGTTGGTGTTGGACAACACATACCACACGGTCATGATGATGACCATACTATCTCTGCACGCAGTCAGTCAGTTGGATCGGAGATGATTGATGGAATAACTGCGTTTCATGAACTGGCATAAAAGGTAAACACATCGGGCCCGATTCACAGAACTAACTTAAGTCAAAATCCTAAACTTACTACCATTTTCGTATTCACAGAAGGCACTTACTCCTTTTGGTATTCACAGAAGACACTTACTCACTTCGGTATTCACAGAAGTTAGGAGTCCTAACTTTAGGACTCCTAAATGCCTTCTGTGAATACTGAAAGTCTTAAAATTAGGTTTTTTCTTAGTTTAGGATTCCTAAAGTTAGGACTCCTAACTTTACTACTACTAAACTGAGAAAAATCCTAATTTTAAGTCTTTCGGTATTTACAGAAGGCATTTAGGAGTCCTAAAGTTAGGAGTCCTAACTTTACTACTACTAAATTTAGAAAAATCCTAATTTTAAGACTTTTGGTATTCACAGAAGGCATTTAGGAGTCCTAAAGTTAGGAGTCCTAACTATACTACTAATAAACTGAGAAAAATCCTAATTTTAGGGCTTTCGGTATTCACAGAAGGCATTTAGGAGTCCAAAAGTTAGGAGTCCTAACTTTACTACTACTAAATTGAGAAAAATCCTAATTTTAAGACTTTTGGTATTCACAGAAGGCATTTAGGAGTCCTAAAGTTAGGAGTCCTAACTATACTACTACTAAACTGAGAAAAATCCTAATTTTAAGACTTTCGGTATTCACATAAGGCATTTAGGAGTCCTAAAGTTAGGACTCCTAACTTCTGTGGATACCGAAATGAGTAAGTGCCTTCTGTGAATACCAAATGAGTAAGTGCCTTCTGTGAATACCAAAATGGTAGTAAGTTTAGGATTTTGTCTTAAGTTAGTTCTGTGAATCGGGCCCAACAATTCAACAAGAACCACAGCAGACCTAGGCTACATGTCCGTGTAGTGGTGGAGTAGAGAGTAGTGGTATGACTGACAGTGGCGCATTGATTTAGTCACTTGATTTGGAAAATGCTAGGTTGCTGTATATGCCTTTTGTCTGGCTCTGTCAAAATTTAAGGTAAATGGAGGTTGGGTCACGGTCGGGTGCCGTGGGCCTGTTCTGTGCTGGCTCCTGTCCTGTTGTTGTTGTAGCTTAATGCTCTAAATAGAGTAGACACGATGTATCCAAGCCGCCTCAGTCTGAAAGTGTTCTCTCAAGAGTCTTGTCTTCTTGCACTCCACCGTAATTGATGGGCTTTTTTTATTCAGTTATTTTTCAATACCCCTTTTGTCTTTCAAACTACACTTACAGGCCGGCCTTTACCCTGTGCTATACTGGGAGAAACAACTCACACTTACCTTACCAATCCGCATCAGGCAGGCAGTGGCACCCAAGATTGATGTGCGGAGTGTCCATGGAAGGGAGGACCAAGATGAATGACGAGATGCATCTTCACAATTTTCACGTTTGACGAGTGGTTTCTCCCGGACGGTTGGAGTATTGAAGCATTGATGTAAACCAACAGTATCGCGACGACTAAGATACTTTATTTGCGCATTGTCCATCTGAGAAGATTGAGACATGATATAAGGAGGAAGAACGATTCACTGAGAACTCTATAAATCAAGAAAAAGATTAAACTGTGGGTCTCTCTACCAATACCAAATTGATCAGTGAGGATGAGCAGTTAAAACAAATTTTGAAATAAAGGAAAGTGGCATTTATAGCCAACCGCACTAAACGAAGGACGGCCTCACTAGTTACATTATGGAAAGTAATTATTTTGACAGCAAGTACTCCCTGGGCATTGCTAATTTGATTGATTATTTAGCGGGTCCTGATGAAGGTGGCTATTCTTTTCCTGTGCCACCGAAACAAGTCGACCACTGACCACTGATATTCATATCCTGCTCTTCGCAGCTGTCCTGTTTTTCATAGGAGATTACTGTCATACTCATATCTCCAATTAATTTTGAGTTTTTTGCTTGTGATTACGAATGCAGTATGAATGTGGATTGAATCAGTATGAATGTATGAGAGAATGTGAAAAAACTTTTTTTGATGGGTTCAGCTTTACTTAGGGATTACATTATGGTAATAAGTGATATGATATGCTATAGACAAATGTGTTGAGTATCTTTATTGTATGTTTATGAAAAAGAAATCACAAATTGATAATTAATTTTGATATCTAAAGAAAAGTGTTTTATCTTTAAAAAAAAGGAATAAATAAAAACATAAAAAATAATGATGTATCTGTAGTATATTATAATTTGATATAGCCCGTTTTTGAATTCATTTGGATCACATAAAAAAAGAAATATAGGTCACGAGGGAGTTTCTATAGTACAAATGTTTTTCCTTACCCCTCTTCTCCCTGACCTAAATTAATTATTTGAGGGGGTCCCAATTTCCCTGCCTTGCAACTCCACAATTGGACCAGGATAATACAGTAACTTTAGTATCATTCATCATCCTTCTTTTAATTAATTTGATTCCTTTTTTCTCTTCAATCATTACGACTGTGTGTTGTATTGTTGTTTGTTTGGCAATTGATCTCTACAAATATTTTTAAATTTTCTTTGCTAGCTTTAAAAGTAAGCCCGGTACAGCATGTAATTTGGGTCTCTCTGAGGGCATACAGGCAAGGCAAATTTCATAATAATATACTGTTGCCCTGTACTGTCTAATTGTGTGGTAGTAGTTAGTAAGTACTACTCATTAACCATCAAGTTATCTTCATCATCATGCATGCATTTTCTTTTTCTCCCTTTATAGATTTATTGGATAATGGATCATGGTCATCATCCAAGATTGTGTTTTACTTTTGTTGTGTCCATGCGTACTGTTTTTCTTTGTCAAACCTTTCCACAAACCCCCCTTCCCATCCATTCATCAAACCCTAACCCTCTTCCCCCAGGCTGTCTGATTTATATTGAGGTGTGATGTGACTACATTAAATGTACACCAACAATTGACCACACACTTGCTGGGGCAGATGTGGTGAAAGCAACACTAATTCAATTTCAGGGCAGGGCGAGGATCTTCTTCTGCTTGCCCACCCATGCTCAGTCTATGTACAAGCGAATTTGTTTTCCAAAGGGACCCACCTAATACATCATAATTGCCGGCATTGATTGGATTCATCCTCAACATTCTACCACAGCAGTAAAGGTTACGAATTACGATTGTGTTAAGTGACTCCCTCAACACAATTACAGTTTGTAACTTCTTGTACTAGGCTGTCCCCATCACCATTATGTTTTATTTTACTTTAGCAGTTGCAATATTGTTCGTTTGGCAGTCTTCTTCTGTACTGTACTTTACTTCGTTCTACTACTCCTCCCACAGTTTCTCTCAGGCAAGTGACTGTCTCTTTTTATTGTGTTTGCAAATGCTAGTGCCAGTGTCTACTACTACCAGCACGACCATGGCATCTTCTCCATTCTTTTGGGAAACCATGCAGCCATCGCTGTGCCGAACTTAATCATCATCAATCACAGGTAAGATAAGTTTGGTGGGAGGTAAAATGGACTAGGAGGAGAGACTGACAGTACTAGTAGGACAAATTACTCAGTGAGGGGTACCGCATCTATCTGTTTGTGTGTTACAAAATCGGCAGATGTTTTAAATCAAACACTGGCTGTGGGCCTGCAGCAGCAAGGAAACCATGTGACGTAAATTTGTAAAACAGTAACCCACCCACAAAACATTAACATCGTATGTTTAAGTATAAATATAATTTATTACCCTAACAAAAATAAAGTATGCCACTGTGACCTGACCCACCCCTCTCCCTAACCCCAACCAATTTCCAAAACCAAAAAGTCCAAAGTCCAAACAATGTCCATAAACCCCAACGCCCTATACCCACCCACCAACAAAAGGAATTAAAAAGGGGCAATCCAACGTGGTCCTAAATTTGGCGGGCTTTGAGGTGTTTATCCATGAGGATCTTGACCCGCTCCTCTAGGTGCTCCTCCAAGCGTGCCATCCGGAGAAGCATTTGGTGACAAAATGCCCTGCAGTTGCATCCACGGTGGGGGGCAGCAGTGCTAGATGTTATAGAAGCGCGGTTGCGGGCGACTGCCTGACCGCGGTGCCGTAACACTGGAGGTGGGGCCTGGCTGGGGCCCGGGGCATTGGAGGAGGCAGCAGCTGCAGCCGCCTCCTCCTCCTCCTCCGCCTGAGCCACCAACTGCCGGTACTCTTCGCAGATGGCCTCCAGTTTACGGCGCCAGGCCCTGGCTGCCAACTCCTTCCGTGTTGGTCTTTCTTGGGAAGGAGGATCTATATCAAGAAAGAAAAAGAATATTGTAACCAATACTCTTAGCAAAACGGTAACACAAAATTAATTCAACACATAGTGGCACAGTAGCACTAGCAAGCACAGTACATAACATTTATGGTAAGTATCTGTCCTCTCACTTCCTCTGCCTCTAGCATTGTGGGAGTTTCAGGCATTATACTAGCACTATGGACTCCAGTACACACCAGTCGTCTTCTTCTTATCTCTAGTGTAGCTAAATTACATAACCTTGTTATAGTCGGCATGCCAGCTCAGTCAGCTAAGCTTGCACCCAAGACAAACATACAAGTCATGATGCAGACTCATGTTAGTTTTATTTACTACTACTGTCTGCAGGTGGGGAAGCTCATATTTTTCTATTACAGGTGGCACTGTCCATACTCTCTCTGTTACATGAGGGCAATTCTCAATTTCACTTTCACCCTGCCCTGGATACTACAAAAAGACAGATTATTTATCTGATCCAATGATCATTGCTTGTATATGGGAACACGACATAAGGTCAGTAGCGGTTGGTGGTGGGAGTGCTGCCAGGTGGTGACGTGGGGAGGGGGAGGGTAGTAAACTATACCCCTCCCCATCCCCACATCACCGCTCGCCTGCACTCCCACCACCGACCGCTACTGCATAAGGTACTTTGTTTTCATTGATTGTGTAACCAACAGATAGGCCACCCTTTGCAGGCTGGCTGACACAATCGAAAATAAATTAACATAGGTTGGGAGTGGTCCTCAGAGGAAGGCGCTTGATAATATATATATATATGATGTGCTTGCAAACTACTGTGAGTCAACTGTATTCTGAAAATACTACACCAACAACCGCCCATGCATCCGCTCCTTCCTTGCTTGCCTTGGCTTTGAGTTTGACCCAAACACTGCTGATGATTCTTGCTATCTAGTATCCACCCATACTGTGTCGCCCACCCAGGCAGGCATCTTCTTTCACCTTCCACCCATCCTTCAACAACCCATGCATCTGATCTGATTCCTATCAGCCACCTATGCATGCTTCCTACGAATCCTTCTCTGCCAGTCATATTACATCTCGCCCGTCCTTCCTCCTTCCACCCTTCTTGCCCTCTTTGTTCAACACATCCATCAAGGTCATCTGATCTGACTTTTAGTCTTCTCCATAAAACTTTCACAGCTGAGTTGGAGTCAGATAGAAGAGGCCTTTGGTTACTCAACTCACGCCGCTCATGCTATTGCTAATGCATTGCGCTAATGCTAAATAAAGGGTGTCTTCTTCAACCGTTGTATAATGTTCCCTACAACTTAATACTTAATAAGTCTCACAGTACAGTGAGTGAAGTGAACACCCTTCCAGCTAGTAGTAATGTCAATAAGTAATGAATCTAACTTACCACCGCCCGCCACTGCTGCTGGCTCACCCCCTGTAGCTCCTGCAGGTGCCGCATCTTCTCCTGCCCCATCCGGAATGGCCGCATCGCCATCGCCGCTAGCCCCGCTGGCACTGGTGGTTGGTAGTATGCCTAAAAAAACATTACACATTTTTAGATGCCTGTACACCTCCCCCTATTTTATTTGTTTTCCCTAGGAAGATTGAAAAAAAAGTTAATATAACATACATCATCACTAGTCCAAATCGGGTACTAGAGTAGAGTCGGTAGACAGACACTAGTAGTGTTATGGTCCCTAGGGTCATCTAGTCTTACTCTACTCTTTGGAAAGTTAGCCTGAGCCATGTAACCATTTTAGATTCATGTCTACTCTTTTGCGCATGTTACCTCGCAGCTTGTTGTGCAGTAGATGCCTTTGAGGCCACATGAGTGTTGCGTACAAGTGAAGAGGTCGAAAAACAAGTCACTTTGTTATGGAGTTCGGTTAGTCTGTATTGCTTAGCCATAACATGTTACACTTTTTGGCATGACTGCAAAATGCTTGCATAATTACATTATACTATCTAACGCGCACTATTTTTCTCATAATAGGCGGAAGATTCCCTTCTACAAACCAGAGATTTGCAGAGTTTATGATGCATGTAACCAGTATTTCTACGTTCTATGGTGAGGGGTCACCCAGAATTCACACAGATCTTTTGTCTTCTATCATGCACTTGTAAATGTTTACTGTTTTAATCTTATGCATTTTACTGTTAGAGCTGGCTGTAGTAATTTCATAGAACAACATACAGAGCTTGTTATTTGAAAATAAACCTTTTGAACTTACACATAGACTATGTGGTATTTGGTGTGGTGGGGTGGACTTACACGAGTGAGTGAGCGAATGGGTGTTATGTTCTGGGTTGTGTAATCATTGGGTATCTTCGTGTGGGGGCTCGGGACCTAATGAGACACTATAGCTAGTCGGTCAAGGGATTGTGGGTTCTGACTGGGGTGTGAGTAAGGTCCAACCTCCCATCACCAACATCCTACTTTCTTGTGCATAGTTCTGTATGTGGCTGTGCAGAATCCCCACAACAGTAGTAGTATGTACTATCCTATCAAAAATACTAGTCAAATATCTGGTTGGGCATTTTGTTGGTGGGAATTGTCAAAGCCTCAAGATTAAGAAGACTAGAGGAGGACAACCCAAAGGACAGGACCCAGTGGCTAGAGCTATTGGTCAATCTGAGTTTTATTCAAAAGAAAACCTTAAATAAAGAGTGGCCAACTGGGCAAGCTTAGCTACAGACAGACTAATAGTAGTAGTACAGAGAGTCTTAGCAGAGGCAGTTAGAAGGAACTTAGAGGCAGGGATAACGAGAATTTGGAAACAGATAGTCAAGGTCAAAGAAGCTTTTGTAAAAATTAGAATTAGGAAGTGGAACCATAATTAATAGTTCAGAAAAAATAAGGTGCAGTAAAAGTTAGGGAAATATAATTGTTAATATTAACCACTGGAAGATTTACTGGGGCCAGGAGCAGGGCCCTCGGTAGAGGAGCGGTCCTCTGGTTGTCCCGCCGACTCAGACCCCGTCTTCTTGCCCCTGGATGGTGTTGATCATGTAAGATATAATAAAGAAAGAGACAAACATTAAGGAGTGCTGTGAAACAAATAAATCATTTAAAAAAACGCTCCAAAAACATTTTAGGAAACAACAATTGCAATAAAATTTACCTAACTAATCAGATCGACTACTGGCTTGCGGGATTCATGGACCGTCTACTTATTTATCAACACTAATCCAGTGTTCCATAATCATTCTGATTCCAGAATACTAACGAAGCCTAAGTACCACCTCACCTAGACCATCTATTCCAGACGGGCCAATTGTTCACTAAGTCTGCATTTCCATTTTTTTTAGCCTTCAAAAATGCATAGATGAGATGGAGGACACATGCATAAAATTGTGCATACACCAAATTGTTGGTTGGTTGTGTCTGATATTGTTCTGCTACTGACTGACACTGCTAAGCCTACCACTCACTAAACAAACTACAAAAGGTTCTACGGAGGACTGGGGTAAGCAGCACTCAGTGATAGAGGAGGCCTCACGCAGACCGTAAAAAAACTATGAACTAATACTAACTAAACCTAGTATCCATCCACCATTATTTTACAGGAGGACAATGGAAGGACTAGAGTCTCGCTAGCAATAGCATTACCTAACTTCAGTTCTCTAAAATAAAGTCTTACATTAATCAGCCCAAGCTAGCGCAAAGTTGCAAACAAGTAAGAGTAGCGCCGAGCACCTGTGTCCTACAATCACAGAAGATTTTGAAACGTAATTTACCTGCAATGTAAGCAGCAGTAATCTTGTTATTCGTCAAAAAATTATACACAATACAAATACTACTATATATTAGCTACTCATCAAGCCCCATGACCTCAACACCTAGCAGGTCCAACAGGTCCTGCTCCCAATCCAGGATGTCTGACCACCGGTAGGCCAGCTCGTTATGGGTGCGCCGGACCCCTGAGCAGCGACACACTGCCCGGCGCACCTTCGCCCAACGCCTGCTGCCAAGGTCAAGGGGAGGTGGTGCTGGATAAAAAAAACAAGGGCAGCCACCTCCACCTCGCCAAAAAGCTGCCGGGCCTGCACCCCTGCAGGGCGCATCCTGCCACAAGACAGGCGGCTCTTGGGCGCAGGCACCTTGTCCTTGGAGCCGGTAGTGCTGCTTCCCTTGGCCATGGTTCTGGGGTGTGTGGGAGGCAGAAAAAAAAGTTAGAAGGAAAAAATAAAGTTAGGGGGAAGAAGTAGGATCTTAAAGAAAGAAGTAATATAAAACAGTAGAAAAGTAAAAAAAAAAAGTAAAAGTAGAAATAAAATGCAAAATATAAACTTAGGGACAGAGAGAGATAGATGATAAATAAAAAAAGTCAGAAAAACAAAGTAAAAAACTAAGAATTGCAAAGATTGCGGGAGGACCAGAACCATAGCATAAAGTGAAAAACAAGATGGCCGCGCCCATCGCAACTGTGTGGGTAAGTTTGTGCGATATTTACCCACGAACACGCAATATTCGTCACGGACAAGTAAAACGCGTTTCCGAACATGACATGTGCATCGCGAACACACTATACGCAACCCGGAACAGGAAATAAGCATCGCGAGCGGGCGGGACAATTGAAAAACAAGATGGCCGCGCCCATAGGCGACCGCATGGGTAAGTTCGCGAGATACTATCCCCCGAGCACGCAAACAGCGACAACTGTGTACATGTAATCTTGAAGACGGATACCCAAGTGCTCTATTCTGGGTGGCATTTTGGCCCAGGGGTTTCCGAATATGGTTATCAGGGCCTGATAGTCCGTGATGAGCGTAAAGTGCTTCCCATAGATGAAAATGTGAAAGTGCTCAAAGGCCCAGACCACCGCCAAATTTTCCTTCTCGGGCTGTGAGTAGGCTCTCTCTGTGTCGGTCAGGCTACGACTGGCATATGCCACGATGTGACGTTGATCACTTTCCTTGTCATACTGAACCAGTATAGCGCCAAGCCCCACAGGACTGGCATCCACAGTGATTTCGGTTTTCCACCAAGGATGGAAGTAAGCTAGATTGTTGGCCGACTCAACAGATGCTTTCATTGAGTGAAACTCTTGATCACATCTAGTTGTACATTGAAATGTGTGTCCTTGTTTAGTCAGTTTTCGTGAGGGGAAGCTGATGGTGGCAAAATCCTTGATATAACGTGCACAGTAACTTGCCATTCCCAGAAATGAACGCACATCCCCAGCATCTCGAGGGCGAGGGGTATCATTCAAAGCTGCGATATTTTCTGGATCTGGTCTCATTCCTGTGCCTGAGAAAATGTGTCCAAAGAACTTCACTGTTGATTTGTGGAATTCACATTTGTCTTTATTGAGTGTTAGGTTTGCTTCCAAGAGGGCATGACATACTCGGTCAAGTGCCTGGTCATGTTCTTGTACCATTGCTCCGTACACAACAATGTCGTCACTGTAGTTGAGGGTGGTAGGATTATGGTGAATGACCTTTCTGATCGCTTCTTGAAAGATCTCAACCGTGGAAGAAACTCCGAAGCTGAACCATTTGTATCGGAACAGGCCTTGGTGAGTCAAGAACATGGTGATATATCTCGATTTTTCATGAAATTCATGCTGGTGATAGCCCTTATTAAGATCTAGTTTTGAAAATACTTGGGCCCTATTCAACGACGTGATCATGTCAGTGATGTGAGGTCCTGGGTGCCTCTCCCTCTCTATGGTAGTATTGGGTGTTCTCATATCAACACAGAGACGTACTTTGCTCTGTGATCCTTTTTTGGGTACTATGACCACAAGCGATACCCAGGGAGTGAGTCCCGAAGTTCTCTCAATGATGTCTGCCCGGAGAAGATCTTGTAGTTCCTCCTCCACAGACTGTGGAAGATGGAAAGTTATTTTCCTGTGATGTTGTGCTATGGGTGTCACTCATTCATTTATGTGCAGGTGAACTTGAAAGTGAGGTATCTTCCTGAGTCCGGTGAATAGTTTTGGGAATTTTTGGACTATGTCAGGGTCCTCATCCACTCGATATAGTAGTTCCACTAGTGGAAGTTGTTCCGCTGTGGTCAAACTAAGGAGGCAGTCTGCTTCAGGCCCGTCAATTACATGAATGCGGGCTGTAATAGTTCTAGCTTTGTATGTGAGATCAGTCTGAAATTGTCCTAAACAAGGAAGAGGTTCTTTCGCCATCCATGTGTAGACTTGCACAGCAGCTTTGTGCAAGTGAGGTTGCGGATTCATTTTGTTGTACTCCGTGACTGAAATGTAATTGAGAGATGCCCCACTGTCCAGCACACACTTGGCCATGTGTTTGCCCATTTGAAGATGGAGTCGCGGGTATTTCTTTAGCCTATCTGGATCCGCGACCATGCAGACATATTCATCACTGTCTTGTGATAAGGGTGAGAGTGACCTTGACTCTCGAGATTCTGAGTGCCGCAACCTGTAGGTGACGTGAGAGTGAAGGCTCGACTGTGATGAGCTGGTGGAGGTGCCCCTGCGGTCCCATACTGCCTTAGCATGATGGCGAGTACTGGATTGTCTCGACTGCCTGCGTTTGTCTTTGCGGGACGCTCTGCATACTTTATCAAAGTGATTGTCTTTGCCACACTTCCTACATCATTGAACTAATGCAGGACACTCGTCTGTGGGGGGGAAATCGTAACCACAGCGATAACATTTAAGTTGGCACTCCTGTTGCTTATCAGTCCGGCTGGGACTGCGACGATGGCTTGGACATTGAAAATGAACCTTGGACCTCGATGATCTTTGACTTGAAGAAGAGTGTCTGTCCATGTAGCGAGATTGGAGCCTGAACGCTTCTTCTCACTTTTCCCCCTTTCCCCGCTTCCATTTTTTTTGCATGTTCTTCCGCCTTATCGTTGACTCTCGACATTTCTTCCATTTCATTGAGTGAGTAACTTTTCTTTAGAAGGCGTCAATGTAAGTACTCCGATTGGCAGCCTTCGATGATTCGCAAGTGAAGGGCATCTTCAGTTGTTTAAACAGTCGAACGCACAGTACCGTGCTAAGCGTTTGAGGCGTGTAATGAACTCTCCCATGGACTCATCTTTCTCCTGGGATGCCAGATTGAAGGTGTACCATTCATAATCAATGTTTTGTTTGTGAAGAAATTTTCTATTAAGTGCGCCACGCAACATCAGCCGGACGTTCTTTTATATTCTGACCAAAATCTTTACCAAATAAAGTGCGTAGTGCAATGAGTTGTTGATCCAAGTCAGAGACATGCGAGCCTTTCATGAAGTGCTCAAAGTGTTCCAGCCATTCTTGCCAGCGGAGACCCATACCTCCACCAGATAAAAGAGCCAGGGGTTCCGGCGGGCGCAGAAAAGGGACTCTCAACATGGAAAGTCGGTGTCCTACTGTCTGCGACGATGATGCAGGAGACTCTGGCTGGGCTCTGCTGCCCTGGGAATCATGGCATTGTCTCGACGTGGGAGAGCCAGACATGTTGAAGGACTATGCACACAGGCAGCCGGTAGTGATCTGGTCTCAGGAAGAGCCACAACGTATGTCACGTGGCACTTATCACAGCAATGTACATTCGAGCAGAATGTGTGACTGGGGAAAGGACTGATGAAAATCCCAGAATGCCGAAGGTACAGTAAATATCATGGGAGGCACTGTTAGCAATGATGGTGATCTTCTTCCTGAATAGGAGGAATGTAGGATTGACTGTCTCTTGACTTTACTTATCTTTATCTCTTTTTTTTGTATGGTACTTGTTTGCAGGGCTTTTGTGTGGATGCCTGACTTAGTAATGGCCACCCTGGAATCCTGACAGTGGATGGAGGAGGCGCCTGACCTCAATATGGCCACCGGGCGGCGCTCACTCCTCACGAGGATTCAGTCCTGGAGCACAGGCACGAGGCAGCAACAGTTCGCAGGCTGCCCACCGAGCACGCGCATACAGTGGGCAAAGCAGGCACTCAGGAAACAAACCGCAATCGTGGACAGCCGCCAAGGCAGGGACAGGCAGCGACGTGTCTCGGGTGAACTCCAAGTAACTCAGCAGCACACCTAATCGTCAACCCGGCAAGGGTCCAGCACATATACTCGGCAGCACGGCAGAGGTCCTGCACGACCAGGGTAGGCTCCCAGGGTCGCGTCTTATGATTATTATTATTAATATTATTATTATTACAGAGTTTTATATAGCGCAAACTTGACCCGTCTTACAGCAGCAAGGAAGGAGCAGACCCTGTGCTCAGGGTGAGCACCTGACGATGCAGCAACACAGCAGCAGTACCAAGCGACTGGGGTGGGCTCTCTGGTTGCGTCTCAGCAGAGGCAGCTCCCAACACAGCGGGGCTCCTGACTTCGGTCCACCGTCAGCATAAGGTGAGCAGCAGGGTCCAATGACTACCCTCGTCACCAGCTGTCGTGTCGTTTGACAAGTAGAGACGACACCGACTCATTGGTAGTGGTTATACTAGAGCTTTATTTATTGCAGACGTCTCTTCCTTCGCAATCCATTCCCCGGACTGCCCTTCCGAGCTCCTCCCTTTATTATTATTATTATTATTATTATATTACATTTATAAGGCGCACAGCTACCCAGAGGTTTCCCGGTGCCCAGGACAGATTGCAGACAAAGCAGACAGCTTTTACTGGTTGAATAGCCAGGCCTTCAGGCCTTTGCGGAAGCTTTTGCGACTAACTTTGTGGCGAAGTAGGGAAGGTAGTGTGTTCCACAACATTGGGGCCAGATACGAGAATGAGCGTCCGCCCATACGTGAAAGTTTGAATCTAGGAACTATGAAGTTAGCTTGGGATGAGGAGCGAAGTTGACGGGTCGGAAGATATGTCTGGGCTAGGGAGCATAGGTAATGGGGTGCTGTACCTAGCTTAATCTTATGCATATAGCCTAAGGCCTTAAATTTCGTCCGTTGCTCAATCCTGAGCCAATGGAGATCACGTAAAGTGCCTGTGATGGAGGATGTTTTCGGTACATGACGAAGTAACCTGGCTGCGGAATTCTGCACCACCTGCAGCTTGCGTACTAACTCCCTATTTGCTCCTAGATAAAGGACGTTGCCATAATCAAGCCTCGACATGATTAGGGCCTGGATCACTGTTCTTTGAGTAAATTCAGGCAGCATCCATAATATCTTACGGAGCCATTTGAGAATAGAGAAGCAAATAGAAGTTTCATAGTCAGTTGGTCGTCGATCACTATGCCCAAATTACGTACAGTTTGTGCCGGTTTAGGAAGTTCCCCCATTTCAGTGATGCGGGCCCCAGAGATCTTTATCCTTCCCCATGATCAAGACCTCCGTCTTTCCTCCATTTAGCTTTAACCAGTTAGCGTGCATCCAGTTGGCGATTTTATACAGCCCTACCTGGAGGGATGAAACACTGGATTTGTCATTGGCGGATAGTGAAAAGAGAACCTGGGTGTCATCCACATAAGAGAAGATTGACAGCCCAGCCTCTTCCGCGATGGTAGCTGAAGGGCTGACGTAAAGACTGAATAGCATAGGACTAAGTATCGATCCCTGTGGCACTCCATGAGGAGATGCATAGGTCTTGGAACAAGCCGATGGAGAGAAGACCTGAAAAGTCCTGTCGGTGAGGAACTTTTTAATGGAATCCAAAGCTGAGCCAACAATTCCCAGGGACTGGAGTGCTTTTAGAAGGGTAGGATGAGATACCATGTCAAAGGCGGCACTCAGGTCTAATAGGATGAGTGCCACCGATTCCCCTTTATCCCGAAGCAGGTGTATTGTTTCAGTAACTTCTAAGAGAGTAGGCTCTGTGGAGTAACCGGCTCGAAAGCCTGATTGGGACCAGTGTAAGATGTTATTGGATTCCACAAACCGTGTAAGCTGTTGATTCACGTGTTTTTCCAGGATCTTAGAAAAAACAGGGAGTAGGGAAATCGGGAGGAAGTTGGAAGGCTCAGCTGGATCCGCATTTGGTTTCTTCAAGAGAGGAAGAACCATTGCGTGTTTCCATTCTGCTGGTAAGGTGGCTTTCCTCAGCGAGACACTAAGTAGATCCATAATGATCCTTAATGAGGCGGAATTAAGTTTTTGAAAAATATTGACTGGAAGTGGGTCATTAGGGGAACCTGATTTGAGACTATTTAGAATGGCATTGAAAGATAAAGGGTCTAAGGGTTGCCAGTTTGTTATTTTCATGGTAGAAGCCGAGTCAGAGAACCCGATTGGGCTGTTATAGTCAAAAGTGGGGGATGTATTCATTAAGTGCTGTTCCTTATCAGTAGTTGCCGACAAGTTCTGCATAGATCTTTTCTAATTTTTCAATGAAGACCTTCACCACAACTTCACCGTGTGTTTCATCAAGTGTCGGAGGTAAAGGTTGACAAGTTGCTCCCGAGAGATCTCTAACTAATTTAAACATGACTTTTGCATTTCCCTTTCTGCTTCCCTTCTATCTCCATCTTTCCTTTCTCCGCCGTTCCTAGTGCCCTTGCATGTATTTCTAGAACATTACAGTAACCTCCCCCCTCCAATGAATGGCAGGCTTGACGGGCTATTTTGAATCTGAAAAATTACACTATGTTACATGTTTGATCTTTTAACCTTCCATTTCTTGTATGTTTTTAAATAAATTGTTTTGCAAGACATCAGGCACCTTTTTATTGCTTTTTGCAGCGCTGGGGGTGGGGATTCATACTTACTGGGTTTGCCAAAACTTCTTTGCATGACACCCAGATCTAGTGCCACCCAGAACCAGCCTCCCCTTTTTTCCAGTCTGCGACCTTTCTTTGTGTCAGACAAAAAGTCAAACCGAAATACCCTAATGCTAAAAGTTTGACCATTTTGTAAGGTTCCAATCCTAGATTTTAGTGGAATGCAGGAGCACCTCATATCTAGAAACCTCGAAGGTGGTGTATGTAGGGACAATATCCATGCACAGATATCCACGGTGGTTGAGCATTCAGACAGACTCAAAATGTCTCCACTCTGAATGATTGAGCGCCGGTACACATACAATTTTAAGATCGCACCTCCTGAGAAAACAATGTCCCGTGAGCGCCATTCATCAGAGTCAGCCGTGGTAGAGCGCGGGAGACAGGGCAGCGCGTCTGTCATTATCAGAGACTGACAACGAATTGAACGCACGCCGTATATCAAACCGGCGACAGATTCAGCTACGTACGACATGACACTGAAATACATATCCTTCCACGCTGACGGCTCCAGGCCTCTCCCAGCCAGGGGGGTCAGCGGCAGCAGCGCCAGGGGAGGGGTGGCGAGAAGGCCCGAGCTGGGAAATGGAGTTTCGCGACACTTCATTATTTCTTTTCCATTAGTCTCAAAACAGAGACAGCGGACGGAAGAGATTTACCCAGGCCATTTCTTGGATAATGGTTTGTTTCCCGAACACTTTCACTTCAGCTCACATCAAAGAGAGATCTACAGCTTCGCTCATTGCCACTGAACGCGAGCCAGGCGCTCTGACATATTGTTTCTCGAGCTGGAGAAACTCCCAGGGGAAAAAGATGCCTCTCCATGGAACCTTCCGGCTCTTACACCCGGAACACCGGCGCGTGCAGAATTCACTCCCCCCAAACCGCTCCCCACACTCAATCCGTGCGCGCTCCCGTCCGAGGTGCTGTTCCTGACCGTGGTGATTCCGAGTTTGGTATCTTCCTCCCACCCAGCCGCTAGGGTGGTTCAGTGGGTTCAAGTTCCTATTGCAAACGTGTGAGTGACCTGCACGTCTCAAGTTACAACAATATCATCTGCGCTTGTGAGCTTGCCATCGTGCAGTAGTTAATAAGCTGTGCTATTGGAGCGAATGTTATCAAATATTCTTACCACCACACTGCAATGAATTATATTAAACCATCTCAACAATCTGTCACATAAAAAGTAAGTAAAAAGGTAATATCCCACATACAATGCAGTTCAAAAATGCTAGCATGCCAACTCGACGACCAGTGGAACTAACTGGACTTTGTCGGTTGGTAGGTCATCTTTGCACCTTTACACAGTCATTGTCCATTAGCCAAATGCATTTCAGCATTTACGACAGACGACAAAAGAAACCCGTCCATTCAGCGTCCTAAAATAAAGCCACCGCTTCCAAGACATGGTTAGGGTTAGAGTGCCCTGCAAGCACAAGAGGAGGGATTGACAGAAACAAAGAAGTCTCTTGCCCCTCAGGCCCGGTTCCAGGAATTTTTATTTGGGTGGGCCAAGGGTGCATTTGGGTGGGCCACTGCGGGCTCGATTTGTCTCTTATATGTCTAGCCAGGCCTGCTTCAGGGCCCTCCTTTATCTCTTCTTAGTCTTACAAGATCCAGTAAAACGCACTCTTTTTCAAATCTCTTTCTAAATATTATCACTCTCAAAAAGTGATTTTCCATGTAATGTTCCTTTGATGGGAAGAGGAGGTTTCTGAGGTGGTAGTATCAGGCAAGTGACACTTCTCGGGCTCCCTCTGTGCGAGCCTTCAGGGAGAATCCCTCTTCATTACTACCTCCACCTGACCCCGGACTCTGCAACACACTCCCTTACAGGCTTGATTACCCACTACTCCTCTCCAGTGCACCTTATCTCACAGCTGACCTTGGGCCCCAGCCCCATATCAGGCACCATCGGGCTCCACTTTCATTTTTCCCTGTAAAAACATTAGTAAAATCACCTTCAAACTTAAAATATTGAATATAGCAGTAAATATAATTAGCACGCACTTTAAAGTAAGTTCCACAGTAACCCTTATGACCCCACTGCTAATTAAATAAACAAACAAACAAACACAGAAAGGCCATGACAGGGTCGGCTTCAGCGCTGATGCAAAAGTATTTTTTGGGCCGCACCAATAACCTCTTTCTCCATAAATACCTTTACTACCACCTTACAAAAGTGCCCCTCATCCCTCCATGGCCCCCCTATTGACCTCCTCCTCGGATTCCCTCACTGCCACACGCCACAAGTGCCCCTCATCTACCCATAGCCCCTCCCCCTCATGACCTCCTCCTCGGATTCCCTCACTGCCACCCTCCACCAGTGCCCCTCATCTCTCGGTAGCCCTTTCCCCTCATGACCTCCTCTTCAGACTCCCTCACTATCACCCTCCAGCAGTGCCCCTCATCTCTCCCTAGCTCCCCCGTCCACCCCATGACCTCTTCCTCGGATTCCCTCACTGCAACTCTCCAACAGTGCCCCACATCGCTCCATAGCCCCTCCCACTACCCTCCTCCTTGGATTTCCTCACTGCCACCCTCCAACAGTGCCCCTCATCTTTACGTAGCCCCTCTCTCATATGCATTTCATTTGTTGTATAGCGCTACTCATATCAGTGTAGTGTGTGTCAGTACTTTACACCACGCACACATTATACAGAGACAATGAATCATACAAGTATGTATATCAGTCTACAGGGAATGTCACATAAAACAATGAGAATTACAAGGTGTAGGAATCACATGTCATCCATACTGGTGGGCAGTATATTTTAAGAGGGTTTGGTCTGGGGGAAACACAAGCTTAGGATTTAAAGAGTATTCCATGGGGGTCAGCTTTACTGATAAAAATGTATATCTGTCCAAACATACTCATTTTAGCAACATTAGAATAATTAAAGACTGGGGAAGTTCTAACTATATCACAAAACAAAAAAAGCGAAGTTCTAACTATAAAATTCATGTTTGTATGTAGCGCTTTGATGACAGTTCATTGGTTACTGTCCTATGTTAGGATTGTAACTTCTGAACTGCAAGTAGCACAAGGATCTCTGTGACAAAGGCATAACCCAATGAGTTCCCACATAAAATACAGTTCATCTTCATTTAAAAACTACTAACCGACAAATGATTGCTCTCCAGCAGGTTCATTAATCACCAGCATTATCTGGGCATTTTTTATTGTCTTATTGTTGTCTTGCATCGACCATGATCATGATAAAAACTGTTTAAATGAAGCACACACGAAGTATGTGTCCTGCTGTGCCTGCGCAGATTTTAAAAAGAAAAACTAATAGTAACACATTCTCTTACCTACTCCATTAGTCAAACTTTGTGTCACAGCCTGGTGTGATAAGCAGCTGCAAGGGTCAGGAAAGGTGAATAGGAATAAACGAACTTCTTTTTTCTGCTGCATAGAAAAATAAATATCCACGACAGTAGGCAAAGGTTACTGTTGTCAAATAAAGGATTTGACGCCTTTCGCCATGTGGAGATGAAGGGGTGAAAAAATAAAGTATTGTTAACACGTAAATGGTCTTTTAAAGACCTGTGAAGTACTCGGGTGCAGCTGCGATAATCTCTAAAACTGTCTGTGTGTGTGAGCCCGGGATGCTGTCTCGGCCGGGCTGACACAAACGAGGGGGCGGGGGGCTTGAAGCACCTTGAGCCCAATGGTGTTGCGCGCCTGCCTTCAAGCCCTCACTGCGAGAACCAAGGCTCCTGTTTGGGTGGGCCTGGCCCACCCGGCCCACCCTCTAGAACCGGGCCTGTTGTCCCTGCTGTTAAATACATCACCATCCAGAGTCCCTTGTGCAGATTAGCTGCAGTCTGCAGTCTACTATCGGGGCGGTCTGATTGGGGAGGACCATTAAGAAAAATGTCACACTTTAGTTCTGTGAAATACTAGTATTTTTACTGGCGTTCAAGTCAATGGTTACACTGAACTTCCTAAGGTAGAGGGCACAATGCTCTTTCATGGACATTGTTCCTGGAGGGTTACCTTCCTTCCTGTGTGAATCTACAGTTTCTTCTCTGTAAAAAGAGGTTTTATTTCCATGAAAGCCACTTCAGCCAACTTGAGAGAGACCTCTTTCCTGGGAAGCCCCTCTATGGGCCTTCAAGCATCAGCTAGTCTGACAATGACACACTCACAGTTTATACCATATTCTATTAGTACATTTTGTAATTGGTGTAGATAAAGCCTATGGCAACAGAGTGAGCCTTGAAACAGGACTTGGAGGGACCGTTGTTGACCTCAGCACAACAAACGCTAAGGGGCAGATTTACAAGCCCCTTGCGCCACCGGTGCATCACGTTGTGTGACTCACTGGTGGCACAGCCTGCTAAACTGATAATTACAAGCACAGACAAAGTCACTCTGCGTGACTTAACCTTTGCTTGTAAATATCGCCCCTGTTCACGCAACACTTTGCGTGTTAGGGGTGTGACATGGGTGTTGCTGAGGGTGTTCCCGCGCAACACCTATATCCACTGATGCATTTCCAGATTTACGAGAAATCGTAAATCTGGAAATGCGTCAGAATGCTACGACATCCTAGGGGTGGTGTAGCAAGGTGCAACGAGGAGAAATGTTTTCATTTCTCCTAGTTTTTTTCCACTTTCAATGCGTGCTGCATTCTACAGCACATATTGGAAGAGGAAATCCCCTCAATGTATTGTTTTTGTGCAGGAAGGTGCCCCTTTCTGCACAAAAACAATCTGCTCACGACGCAGGAATCCTTGCACCAAGGTGCCTGTGGTGGCGCATGACAGCAGTTCGTGCGCCAGTGCAGGGGGAAGCACAGAGATGCAACATATTGTAAATATGTCGCACCCCTGTGCTTCGAAACTAACGTAGCATGGCCCAGCAAAGTGACTTGCGGCACCGTGCTGCGTTCGTTTCTTGAAGATCTGCGTCCAAGGGCCTTATTTATTAGGGCCTGCATCACTTTTGCACTGCTGTTGCGTCACTTTTAGTGGCAGAGCAGCGGCATAAATATTGCGCCATGTTGCACCATATTTATGATGTGACGCATCTAGGCAGATGCATTACTTCATAAACCCCTGTGCTACATTATACCTGCATCAGGTATAATCAATGCAGGGTGGGCATTCCCCTGCAAAAAATTATCATAGGAGTGGCGCAGTGAAATCTCTGAGATTTCACTGCGCCACTTCTAGGACGCCAATGCGTCAAAACCTTAAGCCTGCCTCATGGCAGGCGTAACGGTGACGCAGGCCCTTTCACATGGGGCTTGCCTCATGAGAAAGGAACATTGCTGGAGTTGCCTCACGCTTCCGACACAACTCCAGCAATGTGCCACTTTTGCACCAACAGATATGTTAGTAATACTGATTTATCTGTCATTCCTTGCGACATGATGTGTCATACTGTAAATATGACACATCATTGGTGTCGCAAGGAGGGTGCACTGAGAAGTGTCGCCACTTCTCATAAATTAGGCCCTAAAGATCTGGTGGTTTAAAGGTAACCTGTGTGGAGGCTGAGTTACCTAGCTCCGAACTGCATGACATACTGAACAGCTCATTCAAATTGCGATAGTCAGACTGTTTATTCGGTGGCCATTGTGGAAAATATCCTCCCCTCCTGGCGCATCATTTACATTGCGTAGCATTTCAAGAAACAATCAATTGAAATGCAATGTACATTGTAAATATTTACTGTAAACTTCATTTTCTATCTGCAAATCGTGTCCACTACTCTCTAATGCACATTCTTCATTTTTAGCAAATAATCACTGTTATTCAGAATATAATTGGGCTTCCAAGCCTTTTCCATCTAGGCATCCAGGGCAAGCTGTATGCTGTCCTTGCAAATGCAGCCTTCCACAGACCATTCTACTTCCATAAAAACAATACAACCAATCAGGCATTCTATCTCCCAGTCATCGAACTTCACACCCAAAAGACCCTTCAGTTTTTAAGCGCCTAACATCATTAGCACACGTTTTGGATAATTCTCTGATCTGAATGACTTATCATTTTTGTTAGAAAAACGAAATCTGCAGATTCCTACCTTGTAAAAACCTGCTTTAAAGAATACTTACCCATCTGAAGCTCAGCATTAAGGTGTTCAAGATTTGCGTAGTTACTGTTAGTGAATAGTGATACTACATGAACTTTGCAAATAAAACTTGCAAAATTACGCCTAATTTCACAAAATTCATCCACCTCTCTCTTCCACAAAAAAATGATGCGAGGATGCATGTCATGCAAAAACAATTGTTTGAAGCAGCTTTCCGTGCGACGCATGGGCACAGCCATTCTAAACAGAAAGTGTCACTGTCTCTAACCTGCTCCCGGTTCTTCCCCTAGTTGTGCTCCCTAATTCAAGCCCATGCATCACAATTTTCCATCTCTCCATGTCACTGTGCATGTCTAATTCTCTCCCCACCCCATTTGTCTCTTACTTGATTTGTGGTACCCACCACCCCTACGCCTGTGGCAGAGACCTAAAGGGTGCCATCGCCACAGAAGGCCAGCTCCAGTAGAGCCAGGAGTGAGGAAGTTACCCCAAGACATACTTTTCAGAGAAGGAGGCGGCAGCACTGTTTTTTTAAGGCAGCACCAACTCCCCCTCATGTTAGCAACATGCGGCAGGCCTTGCAAGAGATACATCTTTGCAGAGAGGAAGGAGCACTAGGAGCAAGTACGGAGCAGACTGCTCGCTCTTCCCTATGTCAGGCAGACTCGGTGGCAAGTCATGCATCTCTGGGCTTGATGCATTCTCTGGTGGGACACCCAGGATTTCTACCCCCCTGGTGCAAGTACTCACTCAATGCAACGATATGAATTAGAAATCCAATTGGACTGCAACCCATACCTAATCTTCTTAGCAATTCCATGCAGGAAGTGTTTTGGGTAACTACCAGTCCCACAAGATTGGTTCAGGGACGCAGTGTAACCGCAAACCATTGGTTGTCAATGAATAACACATTCAAAGCAGCACTAAGAAACTAGAGAGATACTTTAAAAAAATATATATCTTTTAAAATCTCAATCTAGTGCACAAAATATGAATGGTAAACACACATAATGCAATGAGGAATGCAGCAATGCATGCTGTGGTCAGCAAAAACAAAAAGAACATTTCTAACATTGTTAGCAAGTCCCTTAGGGGCATATTATCAAGCACCAGAACATGGGCCTCTATGGGAATTCTCTGCGGCATATTATCAAGCCCATTATCGCCGCTTTAGCGGCAGTTTTCTGCCGCTAAAGCGGCGATAATTTAACCGCCGTGCTTGTATAATATGCCCCTTAGATCCTTACACCATTAAGATATTTCTAGGTATTAGTCCACACCAAACTGTGGGAGAAGCACAAACTTGAAAGACTGTGATTGAAGTTTCTTAAGAAGGATCACAATGCATGTCCGTTTTCTGTAGAGAAATAGCTACTCAGCTATTTTTTATCACAGCTTTGCCCAGAAATGGCCAACAGAGCTATGCTAGTCACTTTCCTGCACTGCTCCTGGCAAGGCCCCCAACAGAAGCTGACTGGCGCTGCAAACCAGTAAGGTGTAACCCCTGGTTTGATAGTCCTAGCACAAAGTCCCTTTAAATGGTGGTCAGATACCTGGGGTTTTATAGTATCTGATCGCAAATTTTACCTTTATTTTTATAAAACAAAACTGCACTTTCAGACACTAAAGGTTAACCAAGACTAAACATTCTGCCGATAAATGTGTCATCTCAATTCACTTATTGATTATATTCTTCTATAACTAAAGCAATAAAAGCTTGTCAGCTATTAAAGTGTGCAACCATTATTTTATGGCAGCATCTATAACTAAAACAATTAAATATGTCAGTCTAGATAGCAGGCAGACATGATGCAAGCATATTAATACTATCTACAAAAAGACAAAAGACTCTGAAAGCAGGCATAGGATGAAAATAGAAGACCTATTAAACAGGAGCTGTCATGGCGTTCACACAATCCCCGCATTGTTAACTAGTGTTAGAAATGGGGTCTCTAGTTGGCAGAGGTATTCACCTATGCCAAGCAGGGACCACCACTCTAGTCAGGGTAAGTAAGATGCACACCCTAATTAACCTGTTCTCACAATCTGGTAGCTTGGAACAGAGCAATCAGGCTTAAATTATGAGGCATTGTGTAAAGTATTTGTGCAACACTTAATATAGTAAAACAGTGAAAACACCACCCAAAAATAATCCACACCAGGCTGGAAGTACTGAGCTGAATTTAATGAAGAAAATAAGATGAAAGCATAAAAAATCTAATAAGTAGAACCGAAGTTATGAATTTTCAAAGATTAAATTGAAATATAGTGCTTAAAAGCATAAAGCACGAACTGGGGAGATCTGATCATGCTGGAACTGGGTCGAATCTGAAAAGTCATGCCGACTGCTATGGAGCGCAAATTGGATGCAGAAGCCACTCTGGACCCACTGAAACAGTACCTTCTCTGTGAATAAGTGTCAAAGTCAAGGAGTAGTTGTGTTGTTTCTGAGCCAAGCAGATGGGTCCTGCATTGTTGTTGAACACATTACAATGAAGGTGCTGCATCATCATCAACCTTGCAGTCGGGTCCCGAATCATCATCGAACCCCTTACGATGAAGGCATTGCATCGTCGATGAGCCACACTGTCAATGCTGTGGAGTCCTCAAACTGGTGATTCTTTGGTGTTGAAAGTGAATGCATTTGTTCTGACTGGCGCAAAGTAGGCAGTGGGTGGATTTCTGCGAAAACCTATCTTTATGGACCCAGGACTGGATTGGCACCACTTGGCAGGGCAGGATTCACATTTAGCAAAGTTCAGAGGCTGTAGCAGGGTTGAATAAAGTCTTTGATGTCCGTGAGACTTCAGACAGGAGCCAAGCCAGCAAGCCCTTGAGTCACTTGGTTCTGGGGAAGCAGAGATTCAGGTATTGTCCTTTTCACCGCCAGGCAAGGGGCAGCAGGACAGGCACAGCAGAGCACAAGTCCAGAAAATCCAGCAAAGTCCAACAGAGTGTCAATCCTTTCAGCAGCACAGCAGTCCTTCTTCCTGGCAGAGTGTCCTCAGGTCCAGAGTGTACTGAGTTGGGGGTTTCAGGGGTCTAGTGCTTATACCCAGCTGTGCCTTTGATGTGGGGGGGACTTCAAAGAGAGGTCTTTGAAGTCCACAAGGTCCTTGCCCATCCTTCCCTGGCTCCAGACTCACTACTTGGGGGTATTCAGCTCTTTGTGTGGGTGCTGGCACAGCCCTATTCAGGTGCAATTGTCAGGTGCTCCCTTCCATCAAGCTCAGGAATGCCCATCAGCCTGGTGATGGGCCATCAGGATGTGAATGATACACCTCAGCTCCTTTTGTGTGTGACTGTCTAGAGGATATGCACAAAGTCCACCTGCCACCCATCCCAGATGTGTATTCAGAGACAGGCAGAGGCACATAATGGTTAAACTAAGAAAATGCCAACTCTCTAATGTGGCTCCAGCCTCCCGAATTAGCCAGATGGTTTAATAATTGTTGAACAGTGTTCTCCACCATTTTTTAAACAATTATAGCGGATCCCTGAGCCTAAATATATAGAACTACCGTGGGATTCCCTTTCCCCCTCTGCTTTCAGATTTAGGACGCCCAATTAATTTGAACATTAAATTGAACAAAGGATTGAGCAAAAGTTCTACTTGTGCGCCATGTTTCCAAATATGGAATGGGCTTGCCCTTAACATTTAAAGGTAACATTCTGAATCATGCGGAATATATGCTGTAGAATGTTGAGAGGTTACAGATGGCAGCTAACACAGTGTTATCCACTTCCTACAGATACATAAGAACACCACCAGCCCTTGTCCTGATGAGAACCCTCAGTAACCAGCAGTTCGAAACACGTCAGCGATGACCATTGGGGATTTCTCTTTATATGAATCAGTATGAACAATGATTTAGGCATCAAAAAATTACAATTCCGTTACATGTTAAATGATTTAGAAACCCCTTTGCCAGCACCAAGAGGGTCAAAGTAAATACAACCCTCTGGCTAAAAACATTTCACTGGTCAAAACGATTGTTGTTAAATGTGTGATTTTCAATGCACCTGCACTTGTTGACACTTATTTTTTGTATATGTTGAACACTGTTACTGTTGATAGGAATTAACCTTTAACAATCATTGTACTGTGTCCACTGCACCAGTTTGACTACTGAGAGTATTGATTAGGCCTGGGTGGTGAACTCCGCTCCGCTTGCAGAGTTTGCGGGGTTTCCCGCACTCCGCGTCATGCGGAGCTCGCAGAGTTCCAAAAAACACTGCTTCACGCTGTGGAGCGGAGTTTTTTCCTCACTTGCGTTCACCAACCTCAAGTTGGCGAGCGCAAGCGAGGAAAATCCACTTCTCGGCTAGATTTTTCCTCGTTCGCAATCGCCAACATCAAGTTGGCGAGCGCGAGCGTGGAAAATAAACCTCCCGGCGAGATTTCTCAACACGGTGGGTCAGGTTTCTCATTGCGAGTGGTCGCCTATGCTCGCGTTGAGAAACTGCCCTTTCGCGTTGAGAAAGCTGCCGCTCGAGTAAAAATCTACTCGAGTGGCAGAAAAGGTAAGCGTGCGCTGTGCATGATGCTGTTCGTACTCCGCCGCTCACGGATCTCCGTGTAGCGTGGCAGAGGGTTTTTTTGCACTTCGCGTAGCTTCACATAGTGCAACTCCGCGAACGCCGCCCAGGGTTAGTATTGATGCGCATTCATTGTAAGGATTCTTACCTTGGTGCCAAAATTTCTTCCACAGAAGCAGATGACAAGTCCCAAATCCCCAGCGCTGTTGCTGAGTCAGAATAACTCTGTATCGACACCCACGGGGGGGGAAAGGGGAATGGGAAAAGAAAGAGAGACTGCCTGCGATCTCAGGAGCTGCCACCTTCACTATTCTGAATCTTCTATATTTATTTGCTCCTTGTTATTTCTTGATTCTGGAAGGATCTGGCGGACCTGCAGAAGAGGGGAAGAAGAACAACCTTACAATTCTAAATCCTCCCTATTACCCGGGATTCCTCTCTCTCTACATATTCGAACACTATCTACCTGATGTAGTCACAGTTTTGCCTCTCTCTTGATGGTAGTGAAATTGGTGTTCCTGAAGTGTTGCGACTCTAAGTTTACACCTGGAGCGAGAAGGGAACAATTATGTCATTGAACTAAGCCTTGACCCAACTCTCCCTCCCACAGGGAGCCTAACTCTCTGGGAATGCTGAAGAACTGTAACGCTCTTCTCAGTATTCTTAATATGCTCCAATATTGTCGCTAGGAAAGGTGAAGCACTTGCTCTCCGATCAAATGTGAAGAAAAGTCATTTATATATATATATCTCTTCAGTCTCCTGAACCAATACCAAGATGTCTCTGCCTTACTTGGTCTCGCTGTGTGCTTGAATGCTCTCGAGACTCACGGTCATGAACTCTGACTGGAAACGGAAAAACTGCCTCTGAAGACGACGAAGACTCGTTTCTTGATATTCTCACTCTGGAACTCTGGCGGAAACTATTAGACGAACGCTTAACTCAAAGCGTAAGGGAAAAAACACGGAAAAACTAGTGAACTCTATTCTGGGGAACGAGTTCCCGGTGTGCACACCCTATATATTCTAACGGAAAAATTCAGAGGGGAAACTCTGACTGGAATTAAGTCTCTTCACAGGAACAGCTGAGGGACACAGCTGTCGACGCGGAATTCCTCAGTTGAAGTGCGCGGCTCATCGGGTGCTCGTGCAGCAGATTGGCTTGAGCTCGAGCCTTTCTCCTGAAGACTAGAGCGGGTCATATTGAATAAACGGCAGCCGCCATCGTGGATAAGGTTCAAGCCGGTTTGCGCAATCAAGAGGAGCAATTTGTTAAACAGAATCCACAGATGGGGATGCAACCTTCTAAGCTTAACGTGCCGAAACACCATAGTCTTTCTAGGAGCAGAAGTGGTAAGTGTGCAAGCAATTGAGTTCCTGACATTCATTGTTCTGTTTGATTTTTGGTGTGGTACACTTGAAAAATGTCAAAGATAGGTGTTGTTAATTTTCAGACATGTTAAAATGCAGTAACTTTGTGTAATGAATTGTGAAATGAATACACAGACCTTGTTTATTTATTAACTTGTCCCTGTCTCTAAGAAAAGTGACTTAAAATCACGCAGCCACCTTCCAATTTTGTTTCTTGTGTTTTGGTAGAGACCCAAGGTGGCTGTTGAGAAGGGCAAAACCCCACAATGATGCAAACTTTCTAAAAGTGGCATTTTTAGACTTACAACTTAAAATCTAACTTTTCCGTAAGTTATGGTTTTAAATTGTAAGTCCAGCGACATCAATTGTTTCCCAATTGGGAATTACACTTATGAAATGTAATAAGGTAATCCCAATGTTAACCTATGGGCAAGATAGGCCTCGCAGTAGGGAAAAATAAATGTAAGTGTTTTTCACTACCTGAACATGTGAAACTAAAAGTACATGTCCAACTTTTTAAATTCACGGCACCCTGCCCTTGGGTCTGTCAATGGCCTACCTTTGGGGTGACATATCCATTAAAAATGAGGTTTGGGTCTGGCAAGAGGGTTAACTTGCCATGTCGAAATGGCAGACATTGGTTCTACAATGGCAGGCCTGAGACACATTTAAAGGGCTACTTAAGTGGGTGGTACAATCAGTGCTGAAGGCCCACCAGTAGCATATAATTTACAGGCAATGGGCACATGTAGTGCACTTTACTAGGGACTTATAAGTAAATTAAATACACCAATTTTGGAAAAGCCAATATTACCATGTTTTAAGGACAGATCACCTGCAATATAGCACTGGTCAGCAGTGATAAGGTGCCCAGAATCCCATAGCCTGCAAAACAGGAGGTCAGAAAGCAAAAAAGGTCAGGGGACACCATGCCAAGGATTCCAGGTCTTAAAACTGAAATAATTGCATTTTGCAACATTGCATAGCATAAAATGCATACAACCAATGCATTAATTATAATATAGTGCATATATAAGCAAAAATAATATTGTATGCACATTGATAAGCTGCAGAGGAAACCCAGGCTCAGTATTTCATTTCTCATTAATGCAGCTATATGTAAAAAATAAACAACATATAAAGAAAAAATGTAAAAGGGGTACAGACTGTACCTTTGGCACTCTCTTCTTCATTTAGTTTTCGAGGAGTAGAAACACTCCTTTCCCTTTCATGCAGAAGAATGATTTGAACCTTGTTTTATATTTCCAAAGCGATAGTGGGGTCAAGTAGCCTTCATTTCCAGAAGTCTCTGTCTGAGTAGTTGTGCACGCGCAGTCCTACCCAACGTATGTCTGACGTAGGGGATTAAGAAGGACAACGGCGAGGAAGAGCCTGGAGACGCCACTATAAAGGTAAGTATTTTTTATTTACCTTAATTTTTACTTTTGTTTTATAAATATTTATTGAGGGGGGTAGAGGCACGGAGTAGGAGTGCTACAGAGGTTTTGCCCTACTCCCTGGAGCTCCGCATAGAGCCACTCCGCCTGCTCTGCCCGGGCTTAATAATAGAGCATTTGTTACACAGTTGGAATTGTTGGGATTGAAGCCTCAGGTCCCTCCATGGTATCTGGCATCTGTTGTAAAGCTGTAGACACAACAGGCTCTTTAGTCCCTGGATTGGGACTTATGAGTTCAGTATGACTGTCCTTTTTGGCATAGTTCCTTCACAGTATGAGGTTCTACTTCAAATGTACTTTGGTGTGAAGGAGGTCTGCTTATCAGAATCAGACACGTAATACTTTTTAATGTGATCAATTGACACCTTTCTGTTTATCTTTGATCCAGGCAGTGCTGGTAAGATTATAGTTTGTGTGCCTTTTACCCTAAGAACTGTACCTGGTGGTCTGTAACATGGCCCAAACACTTGTTTATCAGGAATCTTAGCTTAAACTAACCCCCACACTTTGGGGAGCTACCCATTAGTAGCTTTGGAAACTTTATATATTTACCAGGGGCAGAGTCGGAATGTTTCAAATTAGATATCTTGACACTGACATCTTGGGTGCTCTGAGAGTTAAAAGATGTATTCTCTTCCACCACCTTTCCAGGAGTATCACGATCGAGCACATACATTGATACTCCAAAGAGTATCTTGTACAGACTATGAACACCTGCTTCTCCTCTAGTCAAATTATTTAATGCTCTCTGAAAGCCATACAGATTATGTAGCCAACTCAGTCCTGTAATTAGTAACAGTAATAAAGTCATGTTATATCATATTGGTAGCATGGTTTATAACCCATTTACTTCCAGATGGAATGGGTGTGAGTATTTCAGATTTACTAGCAGAGCAGACTTAGCATCCCTAAAGGCTTTTCTGGTGAATGAAGGACCATTGTCTGAATGAAAGGGATGAACTGCACCCATTGCTACTAAGCACTATACTTCTTTTAAGACTGCTCGAGCATTAGCATTTCTTTGTGGCCAAACCCACAGGAATCTGGAGAATGAATCAACAGCATCGAAAATGTATGTATATCAATTTACTAAATTGATTGGCCCAATATGATTGAGGCAAATGACCACAAGCTGGCAACTGGAGATGGTAACAGAAGTCTAAACTAGTTTAGAAAAGATAGAACATTTTATTAGCACTTGTTACTTAGTCGTACCTAATTTTTAATTTGTTTATTTAGATATCAGCACTACTATCTTCACTAGAGCATGGCTACTGTGACACACATGCCAGCATGGGAAGATGCTAACCCCCCAGAGCTGCAATAATTAGGTCTCACATAATTTTGGAGTATGTCTATCTCCCACTCCGGGAAAAGACACCATCAGAGTGTTATATTATTTGAGGTTGTATGAGTATTTGCAGTCGAAGCCTCCTGGAGGCTTTTCACCCTTAGCTATTGCTTGAATATCTACCAAAACATCTGTGTCAATCTTGGTTTGAGATCTGGTTACCACAGATAAAAGTATGAACATCTGCCTTTGTGGCAAAGACAACTGCACAGTTCCCATTTAGAGTGAATTCCTTAACTTTCATGCTCCATGGTGTGTTGAACATGAGCCAAAGTAAGTTTGTCTTGTAACACTGCCACCCTTCCCTAGAGCTGTTTATTTTTTTTACAGATTTCCCTTTTGAATCCCTAAATCCACTCAAAGCAAATGTGATAAATCAACATTGTATCCTTGCACATAGAAGAATGAATTTGATACTGTCAGTGTGGGAACTGAAGGATTGGACTTTTGTAGAGAAAGGAACAAGACATGAATTCCTGTGAGTTGTGGAGTGCAATCACCTAAACCTTTAGTTTACGTATGCAGCAGTTTAAATGTGCCCTATTTATAATTTCCCTACACTGCAGCACAAGCCACAGAGTATTTTTGTTCAGTAAAATGTGTATGCTGTACAGAACTGTCTGCATAGAACATGCTCCTGTAGGCCTCTATGGTTAAAATGTAAGGAGTATGTGGTAATTCTGTGCATAATGTAGAAATTCCTGCATGCAAAGAGTTGGATCAAAGTCAACTGCACTGAAAGATGTGGTCCATGGTACTCAACAAAGGTGTAGAGCATTAGCATTTGGAATGCTTGCTTTTTTTAACACTAATGGTTTAAAAATAGGGAGACTATAATGATTAGTTTTCCCTATGCCAACCGGCACGCTTTTAAAATGGCCATCTATGCATCAGTAAGAATTATCCCTATGGGAGCAAAGCAGACTTCAGAAGTGGAGTATAAATGTGATTTGTAAGCTATGGGAACTAATAGGCCTCTGATTGTAAACTATGTATCTATTGAGGAGCGGGGAACAATTCTAACAACTAGGGTCCATGTTATCAAGGAACGGCGATAACATTATCGCCTCTTTAGCGGCAGGAAACTGCCGCTAAAGCAGCGATAATGGGCTTGATAATATGCCCTTGTGAATTCCCATAGAAGTCCAGGCTCACACCAGAACCTGGACTTCTATTATCGCCGCTATAGTGGCAGTTTCCTGCTGCTAAAGCGGTGATAATGTTATCGCTGTTCCTTGATAATACGGCCCTAGGTTTCTTTCTTTATCCATTTTTCTGTAAATATTTTGGCTCTAACATGTGTGCTTGGAGTCCAAGGGCCATATTATCAAGGAACGGCGATAACATTATCGCCACTTTAGCGGCAGGAAACTGCCGCTAAAGCGGCGATAATGGGCTTGATAATATATCCCGGAGAATTACAATAGAAGCCCATGTTCACACCAAAACATGGACTTCTATTGGAATTCTCAAGGGAATATTATCAAGTCCATTATCGCCGCTTTAGCGGCAGTTTTCTGTCGCTAAACCGGCGATAATTTTTAACGCCGTCCTTGTTAATATGCCCCCAGGTTAGATAGCTGTGTGATTTTCCATCCATTGTTTTTCAGAAAACATTGGAGAGATCCTGTCATGCAAGGGCTTTACTCACTCAGTATAATGAGGCAAGTAAGTTTTTTAGAAGTTAAGAAATCTATCAAGGCTTGTAACTTTCTTAACATAATTAGAGGTTGTAAGTAACATGGCACACTTCTGGTGCCATACACTTAACCTCACTAGGTAGCTCATATCTGAGGAAAATCACATTCAAGTAGGTGATTTTAGATTTTTTTCAATTGACTTTGTATTTATGTGTGGTCAGTATTGTTACTATCCCGTCCACCCTACTCAGGTTTTAAGTTATAGTCTGTAATGCATAAGTCATCAAAACAGGATAGCACCTGAAAATGTGCCTGTAAGATCTCCATTATGCATGTTGCATAAAAACCAGGACTAGTCTTATAGCTCATAGGTCATCTTTTAAAATAGAATTGAAATCCAATAAATAAATAAGTGGTTAAACGCTCGCTTCCAGGCTCAAAACTTTGATTATTTATTTATGACTAAAGACCCATTGGAGACGTTCCAGGGTTGTTTTGTGTTTTATTATCTTGCAGCAGATTTGTTATGAGTCCTGTGCTATAAGCATTTTGTAAAGCATAAGTACAGGTAAGGTCACGTTTTAAAAATGAGGAAAGAGGGGAATTCTTTGTTAAAATACAAGGCCCTGTAATACCTCTGTTGGTAATGGCCCTTCCTAGGATGCTTTCCATTGACTTTTTGCTTTTCTCCTTCTCAGTTTTCTGCTGATCTATGTGCTAGGCTTAGAACTTTGACCGAGTTTGACTCTGCCATTCAGTGCCAAAGCACTGTGCTTATCATATGCATATTGGTGATTGGTGTATACATGATTGAGTGATTCATGTTAACTGTAAGTCCCTTGTCTTGGGGTAAGACATATTGTAGTAACGATATGAGATTTACTGTGGACATCGCTAAGTTAGCATATGTTAGTACACGCTTGGCTGCCATGTTGCCGCTTTTGCACACGTTTCTACATGACTTTGTTTTCGCAAATCCTCTGCTTGTGCTCGTTCACATGAGAACCTTCTACCTTTCACGTTTCTTGCTGTACTCTGTGGATTTTGTCTGCACATCGTGTACAAGGTCGAAAAACAATGTCCCTTGTTGATCTGCTTTGGTCAGTCCTCCGCATGTTAGACAAAATACACACACAGTTGCACTACTGAAAATCGAGTGCTTATAATATAGAATTGCATGCATGTTAAGCACTTCAAGAAAACTTTTCCAGAGAGATGAGCTGTGCTTGAACGGAGATGTACATTTTTGCATCTAAACATGAAGGTATGGGGTCCCCCCTGACAAAGCCCAGAGGACTTCTATTTCTATAATAAACTAGTTCCTAGCATGGGGAGGGTGGCAAGGCACGGTAGTCCTTTTTCCACTATCTTTATAAAATAATATCCCTGTTCTTTTTTTATGGAATTGTAACAATGCTTACTATCTTGTGTTTATGCATTTTGCTGCTAGTATTGGCTTGTATACTGCATTATAGAGCACGTTAATTAGAATAAACATTTTAAACTATACAGTGTCTCTGATTATTCACGTTGTGGACAGGTATGAGAGAGTGAACGAAAGAGTGTTCTTGCTCCCGCGATTCCTGGGAGAATCTGGGTTACATGTTCTAGGATGTCTAATCATTGGTAGCTTTGCTGTAGTACGGAGAACGAATGAGACACTATAGCTAGTCGGGTTGGGGTTCTGGGCACAAAGGTGGGTTGTTGGTACACCACTATACACTGGGGTCCTGGTTTCCTGCGCGTAGTTCTGTATATGTGCAGAATTCCTGCAACATGGTGCCCCTAACGTTTGGTCTGGTTCTTATCTGCGAGACACTTGAGTAGTGCTTGTGCTTGTCCACAATCCCCTCGCATCTGTTTCCGGAAACAGCTGTGACGGTGTAACCTCCTATATTGATGTTTATATAGGTTTTTTCAAGCTTGATATTATTAAACGGTGTTTACTCTTCATTGTTAACCCTTTATTACGCTGCCTTGCATCAGGTTGTTATACGTTCTTTGTCTTCATGGCTGAAGTTGATATTGTGGCGCATCGACACGCAGTGCTCCGTCGTCATCTGACCAGTTATGGAGTGCCAGACGCGGGTGTCGCCCTTATCTTCTTGGTTGAAACTGACCCGGCTTAACACTTTGAGGTGTTTTATTCTTGGTCACCTTTCCCGACAGTGGATGGAACCGACAATTTGTTCCATGTATACACTCCTACGGCCCTTCCTAATGTATGTCGGCCTTATAGGACTCTTGAAGTTCTGTTGTCGGCATGGCAGCACCACATTTGGTTTAATGGCGCCCTCCTTCACCCAGTGATTCTGATCCGATTAGGTCCTTTATCAATGGATAGGGCCACTTGGCCCGTTTTAGCTGGGTACACACCACATCCACGGCATCTAACAGTTCATATCGCGGAGCTCCGCGTCTTGCACACCTCCTTTATTCGGGTGCACAGGGCTGTTATACAATATGACTCTCGCAACGTCCAGATGGGACCACCTGGAGTTGCTGCGAAACCAGCTGGACCTGGCGGTGTGACTATCAGTCCCGTTATGGTTGTTTCGGTAATGGGAAAGCAACCACAGAATAAGGATGATTTACCTTATTGGCTTGCTGAAAAATGTAACAAGCTGGAGGCGGTATTTCCGAATACCTCTGCTGTGGAAAAAAACAGGATTTTGACTATTAGTTTGCAGAAAGACTTAATCCCCGAGTTAACCGATTGTAACAATTGGGGTAAGGTGTTCCCGGCAGTATATGCAAAGTGTTTCGGCACTCCCTCAATGACCGTACTCCCCTCCGTGATTAAGCATGTTCAAGATGAGCACGGCCCCAAAACGGCAGTTGAATTGGGGATGAGGTTGGGGGGGTGTTCGACGTGGTTGCTGATCTCATTGTTGCAAACGTGAAGGGAGATGCAGTGAACTTTTAAGTAACTAATGCTTTGGCTCTCGTTCCAGAGGATGAGAAGCTATGCAAATTACCAAAGATTATTTCTCCGACTTATAAGACCATTGGCCGCAATAGTTTGGGTGTTAAGCCTTTTGCTAAAATACCACCTCAGATGCTAACACAACAGAAGTCTCAGTCTGATAAAGACGAGCGTCCAATCTTTTCTAAGAAAAATTGGAGAACTAAAAAACAGGGAAAGCAACAACAGAAACAAGGGTCACGTGCTGCGTCGCTGACACCCATGTCTTCTGTGCGCACTTATGAGTTGCGCGACCACACCAAAAATAGGTCTCCTGATAGGTTTCAGGTGCCTGATCAGCATTCTTCTCACTCTTTGCAGGAAGCATCAGGCTCTTCAGCCGGTGGAGGGGAAGGCCAAGATCGCGGCAGAGGACGGGGTGCACTACAAGGACATGAGCAGCCTCGTCAGACTGGTGGAAAGGGAAAACAAGATGATTTTCAACGTCAGCGCCCTTAGTTTCAGAAAAAAAAAGTTGCAGCTTTAATAGCGAGATATGCAACAGATGGTGAGAACCCGGCTCCTGAATTTAACATGGGCAGTGACTCTGCTTGACAGCACAACGGAAGTTACCATAGTGCGGCAAGCACTACGTCCATTTCTGGAGGCGACAGCAACTGAAGCTTTCATTACAGTTGAAACCGCTGACACTTGAGGGGCTCCCTCTGACAGACTATCTGACATAGTTCTTTTAATTGAAGGTGATGTACAGCGTGTCATTAAAGGGATTTTTTGGGGAAAATCTAACCTCTTCTTACGACATTTTATTAGCAGAGACAGATTGGCCCCACCTTTTGTTCTTGCAGATCCGAAAGGGGAGGCTGTGATACTTCCGAGTTTTTCAAATAACGTCTCCAAGGAGCATGTAGAGGCTTTTGCAGAGGAGTGGGTGTTTGGTGCTTGCACCGGCACTGTACCGTACTCATGTGAGCTGGGATAAGGATTCTCCACCCCATGAGATACCATTGCGGTCAATACCACAGCCTCAACCCCAATATCCCCTCCGGCGGGAAGCGAAGGGTCCTGTTTCTGAGATTCTGACACAGTTAGAGTATCAAGGAGTGATTGAGACATGTGTGTCACCGATGAATAACCCTCTTTTTACCGTTACAAAACCTGATGGATCATACCGCATAGTTTTGGATTACCGGCATTTGAACCCTCTTTGTCGCAATTTTGCTGTACAAAATACCCACAGTTCTGCTCTTATAGACAGTCTTGTTCGTAAAAAATCTAAAACTACACTAGACATTTCCAATGGCTTTTTCAGTCCCAATCTGTCTCCAGGATGCAGTCAATGGACCGCATTTACAGCTGGCGGAAAACAAAAACTATTTAGGCAACTAGCTATGGGCTACAGGATCAGCCCTGGAGTTTTCGCCGCCCGTGTTTTCTCTTTGCTAGACAGCATAGACCCAGATGCGTACTCGTACTTGATGATATTTATCTCACGGACGATGATTTATGGTCGCATCTATGCCGAGTAGATGGCATCATTATTTTGTTTGCGGACTATGGTTGCAAATTTAACTTTGCAAAATCACACATTGCAGAGTACACAGTGTTGTTTTTGGGCTATGAGCTCAATAATGAAGGTAGAGGCTTGGAGCCTAACTTCCTGTAGAAATGCGCACGTTTACGACTTCCAACAACTCTGAAAAAACTTCAATCATTGCTGGGATTTTTTAACTTCGGTCGTACTTATATTCCTGAATATGCCCAGCGTATCAAGCCTCTTTATGCTTTGATACAACCAGCATTTTCTAAAGCCTGCTGTCTTCCAGAACATTCAGCTATACTGCAATCTTTGCAGTCTGATCTTCTTGAATCTAAATACTTGTTAACACGTGCTAACCACACAAGCCTGGTAATAAGAATCGTTCCAGGAGTAGTTGGTTTCACTTACTTGACATTTAATGAAGGTGACACAGTACCTATTGCTTACAAATCACATTTATACACTTCCGCCAAGTTGCGGTTTTCCACTGTTGCAAAGGTCTTGACAACTGTACAGATGGTGATCCTGAAGGAACGCGCACTGGCACAGGGGAAATTCATTTTGGTGGCGACACTATACCCTGCCCTTGAAGCAGTGACAAAGGCAAGTGTACCAAACTTTAAGGCTTTGCATCCCCATTGGATACAATGGGCAACTACTTTGACGTCTCCGAAAGTCACATTTATCTGTGACTCCTCTCTTCATACTCAGTAGTTCTTGCAGTATGAGTTTGTTCATCCTCCTCCTCTGTCACTGTGCCTGCTTAAGGAGTACGCTTGCATCATTTACATCGATGGTTCGGCGCAACCGGCCACCGGGTCTAAGCATGCTTATTCGGTAGCCGGTGCTATAGTGGCAGGAACTATTGCGAACGGTGAGTTCAGGTCCAGTGTCGTACATACGCAGGCGCTAGGTGACTGTACCGCCCAATTGGCTGAGCTGCGCGCTTTGGTGCTTGCACTCGAGTTTGCTGATCCTAATGTCACTACTCTCATTGTGAGTGATTCTTATTACTGTGTTCAGTCTTTCAATGACAATTTATTCTTTTGGTCTCAGAATGACTATCGTGATTCCAAGGGCAGTGCAATTAAGCATAAGATGCTTTGGGTTCGAGTGGCAGATCTTAATAAACGTTTGCCTCTCACACAGGTGATTCACACTTTTGGCCACCAGTGTGTGAGGGCACATGCTGTCGGTAACAGTTTGAATGATAAAGCAGCCAAATCAGCAGTAGCCACATGTTTAGTTGCAGCCATTACAAGATCCATGACTCATATTGATAATTACATTTTGGAAGCTATTGCTGCTACTGAGAAGGGTGGAAATTACCCTCAAGGGTTCCCTTCTAAGTACTCTTATCATTTAAGTCCTGACCGAGTTCCTTATGTAAGAACAAATAACGTTGGTGACAGGTTGATTCCCAATGCGGACCACAGACTTTCTTTGATAACAGCCGCACACAAAGGCATGGCTTCGGCACATGCTGGCGTGTCTGTGACGGTTTCCATTTTGCAGCAACGTTACTGGTGGCGTGGTTTATATAAACAGACCCGTAATTATGTACTTTCTTGTGATATTTGTCAGCAGATTAAACCATCTACGGTTACACGTCCACCGCAGACACAGATCTGCATTTCGTTGTTGTTGTTGTAAAAACGTTATTTCGGCCGTTCAGGCCATAAAAGTGCATAAAAAACAATTCCCAAGTGTATACACAATTTATACAACAATTACATTTTCATAGTGTATGCACAATTAAAAACACATACTACCAAATTCAGTTTAAAAAAAAATAAGAGGGGGAGGAGCCTAGCGCTTGACCAAGATGGCCGCGTGAGCTCTGAGCTCCCGAGACCCTCGCGCCCTCCGTCGACTATCCTGTCTCTAATCCTGTCGGTATGCATGGCATCGTGTGGATGACCTGTCAGGGAGGCTATTGATGCTATCCGCGGTCGGATCGCCCACCGGGAACCGGACTTATGCCTGGCGGAAGATTGCGGCCTATCTCCGAGGGATGCCAGGAGCTAGAGTTGGCAGGATGCCCGACTTCTAGTTGAACAACAACGGCCAGGCGAGGTGTGAACTGTCGCACGGAGGTCCCCGTCCTTTCACTTTCGCTTTCTCTCCCTTTGTCAGCCCTGCCCCTGGAGAGCTCTTGGTGGCTTTATTACCCTATGGACGCTCTGCAGGCTACTCTGGTGGCCCACTGCAGAACTGATCACCCCTGATTCCTTCCATTGAGAGGGACCCGTCTTATCTGAACCGACCTGCTTGGTATCAACCATGTCGGGCAAAGCAGAGGTGGATCGGCTGAAGGCTAAGTCTACCAGGCGGGGAGCCTATACCCAAGTCAATAGTATGGACCGCTATGCTCTGCAGAAGGGATCACCGAGTGGGTCGAGCCAGTCGCCGGATACCCAGAAGGAGGCCTCGCCTTTGGCCCCGGAGCTCTCACTACAGGATGTCATGGGCGCGCTCGAAGGGATGCAGACCTCGATTGGGAGACAGTTTGATGCCCTGGCGCATAAGGTGGATGCCATCTTGGTGGATGTTAACCTGATCCGTGCGGACTTGGGCAAAACGAATGAACGGGTTAGGACCCTGGACCTCAAGACCACGGGCCTCACCGATGATGTCACAGAACTGCAGATCGAGGTTCGTAAGCTGAGGACCGAGAGTGATCTCGCCGCCCGCCGGCTGGAGGATTTTGAGAGCCGGGCCAGGCGCAACAACGTGCGCGTCATCGGGGTCCCGGAGTCCTCGGATGAGGCTTCGGTTGACCTGCTTGTCGAGGACTTGGTGCTTAATCATCTGAAGCCCAAGGGTCTTGGAAAGTTCTTTGCGGTTGAAAGGGCCCATAGAGTGCCGGGTGGGAGGCCCAAGGTGGGTGCCTCACCGAGGCCGATCGTCGCTCGGCTCTTTCATTTTCGAGATCGGGACGCTATCCTGCAAGCATCGAGGGTGACGGGCCCGGTCCCCTTCCAGAACGCGTCGGTGAATTTCTACCCGGACTTCACCCAGCAGGTGCAGAGGCAGAGACAGGGCTTTCTGGGGGTGAAGAGGCGGCTTCGGGAGAGGGATCTGAAGTATGCCATGCTCTTCCCTGCCAGACTACGTGTGGTGCACGAAGATCGGACATTTTTCTTTGACTCTCCTGTTATGGCCGATGAATGGCTGGACGCTTTGCCCCGACGACGGATGGGGGAGGCCATTGCCGAGGATGGGGACAGTGGCCGGGATGGGCAGGGCTGATTTTTCGGAGCCGGTCTGACTTGATTTGGCTATATTTGAAGACTTGAATAGAGTGCAGTCAATGCGGAGGGCGGCGGGAGGACGAGGGGTGCTCTTTTCCTCCCTTAGGGTACTTTTTGTAGATTTTTGGGGTTTTTGTAGGGCGACAGGCACACTGCAAGTTGGGGGGGCTTTGTAAGCTGCCGCAGGGGTGCAGGGTGGGGGGGGTTTCTGGGATTTTGGGTTTGTTGTTGGGGGGTTTATTTCTGCAAGGCATGATGATTCTTTCCAGGACTGTTCCATGGTGGCTCTTCGGGAGTGGGGTGGGCCTCTTTACGTTTGAGGATGGGGGTAGGGGTTTAAGTGTTATAAGCTGGAACGTTAATGGTTTGGGGGATCGCATTAAGCGTGGGATTGTTTTGCAATTCTTGAAACGGTCAATGCCGGATGTTGCCTTGCTGCAGGAGACGCACCTTATTGGTAATACGTGCTATGCTCTGAACAGGAAGGGGTATAAATTCATAGCACATTCGGGATTCTCCTCTGGGTCCAGGGGTGTGGGCATCCTAGTCAGAGCCTCGCTACCATTTGAGGTGGACTCCACCATTGTTGATGATAGGGGGAGGTTTGTGGCGGTGGCGGGGCGGTGGGAAGGAAGAACTTTGGTTTTAGTTTCGGTTTATGTCCCGCCGGCCCTGCAGGCCTCCACGTTCACAGATCTGGGTAGGGCCCTGCTGGATCTCCCGGGGGGTATGCTTGTGGTGGGAGGTGATTTCAACGCTGTTGGCTCCGGCCTGCTGGATAGATACCCGCCCAGAGACACAGGGGGGGGCTCAGAGGTGGCTCCCAGACTCCCTAAACACGCTTGGCCTGATAGACTGCTGGAGGCTCCGGCACCCAACACAGAGCCAATACACGTTCCACTCCGGGGCACATGGTAGTCTCTCCAGGATTGATTACCTACTCACTCTGGCTGCGCATGCCTCATTGGTCTCCGAGGCGAGGCACATGGCGCGTGGTATATCTGACCACTCGCCAGTTTGGATCCGGCTGGATCTGGGTCGGGAGGGAGGAGGAAGGGTGGCCCCTATCAACCCGTGGTATTTCCGAGACCCCAAGATGCGCAGCGTGCTGGTAAAGAAAGTAGATAATTTTTTCAAGGATAATCAGGGATCCGTGGACTCGGCAGTGTCGCTGTGGGAAGCATTTAAGACCGTGCTCCGAGGGGAAGCCCTCTCCCTAGTAGTAGCTGCCAAGCGGCGGAGAGATGGCGAGGTTCTGCAGGTTGAGGAGGAGATCGCGGCTCTGGAGGGAGCGCTGGAGGAGGAGGTTACAGAGTCCTCACTGCATGAGCTTTGCTTGAAGCAAGCTGAGTATAAGGACCTGGTGACGAACGCCGCTAAGACCCTCAGTAGGGAGCAGCAGGGCCGATTGTATGATGTTGGTGACAAGGCAGGGAAACTCCTGGCTTGGCTGGACAAAAAAGAACGGGTCAATAGAGTTGTGCCAGAGTTGACGGGAGAGAGGGGAGAGGCGATTGTGGAACCTGAGAGGATTGTACAGTGTTTCTCGGACTATTTCTGTAGGGTTTATGCCTCAGTGTCGGATAGGCCGCCCGAGGACTCGTCTGACCTCCTCCGTGATATCGAGTTGCCCTGTCTCTCCGACATAGATAGGGAAGATCTAGATGGTGACATAACGGTTGACGAGGTGGCGGGGGCTATCCGCGCGTTAAACTCGGGTAAGGCCTCGGGACCGAACGGTTTGCCGGTCGATTTGTACAAGCTATTTCCGGATAGGGTCGCCTCTCACCTGCGCGCCATGTTTATGGAGGCGCGGGGGAGTGGGACCCTCCCGTTGGACCAGCGACTGGCGACGATCGTGGTTATACACAAAGAGGGCAAACCCCGAGATAAGTGCGCCTCATATAGGCCTATCTCACTTCTTAACGCAGAGCCGAAAATTCTGGCTAAAATCCTGGCGACCCGATTAATTAGGGTACTCGGTGACTTGGTCCACCCGGATCAATCCGGCTTCATCCCGCACCGAAACACAGCGTTAAATCTTCGGCGCCTTCATGGTGTAATAGCCAGGGCGGACACACTGCGTGAACCAGCTATTGTGGCGTCTCTTGACGCCACGATGGCATTCGACACGGTGGAATGGGCATATTTGTGGGCCGTGCTGACCAAGTTCGGCTTTGGCCACGGTTTTGTGAGTTGGGTGAGGTTGCTGTATGAGGGGCCACTTGCGAGTGTGGTGGTGAATGGTCGGGCGTCGACTCCGTTTCAGCTTGGGAGGGGTACCCGGCAGGGTTGTCCCCTGTCGCCTTTGTTGTTCGCCCTCGCCCTTGAGCCGCTGGCTGCGTGGATACGTTGGCACCCGGATATACGGGGCCTTAGATGGTCGCCTGAACACGAGGACCGTATTTCGCTCTATGCCGATGATATCCTGCTGTATCTTGCCTCACCCAAGAAATCACTTATAGTGGTCTGTGACGTACTCACATCTTTTGGTAGTAACTCAGGTCTTGTTATCAACTGGAGTAAATCATATTTGTATGTTCTTAGTGGCGAGGTTCCCCCGATCCCTAGAACATGTTCGATACAGGTCGCTCAGCAGGGCTTCGTGTATTTTGGGATCTTTATCTCCATGGACTCTGCTGTGCGATATGAGAAGAACCTGCTCCCCCCCCTGGCGCGCCTGAGGCGGGATGTTGAAGGCTGGCGGAGGCTGCCGCTCTCCCTCGTTGGGCGTGCGGCCCTGTTCAAAATGATGTCGCTTCCCCGCTTCCTCTACGCACTGCAGAATACTTTGGACTGGGTTCCGGCCAAATACTTTCGGGAGGTCGAAGGCCTCCAACGAACGTTGCTTTGGGATGGGCGGCCGCGAATAGCTATTACAAAGTTGACGCTTCCATGGTACGACGGGGGCATTGCGCTCCCAGACATCCGACGGTACTATTGGGCCACCCAGCTGAGTGCGATTAACCATGGGTTTTATGGCCCTGCCCTCAGCCCTGGGTATGCCATGGACAGGTGGTTGCTGCGTGGTAGTAACTATTACAGGGCGTTGTATTCGCGGTCCTTGGACTCGTCCCTCACGGGGCCCACTGCTGTGGCGGTGCGAGTGTGGAAGATGGCAACTGACTCGCTGGGCTGGAAGGATAGGCTCACCCTCGCTACCCCGCTATTTGAATCTGAGAGACTGGGTAGGCTTTGGCACACAAAAGGCTTTGACAAATGGGACTTGATCGGCATCTCCAGGGTCGGAGATGTCCTGATTAAGGGGAGGGTGAAGTCCTTTGAAGAGTTGCAGAAGGAGTATGAGCTGGGGCCATCTGAGTTTTTCCGCTATATTCAGGTGCGTCATGCCCTCCGATCAGTCCTCATAGAGGGTGAGAAGGTGCCTGAGTCCTCTCCTTTGGAGGACCGGGTCCTTGATGGCCATATGCCCAAGAGCACGATCTCGCTCATCTATAAGAAACTGATCAACGTCCGGGCGGATATGCTTCTGGGGTTGAGGGAACAGTGGGCTAGGGATGGCCTCGAGTTGGATGACGAGGATTGGCAGTCTGCTGTTTCCTCTCCTAAGGAGGTTGCGATCCCGTCGCGTCTGAGGCTGGTGCAGCTTAAAATACTGCATCGAGTGTATGTGACGGGGCCAAGGCTGGTTCACATGGGATTCTCGGAGGACGGCCTATGCAGGAGGGGTTGTGGTATGGTGGGTACTTTCCTGCATATCATTTGGGAATGTGGTGTCATCACGGAATTTTGGAGGAGAGTCCATGCAGTGATGGGGGAGGTGACGGGCATTGCGGTGTTGTCTACTGAATGTCTGGGGGCCCACTGATCATAATGCGGCGCAGACCCAATGGGTGACTCTGGGCAACATGGTTGCTAAGAGAGATATCGCGCGATTGTGGGGCTCTGCGGGGCCCCCCACATTGACCGCGTGGAAAGAAAATATGGACTGGAGTATGTTAAGGGAAAAGACGGTCTATTGCGCTAGAGGCCGCCCCCGGAAGTGGCACGCCATATGGGGGCGGTGGAATCAATACAGGGGGGGAATATGTCTTGCCCCGGATCTGGATCCTCCCGAGGAACAGCTTTCCTCCTAACCTTCTTTCCAGCCCAGTATGGTTTATGGACTTTTTGGCCTCTACAGTCCCTCTTCTTCCTCTTTACTTTGTACTGTAACTGTTAGATGAGTGGGGTCCGGCCTCCCCTGGGGGGCTCATCATGGGCTTTCAGTGTTCTTGCCTTGCTGGGGTTTGTTGTGCATTTTTGTGCTTAATTAAAATTGAACCTTTGCACTTCTCCTTTCATGGTACTGGGGACGCATCTCTGTTTCTATATATCGATGCTGCCGAACCTCCGGGTTGTCGGCTGAATAGCTGTGTCCTGACTTTTGGAAATAAAGGTTTTTAAAAAAAAAATAATAATAAAAAAAAAATAAGAGCCGGACAATCATTGAATACACTTTAAGAATAGACAAGGGGCCTCCAATTGATCCTCCCCTATAGATGCTTTAAAAGTCCTCTCCTAATGTGCCACATGGCTTTTATAAACTGAGATACGATGAATACAATTGGAGGATCAGTATCATATTTTAAAACTCTAAAAGCCTCAGCACAACGGGTAAACCCTAAGTTTTTACATAGTTGGGTTACCCAGCGTTTGCGTGGTAGCTCATATGCCGGGCAGAAAAACAGCACATGCAGATCAGTTTCAGCCATTAGTTTACAACTAGGGCACACACTCGAGTTCTCCGGAGCCCATGAACTAGTGTACTCTGCCAAAGGTAAATTCCCCCATCTAAATTGCGCATACAGTTTCCTCGCCATAGGTGGCTGGATTGCATCCAGAAAGGGTTCCTTCATGTACACCTCCTTTACTTGTAGAAACTCCCTTGTCAACCTGCCCTCTTTAGCATTCTCCTGTAGAGACAGCAGGTTGGATTGCCTAAAATGTTTTACAAGATCCACCCTGGAGATAATGGGACAGGATAGCTCAGGTGATGTCCAAAGCTCTGGTCTCCCAAGCCTATTCGAAAGGCTTCTAATATGGGCAGATCTGCATTTCTAATAAACCTTTTGGCTGTGTATATCTTGATAACTGCGGTAGAGTTTATTCAGATACTGCTTATATATACATCTTAGTTGCAGTTGATTCGTGCACACATTTTGTGTGGGTTTGGCCACAACGCAGTGCTGATGCTCGAAATGTCATCAGGGATTTGCGTGTCTTTGTGGGAATTTTTGCATGTGGCACCTTCCATTCTGACCAAGGTCCAGCATTCGCCTCTAAGGTGTACAAGGATGCCATGAAGTCTTTTGGGGTGCTGGTGAAATTTTTGTCTCCATACAGGCCTGAGGGCAACTCAGTTGTGGAGCGAATGAACCGTGACTTAAAGCAATCCTTGACAGCTACAGTCTTAGGTACAGGCAGGAACTGGCTAGCCCACTTGTATGGCATGCAATGTGCACTAAATAATCTCCCTAGAAGATCTCTGGGTGGGCAGACCCCATACGAAATTCTCTTTGGCATAAAAATGTTTGTTCCAGACCATGATGGTCTAGACATGGCGGCCGCAGCTGTCACCTTTGACGTAGATAATCATTCTACTATGTTACAGGACTTACAAGAAACCCATGACAGTCTTGCAAAAGAACATTTACCCTCGGCCACTGATGCTGCATTACAGATTCCGGTAATTGGATGGCTACCGGAGGTTGGAGATCTGGTCCGAGAGAAGGTGGAGAACAAAAAAGAATTTGGCCCCTCCTATCGTGCACCGGTTCTAGTGCTTGGCGTGAAGGGTACTCGTGCAGTCATTTTACCACCACTTCCTCATCGCAAAGACAACAGATACATCTCAGTGGACAATGTCAAGCTACAACATCTGGCCGATTCTGAATAGTATAATGCCGGCTGCATCATGTCCAGTGATTTCAAGGACTCTTGTGATTGGCACATCTGAGACCGCGCAAAACGACACTGTTACTAATCCCTTGCTAATCCCACCAGCCTCCACCTGTACTGAGGAAACAGAATATGCTTATCCCACAAGCGAGTCTTTGCCTGATTTGCAAACAACTACACTCAACCAATTACGTTTTTCTTTTGACTTGACTTCCATCTCATCATTTGGCCCTACAAAATTTAGTATTTTTGTTTCCTGGTTTAAACTGACTTATTTGGTCCCTCCTTGGACATACATCTGGTTGGTGCTGATCCTAATTTTTCTGTACATGTCCATTGGTTTTGTGACAGTATTTTTCTTACTCATCAATGGTCACTACTTGCCAAAACGCTCTGCTGTTCAGTTGGTACCTGGAACTTTGGCTCCACACACGCCTTCCCACATCATGAAGTGAGACCAAACTCTTGTCAACATTTCCATCTTTCCAGTCGCTGATGCCACAGTCTGGGATGCTTTGGATTTCCAAATTCAAGGCCCAACAGAGATTATTAATGTACCAAATGAACTTCCTGTATCAATGGGTAATGTAGTGAAACAGAACATATGTTCAGATGATTGGGATGTGCAAGCAGTACAATCTTTATTTTCAGATTTGAAGGCATTATGCTGCCTTTGATGCTGAAGATTTGTATTTAAATACTGCTAATTATGCCGATGTATATTGTTACCAGCGTTTTGGACACCATTACCTGCATAAAGCTAATACAATTAGAAATGTTTTTAACTACACACGATGGGAACATTGCCCAACTCCATTAGAAGGCAGCTCCAAAACCCTGTTAAAGAAATTTACATATTTTACAGATTTTGATAGGTCCAACCCAGAGTACTTTTATTTTGAATTAAACATTTCATCTACTCCCGAAGTGATGTTGACTCACACGAAATTGTTGTATTCCGATTCATTTATAAATAGATTATCAGTGGGTGGCTATGAACATTGGAAAGCCACCGTTGATTTTAAATCTGTCTGGCGTTCTAGATCATGGCAGGTTCACGGCACTGAAGCTTTACATCGCGCGTGCCTCATCCCAACACAAATTCTGTTTTTGAATGATTCCATATATCAAGCAACCTGTTTTGGCTTAGCCACTAAAAAACAGATGAATGCCCCTACCATTCCTACTCATGCTACATATCATAACTGGAGCTTCCATACTGATTACTCCATTGAGAAACTGCACATTTTATTTCAGAATATAACATTTAATGTCTCCAGTTTAGACCTACTAGGAGGGTTAATTTGGCAGAGGACTTCTGATGCCTGCCAATTACTTTTCCGTAACACAGTGCCTGGTTAAAAATAGTAGATCCACGTTTTGCAGGTAAACATTCGGTTACCCCGTGTTCAGTGGATAAATAGTGTCAAAATTGGTTACAGCAATCATTCCTATCGTCCGTGAAATAACATTTATAGTTGTTATCCAATAACTTTGATTTGGCTGACTTTATCAAGGGACCTGCTGGTCCTAGGAGAAAAAGATTTATTTACGCTGCTTACAATGAATTTTGGATGCTGTCTCAAATTGAAGCTCCATCACGCTTAAGGGATATAGATCAAGCAAATCTAGAAAAGGTACTTGCTGTTGTTGACAATAGTATTAACACACTGTCATCCCGCATTTACACATTGGATAATATTGTTTCATCTGTGGTGGATATTGGACAAGATGATGTGTCTGTGTTATATCATGGTCAAAATCAATTGCGTTTAGTAATGCAGTTTGCATGGACTTTGCAAATTCTGAAAATGGATAAAGTGCCATGGAATTATTTAAACGCATCTGCTTTGTTTCTGCCTTTTAAATTGACTGACAAACAACAGTTTATGTCCATGAAGGATGCAACACACACTCTTTTGCATATTGAGAAGATAGACCCTTTACCCTTCCCCGTGGCTGAAACTGACTCTGCTGTCTGGCTCATTCACAGAGTTATCTCTTTACCATTCTCTTTGTTTAAATTTAGGTCCTGCATAAAGCATTACCCCATAGGTCGCTACGAACCCCTAGTCAGCGCTTTCCTGCATGAGGTATGGTCCTTGCCTTTCACGTACAGATGTCTGCAAGATGAGAAGGAAGTATATCTTACAGGGGAATCTTGTGATTCTACGATAGGTCATTCCCTTGTCTGCAAAAACATACAGTTACACGGGGCTTGTGCGTTTCAAAAGGTATTCCACTGCCAGCTATAAAACCCACTTTCACCCTACTTGCTAACGGTAGCCATCTTCTTTTAAATAACAAAGAATGTTGTGGTTTGCTGTCTGGCATGCCGTAGATTGTAACAGTTCCACAGCGCGTAGTTTGCTGTAAAAATGTGCTTTTCCCGCCCCCGATTTGGCCTTGCATCCCAACTTTGAAAACAGACTTCAATAAGTTGAGCAGAATAAAAGAGCTATTATTCCAGCAGGAAGTCCCTCTCACTTCTGCGCATGAAACATTCGTCCTGCAGATAGCAAGCACTAATTCTGAAACTCAGGCCCTTCTAAATACCAACTCCGACTACATTTCAGTGAATTAATTCACCGCATCTTTACACTCCCCTGCACATATTTGTGTAAAGCGGAGAGGCAAGATGGCGGCCGCTTGACCACCGAGTTCTGTCTTGCTTGAAAAGAGATATGAAGTTTTGACCAGGAATACTAGCTGGTTTTGGAAATATATATAATGTTGACAACCGTGGAAGGAAATTATTTGAAAATCCTGTATCCTGTAAACAGTTTGTAACGAGAAAGGAGACTAAAAATGTCTATGCTCACCGCTTTTGGCGTTCACGAATCCTGGCGGCGGGTGATCGCCGCCTTTCTGAGCCGTGCACACCTGAGGGCCTGGCAGGTGTGGCTCCCAGCAGAGGAACAGAGGAACGCAGTCAGCGAGACACCCGCGATCACCGCTGGTGCCGGGGGGAGGAGAAACCCCGCATCCGAGAAGGTGGAGAGTGCGGACAAGGTGGACAAGGCGGAGGTAGAGAAGCGCGGGAGATTTGCTGGAAAATCTTCGGCAGTGAGTGCTGGTAAGGCCGCCCCGATTAGAGGGAAACATGGAGATAAGGCAGACAAAGCTGTCGAGAAGCTGCTGCCTAGTAATTCTGCTAAGGTGATGCTTAGCCTGCCAGGAGCGATTCTTCCCATTTTGGATAACTCCGATCAGGGGAAAATACTAATAGTCCCGGGAATGTTTGGTGGAGGAAGTATGGTAACCAAAAATCAGATACAGGACCCACCAGTAACTGTAAGTACCCCTGCGGGTCTATTAAAGGTGTGTAACGAGGGCTCCCTGGCTATGACGGCTAAAAAATCTGAGGGGGCGGCTAAAATCACTGGAGATTTGGTTGACTCTGTACCTTTAACAGAATCTTCAAATGCTGCATTCCTTCTAATAAATGACAAACCTATCAATGGAGAGAAACCAGTGGGCTCGAAGGACTCTGTAGCAATCTCCTATACTTTTCAAACCCCTATTGGGGGAAAGTTAGAAAAGATCAAAGGCCCTCTACCTGATCTTATGGATGGGGACAGTTTTTTTTCTGTTGCGGAGGAGTCAGATATGGAGTCCTTGTCAGGCTTTATTAGCGATAACTCTACTTCAAGCGGTGAGCAAGGTAGCCCTCCAAGAACTGCGGGCACGTCTAAGAAGGCTTCTTTTCGCCGTGATCATGGCTTAGGGGGTGTGGACAGTGATGGCTCTGAAGTTAGTGATAAACTCCAATGGGATTACACTCAGGCTGCTATCAATCTCGCAAGTTTAGGCTTATAAAAAAAAGAAGATCAAGAGGAATCTAACTCCCCTCCTTCCAATTCTGAGATTTATGCTCTGTTAAAGTCAATACAAGGGGAGGCGCGACAAGAGCACAAGAGGGCCCAACTTGCTACGATGAAGATTCAGGGCGCAATTCGAAGAAATACAAACGCATGTTCCGAGGTTATCGCCAGGACAGCAGTATTTGAGGAAAGAATTGTCGATCTAGAGACGGGTTTACAGAAGACCTATTTTAAAACTACAGCAAATGATGATAGACTAGCTGACATAATGTGGAAGTTGGAAGACTCTGAAAATAAACTTCGTAGAAATAATCTCAGATTATTAGGAATAGAAGAAAATGTGGAGGGGCAGGATATTATAGGGTTTGTTTTAAAATTGTTTAAAGCCGCCTTTCCAGAACTTTCTCATTGGTCTTCGGATACGGAGATACAGAGAGTCCACCGGTTTCCTCTTATGTTGAAAAAGAGTCCTATTCTGGGAGCTAAACCGAGAGCAATCCTGATTTTTTTGGCAATTTTCTCTTGAGACAGGCCATTTTTGAGAAAGCTCGTCCTGATTCTAAAAGATCTGTAGAAGGGCATACATTTTTCGTGCGCCCAGATTTTTGCCACACAACAGTGGAGCGAAGGTGGCGGCTTCGCTCACTGATTTCCCCTTTTCAAAAGAAGGGGTGTGAGGTGTTCTTAATGAATCCTGCACGCTTAAAGGTTATTTGTGGTGGCAGAGTACGAGTTTTCCCATCAGAGGTTCAGGCTGAAGAATATTTAAAAGGATTGGGTGAAGGTTAAAGATCTAGCTAGTATACCAAGCGGGTTGTCCCTTTCCTTTTTTTTTCTCTTCTCTGTATGCTTGATAGGGAATTTAGAGACAGGGAGTGACCTTCTGCCACCCGGGTAGTGGGTGCCATCATATGGGTCTGTTGACCTATATTGCCTGTATTTGGGGGGGGGAGGGAGGGTTGGGGTCCAGAGGGGGTGGGAGCAGTTGGGGGAGAATAGTTATGGGAGGGGAAGGCAGTTCATTTTTTGATAACCTAATTAAATTTGAATATATGCAAAGGTTTAAAAAACGGCTAGTGGAATTTGCTTTTCTTTTGTATGGCTAGTATAAGAATTGCATCAATAAATATATGTGGGCTTAATAACCCGTCCAAACGACGCCGGATCAGGGAAGATCTCCGTTTCCTGCGGGCAGATGTTCTCTGCCTGCAGGAAACACATATTGAAGCCAGTCGGCACAAATCTTTGGAGTTTGAGGGATTCCAGCTTCTATCTTGGACCAAATTTGAGGCTAAGACTAGGGGTGTCACAATCTTAGCAAGACGAGGAAAGGCTAATATTATGCGCTCTGCTGCTGACAGCTTGGTTGTTGGGTAATGTTATATGGTCATTTTCAGGGTTTAAATTTTACACTTTGTTCCGTTTACGGCCCAGTACTGGACGATCCCGATTTAGTTAAATGGCTTAGCTCCGAATTGGTAGAGTGGCCCTCCCCGCTCATTATATGTGGAGATTTGAACATAAATATAGAATGTGGAACTTTAAATAATATAGGGAGTGTATATACTGGGAGGAAGCCAAGGGTATACCGTGCTTTACAGCATTTATTAGATTTGCATAGTCTAACTGATGTATGGGCTTTTTTTAATCCGGATGATCCTGGCTTTACATATTTCTCTGCACCGCATAGAATTTGTTCAAGGCTGGATTATTTTTTTGCTTCACCTGTTTTGCTTCAAGGTTCCGGAATTACTAGATTTCCGTGAGTAATGTCGGATCATAATCCGCTTCTGCTCGAAATAAATACATCAGTTTGCACGATTAATCCCAGAAATTGGACGTTTAATCGGGGTCTGTTTAAGGACACGGAATATGTTGATTATATGTCTTCATGGATTCCTAGGTTCTTAGAAGAAAATATTGACAGTACTGGTATTCAGAATGTCTGGGATACGCTAAAGGCAGGGGTAAGGGGCGAGACAACACGGTTCGGCTGGGAATCTCAAAGGAAGGAAAGGGCTAAATTGCAGCGGTTATATACAGAATTGGTAGAAGCAGAGAGGAACCTGGTTGTTCAGATACGGATGGGCGGGGATAGTGACTCTGCTCAAACCCGGATTATTTTAGCAAAAGCAGCCATAACCGAAACTTCTCAGACTAAGGCAGCCGACAAATTTCTAATTTGGAAATCAAAAATGTTTGAAAATAGTGAGCGAGCAGGGCATATGCTAGCCGCAAGAATTAAAGAGAGGGAGACAGCTACGCGTATTAAAAATATTCAAGACCCTGATATTGGTCTGGTATCCGGGGAATAGGCCATTGCGCTTGCCTTCCAGAAGTTTTATTAACACCTGTACAGCGAAGACATCAGGGATAATGACATGCTACAGGAGGAAATACAAGAGTATTTGAGGGGGATGGGTGTGGACATATTACCATCGGAAGAACGTGATCTATTAGATGCCGAGATTAGCTTGGAATAGGTTTTACAAGCTATAGGTTCTTTCCCGGGGGGCAAAGCTGTTGGACCAGATTATTTACCAGGATAATTTTATAAAATATTTCGGCTTCAACTCACCCCAGTTATGTTGGCATTATTTAGGACAGTACAGAAGGGGGAAGCCTCTCCCGAATCTTGGCAGAAGACTCCAATTATTACATTTTTAAAGAAAGATAAATATCCAACAGACATGGGATCATATCGCCCAATCACGTTAATTAACAGCGATATCAAAATTTATGCCAAGGTGTTGGCAAGGAGGTTCTCTGGGGTGATTAAGAAGTTGGTTTTGGTGTATCAACATGGCTTTGTCCCAGGACGGGAAACAATTAATCACATTCGTCGTACAATTGCATTGTTTGATTTTACTAGGGTTTCAGGGGACCCTATGGCCTTAATTCTGCTTGACGCGGAAAAGGCCTTTGATAGGGTCTCCTGGCCTTTTTTATGGGCGGTTTTGAGGCATTATGGTTTTGGAGAAGGATTCATTACAGCAATAAAGATTATGTATAGACGACCAACGGCGCAAATCTCAATCATGGGTATCCAGTCAGGAACTATTAATATCTCAAGAGGTACACGACAGGGCTGTCCCTGTTCCCCCTTATTATTTGCCATTTATATAGATCCTTTAATTAAAACAATTCTTTTGAACAATTTGATTAGTCCAGTGAGATCTAAGGGTGGTGAAACTAAAATATTGGGTTATGCAGATGATCTTGCCATGTTAACTGATTTACCGGAACGTGCATTGTTAGAAGTACAAAACCTGACACTTCAATTCGGTAGACTATCAGGTTATCATTTGAATGAGGCAAAAACCCAGATTATCTGTAATGATAAGATTTCATTGTTGGATCCTAGGGTCACTGACAAGGCTAAATATTTAGAAATACTTATAAGTTCAAATCCTGAAGAAATTGTTGAGATTAATCTTAAGACAATGTTATGTAAAATTGAAAAAGATGCTCGAGGATGAATAATCTTCAGCTAACACTTATGGGGAGATGCAATGCTGTAAAAATGCTTTTTTTACCAAAGATATTATATCTTTTCAGAGCTATTCCTTTACTGTTTGATTCATTATGGTTTAAAAAAACAGAACTTATTGTTTCATGGTTTGTCTGGGCAGGGAAAAGACGCAGACGAGCCTTTAAATTTATGACGCTACCAAGGGAGAGGGGGGGCTGGTCTGTCCCCAATTTTCAGATATATTATTGGGCTATTACTCTGAGGCATATATCGGAGTTGTTGGATTGTCTAGATTTTGAGGATTCGGAAAAATCATTATATAAACTTGTTTATGGAGAAGTGTCAGGGGTATTATTTAGACATATATCAAACGTGTGAGGTTCAAGGGTCTCTTAGCTGCTTTCAAAATTTGGACCTTTACCCGGAAATTATTTAATATAGGAAGAATACATATATATACACCAATTAATAGAAATACTCTTCTCTCTCAAATTTTCACAGACGGGTATTTTAGAGAATGGAATGCCCGAGGAGTTATCAAGTTAGGGGATTTAGTCTCGGACAATGGGGTAAGGACATTTGATTATTTAAAACAGAAATTTAATCTCAATAATCAACCTTTTTTTAAGTTTTTACAGATTCAGGATTTTCTCTCTCGGAAAACTGTTAGCTGGAGTACTGTCCCTTTAGTTGATACTATTAAAGGTGGGCATTCCACTATATCCTCAATTTATAAAATGATAAACGAAAGAAGGAAAGATGATCTATACAAACATTTTGACCGATGGCAAGCTGGATTGCTTGCCAGGCAGGAGGTCTGCGAAGAGGCTTTACGGCTCAGTCATACTGCCACCTTATCCGCAAACCTCCAGGTCCAATGCTTCAAAACCTGGCATAATTTGTATGTAACCCCACAGCGTATACAACAATGGGGTGGGATCACGGGAGTTAATTGCCCTAGATGTGGGGAGATTACGGTTGATATTATTCATATGTTTTCTTCTTGCCCTAATTTAATTCCTTTGTTATACAAAGTTAAACAATGGTTAGAAATTCTGTTTCATCGTACGTTTCAATTTTCATCTCAGGCAGTCATATTGGGGGTAGTGGATGCTAATATGACGCTTCCCGAACAGAAGTTATTTTTTGTAGCCATCGCTACGCTTAGATTATGTATAGCTACTGTTTGGCTAGACCCTATCCCTCCGACAGATCACGAGTGGTTTAGCAAATTTATAAATGTTGGGAAATGGGAGCTTTTGATTTTCAGAAAGAGAGGTCCAAGGGCCCGTAGAAATGGGGAGTTAATTCGGGCACCAGTAATCAATTGGCTGGACCGGGCAATTCAATGATTTTTGAAATAGTGAAGAGTAATAGTAATGTATATATTGCATATATTGTGTTGTGTTGTTTTTTTTTTTTCTTTTTTGGAGATAATTGGTTTATGTAATGGATTTTTCAAGTCTATCTCCTGTCCACAGCAACCCCGGGATGGTTGGGTGGGTTTCTCGGGGGGGGGGGGAGTTCGGGGTTGATAATTGTTAAAACAAAGAGTCATGATACAGATGTATCTTGTGGTTAGGTTTTTTGTATTTCTTTTTCTTGTAATGTTTTATTTTGATGGATGATTTTTGTATCATGCTACTCTTTAATAAAATATAAAAAAAAAAAAAAGAATTAATTCACCGCATCTTCAATGTGTCTGATACACACGGCCTGGTACATTTTTTTTAAAGTAGTTGGCTCCAGCCTTGTGACCTCTTTTCAGATTACATTTGGTGGGATACCAGCCTTTATTCATACTATTTTTTTCCAGCGTCTTTGGAGGCTTACCTCTGTTGGTCACCATAGCCGCTGGTGTCCTTCTATTGATTTGCCTTCTACGCAATGACTGCACCTCTTGTGGTCCTACACAACCCAGATCGGCTACAAATGCTCTGTGACCGTATGCTTGAATGCTATGGTACACTGCCACTGGCAACACTCAGCGTGGCTTATGGACTTTCTTTCCAATTTGCGTACTACACTTGCGTGCAACCCGTCTTCTCATGCTTGGAATGCTCCTTTCAATGGACATTGGATATCTGCCTCTCCAATACGTCATCTCCCGACCTGGATTACGACCTGTTGATGAGTCCCTTAGTGGCCCATGAGCAAGAATGCTCCGGGGTTGGTTTTATGGTATGTGCGGCTGCACTTGGAGTGTTGGCACAATGGGATATCTGTGTAGCTGCGCAGGATCTCCTACAACGTAGCTACATTGAATATCACGCAAGTTGTCCTGCGGTGGTCCTGGAAGCTCCGAATTGTGATGACCATGCTTGCTCGTTCTGCTTGCTAAATTGGATTGCATCTCTTTTTTCTACAGATGAAAATGATTTCCTGTTAGAGGCCGTGGTTGTTTACTGCTCATACACTCTGATGGATTAAAATGGCTGGCGCAAATCTTTACCTATTTTTTATGGTATTTTTTATCAAACTCTTTTTTGCACCTATTTACAAGCCCTCTCTTTTTTAAATTTGTATTATTATTTTTTTATTTTCCCCCACTCTTTTCCAAATTCGATAAACTATAGACGGTCATGAACTCTGCTCGCACTTCTTGAACTCTGTGTTTGTCCTATGACTACATCCAATGGACTTACCAGGGGAGGGTGTAGTGAGGATACGGGATTCACTGCGGACATTGCTAAGTTAGCATATGTTAGTACACGCCTGGCTGCCATGTTGCCGCTTTTGCACAAGTTTCTACATTACTTTGTTTTCGCAAATCCTCTGCTTGTGCTTGTTCACATGACAACGGTCTACCTTTCACGTTTCTTGCTTTACTCTTTGGGTTTTGTCTGCACATCGTGTTCAAGGTCGAAAAACAATGTCCCTTGTTGATCTGCTTTGGTCAGTCCCCCGCATGTTAGGCATAATACACACACAGCTGCACAACTGAAAATCGAATGCTTTTAATATGGCATTGCATGCATGCTTGGCACTTCAAGAAAACCTTTCTAGAGAGAAGAGCTGTGCTTGAACGGAGATGTAAACTTTTGCATCTAAACCTGGAGGTATGGGGTCCCCCCTGACAAAGCCCAGAGGTCTTCTATTTCTATACCACAGGGAGAGTGGCAAGGCATGGTAGTCCCTTTCCCACTATCTTTATGAAATGATATCCCTGTTCATTTTTTATGGAATTGTAACAATGCTTACTATCTTCTGTTTATGCATTTTTCTGCTAGTATTGGCTCTTATACTGCATTATAGAGCACATTAGTTAAAATAAACATTTTAAACTATACAGTGTCTCTGATTATTCACGTTGTGGGCAGGTATGAGTGAGTGAATGAAAGAGTGTTCTTACTCCCGCGATTCCTGGGAGAATCTGAGTTACATGGTCTAGGATGTCTAATCATTGGTAGCTTCGCTGTAGTACGGAGAACAAATGAGACACTATAGCTAGTCGGATTAGGGTTCTGGGCACTAAGGTGGGTTGTTAGTACACCACTATACACTGAGGTACTGGTTTCCTGCGCGTAGTTCTGTATATGTGCAGAATCCCTGCAATAATATACCCAGGCCTTGTACCTTAAAAGCTCCTCCATGGGCCTGCAGCATTGGTTGTGCCCTGCAAGTAGGTAGTTCATCGATCGTGCTACAGGTTTGCCCTGGTGGGGCCTGTGTGCACAAGTTACTGTTACTCAGCTTGGCATTTAAAAAGCTACATGCCGATATTTGGGATGGCTCTTGCTATATCGGAGCTCTCCCTGGGGACAGGGTGTGGTTTTGAGAAGACGTAGGCATGTGCACATGCGCGATACATGCAAGTTTTGTGAATGGCAGCAGATGGTGTAATCGGTACGACGGGGCTTGCTTCACACATTGGATTAGCATGGAAGGTAGAGAAAGGCAATGGAGCAGTATTTCCTTTGTGCAGAATAGTAGCAGTATAGTGTTTGATATTGAAAGTGGACATTTCAATGCTTGTGGCTCTGTGTCTGTCGGCCTGTTTCAAATTCACATCTGGGTGCTGGGGGGGACAGCTACATTTGTGCATTCCTGATAGAAGGCCATAAACTAGGGGCTCAAGGGAAACTGCAGATCTTTAACTCTGAGGGGCCTTGGACGATTACTTGGGGACGGAATTGGGACCTGCATTCAAAGTGGCAGGGTCTTGGCCCAACTAAAGATAGTGATCAAACCTACCGGGGTAGGAAAGCAGACTGGACAACATTTAGAGAGGGCCTGTGCATTAAAAGGTGGCCTTCTGAACTGATGGCCTTTTCAAAGGCCATTGTTGGTAGAACTACTGGGGTTCTGGCCTTGAAAGTTAGAGACATCTTTGTATTTGCAACCATACTATGGTGGTTCGATGCTGGGACATTGACATGAGGAATCAGTAGGGCCTAAGGGACTTGTGGGAGGTCAGAAGCTTGTTGTGCTCCAGGAAGGGGACTATCACTTGATGGATTTTGTCTGGATGTTGCTGGCCTGCAGCTAAGTGCCAACTGTCATGCCCCGGGTGCCTTAGTACTCTCTAAGGGTCGGTTGTCTGGTCTCCTGTCCATGAGATCCCAGAGACACAAAGGATCTTCCCATTTCCACAAGATCTTAAGGACCATGCAGGGTGCTGAATTAATGGTTGAAAGTGATTGTCAGTTGGGACAAGGACCGTCCTGATGTACACCGTCCTCACACTGTGCAGAGGAGTGTGCTCCTAAGGATCAGCAGCCCACTTGAGGTGCCGGGATGTGAGGAGTTCGAGGAATGCGGGGGAAACTTTCAGAGTCCTAGGGATCTGTGCTTGCAACCAAGGGACCTGTGCTAGCTTGCACTCTGGCATGTCTGATGTCCTCGAGGTGTTGGGGGACCTGGGCTGAGACTGTCCTCAAGCTCCAGATCGGGAGGACGACAGTGCCTAACATTGTGGTCTCCATCCGAGGTCACTGGCTCACTCTCCCCGGACTTATGCCTTAAGTTACTTTGTTGTGGAGAACATCGTGATGGGTGTTGACGGGTTTTGTTGTGCCTTGTGGGCACCTACAGCTGGCTGTCAGGAGCTACGGCTTGAGAGGAAACATTTCTCCAGACTTGAAAGCGTGCTAGCGTCCTGGGTCACAACCTTTTGTCTACGGGGGATAGCGATCCTGCACTCGTGCAGGAGCCACTGGGCTCCTGGACGTCTAATCCTATTGGACAAAACTAAGTAACTGTTTCTTTCTGTTTTAGGTGGTTTCGACAATCTCATCAACAGAGCGCCAGCAGGGGCAATGTGTATCGTTGGCTGGTGTGGTTGAGTCACTGAGGGTCTGGGACATAAAGTGTAGACGAAGGCCTGAGATTGCTTGACCATTGCAACTGTTGAGGAGTATGCAATATTGGGGAATGTCATGCTGGATGAATACCTCTGATTAGGGCATTTATGTTCATGCCGTTCTGCTGCTAATGGGTATGTTTGACAATTGCACATAACTGTAAAGTGCATATTCAATGTGTATCTCATTTTGATTTCAATGTGTGTGTAATACAAAGGCTAGGGCTTTTTTACATACGGTGTGGAGTCTCTTTGTGACATACAAGGGTAGTGTTCTGGCAATACTTTATACTTGGGCCCCAAGGATAAGTCTGACTGATTGGTACCAAACTACCCAAGGGTGAGCACAGGGTATCGAACATGTGTATCATACTCATCTTATCTAGGTTGGTGGATTCTGTCTGGCTCCAATGCATTCCTGCAAGCTGGAAACCACTTCTCTGCACTGCTTCAAACAATGCTCCACTGGGGCTGGCTTAAGTCACAAAATGGTGTGACCTCTGGCATGATAGTACTAGTGCAAAATACCTCTAACTTGTAGACAGATATCTGAGTTTATAATGCATCTGTCTTCTGATCTTATCTTTATATTTAAAAGAAAAGCTGCATTTGTAGACTTAATAAAACAACATTGAACAATATGGCAATAAAATTTTAATTTCAATTAATATATTGATTATATTCTCCTATTACTAAAACCAATAAAAACATGTCAGGTACTACAGTGTGCATCCATTACATTATAGCATTGCTCATAATGAAAATAATCTATAATAATAATAATAATAAAGACATTTATAGAGCACACAGCCACCTCGACTGAGGTGTCCCGGCCCTAAAGCGGATAACCAGAAAGCAGAGCTGGCGAAAGAGCTAGTTCCTGCGCCTAAACAGCCAGGTCTTCAAAGACTTCCTGAACTCCTGTTCAGAGTGCATCGCACGTAGATGGAGGTTCCCATCTCAAATGTTCTACCCCCCATCTTTTCTTTAACAAAGCGGGGATGGTGAGGTAGCATTTATTGTTAGACCTCAGTGATCTACCCTGCGGACAAGGGCAAAGTATTTTCCACAGATAGTTAGGCCCTCTGCCCTGGTAGGCCCAGAAAGCAAACGTGAGGGCCTTGAATTCCACTCTCTTGGCCACCGGGAGCCAACGAAGTTGTCTGAGGTGGGCGGAAATATGCTGGCTGAGGGGAACATTACATACCAATCTAGCTGCCGTGCTTTGGACTATCTGTAGCCTGCGGATAAAGCCGCAAGGCAGGCCAAGGTAGAGTCCATTGGCGAAATCGAGATGCGAGGTGGCTAACGCATGCACTACAGTATTACGGGATTGCTCTGGCAAGAAGTTGATGAATTTTCTAATCGTTTTCATCTTCCCAAAGCAGGCTGCAGATACGTGCTGGACATGGGAAGAAAGGGATACATCTTTATCCTATCTGATTCCAAGGTTCCTGACCAAATCCTTGGGTACTGGAGCAGTCCCCAGTTCTGCCGGCCACCACAAGGCAGCCAGGGGCAGGACTGCTTGGTTAAAAAACAGGACCTCTGTCTTATCGGCATTAAGCTTTAAAAAATTGTTGCTCATCCAGATGGAAGTGCTTTTGAGACAGTCTCTGAAGGAGTCGAAGACAGAAGATGACAGTTTGCTGAAGGAGAACATCAGTTGGGTGTCATCTGCATAGGATATCACCTTGATCCCCATGTTAGAAATGAGCTCTGCCAGAGGTGCCACATAGGTACTGAAGAGTAGTGAGCTTAGGGCCGAGCCCTGAGGCACCCCCATCTAAGCGGTTTTGCAGCAGAGGTGAAAGGGTGGAGAAAGACTTGTTGTCAGCCATGTAGGTAAGAAGCGATCCAGTCCAGCGCGGTCCCACGGATGCCAATTTGTTTAAGACGATCAAGCAAGATGGAATGAGACACCGTGTCAAACGCTGCTGACAAGTCGAGGAGTACCAACATGGTCGCAGCGCCCCCATCCACCGCCCAGCGAATGGAATCAGCCATCTCGATCAGTGCTGATTCAGTGCTGTAGCCAGGGCGGAAGCCAGACTGGGAGTCATGCAGTAGCCCATTGGATTCAATAAAGGCTGCCAACTGCTGGTGGGCTACTTTCTCTAGGATTTTAGCGGGAGCTGAAAGAAGAGAGATGGGCCTGAAGTTACTGGCCACTTCAGGGTCGTCGTTGGATTTCTTCAGTATGGGGAGTAGGAACGCGTGTTTCCAGGCTGATGGAAAAACCCCAAGCCTTAGTGAGGAGTTCCAGATGGCATTGAGGGGTGGATTAAACCACTCTGCCAGTAAGCTGTATTGTCTAGCTGTCCAGGGATCACCAGGTGACCCGGATTTGCATTTCTGTAGTTTAGTTAGTGATGCCTCAACGGAAATCATAGAGAACTCAGAAAACACCGGTTCTGGCTATGGCCGGCCATGAGAGACGTCATCCCCGCCAGGGTAAGGAGCCGCCGGGAAAAAGGCATAGATCTGAGAAATTTTATCCTCAAAGAAGTTCCATTACACAGCTATTACACAGCTTCAATGAAGGAACTGAGGGGTGCATAAGAGCCGAGGGGTTAGTGAAGGATTTCACGATCTTAAAAACTTCCCTAGAGGAATTGTTAGCACTGGCAATGCGGTCAGCGAGGAAATCTCTTCTCTTATTAATGAGAAGTTTGTGATATTATTTTAGTGCGGCCCTATAGATCATTTTGTACTCGGTTGCATATGATTTTTACCACTCACGCTCCAATCTTTTGCAATCGCTTTTTTTGGCTGTGGTTTCCTCGGAGAACCAAGGGGCAGAGGGGGTTGCTCTGAAATACCTGACGGGCCTCTATGGCACAATTTTATTCAGGGCCTCCACGAACCAAGCATTCAAGATTACAATGCTGTCATCTTGGTTGTTTGAAAGGGGGGCTCAGAGTTCTTAAGAAGAGGGGTGAAAGACTCAGGCAAGACCCTACTCCAGTTCCTCCTTGTTTCCTCAGGGAGTGAGGTGACCCTGGCCTTAGCAGACATGATGTCAGCATTTCTGTGCATATCTAAAAACTTCACATCTTTTGAAAAGAGATAAAAGACTACAAAACAGGCAAAATATAAAAATAGAAGAGGCATAAAACATGAAGTGGCAGAGGGTTCCTGTCATGCTGATGTTATCTACTGCAAGCAAGACCTGCTGGGAAATATGGTGGCAGGGCCAACAAGTAAGTGATGTTGAAAGTTTTGTAATGTTATTTGTAATTGTATTACTTTGAAGAAAGCATAACATAGCAGTAGGTTTTATATATATATATATTCACTGAAAAAACCATAGGTTTCAGACATGTTATAGTTAGCGGAAAATTTACTGATAAAAAACCAATGAAATTCCCCCGTTATAGTTAGTGCAGGCAACTATAACTCACGCGACCGCAATCCTCTGCTGATGCTAATACTGTATTTAGACACTTATTTGCCCATGTCTTCTTCCATAAATTTTTAGCTATACATATATTACAAATATTTTTTTTTCATAAAGACACATATGTCATCAGCAGAAGATTGCGGTCGCGTGAGTTATAGTTGCCTGCACTAACTATAACGGGGGAATTTCATTGTTTTTTTATCAGTAAAATTTCCGCTAACTATAACATGTCTGAAACCTATGGTTTTTTCAGTGAATTTGCAAGGTTTTTTAAATGCTAATTCCTAACTATAACGTGTGTGAAACCTATGGTTTTTTCAGTGAATTTGTACGTTTTTTTAAATGCTAAGTTACTTTACGCCATTCGTGGCGTGCATGCCCACTTAACGCAGTTCGTTCCGTGGGCGCACGGTGCGCTTCGCGCACCGTGCGCGCACAGTGAGCACGCGGTGCGCTTCGCGCACCGCGCGCCCACTTTACGCACTTAGTGCCGTACACGTAAGGTGTGCACGTTACGCACCGTGCGCACATGGAGGACATATTATGCGCTTCCTTGTGATAGGTAATCTGTTAAATTTAATTTGTAAGTGATGACAATAATATGCCATGCACAGAGAGTGTTTTTTTTTTTTATTAAAATTTTTAGCGTAAGCGCACCGTACGCGTACGGTAAGCGTAATCGGCGAAATTTTCAAAAAATAAAAATTTACCGTTTTTGGCCTTGGGGGATCTTTGAGGACTCAACTAACATGGCTATGTGCATGGGCGCTGTCTAAACAGCCCCTTTATATGTTTTTTGCCTTTGTTTACAGCCCCCCCCCTCAGAGTGCGAGAGAGAAAATGGCGGCCGCCGCTTCCTGGTTTCGACCGATTCGAATGTTTACTTAGATGTAACAGCCAATCAGAATCGCGCTCGCGCACGCCACCGTACGCGTACGGTAAGCTTACGGTAAGCGTACCGTAAGCTGGCTCAGATATATATATTGATTTAAAGGCTATTTTCTCAGAATCAACTGAACAGATTTACACCAAACCTACAAAAGGCACTTCCTTGACCTGAGGACTACCTCTCTGCCAAATTTCTAGTAATTCTGTTCAGCCGTTCGGGCTGTAGCCCTGTCTAAAGGTCATATGGAAAAATGCATGGGAAAAACGCGTTTTGGAACCCCCCTTTTATCTCAGCCCCCGCTTGAAGAATCCCCCCGAGACTTTCAGGGTAGGAGCGGAGCGTAGCGCCCCACCTATTTTGAGAAATTCGCGAGGATTCGTCGACCGGCGCCAAAGTTATTCAAAATAGAATGTTGCGGATTTCCTATGGAAACAGGGTCCTAACTATAACTACCTACTGGCGACCGCCAGTAGGTAATATATACATATATTACCTACTGGCGGTCGCCAGTAGGTAGTTATAGTTAGGACCCTGTTTTCATAGGAAAACCGCAACATTCTATTTTGAATAACTTTGGCGCCGGTCGACGAATCCTCGCGAAATTTTCAAAATAGGTGGGGCGCTGCGCTCCGCTCCTACCCTGAAAGTCTCGGGGGGATTCGTCAAGCGGGGGCTGAGATAAAAGGGGGTCCCAAAACGCGTTTTTCCCATGCATTTTTCCATAGGACCTTTAGACACAGCTACAGCCCGAACGGCTGAACAGAGTTCCTTGAAATTTGGCAGAGAGGTAGTCTACAGGTCAAGGAAGTGCCTTTTGTAGGTTTGGTGTAAATCTGTTCAGTAGATTCTGAGAAAATAGCCTTTAAATCAATATATATATCTGAGCCAGCTTACGGTGCGCTTACGGTGCGCTTACCGTACGCGTACGGTGACGTGCGCGAGCGCGATTCTGATTGGCTGTTAGATCTTAGTAAACATTCGAATCGGTCGAAACCAGGAAGCGGCGGCCGCCATTTTCTCTCTCGCACTCTGAGTGGGGATTAAAAAACAAAGGACCAAAACATGTAAAGGGGCTGTTTAGACAGCTCCTAAGCACCTAGCCATGTTGGGGGAGTCCCCAAAGATCCCCCAAGGCCAAAAACGGAATTTTAATTTTTTCGATAATTTCGCCGATTACGCTTACCGTATCCATACTCTCCCCACCCCATGTGCAAATGGTGCCCTCAAATCACAGATGTGAAAAATTAAAATATTACCTTTCACAACGAAGCGCATCATATGTCCTCCATGTGCGCACGGTGCGCGAAGCGCATCGTGCGTACATGGCCCATCTAGCGTAACGTGGGCACGCGGTGCGCGTAGCGCACCGCGTGCCCACCGTGCGTGCATGGCACTAACTGCGTAAAGTGGGCGCGCGGTGCGCGAAGCGCACCGTGTGCTCACTGTGCGCGCACGGTGCGCGAAGCGCACCGTGCGCGCATGGAACGAACTGCGTTAAGTGGGCGCACACGCCACGAATGGCGTAAAGTAACTTAGCATTTAAAAAACCGTACAAATTCACTGAAAAAACCATAGGTTTCACACACGTTATAGTTAGGAATTACCATTTAAAAAACCTTGCAAATTCACTGAAAAAACCATAGGTTTCACACATGTTATAGTTAGCGGAAATTTTACTGATAAAAAACCAATGAAATTCCCCCGTTATAGTTAGTGCAGGCAACTATAACTCACGCGACCGCAATCTTCTGCTGATGACATATGTGTCTTTATGAAAAAAAAATATTTGTAATATATGTATAGCTAAAAATGTATGGAAGAAGACATGGGCAAATAAGTGTCTAAATACAGTATTAGCATCACCAGAGGATTGCGGTCGCGTGAGTTATAGTTGCCTGCACTAACTATAACGGGGGAATTTCATTGGTTTTTTATCAGTAAAATTTCCGCTAACTATAACATGTGTGAAACCTATGGTTTTTTCAGTGAATATATATATATATATATATATATATATATATATATATATATATATATATATATATATATATATTGCACAGAAGTCCTCTCCGAAATTCAGCAGGAAAGAAGACGAGCCACACCAGTCTTGCAGAGAATAGTGTAAAGTTTATTACACCAACGACAAAAGACGCGTTTCGGCTGACAAGCAGCCTTGGTCACATATATATACAGCTAAAAAGTAGCGAATGCTCCTGCCTCTTCAGGTTAGGATTGGTCAGCGTCACATGAGCAAGGAGTGGTTGGAACTCCGAAACGCGTTGGGTTTGTTTCTTTGTTTCCCGTATGTGAAATATAAACATACGCTTCACTGTAAACCGAGTGGCAGCTCTGTGCATTTTTTTCCTGGGTGACGTTTACTTGGAAGTGTTACAGTCGCCGTTGGATATATATATATATATATCAGTACACAGGTGCTCAGCCCTTGAGAGCGCACTCCAGAAGCCGCAATCTTCCTGAGAGCGGGACCGGCATTTCAAACTCAGAAGTCTTGCCTGACGCGTTTCGGATTCATTTCCTTAATCATAGGCCACTCCAAATTCAAGCTGACGGTACTTTATTTAAATATACAACCACCAATGGGCTCCTTGATACGAGTCCCCACAGAATTGTGGGAATTGTAGTGCCAACAGCGTGTCTCTGTCCCAAATGGGTAGGTATTCGGTCCCAAATGGGCCGTGAAATGTCAGTCCAGCCTCTAATCCACGGATCAGCTTCTTCACAGATCGCAACACCAGGATTGTGTGCTCGTGCCCCCTCGTTCCAAGGGTGGTGCGCTCTCCACGCTCTCAGGAAGATTGCGGCTTCTGGAGTGCGCTCTAAAGGGCACGAGCACACAATCCTGGTGTTGCGATCTGTGAAGAAGCTGACAGGAGGGACACGGAGAGGTGCTCCAAACTGACCCTGCAGGGCAGGCATCAGGGTTTGCAGTTCGGTCTGGACTGTTCCCATGAGGCACAGGGTCAGACTGATTTGCATATGGCCATGTCTGAACTGGGGTGGCAGAGTGGGCTAAAGAACGGTGATGGATCAAACCCAGATCTGTTGACTGGGTGTGAGTGTTTGATTGGTTCTGATGCTTCGTCCATCACCACCCCCTTTTGTACATCAGGGTTTGCAGCAGCACAATACACCACACAGGGCATGCGGGACGGGAGTGCAGCACAACAGTCCATAGAAAGCAAGAGGGAGGGGACAGGACCATGCACATGGACAACAGAGAAAAGAGGGGCAAGAGGCAATGGTAGCTAGCTGACCATAATGGACAGACAGGAGAGAAAGCTGCAGCATAACAGACGATAAAGGGCAGGAGGGACGGATCAGGGGCATTACAATGGAACAGACAAGCCAGGAGGGAGTAGGGGTCTGCACATGTAAACAGAGGGCTGGGGGCAAGGTGGCAGGGCAGGAGCAGCAAGATAGCCATGGAGGACAGGCAGGATGGGCACTAGAAGCAAGACACACCATGAAGAGCAACAGTGAGACTGTGATGGCATACACACAGACCATGGAGGGAAGGTGGGAGGGGGTCAGGGGCAGATAACTGACCACACAGGGAAGGTGGGAGGGGCCATGGCAGCACAGAAGACCATGCATGGCAATTGGGAGGGTTAGTGGCAGCTGTGATGTCATTTGAGATGTCATCAGTGATGTCATGAGTGATGTCACTGACCATGTCATGAGTGATGTAATATGTGACGTCATCAGCAGTGCATTGCGGGCGCGCGAGTTATAGTTAGCTGAACTAACTATAACGGGGGAATTTCAATGGTTTTGTACAAGTGAAAAGTCCAGCTAACTATAACACCCCTGAAACCTATGTTTTTTTCAGTGAATATATATATATATATATATATATGTATATGGGTATGTTTAACCAGTTTATACTACGTGGTTACTCGGACACCATACTAAATACTGCCTCGAAGAGAACACGCAAAATAGACAGGGAAGTTGCTCTATTCCACTCTTCTCGTTCAAACCTAAAAAAGAGAGACACTAACTAACCACATAGTTTTGTAAATACATATAACAAGGAGCATGGTAGAATAAGGCATGCCTTGCAGAAACAATGGCACCTTTTAAAGGAAGACCCTATCATAGGTAATCAGATACCAATGCGTCCCATTATTAGCTGCAGAAAATCTACATCTATGAGGTATTACCTAGTTAGAAGTGAATTCAGTACAGACACTAAACCAAAAAAATGAGGGTTTCAGGAGATGTACCAACTGCAAAGCCTGTAAAAACGTAGAGAACCTGTCAACATCAGAGAAACCCTTCAAAAATTAAATAAAAGAAAGAGGCAATCTAACATGTACCATGAGTACATTTGGGTGTCGATTCCGATCCTGTAAAACCCGGGTACGAATGGTCGGACGGAGCGTTTTTTCCGTCCGAATGGTACCCGGGAAAAACACCTTACAAACTCGCAAGTATGATTTGCACCGAAATACCATTACCGCCCGAATCGGAAAAAACACCGACCGGCAAAAATTTGTACATACGAATCACTGTCGGGACGACGCACATGCGACGTCCGGACGGAGTCAGGCAGGCAGCGTTTCACGGACCAGCAAGTACGATTCGTGCCGACGTCACTCCGCATGCTGCAGGTTTTACGGGAGCCAAAAACTGCCGGGAAAGTGAGGACGCCGCGAACAAGGAGCCCTGGCACGCCAGGGACAGCGATGGAGCCCAACCTACGTGTCATCCCGGCCCTCATAGCCTACCACCTCGTATACAGAAACCGACGCAGACGCCACAGAAAGTCAGAACAATCCCCAGGGGCAAAGGGGGGGGTGTGTGTGCAAGGGCCAGGAATCATAACCCACACCCCACAAATAACTACAACAGCATGCACAGCAATTGCCACCATGGACTGGTCACTTCGGGGGGCGTGTCCACCAATCCCACGTCCCGCCACAACGGAAGTGGAGGTGGACGCGTACCCGTCACCACCACAATGGTGGTACGGCACATACCAGGCCCACCCCTACGTCACACGAACAACGCCGGTATGGCCTGCACCCACGTCCGAAAGGCATGGGTACGGGCCGCACCCCCAAAGTTGGGGTGCCCTAGGGGCATGGGCCCCACCCAGGCCATAAGCGCGTGGTTACGGCACATACCACGCCCACCCCTACGTCACACGAACTACGCCAGTATGGCCGCACCCGAGTCCCAAAGGCATGGGTACAGGCCGCACCCCAAAGTTGGGGTGCCCTAGGGGCACGGGCCCCAACCAGGCCATCAGCGCGTGATTACAGCACATACCACGCCCACCCCTACGTCACACGAACTACGCCAGCACGGCCGCACCCACGTCTCAAAGGCATGGGTACGGGCTGCACCCCCAAAGTTGGGGTGCCCTAGGGGCACGGGCCCCACCCAGGCCATCAGCGTGTGGTTACGGCACATACCACGCCCACCCCTACGTCACACGAACGACGCCGGTACGGCCGCACTCACGTCCCAAAGGCATGGGTACGGGCCGCACCCCCAAAGTTGGGGTGCCCTAGGGGCACGGGCCCCACCCAGGCCATCAGCGCGTGGTTACGGCACATACCACGCCCACCCCTACATCACACGAACGACGCCGGTACGGCCGCACCCACGTCCCAAAGGCATGGGTACGGGCCGCACCCCCAAAGTTGGGGTGTCCTAGGGGCACGGGCCCCACCCAGGCCACCAGCGCGTGGTTACGGCACATACCACGACAGTGGACAGATACATAGGGGTGTGTGCCTATCACTCCCAGCAGTGCCCAGACATATGAGGGGTGGGTGCCATCACTCCCAGCAGTGCCCAGACATATGAGGGGTGGGTGCCGAGGACCCCCATTAGACATGGGGGGGCCAACATCATTATCAGATGACCACAGCTCCATGGGTGAATGTACGTATCCCTAACTCAGGACAATGACGATAGTGCCATAACAACACATCACTGACAGCAGTGTCCCACTCCCAGGAGGATGGTCAGCCTACCCCCACTGCATGACACACCACATGTGGGTGTGAGGACAAATTACACATGCATACCCACCCCTAGCGGAGGCAGCACAATACACACACTGAGATTTTGCCACAAGACTGCATCCTCATGTCAAACACCACTAAACAATGCAAGCCAAAGGGAACACACACTGTCACGCACAGTCCATGAATGAGAGGAATGCACAGGTGCCGGGGCAGCCAACAAGTAGTTGCCCCCCCATGGAAGTGAAAGGGTGGAGTACACACAGATACAATGCCCACAATTGTCAGGGAGGTGCCCAAATACCCTGCAGAACACGCAACACATGTGTGTGAGGCAGGGAGTACACACATGCAAAGTGCGGAAAACGGAAAATGTCCACAAGAAGTCATGTCAATATACGCCATATACAAGTACAGTGACCAGCAAGGATGCCACAAACGATGCAGGTGGAGACATTGCAGAGCATGCATGGCCAAAGTCGAAGGGATGTGTCACACACCGAGGCAATGTTGACACAGCTCAGCACAACAATTGGGAAACACCATGCAGGGAAGTTGACAGGTGCCACAGAGGAAGGAACACACCTTGGGACAATGTCACCATGCAGTAAGAGCCAACATGACCTACGAATATATGCATACACCATGTGACGGCATGCAGATACCAGGGCCCACCCCATGAGCAGGACACAACAACATTTACCAGACACCCAACACATCATCACCACCCCAACTCAGGGAGCAGCAGCACCAGCAGCAACAGCAGAATAGAAATAGTGTGCAAACGAGAAAATAACAACCACATTCAGCATCTCGAAGGAAAGTAGCCACAGTACACCATTCCACAAGCCCATAGGACACGTAGGGACGCATCTCCCCAGGCTCGCCTGCACAGTACACTGTACCATATTATCCACAGAAGTGGGGGCATCATGTGGGGGGAATAACCAGGCACCACAGGGACAGGAGGGCACGGGTAGGTGTCGTGGCTGCAGGGACGGACGACCCCACCACAGGGGGTGCGGTGCCTGGCACGAAGGAGACCTGTTTGGCGTACCACAAAATCCCCTCAGAACCCAGAACCCCACATCCGACTAGCTAAGTGTCCCATTCGATATCCGAGGTTGGGCCCGGCAGTCCCAATGTATAGACAAGCCAGAACAAGCGACTTACAATATCCCCATGAATGGTGGGAATCAGACATAGCTGTGCGTCATGATTCACAGATCAGTCCACAAAAGAATAGACACAGACAAGGTAAAGTTTAATGAGTACATTCAATGAACCTCGCGTCCTAAGATGCAGGACTGTGGCCAACATAAGCAGACAATGGTTAAGGCCAGAAACATCAGCATTGTTGCAATATCATAGACATTGAAAGGAGCAATCATAAGAAACTGACAGTGGAAACAGCAACCTTCCTGTCGGCAGTAAACTAATAGTAGTATCATTCGACTAATAGCAGGTCCCTAAGCTAGAAGGGGGGACCCCCCACCGCACAGATCAGCTCAGTGGTATCACATCACAGGATCATCTAGTCCCATCTCCTGCAAAAGTCCTCCATCCATTAGGGGCGCTAATTCGAGAACGCAGAGTTCAAGTTTGATAGAACGGAACCAAGGGCATGAACTGGAAGTCCATAGAAGGGAAGCGAAAAAGTCAGAAAAGAAATGTCAAACCTGAACGATGTTGCAGGGAAATCAACCATGTAAAAGGGGAGGAAAATATCACATCGACGGATGCACCATGAAATAAGCAGGGCTAAAGTTAATCCATCAAGGCATAGGCACTATAAGTTGCAACAAATTCCAAGAGGAAATCATCAGCACATTCCGAAAAATTGTCTGCCATCCAGTTCAGCAGGGGGAAAGAACACACGTGTTCCTCAACAATCGGGCCATCCAGCACAACTTGTGGACAACAGGTGGGGACATCAAGATAACTCCTGGTTAAGAACTCATTTGCTGCTGTTCGGATGTCCCAATTCCCCAGGACCCCATGTGCAGCAGCACAGGCCATGACACTGACGCCAGAACAGTCCAACTCATGAGCCACTAAGGGGCACATCAGTCCATCCAAATCCGGGTCAGGAGGCACCGAGTTACACAGGCACACATCCAGAGCCCATTCGAATGGACAGTCTAGGCAATGAAAGACAGGTTGCACGCAGGGAAAGAAGGGAAACCGGAAGGACAATCCATAGGCACTGCTTAAGGTCGCCAGTGGCAGAGTGCCGTATAATTCAAGCATCATGTTCCGAAGATGGAGCAGCCGGTGCATGCTGTCTTGTAACGCAAGAGGTGAAGCCACAGCGTAGTACGCTGATATATTATGGCACCCCGCTACGAGGGCGAGAAGCAAAGGGACACCTCCGAAGACGGTAGACAAAATCGAATGATGAAATGCGGGGAGCACACCTACAGAGTTTGAAAGGAGGTCACGAGGCCGGAGACCACAATGTAAAAAAAAACAGCCAGGCCACCTGTTGACGAGGCATGAAAGATAGTCTGAATCCGAGTCCCAAATATGTAGTGGGAGATCAGTGTTAAAAAGCCTCTTGCACCTCTGTGGGCGTGTGATCTACGTGAAGGCCAAATGTTTCTCGAGAAGAAGTCAACACGACTTGTGTTTGAGACAATGGAGCCCTTATACTGCTCATCTTGTTGAACTCCGCTTTGAAGGTTGCGATGGGAGGCCAGATGGATACATCCAGCCGGCCATGCGGGGGTGGGAAAAGTCCAAAATGACAGAAAACCACTCGTAGTGATACAGTCACGATCTCAGGAATTGCCGGAAGCATCCCACAGCAAGCTTCTGCATTGAATAGCACATAATTGCCGTTAGCAAGCAGCGCACAAGATGGGGTCATGACTGGCACACAAATCCACTTCAGTATACAAGCTACATCATGAGCGTGCATGTAACAAGCACCATGCACTTGAATGTGCCTACACACCACAGAATGACCCGGAGTGGAAGTGCACCCTTCACCCCTAAATACACCTCCTTGCCGTCTCTCACGCACCTGTTGTCGCATAGCACGGACACAAGGGACCCGAGCAACTGGGGGGGCGGTGATGAGAATGGAGGGTGCAGCGAGGGATGGAGTGCTGCCTTCAGCACTGGGGGCAGCCTCCGCCCCCTCTGGGGGCTCAGCCTCGGAGCCGTCAGCGTCATAGTCGGTGTTGGGACTGGACAGGTTCTCCGCCTGACTCCCCTCGGCCTCCATGCCACATGCTGCGCCAGACTCCCCAGCACTGGTGGCCCCGGTGCTCGTTACCTCCCCCACGTCCGTGCCAGTGTCTCCCTCTGTTTCCCCCGACGATGCTGTGGCCAAGGTGAAGAGGCAGGAAATGACCAGACACCTGTATACACATGACACATGAGTCCAATCTACATAGGTCACAGAGCATAGCATTAACGCCAACATGAGTGACATCTACAAAACTACAAACATAAGTAGGCCCTGCACCACACAGTTGGTTAACCCACCATGCCACTGGGAAACAATGGGGATCATGACACAACAGAAATGTACTTGTCCTAAATCGATACAGAGGAGCTACTCACTGGGGACAGTCAAGCACTGCATCACTGGCATGGCACAGTCACCTACACCCGCAACTGTCCACCGATGCCAGGGACACGGTTAATGACACCTCAAATGTAACTACCGGCGTTGCACGTTGTGACTATGACATGTGAGTGTCATGTGATCCCATGAGCTAGCTGTATGAGTTCCGTGACATGCATCTGCATTTGCTGCATCCAACATGTGTGTGCGTGTCGATGGGCATGGCACACTATTACGCACACCAGGCCACATGTGGAATCAGACGTAATGGGTGTATGTGCATCGCACATGCACTTGCGAGACAAGGACTATTCTGCGTAGTCTCAATGTATGTGTCATCATACCTGACATGTCCCCCTTCCTGCCAAGGTGTGTGGACTGTCCTGTTTCAAGGACATGCGACCTGTGCCTCTAGTGTCCCATAACTGGTCTGTGTGATAATACATCCTTCTTATGCACATATGTGGATGTCTGTCACTCCTGTTATGTGTCAGCCTCTTCACTTACACTGGCCCACAGCTAGTTCCATGTCATGTCATGTTGACCTTGCGCACCCATGTGTGTAGCTGACTGTTGTTAGGGGTGTTACCTGGCTGGCATACGTGTCCTGGATGCATTGCACAGACTCTGTATGTAGCATATGTGTATTAGCTGTTGAACATGTGCTCAGTTCATTGACAGTGGTGTATTGCTGTACTCAATCTTCGTTATTCCTTCCAAATTTCTGCAGGGCACCGCCTCTCCCCCGACCAATGCCAGACTTGGCTGCCATGAGGGAACGTGACTGTATACGCCGCTACCGCTTCACCCAACCGTGGATTGACGACTTGACCACAAGGCTCGAGCCACACCTCCAACCGCTACACAGGTATCCTACTGCACTGACACCCAAGATGAAGGTGATGGCAGCCCTACATTTCTTTGCCACCGGTACGTTTCAATTGACTATAGCTGATGTAGGTGGATGTCCCAGACCATGTTCAGCCGTGTCCTGCATGATGTGTTAGAGGCCATGTTGGTACACCTTGATGAATTCATTGCCTTTCCAACTCATGAGCAGTTGACAGGTGTCAAGGGTGAGTTCTATGCCCTGGGAGGGATGCCCCATGTCATTGGGGCCATTGATTGGACACATGTGGCTTTGGTGCCAACACACGCACAGGAGGTAGCCTTCCATAACCGCAAGCATTACCACTCCATCAATGCCCTTGTGGTATGTCTTGCCAACATGATGATCTCCCATGTCTGTTCACGTTTTCCAGGATCAGCACACAATGCCTACATCATGAGGCGTAGCAGGGTGCCTGAAATGATGCTGCAGCTGCGCAACGAACGTGCATGTCTTCTAGGTGGGTATGATCTGTTAGTCCTGTATTTAGCCGTTTCTTCATGTCTTACTGCTTCTCCTGACCCACTTCTGTCCATCATGTTTCCATGTAGGGGACGCTCGCTATCCCAACATGCCATGGCTGATGACGCCTCTCCGCAACCCCAGAACAGCCGCAGAACATCGGTACAATGACACCCATGGGCAGACGAGGCGCGTGATTGAGAGGACGTTTGGACTCCTGAAGAGCAGATTCCGGTGCCTCCACAAGACCGGCGGCGCCCTCCCATATGCCCCGGTGAAGGTCTGCAAAATCTTCCTTGTGTGCTGCATGCTGCACAACATGGCAGTGGAGAAGGCCGTGCCACTCATCCTGGATCCTGATGAGCAAGATCATCCACCCGTGGAGGATGAAGGGCTTGGGCATGGGGCAAGTGAGGATGAGGATGAGGATGAGGACATCCGGAGTCAGCTGATCTGCAAATTCTTCTCATAATGGTGAGTTCCGGTGTCTGAGTGTGCACGCCTAGTGCCTTGTGTGGCATGTGTTGCAATGTGTGTGTCGAGCTGACTGTGTGCCAAGTGACTTGGAAGTGTGTTCTGATGTGTCATACAAGTGCAAATGTCATTCCCCATCTTTGTGCAGGAACACAAAAATCATTATTCCCATGGTGACAACATCAATCCTGTAGGGTGCATGTACATGTGTGCGGATTACTAGCTCCTCGCTGACTTGTTGTGTGTCTGTCCTCCCCAGGTTCCTGCGGCTGTCGTCTGCTCATGTCATCATTGCACTCCTGCTATTCCTCATGATTTTTCCAACGTGTGCTGGATCAGAGTTACATGCACAGAGATGGTGAGAAGTCTTTTTTGGTAAGGAGTGCAGCAAGGCCTTTTGTGGGTGGTACGAGTTTGTGATATGTGGGTACTGCTCCTGTGCATGTTGTGTTACCATGCATACATGTCTACTCACCATGGGCCACGTGACGTGTTGCATGGCTCCCATTAATTGATAGTCAACTTTCCTGACAGTCATCTGTCATGGATTGTGGATTCTGATGAAGGCATCAATGTGTGTCTAACGTCCCTCAGGAACATACGGGATGGACATGCTGGACATGGTGTGGGACATCCCCATATGAGGCTCAATGTGGAATTGTAGACTCGCCGTGTGCAGCAAGGGGTGTGAGGTCAACCCCTTCACTTGTGTGCCAGCTCAGTAGGATTTACCACATCTGTGTGTTGCAGGGGGTGTCCAGTGTGGGTCACACATGTTCAGCCGAATGACCTGTGATTCTGTTCCAATGGATGCAACTCCATTAGTGTGAGGCTGAGTAACAAAGGTGTTCGTCATACTCCAAGGTGCCTCGTCTCTGTCAATGCTGGTCTCTTGCCACTTGGCATGCGGCATCTCTGGCATACTTGCTGTAGATAATGCATAGGAGTCCTTGTTTAGTTTAGCGACATGCATGTAGTTGCTCATGGATTTGGCTCCCTATTGGGCATGTAGTACATGGTCGTGTATGTTTTTTAGCGAGGTCAACCACACAATGGGCCATCACCAGTTGCTGAGGGTGTGTCTCCAGTGCGCAGGTCGACCTTCAGTTTCCTGATCCTGTGTAATGGTTCTTTGGGGATTGGGCATGCATTGTCTCTGAGTGTGCCATGTGACACTGGACACTCCTCACTTTACACACGCGCCTGTTGCAGTTGTCCTTCTGACATCCTAGTGTTTGTGTGCAAGATGGGCCATTTGGCAGGGAGATGGTGCCTGCTGCTGCAGGCCCTGCACAGGCACACAGTGGCCACACTCACAAGATGTTGTGCATCATGTTTTGCTCGCTCACATTTGCCATGCTAGTCCACAGCATCTGTACCCCATGCCGCACCGCACTCTGCATCATGCACATGATCCACAGATAGATCCACTCCAAGTTACGACAGACCATCCCCCAGGTCCATGACGACATCCATCTCATATACTGGCCTGCCCTCTACGGAGCAAGTACATCCACACTCCAAGGACACTGGTCCACTTCCAGGGGGCATCTGCACACCTCAGCTTCTACACCCTGCGCCCCAGCCACCTCACAGTCCACCATAGCTGGCTGCAATGGATCACTGTCTGTTGCAGGATGTCCTCCGCACACCCCACCCACACTCAGGAGGCAGTCCACAAACCCGACCCCACACCAACCTTGTACGTCTGTCATCCTAGATCCCGTTGGTCCATCTCCATGCATCCAACCTTTCCCTGGCCCCCGTTCTTCTCATCCACCGTACTCCAGCATACAGGACATAGTTCTCCCACCTGGCCACAAATCCCTGGGACTCCCTCCCCGGGTACCTCCACATGGGCCATGACCTCTACGCCTTGATGATGATCTCCCAAATAGGTCTGTCCGCACAGTTTAGCAAGCCCCCCTTCAGCAGCCAGAGGCCATCACAGGTGAGTGTTGTGCTCCATGCCTACATTGACTGATACTTGTGACCCATGTGTGTCCTGTACCAGACTCTGTTCCCAGGGGATAGATGGCTGGAGTTGGCTCAACACTCACGCATAGTTAGACATTTCCACACACATATGTCGTAGAATAATGCAAAATGACAGCAACATCTCATGTGCAGAACAATGTGACTTTATTTTTGGTGGGGTGCATCTTTTGGTAGATGTGCTAAGGTGCACTACCGGGGGAATAGAATCCAAAGTTCACTGGGGGAGATGGCATCCTTGACATTGGAAGTTATCAGAGTCCAGACCACAGTGTTGGTCATCATTGGTCAGACTGGGACCAGCAAGTCCATGTGGCAGAGAATGTCATTGGGTGAGGTGCTGCTGTTGCGCCCGAGGGCCAGGTGCCAGGCCAGGTGACCTGGGAGATGGGGATGGTCCGCTGACTCTCACGGTCTTTTACGTGGACGACCCACTTTCCTCCGGGGACACTCAGATGCAGTCCTTGACAATGCTAGGGACGCTCCGTTAGAAGAATCCTCCTCCCTCCCTGTGTCTGGTGCTGATCTATGCCTGGTGGCACAGGGAGGGTTTGCCAGACTTTGGGCGATCTGACGGAGTGATTGGCTCACGTCCCTGTGCACCCCCAGGAGCTCAGCCAGTCTTGCCTCCATCCGTCCTTGTTGTTGTTGGTGACTGGCATGATGCTCGACCTGCAGGTTCTTGATCTCATCGAGGGTCCCCTGCATCCCGGAAAGTCTGACCACGACCTGGTCGATGCCTCTGGTGTCACGCCGGTATGAGTCCAGGATGTTGCGTAGGTGGGCCATACCGGGCTCCTGAGCTGGCTGGTCAGGTTCGCGCCTCTGCCTGCCTCCACTCCCACCACCCCTGCCCACACAAGCCTGGCCTGCCGTTGTGGGCACATCAGGTCTACGGGTCCCCTGAGGGATGGCATCGGCAGGGTTGTCTGCCTCCTCCTGGGTGCCCGCAGAACGTTGTCCCTCCTGGTCAGACTGGCTGTGTTGTTCAGTGCGAGCAGGGATCCTGGGTGTGTCCTGGGATGTGGCGGGAATGGGGGTGGGGGTTGGCACAGATGTACCTGACGCAGGTGCTGCAGGTGCTTGTACACCAGAGGGGCCAGGTTGGTCGGGGTCATCCACGGAGTGGTGAGAGTCGTCGCTGCCGGTGGGATCGTCATCACGTGGTGCCTGGGACTGTGAATCTTCCCCCCCAGTGTTGGGGGGAGATCGTCGACGTCGCCCTGTGTGTGAGAGAGAGACAATGTTAATGCTGTTTCATGCCACATCCATGTTTCATACATATTCAAGTTGACACAGTTCCCCCAGGTATTTGGATGTCCCTGGCATTCCTCTCAGTGTCCACTTGGGGATGGGTATGTTGCGGGGGACAGATTGGGATGTTCTTCTGAGTGTGTGGCCTGTAGATAGTTGGCTCTGATCAGGCGTGCAACACCCATTGGGCTAACCGGGCTTCTGCCCCCGTCATGTGTGTCAGCCTGGCTGGCGTCCGTCTAATTGCATCCGGACCCGAGCACTTCACAGGTGTATGGTAGACCATTTACTCGTAAATTCGGCTTTTGTTGTGTTTTCACCCATTCTTACAGCCACTCTGCCTAGGGCTGGTTGATTTGCCCCCTACCCCAATCTTTTACTGCACCCCCCCGGAAGTTGCCCGCCTGGCTCTGATGCTTACTTGGCTCCGGATTGGTCTTGTTGTGTCACATGTCCATTGTGGGAGTGGGTGTATCCGTTGCCTGCCCCGGGGGTGTGTGCTTGTGGGGATGGGGGTGACCTGGCATGCTGTGGTGTGTTGTGTGAGTCGTCATTGGGTCTCCCAGGTGATGTGTGTGTCCCCTCATGGTGTGTGCTGGCATGACAGTGTGTGTGGGTTCCTGTGCTGGATGCCTGTGTTTGTGGATTTGGTGTTTGAGTGTACAGTGGTCCCAGGAGGGCCTTGTGCTGCATACAGCAGGGCCCAGTGTCAGCGACCTTGTTAGTAGTTTGCCAGTCCCTCTGCATTGTGCATGGGTATGTCCCTATGCCATATGGGCTGGGACATTGGTGTCTGCGTCTCATTTTCACGATGTGTTGTGTGGGGCCCACCCTCCCAGCCTCCCGGACATCCTGTCTTGTGTTTGTTGTGGCCTTGGACATGGCCTTGCCTTGATTTGTGAAGGGTGAATGGTGACGTTCGTGGCATGGCCATGGTTATTGAGTGTGGTTGTGTGCGGTGGGTGCTTGGGGGTGGGTGCGTGCATTTGTTGTGGTTGGCAGGCGCGCAACACCCATTGGACTCACAGGGCTTCAGCCCCACCCCCGTCGTGTGTGGCAGCTCGGGATGAGACAGCTTCCCGGTGCACTCACAGCCGCACCCGAACACTTCACAGGTCTTTCAGAGGCCATGTGCGTGTTAATGAGGCCTTTGACAGCCCCTGCAGCTCCACTCTGCCTATGGCTTACAAGATTCATCCCCCACGGCAATTTTTCTTAGCCTCCCCCGAAATTTTGCTCTAGTTGCGCCTCTGGTGGTTGGGGTGTGGATGCCATTCCCCCAAGTTACATGAGTTGTTTGTGTAATCACCAGGCTATGTGACTCCGTCCACTCCGTGTAGTCCCACCGGCGGTAGCATGGCCATCACCTTCTCCTCCCAGGGATGGTACTGTATGCGTCTGCGGGGCGGCCCACCTCCAGTGATGTTGGTCTGGGCATGTTCTTCATTCATCTTCCTCTTGACCGCCCTGCGCATATCGTACCACCTGGCTTGGCATTCATGCCTGGTCCTTCGAACGGGCGCAACAGCATTCACCTTGTCAACGATCCTCTGCCACATGGCAGATTTTTCGGATATGCTGGTCTGTCTGACCATTGTTCCAAACAGCTGTGGCTCGACTCTGATGACTTCGTAGATGAGGAGCTCCAGCTCCGCCGTAGTGAACTTTGGATTCTTGTCTGTGGGCATGGTGTGGGGTGTGGGCGGTTGTGGGTGTGTGGGTGTGAATGTGTGTGTGTGTGACTGTGAAGAGGGGGATGTTTGTGGGGGATGTTGTGTGAAGGTGTGTGAGTGGCGGGGTAGCAAAGGTATGAGTTCTGTGGGGTGGTTTGTGTGTGAGCTCTGTCCGCAGTAGGTCTGTTGCAAGGGCTCATGGTTTGTGTGTGTGGGCCCTTTTTATTGGTCCATTTTTGGGTGTGGCTTTGTTTGAATTTTGGTGGGTGTGTTATAAGAGGTGGTTGTTTTTGGGGCCTCTGTTGGCCAGTTTGGATGTGGCAGGTCAGTCATTGAGTTGTGTTTTTTAGTGTGAACGTGTTTTGTGTGTTTGTGCGAGTCGCTTTGGACCTCCTTGTGCGGTTTTCCACTGTCCTGGTTCTGTATGTGTAATTTTCGCGTAGGTAGGAGCCGTACATTCGCGATGGTGTGTGAGGGTGCTGGGGTTCGGTGTTGGTGTGCGGCAAGTTAATGCGGTGGGGGGGCTGGGGGTACAGTGCGGACAGGGTGGTGTATAGTCCAGACGTATTGGGGGGGGATGTATGCTGTTACAACGCATGCTGTTACAACGCATGCTGTTACAACGAAAGTTTTACAACGCGAGTGCATTGACAACGCAGGACATTACAACGCAAGTCTTTACATCGACTTGCACTAGATGGCGTGCTAACATTAAAAAAGTGTAATTTACTATTCCAACTCCAGTCCACGTAACAGTAGGGAAGGTGTTGGGATAGTAAACTACACTATTTTTAATGTTAGCATGCCATCTAGTGCAAGTCGATGTAAAGACTTGCGTTGTAATGTCCTGCGTTGTCAATGCACTCGCATTGTAACAGTTTCGTTGTAATGGTAGTGCGTTGTAAAAGTTGCGTTGTAAAGGTTGTTCCCCATTGGGGGGGGCTGTGCGGCTCGTACATGGGCATGAGTTTACCCGTGTACTTTTGTGCTTCAGCGTTGGCTCCGTACGGGCCTTTTTCCGTGCAATTGGGTTTACGGACGGGCGGTCGGGATCGTACTTGCGCGCTCGGACTTGTATTTTACGATTTGTAAGTTGAACTGTCCGGATCACTTTCGTACACTTTTCCAGACGATATTCGGACGTGGTCACTTTCCGACGCACGCTCGTAGACTTTTCCCAACACTATTCGTAGTTATTTTTCACGTCCCAATCGTACTTGCCAGTTTGTACGGTACTTGTGCGACTCGTACGTAAAAAAATACGGATACCAGTCGTACGGTAAATTTTTTTAACGGATCGGAATCGGCACCTTGGTGTTAAAATTCATCCAAGATGTTGACAGCTGTGTGTGATTTCTTCAAGGAGAACATTTCAAATGCTGCATTGCACTGAATGCCTGAAAAGAAGTCCACAACGGTCCTACCAGCAGCTAGCTTTTGCTTAACTCCCTTGAAAGAAATCCAATAATAAGCAATCCACATGTATCCTGTTGTTTAACCACTGGTCCATATGTCTGTCGTGAGGTGGATTTTTGAACAGTGCAGTTCTTCACTGCTTCACTAACCACTTCTGGCACTTTGATGATGCAGTGCTGGCACAGCAACAGTGGAAAAATAGATCTGGCTTGGAACCTTCTATTTTGGACAGAGAGTCTCCCCAAATTCCGCAAACAACTCTCCTTCCACCAAATAAATTCAGTAGGTCAATTGCTTACATTTTGGCCTGCTTGCCATTTTATAAATAGGCATTATCAAGGGCTTCGGGTATGGTAATTCCTTGGTGAACATACACTTGATAGTGGGTTCTTGTGACTCTTTTCTTTGTGGAGATACCTCCACAAGTGACCCGTGGTTAGCAGGTAAGCTAGGATGCTTTGGGGTGACTGTGTCCCTCTTTTCCTTGTGCTATGCTGTGGTTGCTGTAGGTGATGAATGCACACTAAAAGAGACAGTCACACGCCAGCTTTGCTTGATGACAACTTCTTCTTCCTCACCATCACCTCCTCCTATCAGTTCAATTTCTTCTCTTCTCTCAACAGCAGCTATCTTTTTGACAAGCTCTTCCCACATAATTGCACATTGACTTTTCAGATGGCTAATTGGCCCCTGGCACTGTAATATCCGCCTGGGTTAACATGACACACTGGTTTGCGACAAAGTGAGCATTAGTCTTACATGAAACAGCGTGCAATTTACCTAATTTAAACTGCAGACCGATAGCAACATGCAAAATAAAAAAAAATAAGAACCAAAATAATTAATTGGCGCCACCCGCACCTAGGATGGTGGCGCCCTTAGTTGCATCTTGGGCGGGAGCCCCGGCTTCCTCCCTCAATGCTCCGGAAGTGAACCTGTGTGGTGGGTGCGGGATGGCACCCCCGGTAAGGTAATCCCAAATGGTCGGAGGGGAGCAAAAGAGGCTTTATTCTCTATGCTGTCTAGGATGAGGAACTTGTTGCTGGATACTGTCATTTTACCTGTTACCTCGGCAGGTAAGGCCAGGGGATGCTCCCGTTCAAGGGGCTAATGATTTAGTTAAAAACCTGAACCATGGGATTGCAGAAATACTGGCTGGCACTTCCTTGCACACAATTAGTCACAGGCTAATCCAGGTATCCAATGCAGAGGTTTTTCACAAGAACGGGTGCACTTGTCGCTTAAGGGCCAGGAGCTATTTGTCCAGACAATTCGGGGGGCCATTGACGAGTTATGCTGCTGTCAAATGACGGCAGGGGAGGGTGAGGACAAGTGCGCCAGTAAGCTCCTCACCCTGTGCCAGGGTCCTTGGCAGGAAAGTAGTGGGAGTGTTCTGGAAGTGAACCTGTGTGGTGGGCGGCAACGTGACATAACCGGGTGCGCGATGGCACCCCCGGGAAGATAAAGACGTGGTGTGGATGGGAACCTTCCTCTTTGCTCCCGCTAGCATCTCAGAAGATGGATCAGCAGCGAGTTTCCCACCCACCCACCCTCTTTGTTATAAGATTCGAGGATATGCAGGGTCCTTGGCAGGAAAGTAGCGGGAGCTACCGAGAGTTACATTTTGATATGGACTGACTAGCCCTCTGGACAGGGGGGAGAATTATTTCAGTGGGGCTCCGGGATGGCGGGAGGCGGGGCCGACTTGCTGTTGGTCCTGGACTCTCCTTCCCTACTTGTGATGCAGGTGTAAAATATCTTTGGCGGTGCACCTGAGAGTAGGTACCCTGGTGGGAACCAATGTGTTATGTGGTGCCCTGGTGTGTTGGTTACCTCTTGGATGGAGGTTGGGAAGTGGCTACTTATGTCTCTTGGACAATGTGATATTCCTATGCTGTCGAATGCCCTTGGGGGTGCGCTCAGGGCCTGTGCAAGTTGGGGCCTGCTGGGTCAACGAGCACGGGGTGTCTAACAAAATTTGTTGTTGTTGTGGTTTATTGCAAGTTCTTATGAATAAAAATACAATTTCACCTATGTAATCTGCTTCTGTATCTTTGCTACATCTTCAGAATGTCTTTAAGGCTCAACGAATGTCAATGTTGATAATCCATTTTGTTATGAGGTGTAAACGTTCAGTGGCTAACGTGACTAAAGGACACAGCTGTGGAACATCAATTATGGACAGTGTACAGCCTCTATGGAACAGGTTTTGTCTGGGGGAAGGGTTGCACGGTGTGTGGGGGGGGGCGAATCGCACGTAGTGTGCACACTTTAGGGCTGCAAACTGAATTGAATCATTTTTGCAAAAAATGCACTTGATTTTCCCCCCAAAAAGTAACGTTTCCCACTTAGAAGGGTGGATGATGCAGCCCAGATTGCAGTAAAGGAAGAGTGAAGTTTTCCTTCTAAAATCCAAATTCAAAAATGAAAAGGGCCTGGAATTATCCCGGAGAGGCATCTTCCATACTGGAAGAGCACGTTGACACAGTCTATACAATAACCTCACTTGCTAGTGCACTTCCTCTGTGCAACACCACAAAATATATAAAAAAAAGATGCATTTTGAGTTTAAAATGTACTCAGACAGCCCCTTGGGAAGAAGATGTTAATGCGTTGCTGCCATGCATTGGCTGTGTTGTTTCCGTGCTCTTGCACGAGGATTCTCCAAACAGACATCTTTAAAGCCAAACTGTTGCAATCTTCTTTTTAAGAACTGCAATTTTATAGAGTGTATAAAAATCATACTTGATAAACTAATTCTGACCATGATTAAGAGAGGTGGGAATACATGGAAATGTGCTGAAATGATTGAAGTTGCTAATACAGAATTAATCTGCGATAACATCTCTTCTCTAGTTTTCGTCTAATCCATCATCAGGAAGGAAAGGAGGCAGTGGAAGCTTTAATTACTGTGCATCTAGAGTTTGAGGAGGAAGCCGGCTCCCTTATTTTAATGATCCATTTTAGTCTGCATCATTCTGATTTGAAATTTGAGGATAAATTCTATCTATAGACAGTGGGAGTTTCGATGAGCCATAATAGAGCCCCAACCTATGCAAACATTTTCAGGCATTTTATTAACCACTACTTAATGCTGTCAAATCAATAGTGGGAGGGCCATGTATTACAATTGTGGCCAAGTATTGATGACATGCCAAGCCTACGAACTGGCACAAATAATGAAGCAAAAGAGTTAGGGAATTATCTAAACATATGACTTGGCACAAGCGAATTCACATTTAATATTGGACAATTTAAGTAAACGTTTTAGATTGTATGATTATTATCCGGCATACAACATTTATGAGAGTCACACGTGTGAAAGAAACAGAAAAAGAAACGTGTATTAAATGCTAGGATTTTCAATCTCAATACATTGATTACAAAGTTACCATTCAATCAATTATTCGGACCCAAAGGCATTATAACAGATCAGCAACAATATCAAATAAGGGAAGTGGACATGTGCAATAACTTTTACAAAAGAAACTAATCTTTTGCTATAAGTGTACGAGCAAAACAAAAAAGATCTGTCAATTGACAGACCAAGAGCACTAATCAAATAAACCTGCAAAAAAATGATCAAGGCCATGTGTAGATGATATTACCGCATTCTAGACAAACTGATAAAATCCCAAAGATTGTGAGGACAAATTGGAATACATTGATAATGACAACATCCGGAACAAATTGTGTAATCTAAAACGTATGTTTGTGTGTACAAGGAAAACAAACATACAACCGATGATGGTAAGAGTAGATATACTAAAAACCTTAACCCAAACATATTTCACATCCAAATCAGAGGCACCTGCCCATACTTACACTTCACACAATGCAATAATGTGATAAAAGGGGAGATAATGCAGCACCCAATACAAGGTCAATATTAAACTGAAATATTTTGCAACAAGCAGGACAAGCAATGTTGCATATTTGATTACATAGCAGATCACACATATCATAGAAGTTTCAGAATTTCTGCAGTTAAGTGTTGACTCAAGAATAAAATACTAGTGTAATGTTCTGATATGAGAGATGATTTGGAAATTTTAAAGATAGTGAGAAGATTACGAACCAGAGACAGTTCCAGGTTCACAGTCAGTTTGGAGACTCGGAGGGATATAGAAGTAAGTTACGAGGATCGATCAGTTTAGTCCAGTAACTATTCCTTGAAGGTCAGAGAGTATATCCTATTTAAATATATAAGGTAAAAAGAATGCACTGAATATACTTTGATTTGGATTATTTGTATTTATTGTTGACTCTATGTTCAGTAGTGGCATGAAGCAAGAAGACAATATAAAAGTTATGAATCAGGATTGTAATGGAAGAGATGGTTCTGATGCTGAGACTCAGTGATGCAGGCTGCTGATGTTGCTAGAGTAGGAGACATGTGGTGCTCGCAGTGCTCTTGTTTCACACCTCACTGCCACCCCTACATACTTCGGCTTCCCACCAACGCCAACTGGGCTGTGTCATTAAGCCCCAGCAGGCTACTCTGAGGCTACACCTGTTGAGCTTTCTGTTGCCCACACCCCCTGCGAGGCCTCCATCAGCCATCAACCTTGACTTGATCTGTGACCCAAAAAGGCCTTGAAGGTGCCTCGGAGGTAACACAGAGGTCTGCAGCGGTGGACAGTGATCCGAGGTCAGAGGCCAGTAAGAGGTGCGAGGCACGTGGCAAAGCACGGGAGAGGATGTGGTCTCACGGCTAGACTGCTGTCTTTGGAGCTGGGAAACCAAGGTTTGAGCCTTGGGGTCGACTTCACATCTTGTGATTCTGGGCAAATCACTTAATCTCCTCATGCCTACCAAAACAAACATTGGCATAGCCAATAGGTCTCGCCTTTGGGACCTTATAAATGTTTATCCAGATTTATTGACTTTGCCTATGTCTTTAAGCTGTGCTGTACAGAAGTCTGCAGCATGCTGAAAAGTTATAATAAAGAAGTGTCAGAAGTATTTTTGTTACCTTATACACCTTATGTTAGCCCCCACTTAACAGCACAAACGTTATCTAGGGCTGAAACAACGAAAAGCCAACAATATGTACAATATTTAGTGTAGACGAGAGTTGGTCGTTAAATGTTGCTCGGTCACTTTAACAAGAACTAAAGTAAAGAACAGTGTATGCAAAATGTGCCAATAAAAGATTTTAAACAGGAGGTGATCATCAGTTATTGCTCATTTCTATTAATGGTCTTCTCTAACCCCTTCGCTGCGGGGGTAATTCCCCCACGGTGCGGGGGGGTCCACGGCGCCACTGTGCTTGAGCTCGTCATGACTCACAGTGGAGCTGTGCTCATGACGAGCTGAGCTCGTCACGACTACGCCCACTGACTAATTCTCCCGCACAGGCGGGGAATTTACCATGCGTGGGCGGGCCGCGGCCGTTATGACGAGCTCAGCTCGTCATGAGCACAGCTCCACTGTGAGTCATGACAAGCTCAGCTCGTCATGAGCATGGAAGGAGCTAAAATAGCTCTATGGGTACACCACATGGTAAATAAAAAGCGTGAAATGGAGAACACAAAGGGCATGTGAGTATAAAATTTTAATAACCTGTACACCTCGCTGCAGTGTCTAGACCCCAGGTTCCTGCAAAGTTGGAGTATCCAACGAGACCTTGCCCTGCTATAGCCCTGGCAAAAAAATAACACATGGAGTTCCGTCTCGTCTATGTTGCTACACACTGGGCAGTCCCCATTGGAAGAGCCCTCCCACTTGTTTGTAAATGAACGCAGAGGAAGGACTCCATGTCTAAATTGTAAGTAGAGCTTCTTGGTGAGGAGTGGCTGAATGTCGTCCAGCACCAGTGCTAGGCTATATCTGTTTTTTACTTCCAGAAACTCAGCAGTCAGTCGGCCCAATGTAGGCCTCCTCTCAAGCTGAGCAAGTTTATGGTCTCCATAACTCTCAAACAAGGCCTTTCTGGGGGTCATTTGGCAGGTTTCTTCCGCTTTATTCCACAAATTACCCCTGCCCAGGGCCTCACATGTGTTCTTAATATACAGCAACCTTGGTAGCTTCCCCACACCTTGCATCCCCATAACTTCCATCAGCTCTTCCCTGTATGGAGCTAGTTCGGGAGTGCTCCACAGATGATGCCAGTATAATAGGGGTCTAATGGCAACTTCGTCCGCATTGGGCCTGATCCCAAGATCCATTGATGAGAGGTGTTAATGGTGTACTAGAAGGGAGGGTCAAAAGTTGTCTAGCAAATAAGTTCTCAGTACGTACTAGCAAGACGGGTGCGCAATGGCCTCATAATTCAGCACCATATAGAGCAGCACTCCTGGCCTGTACTTTATAAATCTCCACCCCTGGGCCAACCAGTTTTTCAGTACAGCTCCTATATAATTTTAAAATACCCCCCGTTGTCTGAGTTAGTTTCAGACTTGCTTTGTTGATTTGGGCACCCCAATCCATCACTCTGTCAGCGTAATCCCCAAATACTCAAAGATGGATACCCTCTCCAGGGGTCTTCCATCCAGGCAGGGATTTGGGCGGGTAGTATTGTCCATGTTAAAGGCCATATACTTCGTTTTTTGAAGGTTAATCTCCAAACTCCGCTGTTTGCAGAAGACACTAAAGTTGTCAAGAGTCTTCTGGATTCCCATAGGGGACTTCGCAAGCAGGAGGGTGTCGTCTGCAAACATCAGGGCTGGTATTTTAAAATTTGCCAACTTAGGGGCATCAATGTTCTTCCCGGCAATCAATGACTCTATTAAGCCGTTGATGAAGAGGCTGAAGAGGGTCGGGCCAGGACACAGCCTGAACAAACACCTTTTTCTACAGGCAAGGGGCTGAGAGTTCTCCGTTTTAGACCTATCTAATTTGGGCAAAATTACCCTCATGTAAGCATTTCAACTGATGACAAAGATACTCTGGGACTCCCATGTCCAATAAGATTGCCCAAAGTTTGTCCCTCGGAACCAGGTCGAAAGCAGATTTAACATCTACAAATATAAGGTAGAGGCTGCCACCCTGAATACAGACGGTTTTCCAGTGTATCATTTGTAGCCTAAAAATGTGATCACTTGTTGATGTCCTAGCTCTAAACCCGGCTTGAAGGGGGGTATGGACTTTACATTCCTCTATCCAGATCTGGAGTCGCCCCAAAAGAACACAGGCAAATATTTTCTTGCTTACGTCAATGACGCTAATGGGGCGATAATTGACAGGCAGAAGCGGGGAGCCCTTTTTGTAAATTGGTATGATTTCAGCACCCGCCCAGGTGGTAGGGGTCGCCATGCCTTGTAAAAGAGCGTTAAATAGGGTACATAGATAGGGAGCCCAAACGGTAGGCTCGGACCAAAAAAGGTCACCAGGGATCTTGTCCAGCCCTGTGGCCTTGGCTGGTGTTATCTTGCCCAGGGCATTAGTGACCTCTCTAAGGGAGATTGGGAGGATGTCAACAGGTGCTGGGCAAGGGGGCAAGGGTCGACTGATCACTGGCCCTTCCCCAGCCTCAGCCCTTGAGTAGAGAGATTCAAAGTGAACCTTCCATACCTCTTCACCAATATTGGGTTCTATGTCCGATTTGCCTTCCTGGGATCCCGAGTTAATGACATTCCAAAAGGTCCTCATGTCATGATATTTTAGAGCACTTCTAATATTGTCCCATTTTTGGGATTCCCAACTTCTTTTAGCCTTGGTTATAAGACTCTTGTATACTGCCCTCACTTCTTTGATCAGTGGCCTATTGTTGCCTTTAATGGTAGCAATGAGGCCGGACTTAGCTGCACGACAGCTTACGTTAAACCATGGGTGATGGGGTTTACTAGTCACTCTGGGCCTTTTGTTTTGGCAAATTACAATTCCTTAAATGCAATGCATGATGCAATTTAAAATAGCGATTTAGCTATTAGGGGTCGCAAATTACCGTCAAATGAAATGGGACGGTAATTTGCGGAAACTTCGAAAAATGCCCTAAGTACATTTTTAAAATGACATGTTACACACACACATGTCCTTGGAGTATGTGTGTGCGCAACATGGGTGCACATTACAATTTCAGGGGTGCAACAGGGTGTCCTTTTGGCACCGTTGCACCCTTGAAATTGCATGCGCAATTTGCGAGTACCTAATGGGTACTCGCAAATTGCGCATGCAATTCCCATTCATTCCTAAGGGCCTGCAGGCCCATAGGAATTAATGGGAAGCCATTCCTTAATTGTGACTCGCAATTTGCGAGTCGCAATTAAGGAATATGTAGGAATCGCAATTTTTGTGGACGATTCCTACATGCATAGGCTTTTGAGATTCCATAATTGCGATTCCTTAATAATCGCAATTAAGGATTTGCAAAAGCCTATCTTGATGCATGTGCCCCTAAGTAAATACCTCAAGGGTGGGGCCGTGGATGACACTCTGGGGCGTGGTTCTCAAGAGGTTCATATTGAGTCTGGCCCTCTCCCTATCTTCAAAGAGGTGATACATCCTACCGTTTCTTCAGTAAATTTTGGGACGTACATCTGAAGAAATCTTTATCCAGTAATCAAAAGGGGGAGTGTTTTTGGAGAAATGAGATCTAACTAGATTTAGTTATACTCTCCTTTTGAAAACAAGAGTGGGAAAAAGGGGTCATGGAAGAAAGGGAAATACAAAAGGTGTAGGCTATCAAAAAAGCAGGGTTGTTAGGCCTCTATTCTGTCCAGCTTACCCCAGAGATTATTCGAGTGGTAAAGAAGAAGTCTGCCCCCAAGGCGAGGCTTGGTAAATAATACTCAGGGAGATTGCACAAATCACTAGACACAGGGAGCACAAAGGTTTTTTCCAAGGTAGCAAAAGTGGCTTCTGGGTGCGAAACTGCTAAACAGAGACCTGCTTCTAAATCGACAGTGCGCAGTTGTTACCTTGATAAAAGGGAGCATGACTGAAAAAGCCCCCTTTAGACCGTGAAAGAGCCACGCCTAAGTCTAGAGCGCCGCTGCAGCTATTCCTAAATATACAATTGAAAAGGAAAACACGTCACTCAGTTAGTTTTAACCTTGAGGCTGTTAAGCGTATTTGTTAACATCAAAAGACTAAGCAGTATTATTATTAGGACTTAGTGCTGTTTGGTTTTTGTACCATAGCAGGCGAAGAACTAACCTTGGTACTGTTTGCTTCTAAGGAATCCAAGAACCTAGTGGAAAACAATAACCAAATCTCTGACAGTGGAACTCTCAAACACTACAGCACCTGAGCTGCTATCCCTCTAATATTTCTACCCCTCTATTCTTCTTGGAGTTTGTGTGCACACTGAAAAGCACCCACCGCCACAATGCAAATTCTCATGGGATCATAATAATGTAAAACAAAAGCACAGGTGCACCACACATTAATTGCAAGGTGTGAAAGTACAGGAGTATAATCTGTGTACAATACAAATCTTATTCAAACTTTCTTTTTATTCCAATTTTCTTTTTAAAACGTAGTCATATGCATTACATTTTCACAGTGATACAGCCACAGCCGACGCGTTTCGTCCTACTAGAGGACTTCTTCAGGGCTGTTAATTTAAAACAACAGTTGTGTAAACATCAGTGAACATATAACAGACAACACATAACATAATATACATACATTTTAAAAGATTAGTCTTTTTAGCCAAAAGGCTACATTGATAATCCATATCCAAAAAGCAAAAAGCAGAAATATAGGCAAAACAAAGACAGACAGACTTATTTTGGTAAATACATATTCAAGATGTGAGCAGCATATCTATACAATTTTGCTTATATTTACAATGTATCAACAAGAAAATCTATTTCAATGAGTATTACAAAAACATTAACTAGAGGCGTCCAAGTAGGAAATACATATATGAAGTCACTCTGAAGTGGAGACAAAAGAGAGAACGGGAGAGGTGAAGGGGGATTGAAACCAAAGAATAAGAGAAAGATAAGGTCATCATACAGAAACATACGGTAAGAGACCATGATTCAATCATTGATTTAATAGTTCTAGAAACTTCTATCACTGAGATGGTGCAAGTAAACGGATAAAGGTACCCACCGCTGATAACTTTAAGGAAATCAATCACCACAAATAGAAGAGATCAAAGGAATAACCAGAGAAACTGCCTATCTCTCGTTCCCCATCTAAGTCACGGTTATACAGATTACCTACAACGAGATAAGTGGAGGTTTGCATATCAAAAATAACTATTCCTCAAATCTCAGTATTAATCGAATTGGGTATAATTTCCCTCATATCTCTCTGGCACTACTCTTGCGTAACCAATGCTGTACCTTCAATTATTATATTGGACACCCTTGCCTTTTATATCTTCTTAATATCTATAATCTTGAGGAACTTTGCTTACACTTCTGATATGAAGTAAGTATCTCTTGTTTCCAATCTATGCAGGTCTGGTATTTCTGTACTCAGTGACTTAGTAGTTATTTTTGATATGCATACCTCCACTTATCTCGTTGTAGGTAATCTGTAGAACATGGTGGGTTAAAACACAATCAAATCAACTTCTCCAGGTTCCTGGGTATAGGCCAGCGAACAGGGACTGGTACGACTTGCTGGAAACTGGTGGGTCCTAAGAAAGAAAAGTCACTGTCACGTTCCAAAATGATAGAGCTCCGAAAGTCATCACGCACACTGAATTGCGATAAGTTTGGCAGTCATGATGTTTATTTGAGACATGGTTATTTTCCTGTGGGAGCAGATTTCTACCCCGTTGATGAAGTGCAAGGGTCGCTACTTTTCAACCAGGAATGGGGAAGGGGTGGAGGATATTGATTGGTTGGAGGAATGGCATCTGTCCATTTTGAGAGGAAGGTAACTAACCTCCAAACTTCCTGTGTATGGGATCTTGCAGGACTAATTGACTTGTTTCCCAATGATGTGGGGCTAAATCATGTGATATGTCTTAATTTATATATACCCCCAACTCGCCTCCTACCGGAATGTGAATTATGTAATTTGGTTAAAGATGTAAAAAAAACTTGCTAGTGGAATATCCAGATGCCTTGTGGCAGGAGTGGATTTTATTGAAAGATCAACTTTTAAGGAACTTGATGAGGCAACGAAAGAATTGAGATCTGTATTAAACGTTGCCTGATTGTACTTTTTCAGTGAGTGCAATGGAAGGGGATGCTAAAGTCTTGACACCGCAGCCCTAATCCTACTGGACCTCTCAGCGGCATTCGACACCATCTCACACCACAACATCGCAGTGAGACTGCACGACGCCGGGATACAAGGATCCGTCCTCAACTGGATCTGATCATTTCTCTTCGGCAGAACCCAGAGGATCAGACTCCCCCCTTTTATCTCCAAAAGGGGAAGAGATCAACTGCGGAGTACCACAGGGATCATCGCTCAGCCCCACGCTCTTCAACATCTACATGGCCCCCCTCGCCGCCATCATCAGAAAGCATGGGCTCAACATAGTATCTTACGCCGATGACACCCAACTGATCCTCTCCCTCACGAAGGATCCCGAAGACACCAGGCTCAGCTTCCAGGAAGGAATGAGGGATGTCGTGGCCTGGATGAAGGACTGCTGCCTGAAGCTCAACACCGAGAAAACTGAGGTCCTCATCCTGGGACCCTAGACCTCAGCCTGGGATGACTCTTGGTGGCCGTCCACCCTCGGGAGTCCTCCCACCCCGACAGACCACGCTCGGAACCTCGGCATCATCCTTGACTCCTCTCTCAACATGACCCGCCAGATCAACGCCGTCGCCTCCACCAGTTTCAACTGCCTCCGCATCCTCTGAAAGACCGTCAAATGGCCCCCTCCGAACACAGAAAATCCGTCCCCCACACACTCATAACCAGCAGACTGGACTACGGAAACACCCTCTACGCCGTCATCAACAGGACCCTTCTACACAAGCTGCAAACCATCCAGAATGCTGCGGCCATACTCATCCTCGGGACCCCACGGCACGAACGCATGACTCCACACCTTCGACACCTACACTGGCTCCCCCTCGAGAAGAGAATAACCTACAAGCTTTTCACCCACACCTACAAATCCCGCCACAACATCGGACCCAAATACCTCAACAATAGAGTCTGTTTAAAAGAACTCTCCGATCCACCAACCTCGCCCTAGTGGGACCCCCCGCATTCGCAGAAGCAGAGCAGGAGGAAGGGCCTTCTCCTACATCGCAGCCAAAACCTAGAACTAGCTCCCGGTTAGCATCAGACGCTCATCAAACCTGCACATCTTCAGGAAGGACCTCAAGACTTTGCTCTTCGACTGAGACTGAGCCGGAGCTGCCTACCCCCCTCCCCAGCACCTTGAGACCCTCACGGGTGAGTAGCGCGCTTTATAAACCCCTGTTTGATTGAGTGATTGATTGAATGCAAATGGTCAAAGTAACAATGACATTCTGGCAGCCAGAACCTTTAAACAAGGTAACGGTGCCCATCGATTATGCTTTTGTTCTAATTTATCACACTTTAGAGTCTTCAAGGTAGGGCCAAGCAGCCGCGGTCGGTAGTAGGAGTAACTGCAGGGCGGTGACGTGGGGAGGGGGAGGGGCAGGGTGGGGGATAGTAAACTATGGATTACAGAGGTTTACAGGTAAGTTAACATATACATTAATAAAACGAATTTCGTTGCGTGCACTGCATCCCCAAATGCGATGCAGTGCACGCAACGAAATTCGTTTTATTAATTTATATGTTAACTTACCTGTAAACCTCTGTAATCCATAGTTTACTACCCCCCACCCTGCCCCTCCCCCTCCCCACATCACCGCCCTGCAGTTACTCCTACCACCGACCATCAAGAGACTACCTTGCATTTAGTTTGGAGCTTAAAGACACAATCCCGTTATGTGCTCGCTCTACTCACGCCACGGAGGTAGTCTATCACAGGAGAATTCATATTGTGAACACCGAAGATGCCTTGCAACCCCTCATATCAATCAACTTCGAACCTTTAGATTTGGAAACAAGTGAGGATGTGATGGGCTGGCATTGCATATTAAGCAAGCAATTATTGTCCCAATTAAAGGTAGCTATGGGGGCCCCTCATAAACCTTGTGGGTCCATAATGAAGCGGAACAGCTGGTTTGATGACGAATGTCAGGAAGGTATGAGAGTAGCAAATATAAATTGCCAGCGCCTGAATCTAGATCCAAGTAACACCATCATAAGGGAAGCCATGATGGCCTCGAAAACCGCTCATTGAAATCAGTGTGCCCTCAAAAAGAGGGTGTTTTTTAGGCTAAACTGGGAATTAATGTTGGTCACCATTGTGGACTAAAACAGTAGGAAGTTCTAGAGATTGATGAACTTTGAACCCACTTATCACCATCCTCCCTTAAGGCACATATCAATGAGAAGGACTGGTATACTTTTATTCACTCACTCTATAAGAGTGGTAATTCTGAGAACTGGGCAGTGACTAAGGCCTGTCCTCAAGTCGAGGTAGAGGTGATTGCAAATACACAGACACCAGTAATTCTGTCAGCAATCTATAGGGAGCTTCTTAGCCTCTGCAAGCCTCTGAACCTTGGCCAGCCCTGTTAGCAAGTTTGCACGCATAGAACCCCCGGGTAGTAGTGCGCGTTCATTATACATTTCTTTTTCATTTCAGAAATAATTAGCACTATGAAGGCCTCTATGATCCTACAAAGTGGGGTCTAATTCTGAGTGCGTTCTTTAAGTTGGTAACATATTCAGCATGTCTTCTGGACTCCTGGAAAGGAGCCATATTGAAGCCTATTCACAAAAAAGGCAAATTGGATAAGCTGGCTAATTATAGCTTCATTAGCCTGTTACATATACCTTCCAAAGTTTTTGCTCAAACTTTGTTAAAGCATTTAGCTGCATGGGCTTTTGATTGCGGGCTGATCCTCGTTGAGCAAGAGAGGACACTGTTTCACCTTTTGGGGGTCATAATAAGGTCAATGGAGCTGGCAGATGGCCTGTGCTGCTGCTTCGTTGACTTCCGAGCTGCCTTTGACAGAGTGGATAGAAGTATGCCTTGGCGCAAACTCCATCAGTGGAATATTTCTGAGGCGTTGTGAGGTCTGCTGACAAGGATTCACAGTGATAACTGGGTCCAGGTTGAGCTAGATGGCTTACGTAGTTTGTCGAGCAAAATCCCAGTACAGAATTGTGTGCGCCAGGGGGGCATATTTGCCCCTTCGCCATTTAGTCTCTTCATTGTGGACCTTCCTCAGACACTAAGTGCTACTCATAGTTTCTCACTGAAGATTTGGCATAGCCATACCAGCTGCCTACTGTATGCAGATGATTTAGTAGTGATGGATCTTACGCCTTTTGGTCTTCAAAGAAAACTTAATGCTCTGAACTCCTACTCTGTCGAAAATAAATTAACTATTAATGTTGATAAAACAAAGACATTGGGGCAGATTTATGAGGCCCGTTGCGCCATCGGAACGTCACTTTTTGTGACGTTCCGTGGCGCAGAAGCTTGCGTGATATTTATCAGGCAGCACTGAGCCACTTTTTGTGGCTTAATGCTGCCTCATAAATATCAGTCCCTTTAACGCAGTGTTCTGCGTTAAAGGGGTGTGCAATGGGTGTTGCTGGGGGCGTTCCCAGCAACATCCATGGCCTTTTGACACTGCCCCAGATTTACGAGAAATCGTAAATCTGAGGCAGCGCCAAAAGCTTACGCCTCCCCAGGGGAGGCGTAAGGGAGGCGCAACGGGGAGAAATATCTTTATTTCTCCTAGTTTTTCCTTTTTCTATGTGTGCTGCATTCTGCAGCACCCATACAAAGAGGAAAAACCTCTTGTGATTATTTTTGTACAGAAAGGTTTCCCTTCCTGTACAAAAATATTCATCTCCGCAACGCAGGCACCCTTGCACCATGGTGCAGAGGTGCCTGCGTTGGCGCAGGCAGCCCATTGTGTGCCGGTGCAGGGGAAAAGAACAGGAATGCGCCGCATTTTATAGATGTTCCCTTGCCCAGGTATAGGAGGGTCATTTGGGCATACCCCTAATTATTTTGACTGCATTTTATAGATACGGCGCATCCCTGCCCTTTTCTTTTGCCGTAGGGAAGCGCAGCAGGAAGGCCTGCTGCACTTCCCTACGGCAAAACCTCATAAATCTGCCCCATTGTTCTTTGCAAAAAAGAAAAGCATCTTCACTTGGATCCTAGGGAATGTACGGCTGGAGCAGGTCTAGGAATATAAGTAACAGGGTATCATTTTTTTCAGATGATCTGCACTGGGATAAACATATGGCCTCTCAGAAATTGGTAGTTTAAGCTGAAGTGAAGGCCCTGAAAAGGTTTGACAATAGATTTGGTAGCTATACTTTTGAGCCATTAAGTAAGGTGATCCAGGGGAAACTTATTCCTCAGGCTCTTTATGTCTGATGTGTTAGTAATTGATAGGTGTGACCCATGGGAGAGCCTAGAAGGGTGTATCTGGAAACTGCTCCTTCGCATTCCCTAAAGTGCGATGATTCAAGCTACAGGAGGGAGCTAGGTACCGTTGCCTGGAGTACCTTGGCAGATGCAAGAGCCCTCTGCTTTTATTTGATGATTACAAATTATGTTCAGGCCAAAATGCTACCAGCTCTCATCCACTCTGATGTATTGTCAACCTTTTCGCGTAAGAGTAATCCTGTGTCAGTAATGCTAGGGCACCTCGGCGGAAGGTAAAGTTTTACATATCACATATCAGTTGAATAAAATGCACCCTTAGGAAATGAGCCATGGAAACTAGTCAAAGGGAGGATTTGTACTATCTTAAGAGCAAGAGCTCTGTTATTCCCTTCCTTACTCTCCAGGAGAGTATGGAACATTTCCCACATCTATATAAAACCCTGGATAGGTCCTTGAGATTTGAAATTTTGCATTTTAAGGATTGGCATTGAACTTGGGTGGCAGATGCCAGGTCTGAAGTTGAACGTGACCGAGAACCTGGGCCAGTGCCCTTGCAGGCGGGGTTGTAGGTACTCGGTGAGTCATCTTTTGTTGGACTGTGTACTCTTCCTTGAGGACAGGAGGAAGTTTCTCCACCTCGTTTTTATAAAATATGGTACTTGGACATGTGATGAGGGGCTTAACCTAATATGTGGTCTCAGGTTTCAGAATGTAGCTATTGCTACTGGTCAATTCTTGCCGAAGAATGTAACCTCTTACTCCAGGCCTTCTCTTGCCAGTTTATTCAGACTCAGGGGCTTACTTTTATCATTTGACTGACCAATCCAAAATATGCCAAGAGGCTGCTCGAAGGGGAGTCCTGGATTTTTGATAGTGTCCTGCATACTGTACTTTATAATATTGGTTGACAGAGTGAGATGTATGCTTCGGAATACTGCAAAGCTTGCTAAATGCTGCTAACAGGTATGCTGTATGAGGTTGGGCTGTATGCTGTACTTTACATTTCTCTAGTTGGAGAAATGAGTTGCTGGCCTAGGGTCATATAGTTCCGCCCTCAAAACAAAGTATGGCACTGCAGCTTGCACTTTACAATGTTTTACCTGCTTAAATGAATTATATTATTGGTTTACAAGAGACATAGGACACAGAGGACACGTTGTACATTGATGGGTATGAGAGTTTTTTTGTATCTGCTACCCCGTCTAGTTCTGGGAGGGCGAAGGGTGGGCTGGTTACGTTAATTTCAGCATCTATACCTGGCTCATTCTCTCAACTAGAAACAGGTTCGCCAAACTGCTTGGCCATTTTTATCCTGATGAATGAGGGATCTGATTTTTTGGTAATTAATTTTTATAACTCATATGATAGAGTTGCCACAACCGATCACCTGGCCGCAATAAACAGTTTTCTAGCAGATCACAAGGAGACCAATAAACTTAACAGTAAGAATTGCCTTACTATAGTGATGGGTGATTTTAACATCCATGGCTGTCCACTTCATTGTCTCTCCTCGGATCCTTTGGGACCGATCGAATCAAGGGCTGCACATTTCGAACACACAGTGGCGGGACATCTTCTCGAATCCATTTTGGCAGACCACGGTTTGTTTCTCCCGTCTATGGAAGGCGAAATTATTCCCACTTTTAAAGGAACCGGGAAAGACTCAGTTATTGATTACATCTTTGTTAGTTCTGTTTTGGGGGCTAATATTAAAAATTACATGACGACCTGGTCCCATTTTAGTGACCATAACCCCGTGACTCTAAGTCTCTGCCACCTTTTTAAAAAAACGGCTAAACTTCCAACAACAGTGGATAAATCCGATATTCGCCCATCAGATCAGGCTCGTAGAATTAGATGGAGCAAAGTAATTCCAGGCGACTTTTACAACAACTGAAAAAGGAAGGTTGGATCTGAGTTAAAAACTTGCTTGGACCTCGAAGCAGGGGATGATGAGGTTCTAGCGGCATATTCAGCTATCTGTAGTCAGATCTTAGCAGATTTGAGCTGTCCTGGAAAACACAAGGATAAGGCCGAGCTAGGCTGGTTTGATAAAAGCTGTTCAACTGCTAACAGAAAGCTAATGGCCGCCTTGAAATCTAAGCCAGTAAACAGGATCTTGGTCTCGGGGTTGAGAAAAGAATACAAGAAAACTTTGGATGCCAGGAAAAAGATGATTAGGGAGGAAGCATGGGAAGAACTTTCCTGTGTGGATGTAATAAGAAATAGTGCAAAGTTTTGGTCAGTGGTCAATAAACCCTTTTTTTCTGATATAGGTAATGATCAACTAGACTGCGGCATTGGGAAACAATCGTGGCACTCTCATTTTAAGTCAGTCTATGAAATGGGAACTTGCGGTGAATTGAGTATTTCCTCCACCATCGTGAACCCATATACTTTATTAGTCTCTAAGCAAGAGGTGGTTGAGGCCATCGGCAAAATGACAAGTAATAAGGCCCCTGGCCCCGATGGCGTACCAGCGGACCTCTTTAAATCTGATCCTGAGACTTGGTCCATAGTTCTAACCAATGTTTTTAACCGGGTATGTGTCGCTGGGATTCCTGACACCTGGTCCAAATCAGTGATCATACCCATTTTTAAGAAAGGCAACAGGGGGGACCCTAGTTGCTATCGGCCTATCTCCCTTATTGATTCAGCTGTGAAGGTTCTGGGGCGTGTGGTCCTGGGCAGACTAACTGATTGGTTAGAAGACACAGCTACTCTCTCGTGTCTACAATATGGGTTTCGCAAGGGCCGCGGGACCATAGACCAGAGCCTGAACCTTCAACTTCTAATAGGCAAGTATACCATTGCAAAAAAAGGGGCCTTGTATTTGGCCTTTATGGACTTGTCCTCGGCGTTTGACCCAGTGAATCGCTCAAAATTGTGGGGGTTACTACTTAACTGTGGAATAGATGCCAATATTGTTTATTTCCTAGCGGATTTACATAGAGACCTCACCGCCACGGTCAGATATGACCGTCGTGGCAATTCCACGGATAAGATTGGAATCACTAACGGCGTTAGGCAAGGATGCATTTTAGCCCCCCCTGCTTTTTACACTGTATATTAATGATTTGGGTTCTACATTAACTAAGTCTTGCAAGGACATTCCCAGGGCAGGCAAATTTGCCATCCCAGCATTATTGTATGCTGACGATGCCGCACTCTTAGCACGTACGGCTGTAGGGCTCCAAAATCTTTTAGATTCTTTTGCTAAATTCATGATTGCACTTGACCTTGGAGTGAATTTCTCCAAATCCCATGTGATGTTTGTGGGCTCCAATACAAAGAGAGTTAAAACTATGTTTTGTGAAGGTCATGTTTTATCACGGGTCACAAGATTCCCTTATTTAGGTGTCATTTTTGACGACAAGTCCACTTGGGCCCCACAATTGGCTGCCAAACGCAATGCTTTTGCTAGGGCCACACTTGCTGTTTTGGAGTTTGGTTGCAAATTGGGGGTGAAGCCCATGCAAGCAATGTTGAACATTTACGTAGCCAAATGCACCTCTATTGCACTATATGGTGCTGACTTGTGGGGATTTAAAAATATCTCTGATCTACCGGTTGTAGAAAATAGATTCTTAAAATCATTATTATCCCTTCCCTGTTCAATTTCAGGCTATATTGTCCACCAAGAGTGTGGGATTGACTACTTAACTGATCGCATAGCTATTGCCCCACTTTTGAAATGGATTTCAATTTGGCTAAATCCTGAACTAGAACTGAATCATGCAATTTTAAAAGATTGCCTATCTTTAGAGTATGGTAAAACTATACCGTGGTTGAACCATATTAAATATCTAGCCAGGTATCTGGGCCGACCTGAGTTATTTGAAAACCCAAGCATCATAGTAAAGGGGGATTTAAAATGGGCTAAAGTCACCTATAAACAGAGGGCCATGTTAATAAGGGAAGAAAGGGAATTACTCAAACCCACTGTAAAGGCACACCAGTTGATCACTACATCTAACAGTTTAGAGCCTTACTTGGGTATTGTTAACAAGATGAACCATCGTTTTTTATTAACCAGGTTCAGAATGAACAAATTCCATCTTTTACTTACTGACTCTCCTGGTTGGACTAAGGAGAAGGATTTGGGGATCTGTTCGTGCGACAGATTCTCCATAAAAGACACTACGCACTTAATCCAGGACAGCAACCGACCTGGATTGAAATAGATCAGAATAGTAACTCCTAAGGCAATCGGCTATAGAGCCACGATCACATATAATCACACCTGATTTTCTGTGAAGTTCTGTGACACTTGTTAAATCTCGTCTGCTTCTCATTATAACCGCTAAGGTTGCACATGGACACTCTCCCTCTCCATATGTTTTTACTGTTGCATACTTCTGTAAGAATTTAGCCTCTCTATCGGCTTCCTCATGATATTTCTCTAATGTTTCTTTAAGCTCATTCATTACCTGCTTGTTCCCACCTTCTAAGGCCTCACGCTCTAGGGTAGCCAGTTTCCTTTCCAGTTCCTAATCACGCCCTTATTGATCGAAGAACCCCCGAATGTTTGGCAATTGCTGTCCCTCTGATGTATACCTTGAAAGTTTCCCAAATCATAGCAAACTGGGGCACCGGCCATATGTTACTGTTGAAAAAAGACTCAATAGCTTCAGACAGCTCAGTCTTGATCACTTAATATAGAAGAGCATAAGGAGGGAATCTTCAAGTAACTGGAGCAGGCAGTTTGTGTGGGCTCTCTAAATCTAATTGTGTCTGTGAATGGTCAGAGTATGAACGAGGGTGCACCTCGCAGCCCCGAATTGTAGGGTTCAAGAAGTGTGAAATGAACCAGTAATCTATTCTGGTATTTGGATTGTGTGATACAGAGTAGTGTGTGAAGCCTCCCTCCCCTCCAGACCTCGAACGCCTAACATCCACCATGCCTAATTCAGCTATTGCATCCTCTATTGCTCTAGCAGCTAACGACTGGCACCGAATGGGATCCCCAGACTGGTCAAGCGCTGGGTTAAGGACACAGTTAAAATCACCTCCCCATATCAACGGGTGTGGGTGTTGACGTTGAGACCGGTCAAGAAGCTTATTATAAAATTGTCGGTGGTCAAAATTGGGGCCTTATACACTAACAATAGTAAATTCCATACCCTTCCCCTGTCATTTAGTGATAGTGAATCTGCCTTCCATGTCAGTCTCCAAGGCTTCGAGTGAGAGACCAGTTCTAAGGTTGACCCAAGTGAGTATCCCATGTGAAAGCATGGAAAGGCAAGCAGCATGGAATATTCCTTGCAATCTACTGCGTGTAAGACTCGGGCAGTCTATAGGTAGATGGGTCTCTTGTAGGGGGTCTACGTCTATATTATGTCTGTTAAGATAAGCAACAACTTTCCTAACTTTCCAAAGGTTATTCTAGCCCCTAACATTCCAGGTTAACAATTGAAACCTATCGCCAAGATGTTAAAAGAGCGGGCAATACCCCAACGTCACCTTTCCCATGTCTTCCCATGTAAGTATACCAGTTCTTTTTCCTGACTCGATGATTCCCCCGGCAAGGATATAAGTCTCATTACACACACTGTGACCATAACAAAACAAAAAAAAAGATTCTCCCAAACCCAGATTACCCCCCACGCCATTCAATCCCCAACTTTGCCCAGTCGACGACCCTACACCCCCTCCCTTCCTCCTAGGAAATGAAAAACAAGAAGGCATTGAGTGAGTAACACATGGGGATGGATGTTACCAAAGCAACACTGATAGCAACAGTAAAACAGGACCGTACCTGTGGCATCAGGCCATATATAGTACATCTATGCAGAGTCATTATAACACTATGTTTACCTTGAGGGCAGTAAGACCCTTGTAGTCCATGTATTAAGAAAAATAACCCTTATAGTAGAATGTTTAACACAAGGCGGCCCTCCCCACAATAATGTCAGAGTAGTATTAGCAATATTTGTGAGCAGTAGACAGCCCCTTTCTCCCTGGGGCAGCCATCGTAGGTCAGTCTGAGTACCATATCTGGTGATACCCAATGTTTAGAATTCAATCTGAGCAAGAGAAACTTCAGTGACACAAATTTGTGGGTCTATGCGATTCTGGGCGGAGCCCACCTCAATCCTGCTTATCCAGACCACCGCCAGCTGCTTCATCGTGATCCTCCGCCTCTTTATTCTGCTCTTCCACCTTGGTGTAGTCTTTTAAAGATTTCTGTGGGGATTTTGGGTCCAAGAAAAAGCTTGACTTTTATGTTCATGACAACTCTGAGCCGAGCAGGATAGAGCATGGCGTAATGTATATTTTGTTTGCGGAGTCGGAGCTTCAATGTGGCAAACTGACATCTGGCTTCCTGAACTTTTATGGTAAAGCCTTCATATTTCAGGACTCTTTTTTGCCTGGCTTGTTTTAGGGCTGCATCCCTATCCCTGTAGTTCAACAGTTTAGCTATCACAGGGTGCGGAGGGGGCTCCTCCTAGATCTAGCCCCTAAGTCCTCAGTCTTGTCTTGCAATGCAGTGACATCTTTCACAAGCTGTTTTTGGGCGAGTCGGTCTCTGATCACGCCTCCATGACTTCTGACACACACCTTTCGGTCATTTCTATTCACTCAGTGTGTTTGTCAAGGTGGTCTGACATTCTATCCATACGATACGCTAGTGTGTCTATTTTACCATCTATTGTTGAGAGGCTCTTTTGCATTGCTGCTAGGATTTGCCTGATATCCCCAGTCTCCTCTTCTGTCACTTCAGTTTGCTCCTCAGAGGAACAGGCCCCCTCCGTCTCCCTGTTCCTTGATTTTATCTGGTCAAAAAGCAACTTGGTCTGGGTCTTATCTACTTTGCCCATATTTGGACTTGGAAATTCACGAGCACCTCTCACCACAGGCCTATGGCTACACCTGACAGCAAATGTAGAATTAGAAAGGTTTTAACTTCTCACACTATGTCAGCAAAAGATACACAATTGATGGACGGAATGCAGAATAAATCAAAACATTCACCCCAGTTAAGAGATCTGGGTTAAATCCATCATTCTTTTGCTCACCATGCCACCCCAGTTTACACCTGGCCATATGCAAATCAATCTTAACCCTGTGCCTCATGGGAACAGTCCAGCCAGAACTGCTAAGCCAGGTCCTCCTTGGACTGGAAACAAGCATCCTAGGACCGGTTTCGGGGTTTCGTCCCTCTTCAGCCAGGATAGGTTGATTCCAGTGGCACAGTGAGCCCAGGACCCACGTCTGGGCATACCTGACGCACTTACGGTGAGAAAACAAAAGACACACAATTGATGGACGGAATGCAGAACAAATCAAAACATTCACCCCCACTCAAGAGGTCTGGGTAAATCCATCATTCTTTTGCTCAACATGCCACCCCAGTTTAGACCTGGCCATATGCAAATCAGTCTTGACCCTGTGCCTCATGGGAACAGTCCAGCCCGAACTGCTAAGCCAGGTCCTCCTTGACTGGAAACAAGCATCCTAGGACCGGTTTCGGGGTTTCACCCTTCTTCAGCCAGGATAGCTTGATTCCAGTGGCACAGTGAGCCCAGGACCCATGTCTGCGCATACTTGGCACACTTAGGGCGAGAAAGCAAAAGACACACAATTGATGGAAGGAATGAAGAAAAAATCAAAACATTCACCCCCAGTCAAGAGATATGGGTTCAATCCATAAATCTTTTGCTCACCATGCCACCCAAGTTTAGACCTGGCCATATGCAAATCAGTCTTGATCCTGCGCCTCATGGGAACAGTCCAGCCCGAACTGCCAAGCCAGGTCCCCCTGGACCGGAAACAAGCATCCTAGGACCGGTTTCGGAGTTTCACTCCTCTTCAGCCAGGATAGCTTGATTCCAGTGGCACAGTGAGCCGAGGACCCATGTCTGGGCATACCTGGCACACTTAGGGCGAGAAAGCAAAAGACACACAATTGATGGATGGAATGCAGAACAAATCAAAACATTCACCCCCAGTCAAGAGATCTGGGTTAAATGCATCATTCTTTTGCTCATCATCCCACCCCAGTTTAGACCTGGCCATATGCAAATCAGTCTTGACCCTGTGCCTCATGGGAACAATCCAGCCCGAACTGCCAAGCCAGGCCCTCCCTGGACCGGAAACAAGAATCCTAGGACCGGTTTCGGGGTTTCACCCCCCTTCAGCCAGGATAGCTTGATTCCAGTGGCACAGTGAGCCCAGGACCCACGTAGTGGGGTGAATGTATGATATTGTTGTGCATTCTGTCCATCAACTGTTCTTTTTGCATTTGTCTCCCCGAGTGGGATGGGTATACCCAGACGTGGGTCCCGTGCTTTCCATGCCACTGGAGCCAAGCTATCCTGGCTGATTAGGGCTGAAAGCCCGAAACCGGTCCTAGGATGCTTGTTTCCAGTCCAGGGAGGACCTGGCCTGGCAGTTTGGGCTGGACTGATCCTATTGGGCGCAGGGTCAAGACTGATTTGCATATGGCTGGGTCCAAACTGGAATGGCAAGGTGAGCAAAAAAACGATGGATTTAGGCCCAGATCTCTGTACTGGGGTGAATGTATGATATTGTTCTGCATTCTGTCCATCAATTGTTCTTTTTGCTTTTCTCACACTATGTCAGCACGGGACCGATGTTGAGGCTCCAAATTTCGCATAAACAGACCAGACTCCCAACAGTATAGCCCGCTAATCTGTTATTAAAATGAGAGTTGCCGTTGAACAGGTAGTATGCAAATCTCTACTAGCTCTTGCAAAGCACTATGTTTCCTCAGGGCAGTGCAGGTCTCGAGTTCCCCGTGCAGCACCAATCAGATGTCCCTTCCAGAGGTCATATGAGTCCCAGCACTCGCTTTCCCAACAATGGAGGGCTCCAAGCCCCAAGTGCTATACCAAGCAGTCAGTATAAGAGGTGCACCATATCATTGAGCCACCAATCTTTATGAGGCCCTGCAGGAGTGTTCACTCTGTCTTTATGCATTCCAGATGTCCCCGTCCTCACTAATGGCCGCAAAGGGCCCCCCTAAGTCCGAGGCCGAAGTGTCAAGAGCAGCCCCCCTCCAGCCGCATAAACGACCGCTTTGCTGGAGTAAAGGCCTATGTTTCAATGAGGCTCTCCGATTGAGTGCAGCAGAGGCCGCAGGTCAAATAATGAGAAGGGGACCCCACCGCTATTGCTGCCAGAGTTTGCGTCCTCACCTCTAGACTTCAGTTGATGTCAGCACGGGTGACAGAGTGTTCTGCATCCGGCCATTCCGTCAGGCTGCAAATGTCTGCCCAGGCGGCCGCCCCGCATCTAGGCTTTTAGCGAGGATCCACCATGCGGGCTCATTCTTCCAGTTCCAGCCATGTTGGAGCATGGGTACTCAGGGTGTGTCTGCCCAGACGATGTATGCTTTCTGCACCCAGTCCAGTGCCGCTATGAGCCCGTGACCGAAATGAGCCCCGTCCGACAAGGCGAGCCACCAGAGCTCGCACCGGCACCAATCCAGCCCCGAAGGAGCTCCAGAAGTGGCGCCGGCCACCCGAGGCCGATGCGCAGGTCCGCTATCCCGAATGAGAACAATAACAGTCAGAAGACCATTGTGAATGCTTTATTATATATGGGTAGTGGGTAGTGGTCATCTTGGCTGTGCCCTCCTAACAGTGAACGATATGCGAAACATGGTGTATGTGGAGAAGGAATCACTGTGCAGGTAATACATGTTTACTTTAGCCATGTAAAGGATATTACCCCCTCATGGGTCCTCCCCGTCCTAGTCCTAACAACGTGAGGCAGTCCTGCCTCCACCCAGCCAATCACAACGCCAGTATGTTTAAACTACATAAGCCCCGCCCATCTACTGCCATGCCTGTTTTTTTTCTGCTCCGATGGCAATCGGAACGCTGGTGCTCCCGCTTCCTGTTTCCTGGTCTGGATTTTCTTCAGGACGGTGCTGTGAGTATTTAAAATTGCAGTTTTATGTTTCTGCATTGTTTTCCTTGTTGTTTTATCGGCGCGGCCGCTCCGGTATTCTGGACGACCGCGCTCCTGTTCTGGGGTCAGGGACGCTCCCCATTCATGTGCTGTATTGGGGCGTGGAGTTTTATTGGTTTCCTGGCCCCAGGTCGTTCCGGCGCTGGGGCGCTCATGCAGCGTCCGGCCCCCGCGGCCATTCTCTTTTGACCATGGCTGTGGGTGGAGACTACAGGGCTGCCCTTTTTTATTTCCTTCACCTGTCTCACCTTTGCATGATTGGGTGATTGGGGGCAGTATTCATTGGAGGTTGCAGGGCACTTCCTTTGATTGTGTGGTGAGTTCCTGTTAGTTGGACCCTGGATTTCTCGCCATGAGTGAAGGGGCTTCTTCACCTGTGCCTGCTAAGGCGGTTTTGAAGCAGCATAATGTTCAGGATCTGCAGGAGGAGGATGTCTTGCAGATTTCTAGGGCAGATTTACAGGACTTGATTAATTCTGCGGTCCAGTCTGCGCTGCTGGAACCTGCAGCTAAGCAGGCTAAGGATGATGAGGAAGACATGGACAATACCCCTAAGGGCAAGTACGTCCAGGGCAAGGTTTTTTCTGACATGCTGATGCGTATTCAAGCGGTGCTTGGGTTTGACCCTAAATCCTTGGCAGAGGAGGGATTTTACGCTCAGTATAGTTCCTCTCTGTTGGATGACCTCCCCTTCCATGATGTCCTGTGGGATATCCTCACAAAGGAGTGGCTTGAGGTGGATAAGCAGGGTATTCCGTGATTTCTGGGGAAGTGGTATCGCCTGGCGGACTTTGATTCTCAGTTTCCTGCGATTCCAAAGGTTAATTCTCTTTTGTCCTCTATGGCTTCCGCCTCTTCTTCCTCTTTGTCCTCGGAGGAGGCTTCCCTGTCTGATCCGGTGGAGCGTAAGGTGGAGTCTGCTCTCAAGCGTTCTTAGGTCGCTTCTCACTTTGGGGTGCGTGCTAGCATTTATGCGGCCTATGCTTCGCAGGTCGTGCTTAAGGATTTTGGGAGACTGTTTGACTGTCTTCAGGATCAGGGGGACCCTACTCCTGTGTTGGCTCAAATGGAGGTCTTGGCACAATACCTCTCAGATGTCACTTTTGATTCCTTGTGGGCTTTTTCATCTGCTGCTGGGGTGGCAGTGCCTGGAAGGAGGTCTCTGTGGGCAAAACCTTGGCGTCTTGAGGCTGCACAGAAGGCCTTGGTCCATAAACTACCTTCTGAGGGTCCCCGTAATTTTGGGGATACTTTGAATACGATGGTGCAGCGCTCTGCAGAGGAAAAGAAGTTGTTACAGCCTTTTCAGCCTGTTCCTAAGAAAAGGTCTTTCTTCCGGAAGCAGGGGTTTCTAGGGGTTTTGTCATCTCAGCCCTTTCGTGGTCAGGCCTGTGGTCAGGAGGCCATGTTCCATTATAAGTCCCGGCCTCAGCAACAGCAGCAGCAGCAACAGCCTCCCTGTGGTGCAGGACAGAAGTGAATATGCCGCTGTGGGGGCTCGTCTCCGTTTGTTTCTGGACCGTGGGTCGGCTCTGATTTCCGACCAGTGGGTCTTGTCTGTCATCAGGTGGGGTTACCAGATTCCCTTCCGGGGCCCTCCCCCTCAGGATTGTTTTCTGGTTACCCCGTTGTCAAGAGACCCCATGCGGCGATCTGCCATGTTGTCCGGCATTGCCATGTTGTTACGGAAAGGGGCTGTGGTGCCGGTTCCATTGGAGGAAGTGGGTCTGGGATTCTATTCCCATCTGTTTCTGGTTCCAAAGCTCGATGGTTCCTTCCGCCCCTATATTGAATCTCCGTTCCCTGAACAAATTGGTGCGGTTGGATCATTTTTGGATGGTCACATTACAGTCCGTCATTCCCCTCATCCAGGAGGGTGATTTTTTGGCTTCCCTGAAACTTAGAGGACGCTTATTTTCACGTTCCTTTCCATCCTGCCAGTCAGCGGTTCCTGAAGATTGCTGTCCAGGGGAGGCATTTCCAGTTCCAGGTTCTGCCGTTCGGCCTCTCCACTGCTCCCAGGAATTTTTCCCAGGTATTGGCTCCTGCTGTGGGGGGTTTGCAACATTGGGGTTTCTCTGTGTTTCCCTATATTGATGATTGTTTGGTCTCTGCTTTCTATTTCCTCAGGCTCTTCTGGTGGTGGAGGCTACGTTGTCCCTGTTCCAGGAGCTGGGGTTCAAGGTGAATCTGGCCAAGTCTCATGTCGATCCTGTTCAGAGACTTCAGTTCATTGGGGGTCTGTTCGACACCTCTCTGGGGGCGGAGTTTCTCCCTCCTGTTCGGATCTTTTCCATGCAGACTCTGTTGCAGGATCTGTTGAGTCGTCCCTCTGCGCCGGCTCATGTTTGGTTGCGGGTCCAGGGTTTGATGGCTGCGACAACTGCAGTGGTTGCTTGAGCTCGCCTCCATCTCAAGCCCTTGGTGACTCATCTGTAGGCTCAGTGGGACCCTTCCCAGGCGGATTTCTAGGCTCTGGTTCCTCTCTCTCCTATTCTGATTCAGGACTTCGACTGGTGGCTTTGCACTCCCAATCTGGAGCAGGGGGTGCGGTTTTGTCTTCCTCCTCCCCTTTTGTTGACGACGGATGCCAGTCTTTGGGGTTGGGGGGCCACTTTGGGGTCCTTGGAGGCCAAGGGTCGGTGGTCTCGGGGGGACGGCGCCCGTTCCTCGAACTGGCAGGAGTTGGCGGCCATCTGGGAGGTGGTGCAGTTCTTTCAGGTTCATCTCCTCGGGACAAATTTGTTGGTTCGTACCGACAACTAGGTGGCTCATTGTTACCTGAACCGTCAGGGGGGGACCAGGTGTACGTCTCTGAACATGTTGGCCTCCATGATTTGTGCTTGGGCAGAATCTCATCTGTTGGCCTTGAGGGCGGTGGACAGTTGAATTTTCATGCGGACTCTCTGAGCCGCAACCTTCCATCTTCTGTTCTGTACCATCTCTCTCTTCCTCTGTTCCAGTCCCTTTGCCTTCGGTTCGGGACACCATGGATCGATCTTTTTGCGTCTCCTCTCAACTCTCTCCTTCCCCGGTTTTGTTCGGAGGTACTGTGTCCTCAGGCTTGGGCAGTGGATGCTCTTTCAAGTCCCTGGCCTTTGGGTCTTCTGTATGCGTTCCCTCCCATTCCCTTCCTCCCGAGGGTGCTGCAGAAGATTCGGGGGGGAGAAGGTTTCGGTCCTGTTGATTGCTCCTTTCTGGCCTCACTGCCTTTGGTTTCCTCTCCTGTTGCGGATGGCGGAGGGTCGGTTTGTCCGGCTTCCTTTGTGTCCGTCTCCTCTTCAGTTTCCGTTCCTGTCTCTGCGTTGTCTTCGTCGTTTGCAGCTGACGGCTTGGCTCTTGAGCGGTTGACGTTGGAATCTTTGGGCTGTTCGTCTGTGGTGGCTTGTGACATCCAGTTGTCTTGCCACCCTTCGACCCTTAAGTGCTAGGCTCGTCATTGGGGTTCTTTTGTTTCTTGGTGTTCTTCTCATGGGGTGGATCCTGTGCTGGGGCTCCTACTTCTGTGTTGGACTTTCTCTGAGATGGTTTTTTGAAAGGCCTTTCCCCTTCCACGTTGTCTGCTCAGTGGGTGGCGGTTTGTGCTTGTCGGGGTCCTGTGGCCTCCTTGGAGGGTGTGCCCTTTTGGTTAGCCGGCTTCTTCGGAGTTTTCGGCTTCGTTGGCCGGTCTCTCCTGTTATCGTTCCTTCATGGGATTTACCTACTGCTTTGCGGGGTCTGCAGTTGCCCCCTTTTGAGATTTGTTGTGGCTGTCCGCTAAGGTGGCTTTCTTGTTGGCCATTACCTCCGCTCGCCGGTTGGGTGAGTTGGGTGCCTTGCTCATTTTTTTTCCTTATTTGCAGTTCCTTCCAGATAGGGTCATTTTATGGCTTGATCCGGCCTTCCTGCCTAAGGTTTCTTCAAGTTTTCATTTGCAGCAGGAGGTGATTCTTCCTGATTTGCCTGCTGAGGGGGATTCCCTTGTTCCCCCTTCCTTGGTTGTTCGCAGGGCTCTCCAGATTTATCTCCATCATTCCCTGGGGTTCCGGAGTTCTCCTGCCCTGTTTGTCTCCTGTGGGGGTGTGGCTAAGGGGAAGAATGTTTCCACTTCCATGATCAGGCGGTCTGCCAATCTTACAAGTCTTTGGATTTGCCTCCTTCGTCTCATGCACAGGGTCGTTCAACGCGTTCTGTGTCTGCTTCCTGGGCTGAGGCGGCGGGGGTCTCTAGCCAGGAGATTTGTAGGGCGGCCACCTGGCAGTCTCATCACACATTTGTGCGACATTATCGGCTTGATGTTTTACATGCCTCTGCTGACATTTTTTCTGTTGGCATCTTGAACGCTGTTGTTCACTGATCTTTTATTGATTAAAGTTTTGTATTCTGCATGGATCCCTGGTGTCCTGCGTTTTTTATTGGTTCTCTGCTTGTGAGTTCCTCACGTTGTTAGGACTGGGACCGGGAGGACCCATGAGGGGGTAATGTCTTGTTACTTACCGGTAATCTTCATTACCCCGATTAGGGTCCTCCCCGTCCTCGACTCTCCCTCCCTCCCGCTGTGTTTGTGTCAGAGTCTTGTTGATAACAGGCATGGCGGTAGGTGGGTGGGGCTTATGTAGTTTAAACATACTGGCATTGTGATTGGCTGGGTGGAGGCAGGACTGCCTCACGTTGTTAGGACTGGGACAGGGAGGACCCTAATCGGGGTAATGAAGATTACCGGTAAGAAACAAGACAATTCTGACTAACCGAATGTATGAATATTCATTGGTTGTTCATCTATTATTCTAGATTTGAGACAATATTGACTTCCCCTAATAGTTCAGCCGATAAATCAAAATGCTCTGGGAAACAGACAATGAGAACTGCCCATAATTGTTATTTTCATGACCGTGGAGAAAGGCGTTTTATAAAATTATGATGATTTAAGAAATAAATGATAAAAGATGAAGGATTAAAGTCCACATAAAATCTATTAGGAGCACTTTATAAAGACAGAGTTTTCCATTTTCATGTAAGTCCTGCAAGATTCTTCCCTACCACCTCTCTTCTTTAATATATTTCTGTTAGAACTAGGGTTGCTGATTGGGGAGTTGGAAGCCCCACTCTAGCAACAACCACAATCCTTGTCAGGGTGAACCCCAAAAGTCTCTAATTTAACCTGTGCTTAACCCTCTGGTAGCTTGGCACAAAGCAGTTATGTTTAACTTAGAGGCAATGTGAAAAGTATGTATGTAATGCAGCACACAAACAGCAATAAAGTGGAAACACAACGCAAAACAAAAATACCACAACCAATAGAGAACAGCAAAAATCCAATCAGTAGAACTGCTGGAGATATGCAGTTTTAAAGTTTGTAGTGAAAATAATACCTAAAAGCACAAAGCACCACTTGCAGACATCTGTTAATCCTCGGATGGGGGAAAGTCACAAGTTCTGGCTGATCACGATAAAACACAGGTCGGAAACAGGGACCAAGTTAGCCCCACTGAACAATTACCTTCTGAGTCTGGTGCAAAGAGTTCTGTTCTCGGTGGAGGAGGCCAGGAAATGTGGGGAGAGCATTGCCAATATTCTTTGGTGTAGTGCAAACAGCAGGCCAGGTGTTGCGGGCTGTTGTCGCTGTAGTGTGAAGAGCCGGGCTAGCGTTACAGACAGTTTTTGCTGGAATTTTGCTTTGAGGATCACTGTGATATGTCATTGCTGTAGCGCGGAGTGCAGATCTTGCGTTGACATGCATTGCTGGCGATCACTGTAGTGCAAAAAGCAGGTCTCACCAGAGTTGCGTAATGGTAGTTGTCACGGGCGGCAGTGGATGGCATGAAGGGACCCGTTTGTGGTTGCGATGTTCTGAAACTTCAGGTTTTCACCTCTACCTCTTTGGAGGTGCTCAAACTGATTCCAATCACGGGTCCAGGAACTGGTGTGGGGCTCCTCTTTGGGATCAGGAGCTCACTGCAGCAGAGGCAAGTAGGGCTCAGCCAAGTTCAGTTGCAGGTCCAGTTAGGATCAGTGCAGTAGGTTAGCTGGGCAGTTGCAGGAATGCTCTTGCTTGCTATCTCCCTGTAGCTCACAAAGGAGGTCAGCCAACTGACCCTTGGATTTACTCACATTAGTCTGGAGTGAAAGTAAGCAGGTCCAGTCTTTCATCATAGACAGCAATGCAGTCCTCAGCAGCAGGTCAGTCCTCTGGTAGCAGAGCATCCCTTCTGTAATGTCCAGAGTTCCAGGAGTGTTCTGATGAGAGGCTCCGGAGGTCCAATTTTTACACCTGGTGCCAGCCATTGTGGGGGAGGATTCCCTATACTATCCCCACATCAGATTCTGGAATGTTCTTCTCATTTCCCTGTCTAGGCTCTAAACAGTAGTGACAAAGGACAGGGCAGGCCTGGTGTCAGATTCCTTAGGATTTGCAGGAGTCAAAGTCCTTTGAAAAGTAAGTGGGGATTGGTACAGACCCCCCATGATACTGCCAGGATAGCCCATCCTGTCTGGAGTTAAGCCTCCTGTTTTGGTATTGTCTGCAAGCAGTGCACAAACCCCAACAGCAGAGCTATTCATATTCATCTGACCCAGGACACTGGCAAAAGGCCCAAATAGTTAGGTCAAGACAATATCATCTTTCTAAAAGTGGCATTTTCAGAATTGTGACTTAACACCCAACTTTTCCATTACAAGGGATTTTAAATTGCATCTAATTTGAGTGTAAACACTATATCATTATCTGCTCCCAATCCAAAGTTGTCACTTATTAAATGTATTATGGTAGCCCAGAGTTAGCCAATGGGAGAGATAGGCCTCACACTAGTAAAAAACGACTTTAGTAGTTTTTCACTGCCAGGACATGAAAACCGTAAGCACACTTTTCGTACTTTTTTAATACACTGCATGCTGTGCTATGAGCCTTTAGGGCTTACTTCCGGGGTGATATATTTCTATTAAAAATTAGGTTTAAGATTCGCAAAAGGTTTAGGTTGTCAAGTCGAAATGGCAGTTTAAAACTGTGCTACAAACTGCAGTGGCAGGCATGAGACATGTTTTACGAGGCTACTTTAGTGGGTCGCACGATGAGTCCTGAATGCCCACTAGCAGCATTTCATTTAGAGGCCCTGGGTACATTTAGTTTTATATATTAGGGACATACAAGAAAATCAATTTAACACTAGTTAGCAGTGGTAAAAGTGAACATAGTCTTAAGCCAACAAAACAATATCAACAAGCAGAAGGGCTGAAGGCAAAAGGTTTGGGGAATACTAAGTCAAGGGTATTAATTCCTGTTGATTCTGATTGAACTGTTCTATTAATAGAACAGACAGTTTTCTACCCATGAGGACTACAGCCATATTGTTTTTAAAATACAATTGTTAAATCAGTCCCGAAACCTGAAATTAGTTAATTGTTTAATGTCCATTGGCCAATGGTTGGCTATCAAATGCCATAAACTGGATCAAATTAAATTAGAAGTTATGCTAGTAGTTGCTTTAGAATCCTAGATCTGGCCAGAAAAAATAATAAGAAAAATCTGGCATTTTTAATGTGCACAACACAATCAGTCATACCCTCGATTTAAACATAGTCGTAATAACATTTAATAGAACCTCTAGTCAGCTATGAACCGAAGATGGTACACAATCTTTATTCTAGTGTCATGGGAATTTCCTTTTCTTTCACTGTCTTACTTCCCAATATCCTCCAATAGGCAGTAGTTTGCATGTGTTACATCAATCCCCACCAATGTATTTCTCTTTTTAACAAAAAGAGTAAAATATTACAACCAACCAACATTTTCGGGGGATTTTAAGTGAATTATGTACATTTATTTGATATTAATTATATATTGGAGCCATACGGATCAAAAACTGGCAACCTTATTTATTCTTGGGGGTTCCCAATAATATGAAATGTAATGAGCCCCATTCAGGGTATAGAACCAATTCAATATTCATAAAAGTTTTTTTTTAATGCAGTCATATGGAGTATGGTTGTCCACAAAGCCCTTCATGTACTCCTCAGTATCTATGGTCAACGTGGTGCATTTCAACTTCTCAAGGGGGAACTTAAAAGTATTTAGGATGGGTTTAATCCCTTTTTTAAACCATTAGGTTCACTTGTATTATAGGTTAACAACTACCTTTTTCAATTTGTCTTGATCCATTTATTCTTTTTTAGGTTCTGTTTGAAGGGCACCATTTTAACTCCTGACAATCCTAGACCTCTACTTTTTATTGTGTTATTTTCGTTCCCCTGTATTCTCAAGGAGCAGTACTGATTCTTCAGACAAGTATTTGTACCAAGACGGACGATACGCAGATCACCTTTGAGATAAATTTGTTAGTTTAGTACAAATAAGTGAACTTAGAAAATTGATTACTGGCCGTTGGTCAATGGTTGGGCATGAAATGCCATATTTTGGAAGGTATTAAAATAGAGATTCTGGTAGTGGCTGTTTCAGAATACTATTCGTCACAGAAAATTGTTTCAGAAATCCATAATAAAAATCTTTAATCTTCTTGTGTGGTCATGACATTATTTTATCATTTTAAATCCTAAGGAAATATCTTTCATTATTAAAGTAGCCACTGGCTGACACCAGCATTACCCACAGTCAAAACCTTATTACACAAATAGATATTGTATAGGAAGGCTTGGACATTTAATCCATCTACTGGAAAATGCAGCACCTGGAACCTTACTGATGCAGGATGTAAGCTCATATATTCCCAGTCTCCAAAAAGGTGCAAAGGCAACCCGTAAAAAAATCTGTACTTTTGAAGACACTGTGGGGCATATTTACGAGAAAGTGGCGGAGTGCCGGGTTAGCCTCCTTGGCTTAAAGCCTTGCTCTGCCACTTCTGAAAGGCAGGGCTTCACCATATTTACAAGCATACGGTGCAGCCCTGCGTTTCCCCCTGCGCTGGCGCTAATTCAGCCACCTAGCACCAACGCAGACCCCTTTGCACTATAGTGCAAGGGTACTTGCATTGGTGGGAATGATTGTTTACGTGCAGGAAAGTGTCCCTACCTGCACATAAGCAATCTAAAATGGCGTTTTGTAACCTCTATATGTGCTGCAGCATACATAGAAGTTGCAAAATGCCATTTTTTAATGATTGTTTATGTGCTCTGTCCTGACATAGCAAACTTGCTTTGGATTTTGGAAGCGAGAGCGGGGAAAGGCTGCACACCTGCTCAGCACTTACAGTATCCCTATCTCAGTGCACCAAAAGTCACCATCCCGTGGCGGTGTGCCTGTGCCGACCGTAGTGCATCCGGTGCCACCAAGTCTGAAATGGGAATGGCGTGGAGCACGTGCGCCCGGTCCGTTTTATTGGCAGGGTCACGTGTCCTGTGACACCTGTGCTTGATGGGTGTGGTTTGGGTGTAAACCAGCCATCAGGGAGTGGTTGTGGTGTACAGACAACTAGACCTGAGAGCAGCAGATCACTACAAAGAAAATCTGAGCCATGTAGCGTTGTTGTCCCTCCCTGTATGCATAAGCGGATTGGGCTGGCCTGACGTATGCCAGTCCTGCGTGAGGCTGTGAACAATGACTCCGGAACCCTGGGCGTGGTTCCGTCCTGGGCTGTATGAGGAACCAACTGATGCAGGTGTCCCTATTGTAGTGCTGCCGCCACCCAGGCCGCAAGCGCCAATGTGTCACCCTGTGACCCAAGTCCTAAAACATGGCCAACATGGAAGGTTCATCCATATTTCCACACATCGAAGATTGTGCACATGACATATCTGTATGGATATGAATGTTTATTGCACATTCAGTGGAGTGTTGCAGCTGTAGCAATACAGGGCCATGCAAAGCACAAATTTCAATTTTTGGCACATGGAGGGCAGCCAATTAGAGCCAAGCTCGTGCTCGGGGGTTAGGCTCCGCCAACATATGTACTTATCCAATCACTCCGCCAATTCCGAAGCACTTATAAATTCACTATAAACTCTCCTTGCAGTACTCTAATGATCCAGTCTCTACCTATGAGACAAAGTTACATAACCAAAGTTTTCCCCACTGCCAGAGGTAACATGATTGCGAGCGCTGTCCACAGCAGAATGTAATGTGGTAGGGCCCAGGGGCTGCATCATGCATACATAATGAACACACAGACACAGTTAGATAGATAGTGGAACTGCGTACGGTCACGTGCGCTCGGCCCCTTTATATTACCAGGGTCACATGTCCAGTGATGTCTGTGCTGGATGCGCCTGGGGTAAGTGTAAGCCAGCCCTCAGGGAATGCTTGGTGCTGGCAACAAGTACAACACTAATCATCGGATCACACACAGAGATTGAATCATAAAGGGTCCATGACTTGTGCTGCACTAAGTTAGGGGCACCAGATGTGAAATAATACACAAAAGATTCTATTGTAAAGGGTTCATGACTTGTGGTACACTGAGGTAGGGGCAGCAGATCTGAAATCACACACAAAAGATTCTGTCATAAAGGGTCCATGAGTTGTGGCGCACTGAGGTAGGGGCATCAGAAGTATTCCGCGTGTGCACTGCTAGCGATGGTGCGTGGTCCGGGAGGGCCGCACTGGTAGCAATGTCTTTTGCCTACTGGACTGCATCATCTGCAAACGCAACTCGATCTGAATTGGGGGCCTTGCAGTCCGCAATGTAGATGGAAGGCAGTAGTCAGCACAGACATGGAGGAATGCTTTTTGTCACTTCCTCTTGAGAAAATCCGAGGACATAGAGTACAATTGTGTCTGCAATTAATAAACCATGTCTCAATGTACATTGTGAGCTCTGCTGACCACAGTGTAGGTAACAAAAGATGAAATATGTATGGAATACATTGTCGAAATGTGTAGGTTTCGGGGACTTTATAGTTAGTTGCCTACTGGACTCTGAAATTAATGAATCAAGACTAAATTCGAACTGTGAGCTCTGCTGGCCACAGTGTAGACTGCCATTCAGTGTTCCTTTGGACTTGCAAGATGAATTTGGTCATTGTACTAAAGCTATAATTGACATCAAAAAAGTTCTTTAAGCAAGGAAACTAAAAGGATATTGTCTAGGTTTCAGGGACGTTGTAGTTAGTTACCTACTGGACTCGAGACTCAATTTTAATTGTGAGCCGTGCTGACCGCAATGTAGGCCAGAGCCAGTGGTCAGCAAGGGCCCACAGCCACGTGGCGTTGAGTGGAGCTGCGCAGTTAGTGGCATCAGAATCATTCAGCGTGTGCAGAGCCTGCGATGATGTGTGGTCCGGGAGGGCTGCACTGGTAGCAATGTCTTTTGTCTAATGAATTCTGCCTTAATAAGGCTACGTGGCGATGACTTATGGTGCAGTGAGTCAGTGGCACCAGAAGCAACCAGCGTGTGCGCACCCTGCGATGATGCGTGGTCTGGCCGGGCCGCACTGGTAGCAATGTCTTGTGTCTAATGAATTCTGCCTTAATAAGGCCACGTGGTGTTGACTTGTGGTGCACTGAGTTAGTGGTATCTCTGGCGCTCAGCGTGTACGCAGCCTGTGATGATGCGTGGACCTGGCGGGCCACACTGGGAGCAATGTGTCCTGCCTACTGGACTGCGTAATCTGCAATCGCGACTCCATCGGAATTGTGAGGCCTACTGTCCGCAGTGTAGATCGAAGGCAGTAGTGTGTACAGATATAACTCTGCGGTGCTGTGCCGCTGTGTTCGCAAGGGTTCTGTGTCGAGGAGGCCCGCGGTCATGGCGGCAGCCACATGGCAGGGTGAGGGCCGCAGCTCTGGCAGACGCATTGGCCTTCACACAAGTGAACCATGACCAGAGCCCCGGCCTATTTATTCACACTTCTACGCTGGAGTGGAGTACGTTGGACCAGCCCACTGCGCTTCCGCTTACAGGGGGCAACGACACAGGTAAATGACCGAGATCTTCCCCACTGCCTGAGGTAATATGACTGCGCCCACTGTCCACAACACTACAAGGACCAGCAGTATATGTACACTTGGAGAGGTTTGTGCTCTGCATAGTGAGGTCTGTCCAGCACATCACCGCTACACTTGGTATTGTGTGCATTATTATTGGTGGGTGACATGCATCCTTCACACATGATTGGTTGCCACATCTTGCAACATTCAGCTATTGTGTGGCTGACGGGCCATGCCGTTTTTGGAAGGTTCGCTGTCCTGTAGTGCGCTGCCTTACTGGTAGTAGGGGGGTGCTCCTGAGGGTGGTGGCAGTGGGTTTTGTGGTCTTCTTGGGTGTGGGAGGTGCATGATCAGTAGCTCTATGACATGTGTTGGTCTTCAGATGTGATTCTGGGCTGGGCTCCCTTTCACACTGTAGTTAGTCGTCCTACATTACACCAGTAAAAGGCAGATGTTACAATCCTACTGCTAACGCAGCTTATCGCCTGTTTTTGGATCGCACCTCAGATTTGGATGCTCGTTGAAAATATCGAGAAGTGGTGTGTTCGTGTTGTTTTTGCATAGGAACGCCTACTCTGCATATTATTAGCGTTAGTTGTTGCTCTCATTTGTGGCCATTTTTTTTGCGGAAGCGATATCAGCTGTTTTCACCAGGTTGAGAATGGAATGATAATTTAAAATCACTGAAAATTAGAGGTTTAATGAACATTATAATTAGAAATTAGCATTTAAAAAACCTTAGAAATTCACTGAAAAAACCATAGATTTCAGGGATGTTATAGTTAGTTGGACATTTCACTGGTACAAAACCAGAGAAATTCGAACATCATAGTTAGTAGAGCTAACTATAACTCGTGCCCCCGCCCTGCACTGCTGATGACGTCACATATTACATCACTCATGACATGGTCAGTGACATCACTGATGACATCACTGATGACATCTCAAATGACATCACTGATGACATTATCCACGTGATAATCTGATGCACCTCTTCACACCCTAATATAACCTTTTATACACCCACTCTAAAATACAGACTACCATTTTCGAAACCATAGACAAATCAATAGCAGTTACTATATACCCACTGACGAATTTCTAGCTATACACACACATTCATTCATTCATTCACCCATACAGTTACTCATACATGCAGTCACTCATCATTACAGCACTATTATATGTACTCATACACCTATACAAACACTCATACACCGTCACTCATCCATAGAATTATTGACACACCTAGCTAGTCATGTAAAGAATCAATAACACTGGCATTTATTCACCTATACAGTTATACATTCACCATCTAACCTATTCATACAGATACTAACATATACTTACTCTCTTATACAATCACCGACACAAGCACACGATCATTTATACAGTCACTCTCACAATTACTCACTCTCACATATAGTCATTTATATAGTCCAACACTCACATATACTGCCTTTCACATATGTACTCACACATATACCAGTGAGACATACATTCACTCACTAACACACTGATACACACACTCACTCACCTATACAGCTATTTCCACATGCACTATTCAACCCATACACCCAGTAAATTATCCACTCACACATGTTGGCAGAAAGTCAAACACCACCCACCCACCCACACACACAAACACTGAGGCACCCATACAGATACTCATGCAACTAATAAGTAACCCATATAGACTAGGGGTGGGCGGAATTACCAGAAGTGCCTTTCGCCAAATATTGCGAAACGGCACCAAATCTCCGCGATCTCGCGATATTTTGCGAGATCGCGGAGATTTGTGCTTCCGGTTGGGTGCCCTTGAGTCAGCTGTCCGTCATAGTGGGGGAAAGGGCGGGAAGACGATGCCCACCGCTGGTGTGTGTGGCGGGGCTTCCATGCAGTTCACATGCCGCTTGTTTAAAGGGCCAGAGACCGATCAGAGCAGCAGACGAGGAGACAGAACCTCCTGGTGTCAGGAACTACACGGGGATTGCGCTCGAGAAAGTCATGGATGCACAGAGCTCCATCGAGGATCACAGCTAATTTTTGACGGGAGAGATATAACTGGACTCGGAGTACTTTCTACTGGCTAATCAGTAAGTGCTACCTCGTTGGGTAAATATATAGTGCTTTTCCTACACTACAGCTGCGTAAAGGGCCATAAGAGTTGTCTACAGTGACCATGTGTGTCTTTAATGTTGCCACGGCGCCGACGGGCCCCGGGGTTCCGTGAGTCAGCTGTCCATCATAGTGGGGGAAAGGGCGGGAAGACAATGCCCACCGCTGGTGTGTGTGGCGGGGCTTCCATGCAGTTCACATGCCGCTTGTTTATAAAGGGCCAGAGACCGATCAGAGCAGCAGATGGGGAGACAGAACCTCCTGGCGTCAGGAGCTACATGGGGGTTGAGCTCGAGAAAGTCGTGGATGCACAGAGCTCCATCGAGGATCACAGCTAATTTTTGACGGTAGATGTGGGGAGAAAAGCACACCTGCCCAGCCTCGACCTAGCTACTCCCGAATGTTTTGTGCTGATTAATGCGTTACTGAATTTGAGCTCCAACTCGGGTACCTGCTTTATTTATATCTGTAAGTGCTTCCTCTTGAGGTTTAATTTTTGTGACAGGAGCATCGTGCCAGAATGAATCCTGTCCTGCACCTACATATGTCTGTTCCGGTCGCGGATCGTGGAAGTTTCCACACTTTCGCGTTCCGCGCGGAACGCGAAAATGTCGAAATGTCGCAATTTCCGAGAGTGGAACGGAAATTCTCGCCCACCCCTAATATAGACAGTCATGTGCCTAATCATCAACCCATGCAGAAGCTTACACAACTAAGAGACTGATACAGACATTCACACAGTTTAGTCACTAACCCATGCATTCAGTAACACACATTTAATCACTAACTTATACAGTCAGACACACACCTATTAAATCCTCCCCCCACACACTTATACACCAACTCATTCTTCAATACACCTTGGCATTAACATATATACAATATATTTAAACTTTACAGAAACACACATTCACTGGATGATGTCATCAGTGATGTCACTGACCATGTCATGAGTGATGTAATATATGACATCATCAGCAGTGCATTGCAGGGGCGCGAGTTATAGTTAGCTCTACTAACTATAATGTTCGAATTTCTCTGGTTTTGTACGAGTGAAATGTCCAACTAACTATAACGTCCCTGAAACCTATGTTTTTTCAGTGAATATATATATACATACATATAGATATATATATATATATATATATATATATATACATATATATATATATATATTACCTACTGGCGGTCGCCAGTAGGTAGTTATAGTTAGGACCTATTTTCCATAGGAAATCCGCAACATTCTATTCCCAATAAGTTTGGCGCCGGTTGACGAATCTTCGCGAAATTTTCCAAACTTTTGGCCAGCTCCGTTCCGCTCTTATCCTGAAGGTTTTATGGTGATTCGTCAAGTGGGGGCTGAGAAAAAAAGGGGGTCCCAAAACATGTTGTCCCCATGCAATTTCCCATAGGACCTGTTGACGCAGCTACAGCCCGAACTGCTGAACGGAATTACACCAAATTTGGCAGAAAGGTAGACCTTGGTTCAGAGTCGTGCCTTTTGCTTAAATGATGTAAATCCGTACAGTAGTTCCTGAGAAAATCAAAAGTAAAATCACATATATATCTGGGCAGAGCCTAACCACACATTTCATCGTGAGATCTGATTGGCTGTCAGCACTTCATCCAAGAAGTTTTGGCAGCCATCTTGGGACCAATATACATGATAGCACCTCATTAAAAAGCATTGCAGTTAATAGCAGGTTGTAAGACTTTAGTTACACTATAAATCATTTGTTGATGGTACCATACTCATTTTAGGAATTGTGGTATGTTCTAAGGTGATTTTACCATGTGAAAAAACCTTCTGCTGGGATATCATAAATCATGTTTGAGAGAAAACTATTTTCACATGCTTTTCCCACAGAGGTTTGGAAGGTGATCTATAAGCTAAACACAGAGCATATTTTCTGTAAATTTACATTATATTTCTTAGTCATGTGAGAATGAAGTCTGACATTCTCAGTAAAACATATACATCCAACAAGGGCAGAGACTGTCAGTTGATGCCTTTGTGTTCTACTGCAGCTTCCCAGAGTGTTCCAAAGAACAACTAGAGCGCTAACAGTCTTACTTATGACAAAAGTATTGCACACCTGAAGCCATCTTGATTGGAATAAAGTGGTAACACTTAAAACATTTAATTTGCAAAGGAACAAAATGAGGTAGTTCATTTTGCCATAGAAATTATGATTAGTGCTGCAGAAAGAAAAATTAGGACACATTTTGACTTCTCAAATCCTCTTCTATTTCATTAAAAAGTTCTGACATGCAGACTGAAACATGCACTTTGAATACCAGCAGCAGACTTACCTGGTGAGTTTAGCTTTACTACAGTGATCTAATGAGGAACTAGAGTGCTACCATTCAGAATTTATGGCAAATGTGTCACATCTGAATGCCTTCTTGATGGAACCAAAGTAAACATGCATTGAAAATGCAATAGGTCTCGCCCTCGTTTAAGTTAAAGCAATTCTGTTTGTAATTAGGTGGCTTTTTAGCTTTGCTTTTATTAGTGTTTTTCAAAATTTCATGAACATAACATGCATATATGTATATGTATGCATGCATTTATATTCGTATTTATATAGATATGCAGATTATATATATGTTTATATATGTATGTATATATATACACATAAATATATATAAATGCATATGCATATATGTGCATATGTGTTTATATGTGTGCGTGTAGAGAGAGGTAGAGAGAGGTAGAGAGGTAGAGGTGTAGAGGTAGAGACGTAGAGGTAGAGAGGTAGAGAGTAGTAGAGAGAGAGGTAGAGAAAGGTAGAGAGGTAGAGAGTAGAGAATAAGTAATAGAGAGTAGAGAGTAGAGAGAGAGTAGTAGAGGGTAGTAGAGAGAGTAGCAGAGAGCGAGTAGGAGAGAGTAGTAGAGTGAGTAGTAGAGAGTGAATAGTAGAGAGTAGTAGAGAGTGAGAAGTAGAGAGAAGTAGAGTAGTAAAGAGTGAGTAGTAGAGTGAGTAGTAGAGAGTAGTATAGAGTGAGTAGTAGAGAGTAGTAGAGAGTGAGTATTAGAGAGTGAGTAGTAGAGAGTAGTAGAGAGTGAGTAGCAGAGAGTAGTACAGAGTAGTAGAGAGAGAGTAGTAGAGAGTGAGTAGTAGAGAGTGAGTAGTAGAGAGTAGCAGAGAGTGAGTAGTAGAGAGTGAGTAGTAGAGAGTAGCAGAGAGTGAGTAGTAGAGAGTGAGTAGTAGAGAGAGAGTAGTAGAAAGTGAGTAGTAGAGAGTAGTAGAGAGTGAGTAGTAGAGAGTAGTAGAGAGTGAGTAGTAGAGAGTGATTAGTAGAGAGTAGTGGGTCAGTATAGAGTGAGTAGTAGAGAGCAGTAGAGAGTGAGTAGTAGAGTGAGTAGTAGGGAGAAGTAGAGAGTGAGTAGTAGAGTGAGTAGTAGAGTGAGTAGTTGAGCGCAAGTAGTAGAGAGTGTGTAGTAGAGAGAGAGCAGTAGAGAGTAGTAGAGAGTGAGTAGTAGAGAGAGTAGTAGAGAGTAGTAGACTAGTAGAGAGTGAGTAGTAGAGAGTGAGTAGTATAGAGTAGTAGAGAGTGAGTAGCAGAGAGAGTAGTAGAGTAGTAGAGAGTGAGTAGTAGAGTGAGAGTAGTAGAGAGTAGTAGAGTGAGTAGTAGAGAGTGAGTAGTAGAGAGAGAGTAGTAGAGAGTGAGTAGTAGAGTAGTAGAGAGTGAGTGGTAGAGAGTAGTAGAGAGTAGTAGAGTGAGTAGTAGAGAGTAGTAGAGAGTGAGTAGTAGAGAGAGTAGTAGAGAGTGAGTAGTTGAGAGTGAGTAGTAGAGAGTGAGTAGTAGAGAGTAGTAGAGAGTAGTAGAGTAGTAGAGAGTGAGTAGTAGAGAGTAGTAGAGTGAGTAGTAGAGAGGGAGTGTTAGAGAGTAGTAGAGAGCAGTAAAGTGAGTAGTAGAGAGTGAGTAGTCGAGAGTGAGTAGTAGAGAGTAGTAGTAGAGAGTAGTAGAGCATAGTAGAGAGTGAGTAGTAGAGAGTGAGTAGTAGAAAGTAGTAGCGAGTGAGTAGAGAGTGAGTAGTTTAATTTAAAAGGAACACAATGAGGAGGTTCATTTTGCCATAGAAATTATGATTAGTGCGGAAAAAAGAAAAATTAGGGCACATTTTGAGTGACTTCTCAAATCCTCTTCTATTTCATTAAAGAATTCTGACATGCAGACTAAAACATGCACTTTCAATACCAGCAGCAGACTTCCCTGGTGAGCAGTAGCTTTACTACAGTGATCTAATAAGCAACTAGAGTGCTACCATTCCGAATTTATGGCAAATGTGTGACACATCTGAATGCCTTCTTGATGGAATGAAAGTAAAAAACCTGAAAGTATTTCCTACTGAGGAGACTGTTGTAAATGAGGAAATTAGGAAACTTCAAAACAAATAAGTCTCCCAAGATGGCCACCAGAGACAAAAGAGCCCAAATGTAGCACAAATATCACCGAGATATAGCCCAAGTATCGCCCAATGACAGAATGTCCCAGAGTGTTTTAAAGAACAGCTAGAGCGCTAAAAGTCTTACTTATGACAAAAGTATGGCACACCTGATGCCATCTTGATTGGAATAAAGTGGTAACACTTAAAACATTTAATTTGCAAAGGAACACAATGATTTGAATAAAGTGGTAACACTTAAAACATTTAATTTGCAAAGGAACAAAATGAGGGGGTTCATTTTGCCATAGAAATTATGATTAGTGCTGCAGAAAGAAAGATTAGGGCACATTTTGACTTCTCAAATCCTCTTCCATTTCATTAAAAAGTTCTGACATGCAGACTGAAACATGCACTTTGAATACCAGCAGCAGACTTCCCTGGTGAGCAGTAGCTTTACTACAGTGATCTAATGAGCAACTAGAGTGCTACCATTCAGAATTTATGGAAAATGTGTGACACATCTGAATGCCTTCTTGATGGAATCAAAGTAAACAAGCATTGAAAATGCAATAGGTCTCGCCCTCGTTTAAGTTAAAGCAATTCTGTTTGTAATTAGGTGGCTTTTTAGCTTTGCTTGTATTAGAGTTTTTCAAGCTTTCATGTACATACCATGCATATATATGCATATATGTATATTTATATGTTTGCATGCATTTATATTGATATAGATATGCAGATTATATTTATATGTTTATATATGTATATATATATAGACATACATATATAAATGCATATGCATATATATATGTGCATATGTGTGCATGTACAGAGAGGTAGAGAGGTAGAGGTGTATAGGTAGAGGTGTAGAGGTAGAGAGGTAGAGGTAGAGAGTAGTAGAGAGAGAGGTAGAGAGAGGTAGAGAGGTAGAGAGTGGAGACCGAGTAATAGAGAGTAGAGAGTGAGTAGTAGAGAGTAGTAGAGAGTAGTAGAGAAAGTATCAGAGAGTGAGTAGTAGAGAGTGATAGAGTGAGTAGTAGAGAGTGAGTAGTGGAGAGTAGTAGAGAGTGAGTAGTAGAGTGAGTAGTAGAGAGTAGTAGAGAGTGAGTAGTAGAGAGTAGTATAGAGTGAGTAGTAGCGAGTGAGTAGTAGAGAGTAGTAGAGAGTGAGTAGCAGAGAGAGAGTATTAGAGAGTGAGTAGCAGAGTGAGTAGTAGAGAGTAGTAGAGAGAGAGTAGTAGAGAGTGAGTAGTAGAGAGTAGTAGAGTGAGTAGTAGAGAGTGAGTAGTAGAGAGAGAGTAGTAGAGAGTGAGTAGTAGAGTAGTAGAGAGTGAGTGGTAGAGAGTAGTAGAGAGTAGTAGGGTGAGTAGTAGAGAGTAGTAGAGAGTGAGTAGTAGAGAGAGTAGTAGAGAGTGAGTAGTTGAGAGTGAGTAGTAGAGAGTGAGTAGTAGAGAGTAGTAGAGAGTAGTAGAGTAGTAGAGAGTGAGTAGTAGAGAGTGAGTAGTAGAGAGTAGTAGAGTGAGTAGTAGAGAGGGAGTGTTAGAGAGTAGTAGAGAGCAGTAAAGTGAGTAGTAGAGAGTGAGTAGTCGAGAGTGAGTAGTAGAGAGTAGTAGTAGAGAGTAGTAGAGCGTAGTAGAGAGTGAGTAGTAGAGAGTGAGTAGTAGAAAGTATTAGCGAGTGAGTAGAGAGAGAGTAGTTTAATTTAAAAGGAACACCATGAGGAGGTTCATTTTGCCATAGAAATTATGATTAGTGCGGAAAAAAGAAAAATTAGGGCACATTTTGAGTGACTTCTCAAATCCTCTTCTATTTCATTAAAGAATTCTGACATGCAGACTGAAACATGCACTTTCAATACCAGCAGCAGACTTCCCTGGTGAGCAGTAGCTTTACTACAGTGATCTAATAAGCAACTAGAGTGCTACCATTCCGAATTTATGGCAAATGTGTGACACATCTGAATGCCTTCTTGATGGAATGAAAGTAAAAAACCTGGAAGTATTTCCTACTGAGGATACTGTTATAAATGAGGAAATTAGGAAACTTCAAAACAAATAAGTCTCCCAAGATGGCCACCAGAGACAAAAGAGCCCAAATGTAGCACAAATATCACCGAGATATAGCCCAAGTATCGCCCAATGACAGAATGTCCCAGAGTGTTTTAAAGAACAGCTAGAGCGCTAAAAGTCTTACTTATGACAAAAGTATGGCACACCTGATGCCATCTTGATTGGAATAAAGTGGTAACACTTAAAACATTTAATTTGCAAAGGAACACAATGATTTGAATAAAGTGGTAACACTTAAAACATTTAATTTGCAAAGGAACAAAATGAGGGGGTTCATTTTGCCATAGAAATTATGATTAGTGCTGCAGAAAGAAAGATTAGGGCACATTTTGACTTCTCAAATCCTCTTCCATTTCATTAAAAAGTTCTGACATGCAGACTGAAACATGCACTTTGAATACCAGCAGCAGACTTCCCTGGTGAGCAGTAGCTTTACTACAGTGATCTAATGAGCAACTAGAGTGCTACCATTCAGAATTTATGGAAAATGTGTGACACATCTGAATGCCTTCTTGATGGAATCAAAGTAAACAAGCATTGAAAATGCAATAGGTCTCGCCCTCGTTTAAGTTAAAGCAATTCTGTTTGTAATTAGGTGGCTTTCTAGCTTTGCTTGTATTAGAGTTTTTCAAGCTTTCATGTACATACCATGCATATATATGCATATATGTATATTTATATGTTTGCATGCATTTATATTGATATAGATATGCAGATTATATTTATATGTTTATATATGTATATATATATAGACATACATATATAAATGCATATGCATATATATATGTGCATATGTGTGCATGTACAGAGAGGTAGAGAGGTAGAGGTGTATAGGTAGAGGTGTAGAGGTAGAGAGGTAGAGGTAGAGAGTAGTAGAGAGAGAGGTAGAGAGAGGTAGAGAGGTAGAGAGTGGAGACCGAGTAATAGAGAGTAGAGAGTGAGTAGTAGAGAGTAGTAGAGAGTAGTAGAGAAAGTATCAGAGAGTGAGTAGTAGAGAGTGATAGAGTGAGTAGTAGAGAGTGAGTAGTGGAGAGTAGTAGAGAGTGAGTAGTAGAGTGAGTAGTAGAGAGTAGTAGAGAGTGAGTAGTAGAGAGTAGTATAGAGTGAGTAGTAGCGAGTGAGTAGTAGAGAGTAGTAGAGAGTGAGTAGCAGAGAGAGAGTATTAGAGAGTGAGTAGCAGAGTGAGTAGTAGAGAGTAGTAGAGAGAGAGTAGTAGAGAGTGAGTAGTAGAGAGTAGTAGAGTGAGTAGTAGAGAGTGAGTAGTAGAGAGAGAGTAGTAGAGAGTGAGTAGTAGAGTAGTAGAGAGTGAGTGGTAGAGAGTAGTAGAGAGTAGTAGGGTGAGTAGTAGAGAGTAGTAGAGAGTGAGTAGTAGAGAGAGTAGTAGAGAGTGAGTAGTTGAGAGTGAGTAGTAGAGAGTGAGTAGTAGAGAGTAGTAGAGAGTAGTAGAGTAGTAGAGAGTGAGTAGTAGAGAGTGAGTAGTAGAGAGTAGTAGAGTGAGTAGTAGAGAGGGAGTGTTAGAGAGTAGTAGAGAGCAGTAAAGTGAGTAGTAGAGAGTGAGTAGTCGAGAGTGAGTAGTAGAGAGTAGTAGTAGAGAGTAGTAGAGCGTAGTAGAGAGTGAGTAGTAGAGAGTGAGTAGTAGAAAGTATTAGCGAGTGAGTAGAGAGAGAGTAGTTTAATTTAAAAGGAACACCATGAGGAGGTTCATTTTGCCATAGAAATTATGATTAGTGCGGAAAAAAGAAAAATTAGGGCACATTTTGAGTGACTTCTCAAATCCTCTTCTATTTCATTAAAGAATTCTGACATGCAGACTGAAACATGCACTTTCAATACCAGCAGCAGACTTCCCTGGTGAGCAGTAGCTTTACTACAGTGATCTAATAAGCAACTAGAGTGCTACCATTCCGAATTTATGGCAAATGTGTGACACATCTGAATGCCTTCTTGATGGAATGAAAGTAAAAAACCTGAAAGTATTTCCTACTGAGGAGACTGTTGTAAATGAGGAAATTAGGAAACTTCAAAACAAATAAGTCTCCCAAGATGGCCATCAGAGACAAAAGAGCCCAAATGTAGCACAAATATCACCGAGATATAGCCCAAGTATCGCCCAATGACAGAATGTCCCAGAGTGTTTTAAAGAACAGCTAGAGCGCTAAAAGTCTTACTTATGACAAAAGTATGGCACACCTGATGCCATCTTGATTGGAATAAAGTGGTAACACTTAAAACATTTAATTTGCAAAGGAACAAAATGATTGGAATAAAGTGGTAACACTTAAAACATTTAATTTGCAAAGGAACAAAATGAGGGGGTTCATTTTGCCATAGAAATTATGATTAGTGCTGCAGAAAGAAAGATTAGGGCACATTTTGACTTCTCAAATCCTCTTCCATTTCATTAAAAAGTTCTGACATGCAGACTGAAACATGCACTTTGAATACCAGCAGCAGACTTCCCTGGTGAGCAATAGCCTTACTACAGTGATCTAATGAGCAACTAGAGTGCTACCATTCAGAATTTATGGAAAATGTGTGACACATCTGAATGCCTTCTTGATGGAATCAAAGTAAACAAGCATTGAAAATGCAATAGGTCTCGCCCTCGTTTAAGTTAAAGCAATTCTGTTTGTAATTAGGTGGCTTTCTAGCTTTGCTTGTATTAGAGTTTTTCAAGCTTCCATGTACATACCATGCATATATATGCATATATGTATATTTATATGTTTGCATGCATTTATATTGATATAGATATGCAGATTATATTTATATGTTTATATATGTATATATATATAGACATACATATATATAAATGCATATATATATGTGCATATGTGTGCATGTACAGAGAGGTAGAGAGGTAGAGGTGTATAGGTAGAGGTGTAGAGGTAGAGAGGTAGAGGTAGAGAGTAGTAGAGAGAGAGGTAGAGACAGGTAGAGAGGTAGAGAGTGGAGACCGAGTACTAGAGAGTAGAGAGTGAGTAGTAGAGAGTAGTAGAGAGTAGTAGAGAAAGTATCAGAGAGTGAGTAGTAGAGAGTAATAGAGTGAGTAGTAGAGAGTGAGTATTAGAGAGTGAGTAGTAGAGAGTAGTAGAGAGTGAGTAGTAGAGTGAGTAGTAGAGAGTAGTAGAGAGTGAGTAGTAGAGAGTAGTATAGAGTAGTATAGAGTGAGTAGTAGAGAGTGAGTAGTAGAGAGTAGTAGCGAGTGAGTAGCAGAGAGAGAGTATTAGAGAGTGAGTAGCAGAGTGAGTAGTAGAGAGTAGTAGAGAGAGAGTAGTAGAGAGTGAGTAGTAGAGAGTAGCAGAGTGAGTAGTAGAGAGTGAGTAGTAGAGAGTAGTAGAGGGTGAGTAGTAGAGAGTAGTAGAGAGTGAGTAGTAGAGAGTGAGTAGTAGAGAGTAGTAGAGAGTAGTAGAGAAAGTATCAGAGAGTGAGTAGTAGAGAGTAATAGAGTGAGTAGTAGAGAGTGAGTATTAGAGAGTGAGTAGTAGAGAGTAGTAGAGAGTGAGTAGTAGAGTGAGTAGTAGAGAGTAGTAGAGAGTGAGTAGTAGAGAGTAGTATAGAGTAGTATAGAGTGAGTAGTAGAGAGTGAGTAGTAGAGAGTAGTAGAGAGTGAGTAGCAGAGAGAGAGTATTAGAGAGTGAGTAGCAGAGTGAGTAGTAGAGAGTAGTAGAGAGAGAGTAGTAGAGAGTGAGTAGTAGAGAGTAGCAGAGTGAGTAGTAGAGAGTGAGTAGTAGAGAGTAGTAGAGGGTGAGTAGTAGAGAGTGAGTAGTAGAGAGTGAGTAGTAGAGAGTAGTGGAGTAGTAGAGAGTGAGTAGTAGAGAGTAGTAGAGAGTGAGTAGTATGGTGAGTACTAGAGAGTAGTAGAGAGCGAGTAGCAGAGAGCAAGTAGTAGAAAGTGTGTAGTAGAGAGTGAGTAGTAGAGAGTGAGTAGTAGAGAGTGAGTATTAGAGAGTGAGTAGTAGAGGGAGAGTAGTAGAGAGAGAGTAGTAGAGTGAGATGTAGAGAGAGTAGTAGAGTAGTAGAGAGTGAGTAGTAAAGTGAGTAGTAGTGAGTAGTTGAAAGCGAGTTGTAGAGAATGAGAAGTGGAGAGTGAGCAGTAGAGAGTAGTAGAGAGTGAGTAGTAGAGAGAGAGTAGTAGAGAGTAGTAGAGTAGTAGAGAGTGAGTAGTAGAGAGTTAGTAGTAGAGAGTAGTGGAGTAGTAGAGAGTGAGAAGTAGAGAGTAGTAGAGAGTGAGTAGTAGAGTGAGTACTAGAGAGTAGAAGAGAGCGAGTTGCAGAGAGCAAGTAGTAGAGAGTGTGTAGTAGAGAGTGAGTAGTAGAGAGTGAGTAGGAGAGAGAGAGTAGTAGAGAGTGAGTAGTAGAGTAGTAGAGAGTGAGTGGTAGAGAGTAGGAGAGAGTAGTAGAGTGAGTAGTAGAGAATAGTAGAGAGTGAGTAGTAGAGCGAGTAGTAGAGAGTAGTAGAGTAGTAGAGAGTGAGTAGTAGAGAGTGAGTAGCAGAGAGAGTGGTAGAGAGTAGTAGAGAGTGAGTAGTAGAGAGTGAGTAGTTGAGAGTAGTAGAGAGCGAGTAGTAGAGAGTGAGTAGTAGAGATCGAGTAGTAGAGAGTGAGTAATAGAGAGTGAATAGTAGAGAGTGAGTAGTAGAGAGAGAGTAGTAGAGAGTCAGTAGTAGAGTAGTAGAGAGTGAGTGGTAGAGAGTAGGAGAGAGTAGTAGAGTGAGTAGTAGAGAATAGTAGAGAGTGAGTAGTAGAGCGAGTAGTAGAGAGTAGTAGAGAAGTAGAGAGTGAGTAGTAGATAGTGAGTAGCAGAGAGAGTGGTAGAGAGTAGTAGAGAGTGAGTAGTAGAGAGTAGTAGAGAGTGAGTAGTAGAGAGTAGTAGAGAGTGAGTAGTAGAGAGTGACTAGTAGAGAGAGAGTAGTAGAGAGTAGTAGAGTAGTAGAGAGTGAGTAGTAGAGAGTGAGTAGTAGAGAGTAGTGGAGTAGTAGAGAGTGAGTAGTAGAGAGTAGTAGAGAGTGAGTAGTAGAGTGAGTACAAGAGAGTAGTAGAGAGCGAGTAGCAGAGAGCAAGTAGTAGAGAGTGTGTAGTAGAGAGTGAGTAGTAGAGACTGAGTAGTAGAGAGAGAGTAGTAGAGAGTGAGTAGTAGAGTAGTAGAGAGTGAGTGGTAGAGAGTAGGAGAGAGTAGTAGAGTGAGTAGTAGAGAATAGTAGAGAGTGAGTAGTAGAGCAAGTACTAGAGAGTAGTAGAGTAGTAGAGAGTGAGTAGTAGAGAGTGAGTAGCAGAGAGAGTGCTAGAGAGTAGTAGAGAGTGAGTAGTAGAGAGTGAGTAGTAGAGAGTAGTAGAGTGAGTAGTAGAGAATGAGTAGTAGAGAGTAGTAGCGAGAGAGTAGTAGAGAGTGAGTAGTAGAGAGTGAGTAGGAGGGAGAGAGTAGTAGAGTAGTAGAGAGTGAGTGGTAGAGAGCAGCAGAGAGTAGTAGAGTGAGTAGTAGAGAGTAGTAGAGAGTGAGTAGTAGAGAGTGAATAGTAGAGAGTGAATAGTAGAAAGTAGTAGAGAGTGTAGTAGAGAGTGAGTAGTAGAGAGTAGTAGCGAGTGAGTAGCAGAGAGTAGTAGAGAGTGAGTAGTAGAGTAGTAGAGAGTGAGTGGTAGAGAGTAGTAGAAAGTAGTAGAGTGAGTAGTAGAGAGTGAGTAGTAGAGAGTGAATAGTAGAGAGTAGTAGAGAGTGAGTAGTAGAGAGAGTAGTCGTAGAGAGTGAGTAGTAGAGAGTAGTGGAGTAGTAGAGAGTGAGTAGTAGAGAGTAGTAGAGAGTGAGTAGTAGAGTGAGTACTAGAGAGTAGTAGAGAGCGAGTAGCACAGAGCAAGTAGTAGAGAGTGTGTAGTAGAGAGTGAGTAGTAGAGACTGAGTAGTAGAGAGAGAGTAGTAGAGAGTGAGTAGTAGAGTAGTAGAGAGTGAGTGGTAGAGAGTAGGAGAGAGTAGTAGAGTGAGTAGTAGAGAATAGTAGAGAGTGAGTAGTAGAGCAAGTAGTAGAGAGTAGTAGAGTAGTAGAGAGTGAGTAGTAGAGAGTGAGTAGCAGAGAGAGTGGTAGTGAATAGTAGAGAGTGAGTAGTAGAGAGTGAGTAGTAGAGAGTAGTAGAGTGAGTAGTAGAGAATGAGTAGTAGAGAGTAGTAGCGAGAGAGTAGTAGAGAGTAAGTAGTAGAGAGTGAGTAGGAGGGAGAGAGTAGTAGAGTAGTAGAGAGTGAGTGGTAGAGAGCAGCAGAGAGTAGTAGAGTGAGTAGTAGAGAGTAGTAGAGAGTGAGTAGTAGAGAGTGAATAGTAGAGAGTGAATAGTAGAGAGTAGTAGAGAGTGTAGTAGAGAGTGAGTAGTAGAGAGTAGTAGCGAGTGAGTAGCAGAGAGTAGTAGAGAGTGAGTAGTAGAGTAGTAGAGAGTGAGTGGTGGAGAGTAGTAGAAAGTAGTAGAGTGAGTAGTAGAGAGTGAGTAGTAGAGAGTGAATAGTAGAGAGTAGTAGAGAGTGAGTAGTAGAGAGAGTAGTAGTAGAGAGTGAGTAGTAGAGAGTAGTAGAGTGTGAGTAGTAGAGAGTGAGTAGTAGCGAGTGAGTAGTAGCGAGTGAGTAGTAGAGAGTGAGTAGTAGAGTAGTAGAGAGTGAATAGTTGAGAGTGAGTAGTAGAAAGTGAGTAGTAGAGAGTAGTAGAGTAGTAGAGAGTGAGTAGTAGAGAGTAGTAGAGAGTGAGTAGTAGAGAGTGAGTAGTAGAGAGAGAGTAGTAGAGAGTAGTAGAGAGTCAGTAGTAGAGTAGTAGAGAGTAGTCAGCCAGTGTCAGTCAGTGTCAGTCAGTGTCAGGCAGTCAGTGTCAGTTAGTCTGTCAGTGTCAGTCAATCAGTGTCAGTCAGTGTCAGTCAGTCAGTGTCAGTCAGTGTTAATCAGTGTCAGTCAGTGTCAGTCAGTCAGTCAGTGTCAGTCAGTCAGTGTCAGCTAGAGCAGCTCTGCTGACCCGGTTCTCTGGCTCTAAAGCAGCTCTGCTGACCTGGTTCTCTCTCTCTAAAGCAGCTCTGCTGACCTGGTTTCTCTGGCTCTACAGCAGGTCTGCTGACCTGGTTCTCTGGCTCTAGAGCAGCTCTGCTGACCTAGTTCTTATGCTACAGAGCAGCTCTGCTGATCTAGTTCTCTGGCTCTAAAACAGCTCTGCTGACCTGGTTCTCTGGCTCTAAAGCAGCTCTGCTGACCCAGTTCTATGGCTCTGAAGCAGTTCTGCCGACATGGTTCTCTGGCTCTAGAGCAGCTCTACTGACCTGGTTCTCTGGCTCTAAAGCAGCTCTGCTGAACTGGTTCTATGGCTCTAAAGCAGCTCTGCTGATTTGGTTCTCTGGCTCTAGAGTAGGTCTGCTGACCTGGTTCTCTGGCTCTAAAGCAGCTCTGCTAACCTGGTTCTCTGGCTCTACAGCAGCTCTGATGGCCTGGTTCTCTCTCTCTAAAGCAGATCTGCTGACCTGGTTTCTCTGGCTCTACAGCAGGTCTCCTGACCTGGTTCTCTGGCTCTAGAGCAGCTCTGCTGACCTAGTTCTTATGCTACAGAGCAGCTCTGCTGATCTAGTTCTCTGGCTCTACAACAGCTCTACTGACCTGGTTCTCTGGCTCTAAAGCAGCTCCGCTGACCCAGTTCTATGGCTCTGAAGCAGTTCTGCCGACATGGTTCTCTGGCTCTAGAGCAGCTCTGTTGACCTGGTTCTTAGGCTCTAGAGCAGCTCTACTGACCTGGTTCTCTGGCTCTAAAGCAGCTCTGCTGACCTGGTTCTATGGCTCTAATGCAACTCTGCTGATTTGGTTCTCTGGCTCTAGAGTAGGTCTGCTGACCTGGTTCTCTGGCTCTAAAGCAGCTCTGCTAACCTGGTTCTCTGGCTCTAAAGCAGCTCTGCTGGCCTGGTTCTCTGGCTCTAAAGTAGCTCTGCTGACCTGGTTCTCTCCCTCTAAAGCAAGAACCTTCTTAGATAATTTTTTATTTGAAGCTGTACTTGGGCTGAAGTCATACATCAAAGATTCCACAGACTTCATTAGACATATCGAGAACCTCACCTGGCAACCATCTTACTGTCTGATTGTTCTGGACATTACGAGTTTATATACTTGTATTAATCATACACAGGGTATAAATGCGGTGAGATATTTTCTCCAAAAACGGTCTTTGAAATTTAGTACCCATAATGAGATGTTGTTGGAGTTCATTGAATTTTGTCTGTTCAATAACATCTTTATTTTCCAGGGGGACCTCTTTAGACAAATCCCGGGTACCACGATGGGCACCTGCTTCGCCCCCAGTTACGCGAATCTGTTCGTGGGCTGGTGGGAGGAGCAGGTGGCATTGTCTGAGGCTAACACAGATTGGACCAATAACATAGTATCGTGGTACAGATACATAGACGACCTTTTCCTAGTATGGAATGGCTCGGTAAACCAAGCGGAGAAATACATAGAGCATTTGAATAAAAATTAGGTTAACCTACAATTCTCAGGCGGGATAAGTGCAGTGGCAGCAAACTATCTAGACCTGAGAGTTGTGATACAGGAGGGTAAAATTACAACAGCCTTATACAGAAAGCCGACCGCTGGAAACAGCACCTTACATGCTGCCAGTAGTCATCCCCAAAAACTAAAAAATAGTATTCCGCATGGGGAATTTCTCAGACTGAAAAGGAATTGTTCAAAAGAAAGTGACTTTAAATTGGCAGTTACAGCAAGCCTCAATAGATTTTTAGCAAGAGGTTATACTCCAGGTCTCCTCGAGAACACTCTTAAAAGAGTGGAAAAAACACCTAGGAAGGATTTATTCCAGCAAAAAGTTCGCAAAGTACAAACCGGCAAATTCCGACTGATAACTACCTTTTCGGAGGGTGCTAACAGTCTGAGGAGAATAATGAAGAAAAACTGGCACATATTAAAGACTGACGCCATTATCGGTGCAGACATTCCAACAGCACCTTTAATTACTTTCAAAAAGGCTCGGTCACTCAAAGACAGTCTGGTGCATAGCCATTTAGACATTGTACCACCAAGACAGGGAACCATAAATGACATGAAAGGTTTTTTCCCCTGTAGGAGGTGCAAGGCCTGTGCATTCAGTAAAAGGGTGTTGACATATGAGATAAAAGGCTTAAGATCAGCCAAAAAGATTAACAAATTCATGACTTGTAATACCACACATGCAGTTTATTGTCTGAAATGTCCCTGTGGGCTTAGATACATAGGGAGCACAATACATTGTGTAAAACTAAGAGTGCTGGAGCATATGCGTGCTATTACAAAGAGAGATTTCAATTATCCTGTGGCACGCCATTTTGCCCTCAAACACAACAGCAACAGGGATCTGTTGCAATACTTCAGCATAGACTGTGTCCCATTTAACATCAGGGGAGGAGACAGGGTATTGAAATTGCGAAGACTAGAATCACGATACATCATAGATCTCCAATCTAAGTCCCCGAATGGGTTAAATGGTGGGGAAGAATTGGCGGTTCATTTGGGCAATTAGCATTATCTACGAAATTAAATGTCGTTATGATCAACTATTATTTTCTTGGGAACCTGAGACATTGGGAAGCATTAGCCGATACACGGCTCTATAATGACAAACTAGGGGCATGCGCAACCCGTCTTTACTGGTTGCGAACAGCCGATACACGGCAAGATTATAATTAAACTCTTGGTCATTATGACAGTATGATTATATGATTTAGTGAATTGATAATTTTCATTGAATATAATGTTGCATTTATCAATTGTAACATAGCGATGAATGGATAAATTACCACTCTAAAATGGCGCATGGAAACACAGCGCGTCAAAGTCCCTTGTTTGTGTTTATGCCAACCAATGTGATTCTTTTCAATGGCACCTCACAGCGCGGAATGCAAATACTGAAGAAGGATCTACTCTGAAACGCGTCTGTTTTGTATTCGGTTTAACGATTAAATCTTGCTGAGACTAAGTCCCGCAAGTGCCGTTTTTCCTTCTAGAAGACGAGGGAATTGTGGAGCTTGCATATATATATATATATATATATATATATATATATATATATATATGTCTATCACTCCAACTTTGCCCTGCAAATGAGCCCGCACTCCACGCAGGTAAGTTGAACATCAACATTTATTTCCAAGGAAAGCAAGCAAATTAAAGAAAAGCAAGACTTTCAGTCTATGTGTCCCTTTTAAAAACTGCTAAACACAATGCAAACCCACTCGAGAAAAAATTGAGAAACAAACTACAAGTCCCACAGTGCCTGGTTGAAAGGAGCACATCGAAGGCTGAGGCACACCAGAAACCAATTAAATAATCAGAGTAGGAGGCAGCAACTGTGGATTTCAAATGCAGTCTTTCCATGCGCCTTTGAAAAAGGAGAAGTGTTCTCGGAAACGCGTCAGGCAAAGCATGGGGAATTTAATGGACTAAAATGCTTGCTTTCCTTGGAAATAAATGTTGATGTTCAACTTACCTGCGTGGAGTGCGGGCTCATTTGCAGGGCAAAGTTGGAGTGATTTATAACACGGCAGGTCCAGCCGTGGAGTCGACGCACCGCCCTAAATAAAGAAAGGGATCGTTGTTAAATGGTAGCGGCACTTTCAGTCGATAACCTTTCAAGTATTGCCCGGCGGTAATCGCCTCTCATACCACTCGATAATTTACCAATGAAAGAGGCAGGCGCCGGAGACTGGAAGGCAGGAAACAAAGTTTTATTCCGTCGGAGCAGAACACATCAGATCAGACAGCAAGGTATCGTCACGAGGTGCTCTAACTGCATCTCTGAGACCTGGTCTCTTATACACAGGTTTATTGCTTTATTACATATGGTACATTCTTATTGAGACTTTGATGTACGGAAAGACATTCCTTGGAACCCCCACTTCAAGCTCGTTCCCACACATATCTACAGTAGAAGTCCCCACCCCACCCACAGTAGGAGATGGCTATCACGCAGCTGGATATTACGCCAATTCCCGGGGGTGTGTGCAACCGGCCGGGACTCAGGGGGTAGGGGCTTTGATCCACCGTAATCCCTTTGATGTGGGGTGTTTCCCTTACAGTAGGGGCAATAAACTGCATCCGCAGGGCTAGGTGATGGCCTGGGATCGGTTCGGACAATGGGGCGCAGAGGAAGGGGGTTTATCAAAGAGAGGCATGACCATGTATGGGATGTCGTCAGGCGTGGGATGTGGTTCCATGGCAGGGTCGCGCAGAATGAGAGGGTTTATGGCCCGTGTATGAGAGAGCGGGGGTGGCCGGCGCGCGGGGGATGCTCGCAGCGTCAGGGGAAAGCGCTGGCGATCGAGAATGAGCGGGGAGAGAGTGGGGTGCCTAAAATGGCAGCCGTGCATTCGCTGTGCGTGGCGCTGGGGAGAGGCAAGATGGCGCAGATAATGTTCAGTTTACAAGCTAAATTTCCACAGTCCTCCCTTTTAACATATCTCGCCAGCTTGTCTAGTTCGGATCTAGCCCCATAATACTACGAATTTCCACCTCATACAGAGCTTTCATTCGCTCTGTTTCAAAGTCCAAAGTCTTAGGGCAGATGCAGTTCATAAAAAGCGAACATAAAGGTGGCAGACACTGAATCCCCAAGCAACATCCACATAGTATCACAATCGGTATTAGGATAAATGAAAACAGCCTCCATCCCCAACTTTTAACAGTGTCCCAAAACCAACTCCCCAGTGACCATTCTTCTTGCTCTTGATGGACCTCTGCGGACAGCCTGTGGAGGTGTTCAATTGCTTTGTAGACTGAGGGTGAGTTATCCGGTAGGTAGGTACAACAGCTGGACCCAATGATGCGGCATGCTCCTCCACGATCAGCCAGAACCACATCTAGAACGAGGCGGTTCTGAAGGGCCACTAAGCGGACGGCCTGGAGCTCGGCGGTGTTGTTGGCGAGGGCGCCAGCCGTAATGTTCATCGCCGTTTCGACTGCCTGGATTAAGTGGCGGATGGCACGGCTGTTTGCCATTGGACCCCAGAGTGGAACAAGGCCTTTCACTGCGTCCATGAACTGTGCTCCGGCGGAGTCGGCTTGCACAATGTCTTTGGCCCGTTTCTGTCGGTGATGGTTTGCTGGAGCCACATATGTCGGAGGAAGGACAAAGGCGATGTAGCAGGTGCCTCCCCAACCTTTCGGAAGCCAGGTGTAGGCCTTAGTACCACAGACGAAGTACATATTCGGGGAGGCAACAAAGGAGGGTGGGTCAACTGAGTCCAATGTTCGGGTGATGAGGCAGGAGCTGTGGCCCACCAGCTGCGCCCCCAGGCCTTCGAGGCACACAAATCCAGTGATGTTGATGACGGACAGGGCCACTGTTAGGGTGGCGGCCGTCCGTTTCCGGAGGTAAGAGAAGGTGGGTCTGGCTGGGTTGTTGAACACTTGCATTTCAACTCGTTCTTTGGCAGGGATGTCCATGTGAAAGGAAGTGTTCGATCTCAGAGGGCAGAAGAGGGCAGAAGTTCTTCCAGTTTTGTTCAGCCAGAACCCATGGTAGAAGTGTGACATGGTTCTGCCGGAAGTGGCATTGTCCTTGTAGCTTTCTTGCAGGAGGATTAGCCAGGCGAGGCAGGAACCATGGACAGAAAAAGGTGAAGGGATGAAAGGGATAGAGTGTCCAGTGGCGTGTGGTAGCAATCCACAGATCCAGCAATTAGTGGCGTTGGCAGCAAGATTGTGTTGGTGGAGCAACTGCACAAAAGAGTTATTCCAGAACTCCTTACGCCTTTCTCGGAGTTGGGGTGAAAGTGAGATCAGATGGTGTTCTTTCGTGGTGGTAGGTTGAACGGTGGTCAGCAATGTCTTATGAGCGGGTGTGCTCTCCTCCATGATCCAGAAGGTGACCACGAGGAGAAGGCAAAAGAGAAGGGTAATGAAAAGTGCAATAGTCTTTAAGCTGTGCATTCGGTCAGTCTTTGGGTTTTTGTAGTGGTTCTTTGGACGTCCGGTTGCTTCCATCATCTTCATGTCGGGCGCTTCCATCACCTTCAAGAGACTCGGTAGCGGGCAGAACCACAGACTTTGTTTAGTTTCTCTCCTCGTGGCCTTTGGGGTGACTAGGCTACCGCTCTGAGATTTCCACTTAGCCTGTGGTCTGCTTAGCCGAAGTTCTCTCCTTTCGTCGCAAGTTATACCCTTCCTTGGATGGCACGGTGGGATCAGGATATCTTACTAACTCGAGTGTCTCTGTATCTGGGCAGCGGCTCAGGGATGGTCGGTCTTTGTCCAGAAGTTCTTCTTGGGCGGTGATGTTGTCCGTGGTTGTCAGGGTCGGTGATACCTTCGTGCAGTGGTGTGCATGCAGCCAATTGCGTTTCCCCTCCACTCGAAGAGCTGTTCGGGTGGTGATCAGGACTTGCAGGGGGCCCGTCCACCGGGGCTCCAGACTCTTGGTGCGCTGGAAGTTACGCACTAAGACGAAGTCACCGGGTTGGATGTCGTGTCCGGGGCCCCTGGAAACATCGGGAATGGCGTGCAGCACCTGCTGATGGATAACAGACAACGTTTTAGTTAGATTGTACAGATAGTCAGACATGAGGACGTCCGGGACGTCGTGGATGGATGTTGGTTTCGGTGCAGTCCAAAGGTTCATGGGCCGCCCGAAGACGACCTCGTAGGGGGTTAAGTGGTGTTTGGTGGGGGTGGAACGCATTGATAGCAATGCTAGCGGGAGAGCGTCTGGCCATCTTAGTCCTGTGGTGGCGACTATTTTTGCTATCTTAAGCTTCAATGTGGCATTATGTCGCTCAACCAAGCCTGCAGATTGGGGATGGAAGACCGCATGGAATTTCTGTTTTACACCCAACCCTTTTAAGATGAGTTGGATAACTTCGGCTACGAAGTGGGGGCCGTTGTCGCTCCACAAAATTCGACAAAGGCCGTATCGGGGGAAGAATTCCTTCAGTAGTACTTTTGCGGTAGTCATGGCGGTGTTGTCGTGGGTTGGATAGGCTTCCACCCACTTGCTGAAGGCACACACAACGACAAGTACGTACTTCAAACCTTGGCACCTTTCTAACTGGACATAGTCCATTTGTAGGACTTCAAAGGGGTGATTGGGGACCCCAAACCCTCCCCGGGGTACAGCAGTTCCCTTCCCAGGGTTGTGTTGGAGGCATACTAGGCATTGTTGGACCAGACGTTTGGCTGAGTCTGGGATTTTGTCGTTGTGCCAGACTTTGGAGATGAGTTCGATCATGGGGGCAGACCCTATGTGTGCGGGGGAGTGTGCCATGGTCAGCATGGGGATCAAGTATGAGTCTGGTAGCAACCATTTGTTCGAGTCTTTAGTCCGCCAGCAACCATCATCGTCCTTCAATCCCACCCGTGCCCATTCAGCTAACTCGTGTGGTGTACTGGCTAATTGGATGTCCCTAATCGTTTCCCTAGCATCCTTCCATTTCTCAGCTTGTGACCTGGTCACGTACATACGGGTCGTGGACCTATTCTCGGCTGTGGTTCGGGCAGTAATGTCAGCTAGTGCATTTCCCTGTCCTATAATGTCTGTCACCTTCTTGTGTGCTTGGCATTTGATCACAGCCAGCCGTGTGGGGAGGAGGACCGCTTCGGTCAGGGCAGAGACTAGATCTCCATGCAGGATGGGTGTGCCATGAGAAGTCAAGAATCCCCTCTCTTTCCATAAGAGCCCAAAGTGGTGAACTACCCCGAAGGCGTACTGACTGTCTGTGTAAATGTTTGCGGTTGTCCCTGCTGCCAGGATGCAGGCTCGTGTGAGAGCAATTAGTTCCGCCGCCTGTGCGGATCGCTGTGTGATGCGGGCTGTCTCAACAACTGTTCGGGCTGTGGTGACTGCATAGGCAGCTGAGGTGGTGCCATCGGGGAGCTTGATGCATGAGCCATCCACCCACAGTTCTCCGTCAGGGTCCGGGAAGGCAGTATCTCGGAGGTCGACCCTACTCTTGGTCTGTTCGTCGGTGAGGGTCACACAGTCGTGTATAGGGGACGCATTGGGATCAGTGTCAGGGAGAGGTAGTAGAGTAGCTGGATTCAGAGTGGTGCATCGTTTCAATGTGATGTGGGGTGCAAGCAGAGTGAGTTCGTAACCGGTCAGACGTGCGCTAGTCAGGTGTTGAGTCTTGGTTTGGTTCAGGAGGGTGTCAACCGCATGGGGTACCAATACAGTGAGGGGGTTCGAGAGCACAATCCCCTCGCTTTGCCGGATAGAGACAGCAGCGGCGGCCACTGCTCGAAGGCAGGCAGGCAAAGCTCTGGCTACGGGGTCAAGAGTGGCAGAGAAGTAGGCACAAGGGCGTTGTTTAGGACCTATGGACTGGGTTAGGACAGACAACGCGCATCCCTCCCTTTCGTGGGTGTAGAGGGAAAAAGGTTTAGTGTAGTCTGGGGTTCCTAGGACTGGGGCTGAGCAGAGGGCGTCTCGTAATTCTTTGAAGGAGGATTGACATTCGGGTGTCAAAGGGAGGGGGAAGGGGACATCTTTAGCCAGCAGGGAGAGCAGAGGTTTTACGATAAGACTGAAGTTTGGCAACCATTGTCGACAAAAGGAGGTGAGGCCTACCAGGGACCGCACTTGCTTCTGTGTTTTGGGAACAGGGGTTTCTAGGATGGTCTGAATTCGGTCAGGGGTAAGTTTTCTCCCGTCTTTGGATAGTAGGTGGCCTAGATATGTTACTTGGGGTTGGCAGAATTGTAATTTCTTCCTGGAGACCTTGTGACCGTTCTCCGCGAGGAAGCGGAGGAGGTGAATGGTGGCTGTGACTGCAAGTGGAGTGGTGTCGGCCGCCAAAAGGATGTCATCGACGTACTGTATTAGCACTACTCCATCGGGCAGTTGGACTGCATCTAGTTGTCTCTTGAGGGCTTGGCTATAAATGCTGGGACTCTCAGTGTAGCCTTGGGGTGCCCTACAGAATCTGTACGAACGGGCTTTTAGGGTGAAGCCGAAGAGGTAGCGGCTGTCTGGGTGGATGGGGATGGAAAAGAATGCGTTCTTGAGATCAATAACGGTAGTGGCAGTGGACGGAATCAGGGTGAGGATGGTGGTGATGTCTGAGACCACGGGGTTCTGAGGTATGACTACTTTGTTAACTTCTCGTAAGTCAACAATAAAGCGGTATGCTTTCTCATCTCCCTCGCCTTGCTTCTTAACAATGGGTAGGATAGGGCTGTTGCAAACATTACTGACTACTTCTTCTACCACTCCTGCCTCGACTAGGGACTCGATGATTTCCACCAATGCCTTCTCGCCTTCGGGTGATATCCGGTACTGTGGAAGCTTTGGGAGCACTGCGTCCGGTCGGACGGTTATGTGTACCGGGTCGATCACCATGCGCCCTACATCTGAGTCGGTTTTAGCCCATAGATGTGAAGGTAATGTGTCGAGTGGGGACATGTCAGCATCGGTTATAGAGAGCATACGCCGTGAGTGACAGGGTCTGGACAGATCTGGGTTATCGTGTAGGATGACTCGAACTCCGTCTGGGGAGCATCTGATGGTAGCTCGAAAATGTTTTAGCAAATCAAGTCCCATAATAGCATCGGGGGTGTTGGAGGAGAGCAGAAAGGTCGTGTCAGTGATGTTATCTTCTAAGTCAAAGGAGATTGGTGCTGATAAGGGGTTAGTGGAGGGCATTCCATCGAAGCCTATTGAGGTTACATGTGAGCCAGACAAGGGTGCCCTAGGAATCAGTCGTTTGGATAACGCACTACGTGTCGCCCCAGTGTCTACCAGGAATGGAGATTTTGTGCCCAAGACCTTAGCAGTGACGTAAGGACCTTGCTGGTCAACACGGAGTTCGACTGGATCCCTCCCTTGCCCCTGGCGGTCCTATGCGAAGTCATGGGTGCTTTCATAGTCGGACTGTTGACACTGGTTTTGTCGGGGGCGATCAAAGGTGTTTGGTCTGCCTGGCCTGTCGTTGATGGCGTCGTTCGTGTACCCTCGTCCCTGTCCTCTATTTCTGGGGTCATATGCTGTGTCTCTGGGATCCCTATTTTTGTTCAGTTCCAGAAGGACCGGGCACTGGGATTTCCAGTGTCCGAACCCTCTACAGAACGCGCATTGGTTCCCATCTAAGTCTCTCCGTCCATTGTAGGGTGCAGGTGTATGGTCTCTAGGGGGTAGCTTTCTAGGGGCGGTTGGTTGGTAATTCCCTTTCGGGGGATCCCTTCCTATGGTCACCCCTTGCAACTGTGCTATCATTACCCTCTCCTTCAGTTCCTTTTTCTTCCTCTCTGACGCCCTATCGTTCTTGTTCTTCTGGTTTTCGTAATATTGGGCCATCTGGAGAATTGCTGCGGGTTTGGAGGCTGCCCAACTACTCTCGCTGGTCTGTAGCTTCTGGGAAACTTCTTGTGACAGACCCTTCACATAATTCTGGACAAAGAGGTGATGTCCGGTTGCGGTGGTCATGTCTTGGCCACTGTAATCGGAAAACACAGTCTCGATTCGGGAGAAGTATTCAGACACATCCTCCTGGGGTTTCTGGCGACAAGCCGTCACTATCGACCAGTCTACCTTTCTTTCTGGGATTAGAGTCTTTAGCTTCTGTACAATCTTGTCTGGGAGCTCTAATATGGCTTTCGGGGGTTTCTGTCCTGGTTCTCGCTGTTTGTCTATGGTATCGAGTTGTAACCAGGTATATCCGAACGGCTCAGCGTGGTCAACTTTCCGGATTTGGTTCCACACATCAGCCGGCAGACATAGCCCAAAGAACAAGTCGATATCTGCTAAAGTCATTATCGTAGAACCTAAGGCTGTACCCAGTTCAGTGTAGAAGGCAGTCGGGTTCTTTCTCAAGTCGGGTAGAGTTTTTCTAAAGGTCAAAATATCTTGTCGGTCCCATGGCTGGTAGACCCAATTATATACAACCCTTCCCTTCGCATCTTGGTGGTTGATGTCGTCATGTGTTCCCTGACCTCGTGGGGGGACCCAGTAGGGGGCAGCCTCTTTGATGGGCATCATGGTATCAGCCCTTCCTTCTTGGGGCTTAGTCGCTATGGGGGTTTCTGCTTTGGTGGTCTGCCTGTGTTCTCTAAGGTGTCGATAGACCTCGAGTGTACGAGTGAAGAGGTTCGTTACATCGCCCTCTCCTTCTTCCCCAATGTCTACCTTCCTATATAGGGTCGCTAAGCCTTCGGGACCTTTATCGCGGTACCTATCCTCATATGCATTTAGGGCATGATAACAAAGTCGTACGACAAAGTGTCGTCTGCGGCTGTCTGCATACGAGTTATATACGTCTGTTATATACTCCTCACTTTCCTTACGCTCCACTAGTGTCTTTACTATTTTGTCGATTCCTGCTCGTTCATCCTTCGTTAGTCGATTCATTCTGGTGGAATCTTTCTTTCTCATCTCAGGGTCATCCAACGTTATTGCCGACGTTGTGTTCAGTACAGGAGGCTCGGCCGGCGCGGAGGCCGTGAGGACCGAGGCCCCTGTACTGCTTTCGCTCGTGTTTGGGGGTTGTGGGTGTTGCACTATTGATTGGGAGGGCGCGTATGGAGGGGGCATGTAAATGATCGGGGGACCTAATAGTAATTCATCATTCGTTCGCTGCTTAGAGGACAACTCAGGGTAGAGCAAAGAAGGGGTCCTAACAGCGTACTGGCCTGATGTTTCGGGCTCCTGTCTTAGTTTAGTTTCCCTTCTCTCCTTTATTTCTTCTTCTAACTTTCTAGCGGCAAGGTGAGCTGCTTTTCGTAATTCCTTTTCTGCTTTTACTTCTTCCCTCTTTTTCCGTTGCGTTGCTTCTTTGCGCCACATGCCGATACTGTCAAGCATAGTAGGCGTCGTCTTATTGCTACGCAGAGCTATTTCTAGCACTTCTATCTTATGGTCGTCGAAGGATCCCATCAGTGGCCACTGACTCTCGGGGTCCTTCTTGGTATATTTATGCCACAGCTTGCTATAAGCTACGGCGACTAGTCCATATTTAGTGAACATGTCCTTATTAGGGGTGCCCTCCAGTGGAGCCGGATGGTTCACCTCTAATAAGCGGTCCGGGCAGAACCAACTACCAAACAGTGGGGAGAAGATAGGCATGACGGGTTTCAACGGGGACAAAAGTCAGCACTACCTATCTTTTCACTGCTTGCAAAGACTAGACAGAATATCTCTATTCCTCGTTATTTGTAAGCAGAGAATACCTCCAAAGAACCAATATCGAACAACTAGTGTTCGGACAATCAATCAATCAATCAATGGGGAGATAAAGATAGGCACGACGGGTTACAACGGGGACAAAAGTCTGCGTTACCTACCCTTCACTATTTGCAAAGACTAGACAGAATATTTCTATTCTACGTTATTTGCAAACAGAGAATATCTCAAAGATCACTATTCTTCAAAACAATCAATGTTCGGACAATCAATCAGTGGGGAGATAAAGATAGGCACGACGGGTTACAACGGGGACAAAAGTCTGCGTTACCTACCCTTCACTATCTGCAAAGGGAGAGAGAGAGAGTATTTCTACTCCTCCCCGTTTGTAGACAGCGAATATCTCAAAGAGAACAATCAATGAGCAATACTAGTATTTCAAAACTTCAAACAATCAATCAATTATTTCGCAATTTGTCGTGTATCACGACCTTACCCGGACCGCGTGGACAGTTTCTCGTCTTCCGCCTCCAGCGCCCGATCGTCCTCTACTCTCCGTATTTGCCGCGGCACTCCTGATGGTTCCCAGTCAGGACCGTAGATCACTCGAGAGAGGTCTGCTCGGAACCAGTGAAGTTCGGATGATCGGCTGCCAGACGAGGGTCTATTGGGCAGGAGCTCTCCCGATCGTTGCAGTCGTTCACTCTGTCGTCGGGACCTCTCCCACTGGATCCACGTGTCGCTGATGGGCCCCACGCTTGGGACGCCAATTGTTAAATGGTAGCGGCAGTTTCAGTCGATAACCTTTCAAGTATTGCCCGGCGGTAATCGCCTCTCATACCACACGATAATTTACCAATGAAAGAGGCAGGCGCCGGAGACTGGAAGGCAGGAAACAAAGTTTTATTCCGTAGGAGCAGAACACATCAGATCAGACAGCAAGGTATCGTCACGAGGTGCTCTAACTGCATCTCTGAGACCTGGTCTCTTATACACAGATTTATTGCTTTATTACATATGGTACATTCTTATTGAGACTTTGATGTACGGAAAGACATTCCTTGGAACCCCCACTTCAAGCTCGTTCCCACACATATCTACAGTAGAAGTCCCCACCCCACCCACAGTAGGAGATGGCTATCACGCAGCTGGATATTCCGCCAATTCCCGGGGGTGTGTGCAACCGGCCGGGTCTCAGGGGGTAGGGGCTTTGATCCACCGTAATCCCTTTGATGTGGGGTGTATCCCTTACAGTAGGGGCAATAAACTGCATCTGCAGGGCTAGGTGATGGCCTGGGATCGGTTCGGACAATGGGGCGCAGAGGAAGGGGGTTTATCAAAGAGAGGCATGACCATGTATGGGATGTCGGTCAGGCGTGGGATGTGGTTCCATGGCAGGGTCGCGCAGAATGAGAGGGTTTATGGCCCGTGTATGAGAGAGCGGGGGTGGCCGGCACGCGGGGGATGCTCGCAGCGTCAGGGGAAAGCGCTGGCGATCGAGAATGAGCGGGGAGAGAGTGGGGTGCCTAAAATGGCGGCCGTGCATTCGCTGTGCGTGGCGCTGGGGAGAGGCAAGATGGCGCAGATAATGTTCAGTTTACAAGCTAAATTTCCACATCGTGACTTGGAATTATGCCAAGAAAAGAAGCAACAATGCAGGTATTATAAATTAAAGAAAAGCAAGACTTTCAGTCTATGTGTCCCTTTTAAAAACTGCTAAACACAATGCAAACCCACTTGAGAAAAAATTGAGAAACAAACTACAAGTCCCACAGTGCCTGGTTGAAATGAGCACATCGAAGGCTGAGGCACAACAGAAACCAATTAAATTATCAGAGTAGGAGGCAGCAACTGTGGATTTTAAATGCAGTCTTTCCATGCGCCTTTGAAAACGGAGAAATGTTCTGGGAAACACGTCAGGCAAAGCATGGGGAATTTCATGGACTAAAATGCTTGCTTTCCTTGGAAATAAATGTTGATGTTCAACTTACCTGCGTGGAGTGCAGGCTCATTTGCAGGGCAAAGTTGGAGTGATATATATATATATATATATATATTATATATATATATATATATATATATATATATATATATATATATATATATATATATATATATATATATATATATATATATATATTATCTACTGGCGGTCGCCAGTAGATAGTTATAGTTAGGACCGTGTTTCCATAGGAAATCTGAAAATTCTATTTTGAATAACTTTGGCGCCAATTGACGAATCTTCGCGAAATTTTCAAAACTAATGGGGCGCTCCACTCAGCTCCTACCCTGAAAGTCTCGGGGGGATTCGTCAAGCGGGGGCCGAGAAAAAAGGGGGGTCTCAAAACACGTTTTCCCCATGCATTTTCCCATAGGACGTTTAGTCGAAGGAACAGCCCGAACGGCTGAACAGAATTACTTGAAATTTGGCAAAGAGGTAGTCCTCAGGTCAGGGAATTGCCTTTTGCATATATAGAGTCAATCTGTTCAGTAGTTCCTGAGAACATTGAGTTAAAATCACATAAATATCTATAGCCGCGCACCGTGCGTGCACCGTGCGCGCACCCTAACGTGCGTGAGCGTAATTCTGATTGGTGGTTAAATGTCAGCCAACGTTCGAATCGGTCGAAATCAGGAAGTGTCAGCCGCCATTTTGTTTGTTTTGAGTGCGAGAGTGAAAAAGGAAGGTGGCGAACGTGAAAAGGGGGCAGGGTAGAGAGTTCCTGACCCCCTAGCCTTTGTCAGGGGGTCCCTGAAGGACCCCGAAGGCAGAAAAAAACATTTTAATTTTTTTCAAAAAATCGCGGGGTGCGCGCACGGTGCGCGCACCGTGTAATTCCCTAAAAAAATATATATACTTTTTAATACGTAGTTTATTGTAAAATAAATATATAAAAAATATAATAATACATACATAACTTAGCATTTAAAAAACCGTACAAATTCACTGAAAAAACCATAGGTTTCACACATGTTATAGTTAGGTGGACATTTCACTCGTAAAAAAACAATGAAATTCCCCCGTCATAGTTAGTTGAGATAACTATAACTCGTGCGACCGCCACTCTATCACAAGGATGATGTCATCAGTGATGTCATGAGTGATGCCACTGACCAAGTCATGAGTGATGTAATATGTGACGTCATGAGCAGTGGATTGCGGGCGCGCGAGTTATAGTTATCTCAACTAACTATAACGGGGGAATTTCATTGGTTTTTTACGAGTGAAATGTCTACCTAACTATAACATGTGTGAAACCTATGGTTTTTTTAATTGAATTTGCAAGGTTTTTTAAATGCTAATTGCTAACTATAACGTGTGTGAAACCTATGGTTTTTTCATTGAATATATATATATATATATATATATCTGCAAACCCTTCTGGTTACTCTTATAACCTTACCTTACATTATAAACCTACTACAGCACTTGGCTGAAAACTAGCAGCTATTTCTTATTTTACATCAGTTTAGAAGCTCAGCATGAATAAGTTTATAAACCTGTGTGCTAATACTTCCTCCCCCCCTCCAATGAAATCCAGTAGAGCATCATCAAATCCCTTCTTAACCTGTTTTTACCTTAATGAATGTGGCTTAGTTCATGTCTCTCTGCATAGCTGACCTTGCTAAAGCCCCAAATCTTGTTTTGCTGTCCTGTGTTGCACTTTTTCAAATTATATGGTGCTCCAAATCCAACAGAATGTATCCTGGGAGTGGGGGCTGAATGTAAAGAGTCTGGTAACAAAGATAACATGGCATTTACACCGCATGCAGAGCCACCGCCGAGGAATAAGCAGCGCTGCCTAATACTGTTTGTGTGTGCAGCCCTGCTAACTTAGACCCTGCTGATAACTTACATATTGATGACAGGGGAGAGAGGCAGAACCCTAGGTCCCCTGCTGGGGCCAACCGGGCCTTCTGCAAATATACCTCATCGATCCAGAACAATATCTGTTACTGGGTCTCTCCCATATTTAATACAATTTCTGTATTTTTATGTTATATTAGATACGTGGTTTTACTACTAAAACACAAACAGCAGTATCCCTGTGCTTTATCAGTGAGGGCTTCCTGGCCCAGTTTAGGTGAGAGAACAGGTAAGTCATGATTTGTTTTCTGCAAGCTTAGTAGAGTGATCGATTGTTTTTAAGGCAGGCTCCCTGCAGTGGGACGGAATAATCTCGCCGAGCGGGGACATTGGGAGGACAGAACAAAGACGTGAAGGCGTTCAGTATCGGCAGGCGTTTGGCTGCAGAGTCACTGTCCAAGTCGCGCAGCACGGGCACTGATGATTCAATCGCTTCGCGCAAAACGGTGAAGATGGGCATGAGTGGTTCTCCAATCACGGCCGAAATGGAGGCTACTACGAGCAGCTGGGTGACTGCCGTTAACAGTGGAGTTGATCCCGCGGTGCAAACTGAAATAGGTAGGCCAAAAAGGGACGAAGGGTCTCAGAGGCTATTTTGAACTGTGGTTCACCCCACCCACCCCCAAGAGGGTGAGGAGGGCTCCCCTGGAAGGAGACGGGGGAGCCCTGGGGGACAGAAGGATGTGCCTATTGGGGTACTCCGGCAGTTCTGAGGAGATTTTTGAAATGTAGTTTGTGGAGGAAGCAGGCCAGTTCCCCCAAAAAGGTCCACGGGTCTCAGAAAACTGGCCTCCAATCACACAATATTACAACGTCGACCGAACTCTGTTGATATGGAACAAATTAAGGTGCAGAGAAGATGGCCATGAGGCAACTCTGCTAAGAAGAAACAGAATGGCTTCACATGGGGTCAAAGGGCGAGGACTGAGGCGAGTACTCTGGCCGCAGCTGATGAAGGTGCACGAGAAAGCATATTGACAGAAAAGATAGGCACCTCAGAAAAGAGTGCCGCCTCTTTAGAGGAGGGTATGTCACAACTAAGCAGGGACAGAGACAAGGCATTTAGTGACCTCCCAGATCAGTACAGAGATGTTAGAGGTTAGCAGAGCACACCCCATCTCAGAAACGGCTACGGACTGGGCAAAACAAAGGAGAAGTGGCCAGGGTCAGGCTTTGAGGGAAGAGAGTGATGAGGAAAATCGCAGGGAAGTAGATGGAATTGCAGCTAGGGCAGGTGAAAGAGAATGAGGATGCGGGAAAAGATGAATGAAAAAGGTTCTCACCAACCCAAACGGAAAGCTACTCTATATGGGAATAGAGGAACCATTTAGGGGGGCATGTTTTACTGAATACTAAAGTAATGAAGGCTGAGTGAATAGACATATGTAGGCTGCTGCACAGAACGACATGCAGCAAGGAAAGACCGAAGACTTAAGAAAGGGAAGTGACAAAAAGGCAGAAGGAGCCCACTAACATTAAGGCATGTACAGTGGGATTCATTAGCATTTTCTGTTACAAAATCCAGAGCAGTAGCTCCCCTCAAATATCTGAATATGATCAGAACAGCCATTATAAGCTTTAGAGTAGTGCATAGCTAAAGTGTAATGAGGAGTTCAGGAAAGAGGACTAAATCCAACTAAATCATGTGGATAGGTAAACAATGAACTTTGCTCCAGTGGATAACCCCAAAAAGGGTGGATTACTGACAGTTCATATGACAAGTGTATTTCCTGTGCATCACAGCACCACAGGCCTTTTCCAGCCAGACCGCCCCCCTATAGGGGGTGGAAGGTGGATGAACGAACCAGAGGTGGGACATTAGGGGCTTTTGGGAATTTCAAAACAGGGGCATGTAATTGATCACTGTGTACGATTTGAAATCAGTGCTCAACATGCAACACTCTCTGGTCCAATGCTTCAGAGAGCAGGAGGAGGCTATCGGGTCAAAGCAATGGGGAAGGGCTCTGGGAAAGGGACACAAATCCTAATTAACAAGAAGGTGATGGAACCATGGCTGCAGCAAAACCCAGAGATAGCACGAACTTTAAAGCACGCATTAGTGGGGGAGCAGTATTGGAAGAGATGTGGGACCTAGGGCAGTCAACATATTGCAGTTAGCGGGCCAAGTCGACAAGGACCTTCACAGTCCGGCTTCCGAGCAAACCACATCACAGAGACCGCACTCATCGCAGCCACCAACGACATCAGGACCCTGCTCGACAACGGGAAAACAGCTGCCCTCATCCTCCTGGACCTCTCAGCAGCCTTCGACACCGTATGCCACCGCACCCTGATACAACGCCTCAGCAACACCGGAATCCAAGAAGCGGCACTGGAGTGGATCATCTCGTTCCACGCCGGAAGAACCCAGAGAGTCCGCCTCCCCCCGTTCCGATCCGCGGCCACCGAAGTCATCTGCGGCGTCCCGCAAGGATCCTCGCTCAGCCCCACCCTCTTCAACATCTACATGAGCCCTCTCGCAGCCATCGCCCGCCAACACAACCTCAACATCATCTCCTACGTCGACGACACCCAGCTGATCCTCTCCCTCACCAACGACCCTGCCACCGCCAAAGCCAACCTCCAGGAAGGAATGAGAGACGTTGCAGAATGGATGAAGATCAGCCGTCTGAAACTGAACTCAGACAAGACAGAAGTCCTCATCCTCGGACCATCTCCCTCTGCCTGGGATGACTCCTGGTGGCCCCCTTCCCTGGGCAGCGCACCCAAACCAACGGACCACGCACGCAACCTGGGCTTCATCCTGGACTCCTCCCTCACGATGACCAAGCAAGTGAACGCCGTCTCATCATCCTGTTTCAACACCCTGCGCATGCTCCGAAAGATCTTCCGATGGATCCCCACCGGAACCAGGAAGACGGTCACCCAGGCCGTCGTCACCAGCTGTCTGGACTACAGAAACACGCTCTACGCTGGAACCACAGCCAAACTCCAGAAAAGACTCCAGCGCATTCAGAACGCCTCAGCACGACTCATCCTGGACATCCCTCGCCGCAGTCACATCTCTGCCCACCTGAAAGACCTTCACTGGCTCCCCATCAACAAGAGGATCACGTTCAGACTCCTCACCCATGCACACAAGGCTCTCCCCGACATGGGCCCGAAGTACCTCAACAGCCGCCTCGCATTCTACACACCCACCCGCCAGCTCCGATCCGCCAGCCTCGCCCTCGCCTCCGTCCCACGATTTCGGAAATCCACCATCGGAGGAAGATCCTTCTCCTACCTGGCAGCCAAGACATGGAACTCCCTCCCCACTCACCTACGGCTGACCCAGGATCATCTCTCCTTCAGGAAACAACTCAAGACCTGGCTGTTCGAGTAGTAGCGATCCCCCCTCCCCTCAGCGCCTTGAGACCCTCACGGGTGAGTAGCGCGCTATACAAATTTTGGTGATTGATTGATTGATTGATTGACCTTATATTGATAAGAATGGGAGGAGTTTATTAGGAGCAGAGCGAAGATGAGACACTAGGGTATGGCACGGACCTGCAGTTTGCCAATAAAATGTGGTGAATTTTGCAACGGAAAACGGGAAAGGTTGAGAAGCAAATGTCACAAGTGATCGCATCGGGGAAATTAGGGGATACTGTTTTAGCAGATATGCTTCTAGTGCAATCAACAAAATTGTCACAAATGTGTGAGGAAAATTGTGGAAGGATCGGCTAGAGAACAGGTTAGGATGAAAGACAAAAGGAAGGGCATAATGGGGGATATTTGAGGGCATTATGGGGCCAGTGAGATCCGATTGTGGGAGACTAAGTTGTATTGGGCCATCTTTATTATCTTGTTTTATGAAGACTTTACAGTGTCTGAGATGGTGAGATCAAGGAACTGTGAGAGTATGAGATACAGGATATCATGCAGGAGGGGACTGGCCTGTGGTTCAGAATGAACCTAAAGGGGATGGGGATGAAAGTAAGCCTGGCGAAGTCAGGCAAGTCGAACAGGGAAGGGTATGTGCTCAGACATGGAGAAGGAAGAGGGTGAGAGGCGAGTGTTTAGGTCTAAAGAAAATTCTCAAGAGAAAGTGATGCACTTCATGGATTGATTAAGGAGAACGAGATGGCTGCTGGAACAATATGCAACACATTCATTTAGGATTGGGACCGTGACTGAAGGTAATGGCCTGCCATATGATGCTAATAGACTGACGAGAGTAAGCAGGTGGACGTCAGAGAGAGTTTGGTGGGTACATTCGACCAAAGCGGTCTGAGCATGGAGAGTATAACTAATGAGTATTAAGGAACATTGGGATGCTAAGCACCTTCTCATATTGGCCTGTACTAGGCTGAAGTTACTACTACAATATGCAAAATGCACATGTATACATTGAGATGTGTGAAAGTCACCTAATTTGCTTTCTCGTTATTATGCACAATTACGTGAAATTACAGATAATTTGATAAAAATACAAATCTGTCATTTCCCGCTATATTTATAAATGAATCCTTGCGTCAATTTTTGGGACAAGGGTACATTTAAACAAAAGCCCTGCAAACAACAGCCACTCGTGTTCTGTTGTGTTAGTGCATTTGTGGTAAATGTTTACTGCAAAACATGCGTTTTCAGTACATTTTTACTATGAATCATGAGTAATTAATCAAAGTGGCGTAATAGCTTAATTCCGGGAATTTTACGTGGCAAGCATAATGTTAAATTACGTTTGGTTAATTTCAATTTCGCCCAGGCCTACTATACATGTCTATGGTAAAAGAATACAACCATTTACAATGCAATAGGTCTCGCATTCACTCGGGTTTCAGCTATTGATATTGTAAATGACACTGCCTTTTATTTACATTTTTGGTTTTAAAACATAAATAAAAGGCATTGTCATTTACAATACTAATAGCTTAAACTCTCGCAAATGCGAGACCTATTGTATTGCAATAAAGGGCCTTCTCGACCGCCTGTTAGATTGTAAATATCAGAGAAAGAGACTAACCTGCCACGTCTTCAAAGTAGTGATAAATAATGCAGTGAAGAAGAAGTGAAAGTGTTATAAATTACACAGACACAAAGTGTGAAGTGAGAGTTACATATGATCCGAGCTATAAACTCTAACAAAGCGCTCCGACACCTGTCGCACTGTGATTACACTGTTGTGACTCAGGATATTACATGCCCTCTCCTTGATTTGAGTGTGCAGTGTGGGATTGCGTAATGTCATTGCTATCTTAGGCCAAATAAAAAAACACTCCAGCTGTAGTAAGGACCTGGCTTCACCTCCTGGTGCAGGATGAGCTGTGCTTCATGGCAGGCATGGAGGGAGGGAGGGATGGTCTCTACAGTAGCTCTGGCCTCGTTCAGTGCCCCTGCTATTACTAGTGAGCGAGACGTGCTGAGGTGGTGGTATTTGTATTGGTGGTGGTGGTATTGGAATAGGTGGTATTGGTGGTGGTGGTGGTATTGGGGATGGTATTGGGGTGGTGGTGGTATTGGTGGTGGTGGTATTGGTGGTGGTGGCGGTATTGGTGGTGGTGGTATTGGTGGTATAGGTGGTGGTGGTATTGGTTGTATTGGTAGTGGTATTGGTATTGGTGGTGGTATTGGTTTCGGAGGCCGTATTAATATTGCTGGTGGTGGTATTGGTGGTGGTATTGGTGGTGGTGGTTGTGATATTGGTTGTATTGGTAGTGGTATTGATATTGGTGGTGGTATTGGTATTGGTGTTATTTATGGTGGTGGTGGAATTGGTGGTGGTGGTATTGCTGGTAGTAGTGGTGGTGGTATTGGTGGTGGTATTGGTGGTGGTGGTATTGGTGGTGGTATTGGTGGTGGTATTTTTGATAGTGGTGGTACTGGTGATGGTGGTGGTATTGGTCGTGGTTTTGGTGGTGGTGATGGTGATATTGGTGGGGTAGTGGTATTGGTGGTGTTGTGGTGGTGGTATTGGTGAAGGTAGTGGTGGTGTTGGTATTGTTGGTGGTATTGGTGGTGGTTGTGGTATTGGTGATGCTGGTGGTATTGGTGGTGGTGGTATTGGTGGCGGTGGTATTGGTGGTATTGGTATTGATGGTGGTATTGATGGTAACATTGGTATTGGTGGTGGTGGTATTGGTGGTGGAGGTATTGGTGGTGGTGGTGGTATTGGTGGTGGTATTGGTCATTGTATTGGTGGTGGTGGTATTTGTGGTGGTGGTGGTGGTATTGATGGTATTGGTGGCATTGGTGGTGGTGGTATTGGTGGTGGTGGTATTGGTGTTGGTATTGGTGGTGGTGGTATTGGTGGCGGTGGTATTGGTGGTAGTGGTATTGGTGGTGGTATTGATGGTAATATTAGTATTGGTGGTGGTGATATTGGTGGTGGAGGTATTGGTGGTGGTATTGATGGTGGTATTCGTCATTGTATTGGTGGTGGTGGTATTTGTGGTGGTGGTGTTGGTAGTGGTGGTATTGGTGGTGGTGGTATTGGTGGTGGTATTGGTGGTGGTGGTATTGGTCGTATTGGTGATGGTGATATTGGTGGTGGTATTGGTGATGGTGGTATTGGTGGTGGTATTGGTGGTGGCAGTATTGGTGGTATTGGTGGTGGTATAGGTGGTGGTATTGATGGTGGTGGTGGTATTGGTGGCAGTGGTATTGGTGCTGCTGGTGATAACGCCGGATTCTTATCTTATCTTAACTTACCATTCCTAAGAATCCTCGGCCGACTGGACCTTTTTATCTGCTGTAAAGTGTAAAGGGGAAAGAACCAACTCATTCAGATAAAATCAATAACCAATCAATTCCAACGCTGAAGAATCACTAACTCTGAGTTACGTTAAGAGGATTTATTACAAAGCCAAAAATAATTGAACATACAAGCACCTCATGACGAGGTTAAGAAAGTACATGGGCACTAATACAAAGTTTAGTCTACGCAACAACCTAATTCGATGAAGCAAAAAAAGGGTAAGGAACTCTAAAAATATCAAACAAAAGATAACTGCTCCAATATCTAAATCAGTCTTCATGGATACCTACAAAGAAATTGGTTAGTCTGTCCCTACTCTATTACTAAGGTGGCATCCCTACTCAACATCTCCCAAACAAATCAGAAAAAGGTGTCAGCATGTAAGGACTTCCTAAGAAGTAAACTCGCTTCGAAAGGGTCAGTAGTCAAAGCTACTAATTTGTCTCTGTCCCTACTCTATTACTAAGGTGGCATCCCTACTCAACATCTCCCAAACAAATCAGAAAAAGGTGTCAGCATGTAAGGACTTCCTAAGAAGTAAACTCGCTTCGAAAGGGTCAGTAGTCAAAGCTACTAATTTGTCTCTAAGTCTCCGTCCTCAGTATCGATCTCTTCCTTCTACCCTCTAACGGCTCTCTGCTCCATCTACCCTCATCTACCTCTCCTCTGCCACTCATCCCTCGGGACACTTTCCCTAATACAAAATGCGCAACATGGAGGACACGCCTCCGTAACACCTCTTCTGGCTGGACACCTCCTGAAGGTAAATTTTCATTGAAACCTGTATTTCGTCCAGCAACGGTTGAAACGTCCTTGGGTCCCAGGTTCCTTCAGCACAGAAAGTATTGGCTCCTCATTATCTGCATTCCTGGAGACACTTGTAGCAAGCTCTCCTCCATACCTAACTCCGAAAACAAAGGGTTAGTTTTAGCTAACGAGAACGAAGTCCTTGCACCTGCAACCGAAGCCTGTGAACCGAAAATCCTTCCCTGCACATGAAATTCGCTGACTGCCTCCAAATGAGAGCCTTCCCAGGGAAAATATACTTCGGCCTGCACAATTCAGCTAACATAAGGAATGCGAGTAGGCCTTTCATAGCAAAACATGGACATTCATTTAGGCCTCTATACATAAAAACTACATGCATTAATAAACGTTGCATCTGTAAGCACTATATTTCATTACATACAATATGTAAGTAATCATTCATACACATTCAGACTTTAATATTGTGCATGTCTAAATCGAATGCATTACATTACACATGAGTTAATTCGTTAGACACTTTGCAATGGGCAGTTACATTTAAAGGTAATTTGACTCTTTCAACGAATACAAACTACATTTCTAACATTACACTCACATTGTTCATTATTATGTTTACATTTTTAATGATCATCTGTTAATACAACACAAGAGTATCTGCGGGTGCGGGCTATGTGTGATTATAAACGTAATATAAACAGTGGTTCCAAAGGGAAACAGTTATTTTCAATAGAATAGATCAAACAACATAAATCAAAAGGAATCAAAAAACAAAAAACAGAAAACACAGCATTAATAAATCAACCAAACAATCAATATTTCGCAATGACTTATAATTCAAAAAACAAACAATTTATTCTTTATATTTTCATTTGGATATCAACTCATTTGGATATGGACAAGAAATGAAAGGCTGTATATACAATATTTTTTGAAAAACGACGCAGTGACAAAGTGAATAAAGTGACTAGGTGTGATTGTGAAAGTGTAAGTATTTACAGTATATGTCAGTGATTAACAATAAAATCAGAATATACACAAAATACAAAAATTACAACAAACTTTTTGTTGTAAATAGTCCCAAATTTCGTCATAAACAAAGAATAAACCTTGTAAGGCACATGTCCTAGTTTTTTTATATTGTACACAAGGAATTCCAATTGGTAGGGAACTGTAGAACCGTCAACGCTTCGACCCTATATCAACCACTCGTTGTATATAGTCATATATAGACAACAGATCTCGCCAATCTAAGCGTTATAGAAACAGAATAAAGGACCTACTAAGTAGACCAAGACGTATCTGCCTTCTAGTCAAGTTCTTCCATGACCCTGTCCCTTCTGATTGATATCGAGTGGCAATTGCGATAATAGAGTGAACATCAGTCTCATCACCTACAATCTAGGCTGTTATACACCCTTTGTGTCCTGAAGAAGACCCGATATGACTATATACAACGAGTGGTTGATATAGGGTCGAAGCGTTGACGGTTCTACAGTTCCCTACCAATTGGAATTCCTTGTGTACAATATAAAAAAACTAGGACATGTGCCTTACAAGGTTTATTCTTTGTTTATGACGAAATTTGGGACTATTTACAACAAAAAGTTTGTTGTAATTTTTGTATTTTGTGTATATTCTGATTTTATTGTTAATCACTGACATATACTGTAAATACTTACACTTTCACAATCACACCTAGTCACTTTATTCACTTTGTCACTGCGTCGTTTTTCAAAAAATATTGTATATACAGCCTTTCATTTCTTGTCCATATCCAAATGAGTTGATATCCAATTGAAAATATAAAGAATAAATTGTTTGTTTTTTGAATTATAAGTCATTGCGAAATATTGATTGTTTGGTTGATTTATTAATGCTGTGTTTTCTGTTTTTTGTTTTTTGATTCCTTTTGATTTATGTTGTTTGATCTATTCTATTGAAAATAACTGTTTCCCTTTGGAACCACTGTTTATATTACGTTGATAAAGGCCCAGGTTCCTTGGGTTATAGGGTTACCCCTGTTTATTTAACTTTTATGTGTGATTATAATGCACCCCTACAATTTTCAGAACCTCATGGTGCTCTATCAGTTCCCCCCTTTGATGACTAGTTTCATCACCAATATCACAATTCCCTGGAGAAGGAACCAACCTAAACAGAGCTCGTAGCCATTCTACCCTGTCGGAACTTCTCTAGATTCTTGATATTCTGGTAGTGTGTCCTGCAGTCTAGCCATACTTATCTCTTGGTTTGCCTTGTACCACTGATAAGCTCTAGCAAATCCTCACAAGCAAACCACACAAACTACAATGATAATGATGGGCTTCAGAATATAACCAAGAATACCTTTTCCCAAATTCGCAAACCAATTTCCCACTCTGCCAAATCCTTTTCTAACCTTTTCCCAAACACCCTCTTTCGTCAGATCCTGGATCTCATGATGGATCACAGTGATGTTACTTATATACTTCTTCAGATCTTTGCTGTTGTCTGGTATATAAGTACAGCACTCTTGAACCTTCAACATTTTACAGACTCTGCCCTCTTTTGCCAGTAAAACATCTAAAGCAAGACTGTTCTGCATCACCATCGTCCTTATCAACAACATCTCTCCATCCACAAGTATCAACGACTTAGCTGTATTCATTGACAACTTGTCAACCACAGTCGCCAATCTTCTAATCTTCACATCATTCAGAATCACTCCCAGACTTGGTATCGCTGCTCCAAAGATATCTCCAATCACTGCTCCTGCACTCGCACCTCTTCTCACTTTAGAGGGCTTCCCATCTTCCAAAAGCTCTAATTCCTCTGCGTGGTATATTTTGGGAAAAATAATTCCCAAATAACAAGTCACATACCAATTTGAAAGCAATCTCAAATAAGCATTCTTTCCACACACATAATATATTGTTGGCACCACCTGCACCAAACCCTGCAGAAAATCCTTTGCAGACGCTTCCATAGTGAAGGCATGATCACACGTACTCTGTCCCACATAGACCTTATCATAGCAGATCTGTAAACGTTTCACACACAGCTTCCCCTTCTGCACTAGGTCCAATGCTATAGGCCATAACTCCCCTTTGCTCTGTGAGATCTCTCCTCCTCAGTCCAATCTACTGGACTTTCCCCAGTATCACATGTTTGTGTTAGCTGTCTATATCTATCTTCTACTTGGTCTACAAATTTCTTCTCTACCTCAGTTAATGAACAAGTTAGATTGTGTCTATGTGCATACGCAGTATCTAACGTTGAAGTCGGTATGAAATACTTCCCATTCCTATCTTCCTGCTTATAATAATCATACTTGTTCAAGTGCTTGTAAGCTGGTACCTCTGAAAGCACTGCATCGTAATTCGAAAAGAATTACTCATAATGACCTCTTCCATAGAACCTATTAAGCAATAAACTACACTAAATCCCATATGTCAGTGGAAGATGGTGATATTTAATCCCCTCGTCCACTGAGGCAGGCAACTGCATACACACATAACCATCCTTTGCATCCATCGCCTCCACATACTCATATAGCAGCTTGGCATACGCATTAAGCTTAAAATTACCTCTAGACAAATCTACATGCAATATACGACTATCTTCATCTAGCACAGCCTTTTCAGCTCCTATGATACCCTCTTTCTTGGTCGAAGTACTGGGCATAGGAGTTCCCTTCACCTCTGCGACTTCTACCTCATGTGGAATAGCAACTGACACTATAATGACTACAACTATTAAAACTATCACTCGCCCTATGAGTGTACCTATCATACATTTGGACATACGTTTCAGAATTCCAGCCTCCATTTTCGATGTCGGGTTTGGGTTCAGCAAACAACACTTAGAGTCTCTTTCTCCACCACGAGTTGCTATTCAAACCAGTTCAAACACCACTCCGGAAATGCTGGAAATTCCCTTTACAGTACCTTTAGTTCCTTATTTACACAGTCCAAGAAGACTTCCTTAACCTTCTTTCTTCTTCTACGGAAAGTCCCGAAATTTCTTCTTCTTCCTCTAGGGCCTAGGTTATCTTCTTTTAAACACTTATTTACAAAACACAGTTCATTCGCAATCCATGATAAGTTCAAATCCATTGCAGCTAAAACATGATGAAAAATTTCAAGACGAACATCTTCCATTTGGTCAGGTGGCAGTTCAAATCCAAATGATGGAAAGACCAGTCTGTGCAAGATCAGGATTCGTACCTTACTCAAAACTGGAGGTTCTGGAACTGTGATGGTCAACAAACCTTCAATCTCAAGTCCTGGAACTAGCAGTTCCACATCTATTATTCATTCGAGTGCTCCTGCTGATCACTTTCATGAACATCAGCCTCCCGGAACTCACTAATCCCGGCGTCAGTTACTGCGTAAGTCCAATCCGGCGCAGCGTATCTTTGGCAAGGCACTCTTGTCCTTTTTGATCTTCTCAGACTTTGAGTTTGTTCTTCTTCACTCTCTTCTGATTCAGAGACCTCAGACACAGGAGCAAGATCTCTCTCGGGAGCCAATCTCAGATTCAGCCTTCTCTGTCTCCCAGGCCAGGCTTCTTCTGCACTTCTGCCTCTTCTGCTTTCTTTTTGGTCACCCTGCGCACCACTTCCCTCCTAAAGCGTCCGACTCAATGCCATTCCCAACGTGACTTTCTTCCTCAGAGTCGATATCTGGGTGTTGGATAATGTAACTCTCCGCAGCCTGATCTGGTGAGCAACCAGCTTCTCCAGCAACCCTCACAGCTTGACTTGTCCTCTCTTGTGGCCCTGCTGCCACAGCTGGATTTTCATTCATGAGAGGAGCTGTTTCTTTCAAGGGTGCTGAAACTCTGCGAGTGTGAGAAGCAAGTACCCAGTTTGGCAATTTTTTGCACTTCACTGCTGTGTTCGTTACCAGTATCACCTGATAAGGGTCTCGCCACCGAGTATCCAGGCAGCTCTTCCTCACGTGCTTACGGACAAGTATCCAATCTCCCGGGCACAGGTCGTGGCATAGGTCACTTGAAGCTGGAACAGCAGCAACCTGCACCTGCTGAGATACAGAATGGACCACATCAGCTAGTACCTTGCAGTAATCAAGGATCAAGTCATCAGTGATGTTTATCAAAGCTGTAGACGGTACTGCTGGTAATCGCATCGCCCTCCCCATCAGGATCTCATGTGGGGACAGACCAGTTCTTCTATCTGGGACATTGCAAATACTCATCAACACCAGAGGCAATGCATCAGGCCATTTCAGAGATGTAGATGAACACACTTTTGCAATCCGTGCCTTTAAAGTTCCATTTATCTGCTCCACTATTCCAGAAGCCTCAGGTCGATAGCTACAATGGAGTCTCTGATCAACATTTAGGGTGGCACAAAGCAACTTCATGATCTCGCTGTGGAAGTGCGTCCCCCTATTCGACTCCAACGAGGCTGGAAACCCCAAACCTAGGTATCTACTCCCTCAGTAGCAGCTTTGCCACTGTGAGGCTGTCACACCTTCTTGCTGGGTAAGCTTCCACCTACTGTGAAAAAACACACACCACCACTGGAATGTACCTCAATTCATTGCACTTAGGCATCTCGATAAAGTCTAATTGCATCCTATTGAAAGGCCCTCCCGACCTCCCAATGTGACTCAGTGTAACCACAGTCTTCTTTCCAGCATTCATTTGTTGACAAGTAACACACCTTTGACACACTGCTTCAGCAACTGTACGAATCCGTGGGTTATACCTAACCCGGGGCGTAGTTTGCATAGTAGTGCTATGCGTAGCTACGCGAAGTAAAATTCGCACTATGCACGCTACGCGTAGCCACCCGAATTGCCTAGTGCGGTAGGGAAATGCTGTTTGCACTGAGTGCACAGTGCTGGATGCTTGTCCGCACTGTGCAATCATTGCAAATGGCATCTTGCACAGTGCAATCGGTCGTTTTCTGCCGCTCAAGTAGATTTGTACTCGAGCTGCAGCTTTCTCAACGAGGACTGGTAGTTTCTCATCGCGAACGGTCGCGATCATACGCGGCCACTCGCAATGAGAAACCTGACCTCCCCACGATGAGAATCTCGCTGGGAGGTTTATTGTCCACGCTCGCGATCGGCAACTTGATGTTGCTGATCGCGGAAGAGGAAAAAGTCTCGCCAGGATATTGATTTTGCTCGCTCACGGTCGCCAACGTGACGTTGAGGACCGCAGGCAAGCAAAAAATGCCTGCTACGTGTTTTTGCACTGTGCTATGTGCAAATCGCGTAGTGGGTAGTAGCGCAAACTATGTACGCTCCGTGAGCGTAGCGTAGTACTACGCCCAGGGTTAGTTATACCACGTTTGTCTGAACACTCGCACCATCGCATCCCTTCCAAGATGCACAGCACCATGAATCTGCCTTGCCATTGGGCTTAATAAATCATCTGGTAACACTACTCGACCATCACTTGAAAACCAAATGTCAATGTCTCTATTCTCACAGCCTAATTTAACCCATACTTCCTTTTCCTGCTCTGAAACTTCTTCCTGCAGGCGCTTGAGATCATCCCAAGTGTCTGCCATTGCTAATATCATGTTGAGCTCTTTTCCCTCTTGGCTCTCTCCTGTGTACTCTCCAGTAAAAACACAACCATGTTCAGCGCAAAAACGTGCAGCTTCGTCGGCATACTTGTTTTGCCGAGAGAAACAAAGTCGGTTCCCCTCCCATGGGCTGCACATTTTACAGCAGCAATTTCCTTGGGATATTGCAAAGCCTCCAACAATTGTCTCAAATATTCCCCATTCCTGATAGGTGAACCAGATGATGTAATGTAACCCCTCTGAGACCATAGCTGTTCAAAGTCATGAACCACACCAAACCCATACTGGCTATCGGTGTAGATGGTGATTCGGATCTGATTGGCTGCCAAACATGCGCAAGTCAAAGCAATGATTTTGGCCACTTGTGCAGAGTGTACTCCCTCTAAACAAGCAGCTTCAACCACTCCTGTAATGGTACATACAGCAAACGCTGCTCTCAACAGGCCAACATTGTCTCTTAAGCATGAACCATCGACAAAGAAAATTTCATCAGGGTCAGGCAGAGGTTCATCAACATTGTCAGGTCTCGGTTTGGTTTGACAGTAGCCAACCATCCCCAAGAACATCCTGACTTCTCTCTGGGTGGTAGGTACAGCCATGTTCATGATTGCCTCAATCTGATCTGGTGACACCTTTCTATTGCCTTTCTCTATTCGATGGCCCAAGTACTGAACCTCACTCAAACAGTACTGAAACATGTTTGGGGACCCTTGTGTCCATTCCCTACCAAATGATTCAGTAGCGCAATTGTGTCAATCCTGCAAGCGTCCTCAGTTTCTGATGCAATAAGGAGATCATCAATGTATTGCACAAGAACAGAGTTCTGGGGCAACCCAAGACTCTCAAGATTCTTTTTCAAGATCTGATTAAAGATCGATTGACTCTCAGTATATCCTTGAGGGATAAGACACCACGTTAACACACGGTCTTCCAGCCAGAAGGAAAACAAAAATTGTCTTTCCTCGTGAAAAGGTATCGAAAAGAATGCTTGACACAAGTCAATCACAGTAAACCACTCAGCTTGGCATGGAATTTGGAACAGTATCACTGATGGATTCGGTACCACTGGACAACATGGGACAAGAATCGTGTTGACCTTTCGCAGGTCTTGCACGATTCTGAATTTCTCGCTTGGTTTCTGTAATCCCATAATAGGTGAGTTGCAAGGACTGCCCATTATCTCCTTCAGTATTCCCTGCTTAATCATGGAGTCAATCACAGGTTTGATCCCTGCTATCGTCTCCGGTGACAGATTGTACTGGGGCGTTCTTGGAAACTCAGCATTCTGCTTAATCTGGATCTTAACTGGCTCGACACCTTTGATTAACCCAATCTCTTCTCCTGTGAAATGCCACACATCCAATGAAACTGAGTCCCTTAAGTCAAGCGGCAGCTCCTCCACTGTCAGCACAGGATACATCTCTATGCACAAATGCAGGTTTGCAACCTTAAAGGTGGCATCGTCATCTGTTGTCTGTACTTCCACTCCCTTGGGCGTGCAGTAAATGGTGCAATTCAACTTGCACAAAAGATCTCGTCCTAGCAAGCAGACTGGGCTTGAGTCACACACCACAAACTGGTGACGATCTCGAAAGGTTCCTATTCTCACAGGAATAGGCTCAGTCAATGGGTTAGTCATTTTCTTATTTGCCACATCTACAACTTGGATTGATTGTCCTGAGAGGGGTAGGTTGGGAACTACTGCAGATCTTACAGTAGGACGGGTAGCACCAGTGTCAACCAAAAAGGTGGTAGGATGACTGTCAACATCCGCCTCTACAAACTGTCCCCTCTGGTCCACCTCTAAGACTGGCCCAAAAGTGCAGTCTTCCTCCCCCCTCAGGCACCGTCATTTCAACGGATCTGAACTGTACTCATCAAAGTTCTCGAAAATGCGCATCTGCTGGTATGTCCGATTTGCCTGTGGAATTCTCGGGAGTTGCGGGACTTGTACCTGCGGGACCATCGTTCCCCCTTGCATGGATCTAGGTCTTGTTACTTAATTGACAGAATCAGGTGCCTGCACTATCTCCGCCTCTTGTTGCACCTGATTTGGTGGATTTAACCTACACTCGTGATTCCAATGCCCGATCTTGTGACAAAGGTGACATGCGGTGGTCTTCTTCAGTGTTGCCACACCCATCCCTGTCTTGGGGTTTAAAGGTTTCCCTTTCCCTTGACCCTGTGCATTCTGATTCCCTCCTTGATTGTTTCCCTATCTTCTCCCTAGTGCCCCTCCATTTGATTGCGTCTGGAGTCTTCTATCAGCTGTCTGCATCTGAACTAGCATCAGCTTATCCTTAAGATTCTTGTGTTTCAAATCCACCTCATCGCTGCAGTACCTGGCCTACCGCAGTATTTCGTCCACTGACTTGTTCTGCCAGTAGATCAGATGTTGCTGAATCATGAAGCTAATTTCTAGTCTAAGACCCAACACAAACTTGGAAACAAACTGTCCCATGTCTTTGGGGTCTAAGGTATCTAGCCCACTGTACTGCTTGAAGGCTTGTAGGAGCCTTTTGTAGTATTCATGGATGGATTCTTTTGGTTCCTGAACAGTTCGATCTATCTTAACCCAATCAATATCTTGTGGCGAGACTTTTGATTTCAGGCATGTGAATACCTGCTCAAACTTTTTCATAACAATTGGTGACGGACCATTTGTAACAGAATCCCTGTCTGGTTCAGAAGTTGGCCAATCAACCACAACTTTACAAGCTTCCTACAAATCACTCGGTACAACAATGTCAAACAATGTATTTAGATCGACCCACAACACCTTCGAGATTTTGACAAACCGACTGACCTGCTTGTACCATTCGACGGGCTTCTCCCTCAGCTGAGGAAAATCATTTGTAAATCCTGCCAAATCAGCTCTACTCAAAGGCACATGCACATACCCTCCATTCTGTACCTCTCGTAAAGGGTAATTCTCCACTCCTATCATTCCCAATCCTGGAGGCGGTGTCTCTCCTACACTTCTTTTAGTGCTTTTCTTTTTGGACCATCTTTTCTCCCACTTATCAAGCATGCTCCATGTGCATATCCCTATAATCAATTCTCAAATGTGAGCTTTCAGCCCTATGACTCTCTTCTCTTCCAATTCCTGATCACTGTACTGCAACCTGTGGCTTCCCTGTAACATCTTCATTTTGGACAGATCCACCTCATACCTTTATGCCAGTTCAGTCAATTTCTCCTGTGCTAACCTTGCCTTGCGAGTTACATCATTCGCTAAAAAGAGTAACTCGTCTGGTTTATAAAGTTCCACTCTTTCCAAAGGCAGGTTTCCACTAACCAGCTCATCTACTTCAGCTTTTAATCTCACCACGTCCAACATCTTTGCTCTTATAGCAACCTTCTGGGTCCCTCGACTAGATGTAACACTCGACTCTTCGTTCTCACTGCCCTGATCTCCGCACCGGTTCTTTTCTACTACATTCCTAAGGACTGGTCGACCTCCTGAGTCCTCATGATCCCAATCTCCTGCCATTCTGTCACACTGGTTTCTTACTGGTGGCTCCCACATTCTTAGATCTGATCTTGACTCAGCCAAGGACTTTGGTCTCGCCTGTCTCACATCCACCTGTCCTCTAGAGGAGTCTGCAGTGGCTGGTAATGGCGTACTCAATTCTTTGGGTCTCGGAAGTTGAGCTACTCCGCTCACCATGCCATTCCCTCCGGAATTAATCCCTTCTCCCACTGCTGACTGCACCAAACTCCCATTCCTCGTCTGCTCAGGATCATAAACTGACACTATGGGTCCAATTGTGACCGGCACTGTAAGAGCATCCGGTAACCTTGCAGTTCCATTAGCCTCAGCACTTGCTGGTATCTATGCCCTCATTCCTTCTGTACCTGTTGAGATTTTTCCAACTACTCTCGCATTAGGTTGAGTCTGCGAATCCCCAATCCCCTCTGTCGGTACTGACTTTCCCTCTTCTGCATCTGAGTTATCTGAGGGTGGTCTTTCTGACAATAACCTCTCTAGCAAGCAGTCATCTGTGTCGCTATCGTCTTCTTCTGTACTCTTCTTCTGCGTGTCCCCCAACTTCACCATCAACAGGAATAGCCTATCCCCCTCTATAGTCTCCACCCTCCATCTTTTCTTCAATGCTTCCCAACGCACATCTTGAAATGCCCTGATCGAATTTTTCACTCTTTCCTGACTTCAATCTTGTTTCCTGTCATGTGCTGCTCTAATCCATGCATGTAGTGCCTCGAATTGAGTTGGTCTGGGTAGTGGTCGCAGTGAGGACATCACAGATTTCAACTGATACGCTTCCAATCTGAAGGTACTGTATCTCGGAAAGGCCAATTCTCCCTCTTTTTCTGTCATTTTATGCCAATTCTCTAGCCAAATCATAGTATGCAATCCCACATTCGTGGCCATGTAATGAGCCGGGGTATCTTCGGGTGGAGCCTCTTCTCCTCCCCGAGTAACCACCCTTCTATCTCCTCTACACATATCTCGTAACACTTTAAAACATTTCATGATGAATTCAACTTAAATCCACTTCTTTTTACACCCTACGTTCGTTTTACTTCCTGATGTCAATCCGCCAATACTAGTGCGGCTTCACACCAACTGACCTATCGCAGCGCGGCACTCTCTGACGTCACTGTTTCTCTGCATGCAGCAGTTCCCCTCCTTTACAATTCGCCTCTCGCACACTGACACGTCTCTTTCATACAATTAAATAGCTGTTTGTCCACCAACCGACCGAACAGTCACTTCTCTGACTGCCTGTCCACCAAACGACCGGACAGTCTCATACAGTTGTCGACCTCAACTCCGGCAATCGTCTGTCCACCAAACGACCGGACAACTGCCTCAGACTATCTGCCCACGAACGGCTGGATAGTCATGTACTTAATCAATAGGGTCCAAACACTTGATATTCCACATACAGCAACCAACGACCAGTGTTGGTTACTCACGCACTCACACTAAGGGTGGGCGGAATTTGCGTAGTTGCACTACGCAAAGCTCCGCAAAACGGTAAAAAATCTCCGCGAACAGGCGGAATTGCTTGGTCTGCCAGTTCGCAATGCTTTTTCCTGTTCGCGAATGCTGTTTGCGTGCTCGGGGGGAATTTTCTTTCAAACACGCATTTTGAAGGTGCGAACAAGCAAAAAATTCCACAAAGCCCCAGATCGCCGAATTTTGGGCAATTCCGCGTTCTCCGCAGAACGCAAAATTACCCAAATTCCGCAAATTCCAAGAGCTGAACGGAATTTACCGCCCAGGCCTAACTCACACACACATTTCCCTATCACCGGTGAGTCAGTCAATGACGTCTCATGACTCCAACAATTACTGGTCAGACAATTTCAACTCTGGGTGTCTTCTATGCCACAATCTCTTATCCCGGGATATCAAAATCAAATCTCATGGACCAAGTGCGCTCACAGTCCGAAACCACAATCACTTGACTCTCACACCAACTCCGCAAGACATCACACAATCAACACAACACCGCAATCTAACAGACACACAACCCTGTTCATACTCACTCTCCCACGAACTGCTGCTTCTGTCGCACCATTGCTCTCCGCCGTCTTCCATCAACGCCATTGTCCTCCGCTCACTATCCACTGGATCACCGTCACTTGGGCTCTATCGGGTCAACATCTACCTTTCACTACTTCTCCCCTTACTACAGAGATAAAATCTTCTGCTACCAACTGATAACGCCGGATTCTTATCTTATCTTACCATTCCTAAGAATCCTTGGCTGACTGGACCTTTTTATCTGCTGTGAAGTGTAAAGGGGAGAGAACCAACTCATTCAGAGAAAATCAATAACCAATCAATTCCGACACTGAAGAATCACTAACTCTGAGTTACGTTAAGGGGATTTATTACGAAGTCAAAAATAATTGAACATACAAGCACCTCATGACGAGGTTAAGAATGTACATGGGCACTAATACAAAGTTTAGTCTATGCAACAACCTAATTCAATGAAGCATAAAAAGGGTAAGGAACTCTAAAAATATCAAACACAAGATAACTGCTCCAATATCTAAATCAGTCTTCATGGATGCCTACAAAGAAATTGGTTAGTCTGTCCCTACTCTATCACTAAGGTGACATCCCTACTCAATATCTCCCAAACGAATCAGAAAAAGGTGTCAGCATGTGAGGACTTCCTAAGAAGTACACTCGCTTCGAAAGGGTCAGTAGTCAAAGCTACTAATTCATCTCTAAGTGTCCTTCCTCAGTATCGATCCCTTCCTTCTATCCTCTAATGGCTCTCTGCTCCATCTACCCTCATCTACCTCTCCTTTGCCGCTCATCCCTCAGGGCATTATCCCTAATACAAAATGCACAACATGGAGAGCACGCCTCCGTAACACCTCTTCTGCATGGACACCTCCTGAAGGTACATTTTCATTGAAACCTGTATTTCGTCCAGCAACGGTTGAAACGTCCTTGGGTCCCAGGCTCCTTCAGCACAGAAAGTATCGGCTCCTCATTATCTGCATTCCTGGAGACACTTGTAGCAAACTCTCCACCATACCTAACTCCTAAAACAAAGGGTTAGTTTTAGCTAACAAGAACGGTATCCTTGCACCTGCAACAGAAGCCTGTGAAGCGAAAATCCTTCCCTGCACATGAAATTCGCTGACTACCTCCAAATGAGAGCCTGACCAGGGAAAATATACTTCGGCCTGCACAATTCAGCTAACATAAGGAATGCGAGTGGGCCTTTCATAGCAAAACATGGACATTCATTTAGGCCTCTATACATCAAAACTACACACATTAATAAACATTGCATCTGTAAGCACTATATTTCATTACATTCAATATATAAGTAATCATTCCTACACATACAGACTTTAATATTGTGCACGTCTAAATCAAATGCATTACATTACACGTGAGTTAATTCGTTAGACACTTTGTAATGGGCAGTTACATTTAAAGGTCATTTTACTCTTTCGACTACCATGAACTACATTTCTAACATTACACTCACATTGTTCATTATTACGTTTACATTTTTAATGATCATCTGTTAATACAACACAAGAGTATATGCAGGTGCGGACTATGCATGATTATAATGCACCCCTACAATTTTCAGAACCTCATGGCGCTCTATGAGTTGTATTGGTGGTGGTCGTAGTGGTATTGGTGGTGGTGGTGGTATTGATGGTGGTGGTTTTGTTGTTAATAAAACAGGCTTTTGAAAAGGACCCGTCAGGTGGCTTAGTGGAGATGACATGTAACACAGATGTGCTGTTGTCAGCTTCCGCCCATTAGAACACGATTATGTGCTACCTGGAGTTCACATGACTTAATTCGCTAATCACTTCTAAATCCATTTTACTTGGGGGGTTGGAACAGGCACAAGATAATGCTGTGTTAAAGTGATTGAAAGCGGGAGCCCGTATTACGGGGGCGGCCATGCTGCTTAAAAAAACTCAAGCGCTTTCAACTGAAGCAGCGCATGTCCGGCCTGCAGTAAGAGAAACTCAATAAAGTAAATAGTGCTTACAGACTAAATAACAGGTTATGTGTAACAACTGAAGTAAAAGGACCAATAGCCATGGAAAGCTACTAATGAAGACAAGGCTAAGAATGGACTAACAAGCCTAATAACGAATCAGAAGTTAGTATTTAAGACAATGACACAAGCCAAATATGGGCGGAGAGTGGGCGTGGCTTCTCTTCCATACTCTACTACAGCACTCTCGCAGAGCGAGCAGTGCATGCGCGCTGCCACTAGGCTCAACCTTAAAATGACTATCTGTTAGATGCGTTGTTGAACTTCTCTACTCTTCTGTTCAGGGCTTCATGTACAGTTAGAGAGTACAGCCCACATGTATAAAACTTTGGACATCTATGTCACTGTGTAAGATCAACAGTGCATTGGTAGCAATTAAGGGTGGGCGGAAATTGTGTAAGCGTGTTACGCAAATCTTCGCAAAAACGCAAAATATTATCGTGAACGTGCGGAAATATCGCGAAGACGTGGAAGTTTTTGTCCTGCCTGTTTGCGATGCTTTTTGCGTGATCGTGTTGCAAATGTGACGCCAACTTGCCCATGCGGTCGCTAATGGGCGCAGCCTTCTTTTTTTCACTTGTCCCGCCCGCTCGCGATGCTATTTCCTGTTACGGGTCGCACAATGCATGCTCACACTTGTTCACGTTAGGTATTTCCTGTTCGGGAAGGCGTATTGCGTGTTCGCCATGCTTTTTGCGTGCTCGGGTGGAAAATATCTCGCAAACTTGCCCATGCGGTTGCAATGGGTGCAGCCATCTTGTTTTTCACTCTATGCTAAAAACAGGAAGACTTACTTGGGCCAGCAGAAGACCCCTAGTTCTGGTCGTCCTGTCCGACTGGAACTGCTCTCGCCGACTCTGCCCCCGATGTTAGGAGAAAAATGGTGTGCGTTAGTATATTGCAAGCATTTCTCAGTCGTGGTAAAAAGTGTAGCATTTTGGATAAGCAATATGGACTAACACCAGAACTCCATAAAAAAGTGGCTTGTTTTGATTGACCTTGTGTGCAGCACTTAGACAGTAGCATTATGAGCTCATGTGGGCTCAAAGGCGTCACTCTTTATACAACAAGCTGCGAGGTAACGACGCGTGTGCTAAAATAAAAGACTAGGCCTGGGAGGTAAATTCCATTCCGCTCGTGGAATTTGCGGAATTTGGGTAATTTTGCATTCCGCGGAGAACGAGATATTGGCCAAAATTCTGCTTTCTGCGACTTTGCGAAATTTTTTGCTTATTCGCGTTCCCAAAATGCGTGTTCGCGAGATATTTCTCCGCGAGCATGCAAACAGCGATTGTGAACAGGAAAAAAGCATCGCGAACAAGCAATTCCGCGTGTCCGCGGAATTTCTGCGTGTTCGCGGAGATTTTTTACCGTTTCGCGGAGATTTGCGTAACACGGTTAAGCAAATTCCGCCCACCCCTATGAAAGACACAAAGGTAAAATGGTAGCATGGCTCGGGCTAACTAAGCAAAGACTCGAATGACTCTAGGGACCATATAACTACTAGTGTCTACTCTACTACTACCTGATTTGTACTAGTGATGTATGTTGTATATGTATGTATTACTATTAACTCATTTTTCAATCTTGCTAGTGAAAAATAGGGGGAGATGGATTTGACACCTAAAAAATGTGTAATGTTTTTTCAAGACGCACTACCAACCACCTGTGCCGGGGCCAGCGGTGACGCGGCTGCTGATGGAGGAGAGGAGGAGGTGGCAGTTGCAGGAGGAGCTGCAGGGGGTGAGCCAGCAGCAGTGGCGGGCGGTGGTAAGTTAGATTCCTAATCCTTAATTATTGACATTACACTCACTGCAAGGGTGTACTGTATAACACTGGACAGTTGACTTACTAAGTAAGAGGTTGTTGTGAACGGTTGAAGACACCCTTTACTTAGCATTAGTAAAAGCATTAGTGGCTGGAGTGTTGTTGAGTAACCAATGGCCTCTTCTATCTGATGATTTCAACTCAACTCAGCTGTGAAAGTTTTATGGAGAAGACTAAAAGTCAGATCAGATGACCTTGATGGATGGGTTGAATGAAAAGGGAAGGAAGAGTGGAAGGAAGAAGGACGGGCGATATTTAAGATTTATGACTGGCAGAGAAGGAATTGTGGGATGCATGTAGCACGCATACTGGTGGCTGATAGGAATCAGATGCATGGTTGGTTGAATGCCTGAAACTCCCACAAATGTTAATGTCCAAGAAAGTGGGAGGATGGATAGTACATACCACAAATGTTATGTGCTTGCTAGTGCTACCATGACGCTATGTGGAGAAATATTTGTCTTACTGCTTTCCTAAGAGTATATTTTACAATAGCTTTGCTTTTTCTTCTTCATATATAGCTACTCCTTCCAAGGGGAAACCTGACCGGAAGGAGTTGGCAGCCAAGGCCCAGCGCCGCAAACTGGAGGCCATACAGACCGAATATCGTCGGCTGGTGGTCCTGTAAGAGGAGGAGGAGGGGGCAACAGCAGCTGAAGCCTCCTCCAATGCCCCGGGCCCCAGCCACCGCCCTCCAGTGGTACGACGCCATCGTCTGGCAGCCGCCCGCCGCTGCCCCTCCATCAGTGCTGCCCCCCCCTGTGGATGCAACTGCCGCGCATTGAAGCGTTGTGTTGCCCGCCTGGAGGAGCAAGTTTGTGTCCTCCTGAAAAAAGCCCGCCGAACTTAGACCCTGTTCATATTGCCCCTTTTTAATTATTCTTGGGGTGGGTGGGATCTGGGCGTTGGGTTTTCTCTTTTGGAAAATTGGGATTTACATAGTTTATTTTTGTTAGGGTATTAAATAATATATTTCTACTTAAGTTTACATACGATGTTGTTAATGTTTTCTGGGTGGGGTTAATGTTTTACATCACACTGTATCCTTCTTTCCTTGCTGGTGCAGGGCCGCCCACAGCCAGTGTTTGATTTTAATAATTGATTGACTTTGTAAGACAGAAACAGATAGATGCGGCACCCCTCACTGAGCGACTTGTCCTACTAGTACTGTCAGTCTCTTCTACTCTAGGCACTCTGCAACTAGACTCAAAGGGGTGTGTGAAATTGAATTAATGAACACATGTCCATTATTAATTATGCCTCCCCCAAACTTCTCTTACCTTTGCTTGATGTTTAACTTAGGCACAGCGATGGCTGCATGGTGATGATGGTTTTCTTTCCTAACATGCCATGGTTGTGGTGGTGATAGTAGTAGTAGTAGACACTGGCAGCAGCATTTGCCAAAAAAGTAAATGAGACAGTAGCCTGAGAGAGACTCTTCGAGGAGTAGTAGAATGAAGTACAGTACAGAACTTACTGCCAAACAATAATATGCCCAAATACCACAAAATATAATGGTGGTGGAGATAGCCTAGTAGTACACAGAGTTATAAACTCTAGTTGTGTCGAGTCACTTGACTAGGCCTACAGCACACTGACACAAGCGTAACTGTTAGTGCTGTGTAGGAGGATGACAACTAATGAAATCCATTAATCCAATCAATGCCGGGAATTAATGCTGATGTATTAGCCGGTTCCTTTGGTAAAAAAATTACCTCACAAATATACTGCTCATCGGTGGGCAAGCAGAAGAAGATCCCCGCCCTGCCTTGAAATTGAAGTACTGTTGCTTTTGCCACATCCGCCCCAGTAAGCGTGTGATAAATTATTGGTGTACATTTAATGTAGTCATACCTCAATAAGTCACACAGCCCGGGGGAAGAGGGTTATGGTTTGTTGAATGGTTGGGAAGGGGGTTTTGGGGAAAGGTTTGAGAAAGAAAAACAGTATGCATGGACAAACATCAAACGACAGAATCTTTGTAGACTCCCATATCCATATCAATATGTTAAGGGAGAAAAAGGAAATAATGCATGCATGATGATTGATGATAAGGAGAGACCCGGATTACATACAGTTTGTGTTCAGTGTTACCGGGCTTACTTTTACAGACTGCAAAGAAAATTGTAAAATATCTGTAGGGATGAATTATAGACAGAGAACAAACCTAATGATAATAATAGTAATAACAACAAGAACACACTGTTGTAATGATTGTAAACAAAAAAATGAATCAAATTATTTAAAAGATGAAAGTTGATACTGTTACTGTGTTATCCTGGTCAAATGGTGAGTTGAATCTCAGCATTCCTCTTGGTCCTCCCTTCCATGGACGCTCCGTCCATCAATCTTGGGTGACGCCACTGCCTTCCTGGCAGATGTAGATTAATTGGTAAGGTAAGTGTGCATTGTTGTTTTCCTAGGTATAGCACAGGGTAAGGCCCGGCCTGTAATTGTAGATGCAAAAACAAAAGGGACATTGAGATTGAAACCAAGTTGAAAAAAATGGACAAGTTAACGGTGTAGTGCAACAAGAACACTATCCGAGGCGGCATGGATGCATCATCTCTACTCTAGCCTGTTTCCAGCATTAACCTACAACACCAACAGGACAGAGCAGGCCCACGGTGATGGCCCCCTTTGCACATCCTCCATTTAGCGTAAATTTTTTGCACATATCCAGCAACATAGCAATTTACAATTTACCGCAGTCATACCACCGCTACACTTGACTCCACCGCTACACAGACATTTAGGTCTGCTGTGGTTGTTGTTTACTTGTTTACAGCCGCGGCCCGTGGAGGGAGTTCCGTGGGGCGGAAAGGCGGGGTGGGGGTGGGGGTGGGGCAGGGTAGGGGGTACTAAAAACCGGAATATGGATAATTGGAGGTAAGTAAACAATTAAATAAATAAAACGAATTTCGTTGCACGCCCTGCATCGCAAAATGCGATGCTGTGCGCGCTACGAAATTTGTTTTATTTATTTAATTGTTTACTTACCTCCAATTATCCATATTCTGGTTTTTAGTACCCCCCACTCTGCCCCTCCCCCGCCCCGCCTTTCTGCCCCATGGAACTCCCTCCACGTGCCGTAGCTGCTTGTTTACCTTATATGCCACTCATGAAACAGCCTGACTTATTCCATCAATCATCTCCGATCCGTGTACTGAGTGACTGTGAAGATACTATGTCACTGTGATCATCATGATGGTGTTGTTCAACTCAGTCTGGGTGTACCGAGTGAGACCCCTTCCTATATTCAAAATGCAATGCATCGGCCTGCAGTAGAAGTACAAATTTGGTATTAAAAATACAAGAAGGGTCAAGGGACTTGATTTACTTTTAGTGGGTAGATTATTACATAAAGTAAACAATGAAGTAACTTCATGCACAATAAACAACAACAAAATCACTCAGTCAGCGTCCAATGCATGGGATCATTCAGTACCTGTTCCTTCTTCAGTTAACGGGCAGTCTCTCTCGGATCACAAAGGAGGAAAGCTATAGTAGTCATCATCAATCATGTTCCACTTATTTTAGAGGGACTTGGAAATATTTTTTCTTTTTTCTTCTATTTTGCATCATCCAATCATCATCTGACTTCTTGAGGCAATGGATTTAGGGAGAGTCAGGAGGCTGGAGGAGCAGGATTTTGAGGAGTGTACTGTGATATGCAGCCAGCCGAAACTTATATATGGCAATAAAACAATTAGAAGACGGTGGTGATGGATTTGTTGTGTTTCAAAGTTTCTAACCAGAAAGACAGATACACCAATAAAAGAAAATAAGTGAGGAGGACAGTAAGAACTGGAAGTGCAAGCCTAATTGTCATATAAGTATAGCTCGTCCTCAAACTCTGGGGGTTCAACCAGAAGTAGGTAATCATCATCTAACACACCAGTTCCGTCACCTGAGCCGCTGCCCTCATCTTCCTCCCTTGATTCATGTATTGTGTAATTCGGCGGTATAAAGTGCTGATTCATTTTGATCATTGTTAACCTCTCCACGTTTTTGGGTGAGAGACTGGTCCTTCTCACTGTTGCAATGGAACCAGCAGCACTGAAAACACGTTCCAAAGAGACACTTGCGACAGGGCAAGCCAGATAGTTTATCGCCAGCCTGCTGAGCACTGGCCATTGGGCCCTTTTCCCATACCAATACCTCAATGGGTTTTGATCAATTTACACCTCTGTTGGGTCGTCCAGATAGACCTGGACCCTCCACTCAATGTTCAGGGGTGCAAAACGTTTTTTGGGCTCTTTGCTTGTTGCATCAGCATTGGACTTACCAATGCCTTGCTGTAAATACCAATCCTGTGACAATTTTACTGGGCCTGAAGATACAGTTCTTGCTGTTGTAGATAGTGTTGGTGAGTGTTCTGAGCCAAATGCACTGCCCTCAGGCTCCCAAGTTGAACTTGATGCCGGATGCCCTGCTGCAGTACTTGTTGTGGGTTTATCTAGCGGGCTTTTAATTAGCAGCCGTTCATTTTCCAACTTACTCGCTGACTCAGCTATCCATGTTTTGCACCGGGCAACATCCATTTCTGAAAAAGGAATTAATGTCTTCAGTGCCCATTTTGTCCGTGGATCCAGAATTGTGGCACAAATGTAATGTTTTTGTGACAAAATATTATTTTGCACCCTCTTATTGTCAGCTAAGCGACGAGCTAAGCTCTCCACCAACTCATATGCTTCTTTTTTTTCCTCTACATCTTTGTATGCTTCAGACACCTCCTTCAGCTGATGCTCTAGCATTTGCAACAATGGGATACCTTGACCCATAGTACAGTCCTCCTTGCTGACTTCACGTGTGAAGACCTTGAAAGGAAGAAGCATCTCAGTCAGGCATTTAACTAGGCACTATTGGTCCATCTGAAGGCTCATGCCTTTCACAGTAGCATCCCCTCTTCGCATGACATATTCACTGATGGGCCTGTACTGCTCAAACAGATGGTCAAGCATGTAATAAGTTGATTTCCAACGTGTTGCCACCTCCTGGACGAGTGCTTTGACTGGCATTCTATAGTCATGTTGAATGATCCTCAGCTGCTTCCGAGCTTTAAAAGAATGGCTGAAATGAGTGCATCTTCTTCTGCAGATGGTCAATAAGTTGCTGACTATTGATGCTTTTTTCAGAAAGTCTTGAACAATAGTGTTAATGCAGTGCGCCAAACACGGAACCCTGAAATAGGAACCAAGCTCCATGGCCTTAAGTACATTACTGCCATTATCCGTGGAAACAAAACCAATCTTAAGCCCTCTTGGGCGCAGCCATTCAAAAACCTTCCTCTGAAACTCTTCCAATATGTTTACAGCAGTATGAGATTTCTCCATGGCGAACATGGATACAGTTGCATGTTTCCGAGGAGCTTTAAAAATCTCAGCTGCATCAACAGCACCTTCAAATAGCTTATCTCTAACCCCCACAAATGAGACCCAGTGTGCAGTGATGCACATGTAATCAGTGGCTTGGCAACTGGTCCACATGTCTGTTGTTATGTGGATATTGTGAACAGCACTCTGCTGCAAAGCTTGTACAACCAATTCCAGCACATCATGATGTAGTGCTGGAACAGAAACTCTTGCGAAATAGGACCGGCTGGGAACCTTCAATTTAGGGCAGATGGTTGACACAAATTCAAGGAAACCCAAACCTTCCACAAATGAAAAAGGGAGAAGGTCCAGTGCTAACATTTTAGCCAGCTTCGCATTGTACAACCGTGCCATTGGGTGGTTGCGTTGGTACTGCCCCTCCAACCTAAGCATGCTGTCAATGGTAGTCTGGATTATTTTCCTTTGTGGTGCAGTTTTCTTTAACCCAGTGAGGCTCAATGACGCACTTTGTTTCATAATCATTGCAGTACTACTTGGTCGCCTTGGTGTCTCAGCCTGACTCAGACTATTACTGCGGTGCCACTGAGATTTTGCTGAGGAGGATGTGTGCGGTACTACTACACTACTGGGGACAGGGCCAGAATTGGCTCCCTCTTGTTCACCTTCCACCACGATAATATCGTCCCCTGATTCTTCATGCCCAACAACAATGGGTTGAGTTTTACTTTGTTCTAAGCGAAGTAGGTGAGCCTCCCACACAATAGTGTGGTGTATTTTGAGATTACTTGTTTGGCCTCCGGTACCTTAGTTTGTACCAAGCTTAGCCCGCCTAACAGAATGTCGACAAATTGAGCATATAGCAATGTTCTCCTCCTTACTGCTAACCGAAAAGAAGTTCCAAACTGGGGAGGAGAACTTTCGGGTGCTGCTGGATGTGCCACTTTCAATACCAGATGAACTGGAGGGTATGCTTGGAATGTGACTCTGAGCAGCTACATTGCGACTTCTACCACTACCTACTGAGGTGGTGTTTGAGCTGGATGTAGGTCCCTGCCTTTCCTTTGCAAATGAAAATATGGAAGCTGGAGGTCGTGGTGGTGTTACCTGTGCTGGTGGTATCCATGCTACATCCCTTGCAGCCATTTTGGAAAGGGTAATAATGTTGGTCTCCATATCCTTTGGGCCGGGAGTGATGTCCGTGATAATTGGCTCGTCATCATCATCATCCCCCTCTTGTACATCTACCTCCATAACTCTAAGGCTTTCTGGAACCTTCCTTTTCACTAGCCTTGTCTTGTGGCGTGCATCACTCTCAGACTGAGCGGGTGGCTTTCAAGTGGCATCAAGATCATCAGAAGCGGGGCTTGAAGAAGAAGATGATGGAATAACCCTCCTTTTCCTTGCTGGGGCTCTGGAAGACAATGGATCTTCTGAAACAGTGTCTTGCCCCTCTTTGTCTGCAGGAAGCTCGATTTCCTGAAATGCCCCTACTTCAGGAGGAACAACTACTATTGTGGGCTGTTGTTGTGGCTGTTTTTGCGGCTGCTGCTGTTCTTGCAGCTGCTGCTGTTCTTGCGGCTGCTGCTGTTCTCGCGGCTGCGCCTGCTGCTGCTGTTCTTGCGGCTGCGCCTGCTGCTGCAGACTTATCTGCTGAGTTTCCGCATGCGTTGATTGTGTACTACATTGCGATACTGACATTTCAACATCGCTGCTCGTTAGTAGACTGGTTACCTCTGCGACACTCATGGGCTTGGGCCTAGGTTGGTGGGGTTGGCCCGCTGGTGCGGAAGTGCTGCTCCCAGCTTGGTTCCCGCCGGACAACGATGCTGCAGGCGTGTGTTTTTTGGTCCCAAAAAACAAATTTTCCAGCACACCAGTCGTGGTTAGTGTCTCTTGCTTTTTCTGTTCCTTCTTCTCACCAGCAACTTTCTTGGTACTGGAGGACCTGGTACCTTTCTTTGGGCCCATTTTCTTCAGAGGTCAGACAGGACGCAGGTGCACAAGTTGCAGAGATGTCTGTGGTCACAGTTGGACGTGATGTGGTGCGCAGCAGGACTTCTGTCTGGCAGTTCAATGGATGATGTTGATAGTTACCTCCTCCTGTGTCTTTTTGTGCACCTAAAAGCAAATAAGCCAGGAGAAGAACATCAGTGAAATGTTGCATTTGTTGTTGTGGTTCAATTACTACCAGTACAAACAAAAAAATAGAAGATATAGTGTAGCCATTTGTGAGACTTTGGCAACAAGGGCTATGGTATACTACTTACTGTGTACAGTATACATACACTACACTCTCAGGAAGGATAGGAAAGAATAAGAACAACCATAAAAATACAAATGTATTGGAAGGGAGCTGCTGCTGGCAAAGGGGATGGATGGAAGCAGTAAGCCAATAGGAAAACCATGCAGGCCCATATTAACTCCCACCAGAAAAGGCCACTAGCCACATGGACACTCACAGGTAACAAGCAGGAGGCCTGGGAAACAATGAACTGCTAAAAGGCCTATAAATTAAGCCAGGCAAAAGATGCATGCTAAACCACACTGATGTGCCTTTTTAATGCAATAAAATGCAAAAACGAAAATCCACAGGGCAAAACAAGGTCTGCAGGGTGCACACCAACACACCAGGCACACAAAACAAAGGCATTTCTTTAACACAACCCCAAAAACAGAAATACCCCCAAAAAAATATTTTCCAACTCAATCCATGCCATCCATGCCCTAAATGATGTTTAAATTCAACAGAACACACAGATAAACACTTGTTTAATGCACTTGTGGCTACCTGCTCTGAGCCTACTGGATGAAGGAAGGCCAATGGGCAGACAAGGCCACACAAGCTTGCAGGCCTAGGCTTCAAAATGGCCACCAGCCTCATGGCCAGGCCCACCCAACTACAAGAAACAGAAGACAGACAATGCAGGCCTGTTGCAAAAAACACACTGCCTGCCTTCAAAATGGCCACCAGCCTCATGGCCAGGCCCACAACAAGAAACCTAGGCCACAAAGGAATACCATGCAGGCCTATATATGGAAAAAGCAGCACACTAATAACTCCCACCAGAAAAGGCCCACAGCCACATGGACACTCGCAAATCACAAGCAACAAGCTGGAGGCCTGGCAAACAATGAACTGCCAAAAGGCCTATAAAGAAGCCAGGCAAAAGATGCATGCTAAACCACACTGCTGTGCCTTTTTAATGCAATAAAATGCAAAAACGAAAATCCACAGGGCAAAACAAGGTCTGCAGGGTGCACACCATCACACCAGGCACACACAACAAAGACATTTCTTTAACACACCCCCAAAAACAGAAATACCCCCCAAAAAACACATTTTCCAACTCAATCCAATGCCATCCATGCCCTAAATGATGTTTGAAAAACATTCAACACACACCAAAGGAACAGTTGCTTCATCATGCACCCACACATGACTAGCTCTGGGCCTACTGGTTACCCCCAACAATTTAAAAAAAGAGAATGATAAGTACCAAAATTGTAGTTGCAGCAACTGCAATGCCCCCAATCAAACAGACACAACACCAACTTACTTGTAAAATATCAAATTCAAAAGTCCTCAAATCCAATGATAATGATGCAGCAGACACAAAGAGTGATCCTTCCTGCTGAAATCCAAAGGCAGAATGAACAGGAGATGGACAAAGCACTGGGAGGATCCTGATGGACAGATACTGGAAGCTGGAGACTCTGTGGCACTTCCTCCCTCTCCCCCCCCCAAAAGGTTTTTTTTTTTAAAAGGACTCCTTGCACAAAAAAGGACAGCCAAATGTCAATCAGAGGAGTTTTTTCCATCCAAATCATCATTTAGAGAAGGTTTTATGCAGCTAGAGTTAATATTGTTCTCCAAATCGAAAATTTGGCGTGTTCGCCATCGCGACCTTCACCACACTACCACCGGATGTCTATGGCGTGTTCAAAATGACGTGTTCGCGATCTCATGGTCTTTGTCGCGGTAGAGATTGACGTGTTTGCCACCTCACGCTCTCTCTCGCGCTGGAAAATGATGCGTTCGCGATCGCAGACTCTCGCGGTGTCTGATGGCGAGGAGAATGACGTGCTGCGATCGCGAACTCTCACGGGATAGCACGACCGGCTATCAACATCTCGTGGCGCACGCGAACGGATTGGAAAACAGGGATCCCGGTAAGGCGATCGCGCGTGCGAGAACGCATTTTCAAAGCGCGAACGTGAAAAAAATCTTCGCAACGCGGCAAATAGCGGAAATTTGGGCATTTCCGCGCTCTCTGCGGAACACGAAAATGTCAAAATATCGCAATTCCGCGAGCGGAACGGAATTTGACACCCACCCTTAGTAGCAATGTATAGTGAAATCTATGCAAATTGAGAGGGTAAGTTCGACCTCTGCACTAAGAGACAAAAATGGCTGATACCTATTTAAGTACTAGGTAATGGTAGCAAAGCTGTACACAAACAAAGGAGATCTGAAAATAAAGCTAGATGTCACGCCTGGGTAAATATTGCTTGGTAATTCGAATGGGGACTTGTTTTTTTGGCATTACAGGGAGTTGATGGAGAGCGGCAGAAGGTGGTCTTGATTTGTGGCCACTCCGTAGAGAAGTGGGTAGGGGGAGCATGCAAAGCAGCAATTTTATGGCAAGCAGCTGAGTTTTGAGAACAAGAAAGCATTGGGTGTGTGGAATGCAGTGGGAGCTGCTGACCATGCTTTGAGAGTTAAGCGAGAGAGATCACTGTACCCAGAGGAAACAATATGGTTTATCTAACATGCTTAGAAGCAGGGACGGCTCTAGGGCGATTCGACTGGTGCCACAGCACCGGGGACTGACTTCAGGGTAGCGCCATGTTTTCAAATATATTATGGATGTAAAAGCACCTGGTGCAGCTTGTTTGCCTTCAGCAATTTCCAGGCAACAATAAAAATGTCAAGATAACTCTGGTGACTAATGGGTCTGCTGGGGAGAGATTAGAATTTTGCCTAGTGGAGGTTTTGGCTCATCATAGTGTAGCACAATATGTCTGCTGCAAAGAATGTGTATGACAGAAGTGCATAACAGAACTGCATATAATGAAAATAGATCAGTGGGTTACTGTTTTTGTAACAGAGATCCTTTTGTTACTTACAGTTTATAAGTGAAGATCCAAACATAAAACAGTGACCTTTTAACTGTCATCAGGAGCTGCATGCAGACTGCAAAGTGTAGGTTAGAACATTATGTTTTCCCACCCATTCTCTCATTATCCTAAAGTCTCAAAAAGTTACTTTGGGCAGAAATCAATTATTATTAGTAAAGAGAACCCCCAAACATGGTGTTATGTTTTAAACTCTGAGCTTCTGCTTCTCCAGGTCAAGCACTCTCAAACTATACAGCCTACCAGTATGGATAAAATGTGACTCCGATACCTTGTTGTCCTCTGTCTTATGTAACAGTTCCTTTGCACTGATTTGCACACGTATGATTCATTGTCTCTGTGTAATGTGTGGTTGTTGTAAAGCCTACACTGGCAATAGTGGCGCTATAAAACAAAAGAAATGCTTGTGAGAGAGAGTGGTTATGGAAACTTGAGGAGCACTGTGGTAGTGAGGGAATCCGTAAGGTAGGAGGTCATTGGGGGGCGCCACCAAACATTGTTGCACCGGGCGCCACCAGCGCTAAAGCCGGCCCTGGTTAGAACTTTCGAAGATGATAAAAAAATACCTGAAAGCTGTGCAGGAAAAAATGGAAGCAACTGGCATGTTTTTTCGACCGGGTTGATCTATAGGAGAATTTGGAGAGGAATTTGCAAGTGTGCAGCCATAAATAGGATGTGTATGACAATAAACCGAGAGATATCTGTTATTTGTAAGGCCAGGAATGTGGGGATAGTGCATCATAAGGACATTTAGTAGAAATAGCTAATGATATCCAAGCAGTAAGGGACACACTTATCCCTCTTTGGGAATAAGACGTTTATGGTGAAGATAATGGAGGCACTGGAAAATGATGGGTACAGAAGGCCTGAAGGAGGGTCGAGCTGAAATATCACCACAAAGGAGGATTTTTCTAGTGGCGGAAAAAAATTATCAGTCTAAGGCAAGGAAAGCTTATGAGCTTAAAAGAAAGAGTTAAAATAGTAACAAGGAGGAAAACAGAGACAACCTGGGCTTAGTGCAAGCGAGCTAGAATGGGATGTTGGAGAGTATGTTTGAAGAATAAGAGTTTAGCAAGTATAATAGTTATAAGGATTTGGTGTTAAGTATGAGGAGGGAGGTTAGACAGTTAGGGAGTGCAATATTTAGTTTTGAGGAGATGACTTGGAGTTCATTTATTACTGCAATTTTAGGGACCTTTCAAGTGTATAGATTGGCTGAAAGTTGCATTATTATGAGGTCTACTTCATTCCAAATACAGCGGCCTCTTCCACAAAATCAAACAGTGTCAGGAATCCCAAGGCGGGCTCCACGTAGTATGGCGACAATCCCTCCACGCAAGGGGGCCATTGGAAATGCAGAACGAAGATGTAAAGGCATGTTACGCTGACAACTATTTGGTTGCCGTGTCACCACCAAAATCCTGATGGTCGCCAGGAATTTTTCAGTCCCTCGAATCCTGGAACATTTTATTCCCCACTCTGCACTAAAAGCGGGTCCATAATGGAGTTAGGTAGTGCAAAGGGTGGACAGAGGCTGTAATGATGTAATGTTCATGGTTGCTGCTAGAAGTAAGTGGAAGAGGGAAAACAAAGCAACAAGAAAGAACACAGAGAGAGCCTGGGCCTGCTGGGGGTAGGCAGGGAAGGAAGTTAAATGAGATCATGTTTCAAGAATGGGAGGTGATTAAGTGTAACAGTAACAACAGTATGGTATAATAAAGAGAAGAGAGGTTACACATTAGGGGAGGGCAATATATAGGGGTTGGGAAATTGTTTAGAGTTCATTACTTAGTAAACTCTGAGAGAAAATGTATATTGAGCTCTCATTGCATCCTAATAAAGTGGTATTTTAAACAAAATGAAAGAGTGTCAAGAGTTTGGTCTCTTCCGCTGTTCTTCCTGGAATCCCCTGTCAGGTAGCTCAGGTCGGACAGGTGGAAAGGTCATCTAGACAGAAGATTCCTAGAAGGCGGTTTTGAAAGAGGGGGAAGTACATATACTGGGTGACGGGCGCTCCTCACATAAGGACTGGGGCGAGGCGGGCCAGACAAAGTGATAATGTGTCTGATGATGAGCAGTGTTAAGGTGATTTGTGATTGGCCTGAGATTGCTGCGTTTGTCTTCATAGATTTGTGTAGTGGTGACAGGATGTCTTAGTTGCGATCATGGTGATTTCATCAGTGGTGAGGCAAGGGTGCCATGGATCTAACGCAAGAAGGAAAATTAGGCAGCTCATCCCGTGGTTTGGTAGAAAAAAAGTTACTCACTGTGGACTCCTCATGCCCTTGGGCTTTAATGCCACTGCTTGTTGTGATATTGATAGATATGCATGTGTTTTCCATGGATACCACAGATTCCTTTGCTGCTCCAAGAGTTTTCCCCTTTTTGGACAATGGAAAGATGGGATTCCTTAAAGGTGACTACAATTAATTTGTGAAGGAGATTTTTTAGGTAAGCTTTCAAGGTGGACAACTGCAGTTCTGTCTTTCACCATTAGACCTGTGTAATTATCAGTCACCCTGGTTTTATTCTTATCTAGCCACACTGCAAACATACACAGTTGGGAACTGACACATTCTTAAAAATATGGCGAAAGAACCAGGCACATTGCTTCAAATACCTTAATCTAAAAAGATAAATTGCAACCTGTAGCCATTTCTATTCACTTGATGTCACCAGAATGGAGCTCACATCGGCCCTCATTCCTATAATCTTCACCCAGTGACTTCATACATGTAAGAAAAATTGGCAAATATAATAGGCCTGTCTTCTTGTTAGGGGAAGTGTTTGGCAACACTATCAATATTTTGGGCTACAACAATATGGATGCTTGGAGTGCTGAACAGACTGCATTAGCAGAGCTAAACTATACTATAAAAGAACAGTGTTTTGAAAAGGAGTCAGAAGGAAATGTCTGCTTTGTAAGTAGTGAACTTGAAAGCCACACATCTAAAAGGCACAAAAAGCAAAATATTGCACATCAACTACTTTGACAAAGGCCACTCATTTTGTTGCATCTTTGAGAAAGCCTATGTAAGCACATATCCTTACTCAAGGAACAAAATAAAGTAAATCAAATATTTTGCAAAACTACTATTTACCTTTCCGCAATTTGTTTCAGTTGAAAGCTTGGGTGTACTCGTGTAGTGTGGATATAAAAAAGAATTATAGTCTTCAAAACATGTTTTTAAATGACTTTCGCAATATGCTTTCAATATGCTTTTTTTGGGAAGAATTCAGAAATAAAATGTGGATTATTTACAATGTTTTGTAATATAATATTTGAGCTTTACAAAATGTTCAATCAGCATAAATAGATCCAGACATAAAAAACTTAAGATTTAGTGAACAATTCGATATGACTATGCTACATTTTAATCCTTCTCTGGAACACACGGACATGTGACCTATTCTGTGTAGTGAAGGAGAACGCAGAATCATACTGGTGCCACTTGGTATGTCTGAGAACATTCTTTACACAGTTCACCAGTGTAGGAGGGCTGAAATGGATATTCATTTATCCTTAACCCTTTTGATAACACTAGGGTGCCGATTACGATCCTGGAAAAACCGGGTACGAACCGTCGGTCGGAACATTTTCTCCGTCCGACTCGTACCCGGTTGTAAAACTTTACAAACATGGAAGTACGATTCGCACGGAAACACCATTTCCGTACGAATCGTAAAAAACACCATCCGACGAAATTATACATACCAATGTGATCCGGGAATGCGCCGACGTGACGTCGGGACGCTGTCAGGCAGCGTTTCACGACCCAGGAAGTACGATTCGAACTGGCAGCAGTCCGGACGGCAATATTTTCACGGCACCCAAAAAGTGCCGGAAAAGCGAAGTACGCAGCGAAACGACCAGAATAGGGGGCCCGGTATGCGCCGTACCCCCCCCAGCCCCCGTGAGTACGTGTTGAACCCCCCCGTGTATGTACACCCGTGTACGTGTCGTACCCCCGTGTATGTACACCCGTGTACGTGTCGTACCCCCGTGTATGTACACCCGTGTACATGTCGTACCCCCCGTGTATGTACACCCGTGTACGTGTCGAACCCCCCCGTGTATGTACACCCGTATACGTTCGAGTCATACATACATGGGTGGGGGTACGACTCAAACGTACACGGGTGTACATACACGGGGGGGTTCGACACGTACACGGGTGTACATACACGGGGGTACGACACGTACACGGGTGTACATACACGGGGGGTTCAACACGTACACGGGTGTACATACACGGGGGGGTTCGACACGTACACGGGTGTACATACACGGGGTACGACACGTACACGGGTGTACATACACGGGGGAGTTCGACACGTACACGGGTGTACATACACGGGTGTACATACATGGGTGGGGGTACGACTCGAACGTACACAGTTGTACATACACGGGGGGTTCGACACGTACTCACGGGGGCTGGGGGGGTACGGCGCGTATGTGGGCACATGTCTCCATGGTTGCAATGGGAGTTCGGTGCGGACGGTGTTTTTTCCATACGGTTGTGACATCGGACGCACGGGATGGATCGTACTTGCGCGGTCGAACTTCACTTTTCACGTTTGTACGGTAAATCGTCCGGGGAAGTGTCGGACACATTTTCCGACCCGAGGACGTGTGGGGAATTATTCCCAATGCGACTCGTATGGAGTTTTTCCTATGCGAATCGTACTTGGCAGTTTGTACGGCACTTGTACAATTCGTACGGTAAAAAGACCGGATACGAGTCGTACGGGGAAAATTTTTCCAGGATCCTAATCGGCACCTAGATGTACTGCTAAGAAGGGTTTATTGATCTACTACATTCTCCCATAGGACCATAACGTACTTTGCATGAAAGTCCGGAGTATAACCGAGCCAGAAAGTATACACACTCTTTAGGGGCACCTAGATCTAGCAAAGTGTCCCATAAGATGTTGTGATCTACAAGATCAAAGGCGCTGCTTAGGTCTGCGAAACAAAGGAACAGATTGCCATCCTTAGCAACAGTGTATTTATGTATAAGGAGGTCTAAATTAACACACTGCTCCAGCGTCCCCAGACCTTTCCTGAATCCGTATTGTGCCTTTGAAATGATCGAATTGTCGATGGCCCAAGTCTCAAGTCTTTTTAAAATTATTCTGCTCATAATTTTTATAGATGCATCTAATAGTGAAATGGGACGATAATTACTTGCCTCAGACCTGGATCCCTTCTTAAAAAGGGGAATGATTATTGACTGGCCCCAGGAAATTGGCATCTGTCCCTCCACTGTTGCATTAAATAACCTGGTTAGAATGGGGGCCCACAAGTGCTTCTCGGACTTATATAAATCCAGCGGGACCCCATCTGGGCCAGGAGCCTTGCCACCTTTGCTGTTGCTTAGACCCTCATAGACCTCGTCCAGGCCAATAGTCAGGGGCAGTCTTGGCCAGGTAAACTCATTGCCCTGATGGGAATCTAAAATTAACCTATCCGGGTTAAAAATATTTAAAAAATGATGCATCCATGTTTTACAATCAACGTGAGAAGTTATTTCAGGCACAGTGTCATTTTTTAAGAAAGGACTATTTATAGTGTTCCAGTATAATTTACTATCATTTGTTTCGGCCGCAAGACTGAGATTAATCCAGGCCTCCTCTTGGAGAGCTTTTTTCCTCTTGATAAGTGATATTTTATAGACAGCATGACAATTTTTAATTGCTGTGCTGTTGCGAGGTTTGAAGCTCAACGCTTGTTTTAATGCGTGGAGAGCCTGAGTACAACTTGTATCAAACCAACCAGTCTTGATTTCTCTTTTCCTTTTATATGGTTTTGTAAGTAGATTGTCAATGGTTTCATTAATTGTACACAGGTGGTCGAGTACAACATGTGGATGTACCTCATCGCCAATGCAATAATTTACTTCCATGTTGCATTTGCTTAAGACCTCCTCCAGTAATTCGTGTGGAACGACAGTTGTCCATTTAATCCTGAACCCATTAGGTCTTACTGCCTCGATGTTATTAAGACAATTGTTGGCATCCATATTTTTGTGACCCCAACTATGCAGTGATAAAGAGATACTGTTGTGATCACTTAAAATTTGCTCGTTGACATGCAAGTTGGAGTATGCACAATCATTAGACAGTAAAATATGGTCAATATATGAGTTAGCTCCTCTGCCAGTAAAAGTTGGACAGATTCCGTTATTACTATTTCTCGTACAACTTAACATATCCAAATCCAACTTGGCTAGCATCATATTTAGAGCAGTACCATACGCGCAATGTGGGAAATGTAAACAGTCGTTTTCCTCCGTATTACCAGATTCCCTTCTTAATCCACATGAATTACTCGAGGCAAAAGGACAAGGGCTTATATTAAAATCACCCACCCAAAGGACAATCGACTGATGGCCTGAAACTGCCTGAGTCCTCACAATTTCATTTTCTAGCTGAATCAGAATTTTACCTCTGTCAGCAGTGAATACATTATTATAAAAATTTATCAGCAACAAATCCTTCCCTGTATCAAACTCTAGACATAATACCTGAGAATAAACATCCACTGAAACACAACTTTTGGTTTTACAGGAGTTTAGTTTGGTTGATATTAAAGTCACGAGACCACCTTTGGCTCTTCCAGCGGTCGAGCTCACTGCATTCAAGCTATATGCTGAGTATCCCTCAATAAAGATAGGTTCCTCGCACCAAGTCTCCTGAAGACATATTATATCGTACCCTTTATCAATAAAATCCCTCCAAAAACTAGAATGCTGCCAGAGAGAATCAGTCCAGTAGCTTAACAACTGTTGCTTCCTACCTTGATTTGGACTTAAGGAGAGGTTTTCAGACATATCTCACGACTGTGACTTATAACTCCCATAGATTTGTCCTAACCCGTCTAAGGTTAGGGATTGTGCATCTTTTAGTCTCATTCCCGGATATGAAGATCAAATCTAGTATGCTGTGTCCTTGTGATAATATTTCAAAACAAAGCTGCTGTCATTTTTTATTGTTTTGTAAATTTTATTGTTATTTTAGGAAATTTTATTTAAAACCTATCCTTTTAAAACACAAGATACGTTCTACTAAATCAGCAATGAAGTTTTTAACAACTCTGGAAAGTCCTGATACTTGTTTTTTTGTGGCATCTTATGTGCTCAAATGCATAAATATAAGGAAGTCCATAGTCTGTACCGATTAGTCAAACTTTGTTATGTATTTTGTACACTTAGGTATCGCCCAGACTTTTCTTTTCTTTTTATGCATCTTGTAGCTCAAATGAATTCTGAATGATGTATTTTGGATTTGTTTTTAGGCTTTGCATCTTTTGCACATTTGCACATACTAGACACTTATATGGAACACGCACTTTGTTAAAAATGTAACGCATATGCTTCGTGGATAAATTAGCATTATGCACTTTAACAATGCTTACATATTGTTCTCAGTCATGTCCAGTGTATAAGGTATTAATTGGATGTTATGTATTTTTTTATGTGTTTTGTTCTGCTTATATGGTTGTATTTTACATACCGAATAAAGCTTTTGAACTTGATCTACTAGTCTAAAGGTAATCTTAAACTAAGAAATCCTTATGTAACAAGAAACAAACCTCCTTTGATGCAGTCGTCCATTGCACATCATACATAATAGTTAATTCTGTAATATAGTCCTATTTCGTCATTAAGGGGTTCTATTCTCATAGTAAACTACAAAGCCAAAACCATGGAAGGCAGTATAAGGCCACATTACTCTGACTTCCCGTTCTGTATTTTTATATTACATGTTTCAAGCTTTTTTTTATTTTGGGAGTCATTAATGGTTTTTATGGCACATCTTGTATTAGTATAAACTCTGAGAAAAAGTAAATGTAGTAAGAATTGTTCTAAGCAAAGGGGACACCTTATTTTTCTGAATTACATTTCTGATGTGGTTTTTTGGTATGACAACCTACTTACACCACAGAAAAATGAAATTCATAACACACTTTGGTATTCTTGTTTAAAAAGCTTTCCAACAATTGGCTTTGTAATCATGTTTGTTGTAAAATTAAACAACACTTATATTAATAAATTATGTCCTTTATTTCCTGAGATAGATGCATGCTTCACACTCTTGTGGTAGTTATGATTTTAATATAAGTAACTTCCTGCTCACAATTCCCCTTAGTAACCCTTTTTTTGCTGAGCAGTCCTCCACAGCGAGGGATAGAAGGAGAAGAGAATGCTGTTGTAATGTCACACAATGTTTTGTTTTTTCTTACTTTTTCAGACTTTTAATTTCCCACTGCAGGTGTGTGGACTGTTCCAAGAGAGCATGTGAACGTGTTGGCAAGGTAAATTTGAGGGTCGATTTAGAGTTTGGCAGAGAGGGTAATTTGTGGCAATGGCGACAGACTATCCCGTCTGTCAAACTGAAGGTCCATCTGTCTCATATAGAGACGGGTGGACCTTCAGTATGTCGACAGCAGAGGCTCCTTTGTCTCCCCCACCGACATTCACCTCCAGTAACCCAACAGAGTAAGGACTGTCAGAGGTTTTGACATTTGTCCATCCACACTTTTTTGAGTAGATTGACATATAGCAAGTTTCACTGTTTGTTATCGCCAGGTAAAACCTGATGGTAAGAGGCAATGAAAACTGCAAAACGACACCCCACTCCATGGAAGGAAGCCCCCATGGGGAGGAGGTCATTGCGTTTTTTACTCTCAAAACAAAATTCCTCTTGGGGGTTTTGTTTATGAAAAAAAAAGATTGAAAGTTTGGCATATGGCTCCGTTATATTGACAGAGCCGCCCGTCAAACTTTTAAGGCATTTACAGGAATCGGTATGACGGTGGTTCCTCGAAGTGCTAGAGATGTCCGCTGAGCTGGCAGACATCCCTAAATTTGCTGGGTGTAGTACCATCTCCATGACAGGAGAAAGCACTGTGGAATGGCGATGGTACTTATTCCATCTGCCAAAGTCTAAATCAGGCTCTAAATCTATATTTTGAATCCCTATTAATGGAGGTAAAGGTCAGTGGTCAAGCCGGGCTAAGGGCTGAGTGTGGCAGCACAGCACAGACATAATGACATGGCAGTGGCACACCTGCCACACCTCATGTCTCCTCACAGCTAAAGATCAGGGATACCTTTTGCCCAATGCATGGCAAGATTACCTACTGCGCCGGTGAAAAGTTATAGGAAAATATGCTGAAGCAGACTGGGAAGGTTTGGGGTACAATGTTATCGCTGGGAGCAAATGGTGCGAGGGGTTTAAGGAAGAGTTTGAGGTAAAAGGAGAAAGACTAGCTTGGAATAATTAGGGGGAGAATGAAGGAGAGAAGAACTAGAAGGTAAGCTTAGTCTAGGAATGGAAAGGCCTGGTATGCCAAAAGGAAGATGATAGCCTGGCAGAAGGGTTAACGAACTGGCACACAATACAGGAAAACTGCAATTTATGAAGGTAACAAATTAATGAGAAAGGGGGTGTAAGCTAGAGGGGTAGGAATTGCTTAGGAGATGGGAAAAGTACAGTTATTCAGTGTAAGGTTGTTGTGAGGGCTTGAATGGTGTATATGGCAAAGCTGAAGGTTATGTTACGTTAGCTCAATTTACTCCCAATTTAAGCAACCTTTTGTCAGATAATCTATAGAATATGAACCTACTTCCCCCAAATGTATTGTGAAAAGCTGTAGATGCTGTACTCTACATATTTCAAGCAGCATAAAGCTGTCCACAATGAGTCAATCAATATAAAAATAAACGTCTTTCATCCATTCACTTTCTGTTCTGACTAGGTACAGTAGATATTATTTATCAGCAGTCAGGAAGTTGGAATGCTAAAAGCTCTGAGTCTGCTTAATTAACTAAGGATATAACTAATACACATAAAAGAAAAGCACAACATAGCCCATAGTGCAGATTGTTACATGCTAGTTATTACTACTTTTAAGCGATGGCAGAAGCATCATGACCCACTGAGGCTTCACTTATACATAAATATTTTTCAAAGACATCACTTATCATCCAGTAGTAAGACATTCACTATGGGTGCCAATCCCAGGTACAGATTTTATTTTATTTTTATCATCATAGCTGCCAACACATTTCGGCTTCACAGCCTTGCTCACGGCCAACAAAATGTAACATCGCCATGACATTCTGTGTGCTATTCCACAAACAAACACTAGTGTAGCAAAATGTGATTTGCAAAATGGGTGCCAACTTGAAATGGTCCTTATCAAGGTGCATTGTACAATTTTCACATGTATTCATAATTTAGAAGCTCATACACAGGAGCACATTTATTAATCTGTTAGGAGACAAATATCCCTTTGCTTCTTATTGGGAAATTAGTTGACAAAAAACTCAGTCAAGAACTGTCTTCATGCAATTTTCATCAATATTATCAAACTATGTAAGCATGTATATGCAATCATCAGCGCAATAAATAAACCACTGAAAACTTTTATGGTTCGTTGAAGCGAAATAAAGTTGGTTGAAGAAAAAAAAAACACAAAGCTTAATGTACTAATCAACTTTGTCATCAAAACTACTATTTGGGAAATCGCAATGTTTTCAGTTACCTTATGCTAAGTTGTGAGAACAGGACATGTAGTGTTGTCTTGATATCACTATTCATGTGAACCAATTGTCATCAATCATGCCCAAGTCGGCAAAAGTAAGATAACACATTGCATCATGTCCAGATATTTCAAGACTATAAAAGGTTCCTGATGTTTGTAACCACCAGAAAACATGATTATTGTTATCACTGTAACCTGTACATTATGCGTACACAGACCGACATCTCACTGTATCCCGAAAAAGTGGGTTATCCTTAATCTCATATTCATTATAACCTTCACATATTTACATTATATTCTAGTGTCTCTAATCAATCTCAAGTCTCTATACATAATGTGCAGAGGCAGAATATCGAATCAAAAATATCGAGTTGCACAAATATTGAGTTGCAAATATCGTGGGTCAGAAATATCAACAGCAATAATATCGTGGTCAAGAACATCAACTTAAGGTAAGTAATATCGATTTGAAAAATATCGAAGTGTTTAATATCTTTTACAAAAATATAGTTGTTAAAAATATTGTATGTTTATTACACGCAAAACTTACCACGTAGCATTTTTTTTTATGAAGGACGTTGTCGAGGACACGAGAGGATCAGGAAGGAGAGCGGCCAAGCAGGGGAGGCGGCAAAAATACAGGTAAGGGCCTTCTTTATATATTTTTAAGGCATTTGGGAATGGGGAGGGATTGGAGCGGAGCTACGCATAGCTCCACAGAGTTTTTTCTAACTCTGTGGAGCTACGCGTAGAGGCACTACGCCAGCTCCGCCCAGGGTACATTTTTTATACCTCCGCTATCCAACACTTTCTCTACTGTTGCACTCACTGGAGTGGGAATAGTAATTTTTACCTCTTCGCTAACCACCACTTTCCCTACTGTTACATTCACTGGAGTGGGAATAAAAATTTGTACCCCTCTGCTATCCAACAGATAGTCTACTGTTGCATTCAGTGGAGTGAGAATAATAATTTGTACCCCTCCGGTATCCAACACTTACCTTACTGTTACACTCTTTGGAATGGGAATAGTATTTTTTTACCCTCCGCTGTCGAACACGTTCCTTACTGTTTCTCTCACTGGAGTGGGAATAGTAATTTTTACCTTTCCGGTATCCAACACTTTCCCTACTGTTGCACTCTTTGGAGTGGGAATAGTAATTTTTACCCATCTGCTATCCAACACTTTCCCTACTGTTGCACTCTTTGGAGTGGCAATAGTAATTTTTGCTCCTCCGCTATCCAACACTTTCCCTACTGTTGCATTCTTTGGAGTGGGATTAGTAATTTTTTTCCCTCCACTATCCAACACTTTCGCTATTGTTGCTCTTAATGGAGTGGGAATAGTAATGTTTACCTCTCCCCTATCCAACACTTTCCCTACTGTTGCACTCACTGGAGTTGGAATAGTAAATGTAATTATTTTGCTATCCACTACTTTCCCTACTGTTGCACTGATTGTATTGGGAAATTTAAGTTTAAATATTTTTCAACAGTTTAATGTTTTAATTTATTATAGAACTTATTTTATATTTCAAATTATTTATATATATATATATATATATATTTTATCTTTATATAATTTTAAAGTTTTAAAATAAATTAAAGATAATAGTTTATTAATTATTTTAAAGTAAATATATATATATGTATAAATGATTATGTTTGTGTGTTTATCTCTTTTTAATTGAGTTTATTTGTTATATTTTGTTAAAATATATAGTAAATGTAATTTATTTTGTTAAAATTAATATTAAGATTCAATATAATTAACATATATTATTTTATTTTACATATATTTAAATCGATATTTTTTACATCTATATTTTTTATTCAATATTTTTGTACTTACCTGTGTTGGTATAGGAGTTAATATTTTTGTAGTCTATATATTTTTTTAGATATTTTGCACATCGATATTTTTGGCATCGATAGTCTATCAGTGAACCAATGTTTACATAATCCACTAAAGGGAATCCAAAGTCAAACCACAATCCAGGAGGGAAGTCATTTTATTCCATGTGTTAAATCGATTATTCAAAAGTAGTTCAGTTCTTTCAACTCTGTATGCAAAACAACATAAATTCAAGTTAAAACCAAATCTAATCATATTCACACTTCATCAAGAAAATATTCCAAAAACAGGTAAATGACATAACTTATTTTCATAAATATATACCCAGTTTTTCTTCTGTATTCATCACTCCTGGGAACTTTTTTTTAGATCTACACTGTATCTGGGGCCTAACTGCATCCTTACTGAAGTCCTCAAACTCTCTCACTTGTCCTACCATATGTATGCTGACGATACCCAACTCTACATGAGAATATGAGAATAAACTCCATTGAGGAAATCCACACCCTTAATGCTACCCTAACAAAAATGCCACAATGGCTAACTTGTAACCACCTCAGACTCAATGCCCTTAAAACTGAATTCTTACAGATCACGCCATCCACTACCACCCCTAATGTCAATGACTGGCTCCCTCAACTCTGTGCCTTGAATTGCACTCCACACATCGTTTACTCTGCTAAATCCCAAGGTTTAACACTAAGTATAGACTTCTCCATGTAAAAACACATCAGCGCCATCACTGGAGGAGCTGCATATCGTTAGGAAACTAAAACCTTTCCCCCCCACAGCCAACCTCACGATCACAACTCATACACTTGTGCTCTCAAAACTTGAGTATGGTAGCACTACCCTTGTGGGCCTCCCGAAAACCACACTTACACCTCTGAAGGCTACCCTTAATGCTGCAGCTGTGCAAATCACAGGTTAAAAAAAAGTGATCACATCACCCCTGATCATCGTGCACTAAACTGGCTTCCCTTTGAGGCCAGGATGCATTTCAAAATCTCTTGCATGACCCTGAAAGCGCTGCACCACTATACCCCCTCCTACCTGTCCCAGAAACTGACCTTATCAGGAGGAAATAGATCCTCCAGAAGCAAGAGCTCCTTACTTCCCAAGCCACAAAATTCAAGAAAAAGAAAACCTACAACCATTCCTTCTCTGGAATGGGCCCAAACATTTGGAACTCTCTACCCATGGAGATCAGATGCAACCCACTCACATCCCTCTTCCGGTAAGAAGTAAAAAGAATTCTTTCCAACAAATTCCTCTCTCACTAAGGACTAGACCGCAGGTACCCCTACCCCATCCCCCCCAAGTAACCTGTGCCTCACTACCTCAGGGATAACTATGCCTTTACTCTCCCCAGCGTTCATAAACTCTACTGTATTTTGTTTTGTTTACATCTTTTATATTCTGTTAGTTTGTACTTTGTATTTTTATTCATGATCTCATAACCCAAGAAATTGCTGCTATTTTGTTTACATATCCCACTGTATATCATTTACTTTTTTATCATTTCTGTGTATTTTTATATACTCCTTATGTTCCTCGTGTTATTCATTCATGCTTTCTCTGTAAAGTGCTCTGACACCTTCAGGTCATGTTCTCACTATATACCACTCCTCAAATAAATAAATAAGCATCTCAGCAGGTGTTCCCTTCTGCTCTGTAGGATTCTATCTATGACAAAGAACTGTAGGAGAGCTCTATTCCCATAGTGATATTCAAAGAAATGTCTCGCTATTGGGTGCTGCCTGCACCCAATAGCGAGACATTTGTTCCAATACTTTTTGTCTTGAATTGATGGATAGTGCTTCTTATGTAACTTTTTCCACAAGTAATGAACTGCCAAATAGTTTTCTTGCCTTTACCAAAGGGTACCTAATACTCTTTAATGTTTTCACAATTCCTGCATGCCATATATTGACCACATACAATGCATAATCTTTCCAAATATGCTAGTGTGTTGCTTGTCCTTTCCGTTCCCGCCCCACTGACTAATCTATCCCTCAGAGATTAACTGCGTCTGTAGGTGATCTCAGGTCTCTAGCCAATGGAGTCACCTATCAAGTTGTCGTGGTTGAGTATACCCTGGTGCTTAATGATCATACCTGCCACTCTTCCTGCCTCGAAGTAGTATACAGTGATTAATCACACTTCCTCACTTTCAGCTTAACTGACTTTGAATTGTTTCACACAGAGTATTTCTTCCTTATTTTTAGAAACAACTCCTTATACTGCTTTGCTAAGCACCCATTGTGGATATCCTATCTCTTTAAACATCTCTAGCATAACCCTTTGTTCTAGTTTGAAGAACAAATTACTGCTGCATTTCTCCATTGTTCATAATAGTCCTCCATAAGGAATATTCCATTTGAAAAGATCAGGAGTGCTTCTCCGGGTATGTAGTATACTGTTCTCTGCTTTGGGTTTGTGATTTCGTTTAGTTGCAATTTTCTGTTTTCCTATAAAAACCTTAATATCAAGGAAAACAATCTCTGCGCAACTTACATTACATGTGCATTTCAATCTAAGGTCATTGCTTTTCAGCTGTTGAGAAAATTCCTTTGCTGCTTTAATCAATCCATTTCAGATAATAAACCAGCAGTTTATATATCTTAGCCTCATCACAATATGTTCCACTTGCTTAGACAATTCTGCTGAGCCAAATATATGTTCCTCCCACCATCCCTTCAAATGATTACCGTAACTGGGGGCGAAACATGTGCCTATTGTAGTTCTACCAATCTCTCTTTATTTTTTGTCATAAACATCAAGATGTTAATACTGAGGTAAAAGTCAATTATTTTGAGTATCATCTCTCTGTGAGAAAAGTAACACATTGGCCTAACCCTACGATAAGTGCTTGCATGCTCCTATACCATCCAGGTGGTTGATTCTAATGACAGTGGAGGGAAGTCTGAAGTCATTAATAGATAGTAAGGCTCCCAGGAAGGAAGTCTTTGCTATCTTTAATGTACAATGGTAGAGTCTCCCCACCGGGTCTTAAAGCGTGTTTGTGAGACAATGGGTTGTTGGTTATGTGTGGTACTAAGCCTGTTCAAGCAACAGCCACAATCCCTGCCGGGGTGCACCACAAAAGTCACTAAATTAACCAGTGCTTTGACAAATTATTTGACACCAAAATGACAAAGATCCAATCACTAGAATTGGAGTTATTTTCTTTTAAAGATAAAGGCAAAAATTAGTACCTAAAAGATCAAAACACCAACCACGGACATCTAGTCATAAGAGACTGGGTCAAAGGTGACAAATATGGCCCACTGAGAAGGAGTGTGATTCTGATGCAAGAAGTGTATTGAGCCCGACTAGCGCTTACCTTTGGACCTAGAAGTAGGCCTGGGCTAAATTTCCGTTCCGCTCGCGGAAATTGCGATAATTTGACATTTTTGCGTTCCGCGGAGAGTGTGAAAATGTCAAAATTTCCGCATTCCACAGCTTAGTGATAATTTGTTTCTTGCTCGCGCTGTAAAATAATACATTCTCGCGCGCGCGCGATCGCCTTTCCTGAATCCCCGCGTTCGCCGACAAGTTTTCCCGATCTGGTCGCGTTCTCCACGAGATGTTGGATTGTTGGTAGCCATTTGCGCTGTCTTGCGACAGTTCGCGCCCGCAGTAACGTCATGGGTCACGCGATCACGTCTTTCTTCTCGCGATCATGCACCGCGAGAAGAGTGAAAACAAGATGGCCGCGCCTGCGAGCAACCGCATGGGTAAGTTGGCGAGCCGCGACCACGCAGAAAATACCGCGAACGGGCGGGAAAAAAACTTCCGCATCTTCGCGATATTTCCGCATGTTTGCGGAGATTTGTAACATTTTCGCGATAATTTGCGAAAGTCGCTTTCGCAAATTCCGCCCACTCCTACCTAGAAGAAACTTCAACCAAAAAGTCTCTGAGAAAATAGAAGTACAGCAAGGCAAGGCTGCAGGCAATATCTGAGGAGGAGACGTCATCATCGGGAGCAATGGTTGAAGTCACAGGGAAGAATAACATAGCTGGAGCTGCCACGAAGTGAGGCCAACTGCAAAACACATTGGGTGAATAGACGAGCAGGTTTGTCCCTGTCTCCTCTCTGTTCAAGAAGTGGAACAAGGCTCAAACAGCAGGGCCGGCCTCTGAGGGTTCAAGGCAGGCTTCAGGTAGCACAGCAGTGGTTCCAGGGGCAGCAGAGCAGTATTAAAAAATACACAGCAGGCCATAGCAGCAGGCAGCGCACTCTGAGAGTCATTCCACAGGCCCAGAAAGTGAACTACAGATTCGGCCTGAGGGTCCTATTTTTATACATGGAGATGGTTCTAGAGAATACTGTTTGAAGTGCTTGAAGTTTTCTGCCTCCCCTGCCCTGGTTCCAAGCTGGCTGCATGAACAATGCAGTGGTGAAAAGTCCTTTGTGTGAAGACAGGGCACAACCTATTCAGTTGCAAGTGGGGCTGTGCCTAGCTCCACCCCTCCATCCTGCCAGTGATGGCCCATTCATGCACGCCTAATCCCTCTGATCTGTCTGTCTGGGAGGAATAAACAAAGTCCAACTGCCAACTACACCCTGTCATGTGACCCAGGAATAGGCTGAGGAACCAAATAGTTAGGAAAGGAAAATGCCAAATTTCTAAAAGTGCCATTTTCAAAATTGTAACTTAAAATTTAACTTTAACATTAAAGAGGATTTTAAATTACAATTTCTCAGACACTGAACTTGACATCCTTACCTGCTCCCAATCACAATTCAGCACTTATTAAATTCAATTAGTCTAAACAATGTTATTCTATGGGAGAGGTAGGCCTCACAGTTTCTCATTACCAGGACATGTAAAACCTAAAAATACACGTACAACCTTTTAATTTCAATGCTCCCTATCCTATTAGTAACTAGGACCTACCTTAGAGGTGATTTGTTAGAAATCAGGTTTCTGGTTGGCAGAGGTATGCAGTGTCCAAGCAATGCTGGTCAGGGTAAGTGTAGTAAACACTAAAAGGCTACATGTGCTTACCCTCTGATTGCTTGACACAGAGCAGTCAGGCTAAACTAAAGAGGCAATGTGTAAAGTATTTGTGCACACACACACAGTAACACAGGAAAAACACAACAAAAGTACTCCACATCAATTTAGAAAACTAGCCAATATTTATCTGAGCACAATAAGACCACAACAATAAAAATCAAATATACACAAGCCACGATATGAATTTTGCAAGATTAACCAAAAATTCAGTACTTAGAAATCAGTAGCTCCAACTGGGGCTATCTGGTCGCACTTGCCCGGGGAAAATCCAAAAGTCCAGTCCAGCCACGATGGATTCAGGAGTCATGCAGACCTGCTGACAGTACCTTGGATGTGTCGCAGATCGAACGTGATAAATGGAGTAAATGAGGGGATGCGCCACTGTCGAAAGCAATGCATCATTTCTGAAGTTGGTTCAACGTCATCGATGCATCGAAGATTACAGACAATTTGTTGTGCAAAAAGAGGAGATGCATTGCTGTTGAAGGCGATGCGTCATTTCCGAAGCCAGCCAATGTCATGGTTGCATCGATGTCAGTAAGCGATGTGCATCTGGCTGAATCATTGTTGCCGGGCCACAGGTTGTAGGGGGTGTGTACGGTTAGTATAGAAAACAGGGGCCCCTGCATGCAAGATGGCTTGCCAAGCGCAGGGAAAATAGCTAATATTTTAGCAACAAACTTGGGCAAGAAACAATAAACAAAAGTGTGCAGGCTTACAACGTGTAAACTTGCAAACAGTAGACAATTAGATTGCAGTTCATCAAATGACTTCAAGGACTACTTATGTTACTATCACAAAATTATTCTTAGTCTTTTATATAACAAAGTATGAAATCTTCACTTCATTAAAAACATAATTTACAATTATGGTGTCCTGTACTGTAATCAATACAATACATTATTCATTTACATTGTAGGATAGTTATCAATTATTTAGTCCTACTTAGCGTGCTAATCTTAAGCACATCTGACTCAGTGCACAATACATACATTCAAAAAGCTTTGGGACAATGGCAATTGGTTCAAAATGTGAGTGGCTTAGGTGTTTTAAAAGTTAACAGTATATACGCACAGAAGCTGACGGTGTATAGACACTATGCGTGTTTCGGCGGTAATGCCCTCATCAGGGGGCTGTCACATTTATTACTAAAGTTATGACTCAATTTCCAATATCTAGACAATGGACGGCTATATGGGATATGCTGTCCGACACTGGTACATCCAAAAAGTGCCAAGGTTGAAACGAATGCTGGCTCCGTCTTCATCTCTCCAGATTTGAAAAAGATAAATGAGCAAAGTTAAGCTCTGAAGACTCCGGGTTCCAAGAAGATATCGGCAGACAAGGTTTCTTGAATGTTAAGGCTTGGATGATGCATTTACATAGATGTCCATATATAGAGGAAATAGTTTCCCCGAATGTAGCTCAATGTACGGACTTAGCAGGAAGGGCTTGCCGCTACTGTGTGCACCATGCGCCAACTACCACGTCTCTCCTAGCGTCTGGATAGGGATGCGTGCACAGGCAATGCGGAGGTGTTGCATAGGCAAAGTCAGCGCTGCATTGAAGATTATGGGTGATGCGTCATGCAGTCGGCAAGAGGTGTCCGTGGCTTCGGTGCAGGCAGAGGCAATGCATCTACATCGTTGGAAAATGTGCCTGTTCCAATCGGTGCAATATCCTTGATGCATTGGTTTTGTGGGTTGCAGCACCAAACACTCACTTCCAAGGGCCCAGTACTGGTTTTGGTGGCACCTCTTGGCAGAGTATAACTCAAAGCAGAGGAGCACAGGTTCTGACAGTAAGATGCAGGGGCAACCTTTGATATCCCTGAAGATTCAGAAAACAGAAGGCAAGCCAACAAGCCCTTGCAGAAACTTTAGAGTTGCAGGATATATAGAGTCAGGTCCAGTTCTCTAACCCACAGCAAAAATGCAACAGCAAAGTGGCATTTCCTCCTGGCAGCACAATATAAGTTCTTCCTGGTAGAATGTCCTCAATTCCAGAAGTGTTCTGACTACATGGTGTGAGAGGTGAAGTACTACTATCTATTTGAGCCTTTGAAGTAGGGATACTTCAAAGAAAGATCTTTGTGGTGCACAATACCATGTCCTTCCCTGACTCACTACGGGGGGGGGGGGGTATGCAGCCAATTGTGTGAGGACAGGCACAGTGCTATGCAGGTGCAAGTGTCAGCTCCTCCTTCTCACTCTATCCCAGGAAGACCCATGAGCCAGTTGATGAGTCTTCAGGATTTGAGTGGCACACCTCAGCTCCCTTTGTCTATGACTATCTAGAGGGAATGCACAAAGCCCAGCTGTCACTCAACCCAGACTTGTATTCCAGATGTAGGCAGAAGGCAATGAAGGATTTATGTACAAAAACGCCATCTTTCTAAAAGTGGCATTTTTAGACCTGCAATTTAAAAAACAAACTTCACTAAACGGTTTGTTTTTAATTTGTGAGTCCAGAGACACCAAACTTACATTTCCTATCTTTACCCAATTGAAAGTTACACTTGTAAAGGTTTACAAGGCAGCTCCAATGTTACCCTATGGGAGAGATAGGCCTTGTGGTAGTGCAATACAAACCTATGAGTGTTGCAGTACCAGAACATGTAAAACTGAAAGATTCATATCCTGCCATTTAAGTACACTGCACCCTGCCCATGGGCCATCCAGGGCCTGCTCTAGGGGTGATGTATGTGTCATAAAAAGGAAGGTTTATGCATGACAAGTAGGTTAACTTGTCAGGTTAAAATAGCATTATAAACTGCACACCCAGGCTCTGCAGTGGCAGGCCTGAGACATGCATAAAGTGCTACTCACATGGGTGGCACAATTAGTGCTGCATGCCCACTAGTAGCATTTGATTTACAGGCCCTGGGCACATGTAGTGCACTGTACTAGTGACTTACATGTAAATCAAATATGCCAATCATGGAGAAAACAAATGTTATTACATTTAAGACACATATCACATGCACTTCTGCACTAGTCAGCAGTGAAAAAGTGCACAGAGCCAGCAAAAAGGAAGTTCAGCACACAATCAAAAACAGGAGGTCAGAAGGCAAAAATTCAGGGAAAACCACTCCAAGGTCTAACATGAAGTACATGTAATAAAAAGGGAATTTAAGGCTGGAAAGGCTTTATTTTTCCAAGTCTAATTGGCAGTGGAAATCAACCTTCAGGCTGGAATGGCAGACCTGGGGCATGTTTTAAGGGCCTACTTAAGTGAGTGGCACAATAAGGGCATCAAACCCACTAGTCTCTTTCCAGGACTTATAAGTAAATTAAATATGCCAATTAGGTGTAAGTCAATTTTGGCATGTTTTAGGGAGTGAGAACACGCACTGTAGCACTGGCTAGCACAGAGATCTAAGGTGAACAAAAACGATTCCCAAAAAATTGGAGGGTGAAGGCAAAAGGTTTAGTGGTGATCAAGCAGAGAGTGCCAAATCAGTGTTAATTATATTTCAAAGTATTTTTAAGTAAACTTTCCCAGAAGGACAGAAAGAATCCACTGATGGGTCTCTTGGCATCCTATGTATTTTGGGAAGTAATTTTTGGATGATTACATTTAAGATATCTGTATCTGTTTTTCTCAATCAAACCTTCATTGCTTCATTCTTCTTAGATTCCCCAGAATATGTTTATGGTGGAGACATATTATTTGCACTCAATCGCAAGGCACCATTCTGTATTCCAGAGTTGTTTCTCAGCTTCATCCAGATCCATTTGTCTGGGCATAATGGCAATATTACTCCCCTCATCTGATGGTTTAATTATAATCTTCCTATCTTTCTCTACGTATTTAAAGGCTTATACCTGGCGACATGTAATGTTTCCTGTACCCTGTATTTATTACATCTCATGTCCTTTAATTCTCTGATCGATGTGTCATGAAATGTGCCTGCTGCACCATATTTCTATTTAGGTTTCAAACTATTGTGGGTCCTTTTGTCACAACAGATGTCTAACTCTCTCAAAAAATCTTCCACATTTTTAGACACAGTTTTGGCACCATGTTCAAGTTCATTAAGCTTTACAAGCATATCCATATCACCAATCAATAAATAGGTGTCCGAATTTATATTGTTGTCATCAATTTTCTTCACTCACTAATCTCTCTTAGTCTTAGTCTACAGTGCTTTAATAATTTTAATTTAGCGGTAAGCTGAAACAAGCTGAAACAAGTCAATAAAAAGTCAGGGTATAATACAGTCCAACCGTAGGGCAAAAGGAAAAACCATATTGGAAATCAGTCAGTCAGTCAGAATAACTTTATTTCGCCAACACAATATAGGCATAAAAAGTATACTAAAAAAAACATTCCACAGCATTACAGTAAAGTTAAAATATAAGCGGTTGTAAAAAATTATTACATTAAAAGTAAAATTCATAATTATTTACACAATACAGTAAATGAATCTCTTGCAAATCAATATGTTTATCGGTGTTCAGCCGACTGTTTGCTAAATTAACTACTATTGTTTGGTTACTCCATTCATTGTCTCTTATTGGGTTTCTGGGCCTTCTTGCCTGTTCCCACAAGTGCCATATTTGGTTATCCAACTTATGCTGCTGCTCTTCTGTCTTTGATTCTTTCTCTGTCACTTCTGTCTTCAAAGTGACCTCTGTCTTAATATTGTCGTGAATTCCAAACCTTCCTTAAGAGACAAAACTGATCTAAAAAAGTCCCCTTTTGTTGCTCGCCTTCAGGATCTTCCTTCTTCCATTTCCGAAACATCACTCACGTCAACAGTGCTTGATCCTCTATCTGAAGCAACACTGTCATAGCTTACTTGATTTCTGTCAACTTTTTCCTGCTTGTTTTACCCGCCCATTACCCGCCCATTTTCCTAGTAAATAATATATTTTTTATTAATATATTTCTTCTGATAAATGTTTATATTCCTAAAGAGGACCACCAGCGAATGAAAGGCTGGTTGGAATCTTTCAAACATTCTTTCTAGAGTCCGGCAGCAAAATTCCCAGAAGCAGTCATAATAATGGCCGGAGATGTTCTTTTCTTTTCTGCACAGATGGACTTACAGTTGGAGGAAGCTTTGGAATCTCTTAACATTCCTCCAGCAATATTTTCCCCAGTATTGTTAACATGCATTTATAATGCAATAGTTCTCGCAATTGTGAGTTTTTCAGCTGTTGGCATTGTAAATGGCAATGCCTTTTATAATATTAAAAGGCATTGTCATTTACAATACTAATAGTTCGAAGTTTAGCAAAAGCACTACCTATTGTATTGCAGAGCGCGGTGTCCGTGAAGTGGGTACCGTGCTCACTATTAAAGTTAAACAATAAATAACAAAAAAAGAAACAGTGCGTGGTGTCTCAAAAACGGGCGCAGCGCTCAGTTTAAAGTTTAAATAAATAAATAAACAGAGCGTGGTGTTCCTGAAGCGGGCGCAGCGCTCAACATCAAAGTTTCAAAAATAAAATTTAAAATGAGTGTGGTGTCCCTAAAGCGGACGCCGTGCTCAACATGCAAAAACAAAAAGCAGCGCCATTGTCCCCTTCAGTGTCAAAGAACAAAATAGTGTAATGTAACAAGCGAAGTAAAAGGTCCATTTGTTATGAGCGGTAACAAATGCAGACAAGGCGGTACCTAGGAGGGACTAACAAGCCTATTTACAAATCAGAAGCCAGGATTTATGTGGGACAATTACACAATCTAATGACAAATATGGGTGGGCTTCCAGTGCCTACACTAATACAGCATGCCTCGCAGAGCGAGCAGCGTATGTGCGCTGCCGCTACGCTCGACCCAACAAGTGGGGCAAAGAAACGATTTACAGCCCTTTTTACATAAACCGCATTGCAGGGAAGCTAAGCTCAAAACAAGAATGCTCTGCAAGCGAAAAGAGAAGCTTGTCCAAACACGAGCAGGAAACCAAGAAAAAAAAGTCCCCCAAGACCAGATAAAGACAGCAATGCGTAATGATATTGTAGTAAGTTCTTGCTCCTGGGAGGAATGAAATAGAAAAGGAGGGACAAAGACGCAGGACTGACCACTAGCAAGCAAGGATTTTTAAAGGACATTGCAACAAACAAATCAAAAGCAATATGGATGGCGTTATGCCTACAGCAGAAGTATACTAAAGTATACAGGATGCTTGTTTATGACCCAGGGAAGATCTGGCTTGGAAGTTCAGGCTGGACTTTTCCCATGAGGAATAGTCAAGACTGATTTGAATATGGCTGGTTCTGAACTGGGGTGACGAAGTGAGCTAAAGAACAATGATGGATTAAACCCAGATCTGTGAGTCGGGTGAGTGTCTGAAAAGTTTCAGCGCTCCGTCCATCATCTCCTTATGTTTGCTTTGGTCGCCCTAAATTGGCAGGGTATGCTCACTTTGCCACTGGATTCAAGCTAGCCTAGCTGATGACGGGGGGAAACCCCAAAACCAGAATTATAATAACAATATCACTACATTTTGATTCTTGAATTATGACAATTACATAGAACTTTTGAGTCTCAGAACCTGTCTTCTTTACATCTGACTGGGAGTGCTTAATAGTTCTATGGAGCTCCACTGTACCACCCCCTCCCCTTGAAGGGCTTAAGATATTTCTACCCTTCTCCTACCCAACTGCAGAGGGGTTATTTAATAATTCCTACCCTCCACCTTGCGCTAGATCAGGGGTATCATCTGCACCTATTCATCCAGCCCTACTGCCTTGCCTGAGGGAAGGGTGATACCACAACTTAATCCCCATCCCCGCCTGCAAGGGAAGCAGTGCTGTCTCCGCTGAGCCTTTAAGTTGTCCATGAGCGAGGGGGGGGGGGTAAAAATATATGTTACACACATATGTAAAAAAAGACTGGTCATATGTAGCCCACACAATGCTGCGAGCCATGGAGGAAAAGGTGATGTGCTGCTAAAGTCAGCCCCCAGATACATCATCTAATCTGCTTCTCCGTTGCCCGCAGCATTGTGCAGGCCCTGAAGGTACCAGTCAGCTGGTACCAGCTCTTGTACCGTCTTAGCATTTGGGAACTGCTGAAGAACAAGCAAAACACAGAGCACTTGGACCAGAGAGCGTTTGTGTTGAAATCAAGGAGAAGAGAAAAGAGGAGACAGTGCGGGGACCAGTTTGATCAGTGTGCCATTACATACATGATACATTTAGAGAACAAGGTACAGTCGTTTGAGATTGTAGGGTGGGGCCCCTTTCTCTGAATCCTGGTTACCCTACCCTATGTTCACTGGTGACAGCAACATATTATTTGAATTACATTTTCTACAGGATGAGGTCCTGTAACTCGAGGTGAGGTTCAAAGAGGAGGCTCTCTGCATCGTGAGGCCCCCCCACAATGGCGCCGACAAACAGTGAGACAGGGCTACTGGTTATATCCAAAGTTTCTCTTTCACAATTAGACATTGTGCTAAGGGTCAAAAGATAATTGAAGATCATTATGTTACATTAAAAACAGATTGGAATAAAATAAACAAAATTACAACAGGCAGACTTAAAGTATGATGGAACGGCAAAACAAAGTTGCCTAGAGGCAGGAATGACACCAGATGCCAAGAACTGTAAGACAAAGCCGAGGCGCTCAAAGGAACCCACCATAGATAACAAAAGAGCAGAAGGGCTTCCAGAGAAAGTCATGTTCTAGGTGTCATGCATAGAAAGATAATGAATAAGAAGCATGTATGCTTCACTCGCAAAGGAAAGAAAAATATATCTAAATGAAAACTTGATACACTATAAATACATCTAGTACAGACATATTATTGCAACAGGGAAGATGAAAGTAGGATATTTGAGTACGGACAGTTGACCCAGGAGAGAAAAATAAATAAAAACAGGCTTCGGGAATCATGGGACAAAATTGACAGATTTGAACCACGTAACGAACATAAAAGCAATAGTAAGAATCAATTTGTCCTTAGTGCTCCAGAGATCACACTAAGCAATAATAAAAAGTGCAGAATTAGTATATAAAAACAAAACATTTGATCAAATATGATTTTTACAGTGTTATTTTATCACAAGGTAATTTAAATAGCAAGATTAATGATGGTCGATCCCAACGTTTTATAGGGTTGAAAGTGGTATGACCCCTCTCACTGAATCCCTGGGTCATCATCAAAAAAAGGAAGTAAGCATAATACAGAATAATTTCTGATGACAGTGTGTATTACTACCATTATTTTGAAACCACAACCTAGCATTTTCATTTTAAACAGTACAGTGAAACCTTGGTAGCATGTGCACCAATGAGAAGTCACACACCTTATAAGCGCGTAAGGAGCTCTTTGATATAGTTATGACAACCTGAAGTACACAGCTAGTCAGAATCCGATGGAAGAAAACGCCAAACAAACATCTCTAGTGTAATGAGCAACTTGCAACGATTGTTGTTTATTCTACTTAAAAGGAGTCATGAGTAAGAAGAAAAAACATTGTCATGGGGGGGGGGGGGGCAGTCAAATGCATGCCAAGATAAATAATGGGAACTACTTAGAACACATTTATCACTGCCTTAACCCATTACAGGCTACCTGCTGCATCAGCTCACGAAAATGTCGGGGATAGTTATGCTCGTGTGAGCTGGATTTAAAGACCTTTCAAAGGTGCTTCTGAAAGTACTAAAAAAAAACATACTTTTATACAACAAAATACTAAACAGTCTATCGGTTTAAGTAGTACGTAGCAATCGCAGAGCATTGTTTACAGTAAAAGGTCTTAAAGGCTACGTACAAGTACAGGGGAAACAATCTGGGTCATCTGTGTTTGTGAGGCAGTAGCACCCGCACCTTTATCACGGGCCACATGGAACAACAATGACAAGGCACGGCCAAAAAAGTGAAAAATTTGAAAACGCAATCAGAATCATCGTCCAGTGCATAGCCGTGTTTTTGCAGCAGACTGTAAGATTGGAATATGGTCTGGTACTCACCTATGTACCCTACACCAGCTACATACCCTGGGGTTGGGAATGGCACCTCCCTCCCGCACCCCCAGCGTAACACACCAATAGACACCACACCAAAATGACATACATTTTTGGATTAGGGGGGTGTAACCCTCCCGGCCGTATTTATTAAAAATAACAAACAATTTGTAAAAACATTATATACAGAACTTTACGCAGAAAGTACAGATACATTAGATAGACAGATATTCAGGGCTAACCTTAACACAGTCTAATACATAAGACACTCCTACCGTAAATCTATCAATGCATGCATTTACTTTCTGCGTGTCCCTTCTAGAGCCTACGGCAAAGTCATTGACTGGCAGCGCCCCCTGGTCCCAGTGTTCTAGCAAATTAATAAGGATGCGCAGGGGGTACAGCTTATCGGACGGATATTTTACCCCCCGGGCTTTCCCTATGCCCTGTGCCTTAAACTCCATTACGGGGGGCTACAGACTTCTGCATAATGGCACCTTGATGCGTGTGCGGGGGTGGCCCCAGGCCCACTGGGAAGGATGACTCCCCCGGCCCCCACACCCCGACAGCCTACTTACCAGCTGTCACTACCCCTGGAGTTAAATGGTGCTGACCGCTAACGACCGAAGACTATGTTTACCAATCATGACCTTACCACCACAGGCCAGCGTAGATGCCCGACTACCTGGTCTCCCCCTCACTCCCTAGAAAGGTCATGTTCTGCACTTCATACTCTCCACCCAAGCTAGGATGTCCTCCATGAAAGCCTGATTCCCTTTATGTGAGAGGTGCACCCCATCCTGCAGAAAAAACTGTTCCCCCTTGATGTATCTGTGTCCAATGGACCTTAATTTAGGATCCCTGAATAATTTATCAAATTTGTTGTTGATCCGCTTTACCGCATAGTTCAATGCACTAACTGATTCGCCCCCCCTCCACTGGAACCTGGGGATCATGTGTGACCAAGCTATGGTTGAGTGAGGACACTGCCTCGCTAGCCACCCTACCTCTGTGAGCAGCTCTTCCACCAGTACCCTCCTGCCTAATCTAGCCAAGTCATTACCCCCTAGGTGCAGGATCCAGATTGCCGGTGGCCCCGTGCTTGCTTTCAAAGCTCGATTTACCAACTCCCTGAATTGACCTACGCACAAGCCACCCTAACCTATAAATGAGAACCTTATCCCTAGTTGGTGGGCCCTAGTCCTGACGGGCCCTGAAAAGAAATTCTTAAAACGGCGTACATATGAGTGCCCTATCACCCAAACATGTTGATCTTCCTGGTGCGAAGAGTGAACTTGTGGCACCATTTCTGTTGCTTGCCCGAAATTCGTCGTCCGGCGCTCTTCTGTTTGCTCCTGTGGTTTGTGAGTGCGAACGAGTGCAGGCTTCTCCCCTGAGTTACAGGACGAAGGAACTGCGAATAACGTGGAAAACAAGAGAGCCACGGTAAATGCCTTGCCACGCTGGCATGCCACAAACAAATACCACAACAAACTGATCCTAGTACTAAATGATAGTGACATGTACCCCTCTTCCTGAGTAACAGGAAGAAGGGAGCAAACTCATCGCGCACTTAACCTGGACAGTCACACCGTTCTAGAGCATGTGCAGCCGCATATATCTCTTGTAACAGTTAGAGGACCATCTACCGATCCTTTTGAGACGCTCATCCCCAAGCCCTCTTGCAGCTGCCTCAGTGGCTGCCCCTATCCTGAATGAATGGGTCCCAAAATCTGCAGTGTCTAGCCTGGCTTTCTTTAATGCCAGCAAAATGACTCTCCTGAACTGGAAAACCATAAGCGGTGACCTGTCCCCATGTATCAGGAGAGGCTATCCCGTGGGCCATAATGGCAGGGCAGCATGAAATGTCCCCCGCTCTGTGTAATACTACGCTCTCTCCTCTGCCATCTTGATCGGTTTTTGACTTTAGGATTGAAATCAGCACTGAGTCCTTTTTTATGTTAACGTACCCTAACTGCAGGCCTCCCAGCCAATCTGTCTTATTCTTTGCGACTAGCTCCCCTATCCTAAACGCGCCGTAAAATGCCAGGCAGAATGCCACTTGGAACAGGACCGTTTCGCCTGGAGAAGTGCAAACCTGTGGCAGTGCCCCTACTAGTTTCCCTAGCGTCTCTAAGCCTATGGGTCTCCTGACATCCGGCTGCCCTCCCTGTAGGCGTTGCCATCCTTTCAGTGCCTGGCGCACCACGAAGCTCCTTGTGGGATCCCCCTCTCCGTTCATCTTTGCAAAAAATGATATGGCTGAGATATGTCTCCCAGCCACCAGTACCGTGCGCCCTTGTTTCCTCATGAAAGCAAGATATTCAACTACTGCCTCTTGATTGTGCCACTTGTGTTCCCACTGTTTCCCCAAGAACAAACAAAAAGACCCAAACGTCCCTTCGTAGGCACTCCTGGTCCTGGACACTAGGCACGCTGCCACGAGGTTCGATACTCGAGGGCACCAAGCTGCCACAGTTGTTCTGGGAAAGCTGTTTTTTGAAACGACACAATGCATCAGCCGCGTGATTCAGAATACCTGGCACGTGTTTAGCTTTAAAAAGGACATTCAATTTCATGCATTGTAACACAATCTCCTTCAACAAGCGCAGCATCATGCCACATTTAGCCGTTTGGCTATTTATGCATTCCACTACTGCCATGTTGTCAGACCAGAATATTACAGACTGGTTTTTTAGTCCTTCCGCCCACACATTCAGCGCTACTAGGATTGGAAACAGCTCTAAGAAGCTTATGTTCGTGGTGAGCCCAGATGTTTTCCACCAATCTTTCCATTGCTGAGCTACCCACTCGCACCCCCAAAATGGCCCGAATCCCTCGCTACCAGCAGCGTCAGTCATCAGGCCGAGCTCGGGGCTGGACCTAGGTGGGCTGGGCCACACCACTCTCCCATTGAAGTCACGCAAGAATGCTTTCCAAATCAACATGTCCTGCCTGACTTTGCCGGACAGCTTGGTGTGATGGTGCTTCTCCCTGAGGCCCGACATGGCATGGGCGATGGTGCGGGAAAATGCGCGCACCATTAGGATTATGCGTAGTGCGAAGTTCAACTGGCCTACCACCTGCTGTAACTGGTGCAGTGTAACCTTATCCTTGTTGAAGCAGTGTTGCAATGCCACCCCGAAATCTTTGTCTTTGTCAGCTGGGAATCTCGAGACCCCCTGAACTGAATCTAGTTCAATCCCCAGGAATTCAATTGCTGTGCTTGGGCCTACTGTTTTACCAGGCGCCAGGGGCACACCGAACTCCTGCATCAAGGTACAAAACTTCGACAACGCTGTCCTGCATTCCCCAGATTGTGGCGCCCCCAGAAACAGAAAATCATCGAGGTAGTGTAGCACCCATTGATGTCCTGACACCCTCCCGAATACCCATTCCAAAAATTAGCTAAACTTCTCAAAGTAGGCGCAGGACACTGAGCAACCCATTGGCATACATTTGTCGACGAAATATTTCCCCTGAAACTTGAAACCCAGTAAGTGAAAATCTGCAGGGTGGACCGGTAGCAATCTAAATGCGGACTCAATGTCGGCCTTTGCCAGCAAAGCCCCCTGACCTAATGACCTAAGCATTTCCACCGCTTGGTCAAAAGATGCATATTTCACACTACAAAGTGTGTCAGAGATGGCATCATTCACTGAACTGCCCCTTGGTGCAGAAAGGTTGTGAATCAGTCTGAATTCGCCTGGCGCTTTCTTAGGTACTACCCGTTGAGGGGAACACACAAAATCCTTCATTGGGACGTCAGCAAAAGGCCCGCCACCCTACCCATGCTCACCTCCTTATGGATTTTTGCTGTTGCTATGTCTACATTGGACCTAACTGACAGCTGGTTCCGGCAGTGCGCCACCCCATTGTAGCCTTGGGCTGGTATCCTGAAACCTTCAACAAACCCCTCCCTGATCGTCCTGGCTGCTTCGGGGCAATTGTAAGACTCTAACCATGGTATCATAGCACTAACGTTAACGGGGGATCTAGCCTTTCCTAGCAGAACATTGCTATTCTTGTTTCTTACCCCCTTTGCCCCTGGACTTTTTGTGACACCTGGACTCGGGGTGGGATGCATTACCACAGTAACCACAGGAATGCTTGAAACTACATGTGCCTGGCGCTCTACTGCAAGTTCTTTTGTTAAAGTCAAAACAGACGCCTTTTTTGCCAGTGTTCCCTGCCTTCCCCGTGCCCCCCGTGTTACCGGTGGGGCCTGTTTTAAAGGGTTGGGACCGAACGGTGTCAGGTACCTGTCCCCGCCCATTATCAGCTGCTCCCTGTACCAAATGTCTCAGATTAATAAACATGTCTGTATGGCTCCATCTTAGAGTTGGATCCTGTGCTTTTGCCCTCCTAAACTCCTTGTCATACTCCTTCCACCCATCGCCTCCTTGTGTAGCGTGGGCGACGGTGATCCTATTTTCATAATATGCCATCTCAGATCCAACCTCTGGGAAACGCTCTAACATGACGGCCATGAATATAGTGAAACCCTGAATCCAATTGGCTAAATTCTCCTTTACTCTGTACTTCCGGACAATGTTGGACCGTTCTTTGTAGTGTGTCCATTCCTTGTTCTTTTTAGCCTCCTCTCTTTCTGCCTCATCAATCAAGAGGGAAAACATGCTAACATATTCCCCCTTCCAGATCCTTTCCTTAGTCTCTTTCGACAAATGCCGCCCCAACTGTTCCCTCCCTGAGCGCATTTCTCCCAAGCCTAGTGGAGGTAGTGTTGCCCTCGTACCTGCTGGTGCTGCCGCATCTGCCGTCTTGCCCGCTTCTGTGTCCGTCGCGTCGCTGGTTATTTCTCGGACACCTTCGCCACCGTGGACCGGTGCTGTGACAACCGGTGTTGCACACCCTGCCGGGATTGCCGCCACCTCGCTTGGCCTCCCCTTTCCTAGCTCAGCCATCAATTTCTTTGCCCTTTCAATGGCACCCCCCCCCCCCCCCCCGGATGTCACCCCCGCGGCGTGAGACCAGTTCCCTACCATCTCCAGCCAAGGTTAATCTACCGCCAAGTTGGCTGCTAGGTCTGGCTGGGCCAGTGGGGCTCCCCCAGTCCCGTCTCCTATGGGGCGGGCAGGGACATCAATGGGCCCCCCAGGTACTGCACCACTTGGGCTCCCTTCACCCGATGGTCCCGGCCTCTCTGCCGGTGGGACTGCATCACCTGCGCCCCCCTCACCCTGAGGGATTGGTGCAGGTGTAGGCTCACTTCTTGGTGTCACCCCCACCCTTCCCCCACATGGCCTGCGCCTGTTCCGCTTTGGCGGTGGGGGGGAGTAGTTTTTTGGTGGGACAATAGGCCACCTACCCCTCCCCTCTGGCACCCCAGAACCCTCCACCTTATCCTGTAACCTGTTGAGGGTCTGCCCCATGACCTGGACTTGCTGCATTAAAGCCTCCAGCAAGATGTCTGTGCGCGATCGCTTCTCGTTCCGCCGCACCGGAGAGGCCATTGTATATGGGACCTTCCTGCACACGTAACCGCCGCACCCAGCTGGGTGACTGTGTCACCCCTTACCTTCGAGGAGCAGCAGCCCCCAGCCAACCGTTGCACTCACGCAACCAGAGCCACGACCTACTGGCTAACCCAGTAGGCTCAGGTGAGCCGCCCGCTCAAACCCTCTGTGGCTCCCAGAAGCAAAGAGATGCTGGGTAGCCGGTGCCGCCCAAGCGAGTTCCTCCCCTGACCACCAGTGATTTCGTTTTTCCTGGCACCGTGTTGTCCTTCCTGGACCTTGTCTTGGGGCTGTGGAAACAAAATTAAAGCCGGTTTCGCTGCACGAAGCCCCACCCGCAGACCCCCACAGCCAAACTCGCTTTGAGCACAGCACTCTTAATTGTCTCCCCACCACACTTGCGCAGATACCGCTGGCCTAGCTTTAGACTAAGCAAACATTGCCATTGAAAAAACCCAAGGATTGACTACCTAATCTTCCCCAGTGAGTGTCAAAATGGCAACAGAACTTATTTCCCCACTCTACTAAAGACCATACACTGCACAAACTTTACACTGAGTAACAGTGCATTGAAAAGCTATGGCAGCACTTATTTCCCAACCTTACTGAAAGAAATATCACTGCCCCCACCTTAACATGAGGAACAACAAAGCCTCAGATTAATCGTGTGCACACAACACAAACATTGCTCAAAACATTGTTGCAAACAACTCAGAGAGCCAAGGAGATAAGACTCAATATTTATATTGCCCCACTGCTCCCATTATGCAGCTTTATAATTGAGGTGGTGACTGTGCTTCTGCCCTGGTTACACTTTCAAACAAAAGAGCTTTCCCTCTCACACGGGCTCTGACTTTGCCTCCACCTCTCGTTACACCCAAGTATGTCAGTCTCCTCCACTTTAAATCACTAAAAGACAAACAAGTAATGCTGAACTGTAGCAATTAACATGAAATTACCACTGCCGCCTGCACTCATTAATTACAGGGTGTGTGACTGCGCGTGAAGTCAAAGGAGCAGTTGCTACCCCTTGTCTTGGCCAGCAGACAGTAATAGCTTCTATCCGCATGGGGATAGAACCCGCATCCTTAGCTTTATCAAACAATTAAGCTGCACTGAGCACCCGACCCCCGGTGTAGGCTGCGCGCTCAGAGCAGTTGCCTCGAGTAGTTTTAAAAAACCAGCACCGCACCATGCGCGTGCTACCTAACCCGGGATACTCCCGCTCTACAGAGGGAACCCCGAGCCCGCCACACGCGCTCCAACTGTCGATTGCCTGCACCGCCTACAGCACTCCAAGGGGGGGGGACAAAGCCAGTGTTCCTGGGCGATCCCGAAACTCCGCCTGCGGCGCACTGCACACGATCTTCGCCGCGTCCCTCACGCTTCCTGTGGCAGTGGCGGCTTGGCAAACGGGCCACCTGAGACTGTAGCGCTCCGATGCTTCCGCTGGAAATGCGTTTTCTCCTCTCCGCTTTTCACGATGCTTCTGAACCTGTAAAAGAAGGGGAAAGACAAAACGGGCAACTTGAACCGGCGGCGCTTGCTGCAACTGCGTTTTTTTCTTTTCCGCTTTCAGTTGAAACCTGCAAAATAAAAGAAAAAGAAAAGCAATTACGGGCCCGCCGCCGGCCCGGTGTATGTTCCTGTGGGGAGCAAGAACAAGAGACTGTTCTGCTCCCCACAGCCCCCTTTTAAGGAGGGCACCCCCAGGTGCTTCCAGCTCACCAGAGGCCGCCTCATCCATTGGGTAATGCGGGGGGCGGAGGGAGCGCCGCATCATTTGCTGACGCGGCCTCCCCCCCGCCTTGCTGGGGACAGTGTGACCGCCATAATGGCAGCACGGTCCATTCTGTCCCTAGCCTTCTCCATTTGCGCCCTAGTGGAGAAGAAAGGAGGGTGTACTGTTTGGACTAACGCAGACATAAATAAACATCAGGGTCCAACAGCACTTTCTTGAATGTTTTACTTTATTCGGCCTTTCACCACAGAGGAAGTCATGCCTCTTCCCCTCGGATTGATTTTTGCGCTTTTAATTTTAGAATTTCAGCTCCAAGGTTGGGGAGGCCCATGGATGCGGCAGTTGACAGGAAGGATGGAGGGCACACCAGATGAAACATTGCCCCTCCTGTCACCGGGCTAGGGTAGGGATCACGCGACAAGAGGCCACCAGCTCGCTCACCTAGGGGTGCAACACGGTGACGCAGCTTGCTTCTTTCTCGTACTCTCCATACCGCTGTCAGCCATCTTGGTGTTAAACTTCAGCGCTCGAGGGGGGGGCGGGAGGTGGCGGTGGAGGGGGGTGACCTCTGCCTGCTCATTCACTCGTCAGCAGCGACAGAAGGGTCCTGATGGGGTACTGTGTGTGCTTCAAAACAGAGCCCCGCTGCAGCCCCACTTAATAACAAACCACTTTACCTACTCAGCTTCAAACATAATTGTTTATTCACGTTGTTCATGCAACTCTAATACAAACGAGCTCCTACTACTGTAACAATACAGAGTTGGTCACATTATGGTAGAAGTATCACACCCTCGCATATTTTGTCGTGAATAGGTGAAACCTGCTGAAAATAATTAGGGGGTAAGGTAAACAAGCGGTCGAGATTGTCCCAGCAGCTTCGAAAGTGGAAGCACGCACAGCGTGCTGAATCTAAACAAAGGACGTCATCCTGCCCGAAGTAGGACAAAGTCAATAAAGAAAATAGTGCTAACAACACTAAAAATAACATGTTCCATGTAAGAATAGAAGAAAAGGGGCCAGTAGCCATGGGAGGTTACAAATGAAGACTCTGCGGGACTAAGGAGGAACTAACAAGCCCCTTTACGAATCAGAAGCCAGCATTTACTAAGGACAAACAAATAAGCCAAAGAATATGGGTGGGGCTTCTCTCCGTAGTGTATTACAACAGATCATAGCCAGAGCAGCGCTTGTGTGCTGACTCTAGGCTGGACCTAAAAAGTTAAGCCAATGGCTGGTGAACAATGTTCTGATCTGTTTAAATGGCCGATATAAAAGTGAGATGCCAGCAGCCAAAACCTTATGGGAGGGCCTGTCACCAGGCCCGATTGACTATATATTCACGTCCCTTTGGCATTTTGATCTCTTTCTTGACTTTGAAGTGGCAAAATATGAGGGTAGTGACCACTGGATAACCTCGGAAGCTCTTAGCCTGAGTGAGCCGGTGACTCTAGAGTGGGTATTGCCTCCAGTAGTGTCCTACCCGTGGAGGCTCTCAACACACCTTGATTACATTCATCTCCAACATCTACCCGCTTTTCAATTAAATGATAATATCGATGTCCTCTCCAATTGTTCGGAGAATAGAATACCATTGTGTGGTATAACAAAGTTGTACATCAAGTGCTGGTTTGTATAACTGTAAATGTTAGAGAGAGGGGACCGCGAGCAGACCCACTTATGAGGGGAGGGGTTGGTTTGATTCTGCTTTCCAAGAGCTGAAATGTCTGGTGAGATGGTGAGATAGGCGTGCTAGGCAACACCCAGGTGGCGTAGCTTCTCAGGAGCTGGTTAAGCCTAAGTCCCAATATAAGTCCCTAGTGAGGGCGAAAAAAGCCTCCTTTTATCACAGTAAGTTGGACAAGATGCAGGAAATGATCCTCTCCAAGGATCAATAGAAAATCTGGTGAAGGGTAATGAGCCCAGTGGCCTTAATAAGGGTACTCTTGTATGTATGATCCCAGAAGATCTGTGGGCTACTGACTTGGCAGATATATATAGGGAACCTTCTGTTCCAGCCAGACTCCAGGGAACACTTTGAACAAAAACTCCCCATCAGTTAGTTTCCAATAAAGGAGGTAAGAGCAGTCATAGAGAGAATAAAGCTTTCCTGGGCCCTTAGACCCGATGATATCCCAGCGGTCATAATTTAATCGAACAGTCTTTTGTGGGCTACTGTTTACTCACTTTTGTTCAGTTGGTTTGCTTCAACCGACCTTCACCCTCCATCATGGAAAGGGTCTATAGTAAATCCCATTTTTAGAAATGGGAATTGTTCAGTCTCCTACACACTATAGGCTTATCAGCCTTCTCAATATCTCTGTTAAGGTCTTCTCCAAAATTATTTTATCTAAGTTAGAAGACTAGGCTACCGAATCCAAGATAATTCCAATAGAGCAGTGGGGCTTACAGGAGGACCATTCTATCACTGATCACTGCTTTGCGTTATCGGGCATCATTCAGAAGGCCCTGGAAGTGAATCAAAGGCTGAGCTGCTGTCTTGGTGTCTTCAGAACAGCCGTTTATTCAGTGGACAGGGATATCTTATGGGAAAAAGTTGCCGCCTGTGAGCTCCTTCCAAGCCTTCTTAGTGTAATTCACTCCTTACACTCTGACAACTGGGCTCAGGTTGAGCTAGATAAATCAGGCCCTTTATCTCAAAGCATTCCAATTAGGAATGGCCTTCGGCTGGACTGCATCTTAGCACCCTTGCTCTACAGTCTATTTCTAGCCGACCTTTCCACTTGTATATCTCAAATAAAGTCCTTCTCCCCCAAATTAGGGAAACAGCACATTGATTGTCTGCTTTACGCATATGATCTGGTATTGTTAGATTGTACACCAATTGGTCTGAAGAGGAAACTAAACGCCCTTGTAACATATACTCATCAGAACCAGCTCCAAATTAATAAAGAGAAGACCAAGATTCTGGTCTTTGTGATAAGAGTTAAAAGGTTCACCTGGTATCTAGATACACGGTAGGTGGAGCTAGTTGACCAATATAAATACTTGGGTTTGACTTTTAGGATGAACTTGAAATGGGACACACATTAGGACTGTACTAAGCAGGAGGCACTATGGCAGGCCAGCTGATTGTCAGGATTCAACTGGAAATTTGAGGGGTTGTCCCATATTCTACTATTTATGGCTTAAAGGGAAGATGCCCCGCTGGGTCTGTATGGAGGATAGATCTTTCCCTTGCTCCACTCTATGAGTCAGACCGATTAGAAGGGGTGGTTCTCAGAAGAATTCCATTGCTCCCTCCAGGTACTATGGTCCAGGGCGTGAGGGGAGAGTTCAACTTAGTCTCCTGGAGTCTGTTGGCCTTTACTCAGGCCTTAAGATACTTCAATAGCCACTCGGAGGCCGATGAATTGATCCAAGTATCTCTGCTGGGATGAGGTTCAAGGTAGCTGAAGAAGGTGGGAAAAAGAAGTAAGGAGTAGATTGTCCTTTATTGAGAATCTCCATTCAGATTGTGGCACAATTACATCCTGGTCCCCCTTCCCAGGCAAACAAGTATTGATTTTCTTACCCATCTTTCTTTTGCCCACTATGCCATCTCGGTTTTGACCAAGGCATTTGCATATCAGTCCTAACCCTGATCCAAGAGGAGCAGTTCAGTCCAAACTGTCAGTCCACCTACTCCCAGAACCGAAACACAAGTAACCCAAAAACAGTTTCTCCATGACGGGGGCGCATCACTGAGGTATAGCTTGGTTCCACTGGCCCGTGTCTTGACATAACCTTGCCTCTTTGAGCAGTGCAAACACACAAAGGGTGATGGCAGGAATGCTTGCAATACGTTTCACCAGAGGCTATTGCTCAGAGTAGCCTTTCAATTCATCATTCTGTTGCCCACCATGTCACTTCAGTTTGGACCCAGCCATATGCTATTGATTCTTGACCCAGGTTAGGACCCACCGGAATGCAGGCACTCCAAGACTGGTTTTCCCTGATTGGGGCTTATCAGTCATGTGGAGCATGGTTCCAGTGGTTTTGCTGAGTCATACTGGTGATAACTGACTCTGACTGTACCCTGGACTCTGCTAACCAGACCCAGGGCCAGTGCTATGTGTAAAAAGGTATAGATAATAGAGCCCCAGCAGATTTCCTGCCTTTGCACGTGTGCGCTGCTGTGTGTTTGCTGTCCTTTTAAAGGCAGTGCTGCGCTGCAGTCTGTCTTTAAAAGTAAATTCTCACAATTGGTATTTACAGACCCTATAAGCCCTTAGTATATAATAGGGCTAGGGGGTTCAAACTACCTATAATTCCCTAGTATGTAATAGGGCATGAAAGTTAAAAGGCCCAGTCGATTTTCTGTACTTGCATGTGTGCACTGCTGAGTACCTGCTGTCATTTTAAAGGCAGCCTTGCTTTACAGATTGTCTTTAAAAGTAAATTGTGTGAAAATTCGACTTTAGTTGTAACGGCACATTTAAAAGTGATAATCAACCTTATTTTTTACATATTAGGCAGCTCCGTGGTCTCCCCCTATTTGTCCCGGGGGAGGGGTCCATGTAAGTATAAGCAGGGCCCTTATAAAGAAAGTTTAATGGGCCCTGGTATGGAAAAACTACCCATTGATTTGGGGGTCTCTAGTTGGCAGAGGTAGGTACCTTTGACCAAATAGGGACCCTTGCTTCTAGTCAGGGTAAGGGGGTACACTCCTAAAATAACCCCTGCTCACCCCCTTGGTAGCTTGGCACGAGCAGACAGGCTTATCTCAGAGGCAGTGCGTAAAGCATTTGTGAACACATACAGTAACCCAGTGACAACACTACAGATGGACACCACACAAGTTTTAGTATAAAAATAAGTATTTTTATATAGACTTAACACAAGACCACAAACGACAAAAATCCACAATACTGTACATTAAAAATGGTAGAATTAGCTTAGTTCCATTTAGATGTAAAATGCGACACTTTGAGTTCAATGTACCTTAGGATGCGTAACGCTATACAACGAAAGCGTTGCAGGGAAAGTGATGCGTTGGTTCCTTACACGCAAGAACGGTGATGCGTCGGGTCCCTACTGATGCGTAGGGGATGCATTGGTTCTTCTCTGCGAGGGGAGGTGATGCATAGGTTTCTTACTGCGTTCCATGGTGATGCAGCCCGCAACACCGTGACGCGATGAAGATCCGGTGCGATGAAACAAAGATGTCGTCTTCCTCTTGGTGCAACACGATGCGTGCACGCCCGATGGCCATGCGGTGACTCAACTATTCTTCTGAGCAGCGACAGGCCATGCGACACGCTTCCCAGTGATGCGGCGGCGTCTGATGCGACGTCGAGCCTCTTCTCCGGCGATGCGAGGCGCTTCGACAACGATGCGAAAACTGCAGCGGCGCCACGTTTTCCCAGCGATGCGGCAACAGCGGCTGCGACACGCTTCTCCGATGATGCGGCGGCATCTGGTGCGACGTCGATCCTCTTCTCCAGCGATGTGAGGCGCTTTTGTGTTGTGAAGCAACAGCGGCAGTTCAGCGACATGCTTCTTCTTCGTGCGTAGCGCTTCCAGCTCCTTGCGACACGCAGTCCCTCAGAAAGCCCAGCACAGCAGCAGGCACTTCCAAAAGACTCTTGGGGAGCTGGTTGGTGAAGTCTGTTGTCCCTGAAAAGTCAGCAGGAGGCTAGCTCTATCTCAAGCCCTTGGAGATCCTTTACAAGTTGATGAAAGTACACACACAGTTCCTCTCTCCCTTCTTTGTCAGTCAGGCAACCACTGCAGGCTAATCCCCCAAACAGCACTCAGTTTAGAGATAGTCTCTCCTCAGTCTCTCCGGTTCCTCTACTCAGCAAAGGTTTCTTCTTGTTTCCCAAAAGTGATCTAAAGTTCTGGGGTCTGGGTCCCCCTTTTTAATCACAGTTTCTCTTTGTTCTCTGAAGGCAGAGAGGCCTTTGCCTAGTCCAAATCAGTTCTGGTCAGTCCTGGAGCACTTTGTTTACAAGACTCCTTCTTTCCTTTCACAGTGCAGGGAAGGGACATCAGACGCACCACAGGAGGTGGAGTCAGCATTGTGGAGGGAAGAAACAGCCCTATTCAGGTCCCAGGTGCAACTCCCCCCACCACTCTACATGGAGATCTCTCTATTCAGCCTTGTACTGACTCACCCTGTCTCCTGGAATTTCCCCAGCCCCTATCACTCACAAACCAGACATGGAATACACAACCTAGCAAAGGCAGGCTTGAATAGTTAGGCAAGAAAATACCTACTTTCTAAAAGTGGTATTTTCAAACACAGAATGTTAAAATCAACTTCACTAAAAGATGTATTTTATCATTCTGAGTTCAGGCTTACTGAACTCGAATTTCTACCATGTTCCCTGAGTCAGTTAGGATTATAAGATGTTATAATCAAACTGCCCATTCTGGCCTATGGTGAACAGGTAGCCTTGCAATAGTGAAAAACGAAAATGGCTGTAATTCACTATTATGACATGCCACACACACCAGGGCATGTCCTACCTTATACTTACAATGCACCCTGCCCTTGGGCCTACCATGGGGTTTCTGATGTAAAGAAAAAGGAAGGTTTAGGAACTGGCAAGTGGATGCACTTGTCCAGTCAACATGGCAGTCACAGACTGCACACAGGCTCTGCAATGGCAGGCTTGAAACACACTTTACAGGCTGCTTCTGTGGGTGGCATAACCAGTGCTGCAAGCCCACCAGCAGCATTTGATTTACAAACCCTGGGCACATGCAGTGCACTGTACTAGGATCTGACAAGTAAATCAGATAAGCCAATCATGGAGTCACTAATCCATACATCAATTTACCACAGGGAGAGCATATGCATTTTAGCACTGGTCAGCAGTGGTAAAGTGCCCAGAGTCATAAATCAGCCAACAACAGGTCAGGAAAAAAATACAGGAGGAAGGCAAAAAGTTCAGGGATGACCCTGCAAAAAGGGCCAAATCCAAGAGTCTGGTACACTGTTCTTAAGCATATGTGAAGATGATGATGTCACTAGTGTTACATTGGCTAGATTCAGATTCCTCATGTTTCAATGAATCAGTTTTTTAAATTTTGGTTTCATGCTGTTAGAAAGTCATCCTTTTGGCCTGTTCACCCACATATTTTGCTGAGTGATACTGGTGATAACTGACTGTACCCTGGACTCTGCTAACCAGACCCAGGGTCAGTACTATGTGTAAAAAGGTACATATAATAGAACCCCAACAGATTTCCTGCCTTTGCACGTGTGTGCTGCTGTGTGTTTGCTGTCCTTTTAAAGGCAGTGCTGCATTGCAGCCTGTCTTTAAAAGTAAATTCTCACAATTGGTATTGAAAGATCCTATAAGCCCTTAGTATGTAATAGGGCTAGGGGGTTCAAACTACCTATAATTCCCTAGTATGTAATAGGGCATGAAAGTTAAAAGGCCCAGTAGATTTTCTGGACTTGCATGTGTGCACTGCTGAGTACCTGCTGTCATTTTAAAGGCAGCCTTTCTTTACAGATTGTCTTTAAAAGTAAATTGTGTAAAAATTCGACTTTAGTGGTATGGGCACATTTAAAAGTGATAATCAACCTTATTTTTTACATATTAGGCAGCTCCCTGGTCTTCCCCTATTTGCCCCGGGGGAGGGGTCCATGTAAGTATAACAGGGCCCTTATAAAGAAATTTTTATGGGTCTTGGTATGAAAAAACTACCCATTTCATTTTTACCCATTGTAGGTACTTAGCTCCATAGGCTAACATTGTAATATTTTATTTAGATATAACTATTGCTAGGAAAGGAGTAAAAAAAATCCATCAGGGACTTAAAGGAGTGGTACTGATAAAGTCAACAACTTGCCTCTGTTGAATTTGTCATAACTTATACAGAAGAGAAATTATAGAACTTTCTCTTCTGTAAGCAAAAATCCAGCTTTCTAGTGGTCTCTGCTGATTGGTCAGTCTTAACAGTCTTATCCAGGCTGCTTTGATTAGGTGATAAGTGGCCTGGCCTGAGCAGAGGTTATCTGATGGAGAGAGCTCTGAAGCTGAGGAGGATGGATCCTGCAGAGGGGGCTGGAGAAATAAAACTGAGCTCATAGGGAGAGCAGATCAGTAAGGAATGCCAGGCGTACCTACCACCAGATCCTGTGCCCCAGCCAGATGGCAGGTTTAGGACTAGGATTTGCAGAGGTCAAGGGGAGGAGAGCTAATGGAAATGAGCCACACTGTGGGTTGGTTTAGCTAGCTGTTACTCTTCTTGAGAGAAGTCATCAATGTTGGAAGTGAAGTGCTTTATGGCACAAGAGGTGTCCCATGGTTGTTGCCCCAGACCACTGAAAAAATATGTGAGAGCTGCACAGTCTCTCAGATCTGCTGTCTGAAACTGCAAAGAAAACAAGGACTGCCCTGCTGGAATCTGGATTTGCACCCAAAGGACTGCACTCTGAATGATTGCGCTTGCTGCACAATTAGGTACTACAGGCCTGGGGACTGTACCTTGCTTCAAGAAGGATTAGGGAGTGGAGTACCTGCAAGCTACAGGTTAACATTGCCCACCTGCATCCTCTCCATCAACAGTCCCCATCCTAGAGTGTGTTTGGTGGCATTTTGAGGATTTGGCCTGGTGCATTGTGGTAATTGTAGTTCAGACATTTCAGAGACCATCTAGGAGATCCAGACCTTTGGATTGATGATTTGGACACATTCAACCTACAAGAAGACCTTCATGAAGCACCTCCTGAAGTTTGGAGAACTTTGCAGGAGCTTTTGTGAAAAATCTCCATGAGGTGACTGATCCGACCTCGAGAGTCAAGACGACTAACTCCAACCACGACATGGACAGGATTTCAGGTTCTCCCTGCTGAAAGCTAAGCTCCGGAGCTCCAGACTTTCAGAATTTGGCCGGTGCCTTGCGGAAAGTCAAGCCAGTGAACCCTCTCTGAATCTTGCCTGCTGTGGAGGGTCGAGTGACGTTGGAAGTAAAAGCTCCAGAAAAGTTTGAGGATAAAATTTTGACCAGGGCATCCCGCTTAGTGTATACGACCAGGGCTCCATCACGGTCAGCCTCAAACTTTGACTTAGTCCCATCAAGCGTGACCAGATGTCCCAGAGTGGCACTATATGTTTTTAAGCACTATAAAGTACTTAATCTTTAAAAATCATATCTCCGGTTTCCTACATTGGATTTTTGACGTTTTGGTGTGTATTTGTTCAGAATATTTTGTCTTATTTTTAAGAATTGATGTGGGATTTTTATTGTGTATTGTGTCTTACTTATTAGATGTATTGTTTTTTTATTGCTTTATACTCCTGTCTCCTAAGTGAGGCCTAACTGCTCATTGTCAGCTACCAAGGATTGAGCCATGGACTAATTTATTGAGACCTTTACTGGACCCTATACCCTGTTGGTGGCCTCATTGCAAGTGGTACGTGCATACTTACCAATAACCCACTTTCCAACACATGCATATGCAGAAGACATCTCATATTATACTGAGGCAGAGAGATTTAGCAAATTAGCTGTGAGTGACACCTGAGTTCTCCTCTGATAAGTGCTCCAACTCATGCTAAGTGCTAACTGCTAATGGTAAACATGTGTCCCCAAAGAAGAACATTTCTGCCAATAAAGTGGCCAGTGATGAAAAGAAAAAGCCTGTTGCCAAAACTGACATTAAGCATTCCTTCCACCCTTTGTCACTCGTGAGCCTTTTTCTTACTGAGGAAGTACTAAAATGAACGAGTGCACACTACAGAAAGTAAATAGTACTCTGTGCGTTAAGTTCACTTCCTGCAGGCATTACTGGTGCCATTATGAACTCTGAGACCGCGGATAGCAATTGAAATGCAGCTGGTACCAGAGTGTAAGCCAGGAATGACAACTGCTGCTTGTGCTACATCTTACTTTTGTCAGCGATGTCGCAACAGCTTAATTTACTCTCGACGAAGAGCTACACTGTTTCTGCTCTGAGCATCTGGGAAAGAGAAAGAGACATCTAGTTGTCGTTTTGCATTGTAATGTCAGAGATTACAGGCACCTCCTCAAAAGAAGAGATGCAAAGGGTGAATTCCTGGACAATGCAGGGCCGGACTAGCTACCGGGAGTTTTGGTGGGCTGCCAAGCTGAGGGCCGATTTCACTGCGGTGGGGGATGATTTCGCGGTTCGGGACCCGTATGCACTTCTAAATAAAGAAAGCAAAACAAATGGCTTTAAAGCATACTTTAAAACCATTTCGTTTTGCCTTGTTTACTTAGAACTGCCCGGTAGCCACTCCGGCCCTGACAATGACCAATGGATTCCTACATATGTTTGTCTGAGAAAATAAATCATGCTAAATATATCAACTTGTGCTGAATACAGGAATGAGATGGAAATCTTTTGAACATTTGATGATTTGTTTCACCAGCCCCCTTGGGGATCTGCAGCAAACTTCTACCTCTGCAAAAGCTGTCAGCCACACTGCTGACAGAATATACAGATCGCCTAAGGAAAATAAAATCTGTCTTTCTACTTTTACCGACCTTACAGGCACGGAGCCTGCAGCCAAGGACAATTTTAGAATGGCGCCTTCCCTTTAAAAACTGCCTAAGACAAACATTTTAACTTGATAGAGACCTGAGACGGAAAGATAACTTTTTTGGTGCAGTCTCATATGTGTTGATTCAGCAAAATGTTATGAGTATGGGAGGTGACATCACACTTATTGTGGAACTTAATAACTTCACAGGAAGTGAAATCATATGACCTTTGACTCTGTCTTCCTAGGAAGTGATGTTACATGATGACCATAACCCTGCTGACATCACAATAATTGACATTCCTTAAATGTCATAATAACTGCTTCCCTAATGCAATGTAGGTAAATGTCTATTTTAGATTTCACCTATATAAGGGTTCTGCCTGGATATGCCAGGATAACATTACTTGCATATCTTTGTATGACATGGAAAATTATGAGTTGTCTGTAAGGAGCATAGAGCCAAAAAACACAGAACAGCACTAGGTGCCTAAATTATATATATCTGAAACTGTCATGATTTAGTTGTTCCCCTTATGTATTCTGCAAGAGAAATGTATTGATAAATCTTAAGGTGAGGAAATAGCAGTTATTTTAAATGATATTAATGAAATATGGCAATAACGTGTACCCCCAAATATCAAAACCTAACTGCAGTGTGCCAGGGCCAGCATTTGTGTTATGGGTGCCCCCATATGACATGGATGCCATCATAAGCCAAAACGTTTATGCAACATGCCAATCCCAGAATTTTCCTGTAAGTTCCACCCATATAACATTGTTGTCCCCCATATGCCATGGTTGTTGTCACTTATGTCAAGAATTACCTTTGACGTGCCAGCATTTCTGCACTGAATTCAGCTCTTTAGCCACACTACATTAAATATAATTTGCCACTGTATCATGCACTGTCTTCTCACAAAAGATTTGATTTGTGATGTTGCAAGTGTTCTTATGAAATACTATTATTTTATATAGTATAAGTGAGATAATTTAAAATGGTATAAGCAGTGCATGGAGAAGGCATGATTTATAATTAATGTAGCGTGGCTACCGAGTTGAATACACTGTATTAAGGTGCACCAGTTATAATAATTTGAAGGTGTTGCATAAATAATAAAGTAAATGCATAAGTATAAGTTTAATAATTTAAAATTTTGTGTAGTGTAAGTTTAGTTTTTTGCTAATGAATAAATAAATGTAACTGTGGTGCATTATAAATTATAGGTATAACTATAACATAAGAATCCTCAACCTTTGAATAGATAGATAGATAGATAGATAGATAGATAGATAGATAGATAGATAGATAGATAGATAGATAGATAGATAGATAGATAGATAGATAGATAGATAGATAGATAGATAGATAGATAGATAGATAGATAGATAATCGAGTGTAGAGTAGTGGCATACAGAAGAGAAGCATAGATACAGTGGAGTGCTTTAGACTGGAATACCGTTGAGTGATATTGGCGTAGAGTGTAGTGACATAGAGTGGATTAGCATATCGTGGAATAGCGCAGAGTAAAGTGACATAGAGTCAAGTTTCATACAGTGGAATAGCTTACAGTGTAATGCGGTAGATTGCATTGGCATAGTGGGATAGAATGGAGTGATGTACAGTGTAATTGCGTATAGTGGATTGTTGAAGAGTGGAGAGGCATATAGTGCAGTGGCGTACAGTGGTTGCTCCAAGTCCAGTGGTGTACAGAGGAATAGTGTACAGTGTAGTGATCTACATTAAAGTGGAATTCAGTGTAGTGGCAAAGAGTGAAATAGCGTAGAGTGTAGGATTGTAGAGTGGAGTTGCATACAGTTGAATTGTGTACAGTGGAGTAGCGTAGAGTTACGGGGCATACAATGTATTGCATATACTTCAGTGGCATAAAATGGAGTTGTGTAGAGTGTAATAGCATACAATGTAGTGGTGGAGAGTGGAGAGGTGTAGAGTGGATTGGGGTAGAGTGGAGTGTCAAAGAGTGGATTAGCCTGTAGTGGAGTGGCGCATAGTGGAGTGACATAGAGTGGAGTGTTGTAGAGTTCAATTGCATAGAGTGGAGTGCCAAAGAGTGAAGTGGTGTACAGTGGATTGTAGCAATTGAAACAGACGTAGTGTGAAAGTGTGTTAACAGATGTAGATGTAATGTGGCAGGAAAATGCAATATTTGGTGGAAATGCTATTTTTTTGTAGTATGTGTGAATAGTGTAAGTATTGGTAAAGTTATATTTTTTAAAATACTTAATTATATATTGTGCCACAGTATACCATGGTGAAGGTCACAGTATACCGTGGCACATGAGTATGATAAGGCAAAATGCGATTGGCTAATGGCTGTATTTACCATGTTGTTTTCAGCACATTTCATCTGTTTTCTGCTTTTTGTGATGTGGTGGGTCAGGGTATTAGATCTAGGTAAGTACTAGGTTTTATTGCTGTTCCCTACCTATTACCACTTTTATTAAAGTGTTAATAATTAGAGAAATCTATTTATAATGTTCTATATATTTTTGCAGCAGTTTCAGGAGAACTGCATTCTTAAAACATTTTTTTAAGTAGCCTGGTAATAATTAAGTAGTACTGCGATACAGACTTTTTACTGAGGGTTTAAGTATGTTAAACATAAAAAATGCACTGTAATACCCTATAATGATAAATATAGGTTACCGCAGTGTATTTTTTAAAATTTTACAATTTTATTTTCGGTATTGTGGTGCTCCTGAGGCAGTACCTATGTACCTGGTGCATTTCTTTTAAATATTTAGAAACTTATAAATATTTTTCCATGCCTATTACCACTTTGATAAAGTGGTAATAGGTAAGGAAATGCAATGTAATACTTACCTACATCTTAGGACAACATGCAGAACACAGGCATATTGTACCTAAAAACAACATAGCTGTCTTTAACTTCTGTAGCAGTAGTCATTAGCCAGACAAAAAATGACTTGTAATCGCTAAGTGCCTTAGAATGCCTTATAAGTTAACAAGTACTTACCCTACTTACCTGTAGTACCCAGAAGGATCATCTGCTTAACATAATGTCTAATTTTGCCATACTGGATGCAAACCAGTTCAGTCTATGGAAAATACATTGGTGAATGTTTTTCTTTCGGACCCCCCTTTTATCTTTGTATCCCGTTGACTAATTATTGCAAAATTTAGCAATAGGTCTGCAAAGCTTCATGGAGATTCGTCAGACAGCTGCAGGAATTGCAATCTCTGGTGTATATGTGTGAATACTGACACCGATATATATATATATATATATATATATATATATATATATATATATATATATATATATATATATATATATATATATGTATATATATATATATTTATATATATATATACATATTTATATATATATATATATATATATATATATATATATACACACCACGGGAAAGCGATTTTCATGCAAAGAAATCACATGAGCCCACTCAGTCAGCTGTTGCAGTTTATTTTCGGTACAGCAGGTAAGGACGAAACGTTTCAACCATGTCCGTGGTCTTGGTCACATGACCACCGTCTCCACTGTGTTTGTTTTTAAAGGGTACGTGCATTGCATGGTTTTCATAGACATAAAATAAATTTTGTGAAACTTAGTGATAAACAAAAATTAGTGAAAACAGACCCAGCTGTTTAGCAGTAAAAAGGTGCAATACTGGAGATTCTTTCCTCAATTTACAATTTAAGCAACAATTCATGGTTAGTATGCATTTACTGTAGTAAATGAAAATTGTCATCCTCAGAAGACTAAGTTTAAAGAAATAAAGGACTAGTGCCATAGTTGTAAATCGGTTCAGTGGAAGAAGTAAAGTGACACGTGTCCTTGTTGCTAATCCATATCGTGACTAGAGGAAATTCCTCGTTAAATATTTAGAAACTTATAAATATTTTTCCATGCCTATTACCACTTTGATAAAGTGGTAATAGGTAAGGAAATGCAATGTAATACCTACCTACATCTAAGGACAACATGCAGAACACAGGCATATTGTACCTAAAAACAACATAGCTGTCTTTAACTTCTGTAGCAGTAGTCATTAGCCAGACAAAAAATGACTTGTAATCGCTAAGTGCCTTAGAATGCCTTATAAGTTAACAAGTACTTACCCTACTTACCTGTAGTACCCAGAAGGATCATCTGCTTAACATAATGTCTAATTTTGCCATACTGTATGCAAACCAGTTCAGTCTATGGAAAATACATTGGTGAATGTTTTTCTTTCGGACCCCCCTTTTATCTTTGTATCCCGTTGACTAATTATTGCAAAATTTAGCAATAGGTCTGCAAAGCTTCATGGAGATTCGTCAGACAGCTGCAGGAATTGCTATCTCTGGTGTATATGTGTGAATACTGACACCGCTATATATATATATATATATATATATATATATATTCACTGAAAAAACCATAGGTTTCACACATGTTATAGTTAGCTGGACATTTTACTGATAAAAAACCAATGAAATTCCCCCGTTATAGTTACTGTAGGCAACTATAACTCACGCGACCGTAATCCTCTGCTGATGCTAATACTGTATTTAGACACTTATTTGCCCATGTCTTCTTCCATTAAATTTTAGCTATACATATATTACAAATATTTTTTTTTCATAAAGACACATATGTCATCAGCAGAGGATTACGGTCGCGTGAGTTATAGTTGCCTACAGTAACTATAACGGGGGAATTTCATTGGTTTTTTATCAGTAAAATGTCCAGCTAACTATAACATGTGTGAAACCTATGGTTTTTTCAGTGAATTTGCAAGGTTTTTTAAATGCTAATTCCTAACTATAACGTGTGTGAAACCTATGGTTTTTTCAGTGAATTTGTACGGTTTTTTAAATGCTAAGTTACTTTACGCCATTTGTGGCGTGCGCGCCCACTTAACGCAGTTCGTTCCGTGCGCGCACGGTGCGCTGCGCGCACAGTGAGCACGCGGTGCGCTTCGCGCACCGCGTGCCCACGTTACGCTAGATGGGCCATGAACGCACAATGCGCTTCGCGCACCGTGCGCACATGGAGGACATATGATGAGCATCGTTGTGACAGGTAAAATATATGTTTTGTTCTGCTGTAATAAGCCATGCACAAATGATGCCCTTCGGGCACAATTTGCACACGGGGTGGGGAGAATGTGGATTTTTTTTTTTTTTTTTATTATTTATTACCGTACGCGTACGGTAAGCGTAATCGGCGAAATTTTCGAAAAAATTAAAATTGCCTTTTTTCACTTGGGGGATCGTTGGGGACTCCCTTGACATGGCTAGGTGCTTGGGAGCTGTCTAAACAGCCCCTTTACATGTTTTTGCACTTTGTTTTTCAACCCCCTGTCAGAGTGCGAGAGAGAAAATGGCAGCCGCCGCTTCCTGGTTTCGACCGATTCGAATGTTTACTAAGATCTAACGGCCAATCAGAATGGTGCTCGCGCACGTCACCGTACGCGTACGGTAAGCGCACCGTAAGCGCACCGTAAGCTGGCTCAGATATATATATTGATTTAAAGGCTATTTTCTCAGAATCTACTGAACAGATTTACACCAAACCTACAAAAGGCACTTCCTTGACCTGAAGACTACCTCTCTGCCAAATTTCATTAAATTCTGTTCAGCCGTTCGGGCTGTAGCTCTGTCTAAAGGTCCTATGGAAAAATGCATGGGAAAAACGCGTTTTGGGACCCCCCTTTTATCTCAGCCCCCGCTTGACGAATCCCCCCGAGACTTTCAGGGTAGGAGCGGAGCTCAACGCCCCACCTATTTTGAAAATTTTGCGAGGATTCGTCGACCGGCGCCAAAGTTATTCAAAATAGAATGTTGCAGATTTCCTATGGTAAGAGGGTCCTAACTATAACTATCTACTGGCGACCGCCAGTAGATAATATATGTATATATATATATATATATATATATACACACCACGGGAAAGCGATTTTCATGCAAAGAAATCACATGAGCCCACTCAGTCAGCTGTTGTAGTTTATTTTCGGTACAGCAGGTAAGGACGGCGCGTTTCAACCATGTCCGTGGTCTTGGTCACATGACCACCGTCTCCACTGTGTTTGTTTTTAAAGGGTACGTGCATTGCATGGTTTTCATAGACATAAAATAAATTTTGTGAAACTTAGTGATAAACAAAAATTAGTGAAAACAGACCCAGCTGTTTAGCAGTAAAAAGGTGCAATACTGGAGATTCTTTCCTCAATTTACAATTTAAGCAACAATTCATGGTTAGTATGCATTTACTGTAGTAAATGAAAATTGTCATCCTCAGAAGACTAAGTTTAAAGAAATAAAGGACTAGTGCCATAGTTGTAAATCGGTTCAGTGGAAGAAGTAAAGTGACACGTGCCCTTGTTGCTAATCCATATCGTGACTAGAGGAAATTCCTCGTGGCTATACTCAACCTCGATCATTCATGGTGAAAGGGATGTAGAACCCCCAATGGTGACTAAGAGCTGGATCAGACGTCCATCATACTCCGGTGCTTTTAATTATTATTTTTCGACATGCAGCTCAAGGTGACTCATAGCATAATTTCTGTAAAATTTTCAAAAATACCAGGGATTAGCATCACAGTTAATATTGGTCCAATAATATTAATATTACAATTTATCTGCAAAGTAAATGCAAGTCATGTAGAGGCTAAATAATTTCATGTGTTTTTCTAATAGTAAATAAGGCGTCTGTATACAGAATCAAGATAAACATATACATGAAAACAAAAGTGAGTGAATGTAACTAGAAAAGAAAGAGGGGTAGGGGTTGGGGCATGAACTTTCCGTTACGGTTAGAATACAGTATTGCCATTTTATTACAAATGGGAATAAAGTTCCTCGTTTTGATTCAGACCATCTGGGTACATGGTACCTGCCAGCAGGATTAGACGTGACTCAAGTCTTCGAAGTGCTGTAGTACGATTACCCCCCTTTGGGTTAGGTGTGATAGCATCAAGTCCAAAGTATCTAGCTTTGGTCCAGTCCGAATTATGCTCCCATGCGAAATGCCTCGCCGTGCTATAGCTGTGGTCAAGATTAGTGATCGCCCGCCAATGTTCTAAGATATGTTTTTTGATGGGAAAAATAGTTGACCCAATGTACCAAAGATTGCAGGGGCATACGATTGCATATACAACAAAGTCAGTTCAACATGTGATGAATTTAGGGATTTTCCAAAGGGTCTTGGTTCTGTGTAGGGTAACCTCTGATATATATATGTGTGTGTGTGTGTGTGTGTGTGTGTGCCTTGGGACTCAACTTGAAGCCGAGTCCCACAAAACATTCAAAAATAAAGAAAATGGGGCAGGACCCCCAGATATGGTTGGGGGTCCCATAGGGATCCCACGGGGGGTTAAAAGCATTTTTTTTAAATTCAGTTTTGCCACGAATTTACAGATGGATCTGTGAATCTGTGACAAAATTGGGAAAAAAGACTTGTGCTCTCCTGTGCATCTTTTTCAAGAAGGCCCCGGAAGGTCCAAATTCCAGGGGCATGCAGGTTAATTATATAATATAGGAGGGCGGATCATGGGGCCTCCCCTTCTAGACTTTTAAAAAAGCCCCAGGGACCACCTCCTCCCCCTGGAAATAATATTTAAATGTGCCGGGGGTGCAGCACCACCCACACGCTGGGAACCACCACCTCCCCCGGGCAAACAATGATAACAATGTGGGGGGCCCAACCCCAGCCCCACTGCAGCCCTAGGGGCAGCCACAACCCCAGGGCAAACAATAATAAGAATCCGGGGGTCCCGCCAAGCCTCCACACAGCTGCCACCTCCTCGGGGCTTTGTGATATTTAATGCTGGGGCAGCATGGACACCCCCGCCATCCCGGGGACCGTCATCTCCCTGAGGCACTTTCAAATATGGATGTGGGCAGGCCAGCTTGGCCAGCCCATGCCCTGGGTGCCAGCACCTCCCCAGGGCAAAATCCAAAAAAGAGAGGGGGGCTCTCGGGCCCTCCTATAGAGCCTACAATGGCCCATGAGACTGCCACTCCCAGAGCCGGTGCCTGCAATGTTCCGGGTTACCCACATTCAGGACATGGCAGTTTGATCTGACTTGGAGGGATCTTTGACAACTCCATCAAATTCGAGCAAACAATTTCGGCAGTCAGCAAGCAGGAACTATGTTCCCGCTTGCTGAGAGCAGAGGTGTCCTCTGTTTTCCTGCCCGCAGACATGCACCCACGGCAGCAGAGAATAATTGCTTTCACACACAGAAGATGCATGTTTTGCAGCTTCCTATGTGTCAAAGCAATGGTGGCTCCCCCCATTGTGCCCAAGCGAGATGCTGGGCCCCGGGGGATGGGTCCCCGGGGCTGCAAGCTGTCCAGGGAGGGGAGCAGCATGGTCCCCCCTTCCTTTCAGATTTTTTTTCTTTTTTTTTTTTTAAAGGACAGGCCCCGGGTGATGGGCACCCTAAGGCCAAAATCGGTCTGGGAATGGAGGGCCTCTCTCCTCATTTTCTTTTAAAAGGCCAGGTCCCGGGAGATGGGTGCCCTGGGTCCGAAATTGGCACTGGAAGAGGGCAGCGTGGTCTCCCTCTCCTGTGAAAATTATTTTTTTTAAAGGCCGGGCCCCAGGAGATGGTTTCTCTGGTGCCAAAATTGGCCCTTGGAGGGGGGCCATGAGGCCGCCCTCCACTTTGAAAATGATTTTTTGTAAAGGCCAGGCATGGCGGATGGGTTCCCCAGGGCTGAAATTGGCCCTGGGAGGGGGGGCTTTGTGCCCCCCCCCTAACTAAATACAAAAATACAAAAAATGCCGGTCTCCGGGGGATGTGGTCCCTGAGGCCAAAATCAGCCTGGGAGGGAGGCCCCCTTCCCTAATAAAACCAGCTAGCAAGAAAAAAAAGAGATGGCCCAGCAAGTTGCAGGAGTTCCTGCCCAATTTTACCACCACTTTGCAAATGTGCCTCATGGTTGGGGGATGGAGTCGTGTCCTCCTGAGGGTCGTTGGAGACCAACTCCCCCTCCTGTTTCCTCCAGTAAGTCCCACACAGTGGGATCTCTGGGAGGTTATCCGAGCCGTGCCACAAATCTGCAAAAGCCCCTCCTGGAGCACTACTGGTTGGGGGATGAAGTGCCCTTGGATGCTAAGGGGCCCTTGGTTGCCAATAAGCCCTGCTGTTACTTCCAGTAAGCTCCAAACAGCGGGTTTGCTGAGAGGTGGTCAGAGACCACACTCCCATTCTCCACCACTCTGCAAATACACCTCCTGGGGCACTACTGGTTGGGGGGATGAAGTCCCCTTGGCTTCTGAGGGCCCTTCGGGCCAAGAAGCCCTCCTGTTACCTCCAGTAAGTCCCAAACAGTGGCATTTGCTGAGAGGTGGTCAGAGACCATGCTTCCTTTCTCCACCACTCTGCAAACACACCTCCTGATGCACTATTGGTTGGGGTATGCTTGGAAACTGAGGGCCTTTGGGAGCCAAAAACCCCTCCTGTCACCTTCTGTAAGTCCCACACAGCACAACTTCTGAGAGGTGGTCAGAGGCCCCAACCACTTTCTCCACCACTCTACAAATGGTTGGGGGGTGAAGTCCTCTTGGATGGAGAGGGTCCTTGTGGGCCAAGAAGCCCTCCTGTTACCTCCAGTAAGTCCGACACATTGGGATTTCTGATTGCGGGTCAGAGGCCCGCCCCCTTTCTTCACCACTCTACAAACACAACTACTAGTTAAAAAACCATAGAAATTCAATGAACAAAAACAAAGGTTACAGGGACATTATAGTTAGGAAATAGAATTTGAAAATCCTTTGAATTTCACCTACAAAACCAAAGGCTACAGGGACATTACTGTTAGGAAATATAATTTATTTTAAAACCTTAGAAATTGACTGACAAAAACAAAGGTTACAGGGACGTTATACTGAGGCTAAGATTTAACTTGTACGAAACCATAGCAATTTAGCAGTTAGAGTTACCTGAGCTAACTATAACATGTGCATCCGCAATGCACTGCTTATGACCTTACATATTACATCACTTATGACATGGTCAGTGATATATCAATCACATTTTGAAAGATGATTTATTAAATATAATATCATGATTTGGGAAGTAGGGTTTGCCCAGATGTGCTGATATTATGTTTACTAGTACCTTGTGAATTATCCACTGTGGGTTTGTTTCTCTTAATATTTTATCTCTTATTCTTCTTTCTCCATTTGACGATTGTAAATGATATATTGCAGTGAATATTGCAGTATACGTATAAGTGATGCTATGGGCATATGAAGATTCATTTAAAATGCTTTACACTTTATGCACCGTTTTTGCATGTTTTTCACTTTTTATGTAACATTGACTAAACAAAAATTACATTTAGACCTGGAAATTAAATGTATTAAGATCTATTGACATTTTTGTCTAAGAGGTTTTGCTTTAAAGTCAGTGTGAAGATCACATTACCATGATGTGAGCAGTGTCAAGATGACTGAAACGTGTCAGTGGTGTTTATCTTTCTACTGGTAATAAATGTATCTCTACAAGCATTAACCCTGAGGAGGGGTTTGTCTAACTTTCTGGAAAAATAGTGGATTCTGATTGCACACCATATGCAAATAGTTTAACAAATAAAAAACACATCCATGCAAAATATAGCGAAACAACACCACATTATAAAAGGGATAAAGTACCACCTGCTGTACATTATAAGGATATTGCAAGTCACCTCAGAGTTCCATAACCATGTGGAGGAGTGAGACCAAAGGCTGAGTTTCTTTATAAGATTATGGAACTCTGAAGTGACTTGCAATATCCTTATCACTTAAACCGGGGGTGCTTTATTCCCATGTAATACATAGTCTAAACATCAACTTTTCCACAAACCGCTTAAAACCATGGGGTGTAGCTCTTTCATTTTTTTCTTCATAAAGTTTTATTGGCATTTGCATATAGAAGCATTACATCTGTATGCATGGGCCTCATTTACATTTGGTATCCACATATTGAAAATGTACTAACCGACACAATCCTTTCTAATATAATTCACAGAGAGCATCTCATTGAACTAACTTCCCCACCCCCCTCCCCGCCCTCCCCTTTCCCCTTCACCCATGTCAGGTTACATGGTTACATGGAAAATGCAGTTCTATATCTATTATCTGGAACAATAAACATGGTCTAGTCAGTATTCCCCGCTATGGGAGGCCTCTCCCATGAGGTCCCCTGGCTTCTGGGGGTTTGTTCTTCTTTTAAGTCTGCCAGCACAGCGGCCCATGCCAGGAGATCCTCCCCAACTTCATCATCCTTCTGCACAAATTTTATTTGTACCGACTCTGCTGTCACCCATTCGCACACATCTCTAATCCATTCCTCGGGCTCCCGAGGCTGGGTGTGCATCCATGTTATAAGGACACGCCTCCTAGTAAAGACATGCCCTAGCAGAACAAATTCCCTGTTTAGTTTTTGTGCTTTGGCATGGGTAATAATCCTAGTAGTGCTTGCCTGATATCTCTAGAAATGCTCCAGTCCATGACCCCCTGTAGACGTGTAAGTTTTTTCTCCCAGTAAGAGAGCAGTATCGGGCAGGACCAAACCATATGGAGGAAGTCTGCCCCTGCCAGTTACATCTGGGGCATTCATCCCTACGGAATCGGTAAATTATGTGTAGCATGAGTGGGGGAACTTGTTTTTCTAGATTGTATTGAAGGAGCTTAAACCGTGTGTTGGTGCTAACCCCCTGTACCCCGTTTTGAACCTTCCTCCATTCGCTCTCTGTTAGGGGTTCTTCAACCACCATATCCCATTTTTGCAGAATTCTGAGGGCATCTCCCGGCAAGTCATCTCTCAGTGCTCTATAAAGAGGAGAAATCAGTCACCTACCAGGCACCATGTACAACCGGACTTTCAAAATGTAAGTTTGAGCAGGTCCCTCCAGAAACCCCGGTCAAAGTTTGCGGGCGACATTAGAGATTTTCCCATACTGCAGGAATTGTCCCAGTCCTAAATTAAGGTGGCCTGTGCTTCCTCCTCGGTCACAAATGTCTCATCCACATAAAGGTCACCTAGTGTTTGGCAGCTGCCATCCCTCCAACGGCGTTCCGACATGGAGTCCACGATACTAGCGAAAGGGCGCAGCGCCCACAGGGGCATATCAGTAGCAAACGTGGCATGCTGCACCACCCGTCTCACCGTGTTCTCTCACATTACGGCTACATGTCGCATAATATATGGGCATTCCTTGGGGGCTCCACAGCCCAGCATCAGTAGCTTTACCAGCGAACGGTCCCCACACATCCCCGCCAGTAGACGTTTCTCCCAATTATCGTCAATGTCCATCCAGTGGACCACATGCTGCAACTGAGAGGCTATATAATAAAATTTCAAGCAAGGCACCTCTAGTCCTCCCTTTTGCCCATGTCCTCTGTAGCATTGTTAGCCACACCCTTCTACATTTCTTCCCCAATAAGAGGTCTACCATTAGGCTCTCTAGTGTGTGGAAGTAGTGTGGCAGAATTATATAGAGTGAGAGTTGCATTACATATAGACAGCGAGGTAGAACAATCATTTTAATGATTGCAATGTGCCCCATGAGCAACAACGGCAGATCCTTCCAGAAACGAACCGACCTCCGCAGTCTTTCAATGACCCGACCAATATTAAGCTCAAGATAGGTATCGGCTGTATTCGCCAAGCGAATCCCCAGATATCGCGCACCCTCTCCCACCCATGGTAACTTGGTGGGAGGCAGCTCTGTTCCTGGGACCATGGCCAGTCTACCTCTGGGGATCACTCTGGACTTCCCGCGGTTGATGTGAAATCCTGCGATGCCACCGAAGGTCTGCAGCTCCATTAGGAGAAAAGATATGGAGTTCCCCGGGTGCATTAAATAGACCAGTGTGTCATCTGCATTTAGGGAAACTATATGATTGGTCTCCCCTAATTTAATATGGCTCGCAGGCGTGCAGCCAGAGGCTCCAGTACCATCGCAAATAGTAGAGGGGTGTAGCTCTTTCATATGAAAGAGAGAGCATGTTTGCGCACATGAAGAATAAAAATTAAAAAATAGTGCAAAATTAAACACATCAAAATCTTTTAGATATTTGTGGTAAACAATTATAAGAAACAGTTCAATACAAGTGAGTTAAAAAAAAAGATGCAGTAGCTCTGAATGTGTAGAAACATGCAAAAAGATTCCAGCTTTTCTCTATCTAAGGAGTGCAAAAAATAAATATATTCTCTCTGCTTGTCATTGTAAGCTGTTTTCATTGCTTTAAACAGCTGCTTTAATTATGCTCTATGACCTGATTTGCTTTTCACCTTGGCTGCTGGCTCTGGCAGAGGCATTGTAATGTCAGAACTTGACTGTAATAACTAATAACAGTTGAGTTCTAATTTCTTTTCTTTATAATCAGCGACTAAGTACATCACAAGTCGCTGATTATAAAGAAAAAGGAGTCTGCCATTTAACAAGGATTACAGTATCCCAAGTATTATAAACTAATTAATGAAACTACATTCATAGTCGGTTCTGTGAAAGTGATGGGGTAATTTGATATGTAATCTCAATGGTAACATGATTTACAACATTTGTGTAATTGCATCTGCTTCATTAAAGGTGCAGTCATTAACATGCATTTGGTCACGAGTTATGGTTTATATTTCTGTTTTGTGAGTTATGGATTGTGCTCCTAACCCTAGCTTGCAAAGTGCAATGCTAACATTTCATCATCTTTCAAAAAGGCCAGATAAGTCTAAAAGCTTCTCTAAATTATCCTTCAACAGCTTCGAGACTGCACAGAGAGACTTAAAAATTAATAAATGTATATGATAACTTAAAAACCTTCACAAAAGCTAGTCCGCGTGAATCACTTCTGTAACCAAATGTGGGAGCAAAAACATATGCTAAAGAGCTGAATCTAATTTACAGAAGAAGAGAGTATGGATACAAGATTTGTTGGAGTTACAGCTACAGACACAGAGTGAAGCATTCATCTCAAGATGTTTGGTCCTAGAAAGCTAAGTGGACCAGCCTCTACACCTATCTTCAAGATGGTTAATACCACTCAATTATATGAGTTCATAACCCAATCAAGATAAGGCTCCTTGCCATTATAGGACTATTTGACCGGCATACTAAGTGATAGGTAACAAAAAGTGGTCACATACTGCACACTGATATTTGAAACCTGTTTTTTTCAATGCAACCTACGTGTGTATAGGCTGTATCTAGTAGGACGGGGCCACAGCACAACCTGTCTAATGAATGAGTATTAATTAGGCAGGTTGCTATTTGTGACCCACTGTGACTAGTTACAAATACATGGATGGTGGCATGCAAGGAACACCCATCACCATCCATGTGTTTGTATTCCCAAATAGGACAATTATTGTTTCAAAGCAACCCATGTTCCTTAAAGCAACTAGTGCTGATTTAGAAAATGTTTCACTCCTTACCCCCATTCAGGTTACCTGGTAAGATTCACAAAGGTGAAGGTGTCTCTATTGGACACCTTCCCTTCCGAACTAGTTTCTACTTCCATGTGTTGGTAACGGATCAATGGTTTGCGATGCAATTGCGGTCACAAACTATTCATACATGTTGCATTTCATAACCAGGATGTGACACCCCTTTTCACACCTCTTTATTATGATTCAATATGTAGCACAAAACTCATGTAGCAAATCAGAAAGGCTTCTCTGACTTTCAAAACAGTAAAAAGACATTTTGTAGTTGCAAACAGTATAATTTATTTAATGGAAAGGTTTGTGATTTTTCAGCATTCCGTCCATCAATTGCTCTTTTAGCCTAGTTCATCCATATTACTTTTATTGGGCCTTCCCTCCTTTACAAAGTCAATAATTCTTATAATTTCTTGGTTTTTCTCACTCCTAGCTAGCCATTCCTCCAGATTTGATGAGTGTTCTCATGTTTCAACCACCCACACAACTTTTACACTTTCCAATAAATCCTCCTGATTTTCTATTATTGTAGTGGTATTTCTAGATAAAAAAATCTGTTACTGCATTTTTCTTTCCAGGTAAATCCTAACTTTGTACACAAAGTCTAACAAGCCCATGGCTAACCGAGATGAAACTCAGCATTCCTATGGTGGTCAAAAGATTCCCTAACTGTTTATAGTCACATCTAACAATCACCTCTTTACCCCATATAAATGAGTGAAAATGGTCAAAAGCCTAGTGCTTCTCTCTCTATCTCTCTCTATCACTATATAGTTCTCTTTTGACGGTAATAATGCCTGTGGAGCAAACTCATAAATGTCTGATCTTAGTGTCCTGAACCATGGCACACAGAGTTTTTCTTGGTGAACACCTTGGTGAACACCTACACGATATGATTCGGTTTCAGTAGTTGGATCCCCAGACCTATTTAGAACCTTGTGTCGATTAAACGTTGTTTATCACTGTTATTCTTGCAGCGAATATCAATGAGATATCCCTGACGAAGGACAACCATTATAGCCCGAAATGCATTGGGACTTATCCTGAAGCTAGTTTTTTTGAAGAATGACAAGACTAGCCGTCTAATGGAAATCAATGAAGAATCACATCCTTGAAATTAAAGTGACTTGATTTAACATCAAAATAAAAGTTCTGAGAGGCAACGTAAACAAGAAATCAGGATATAAACAGCACTAATGCCAAACACAAAGCACTTAAGACGAGAGGAGATCCATTGAGTTTTTTGATCCTTTATTATAAATGTAAGAGAGAAAAGCCAATACAGCCAACGCGTTTTACCCGTGGCGGGCTTCTTCAGGGAATCCAGAGAGGAGAAGTACTCCTTTAGAAATTAAGTTCAATTCTCAAGCAGGTAGCGGGGAAAGACTAACAACTTACTGTATATATCAGGTTAAGTCCTTAATGCGAACCCATCCATGCAAAACAGTCTTATGGAAGATCTATTTCCAATAAGGGACCCCGCAGTAGAGGAGCAGTAGTATATAGTTACAAGTGGAGATCATGTTACAGATGAAGAGTAGCCCAAATCAGCATAAATGAAGTGGAACCGTCTTCCACATCTTAAAGCGCACCCGTCAAGTTTTCCAGCATCGAAGCGCGGCAGGGTCAGATGCAGTTCAAAGTTGTCTTGATTTAACAATGGTGTCTATGCGCATTATACTGCACGAATCTAAATTGTTATATATTTTTGATTCATGTACATTTGATGCACTGTTTTAATATTTGATCAGATTGTTGTAGGTTTGAGAATATTGTTTATTCCCAGTTTGGGGCATTGGTAGTGCACACTGTATCTGGGATTTAATTCTAGATACTTTTTTATTTTGTAACAGGGGCTGAGGGTGATGTCCTCTTACAGTGTGCACACAAAGTGCACATGGCAAGTTTACTAGAGTTTACGTTGGAGTATGATTTACTTTTAGAGTGCAACACCACATCTTCATTTTCACTTTTAGAAAGTGAGCATTTCCATATGCTTATGACTCTTTGTGCTTTACAGCCTGACTCCAATCCACATCTAGGGTAGGGTGACAGCTGGGCTTTGTGCATACTTTCCAGACAGCCATCACACAGGAATGGTTGGGTGTAACAGGGTTGCCTCTGCATTCATCTGCATTCATGTGCATACTGAATGGTCTTCCTGGGCTGGGAGAGAGGGAAGTAGGGCGCACTTAACATTTGTATATGCTGGGCCCTGCCCTTACACAAAGTGCCCTGCTGATGTCTGGAGCCAGAGCTGGGATTGAAGGGGGGTAATGTGTACTTCTAAAAGTTCTTTTGAAGTTACCACTACATCAAAGCACTTTGAGTATAAGCAATAGGGGCTCTGACCCCATGGTTTTAGACACTACTTGGAGCTGTAACCAGACACTGCTGGCTCTACATACTTCACCAGGAGGAACTGCTGTGCTGCCAGGAAAACCACAACTTGGACGTTGCATTGTTGTGCTGACCTACTTGCCTACTGGGCTGCTATAGAGACTGTCACTCTGCTAAGGAAACTAGTGTACTGGCCTGTTGCCTGCATCTCAGCTTGCTCTTCGTGACCCCAGTGCTCTCTATGAATGGGAGGGCTGGCCCCCTCCCTGCTTAGTTGAGGATCACTCAAGGATCCTGAACAATACTGCTTGTTGCCCAATAGTAGTGTGTGCTTCCAGCCACCTGATGACAGGAGACATGGTGAGTGCTATTCCTGACTGTGGGGTCAGTGTGTGGCTGACCTCTGGGGGTTGTACACTCAAAGTGGGGAGAGCCCTCCAGGTTCCCTGGGTTAGCATGACGTATCATTTCGTCTTCAGCCCCAGAGTGAAGTGCGTAGTGAGAGCTTCACTCTTCAAGAACAGCACAGCGTGAGGACATCTTGCAAGGCCCTGTGCCCCTCCCTGCTGCCGGCACCTATGTGGGAGGCTCTCTCTCTGGAGGATCGCAGCGCGCATTCCTGATTACACGTTGCCCAGGAAAAAAGCATGTTCTTCGAGCCAGCACGCTCGCTACGGCCACCTAATTCAGTCAGCGGAGTCCGGGTACGGACACGAGGGACCAGGAAAGGTCTTATTCTCACAACCGGAGAGGGGCTGAGCTCACAGGGTTGTTTGCAGCAGCACCCCTCATTCGCAGGCCGCTGCCCTTGATCTTTTTGTATGCGAGGGACCGAGCCAGGTCTCTTTGCTGGAGTCGACAGTGTGTGCCCCCTCACCCGGTTGTGCACATAGCTTTGGAGGCACTAGAGCCCCAGCTTGCAGGTCGAGTAGACCTTTGATGGAGATCCTGCTTGGCCTCTGAGGGTACACATTATCGCATTACTGCAAATGGCACGCAGGTGCTGCTATGCCCTGCATCTGGTGCCTATTTACCGTACTTCATGTGGTAGGTACACAGGTGCTGCTGTGGCTTACAGTCTACAATTGCATTACTCCCTAGAAGGACTCACCGTGTTTACTCCATAACCTTTAATAGAAGCACAGTGTGCTGTGTTTATGTGATGACTGCATTTATGGTGAAGTTTGGTGTTATCCCTCAACCTAACTACTGCATTTTTATGCCCTGATGATGTAATATGTATGTCATTTGAATGCCTGTTTTGTCAGGATAATGAGTATTGTTTCAGGATCTGCATAATATGTACAGTTATGATGTTTTTATGACATGTGCAACATGTAATTCTTCATCTTATTGTACTAACTCTGATGTTATGACAATTGTCTAGTTGGCAAAGTGATTATTAGTTCACGAGGTTTTGGTCTATGTTTATTTGCAATACAGAAATGTATTTTTATATAATAGTGTGTGGAGTCTCTTTTGTGGTGTATTTATTGTGTCACTGGTGTGTGGGTGTGTGTGTTGCACAAACGCTTTACACATTGCCTCTGGGATAAGCCTGACTGCTCTGACAAGCTACCAAAGGTGTGAGCAGGGTGTGTAACTCTTTTACCCTGACTCGAGTGGTGGGTTCTGCCTGACTTAGATTCAAACCCTAGCCAACCAGAACCCCTTGTCTAACATGTTATGAAAAGACAGTTGTAAGAGAAAGAAAGGAGTGATGGAGAGGAAAAAGGTTTTTCAGGGAGATCAAGAGAGGTGAAAGAAGAGAGAGAGGTTTAATGGCTCTGTGAAACCCTTGCGAGGTGGGAGGCTGGAGGAGGAGGTTAGCATGTGTGTTTCAAGCGGGCCTCATGGGTTGGGGGACTCCGACATTTCATGATAACACTGTCCTATAAAGATAAAACAATTCAAGGTGCAACAGCTATGGCATAGTTTATCAGAAACGCTTATAAAACCTAAAGAACAAGGTCTTCTCTTCCAGCCTAGAAATACATTTGCTGGAAAGTAATTTAACCAAAAGAGTGATGCCATAAAATATAACCTCATGTTGTACTGTCATGATATCACAGCTTTTGAAAATTCCTTTCTTAAATTCTACAACATACTAAAGGATCATAAGTGCAGTCATAGATAAAAGAATTGTGATTTTGAAATATCAAAATCAGAATTGTTAATTACAGATCATTATTAACAATGCAAAAATAATCTTCAATCGACTGATATTAAACTCCAACGCTTACCAACTGTTTTGACAAACTCAAATGGGACATTATGCAACTCACATCCCCCCCCTCATTGGCTTCCCAGCCTATTCACACTTATTCCAGATTCAGCAAGTTTATTCGCGAATAGCATGCACACCTGGTGAAAGTAGTAGGTGAACACACATATCTAAACATAAGGAGATTAAAACAAAAAGTGTATCAGTTGATTACACTTAGAAATCAATGAAAAGAGTACAGGGTTTACAGGAGTGGGGGAAAGACTGATGGTATATAGAAAACAGATTAGAGTGTATCAGTTTCTGGTCACCCGGCCCTTTAAGAAACCTAGGATCAATAATAGTCCTGTGTCAAGCGAGTCAGTAACAGTATAAAGGGGGTGGGGTCTCAGACCTGGTGCCTGGCGTTATTGCTTTTGGATTGTTACAGCTCCCACTGTTTGCTACAGTTCGTTCCCTGGCTTCATGTTCCCTCGTCTTTGCTGTTTTGCTTCTCTCCTCTGTCTCATGTTTTTTCCCTTTTCCCACCGCTCTTTTTTCTCCTTACCTCTTTGTTGTTTGTGTTGTGCCGTGTTTTATGTTCCAAGCTACAGATATATGCCACCGGCACTCAGATTTCTCAAAGTCTCTTGGTACTTCATGGTGTTTGTCACAGTTGCCTTTAAGTGTACACTGTCAGGTTAATTTGAATTCTTTATTGCATATTTTCTTCCTTGATATTTTGCTCATGACACTGAATTCCACTCTTCTGCCTAGGGAGCGGTTTTACCAGATGAGACACTGAGACAGCCCACCTTGAACCGAGAATTGACATCACTTTGTACCAGTTGCTGATAAATCGTGTGTTTTCCCCTTCCTCCCTTGCGTTGTTCCCTCCTCCATCTGCACTAGAGAGCCTTAAGGAGCTCTAGGACCAAACTCTGTTCTGAGAGCAGAGTTTACGTCGACATCGCCTGTCGATTATCTCAAACTTTAACACTGGTCTTAACAATCCACTCACTAACCTGCATCACATCAACACAGCTTTCTCCTCCATCTACCAAATTTAATATCTGTTTTATCATGCAACACCCAGTGTCCTAACATAGCCTTTTGGCTTCCACTTTTCTTATGCAAAAGCACTCCCCCTTAAATCAGGCCAATGCCTCACAACACTCAAGTACTTTCATTGACCTTCAGCAAATTCTGCCACCCTACAAGTCTAGCTCTTCTACCCTTTTCACTTCCTCCCTGATGCAATCTCTCTCTTGTCAGAACTCTAAATAACTCCAATCACTGGAACACTGCAGTAACAATCCTTCTTTTTGATGCTGTCTTTCTTGACTGCCTTCCTTGTTTTAATCACCCTACTACACTAGAACATACATAAATCAGTGTGGCGCGCTCTCCACTTTCGGGGCACCTCATAAGGGGGTGGAGAGCACTATACAGGGCTAGAATACAGTTAACCATGTCACTTGTAAACAAATTTGTTTCCTTATATAGTTTTGCATTCTCTGATTGCATGTTATCTCATACCTATTCCCACTACATGATCCTACAACCCTGCCTGAAACATTAAACCCTGACCTAAAACTATGGCATATACATTCTCTTTTATTCCTATAACATACCTAAATAACACGCCTGTCTTCCTTATTCTATTGTTATATATGTGCAAATTGCCCACACATCAACGACTAGACTACAAACTCTACCTTTAATTTTTTTTAAACATTTCCCTGCAACCTAACAATACCAAATCTGCTATAACCTAACTATTCACCTCACCAACCATTTGCACAACCTCCTAATAATATCACTTAACTCCGATTTTTTGAAGCACCACAAAGAAACTGGAGCCCATGCATGGAATGGTTTCTTTGAGAGCATAAATCTATTTCCAATAACTAACAATGCCCACTGCCCTCATCACCAGCCGTGGTCCGTGCAGGTAACAGCGGTGGGGTGGTGGGGCCACGTGGAGGGGTGGGGGTTTCAGGGGATGATATACGGGGGAAATTATTTATTTATTTAAGTTTCCCTCTGCATCATCCCTCAAAATACCCACACGTGGCCCCACCGCTGTTACCTGCGCGGACCGCGGCTGCTCATCACTAACCTTGGGTTCCGAGGTATTGTGCTGCCCACTCTAAAACTCTACTATGCTATGTCAGGGGTGGCAGGCGCAACTTAAATGCAATTAAAAAACAACACAATAAAACAAATTATAGATTACATTTGAACTCAGGCTTCTGAAATACCAACTCCTCCACCTTCACTTTTACCACTTTCCGTCCACTATCCAATCTGCCATTGAAATAAGTTAATTAGATGCACCTTCTTACTTGCAGTCTCTGACCCAGGTGCTGCACCTAACAACCTCACCAACCACGCGCGAGCTCCATTTATTCACCTATGACCCCTATCTCTCAATCTTCTATCACCACTCCCATTCAGAATCCGTGTATTACTGGGATTAAATGGACAAGAAAGCTCAGCACATCCAAAGGTAACTGTACCATTCCATTCTTTCCATCAGTCCCTCCTCTTCTGATAGGATGATCTATTTTGACTTTAAAATGCACCTTTTTATGTGCTGTTCTGTAGGTTCAGATTGAGCCAACAGCTACCATATTAGATTGACATTTTTGCAACCTATTCAATATCAAAAACTGATTCACTCATTCCACTCACTTGTAGACATACTCTCATTCCACCTTATTATTCAATCATTAGGCATGATTGACTTGGTAAATTAGGGGTGGGCACTGCCATTATCCTGAAAAACAGCCTACTCTGCACCCTGCTCTTTCCTAAATGTTGCTTGATCCTTTTAACTTCTCCAAGCTAGGCTCGCCGTGTGCATTATGACTAAAACGAGACTCACTATCATCTACTATGAAAGCAGACATTACTCTGAAACTGGCCAACACCTCCAAATTCCTTGAGTTCCACCTGGATAAAACACCCCCAAAGGACGTTTTCAAACCATGGTTCAATCAGCGCAATATCAACTCCAGAAGTTAAAATATTTCAAACATATATACACAAAATGTAAAATAGCGGTAAAAGTTTTAGTAGTTTCCTGCCTTGATTAGAAGTTGGCCCTCCTCTCCTGCCTCCCCATAATCTGTCTAGCTCCACGAAGCACTGTTTATGGGCGACTACAATCTCCCCCCAGCTCTTGCTTGCTTTAAGCCGCTATATACTGCTGCCTGAGGCACTAGGAGAAGTGCTTTCATCACATGTAGAACCTAACATCTCAACCTTCCGCACTCGAAAGTTACCCATCTCTGGAGGTTCATAAAACTTGTGATCCAAAAACATTGGAAGAAAAAATTCACCTGTTTTTGTTCTGTCTGTGGCAATCATGACCCAATCTTAAACGCTCTTCTGGTATACCATTCTTCTTGGAAATACTCTCTAATATGTATGCTAATTTTAAAATATCTTCATCTGACAAAAAAAATCCCTTCCTTCCTGCTCGCTGTAGTAGCTGTTATATTTTCTCTAATGTTTTACTTGACCTCAATTGTAAACAGAGGATGCTCAGCTTTATGGCATGACGGCACAACTCTCATTATGCTCCTCTAATCACTTCTTGGTAGGGCTGGGTGAAATACTCGAAATACCGGTGTAATTTTGAGTAATGTCTGAAAGTTTTGCGTTGCACTTGTTACCCGAAACTTTAGAAATTATGTGTAATTATTGCCGTTCACGGTTCACATAAAAAATGTAAGAGAAGCTCAGGGCAACACCGCGCATAACCCGCAAACAACCAGCTGCTATCTGTGGCAATTTTGGTAAATGCATCCTACCATCCAAAATGGATGCAACACACATTTCCCCCCACAATATAGTGGCAAATGGTGATTTTGCTTGATTACACATAGTTTTGTGCAATGTTTTCGAAAATTTGCGTCATTACATTAAACAAGATTGTGCCAGTTTTGCACGCCCCTACTTCCTGTCAGACACTTACCCTGTTTACCCATCAATACGCTTGGCCATGTCTTGCTTGGCCAATCCTGTATTGGAATGTTCAGACTCTAGATTGCAGCTGCTCTCCATAAACTCACGAAAATGTATACACCTCATGCTTTGACAGCTATCTACACTTAACTATTAATTGTCTGACTATTCCTATTTAATTTTCAGACTTTTATTTATTTATTTTATTTATTTATAGAGAGCTTATAGAGCGCACAGTAACGCCATCTCGGCGTGTCCCCGCGCTAAAGCTACCAGCGATCGCCATGAGAGCCTGTGACCTACACAGTGTATAGATGTGTTTTAAGCTTGGCCCTGAACAGCGCTTCACTGCTCTCCAGTCTCAGAGCAGGAGGAAGTTTGTTCCATTGTTGAGCTGCCTGGAACGCAAAAGATCGTCCACCCATTCTAGCCTTCCTTATCCTGGGGACTGTCAGCAGCCCGGCACCCTCCGACCGGAGGGTCCTTGTTGGTTCGTAGCGGCTGACTAGATCCCTAAGGTAGGCGGGCGACCTGCCCCAGACAATTCGGTGACAGACGAGGAGGCACTTAATCAGCACACGTTTCTTCACAGGCAGCCAGTGAAGCGCATCCAGCGCCTTTTGAGAATTAGCCCTCCTAGGTCTTCTTAGCACCAATCTAGCGGCGGAATTCTGGATAACTTGCAGGCGGCCCAGGCAGCCCTCGGTGGCCCCTAGGAACAAGATGTTTCCATAGTCCATCCGAGAGGTCACCAGTGCCTGCGTCAGTGTCCTTCTGGCCGCTATGGGTAGGAGGTCTAAGGTTTTGTTTAGGGTCTTTAGTACTCCAAAACATTTGCCCACAAGACGCCTTATGTGGCCATCATAGGAGAGAGAGGAATTCATCCAGACTCCTAGATTCTTAGCCTCCTCACAAGGTATGGGGGTAGGGCCAAGGCATGGAGGCCACCACTGAGCTGACCAGTTTTTGCTTTTTCCCCCCACCACCAACACCTCTGTCTTAGAGCCATTGAGTTTTAGGCAGTGGGAGTCCATCCACTCAGCTAGTGCCTGCATACAGGACTTAAAGTTGGTGGGGGTGTTGGCGGTGTTCTGCGATAGAGAAATCAGCAGCTGGGTGTCGTAGGCGTAAGACACCAATTCCACCCCAAATGATTGTACAACCTTCGCCAGGGAGGCCATGTAGAGATTAAAAAGAGTAGGGCTCAATGCTGAGCCCTGAGGCACTCCCTGATCTAGTGGCATCTCGACCGAACGACATGTCCCTTGCTGTACCTGGAAACATCTTTCAGTGAGAAACGACTGTAACCAGTACAGCGCAGGACCCACGACCCCAGCATCGCTCAGACACCGTAGCAGGATGGAATGCGCTACGGTGTCAAAAGCCGCGCTGAGGTCGAGCATGATCAGGGCCATTGTATGTCCTGCATCCGCCCCTGCTCTTAAAGTCTCAGTGGCCCGTAGGAGAGCTGTCTCCGTAGAGTAGCCCGCCCTAAATCCTGATTGTGAGGGATGTAGTAAGTTCCCTCTCTCCAGGTGCTCAGTAAGCTGAGCATTGACCACCTTCTCAGCCACTTTCGCCACATACGGCAATAAGGAGATAGGTCTGAGGTTTTCCAGCACTTCCATGCTTACATTCGGTTTTTTCCTTATTGGAAGTACTATGGCCTTCTTCCACTCCTCAGGGACTCGTTGCGTGGAAAAGGAGGTCTGTAAGACGTGTCTGATGTATGGTTCCAGGGCTACCAGGCCCTCTGAGATGACCCAGGCCGGTGCCGGGTCGTTAGGGGAACCGGACTTCACACTGCGACAGATCTTTATTAGCCTGTCAGCGGCGGGTACCTCGAAAGTTTGCAACGAGGAGTCAGGGGCCACAGGCGAGCTGCCTGCTATAAAATCTATGCCCTTATCTGGTTGTTGGGTGAAGGAGGCATAAATAGCTTTAACTTTGTTGGAAAAAAAGTTAGCGACTCTATTGCATCCCTCCACGTTGGCCCTTAGGGGGGTGTTCGAGCTGGAGACTAAAGATATTTCTTTGTATATTTTAAACAGTTCGCGTGAGGAGCTCTCGGCCGCCTCAATGCGTGTCTGGAAATATTTAGCTTTAGCTCTACGCACCGCATACTGGTAGCTTTTGTGTGCTAAGCTATAACTGTTTTTACCTTGTTCGCTCGGGTTCCTTCTCCAGCTCCTTTCAAGTTTTTTACAATTAGACTTGATTTGCTGGAGTTCTGGAGTGAACCATGGGGCAGTACGTTGTCTGCCTTCTCTTGCTTTACCCTTACTCATGGGGGCTAGCTCATCCAGGGTGGCAGTCACAAGCTGATTAAATTCATTATTCGCCTGATTACTGTCCATAGCAAGCAGTAGTTGCGCTTTCTGGATGGCGCATATGAAGTTTTCTTGAGAATATTGTCTCCATTTACGTCTCATAATATTTCCCATCCCATTCTCAATGGCCCTAACTGGCTGGTAAAAACATTGGAAAGGGACCAAGAAGTGGTCTGTCCAAGGGAGCTGACAGGGTGTAAGTGCCTTTATCAAGTCCCAACTAGCGAAGATAGGGTCCAAACAGTGACCCCTCTGATGTGTAGCTGCAACACTTAGCAAGTCCAGTTGTAGTTCTTGTAGGACTAGACGAACGTCCTCTGCCTCCTTTTGTAGGGGATCCTCTAGATGTAAGTTCAGATCACCCAACACCAACACTTTATTGTGTTTGATCGCAGTCTGAGTAACCCCTTCCAGTAAACTACTTCGGAAGTTGCCCAGAGAGCCAGGAGGTCTGTAAATTAGGATGCCCGAAATTGCCTCGTGTTGGGTCAGTTTGATGTTAAATTCACCAGCTTCGCAGTTATCAATTTTTACTGGTTTTAGAACACACTCAAAAGGGTGTTTGACAATGATGGCAATGCCACCTCCCCTTCCCTTTTCTCTATCAAGTCTATGGAGGGTATAACCTGGCGGAATGGTATCCACTATATCTGGATCAGAATGTTCTGCTAACCAGGTTTCAGTTAAAAATAATATATGCAGGTCCTCATCTAGTAAGAGATCCCACAGCTGAAGGGAATGTTTGCTGAAGGATCTACAATTTAAGAGCCCCCCTTTAGCAATAATCTCTTCAGGTTCAGGGACGGCAGGCGATAGACACCTCCCTCTGAATGTACAATGAGGACATGGACCCAGGTCAAGTGGCTCCATCAAGTGGCGACAGATCGTGAGTGAAGCGGGGCAAAGGTCTCGCAGCCTCTTACTTGTGTAGGACTGCCCGCGGCACGCCCGAGATGTAGGGGTCTGGCCCCTGGCCACGGTCGGCCGCGGACGGGCGCAGACGGGCGCAGACGGGCGCAGACGGGCGCAGACGGGCGCAGACGGGCTTGGCTTAGGCGCGGCTTCGGCGCGCGTCCGGCGCGCCCGCTGCGCCAGCCCGCTGCGCCGTCTGAACCCTACACACATATTATAGGTAATGAGGAGGGTGGGAGGCCGGCGCGACTAGAGCGCAGCCCCTGCCCACACCCAAGATGGCGCCCGCCACCGCCTCAACCGGGAGTAAAAAACGGCTGGGCGAGGCTGTCAGCGAAGAGAGTAGCGTGTGTAGGGGTGTCAGAGTACCTCAAAAACAATTCCCACTTAATTCTAGGAATAAAAGCCCCCCTCAGAATAAAATTGCATCAGTCACAAAACACGATCTAAAATCACAGTTAATAGCGCTGGTAAAGCAGAGACTCAATGCTGCTCGTGTGGTAGCTCGTAGCCCTAGTCCTCCCTCTAGGGAGAGCTCTAACAGGCCACTTTCGATGCTTCTTTATGGACAAGCAATGCCATACTAATACAAGAGCACACCGTATGCACTAATGTTACCCTCCCATTTCTTGTCACTGCTTGTGCTACTCTTGTTACTGTAACGCTTAGTAGGGAGTTGTGGAACTGTTTTCACTACATGTTCGCACTCTTTTATTGCGAATGCTTTGTATACCACTCTGAAATTGCTTCACCTACCGCCTCCTCTTCTCATGTTACTCCAGTACCTGGAGCATTGCTCTGAAATCTGGACGGATGAAGTCCACGCTACAGAAAACAATAAAAAGAGAAATATTGGTTTCTCTTAAATCATGAAGACTCAATAGTGTTGCACTCAGAGTACAACGCGTCGTTTTTTACTCTAAGCTGCTATGAGAACACAATCGGTTCACTCTCTTACTTGCGTCATGGTTCCTCAAGGAGTTTTCTCTCCCTTATACTATAACATTTTTCATATGCCTTTGTTTTAACACTTCTATTGAGCCCAGTGGCGGCTCCTCCGCTATGGCAGAGGAGCGTCGCCCCTCTGCTTTCAAGCAGTGTTAGAAGCAAAAACATAAAATGATAATACACATTTAGTTATTATCATTTTATGTTTGTGCTGCTTTGCGGCTGGGCGGGGCTGCTCTGCTCTGGGAGCAGGGCAGGGGAGAAGTGGCTTGTACACTCCTAAGTGCGTAATGACTGTTTGTCTGGAGCTCTCGCGCTGCCCAAAGCAGTCATGCACACTTTCTCCATTCTCCATGCAGGCTGCATTACAGCCTGCATGGAGAACATGCCCAGCCCTCCAGCCCCTGGCTGAGCGCCGTGTCACAGCGCTCAGACCAATCACAATTCTGCATTGCAGCGTTGTGATTGGCTTAGGTGAGGGAGCCTGGCTGCCTGCTTCCTGTTCCTGAAGTCGGAGGCAGGAGAGCAGGAGAAGAGACGGGGGGCACGGCGGCAAGGTATGTTATTATTTTTATTATGCTCACTCCTTCCTGCACTTGTGACCCCCCTCCCCAATGCGACCACCCTCCTACATGACCCCATGAATCTGCCTCTCCATCCACAAGCCATGCCGGCCACCACTGATTGAACCAAGGGATTAAATTTGTGCAGCAAGGTAATATCATATTCTAGAGACGTTGTGACTATTAGAAGTGTTTCCATGTGTAAAGCAATTATTACACACAATCTGTGAGGCATTAAAAAGTGTTTTTCTAATGTCACTTTTGCTGTACTGTGGTAATAAACTCGAATATGACCTTTGCACTGTAGTTATAAATGTGTGTTGATTAGTACAATTGCTGTTAATAACATTAACATATATTTTAGGCCTGGATGAAATCTAAATTTTGCCAGTGTAATTAGAGTAATATTGGGAATTTAGTGTTACGCTTGTTATGCAAAATTGCGAAAATAACACAGTTATGCCACTTTGCCTAACTATGCAATATTTGTGGTAAAACATTTACAGCAGAAGTAACTGTTGTTCAAGGTTGGTTTTTATTTTTTTGCACTCATGTAAAAAATGGCTGCAAGGACGCATTTCGAGCTGACCTATAGCACAAAAGGGCAGATTTGCATTCAGTATAATTATGCCTAATTTGTGTGATGTTTCCAAAATATGAAATTATGCTAAAACAAATTGTTCCAAATTTGCACAACCCTAATTTATTTGCTACTGCATGGCACCTCTCCAAGTTGTTATTGGTCTGAGCTCCATGGATGGGCGTTCAAATGGGGACTGAGGGCCTGAGCATGTTCCCTACAGGCTGTGTAATGCAGCCTGTTGGGAAACATGCAAAGTGTGCATGACTGTTTGGCCAGGCCAAGACAGCCGGCCAAGTAGTCATGGGCACTTGGAGTGTGCAAACCCGTCCTCACCTTGTGCCTCCAGCCCCACACCGCCTAAACCCAGCCCCAATCCTGCAAAAATAAATTGATAATAACTATGTTTTCCTGCTCAAAGAAAAGTGGGGCGCTGCTCCTCCGCTTTAGGGGAGGCACCCCCCCCCCTTGGCAGGTTGTCTGGCAGACCCCCGTTCATGTACTAGGCTGGGACAAGAAGCATTGCAGCAGTCAAATCATGACGCAGATCTGTTCTGTAGAGGGACATATCTCATTATTCTATGTCCTGTGGCTGAGCATTTAGCGGATAATTAATGGCAGGGCACTAAGGATGTCTTTTTTGCAGCAGATCACACGAGATTAGATCTTATTGTTACAGAAAACCCTTTCCAAACAGGCACTTGAGCTTTAGCTCATTCTTGCCTGCAGTCTATCATGATCAATCACACAAATATTGATTCAGAAATATTGTGTGACATAAATATCATGTCAAAAATATGTCACTATGAAAACATTGTGGAACAGAATATCAAATGTAAGAATATTATCTTTTATGTATATAATATTGTTGTATTTAACATTGTTTACGTCAATATATTTGTAATAAATGTTGTTTTTAGATCATTTACTGAATATTAGTATGTTCATTTTAGGTGTTAGAATATAGCTGCTATACATTTTTGTACCGTAGCTTGTCATTTTAAACATGTAATTTAATTTCTTTTTATTTAATTTGTAATTTACAATGTAGTATTTGTTGTTTGGTTTGGAGGGGAATAGGCTGGAACGTTAATTTAATTAGTATTGATTGATTTTATGTTAATACATTTTTCAATGTAAATTAAATATTTAATTGGTTATTAAGTAAGGAAATTGTTTGCAGGAATTTTTTATTTTATCTATTTGAATATAATTTGTGATTTTCAATGCCTATTTTATTTCTTATAGTTTAATTAGTAGTTGGTATATTAATAGTGGGCTGTTGGGTTTGTAAGGCAATAGAGTGGGAAGACAAATGAATAATAAATTCAAGGTTTTAAATATTAAAAGCATGTCTAATGTAAATTAAAAATGTAATTGGTTAATAATTATCTAAGTTGTTTAATTGATACATTTTTATTTTATTTATTTTATTTGAGTTATTTTTAAATTATCTATTTTATTTCATATATTTAAATTAGTTGTTCATATTTTAGTAGTAGGTTATTGGGTTGTAGAAGAATAGGGTGGAATGTTATTTAAATTATATTTCTTTTCATTTTTTTAATTACTCAGCTATTTAATGGATAATTACTTGTTTACATTTCCTAATTGATTATTTGTTACACAAATCATTTTATACATTTGAGTTATTGATTAGTTGGTTGAAAAGTCTATTGTTTAATAATGTTTGTAAAATGTATTTTATATTTATTATTATTTGTAATTTTATTTGCTTTATTTAAATAGTATTAAAGAATTTATCTCTGTCTGCCAAAGTTTAAATCAGGCCCAGAGTCTTTTTGTGTTCCTTTTGATTCCTGGTAATAAAGCAAAGAAACAATTTACTGCAACTCTTAATAGATGACTATAGCAGGCCATATTCAAGCTTACTATCTATTGGAGCTCCTACTCCCAGTAATATTCAAGGTAGGTCTACAAGGGGAGTAGTGTGCCTTTGGCTAGAAGGGGAATAGTGTATCTCTGATGGAGATTTGTAGAGCAGAAACATGGTTCACTGTCAGCATCTTCATAATACATCACTGTTAGATTTAAATAAAAGTTCTAAACATTTTGATTCAGAGATTTTGAAAACTGCTGTTAAGTAAATAACAACCAGCTGTTAAGCAAATCAGTAAGACAGTATATAGCAACTGATATTGTTTTGATCTCTGTGTCTACCGAAAATTAGTCCATGGAGAAATTTGGCTTACACCAGTAAAATGATCCATATATTTCATAATTTCATGTTAATCTTGCTATGTGAAATTCATCAAATTACACTATTATACCACATAGGGAAAGAAAGGGCCGTTTGCTGCAAAAACTTACTACAAACACACAGGAACAACGCAAATGATGGAGTGCGAGTGGTTGTTGTTCACGGTGATTTTGTGGTATTTTGTACCAGTTTTTTAGTGCTAAATTAATCCTTGTGTCCAAAGTGGATGAAAGGACGCATTTTTTCTTTGCAACATCTATTTATTCATTCTTATTTTCAATTCCCAAAAATACAGTACAAACTGCTGACGAGAATGACCCAGTGCAATATGGAGGGAACAGTAGCAGCTGATGGGGGAATATCGTACAGAACACTAGGGGACAAGATGCAGCCTTACGGCTAGAGCGGTCGACTACTAAGCTGGAGATCCAGGTTCGAGTCTCGGCAACGACGCTCAGCATCCTGTGATTCTGGGCAAATCACTTAATGTCCCTGTGCCGAACAAAAATGAATGTGTCCATCGGTAACGAAACTGGCGCTCCTGTAAAGAGCTCTGATACATGATATCTTTGGGTCTAATTTGTGCTATAAAAAAAAAAAACCTAGCTAAAGTTGAGGCGCAAGCGCTGAGATCGTGAAGGCTTTAGGTCAGTTCCAGTGACCAGTCAACACTTGTTCCCCCACTAACAGGTACAGTAGAATTGTTGTTCTAGATTGTCCATACAGGATAACCACAGAGAAAAAGAGGTGGAGGGAGGGGGTGGCTCAAAACATATAATAAGCACAACATGTGTGTGTATTCACTAACAGGTCAATAAACAAAATTAGTTATTTCCACCATTCTTAGAGCCACTTGGCAGTAAGATATCGAACATAAGGTATATTAAACAACTATCATAGTCATAATGCACAAAAGCATAGGACAATGTCAAAAAATATCACTCAACAGGAAGCATCTGCCAACATACCCCATATTCTTAAACATGATTGCTGGTCTCAAGAGATCCCAGTGATAGGGACACCCTTCTTGAACAATGTTCTTGTCCCGAGGGAGCTGGCTAGGTGGTGTCAGCTTAGCCTCCACCTTCTATATTCTCCATGGGCAGCGGGATGGAAGGGAGACACGTTTTAGGATAAAATACAGTGCCAAATGGCAATTTTGGATTTTATGTAATTGCACAAAATTTCACATAGTTTTGCTGGAATTTTGCGTAAATATTCAAAAGCAAATGATACAATTTTGGCACACCTCTACATCAGGTAATTGGATAATAACTCAACTTGTTTGGACTGGGATGGGGAGATTTGAGGAAGGAGTTAATGATTCAATAATTTACTTGTACTCCTCATTCCTCCGATTCATAGTCCTCCTCGTTCCAGTTCTTACAGACTGAGGTGTCTCCTCTTCTGACTGTTTCACCACATCCATGGGCCTACGGTCCCCGTTTACATAAAAAGTATTTTATGTCTATTGTCTCTCACAAATACTCCACCCAAACCCACCACTTCTTCTATAACACAAGTCCATAAATTGGGCGAGGGAAGGTTATGGACTAGGACAAGGAGGACTTGCAATTGGAGTATTAAAGATTACTAGTAATTTAATTATTACCCGTACATCTCCATTTTCCTCCTCCCAGCCCTTGCAGATTGAGGCTTTAGCAAGCCAAGAAAAAAATACACCTACAATGGATGATGCTGCTGAAAGTATTACATAATATTAACAATTATCTCATTTATGACTTCAGCACAATAGAAACAACGTTTTCATCCTTTGATTCAGACAGATCAAGTTTGTAGTATTTAATAAATGTATGGTGAGACGACCAAGTTGCTGTCCTACATACTTCGTGAATGTAAGCATCCTCAAACTCTGCCCAGGAAGTTGAAATTGCTGTAGTTCAGTGGCCTGGATTTGAGAAGGTACTCTGTCACCGGGTGACTTGTAGGCTTGAACGATTGCCTGATATACCCATCTGACAATAGTCTGTGATATTGGCTTTTTACCCTTAATCAACGATCCAAAAGAGATGGAGAGTAAAACAGAAGATTGAAAATATTTTGTGTATCTAGATAAATGACGAGAGGGACCCTCCATGCAAAAGGGACAGGGTGCTGTTGGACTTTAAAATTAACCCCTTCGCCGCGGCACGAATTCCGCCGCGGAGCTGGGGGGGTGCGGGGTGAGCGCGGCGCCGCCATGCTCATGACGGAGGCACGCCGTCATGAGTCAAGGGCGAGCTGTGCTCATGACGGCGTGGTTCCGTCATGACTCCGCCCACTTGCATTGATCGCCCGCACATGCGGGGAATCAGTGCCGCGTGGGCGGAGCGGCCGCCAACGGCCGCAGCATGACGGAACCACTCCATCATGAGCACACGGCGCCCGTGGCTCATGACGGAGTGGTTCCGTCATGAGCAGGGAACGGGTTAAGAAAATTCCCCTAAGGAGAGATATACAAAACCATTCTTAAAATCACTCACACTCATCCCTAAGTGTGAGTGATTTTAGAATTGGTTTTGCATATATCTCCTGGAGGGAATTATTTCCTGTTTTCACATCCAAAGAGGACAGAATATAAGGTGGAGTCTCAAAAAACAGGTAAGACCAGGTAGGACCAATTCCTGTGAAAGGTGGAAAGACCAATTACTGTGAAAGTTGGAAACATGACTGAACCTTCTGGAAAAAATTAGGATCCGATTTGAAAATTACTCGATCAGGAAAAAAATGTAATATAGGGAAAAGTACACATTAGAGCCCCTAGTTCACACATTTTTGCCGATGTTATAGCAATAAAAACGACTGTGTTATTGGAAAGTCAGGAAAAATCTGCTTGCTCTAAGGGTTGAGTGGGATTAAGAATGATAAAAAGGTCTCAGGTGGGAATAGGGTAAACATTGTTGGTTTCTTCAACTGGAAACTTCTAAGGAGCCGAACAACGATGGGAGAAACTTTAGAGCAGTCCTCATTTACTCTAAGAGCTTTACTAGTTGATCATTGTGATGCTAATGTAGATTGATCTAAACCCTTCACAAAACCCTCTCTCAGGATTATCAGAATTTAGAATGGCTCCATAAAATATGCTGTCAGGCCTTTAGACTCACACCAATTATGAAAGGATGACCAATCTTTATTACTGGACACCAATGTAGAGGACTTCTTTGAAGCTTAAATTTCCAAAGCAACTAACCTGGAACAGCCCTTTTCCTCCTTACCTTACTGTCAACATCCAGACCATCATCCTCAGTTCTATGGTTTTGAAGAAGTGGTAGCTGAGGAAACACAGAAGGAATGAGCTGAAGTGGAAGATTGAGAAAATGTCTTTTGGACACAGTCATGAGAAGGGAGAACCAGGAACATCTTAGTCAGGAAAGGGCAACTATCAAGACGGTACCCTTCTCCTCCTGAATCTTCTAAAGAACCCTCAATGGGAGATAAATCAGCGGGAAGGCATACAAGATGTCCGGTTGCCAGGGGATCAACAGAGCATCCATTGCCCAAGCCTGGAGACACCTCTCCTATGAACAAGTGATTGGGAGCATCACATTCTGTTGTGAGGCAAAAGGATCCACCCAGGGGACCCCAAAATGGCATATATCTGAATGGACTTCTGGGTCGACAGGTGGAAAAATACCGAAGACAGGAGCTTCTGGCCAAGGCTCTCTGCTCAAAAGTTCAAGTATCCCTGAATGTATACTGCTCTCAATGCTAGCAGATGGATTTCTGCCCCAGGAAAAAATCTGATTCGCTATTAGATTTAGTTCTCTGCTCCACATACCATCCTTGAGATTGAGGTACCACCCCATAACCTGTCCAGAATAATACATATGTCCCCTCCAATTGCTGGGTGAATGAACACAGTGCCTTCCACATTGCTGACAACTCCCTCCAGTTGGAAGAAAATATACCCTCTTCCTGAATCTAAGGACCCCTTATCTCTAGAACCTCCAGAGTTTCTCCATAGCCCAGAAGAATATTGTCTGTTGGTAGTTGGAATGTTACCGGATATTGAAGTGGAACTCTCATTGACATGTTTCTCTCCACCAACCGCTAGCCCAACTTCAGAGCTATCTCTAGATTTACAGGAATCAATGCCTTGTAAATTTGTGGCAGAGACCAGTGACTGAGAGCATAATTAACCAATGGCTTGAGATGATAGCATGCCCAAGGACCCACAGCCGTTGAGGGCGCCATCAAGTATTGCAACTTCAACCAAGTGCTTGCTGTTGCACTGGGGTGAGCCAGGAGGTGAGCACGAGTCTGTAGAATCCCTTTACTCTTTAATCCACTGGTACCAGAATAGCTGCCTTCTTTTCTATGAGTGCTTGAACCTAGAAGCATTGCTTGAGCTTTCAACTGTTCGCTTGACACTGGGGTAGTTATGAAAATACTTTGAGGAGGGTTCTGTGAGATAAGAATTCAATAACTATTCCTCACTTTTTCTGGAAACCAATGATCAGTAGTGTAAGTCTTCCATTGAAAATAACACAACTTTAAGCTCAAATATTGCACAAAATTAAAATCACCTCCTATCAATAAGAAACTGTCTGCTTGATGAGCAATATTGTAAAAGAAATTCCAGAGCCTGTTACATTCACTATAGGACCATGATAATTGCAGAAGTTAATAATATTCTCTCTCCCACCTTGACCTTAACCCATAACCATCTACCCTTAGAATCTATTTTGGACCTCCTTGACTTGCCAGGCCACAGAGTTAGCAAGTAGTAAGGCTAACCCGGCATTGACCTTCCGGCAGAGGCATAATAGGCCAGCAAATATTTACTCTGCATAGTGATTTTAGGAGTTCTGCTCTTAAGATGAACTTTCTGTAGGAATTTCCCCTCCAGATTAAATGAAGACAGCAAGTTAAGGAGAGGTCCACACTTTTGCTTGTTTAATAGACCATTCACATTGTGGGTAGTAAATGTAACCTTCTTAGCCATTATTTGTGACCTCTGATTCTTTGAAAATCAGAGAGAAAACATCTATGGTTCATTAGAATTTCACCTTATGAGACCTAGTGACAGAGCACAAGATAGCCTCACACTGGAGATCAAAACATTGTTTAAAAAAATTAGAGAATAGATAAGATTTAGTGCATTTTCCTCGCTGTTCTTTTTCACAGTTTCCTTATACCATGTGACTGGAATCTCATGATCAATAATGATAGTGCTCATTTTAACTATCCGTGCTCCCCTCCACCCACAACTTTCCCAAAGCCTCACCTGCAGATACCCATGTGCCCCAGGGATCCCATGGCCCCAGTGAGAGGGGAATTGAATGGCCCACAGTACACCTCTCACTCCTCCAGCCTTCACAGGGGGCCATGGTATGGCCCCCAGAGGGCACTCAGCCTCCTTCACCTTCCACCCACCCTCCACACCAAAAGAGCCCTAAGGCCCCAGAATTTCTGAACACCCTGACAAATCGAGCTGCGTGACACTATGTTAATCAGTAACATCATTAGCCTACCCCAGGTCCCGCGACCACCCGCATGTACATAATTCATCATACTAATCAATTCGAGATCATCTGCAGGAGCTCCTGGTCCTCTGCTTAATTCGTGAACATGTGAAATTGATTGTTGTGCAATAGTGGCTTGGGCCCCCTGTGCTTTAAACAGATATAGCATTTTTACAGAATATGTTTGGCGGCGAGCTGCCACAGCAGATATATATGTGAAAATTAAACAGTGGGTATTTCTGGTTTTGAAGACTGTTTTTTCTCCATTACCTTGCCTAGCATGCATTCTTCAACATGAAAATCAGCAAAGTTCACCAGAATAGCATGTGGAGATTTCGAATTTGAAAAGGGTTGTGATGTATCTCGATCTACACGTGTAATAGTCAAGTCCAATGAATGTTTTGGGCAGAACATTAATTTTTAGGAAGAAATTTACCTTTTGACTGACCTGAGGTTTTCTAATTCCTCATTTTTATATTTCATTGAGGATTATGCTCCCTGAACTGGCAGACTTCATCCTTCTTCAGGATGATTTGATTTCTATTTGCGTTATTCTGGATTCGGCTTCCTGCAGCCTCTCTGGGAGATGTGCCATGGTCTCTTCTATTTTGGATAGCCTCTGATGCATGGCTGCAATTTCAAGTGCTTGGGAGGCCTTGAGATATTCTTCAGAACCATAAGGACTTGATGCCATTCCAGGCCTGGACTAACATGTAGACTGCGATTTGCCATTGCAGCTGAAGATTTTGCCTGAGCCGCACGCTTTTTAACTCTAAGAGCGAGCACTACAGCTGGGTCAAAACTTCCCACCAGACTTCCGTCTCAGAGATGTTTTCCCATAATTTTCCAGAGTTCAGACACTGTCTCCTATAACATAGGTAGAATGCTGGTTGAGATTAAACAGTCATGGGCCCCCAGGTCCCATATGTTCCATGAACATGCTGAAATCAAGCTTGAGGTGACTTGGGGGCTAGTGCTTGGGGTAAACCTGCCCAGTTACACTCAACTGGGGAAAAATGCAAATTACCACTTTAATTTACCAAAGCACTTACCCACAGTGAGAAACCTGTTAGTATTTACCCATGCCATGCACTTCCAGAGATGTCCACCGGATCAGCATTAATAGTTTGATGCTGTAGAAGAATTGAACAGGGGGCTCATCTGGTTGAATTGCGCTTATAGTCCACAGTCCATTTCATGCAGCTTTACCGCTTGGAGTGCTTCTGCCGAGGCCTGTGATATGCCAACTTTGTTACTCACCACTGCAGCTAATCTCAACAGATTCTGCATTTTTCTGTTGTGAAACAACACTTCTTGCAGCAGCTGCAGCCTTCTGTCATTCTGAATGGCATTTATTTTTACTAATTTATTTCCAATTCCTCTTTGTTCTGTTTCCTAAATTATTTTTATCGCTGCATTATCCTATTGACTTATTTTCTAGATTTTAAGTTTTTGTACTTGACTTAAAATTGTCTGTACTAGTCTGTCGGTAGCTTCCTTTCTTCTGCTTTGTATGTAAAACTTCTCTCTGCCCTTATATATATCTTTTGGACTGGCACTGTAAGACTCAGGAAGCCCATTTTAGGTCAGGTGCTCTACAGTAAAGAATGAGCCCACGTGGTGAACTCCACTCCACCAGCTGTGTTTGCGGAGTTTTGCCAACTCCACGCTCCGTTAGGAACGCAGAGTTCAGGAAAAACTCAGACTCCGCAGCGGAGCGGAGTTGGCCCCTGCCCACGCCCACAAAAACGGGAAACAAAATCACTCACTTGATCTGGCGTCCGGCGAGGAAGAGAGACCACGGTGAGGAGGAGACACCCAGGAGATGCCAGAGCAGAGAAGTGATTTTTTTCCTGCTTGTTATTGTTAGGGAGGGTGGAACAGAGCGGAGTTCCACTGAGTTTTTTTGAACTCCGTGGAACTCCACATAGTGGGACTCCACGTTAGGGGTGGGCGGAATTTGCGCAATCGCGTTACGCAAATCTCCGCGAAACGGTAAAAAATCTCCGCGAACACGCAGAAATTCCGCGAACACGTGGAATTGCATGTTCGCGATACTTTTTTCCTGTTCGCGATCGCTGTTTGCGTGCTCGGGGTGAAATATCTCGCGAACACGCATATTGAGAACGCGAACAAGCAAAAAATTTCGCGAAGTCGCGGAACACAGATTTTTGGGCAATTTCGCGTTCTCCGCGGAACGCAAAATTACCCAAATTCCGCAAATTCCGCGAACGGAACGGAATTTACCGCCCAGGCCTACTCCACGTACTCCACCCAGGGTTAGGGAAGATTGCAAGCCCAAGTAAGGTATTCTATGCATGCTTGTTCAGAAGGCGTTCTTTTTCTTGATCATGCTTAAACAGTGAAATGAGACAGAGCCCATGGACACGGTGGACCCCCTCAATGTTTTGTATGTATTATTATCATAATATACCAGCAGTTCAAGACAGTACAGCTGGCTGGAAGTATGAGGACTGCTCATTGCATTTGCCAACCAAGACCATATTTCCTTCAAAGACCAATTATTCCACCCCTTCATTGTGCTTCAATGACTCAAATTCATCATAGCTCTGCCCCACCATTACAAAATGTTTTTGGGTGGCCTGACTACATGACTTTTCATACATTGCCATCACCATATTTTGATAGAAGATACTGTAACCGAACTGTAGTGATGTATTGTGGTTGTACCGTGCTAAAAAAATATAATCTGGGGAGGTGTATCTGGCATCTAAAATGTGTAATGTTTTTTCTGGCCACACAGACCACCAGTGCCGGGGCCGGCAGTGAGAGCACCAGAGGAGCGTATGCAGCAGCGGCAGTCGAGTGGATGTCCCAGCGGCAGCAGGGACCAGTGGTGGTAAGTCATATGGACAATTTTAATATATTCACTGTAAGGGCATTGACTCATGAACACCCTGATTTAGCAGATACCGCAGGAGTTGAGTAGTTAGTGGAGTCTTCTATCTGCTACTCAGCAGAAAAGGTTTATAATTAACTTTAACAACAATGGACTGATGGAAAAGGGAATAATGGATGGAAGAAGAAATGATGGGTGAAATGTAATATGAGTGAAAGGGTGTTTGGGTGAAAGGATGCATATTGGTGGATGATAGGATACATGCGTGGGTGAAGGATAGATGAAGGGGTATACGGGTGAAAGAATGTCTGCCTGGGTGGGTTGAAGGGTTTGGGTCAAAGGACGCCTGCCTGGTGGGTGAAAGCTATGTTCCGGTGGGTTAAAGCGAGATGGGTGAATGGGTGAAAGGATGCGTGGGTGGGTAAATGGATGTTGGTGAAATGGCCGTTGAGAGCCATGTTTGGATGGATGGATGGATATATATGAATCGATGGTTTTCAACCATGAAAGACTGGATGAGAGAATTCAAAGCTTAAATGTTGTGTATCAAAGTCAAGAGTGAAGAATTCTAGAACAATGAAATGATGAATGGATAATTGCTTCGATGAAGAAATAAGCGAGCTCTTCTGGATAGGGGTGTCCTCACCAATTTCATTTGCTTGGAACGGTTTTGTCGAAGCTTTGATTCAAAGGGTTGGGGTGGTATTCGTGTCTACTCCATTGACTCACAGTATTTTTTAAGTGAGGCAGATATTATGTATCCCACCCATCATCAATCAGCACTTCCCTCCCTACCCATGGCATTTTGCCAGTGCCACCCACGATGGCCTAACTGCTGCATGGTTCAATTTGGCCCTGCAATGTTGGCTGTACAATGTGTGTCTGCTTCAGTTAATCTGGCATTTACAAAGTTTTCAATGTATGGCGATGCATAGACAAGGTGTATTTCCTTTTCCTCTCAAGGCCCACTCAGTCGCTTCCTAGCACTTCTCTCCTTTATTCTTTCCTAAATTCTGTCCCAGCCTTCCCAAAAATTAGAAAAATCCATTCTTGGCATGTGTCACATTTTTCTGGCCAAGGGATATATTTTATCATGGCTTCAATAACGGATCGGCACCTGTTCAAATATTTCCCTTTCAACATTTGTCAACCACAGTGACTCACTAGCCAAAGCTTAGACACATGATGATGATCAGTACACCTCACTAATCTGTAGTAAAATGTCTACTTCCCCTGCCTAATCCCTCTAACTTAACCTGCAGTAGAGTGACTTGATTTTCCTTTCCTTACTGCCAAGCAAATGTATTTGTTGGAAAAAATAATTATAGAGTTTGATGGAGGGTGGGATCAGGGAGTAAAGCGAGACTAAGTAAGAACCTTAACTTTTGTAGATGGGATAGTGTGCGATGAACATGCCAAATGCAATCTATATCACTTTCCTTAATCCTTTCTCTGTACTGCAGTGCATCACTTTTACCACTTTCTACTTATGGTAGACAGGATGTCCGCATGATGTTATATGTGATGTGTATCATTCATTACTATTCATCTGCCTGGTAGTCAGGGTAAAATTGATAAGCATTTTAGAGTAGAACAGGACCACTGGAATAAGATACGTGTCTTTTACAGCTGCTCCAGCTGCAGATTCCACAGAGTAGCAAAGTACGACTAAAGAGAATGACTAAGGCTCCAGCTAACATGCCTCCGTTAATTTAGTGTACTTGTAGTCCATAGTGCATAATGCCTTACTTATTAATGAGAGGACATTTATTTTTCCACACAACTAATCTCTAGTTTTTACCAAGACATCCTTCCAAGTAAAAAATAAAGTATTTTTATAAACTGGTGTGTTGTCTATTCTGCCTTAATTCCTTTCAGACAGTTAGTTTATTATTTGCCATTTGCTTTTAGTTTTATGTGAGGCATGTGTGGATAATATCTGTGACCCTAATCACATCAAATCGAATGGCCCCAGGGGACCATCAATGTACTGCTACTGTGCCACTACACAATTTTAGACAGGTGTTGTGCACAGAACATTGTTTAAAGTGTGACTTTCTTCTTTCTAGATATAGCTGCTCCTGTTGGGCATCCATCTCAGCAGGATTTAGCCGCCCGGATGCAGCAGCTTAAGCTGAAGACCATACAGGAAGAGTACCAGTGAATGGAAGCCCAGGAGGAAGAGAAGGCAGCTGCCTAGAGCCCCAGCCAGCCACCAGTGCCTCAGCATCTCTGCAACAAAACCAGTGTCGCAATCCGCTGGCAGCCACCCGTCATCGTTTCATCACTGCTGCCCCCCTCAATTTTAGACCGCACCTTCCAAAACTGTGCCCGGCTGAGGTTGATGCACATTGAAGCCAGGCAGGCACAGATGGAAGGGCACCACAGAAATCTCCTGGCCTAGTTCCCCCTTCTTTAACCCGTTTTTTAACATTTGTTTTGCTGGGTGGGACTTGTTGTGGGTGGAGAGGGTGGAAATGATGGGAGTTGGGACCAGGACAGTTTGGAATTTAGTGTTTTGTTGGACAATTTTGACATTGGTTGGGGAGATTTGTGTGAGGAGGCGGGCGGGTTGTGGGTGGAAGGGGTGGTTATTATATTGTTCAAAAGGGTAATAAATATTTACTTTTCTTTATTTATGCCTCCAATCTTTTTTGAGGTATTTTACTTTATACTGCTGCCTTTTAGCGCATACTGTATTTAAAATCTGATTATAGTGTATAGCAATAAGCTATGCGGTACCATTGTTCTACTACTCTCCTAGACTTTGCAGTCTGCAACTATATTGACCCCCAAAAGGAGTTGCCATTTCCTATATTGCCTACAACAACACTCCATAGTTCTCTTACCTGATTAGATAAAGCAAAGGCTGCATGCTTTCCCAAGGTGCCATTTTACGGTGGTGGCAGTAGTAGCAGGCTAGCGCACTAAAAATTAAGGAATCAGAAGTAAGGTGCCACTCCCACCTAGGTGGACTCCAACTGTAGGATTAATCAGAAGGATTATTTATCCCAGGCAACTGTGATGAAGAATCTGAGTTATTGGATTATATATTGTTATATGACAGCTTTACAAACAATTGAGACCAAACTACTACACAACTAAGAATACCTGATAGTGAAAATATAACAGAATATACCAATAGTAAATTCTTCAGAGCAATGTGAGCTTGAATCGTGAAGTAGACTCAAAGCCTGGAGTGGACAAGGTTAAGCGTGTACACACCACAATGCAAGAATGATGACGCTGATGAATAATATTCTTCTATATCTAAAATATCAATCATTTTTATGCATTTTTATGCATGGGTGGGTAAACGGGGCCAGTGTGGACTAATATTTAGGTAGTACATCTGAAGATCCAGCAATGATTTGGTGTTGCTTTCACCACATCCGCCCCACCAAGTCTGTGATCAATTAATGGTGTAAATTAAGTAGTCAAACCTCAATAAGTCACACAACCTGGGGGAAGAGGGTAAGGGGGTTAAGGAATGGATGGAAAAGGGAATTGGGGAAAGGTATGACAAAGACAAACACCACATAAAGACAATATTCATCTGGGTAATGACGATGAGCAGCCAACCATCATCATTCTGTTGTGTAAGGAAATGAAGGAATGAGTATGGCACAGTTCAGTTAAAGGCATTGCAAATAGTCAGTCCACCCCAGAGCTCCAAGCTATTATATATCTTAATGTTCTGTCACCTAGGTTTGCAAAATAGTAAATGCAATTTACGGAGTAGTGAAGTAAACCCACATGATTCAAAAAATAATTCTTAACAGAGTAATGATGCTGTGTTGCCAAATTGGGCAGTGCATCTGCATTCTTATTTGATTGTCTGTCAATCTTGGGTGCCTGGCTGAAGCGGTCCGATAAGGTATGCATTCGTTTTATGGTGCTTTTACCTTTTGTGCAGGAGAAGAGAAAGCATGTGGAAACTAAACTGAAAGAGTCAAGGAGAAGGACAGAAGGTAAGCTTCATGAGGAGTGTACTAAAAGATTCAGAGGCTGAGCAAGAGCACAGTCCTGTGCAATGATTTCTTTTGTGACTCATGTGTGATTAAATAAATGAGAGCAATTGCAACAACCAGAATTCACAGACAAGTGACTGCATGTATCGGGCTGATCAAACTTGCAACTGTCATGATAATCATCATAACATTTAGCCTAGTGAGTGCTTTATGTGATAGTATGACATCATCACCTGTCTTTCTCAAGTTACCTACAACAACAGGCCCCCTTCAAACCACATGGTTTCAAATTTGAACCATCCAGCAAACACACACTCAGCATTATTGCATATCCCAAATAAAGTAATCAACCCACCTCTCACCAGTCCATAGAGTTGAGTAGTCCTCTTAAAGTCATCACCATGTTGGTGTCTGTGAAGTTGATAACATCCTTCTTCATGCAGTTGTTGAGGCAGTCATGCCATGAGTCCTTCCATCATCCACCTGACTCTGAGTAACGAACATGTCCAACTCCATTTCTACTACCGACCTAAATTAGAGAGATCGACCAGTAGTGCAATGCTGTTGATGAACAACAAGATAAACATTGAGTAATTCTTTTGTGTAGACTAGATTAGTGTTTGTTAGCTAAGTGGACTGGTTGGGTCCTTGTGGATTGTGAACCAGAAAACAAAGCAGTGTGGGCCCTGCAAATAAATCTCTTTAAGTGTCAAAGGGGAAGAAAGAAATCACCTTCAGGATTTTTTTTTATCACCCATTCAATCAGTTAATCAAATTGTCTTTATTCGATCTTTCGAGGAGAGATCATAAAAGATACACACAATAAAAACAAACTACATTGTAGAAACGCATATCAAAAAGAACAACCACATATTAAACAAATACAACAGGTCCTTGTGCAAGTACAAATACAGGGATTCATAGAAATAGAAGGGTGAGAAAACTAAAGACCCTCCAAAGAAAATTATAGGGGTAAGTTTATTCAGGCCGTTCTATATTTGAAATGAGACAATATTTAGAGGGCCTGATCCTAAAGGAATACTCTTCCCTCATAGTATTATCCGGCACCTATGAGACCGTAAAACGAGGAACCCGTCCAAAACTTCATTGGAAGTAAATATAGGAGCTTCCATATTAATTAATAGGTATGTAACGGGTTTACTATTAATATGAAGAAGACCCGGTGTATTAAACTATTATGTTTGAGTAATCTTTCTGTGTTTTAAATTAATGATTTTTGGCCTACACTTTTCTTCCATGCAGACTTATTCCTAGGTTGCTAAATATAAATCATGAATAATGTAACAAAGGAATGTTTAAAGAAAATCTTTTCCTAATAAAGTTTTTTACATTCTATTCAGATTTTTAAATATTGAACTAATGCCCTGAAGAAGGTGACGATCCACCTTAGCACTGAAACGTCGCGTTGACAGTTGTTCTTCATGTATTTATTGCACATATTGTTTTTCTTTTTACCAATAGACATAGCAAGCTTGAAAGTAGGGCCTACAGCTTGAGTATATCAGGTTATTCTATTTTTAATGCATGTGAGCCAATAACAGCCTTCATCAAACTCCAGTGGGTAATACAATTGCTGTGATTTATGTATTAAATACAAAAGCAACGATGCATCTCAATTTGTTGTCAACGAATGAAAAACAATTTTTAGATAAGAACATACCAGGAGAAGAAGAATTGACAAAAACAGAGTTTATTTACTCTTTTGATATTTCAAAAAGATAACTAATATAAATATCGCTGTCACAAACACAGATGCATTGCGGCGATACAAAGGTGACTGTTGTGAAGAAGTGACATGCGGCGACAAGTGAAATCAGTGGTGCACTATGTACATGACATACATTGGTGGCATAGATAAATACAATTCAGAAACCCTGTCCTGTCCTCTTATTTTTAACATGAATGCAAGAACCAACGGTGATTTTAGGTTAAGGTCAAGCACACTGTATGGACATGTATGACAATAACGTTGATGTTTTGACCCTAGAAACAGCGCAGAGTGATGTGCGTCAAAAACTGGTCTTCTTCAGGACTGGAAACTGGAAAGAGACAGGGTGGACAGCCACAAAGTCCAACCCATGGACTTCGGGAAGTCCGCGGGGTGGACTGAAAACTGAAGTGAGGACTGGGGTCCAGAACACTGGATCTTCCCTGAATAAGTCAAGCAGAATACCATCCAGTCCCAGAGCCTTGTTGCATCCACTGTCTAAAATTGCTTTGAAAACCTCCTCCTCATTAAAAACAAGTTTTAAGTACATTGGAATCATCGACACTGAGGCATCGTCAGCCTCGCAGTCGGTAGAATACAACCCATCGAAGTGCGCCAACCATGTCTCGGCCGAGATATGGACTGTTACTTTGTCTGGTGGTAGTATGGGGTATAAAACAGACCACGCTGCTTTCCAAAAAGCTTGTGGGTCTTTAGATTGGCAGGCACCCACAATGGTCTCCCATTTCTCCTCCTTCATGGCCGACTTCCTTCTTTTAATGGCTCGCTGATATGTCTTTCTACTTTCCAGGATCGCACTCTGGTCCCTGGGGATTTGCTTTAAGGCCCTGTGTAAAGAATCATTGCCTGCTCTACATGCTTTGTCAAACCATGATTTAGCATGGTGACGTGGCTGGGCAATGGGTCTAGAAAGCAACACTTTAATCCGTAATAGAAGATTTGGAAAATCATTTAAAATGAGAGCCGGATCACCCATTCAGCCACCAACATTGTACATCATCACAAACACAACAAAGCTTACAAATTATAGTTGAACACCAACCCTCACCGTCTGCCACCACATGACTTATCTCAATACTCACAAACAATCACTCACATATCACTCATTGGTGCATTATTTACCTATTCCAGTTCAAGCACAGTGACACATTGCTGATCCTCTTTGATTGCCGAAACACACATTGGCCAGTCTTGTAAATCAAATATTCTGGGGCAGTCCTGCTAGGGAATGAAAGAAAGGCTAGGCCAATGTCATTTAAGGGGATGGGGTGGAGGCTTCTTCAATGCACACTGGTCCAACTCCAATCCGGCCATATATGTGGCTAAAATGGTGGGGCTGCAGTAGTCAATCAGATACAAACAAACAAAATAATATAATGTTTGCCTAGCTATATCAATTTTTTTGTGAAAGCAGTTTGCTGATAGAAAGTTCTATGGTGGCCCAGGCCTCCTCAGTAGCCAGGGAAGTAGAGTTTAACCTCAAACTCAGCTGGTTCATCCAGAAGTTGGTCAGTTAACACACACCATGACGTGAGTCTGACCAACTACCTTCATCCTCTACCTGTTGTACTTCAGGTATGGTGTAATTTGGTGGTATAAAGTGCTGATTCATTTGGTCATGGATAATCTCTCCATGTTTTGGGGCAAGAGACTGGTCCTTCTCACTATGACAACTGCACCAGCTGTAATGAACACATGCTCAGTAGACACACTAGCTAGCTAACAAGCCAGATATTTTATCACCAGCCTGCTGACCACTGGCCATTGGCGCCTTTTCCTATACTTATACACCATTTGGTTTTCATCCAGATAGGCCTAGACCATCCTCTCAATAGTCATTGGTGCTCCACCTTGCTCGACTCATTTTGCCTTTGCCTCTGCACTGGACTGCCTTTAGAAACGTTTGAAATGCTCCTGTTCTTGTTGGTGTTGTTGCTGGTGTTCTTGTTGTTGGGTTTGACTGTTGTGAGCCAACAGCACTGCCCTCAGGTTCTGTGGAAGTTGAGGGCTGCACCCCAGAACTTCTGCCCAGGAGTGGACCTCTAATTCCCAGCGGTTCTTTTTCTAGGTCTCTGGCTTACTCAGAAATCCTTGTCTTGTAGTTTGAAACATCCCCATCTGAAAGAGGAATGAAAGTACCCAGTAATTGTTTGTACCGTGGATCAAGAATTTTGGCACAGATGTAATGTTTGGATGACGCAATGTTTTTTGCAGACTTGTATTAACAGACAAGTGAAGGGTTAACCTCTCCACCAACTCATGCGCATATTATTTTTTTTTCCACACCTGCGTGCATTTCAGACACCTCCTTTAGCTGTTCTGGTAGCATATACATCAATGGGATAGCTTGACCCATGGTACTGTCCACCTTGCTGACTGCACGTGTGGAAACCTCAAGAGGCAGCAGCATCTGTCAGACATTTGATTTGGCCCCATTAGTCTATCTCATTGATCATGCCTTTCCAATTTTCATCCCCTGTTTGCATGTTATATTCATTGATTGGTCTGTACTGCTCAAACAGATGTTACAACATGTAATAAGTTGAGTTCCAATGTGTTGGCACCTCTTGTATGAGTGCTTTAACTGTCATTCTATTATCACGCTAAATGATCCTCGACTGCTTCTGGGTTTTAAATGCATTACTGAAATGAGTGCAGAGTCTTCTGCAGGTGGACAGTAAGTTGCTGACTTAGTTTTCTTGTTTGAAAAAGTCCTGTACAATGATGTTAATGCAATTTGCCAAAAAAGGACACTGAAATAGCCACCATTTGACATGGCATTAACTATATTACTGCCATTATCTGAGGCAACAAATCCAATGTTAATCCCTCAGGGTCGCAGCCATTCAGAGGCAAGAGCATTGCACCACTGGAGCGTCACTTTTTAGGATGTTTATGATGTGCAATGCCCTCCTCCATTATTTACACAGTGACTTTAAGCCACTTTACATGGCTTGACACTGCTTTGTAAATATTGTACTCTTTCATGCAGGTATCTGCACAAAAGGGACATGCAATGGGTGTAACTGTAGGCTTTCCACCACAATATTCATTGCTTTTTGATGCTGCCCCAGATTTACAAGGATCTGTAAATCTGAGTCAGCACCAAAAACTAACGCGACTGAATAGCAGGAGTTCGATTGATGCAATGAGAAGAAATGTTTTTATTTCTCCTTTTTTTCACTCTATCTATGTGTGCTGCATCTGCAGCACACATAGAAGGAGCAAATCACCTTTAAAGATATCTGGTGCAAGGGGGTCTGTGTTGGCCCCAAATAGATTTTTTTAGTGCCGGCATAATTGACAACACAGGGATGCAATATATTCTTGTAAATATGGCTCATCCCTGTCTTTTTTAAATGATGCAGCGCGGCACAGCTAAATTGCTTGCAGCTCCGTGCTGCGCCACTTCTTTGTAAATACATGCCGTTGTTGTTAAAATCATTTAAGATGCTTGCAGCTGTATGGGATTTCTCCATGGCGAACATGGCTACTGTTGCATGCTTTCAAGCAGCATTAAAAATTTCAGCAGTACCAACACCTGCAGATATCGTTTCTCTAACCCCCTCAAAAGAGATCCAGTGTGCAGTGATGCTCATGTCATTAGTGGCTTGGCAACTGGTCCACATGTCTTTCATCAGCATAGCGTGTTCGACTAATTTCAGCACATCATGATGTAGAGCTGGAACAGCAACTCTGGCAAAATAGATAAAGCTGGGAACCTTCCATTTTGTGCAAATGGCCTCCACAAATTCTAGAAAACCCAGTCCTTCCACAGAAGAAAATGGGAGGACGTCCAGCGCTAATATTTCAGCCAGCTTACCATTGTACATATGTGCTGTTGGGTGGTTGCGTTCGTACTGCCCCTCCTGCGTAAGCATGTCAGGAATAGTAGCCTGTTTTTTTTCTTTTCTGAGGGCCACTGGTGCAGGCTACTTTCTGAGAGAAGAAGGTGGCGTCTTAGCGGGACAATCACTGTATGCTCTTGCCTTGGTGTCTTAACTTGACTCTAAGGCTTGTGCCATTGTGATGTTGCTGATTTGGAGGATACTACTGCACTGCTGGGGACAGAGCTAATTTGCTTATCGAAAATGTCACCCTCTTCTTCACCTTCCACCATGATCTGGGCAGATTCACTGCATTCACCACCTTCACTAACACCCCTTGCAGTTTTTTTGCTAAAGTGTGCCTCCTAGTGGATTGCGTATCGTTCTCTCAAATGGGTTGTTTTGTTTCCAATACCTTGCTTAACACTTGCATTGCAAACGGAGCATATGGAAATGTTCACCTCCTGCTTACTAACCGTAAAGAAGTCCCAAACTGGGGAGGTCCACTTTCTGACACTGGTGCCACAGCCAATGTCAGAAGAAGTGGCGGCAGGTGGGTGATTCAAAGTTTGCCTTTCTGCAGTGGCTATATCTACTGAGTTGGTTGTGGATGTAGGTCACATGGGCCTTTCAAATATGGAAGCTTGCAGTGGTGGTATCTATGCCACATCCCTGATTGCAAGTTGAGATGGGGAAACGTCAGTCTCCTCTGGAGCTGGGCATGATGACTAAATCGTCATCATTCGCCTCTTCTTCATCCTTAACTCGAAGGCTTTAGGGAACCTTCTTTCTCCATAGGCTCTCCGGCATGTTTCAGACTCAGGCCGGATCCAAGTTAAGTCTTGATCATCAGAAGGGGGACTTGGCAAAGAAGATGGTGGAGTACCCTTCCTTTTTCCTGCTGAAGATCTGGAAGACAATGATTCTTCTGAAAAAGGGATCTTTTCTACTTCCTCAGCATAAAGCTCAATATCCTGAAGTGCTCCTACTTTGGGAGGAAATACTATTGCTGACTGCTGCTGTTGTCAATTTAGCCGAGTTGCCTTCAACAATTGGGTACTACTTTGCGAAAGATAAAACTCCAATTCAAAGTCACAGACATGGGCCTAGGCCTAGGTTAGGGTGTTGCCGTTAATGCGGGAGTGCTGTTCCCAGCTTGCTCCCTGGAGGCCTGTGTGGCAGCCAGACGACACTGCCCGAAAAAAGTCTGGGGCAACATACAAATGGTCAGGAAGAATAAGAAAGAGCAAGGGATGTAATACTCAGGGAGGTGCAGGTGACAATTGAATAATCCTTAGAAAACAGATGTTGTTGTGCAGCTGTGCACCTATGGCAGACATGGGGTTCATGGATGTTGGGAAAATGAGGAGCACTCGGGATTGTGGTCAGGGCCACGTCCTTTCAATGCAGAGGCGTCCAAACCCAGTCGCAGAGGTACCCGCCGCCGTGGACATCGGAGAAAAACTGGTAACATACCTGCAACAGCGTAAACACCGGCCCAAGCGCAGAGTTGAATAGAACGTTGGGACACCCTGGAGGCAGCAGAGGCATTGGGAACACAGCCATACTGTGAAAGCCATGAAGTGGGCTCCTCCGAGTCTGCCACGGCTAGCGGATCTTCCACTCCCAGACCTGAAGACCTAGATGAAACGTCGCCGCCGAACCGCGGATGAAATAATACGATTGCGGAAGCGGGACCAGAAAGCCGCCGCACACGCAAGTAGAGACTATTCCATAGTGAATGTTTGCATTGTCGATATCTTCTTTTATTTTGTGTATTGCTGTTAATGCCTTGCCCTTCTGCATACACGTGCACCCAATTACACCTACACCCACTTAGGCGTGAGCACAGTGCAGGCGTGCATCAACGCATAGGTTGGGACACGGGTGAAAGATCCTTGTTATGGAGGGGTACGCGATAGTCTCACCAACACACACATCCCAACACCACACCAATTCCTATACTTACATAGTTAAGGCCGCTGTTGGGCTGGATATGGTTTGGACGAGTCCCACCCTGTAGTTGAGCGCACGTTACACGCACACCCCCACCAGGCACTGTACTGGAATAGTTACTATCCTGTCATTGTTAGACACACAGTTTGGATGGACATTGTCCCAGAGTTCGCCCCAATCGTTATGATGTTAACAGTTGAATCGATGTTTTGGTTATGTAAGACCAGCCCGAAACTTCTTATATATGACACATGTTTGATAACACAGTGTTGCAATGACACGAGTTAACGTACTAACATGGAAAATACGCGCACACACCCACATGACGATACTCAATATTCGCCTATATCCAGAGACATTCGGTCGGCATTGCCCTGTTACAGGAAACACGCATGTCACAAATAGAACTGGAACGGCTATGCAGGCATTGGAGGGGACAGATATTTGGCACTGTGTACTCAGCACATGCGAGAGGCACACTAATCTGGGTGAGAGCAGGAGTCCCATTTACACACGAGGAAGCCGTAATCGATACTTTGTATGAGGAAGGCTAAATTGTCAGACAATATTACTAGGCCCTATTTACGCCCAAAATGTGGACCAACCCTCCTTTCTTACATGCCTATCACAAACATTGACCCCATATGCTGGGCTTCCCTGGATGGTGGGAGGAGACTTAATCTCGGTGCTCAACGTTGATCTGGATAGATCATTCCCCTCACTCCATAAAACTACCGCCATGTCTAATGCCCAGGCACTTACGGACTGGCTCGCAAATATTGGATATATGGCGCACTCTTAACCCTACAGAACGTGTCGACTCCAATTACTCGGCAGTACATGACCTACATGTACGTCTTGATAGACTAGTGAGTTCCCAATCACTACTCCCTTTAATTATGAAGATAGAGTTCCTTGGTCGGACGCATTCCGATCATAATCCCCTGTGGTTGCAGCTCAGCTGGTAGGCAGACCGTCCCCCCCATACCCACATGGCGTCTCCAAACAACTGCGTTAGAAGATCCAGAATTCGGCTCATCGCTAGGGATGGCCATCCTCACATATTTTGAACTAAATGAGGGTACAGCGAGCAATGCACTCATAGAAGGGGAGGTTTTTAAATTGGCGATCAGAGGGCACTGCCTTGGGGCCATGTGGAGCATACGTAAGCAGCTGGTGACTTCCCTCACAAAATTAGAAACCCAGCTACTGGGGTGCGAGCGAGAGGTGGAGGTTAAGGGTAAGGATTCGGGGCACCTGGAGCAGCTGCGTACATAACATGCAGACCTACTGGAGCGATTAAGATGCCATACTTACACAGCACATACAGCTCGCACCCATGCATCAGCCGATCGAGTGAGCTGACTGCTTGCCTGGCTGATACGACAGGAAAACAACTGCGCTCTGATAGGGGCCATAGGTACACCAGAAGGGACACTGGTATATACACAGCGCAAGATACACAAGGCTCTGACAGTCCACGACACCTAGTTATACCAATCTAGAGGGCGCTGTCCGAACCAAGAATTGAAAGGGTTTTTGAGCTCCATGCAACTGCCTACAGTCTCAGGGAAACACCAGGAGATTCTCAATGGTCCGCTAACATTGGAAGAGATTGGAGATGCAATCGGATCCATGGCATCTGGAAAAATGGCAGGGCCGAATGGCCTGCCATCAGAGTACTATAAGGCATACCATGAGTCTCTCACGCAAAGCCATCACACTCTATTCACAGCATCTCTAGAAGAGTGGAAACTACCTCCCTCGATGCGTGAGACGTATCTGGTGTCCCTATTAAAACCAGATAGAGATCCCATGGTCCTGGGCTCCTATAGACCCTTGGCCCTGCTTAATACCGACTATAAAATACTTGCCAAGGTGTTAGCGGACAGACTGGCACTGATGGTCTCCAAGCTGGTTCATGCCGACCAGAATGGCTTTGTGCCCGCACGGAGCACCTCCCTAAACCTGAGGCTTTTTTTAGAGTGGCGACAGGCGCTACACAGGAATGGCCCAGGGCAGGGTGCCTAATATTAGATCCGGAAAAGGCATTTGATTCTTTAGAATGGGGCTACCTCTCTGCAGTACTATTAAAGTATGATCTGGGCTTAGGGTTTCGGCAAATGGTTAACTTACTGTACACAAACCCTACAGTTTGTGTGCGAATGGGGCCGTACATATCGGATGCTTTACTGGTGCGCAGGGGCACCAGGCAGGAATGCCCACTGTCCCCCTCCTTTTCGCGCTCACAATAGAGCCGCTGGCAGAGGCGATGCGCACCATATTCTGAGACGGCATACCTCTGGGTGATGCAATACACCAAGTATCACTCTATGCGGACGATCTCCTAGTTTTTGTTAAAGATTTAGAGAGGGTTCCTGATCAATTGGCACACCTCTTACAGACTTTTGCCACAATCTCCTGGCTGCGTGTGAACATTGATAAGTCCTGCATATATGCGTTCTATGAGGGGGTAGGGATCTGGGCTATACTATTAACGGTAGAAGACTGCAGTGGAGAGAGGACACTTTCTGCTACCTAGGGATCATGGTCTATGGCCAACCAAAAGACCTGTTTGACGGGAATCTGCGGAGAGCCTTAACAGCAATCCGGTCGCAAATGCGCTTTTGGGACACGCTTCCACTGGCGGTAACAGGCAGAGTGGCGCTGACCAAGATGGTAATCCTTCCCCGACTCCTATATTATTTTGCCAATTTGCCTTTATATATCCCTGCATCCTTTTTTACCACACTAACTAAACTAGTTAGGGACTTCCTGTGGGGGAATGCACGACACAGAATGGCATTGGCGAAACTATATTTACCTATGGACCAAGGTGGCCTTGCTGCGCCTTGCTTTGAACACTACTATCCGGCTGCTCAACTGCAGTGGATAGCCCGCTGGCTCGCAGATCGGAATTGTGCAGACACGGCTATCACGCATCCGCCCCATTCGTTGGGACAAATAGTCCGACTTTTTCACCCCGCTACTCGGGCTCCAACACCAACCCCATTGCTACTAGCGGTGGCATACAAATGCTATCGCAGATGTCTTTACATCACTTGAAGCATTACTTCCTATGCACCGGCAATACCGCTGGAAGAATCCACTATCGGGCCCACAGTGCTCACTTCGCAGTCAATTGCGGAGTGGCTAAAGGGAGGCCTCCAGACACTAGGGGACATATACCAAGATGGAGCGCTCATACCGCACACATCTCTAGTAGATGGAGAGGGGTTCCCTCTGGGACAATTCCTCACGCATCGCTCACTGATTAACACATTAACAGCTTGATGGGGGAGACATGGCCAGTGAACCAAGCCCCCACCTCACCATACAGTATCTGCATGTCATGCGACGTGGAAGGCATCTCATATGCTGGTTCGCAGCATCCCTCAGAACCCATGCGTCAATAAGCCTCGACCCACTCCATCGTAAATGGGAACTATACCTGGGGCGACAGCTAGAAGAGAAAGAATGGACACAGATACTAAAGAGTCCGGTGCGCATACCTAGAAACATGAGGTTTAGGCAGATACAGTTGTACATTGTCCACAGGGCCTACCTCACACCCGCCATGATCAATCGCTACTTTCACCGCACAGATGCGACATGCTATTGAACTGCCCCCGAATACAGGTATACTGGCGCACAGTAAGCAGGCTGTTGCACGCTTGCACTGGCCGCGAACTGCCTTTTGAATGGACAGTATATCTACTGCATCATTTTAAGAGGACCCCTGCCACTAAGGTTGTCTCCAGGTTCCTGGACTTGGGGATAGTGGTCGCTAAGCGGCTTCTAACTAAACGGTGGAAAGCTGAGGGTCCACCCATGCGCGTGCGTGGCGCCACTCATTACTAGCATGGGACAAAGCAGAAAGCATCACCATCGAGCACGAAGAAACATTGGGGCTGCGTAAAGAGCCCATAGCAGCTTGTTGGGATGCCTTCCTGGATGCGCTACAGCGAGTCGAGGAGGGAGGATCTGGGGAACTAATAGACTGCGCAGAGAGAGAGAAGATAACGCGAACCACACATACCCTTGTACAATGTGCGGCGGAACTCCATGAACACATATGAATCACTTAAGTGTCTGCGCAGGAGTGTGCACCACAGACGGGAGATGATGGGTGCTGGAATTACAAGGAAATGTAATGCACGCATGTGCAGGGACAAGGGGATAGGATTACATGGGCTGGTCACTGTTTTTGTTTTCGTTATTTTTTATCTCATCTGTACAAACCCCAAGGTGAATTTACTGGAAGGACTATTGCGAAACGCCGCAGTTACCTCATTCGTACTCCATTGTATTTGCTGTAACTCTACACAATGTGTGATAATGATTGGAGTGCAGATGTTTTCACTGCCTTCTTAAAATAGTAGATGTTGAATGCGCACAACCTGCGTGTCACAGACTGTGAACTTGACATAAAACAGATTTTGCAATGTACTGATTGCAAATAGTTATGCATGTATCTTAGTCCGGACTTTTACTGCAGTAAATGGTCTAGCATGCAATTGTTACTTTTCATGAAAATGTAAAAGTCAATAAAAAGATTTAAACATAAAAAAATGGATGTTGAGAAAATGTGAAAAAGAAAAATATAATTTTTTCAATTAAAAAATAATGTATAATACATTAAACATTAAATAATAAAAACATTAATTCACAAAACAATTTACAAAGAAACTACATTGAAAGAAATAAAAATTAAAAACAAATATGTCACACAATTATCAAAAAAATACAAAAAATTACAACATAATTGCTGATATACTAGGGGACTACCATGAGAAACCCATAGGGATTTGGAAGGCAAGGAGTGGGGCAGATGAAAAATAAAAAAAGTATATAATAATATAAAACACTATTCAAACATTACATTTAGTATGAATATTAAGCTACTAAGCCTCAAGCACATTATTAAACAGATTTTAAGGAAAAGTAAAAAAAAAAATTAGCCTCTACATACAAAATAGCTTTGAAAACTGAAAAAAGGATGCTTGCACCAAATGGCCACTTGGTTAAACATCAAGCAAGGAGGCATGGCCACAACAAAGAACACATGCAGGCCTATGACAAAAGCACTCTGGCTGGCTACACAAAATGGCCACTGTCATAAATGCTCCGTCCCTGCCGCAGTCTGCGGCAGAAGCGGAGCCACGCCAGCATAAAATCCCTCGTCCAGACGGAAGGAGCACTTCCCGTCCAAGCTCTTGCGAGTGTTTCCTTCGCGTCTGAGGTCATGTCTTCGTTTCTGGTTAACGGCTGCTTTTGTCTTCCCGACGCCAGACTCCTCGCATTGGCTACTCTTTCTTGTTGTTCTCGCCTCAGCTCAGAGCGTCCTCGGTGGGCGCCCCGCCTGTAAAATAAAAGAAGTAAATCAAGAATCATTCTAAGGCATTAACACGCTTGTGCTTGTTTTCATGTAAGGCATATGAGAATGGGTTACTAAAGCATATACTTATCTGAAAGGACCTCCATGGTGAAAAAGGGCATCTGCATTTCATTTGTGGCATAATACCTGGCTGTACTAAAGTATAGCGGTCAGCGTCACGAACTCCTGAGTTAAAGGAAATAAGATTCATTTAGTAATTCCTGGCTGTATTAAAGTATGGCGGTCAGCATCACAAACTCCTGAATTTAAGGAGATAAGATTAATTTAGCCTGCACTTTTTTGATTATTTTTGTTGCTTTGCTTCTGGCCTATCACATGGATCGATCTTCATTAATTTTGGGCTATGTGCTATTCTTCTATGTTACCTACAATGGTAAGCACCTGTAGTGAGGGCTGCAATTTATATACGTACATTGCTAAGTTAGCATAACCGCGTTAGATGTTAGAAAGCCATCTTGCCACTTTTGCTGCTTTTGCACACGACACTGCAGTTACATGTTATTATTTGAGAAATGCTTGCTCACCTTTTCTTCACATGAGAACTGTCTGTTGTTCACATCCCTAGCCGTGAGCGGCGACCTTGGTCTGAACATTGTGTAAAGAAACAGTCTGGGTCGCTAGACGGTGCATGTTTTTGGGTTCAGGTTGATCGGCCCACTATTTAGCCATAACACGCACACAGCTGCAAATACCTGAGAGTCGAGCGCTTTTAATATTGCAGGCTGCTTGCTTGATCCATGCATTCGGAAGAAGAGCTTTCCCAGGAGCATAGTACACCTGATCCTATGATGTGATTCCACTAAGCTGATCTTTATGGTATGGGGTTCCCCATTCAAGCCTAGAGACCTTCTATTAGTCTAATAATATTAGTTTACTAGCGAAACGAAGGTGGCTGTATTCCACTGTCATTTTATTATGATTTCTCCTTTCATTTTCTATGGTATTGTAACTATGCTGATGGTTTTGATTTTAATCATTTGTCTGCTTATGTTAGCCAAAGTACTGCATGTTAGGACACGAGGTTTAAAAAATAAACTCTTTAAACTTTACAGTGTCTCGGTTTACTCTTGTTGTGGACTGATATGAGAATAATACCGAACAGGTATTTCTGATTCCCACCATTCCTGAGAATACACTAAGTCGCTTGTTCTGGGTTGTCTATACATTGGGACCGCCGAGATAAATACGGATAACAAATGGGACACTGATGCTGGTCGGATAGGGGTTCTGGGTTTTGAGGTGAGTTTTTGGTACACCACAATTCACTGAGGTCCTGGTTTCCTACGCATAGTTCTGTGCATGAGCAGAATCCCTGCAACATGGCGCACCTAACATTTGGTCTATTGATTTGAAACGCCTTAGTAGTGCTTATATTAGTCCACGACTCCCTCACTCTTGTTTCCGGATAACGGGAGTGATGGATTTAGACCTACCTGTTACTCACCTAATAGGTTCTCTCAAGCTTGATCATTTAAAAGGTTTCTTCTATATCTGAACCCTAGTGCTACTGATTAAACTCGTTGATGATCTTTTGTGTGTCCTTATGGCGGTTGAAATTGCTGCACATAGCCGTACACCTCTGTGACGTCATTTGACGACGTATGGGGTGCCGGACGATGGGATGGCTGTTATTTTTGTGGTGAGCGCTGATGCGTCGTTTCTAACCCTGGGCATAACATTACGCTTCGCCCACGTAGTGTACGTAGCGCTGCCTGCTTTGCAGTTTTCGAAGTAGGCGAAGCAGGCAGCGCTATGCACATGCCAGGGCGAAGCGTAGCTGCCTGCCACCCACCACCCACCTCCCGCCCGCCCTCCTTTTAAAACATACCCTAATTGTAAATTAAAGAAAAGTAAAGACACTTACCTGAAGCGCGGCGTCTCCGGGGCTCCCTCTTCCTGGTTTCCATCTTCTTCTGACAAATGCGCATGCACGGACGCCCGCGCATGCGCATTTCTCGCAAGAAAGAATACCCACAGTTCTGCTCTCGTCGATAGTCTCATGAGAAAACGGTTTAAGACCACACTTGACATTTCCAATGGCTTTTACAGCCATAACCTGTCCTCTCTTAGTAGTCAGTGGACAGCGTTTACTTCAGGCGGCAAACAAAAACATTTTAAAAGATTAGCCATGGGCTATAAAAACAGCCCTGGCGTCTTTGCCGCTCGTGTAGTCTCTCTGTTAGAGAGGATTGACCCTGATGCGTACTCGTATGTGGATGATATTTATCTCACAGATGACAAGTTGTGGCCGCATCTGTGTCATGTTGATCGCATTATTGTTATGTTTGCAGACTTCGGTTACAAATTCAACTTTGCGAAGTCTCACATTGCAGAGTATACAGTGTTGTTTTTGGGATACGAACTCAAAAATGAGGGTCGAGGATTGGCTCCGCACTTCCTGGAGAAGTGCGCATGCCTGCGTGCTCCTACGACACTGAAAAAATTACATTCTTTACTGGGCTTTCTGAATTTCGGTCCTGATTATGCCCAGCGTATCAAGCCGCTTTATGCCTTGGTACAACCTACTTTTTCCAAATCATGCTGGCTGCCGGAGCATTCAGCTATTTTGAAATCTTTGCAAGCTGATCTTCTTGCCTCAAAATACTTACTGACGCGTGATAACCGCACTAACCTGGTAATAAGAATTGTGCCAGGCGCAGTGGGTTTCACGTACTTAACGTTCAATGAGGGCGACACCGTCCCCATTGCCTACAAATCACACCTGTACACTTCGGCTGAACTGCGCTTTTCCTCTGTCGAGAAAGTTTTGACGGCAGTACAGATGGCGATTCTTAAAGAGCGAGCGCTGTCGCAAGGGAAACGCATGTTGGTGGTTACACCATATCCTGCCCTTGAGGCAGTGACCAAAGCAAGTGTACCAAATTCTAAAGCTTTGCATCCCCGGTGGATACAATGGGCCACTTCCTTGACATCGCCCGACGTCACCTATATCTTTGACGCCTCATTACAGACTCAGGAGTACTTACAGTATGAATTCGTTCATCCAGCTCCTCTGTCTTTGCGCCCTCTCGAGGATTACCATTGTGTCATTTACACTGACCGTTCTGCGCAACCGGCGACTGGGTCGAAGCATGCCTATTCAGCGGCCTGCGCAATTGTGGTGGGTACTTTCGTGAATGGTGAATTCCAATCTGATGTCGTGCATACGCAGTCATTGGGTGATTGTACCGCACAGTTGGCAGAGCTCCGTGCTCTGGTTCTCGCACTGGAGTTTGTTGATTCTCGGGTCACTACTCTTATAGTGAGTGACTCGTTCTATTGTGTTCAATCTTACAACGACAATCTACATTTTTGGTCACAAAATGAATACCGTGATTCCAAAGGTAGCACAATTAAGCATAAAATGCTTTGGGTTCGAGTGGCAGAACTTAAAGAACATCTGCCTCTCGTGAATGTTATTCACACTCTCGGTCACCAACAAGTTGGTGTCCATGCTGTCGGCAACAACTTAGCTGACGAGGCAGCAAAAACAGCAGTGGTGACATACTTAGTGGCAGCAGTTACAAGATCCAAAAGTATGATCGATGATGACATCTTGGCAGCTATTGCTGCTACAGAGAAGGGAACTAATTACTAACCCTGGGCGTAGTTCGCGAAGTAGCACTTCGCGAAGCTACGCAAAGTGCAGTTCGCACTACGAGAGCTACGCGTAGCACTTCACGAACTGCGTAGTACCTTGTTCGTACTGTGCCAGATGTCGTTTTCAATGATTGCACAGTGCGGACAAGCAACCGGCACTGTGCAATCATTGAAAATGGCATCTTGCACAGTGCGAGCTGTAGTTTTCTGCTGCTCGAGTAGATTTTTACTCGAGCGGCAGCTTTCTCAACGCAAGCTGGTAGTTTCTCATCGCGAGCGGTCGCGAGCATACGCGACCACTCGCAATGAGAAACCTGACCTCCTCGCGTTGGGAATCTCGCCGGGAGGTTTATTTTCCATGCTCGCGATCGCCAACTTGATGTTGCTGATCGCGAACAAGGAAAAAGTCTCGCCGGGATGTGATTTTGCTTGCACGCGGTCGCCAACTTGATGTTGAGGAACGCGAGCAAGCAAAAAATGACCGCAGCACTATGCAACACTACGCTACGCGTGTTCGCACTGTGCTACGTGCAGTTCGCGTAGTGCGAAGTAGCGCGAACTTCGCAAACTACGCGAGCGTAGCGTAGTGCTTTGCCCAGGCTTACTAATTACCCGAGAGGTTTCCCTTCTCGTTACCATTATCACTTAAGTCCTGATGACGTCCCGTTAGTGAAGATTAACGATGTTGGTGACAGATTGATTCCCAACGCGGACTGTAGACCATCTTTGATATTAGCGGCTCACGAGGGTACGGCCTCTGCCCACGCCGGCGTTGCAGCTACTTTATTTCTGTTACAACAACGCTACTGGTGGTGCGGTTTATATAAACAAGCTCGCGCTTATGTTCTTGATTGTGACATTTGCCAGCAGATTAAACCTTCAACTGCTGCGCGCCCACCACAAACTCAGTTGTACATATCTAATAAACCACTAGGGTGTGTTTATCTAGATCACTGCGGTCCATTCACCTCTGATACTGCATGCAAGTACATCTTGGTTGCAGTGGATTCGTGCACACGTTTTCTGTGGGTATGGCCACAAAGGAGTGCTGATGCCCGTACTGTCATCAGGGATTTGCGTGTCTTTGTGGGAAGTTTTGCGTGTGGTACCTTTCATTCTGATCAAGGCCCTGCATGCGCCTCTAAGGAGTATAAAGAAGCCATGAGAAATTTGGGGCTTCAAGTCAAATTTTCGTCTCCCTACCGACCTGAGGGTAATAGTTTGGTGGAGCGAATGAACCATGACTTAAAGCAATCTTGACAGCTAAGGTTTTAGGCACTGACCGGAACTGGCTAGCCCATTTGTATAACGTCCAACGTGCACTTAATAATCTCCCTAGAAGGTCTCTGGGTGGGCAGACCCCATACATGATGTTCTTTGGCATACAAATGTTTGTCCCGGACCTTGATGGTCTAGACATGGCGGCGTCAGCCGCACCCTTTGACATAGATGATCACTGTGCTGTATTGCAGACTCTACAAGAAGCCAGAGACAGTATAGCGAAGGAACACGTGCCCTCCACATCTGATGCTGCGCTTCAGATTCCGGTAGTCGGCTGGCTACCTTGAGTTGGTGATCTGGTCCGTGAGAAGGTGGAGAACAAGAAGGAGTTCGGCCCCTCTTATCGTGCACCGGTTACAGTGCTTGGCGTGCAGTAACCCTGGGCGTAGTTCGCGAAGTAGCACTTCGCGAAGCTACGCAAAGTGCAGTTCGCACTACGCCAGCTACGCATAGCACTTCGCAAACTGCGTAGTACCTTGTTCGCACTGTGCCAGATGTCATTTTCAATGATTGCACAGTGCGGACAAGCAACCGGCACTGTGCAATCATTGAAAATGGCATCTTGCACAGTGCGAGCTGTAGTTTTCTGCTGCTCGAGTAGATTTTTACTCGAGCGGCAGCTTTCTCGACGCGAACTGGTAGTTTCTCATTGCGAGTGGTCGCGGGCATACGCGACCACTCGCAATGAGAAACCTGACCTCCTCGCGTTGGGAATCTCCCCGGGAGGTTTATTTTCCATGCTCGCGATCGCCAACTTGATGTTGCTGATCACGAACAAGGAAAAAGTCTCGCCGGGATGTCATTTTGCTTGCTCGCGGTCGCATACTTGACTTTGAGGACCGCGAGCAAGCAAAAAATGACCGCAGCACTACGCAACACTACGCTACGCTTGTTCGCACTGTGCTACGTGTAATTCGCGTAGTGCGAAGTAGCGCGAACTTCGCAAACTACGCGAGCGTAGCGGGGTGCTTTGCCCAGGCTTAACGTGCAGGGTACATGAACAGTCATTTTACCTCCACTTCCTGGTCACAAGGATAACAGGTACATCTCTATTGACAATGTCAAACTACAGCGAGTGGCCGATTCTTCTTAGTATGACTCCAGCGGTTTCTTGCCCTGCGATGCTGAGAAATTCTGTTTTGGCTCCAGCTTCTACCACCTTACCTGATGTTGCCATTGAGATGCATACAGTTACTGGTCATTTGTTGCCACCAACAGCTGGTGGTCTACCTGAAGATACTGAGTATGCTTATCCTGCAGATGTACCGTTGCCTGTTTTACAATCCACCGCAGTTAACCAGTCACGCTTCTCCTTTGACACTAACTCAATGACTTCCAATTCCCCATCAAAAGTTTCAATCTTTGCTGTCTGGTTTAAAAGACATTTTTTAATTACCCCTTGGACTTACATTTGGCTGGTGCTCATATCTATTTTTTTGTTCATGTCCATTGGATTTGTGGTGGTGTTTTTTCGTCTTGTGAATGGCACTACCTAAAAGAAAGATCTACAATTAGACTAATTGATTGAACTTTGGCCCCCCCACTCCTCATCACATATCATGAAAAGGGACCAGACTTTTGTGAATATTACTGCCTGGCCTGTGTTGATTGGGATTGCGTGGGATGCTGTTAAATTTCAAATTCATGGTCCCACTGAAGTAATTAATGTGCCAAATGTATTTTGTGTTTCTATGGGTGATGTAGTTAAGCAAAGCATCCGCTCAGATGATTGAGATGTTCAAGCCATAGAAGCACTGTTTTCTGATTTGAAATATTATGCTGCGTTTGATGCTGAGGATTTGTATTCAGATACTGGTAATTATGATGAGCAGTTTGGCATTTATTTCCTTCACAAAGCCAATACGTTTAGAAATTTTGTAAATTATACGCAATGGGAACACTGTCCAGTGCCTAGGCTGGGCAGCTCCACCATGTTAGTGAACAAATTCACATATTTTTCTGATTTCAGTGTGTCAAATCCTGCCTCCTTTTAATTTAAAGTGGCAGCTGAGTCTGCCTCGAAAGTTAGGCTGACACACACGAAATTGTTATATTCCAAATCCTTTATGGATGATTTGGCAATCAGAGGTTATGATCTGTGGAAAGCAACTATTGATTTTAAATCGGTTTGGGGTTCTAAACCGTGGCAGGTACAGGGAACAGAAGCTTTGCATCGTGCCTGCCTCATCCCGAACCACATGTTATTTTTGAATTCGTCAATTTTTCAGACCACCTGTTTTGGATTGGCTACTTCTAAAAAATTAAATTCTCCCTCTACTCCGGATCTGGGTGCTTATCCTAATTGGGATAATCATACGGATCTGTCCCTTACTGCGTTGCAGTCATACATTTCTAACACATCCTTCAATATTTCCAAATTAATAATATGGCAAACAAGCTCAGATTCCTGTCAACATCGGTTTCTGGATTTAAATCCGGGGTATACGCAAGTTCGTGTGGACCCCCATTTTGAATCCTCTCATACTGTAACTACCTACTCAGTAGGGAAGTTATGCCAATCTTGGCTGCAACATTCCACCTTAGCATCTGTTAAACTTCATTTATCACAATTACACGACAAAATAGATTTGAATGATTTTGTTAAGGGTCCTGCAGTTGGCAGGTCCAAAAGATGGGTATATGCTGTTTATAACGAAGTTTTGGAAGCTATCACAAATTGAAGCTACATCCAGGTTACGGGCTATTGATCAAGCCAAAATGGAGAAGGTATTGGCTGTTATAGATAATAGCATTAACACCCTGTCTTCCAGAAGTTATACGTTAGATAATATCGTTTCATCTGTTGTTGACATTGTGCAGGATGATGTGTCTGTTTTAATCAATTGCGTTCTATAATGCAGTTTGCATGGACATTGCAAACGTTAAAGGCTGGGAAAGTCCCTTGGGACTACATGAATACTTCATCTTTGTTCCTTCCTTTTAATTTAACTACAAAACAACAGTTCATGTCCATGAAAGATGCAACATACTCATTGCTGCACATTGAAAAATTAGAACCTTTGCCTTTCTCTGTTGCCGAATTAAACTCCGCTGTGTGGCTTATCCATGGGTTAATCACATTACCATTTCCCCTGTTTAAGTTCAGTTCCTGCATGAAACATTATGCGCTAGGCAGATATGAACAACTAGGTTCTGCCTTCCTGCATGAAGTTTGGTCACTCCCATTCACGTACAGGTGCGTGAGGGACGGTAAAGAGGTTTACTTTAAAGGTGAAGAATGCACTTCCACTCCGGATCACTCTGTGGTGTGTCGGCACATTCAAATGCATGGTGCATGTAATGTACACGCTCCTAATTTAGCTTGCGTCCTGAAAGGGATTCCAGTGCCAGTCATAACACCGTCATTTACGCTGCTGGCTAATGGTAGTTATTTGCTATTAAATAATGAAGCTTGCTGTGGGATGTTAGTGGGAATTCCCTACATAGTGACTGTATCACAGAGAGTAGTCTGCTGTAACAACTTCCTTTTCCCACCCCCGCATGGATGGCTCGATGTATCCATCTGGCTTTCCATTCCAACCTTGAAAGCAGAGTTCAACAAGATGAGCAGAATAAGGGCTCTATTGTCTCAAAAAGAAGTCGCCTTGACTTTGTCCAGGGAAACATTTTTCCTTCACGTAGCAAACACGCGCACAGAGGTGCAAACGCTTTTGAATACTGATCTCCCACTTCATTTTGGTGCCCTGATTCAGACTAATTTAATGCCTCGTCAACAAGTGGCCTGGCACATTTTTTCAAAATTGTGGGCACCGGCCTCGTGACCTCCTTCCAAACTATTTTTGGTGTGATCCCGGCATTTTTTCATTCTATTTTTTCCAGCGTCTTTGGAGGTCTCCCGTTGATTCTCGCCCTTGTGGCTGGGGTGCTGTTGTTGGTCTGCTTACTACGCATTGGATGCACAATTTGTGTCACATGACAGCCTGTCACGGCTGCTTCATCTTTGTAACCGGATGCTTGAATACTATGGAACACTACCACTGGCAACCTTGAGCTTAGCCTATGGATTGTCCTTCCAGTTTCCCTACTTTACATGCGTACAACCTGTCTTTCATTGCCTAGAGTGTCCGTTCCAATGGGCTCTGGATTTGTGCTTGTCAAACTCGGTGTCTCCCGCCCCGGATTATGATCGACTAATGAGCCCCTTAGTGGCTCATGAGTTGGACTGTTCTGGTGTCAGGATTATGGCCTGTGGAGCAGCACATGGAGTCCTAGGGAATTGGGACATCGGTACGGCTGCAGATGACTTCCTGGCAAGAAGTTATCTTGAAGAACACGCCAGTTGTCCTCTGATGGTACTAGAGGCTCCAGTTGTCAAAGAACATGTGTGTTCATTCCCCTTGCTGAACTGGATGGCAGATAACTTTGCAGGACGTTCCAATGATTTCCTCTTGGAAGCTGTTGCTACTTACTGTGCTTATACATTAAAGGATTAACTTGGATGTCATCCAACATTCCTTTGGAAGAACTTTTGCCTTTTCGTTCGACATCCATCGATAATATTTTTTTCCTTTAAATGTTTATTTTTCTCTCTTTCTTCTCTTTGAACTTTCACTGCCCTTATATGGATTTCCAATGTGTGCCCTTAGTTCCGTTCTATCGAACTTGAACTCTGCGTTCCTTAATTGTACCCCTATTGGTTAGTGGTCCGATCAAGGGGGGGTGTAGTGAGGGCTGCAATTTATATACGTACATTGCTAAGTTAGCATAACCGCGTTAGATGTTAGAAAGCCATCTTGCCACTTTTGCTGCTTTTGCACACAACACTGCAGTTACATGTTATTATTTGAGAAATGCTTGCTCGCCTTTTCTTCACATGAGAACTGTCTGTTGTTCACATCTCTAGCCGTGAGCGGCGACCTTGGTCTGAACATTGTGTAAAGAAACAGTCTAGGTCGCTAGACGGTGCATGTTTTTGGGTTCAGGTTGATCGGCCCACTATTTAGCCATAACACGCACACAGTTGCAAATACCTGAGAGTCAAGCGCTTTTAATATTGCAGGCTGCTTACTCGATTTATGCATTCGGAAGAAGAGCTTTCCCAGGAGTAGAAAACACCTGATCCTGTGATGTGATTCCACTAAGCTGATCTTTACGGTATGGGGTTCCCCATTCAAGCCTAGAGACCTTCTATTAGTCTAATAATATTAGTTTACTAGCGAAAGGAAGGTGGCTGTATTCCACTGTCATTTTATTATGATTTCTCCTTTCATTTTCCATGGTATTGTAACTATGCTGATGGTTTTGATTTTAATCATTTGTCTGCTTATGTTAGCCAAAGTACTGCATCTTAGGACACAAGGTTTATAAAATAAACTCTTTAAACTTTACCGTGTCTCTGTTTACCCTTGTTGTGGACTGATATGAGAATAATAACGAACAGGTATTCCTGATTCCCACCATTCCTGAGAATACACTAAGTCGCTTGTTCTGGGTTGTCTATACATTGGGACCGCCGAGATAAATACGGATAACGAATAGGACACTGATGCTGGTCGGATAGGGGTTCTGGGTTCTGAGGTGAGTTTTTGGTACACCACAATTCACTGAAGTCCTGGTTTCCTGCGCATAGTTCTGTGCATAAGCAGAATCCCTGCAACACACCATTTAGTATAATCCCATTACATAAAAGAATAGTGTGTCCTCAGTAATTTTTCTCTCTGTTTTTTATGTATGTTTGTTTAATGTAGAATTGATTGTTGACTCCTGCAACACTTCTCTTGGGCACTAGTGGAAGAGTGGTACACATCAGGTAGACACTATTGATGTATATGTAGTGCTTATCTACTTCTGTGTTTCACATAATTTTGAGAGTAGTCTATTGATGATACTTTGCTTACAGGATCACAGAAGTCTCCAGTGACATAACCTTGCTGTCCAGGTCGTGCCGAGGGACCCTCTTCAGTTTTTCTCCTCCCCTTGTTTCCCCTCTCCTCCCCCCATTCACTTGCTTTGACTCTGTTGGGCGGGTTATGTGGTAGTGAGAAGTGGGACCTACTCTTCAGTTTCCTGTCTCTTGTTCCCATGAAAACTTCAGGTGAGCCACATGGGCAAACAACATCAACCATCTAGGAGGCATGGTCACAATAAAGAACACATGCAAGCCTATGGAAAAACACACTGGCTGTCTACACAAAATGGCCTCCAGCCACATGATCAAACAACAGCAACAACCAGCAGGGAAGCATTGCCACATCAAAGAACTCATGCAGGCCTATGGCAAAAGCACACTGGCTGCCTACACAAAATTGCTACCGGCCACATTATCAAACGACAACAATCAGCAAGGAGACATGGCCACAGCAAAGAATACATGCAGGCATATGGCAAAAGCACTCTTGCTGCCTACACAAAATGGCCATCAGCTACATGGTCAACAACAGCAACTAGCAATGAGACATGGCCACAAAAAAGAACACATGCAGGTCTATGGTAAAAACACAGTGAGTGCTTACACAAAATGGCCATCTGCCACATGGTCAAACAACAACAACCATTAAGGAGGCACAGCCACAACAAAGAACAGATGCAAGTCTGTGGCAAAATTACACTGGCTGCTTACATAAAATGGCTGCCAGCCACATGGTCAAACAACAACATACAGCAAAGAGGTATGGCCACAACAAAGAACACATGCAAGCTTATGGCAAAAGCACACTGGCTCCCTACACAAAATGGTTCCCAGCCACATGGTCAATTAACAAGCAGGAGACATGAAAACCAAGTACACATTCAGGCCTATGGACACTGACTATACAAAATGGCCCATGGCTACGTGACATGGCGAACAAAGACAAATGATGGTCTATGGCAAACAGACTCAAACACTGGCCAGACAAAGGAGGCATGGTAACATGGGAGAAAACAGCATTAACTCAGCAATGCCAAAAGCAAAAATTAACTGGGCAAAAAAATTGACAACAACAGATATCCTTCAAATGCATCACATATATTACCCCACCTGGACACCGTTTGCAGAAGATAAATGTGGAAAAAAAACAAAAAAAACACATTTTGTAATTTAATCCCATGCCCCCATGGCCCAAATGAGGTTTCATTTCAACAGATACCACAGAAACAGTTATTTTATGCACCCATGAAAAGTACTGGGCCTCCTGGCTGGAAGGTCCATTGGCAGACTAGGCCACATAGTGAATTCTATTGCAAATTTATTTCAAAATATGGAGAAAATGTACTGAAGTGTGCAACATTTTTCCTTTAAAAGAATAAAAATACATGCAAGAAAATAACTAGGCCTCTACTGAAACTGCAGGCCACCTATCAAACAAGGAACACCATTGTACAACAGTTTTTGAACTTACTTTGTGATAGCACATTAGCAAAATCCTCAAATCCAATGGACAAATAGAGTGATCCTCCCAGTTCCAAATCCAAGTGAGGTGACCAGGAGATGGACAAAGCACTGGGAAGAGCCTGTGGGACAGGAACAGGAAGTTAGAGTCTCTGTGGCACTTCCTCTATGTTGACAAAAAACGTAAAACAAAAAAAGAACTCCTTGCCCAAAAAACAAACGTGAATGGTTCATTTGAGAAGTTTCTTTAACTCCAAATTGTCCTTTTGAGGCAATTTAGCTGCTACTCGAGGAGAGAATCTTCTCCAGGTGCTTGATCGCACTTGCCTACATCACAAAAGAAGCACTGGAAGTCGCTGGCATGGCCTAAAGCTGTGATAGCAGCTGTAAAATCTCACAGACAACTAGCAAATCTCGTTGGTGCTCATGAGCACCCAGCAAGTCTCATTGTGCTCCTCTCACATGCTAAATGATGTGACAAGCGCACCAAAAGAAAACAATTCTGCTCCGTTGCCGAGTGTTGAGTTTATTGGTAACTCGGTACTCTCCACAGAATGCACAGTTGCCAAATTCTACAAACTCCGCTAGCAGAGTGGAGTTTGACGCACAGGTATAATAAAAATTCAGCTCGAAATTTAATTTTGAGTTGATTTACAGTTGCCTGCATTCAAAACGCTGCCGCTCATGTTTGGATTTTTCAATTCTGCTCTTAAACATTACCCGAGCAGTCCAATCAGGTAAAATATCTACCTGAAATGTTTGACTGCCCAAGTTAAAGGAACTGCTACTCACGTTCAGAACACTGCTGTTTACGTTCATATTTGCAGTTTTGCACTACAAAATTACCGAATGGTCTGCTTGAGAAAACAAAAACGATCTTAAATGCAGCTCATATTTTACCTGAACAGTACACCCCACATTAAAATTTCTCTGCGAAATTTAGAGATGGAGAGTAATTGCGTAATCTCAGAAATGTTGTATAATTTTGTAATGCAAAATTACACCAAGTACTCCAGCATCATTCAAATTTTACTCAGGCTTAGTTTGAATTGCATGAGAATTTTCTGTTCATTTGCTGCCTTTTGCACCATACCAGAGAGTTCCACTCCAAACAACTTCCGGAGAAGATTACCCTGACCTGACTCCAACTTCCACAACTTCTCCTACTCAAGTCCCTGTAACTGTAGGCCCTGCGGAAGTTATGGCTCCACAAAGTATGTGACAGGTGACTGTCAGAAAGGTATTTGGATATGAGTTCCACATTTGGCAAAATGCTAATAGGATCACCATTGTCCTAGTTGCAATAATTTAGGGACTGGAAGTCTTTAAGTAAGAATTTATTAGCATATCCTGTATATGTATTTGCTCTGACTACAAAATTAGAGGCAGCATAAATCCTGATAAGTATGGATCCATCTTTTTTTCCAATGCATTGGAAAGTGTAGCGTCTTCCGACCCAAGACTGGATGTAAAGTTCATTGAAACTAAGTTTGTATTTACTTTCAGCAGTTGAGGGAAGTCTTTCTCAAAATCTGCTATTAGAAACCTCTTGTTCAAAAAATTAGGAATGCCAGACTTATCAGGGTCTTTCCATTCTTTAACAAATTTCTTTTATGGCTTCCTGTAGGGGTAAATCATTATGGTCATTGCTCTAGTACTGAGAGTATACACCTCCTCTTGGATGTTTTTTTCTTCAAAACCAAGAGCGTGTCTGATGTGAATCAGAAGGTCACTGTGTTCAGAGCCTTGGATGTATTTTCCCTTCTGCTCTTCCTCTGGGCCATCATATTGCCCTTTAAGTAGTTTGACCCAAGGTTCTGACAGTGCAGAGTAAACAGCATCCTTAGTCAAAGATTGTAAGTTAGCCCTAGGGATTTAGGGGCATATTTACAAGGGCTTTATCTCCGCTTTTTTGGCTTACAAAGCCAAAAAAGCAGAGATAAAACCAGCGCCCTATTTACAAGAGGGTGCTAACATTTATAATTGCATATTAGCACCCTTTTTCCCAACGCCTCCCTTTGCATCTCCAATGAGATGCAAAGTGGGCGTTACTCGGCGTACCCCGGATGGACTACCTTGCAAATATCGCTGATGTTTACATCGCGATATTTACAAGTCAGCCCACATGATTTTAGCAGACGTTAGATTTTGGTGAAAACGGCAATTTTTGCCAAAATCTAACGTCTGCTAAAATCATGACTTAGATTATGCTGATACGACCCTGTGGGTCGTATCAGCAAGGTTATCGCCGTTTTGCAGGGAACATCATTGGAAAACCAGCAATGTTCCCTGCAAAAGGGCGATAACCTCGCTATCTCTGGAATTTTTATCGCCCTGGAGAAACGCATTGTTAATAACACCTTACCAGAGCGATAAATTCCAGAGATAGCCTGCGATAATATTATTATCGCTAAGCACGGCCAGCAATAATTATTGCTGGCCGTTGATAATATGCCCCTTAGGGGATTTCTTCCTCCTCCTCCTGTTGCACCTGAATATGGTGCTGCATAGAGGCCGGGGGCCATATTATCAAGGAACGGCGATAACATATTCGCCGCTTTAGCGACAGGAAACTGCCGCTAAAGCGGCGATAATGGGCTTGATAATTCCCATAGAATCCCAGGTTCACACCAGAACCTGGGCTTCTATGGAAATTCACAAGGGCATATTATCAAGCCCATTATCGCCGCTTTAGTGGTAGTTTCCTGCTGCTAAAGCGGCGATAATGTTATCGCCATTCCTTGATAATATGGCCCCGCATTCTTTCCTTACATCTTGGTTCAGGTACAGAAACGATAAAGCAGTCTTTCCTGATTTACAATTGCTTTGCAATGAGATCTAAACTCTCTAGAGACCTTCCTGGCAAGCAAAAGGTGCTGCCATCTGGAGGCCGAATTCAGGCTCCCACACCACCAATAGTTCATGATAACCGATCAATGGCTCCTCAGCGTCAGACAGAAGCCAAGCTTTGCTCTCCATCCCAGCCCAGCACATGGGCAAGTTGCAAACTAGTGACCGGTGCACATAAAGCATCCACTGTGCATCGCGACAGCGGGTACACAAGTAAGAAACAGCATTAACACTAATAAAATGAATTATACCGGATGTGTGGTATGCCTCATCCAAGGTCAGAGAAACAGAACAGGAATTGGTAGGTTGTGGCATGTTAGATTAGTTTGTGAATTAATAATGACAATTAATGTGGGGAGAGGAGTTGGCCTAACGGCTAGGGCGATCGACCTTGAATCTAGGTAACTGGGTTTGAGTTTCGGCAACGATGCTGAACATCCTGTGATTCTGGGCAAATCACTTAGGGGCATATTAACAAGGGCCGGCGATAAATATCGCAAAGCGCGCTTAGCGCTTGCATATTTATCGCCGGCTATCTCTGGAATTTATCGCCCGGTTTGCGCGTTATTAACAACGTGCATCGCCGAGGCGATAAAAATTCCAGAGATAGTTGGGATATCGCCGTTTTCCATCGTGGAAAGCGGCGATATCTAGATGATAGGGCCTGTGGTCAATGGTCTTAGCCACAAAATCCACCCCCCATGTTAAGTATGCCTTAGTCAGGAATTTAACAGACGTTAAATTCCTGCGTTAAGGCATACTTAACACGATTTTAAAAATCGCTACCCTCCCTTGTTAATATCGCGAAGCTGCCTTCGCGAGATTTTCCCAGGGGAGTCTTGTCACGCCTCCTTTGCATTTCATTAGCGATGCGATCGGAGGTGTGCTGCAAACGGGCGATAAGTCAGCAAGACACGCAATAGCGTGTCTTTTCTGATAAGGCGATGACATTATCGCTGCTTTTCACCCGAAAACGGACGCAAAAGCGGCGATAATTTCATATCACCGCCTTGTTAATATGCCCCTTAATCTCCCCATGCCTAACAAAACAATTATTGTGTCCTCAAGTAACGCAACTGGCGCTATGTAAAGCACTCTGATACCCAATACCTTCGGGTCAAGTTTGCGCTATATAAAACTCAGTTAAAAAAAAAAAATATATATATATATATATATGTTTTTCTACCTTTGGTTCTGCATAGATAGATTGAATTAACATGATTACAGTTTAAACTAATTGTATCTCATGTCCACAAGGGTGTTTAATAATATGTTATATTTATGCCACATTTTCTGTCAATTGCCATCTTGAACAAGAAGGATGGCAAATCTGTCACTCTCTCCTGTCTTCCCCACTGCGTGTAGCTTCTTCCAATGGGCTCCACAGAGCACAGTCAGACTGATGTATATTGGTTCAAATCCACTGCTGTGAATATATTGTTTTTGAAGAACGTTTTTTGCTGTTCTCTATGATTTGAAACATTATCAAGGTCTCTTGCATGAATACAATTCCATTTATTCACAGAAAGTTCCATTGTTTAAATGTTCCATATTAGTAAGAACATCTCCGATGATGTTACTATGGAGAGTGCTGAATTCGTTTTTTCAAATGAGATAGTGGTTATGTGTGTATTTTTCTCTAAATCTTGTCAAAGAGATGATTTATTTTCTCTCAGACCAAGAGGATTTTGCAGTTTTTCTAATTTGTTATGCAAGAAGTGTGAATAAGAACCCCTGTACTTGGGGATGAGTCAGAAGACTTTCCTGTTTTACCAGGGATCCTGTCTGATTGTTTTTGCTAATTATTTGGGACTTTGAATAATTTTACTCTTGTGGGCTCTATGATTTTGCATGTGCCATCTTTATGGTATTATATCTGTATTGGTTTCTTTTTTGAGCTCTGAAATAAAGCCGTTAAAATGTCTTTGGTCTAGAACTCAGTCACTGACTGAACCTCGCTATTATTTGAACTGTTTAACTCTGCTAGTCGATGTTAAGGGGTTTCCAAAATGTGCAATTCAACCTGTGGGAGAACAGGACAAGGTAAAGTTTCAGAGATTACATTTTGTGGTGTCCACATTTTTGGGGTTCGGTTTCTCACCCACAGGCGTAGTATTTGTAAAAGGGAATAGACGTGACCGTAGGCCCTCAATCTGTAAGGACTGGGACAAGTAGGGCAGATATACAGGACTAATGCCCCGGTTACTTACCGGTAATCTTCATTACTCCGAGTATTGTCTTCCTTGCCACATGAGTTACAAAGTGAGCTTTAGCTCCACACCAGAAACCTCCAAAGCAAATTAGCATCCCATGCCTCCCATCCCTCCCCAACATGGCCGACCACCTTCAACCTTGACCCAGTATAAGGGGAGGGTCGACCCAACCCACTTTCTGTAGAACTAGCAAGCCTCAGGAACCACATGAAGCCGACAGCCAAACAGGGTGGGAGGGATGGGAACTCATGTGGCGAGGAAGAAAATACTCGTAGTAATGAAGATTACCGGTAAGTAACCGGTGCATTACCTCCTCGTAAGTCTTTCTTGCCACCGAAGTTACGAAGTGAGCACATATCCAAGCCAAGTGGCTTCATGTAAAACTCACAAGAAACCACAGATAAAGGGACAAGGCCAAACAAGTAGGCGTAATCCAAAACAGCTGGACAACCCCCAAGAGTAAGCACAGAAAGCGAGAACTACAAGAGCCGGAAAACCCAGCCCGGAGAAACGCCCAGCAAAGTCCACCGTAGAAGGACCACCCAACACCATCAGGCAGCGAACCAAGAACAGGCAGCGGCCCCACAGAAACCGGCAGTAGAAACCCAACATAAAAAGGCCCAAGAGACAGACAGAGGCCCCGGGAGAACCACCCCACACAAGGGCAGACACCACAGAACCCGTGTCACACAGGCCAGCAAGAGAGTCTGCGCCACCCACCAACACAGGAAGGAGAAAAAAGACACAGGACCAGAACCGACAGGACCAAAAGTGACAAACAAGTTGACACAGCAGCAAAAAAGACCCTGTCCGCTCCAAACACAGCAACACCGCACGGTGGGCAACCAATCAGCGAGAGCAGAAACCACTTCAGACACGAGTACTGGAGGGAAACGAAACACAACGAAACTGGGATGGTCGACAACCGAAGGGACCCAGGTCAGAAATGCAGGACCCCAATACAGCACAAAAAGACCGGCAGGACCCGCAAGAACGGAGGAGAGCGCAGAAGGACCCAGCTCCCCAATTCACCCAGCAGAAACTATGGCCACCAAAAACACCACCAGCAAGGCGAGTAATGAGAAGGCCAGGAAACCCAGAGGCTCAAACAGATCCCCCAAAAGGCCAGCAACACCAACGGAGGACCCCAGGAAGGAAGAAAGCACAGCCCCAGGACACAGCGGGCAACAACTGTGGAGCAACCAGGCCACCAAAGGATCCAAAAGGCCAACCAAGGACCGTGGAATGCCCGCAAGGCCGCCCACTGAGCCGGAAGAGCCGAAGGCGCCACGCCCAAGTCAAAGTCCCTCAGAAAGAAAATCAAACACCCAAACAGGAAACAGAGGGAAAAAGTACAATCCAGAGGAAACACACCAATGAGAAAAAGACCCCCAAAGGCGAGAAAACAAGCCTGAGAGCAGCCGGGAAACAGGAGCCCAGAAGGGACTACAACACTGCCAGGGAGCCAGCCCGAGACCGCAGGCTCAAGCAAACAAGCCAGAAGAAGATGCAGAACCCCACGGAAAGTGGAGGGCCCGCAAAGGGAATGGAAGAAACAAGGACACCCAGCACTCCAGGATGAACACCACCCACCGGAGAGGAAACCAAGGGCTGTGACCTCAGCCAGGGATTACATCAACAGAACAAACACCCCCTCCTGGTGAATCCCACACAAATGAAGTAGAACCAAAGGAAACAGAGAAAAGGCGGAAGCAGAAAGCCCAGCCAACCGAATGACAGCGCACCTGGCAATCATGCTCCCGGACACGGAAGGAGAGGGCAGAAGTGAGGCAGGTGAGCCAAGCACATGACCGCAAGTAGAACCCCCATTGGGCACCCAAACTGGACCGACAACAGATGGAACACTGCCACGGTTGGTGAGGCGGAAGTCACGGCAGAAAGACCCTGTCCAGGCGAACCGCCACGCAGACCACTAACCCCAGGAGAAAAACCGCCCAAATGACAACACCCTCACCCCAGGCCGGGACTGAATCACCCGTGCAAGTAGCCAAAGAGAATGAACCTTGCAACCCCGTTAAATGAGGCAGCTCTTCACCAAAAGTCAACAGGCATTCAGAATCCCAGGCGGACCCCAAATCCAGGAACTAACCAGTCCCAACAATGCACAGCTTCAGAGAGTAGATGGGAACAGGCGTAGGTAGGGTGGCAAGGCTGTCGTTCCTGCATGTCTCTCCGGACCCGAACAGGATCTCCCCGAAGAGCTGGGCGAAACTGCAGACACGGCAAAAGAACGGCCAACCATACCCGGAAAGTGGATCATCCACCCGGGTGCAGGCGAACTTAGCCCACAGCAAAAGACACACAATTGATGGATGGAATGCAGAACAAATCAAAACATTCACCTCCAGCACCATGTAATCCCAGGAGGTCACCCTTCCAGGAACTAACCAGGGCTGGCCATGCTTAACTCCTGAGATCAGACAGATCAGGTGCTATCAGTCTGGTAGGGCCGTAGGCTTGACCCAGCACAGAGTGGCAACACAACGCTGTCCCCCAGCACCACAGGCTGGAATCTGACAAAACCACCCGGGAAGACCCCTGGAGAGAGCGGACTCCACCAACCAACCCGGAATGGACCGAAGAGCGGAGACACCACCACTGGCAGAACGAGATCCAAGGACCAATAGCACCCGGGGCAATAAGAAGATACAGCAAGGTCCACTGACCAAGACAAGCCCAGGGAACCACATGCAGACACAACCCGGGCACCCCGAACCACCGAAGGACCAGGGCAAGAAAAATAGAAATAAACAAATGGGAACCAAGCGCCACACAGGCAGCATGCAAGATGCGGTCTCCCCCTGACCCCAGAAACAACTGTAATAGGCAGAGAAACAGCCCCAGCCAGACCGTTGCCCGGTAACACCATCCGGGAGGAAGCGGGTACCGCACGCTGTGGAACCCAGGATCCCATGAACACATAGCGCATGTGACAGTCATTCCCCGTAGCCCAGACATGCACCCACAACAGACGTGTAAAGAGGAGTACCTCCTAGGCCACCCTTGACCCCAAGCACCAGGCCACCCGAAAAATTAATAAAAACAGAAATTAGGGAAAGAAACACAAAGGATACGCGTCTGCATCCCAGATCAAGCCACTGAGGCAAACAAGACAGGAAGTGCAGACGCACGGAAGATGTGGGCTGCCGGAGACACGGAACTAAAAATACAGAGAACAAAATGCACACGTCCACCCACAACGCAGATAGACACATAACAACATTATAACATGTGTATCTGCCAAGCACACGGTCACACAACGGCACTCAATTTATCGACCTCAGATGGATGAAAGGCTGAGTGGACCCAATGGGATTAGAACATGTGCCCAAGAGGTCAAATATAGGCCCCTGTAGTGGATGCATGAGTCCACTGAGCCACCAGACCCATGCAAAACTAGAAAGGCAAACTCAAACAGGACAGGTGCACCAACTGGCAACCAGACCAGAGCACTGAGCGGGCGAGATTGTGGGGAAACAAAAGGCATGCGGAAAACAACAGTGGACAACCACAGCCGCAACTGCCGCAACCACACAAAAGAAACCCGAGAGCACCTCCGACACCCCCAACTAGACACACCCACACACAACACGCACAGCAAGAAAGTGACAACAGCCCCGTCAGAATGTAGCAACCCCATGAAACACAGTGAGGCGCGCATATCAAAGCCGAAGCCAAGAGAAAAGAAAAACAGCCAAGACACAGCAGCTCCAAGAATAGGGGGCGCAAACACGTAGGGTGAGACCGAAAACGAGCAAAAGTGCCCCAAAGCCCTTCAGCACCCCTCCATCCCTGCCATTAGAAGCCCAAAGTGCGCCGAATTCCCATGGGCGGTACACGCACCCACCGGACACGCACCAAGGATGGAGGAACAGGCATAGGGGGCAGTATACCAAATGCCATTGAGGAGAAAGGAGGGCATCCGCGGCAACACCAACGAGTGACAGTGAGAACAGGTCCACAGAGCAAATGCCCCATAGGGCAGCCACCAGCATGAGTGCCCCCGCTCCTCCCGAGCCCGGTGGAGAAGCTGGAGGAGGGTGGGCGAGGATGAAGCAGGAAGGGTAGCCTGGAAGTGCATCGGCACCGAAGAGGGAGGGGGAGAACCAGTGGTACCGCAATGCCAGCCGGCTTGTAAACAGGGAGGCTCGCCGGCAAATACACCACAGCGGGAGCGCAGGAGCACCCGACAACCCCACAGCCCTAAGAACAGCTCCAAAATGATGCCAGTCACAGGCTGCAACGCCGAGCACCACCCGGCCTCCAAGTGCCCAGAAATGGCCAACAGTCAAGCAGTCACCCCAGCTCGACCTGTGCACCATCCTGCCACATAGAATAAGTAGTGATGTCCTACATGGTGCAGGCATAGCAGCGAGGCGGCCGTACGGGAGATCGGACCTGGAGCCCCAACACATACAGAGGTACGAGCGCATGCAGGGAGCAGGGAGAGAGACCACTAACATCCGCAAGCCCAGGTAGCCAGGTAACCTCAAATCAAGCAGGAAGCTGGCAGGGAGAGGCGCCACCCCTAGAGGCAGGATAGGTATCTCCACGACCCCAACAAACCGGCGTCCCCACTCCAGGACACAGTCCCAAGACAAAAAGGGGGGGGGGTCAAAATGTGAGCACTACGTGACCCAGGAACAGGCAAGGAGAAACCCAGGCCAGGTCCTGGCATTGGAGCGGGGACCAAACAGGTGAGCCCGCTAGTGCAGGGCCGAACCAACACCAAGAACCCACAACCATCAGAGCCCACTAGTGCAGGGCTGAAAAAACAAAAAAGGCAGTGTGACGGCCAATAGCCACAAGGCGGGGTAAAACCCAGTGCATGAGCCTGTTCGAGCAGGGCCTCCTCCCCAGGGCCATGGGACCTGATAGAGCAGGACCTCGCCCATACGTACCTGAAACACGCTCTGGAGAATCTGCAGCGCAGAACCAAAAAGTGGGTTGGGTAGACACTCTCCTTTTACTGAGTCAAGGGTGACGGTGGTCGGTCATGATGGGGAGGGATGGGAGGCATGGGATGCTAATTTACTTTGGAGGGTTCTGGTGTGAAACTAAAGCTCACTTCGTAACTCTGGTGGCGAGGAAGACTTACGAGGAGGTAATGAAGATTACCAGTAAGTAATTATGTAATTCCCTTGCTTACTCTGCTCCACTCTTCCTTTCTTTCTTAAGATTTAGAGGGCCATATGCATCAACACATTTTCCCATAGACACAGAATGGGCAAAACCCTTTGATGCATCTGGCCCTTAATTGTTCTCACTTTCCCGTACTCACACCCGTTCGCCTGGAACAAGGCATGCACTGTCCTGGAGCCCAGAGCTGTGTGGCTGCATTGCCAGTGAAGCTGCTTGTCTCTCACTTGGCCAGACAGAGCTCTGCGTCACGTGCCCGCTGCCTAGGCCTGAGCACCGAGGGGTGACTAACTTCTTTCGGCCCAGAGAAGAGAGGTTTATTACAGTATCATCGCAGTGCCTGGGAGCAAGAGACGATACTTCACCAGGATTGCTTCTCAAAAATGGATTTTAAAGGAAAGTAATGTCTTGTTTTTCTCGACGCTGATGGAAAGCAAATGGAGTTAATCACTGGCACAACACTAAAAAGTTTATCACCACAGACATGGCCGCCTGGGCTATGTTCGATCCAGCGAAGCTTGTGTATTGATAATGGAGGCACCCTAGCAGGGAAGATGCGGAAGAGTCTGGTCTGACTCGGCTAGAAGACAACAGAATAAAAGAATAAAGGCTCGCCTCGAATAGGTGTTGGATTATACAGCACAGAAGCTTCAGGAGGGGGAGGGAGGGGGGTGAAGGAGCAAGGCACGTGTCTTAAAAAAAAGCCCCTCTGGAATGACGTTTCCGTGGAGGCCCTCAAACATTGGCACGAAAATGTATATACAACTAGAGTGGAAAGCGTTTTTCTTAAGGTGACCCTGGGCACGTTCATAGGAGAAGGTGACAGAAAATGGTGAGGTAGAATTATTAGAAATGCAAACCCTAAACGCCTTGAATTAGATTTTCCTGCGCCAGAGAACAATAACAAATCTTCACCCAGACTGGAGAATAAGTGAAGAAAGAAAACAATGATGCCATAACTGACGTCAGAAACCACACTTTGCGAGACGCTTTCTACATACCCTCTGAAAACCTCACCACTTGTGTATTAAAAACGATCAACACAATGTAATAAGCTAAGCGTGCGCGCCTCTTGAGTCACTGAGACGATTGGACCGTTCATACCCTCAGTCTCAATCTGTCTCCCTTAAATCCGACTGCTGCAGACATACGGAAAATTGCTGAAATGTTGTGGAATAGCCAGATTTGGCAAAAGCAAATGTACACAAGCAGGCATGCCATACACAAATACATATACATGCATCCATATTTTGCAGCAGATATGCGCGTGTCCACAAGCACGAACTTTACACCCCCACACAATGTTAGTCGACAAGAAACGACACGCATAGTTTCTGTCTACTGAGACGACGTTGGAGTCCAAAGCTGGCTGCTGTAAACATGTTGGACTCACAAGGAGGGGCGAGTATGCTGAGAGCACAATGTCTGTCAGGGGATGACCGGGGGATAAACCCCACGTGAACATACTTTCTCGCTGTTACGCATACTCAAACACATTCACAACTTCACACACAGATGCGCACACTGCTCAAATAGACTCATAAATATGGAACACTTTCCTCTTCTGTCACACACACGTTCCGTAATAAACGGAGGCAAACACGTTCGTTTCCGCCTCACAGACACATCTTGAAGAGGAACCCGTGGCTGGCACGATGCGCGAAGCAAAAGAGGTTTTATCACACTTCATCTGCCCCTGCCAAACCTCCAGATTATACCCGTGGCAGAAACAGGGCCGGTCTTTGCTAAAATAGCGCCCTAGGCGTGGGTGGAAAGAAATGTGGCGCCCTTGCTGATGGTAGAATGTTAGTGTATGCAAACAATATGACTCTACAACATCCATTGATGAGAAGGGATGGCAGCGAACTTAGTGGGACAGGACCACTTGAATTATGCGAAAGGGGAGAGGAAAATTATACAACAATTAACAATGTGGCAAGAAAAAGCAAATTATGTGGCATAATGTGGCAGAATTTATGACAGTATTCATTATTTTGTCAGTTTTAGCTGACTGGCGGTTAAAGATCGTATGTAGAACATATACAAGATTCAGGGTTTAGAGTTTGCCCGTTGCTTACCATTTTATGGCTTTCTTGTCACTACCATATGCTCACTTCTTCCACAATGGCTTGCCGTTCTCTTTAGGTTTCGCCTGCACTGTGCTGTGAATCATATTGTTTACAATACAGTGGGTTTAGAACCTGTCCATACCATACTGTTAGTTGTTTTCAATGTAATTCTTGTTTGATTATTTTTCATTTGCACAGCTCCCCTAGGCTTCCCTTCCTTTCTTGTGTTAGCTCCTCACTTGAGCCTGGACCAAGTACATGTGTTCTTCCTCGTCTTTGTTCTTCCTCGTCTATTTGCAACACACTATTTCTTATTTTATAAGCGTTTCAGTATTTATTATTCCTGGATGTGCAAAGTGTTTTCCTACGTTTCACAGAGACATACAGATTCTTACTTATGTTGTTTTCCCCCTAAAGTTTTTCTTTATTGATGCTTAAGTTGCTTATATTCACAACTGTACTACTTTATGCCACTCAAGTCTACGTACTCCACTCCACTCTATGCCACTCTGCACCACTCTACATCATGCCTCTCCACGCCACTCTTCTCTAAACCACTCTACTCTACTCAATGTCACTCTATGCCATTCCACTCTACGCCACTCCACAATACTCTACACCACTCTACTCTGCGCCACTCAATTATACTCTATGCTCTGCCATTTCAGTCTACACTGCTCAACTTCACACTATCAACATGAAAATATGACAAGCGGTTTGCGAGTCAAAGAGTTGCACAGCTTTATACACGTTTGTGTTCAAGTAATCCACGTAATCAGTAGTAGTTTGCAGTTTATCCATTTTATTCCCAAAGTATGCCAATTCTTTTTCATCACGTCAAAGGTATATAGTTCCATTCTTTTATGCATTTTGCTGCTCCAGAATTGCCCATCCGTGCCTATTCATAGGCACATAAGGAAACTTAATTCCTCCATCACATAAAATCCACCCAATGCATTTCGGTCCTCCGGGACCTTCGTCAGGGGTATCTATAGTGATTTAAAAATACGCGTCAACTACATGCTATGAAAATGTGTAACGAAAATAAATGACACAACCTTTAATTTAAACAAAACTGTGCCCCCATTGAATATGTGCTATTTCACCCGACCTCTACTCAAAGAAAACTATAACACCCACCAACAACATGCCCATTGATTTAAACAAATCTGTGCCCTCATTAGATATACCATTTCATACAACCTCTGCTTGAGAGAAACTATAACTATAAATAATTGTTATTTAATTATGGTAATTGTGTAATTAATTTTAGGTGTGCGTTGGGAAGTTTATAGGTGTAAAGGCTGGGAAGTAATTTATTTGTAATTTATAAATTAATAATTGGTTGTTAATTAATTTTAATTAAATAAGTGGTTGTTAATTTTGGTAATTTTGTAATTAATGTTAGGTGTGTGTTGTGGTTTTTATAGGTGTAAAGGTTGGGAAGGGTGGGAAGTAATTTATTTTCAATTGATGAATTAATAATTGGTTGTTAATTAATTTTAATTAATTAATTGTTTATTAACTTTGGTATTTTGTAAATAAGTTTAGGTGTGTGTTGTTCTGTTTATAGGTGTAAAGGGTGGGAAGTAATTTATTAATTAATAAATGGCTGTTAATTAATTTTAATTAATTATTGTAATTAATTGTGGTAACTGTGTAATTAATTTTAGGTGTGTGTTGAGGTGTTTATAGGAGTAAAGGGTGGGAAGCAATTTGTGTTTAATTAATTATGTACCCCTCTGCTATCCAGCACTTACCCTACTGTTGCATTCACTGGAGTGGGAATACTATTTTTTATGATACTTCAAGACGGGCGACAATGGCTCCCCCTGCTGTTGCACTGCTATAATGAGGATGCTCACCTCTTAAAATAAACCAAATTCACCACTTTTTGACCAAGTAATCCAGAGTAATCAATAGTAGTCCACTGCATTTATCAGTGTTTAATCCATCCTTCTTTGAATCACTCCAGCGACAGCAATTGTGTCTTAGAATGTTTTATTTTGCATTTCCAGATGCCTTATGCTGCCATACAAGCTTAAACACAGACACGTGCTTACAACATTCCTTCGAGCCGGCATTGTTAAAACAACCCAATGCATTTCGAACTGTTCAAAGTTCTTCGTCAGGGGTACTAAAAATAAATCAGAAAGAACTGCATGAAAAACACAATACAATGCATATTTACAACAACTAAAATGATGACTAAAATAATGACCACATTTCATCCCTAAACCCCCTCAACTGGTCATTATTTTAGTCATCATTTAAGTTGTAAATAAGCATTGTATTGTTTTTTCATGAGTTTTTTCTGATTTATGGCAGCATAAGGCATCTGAAAATGCGAAATACATGTTTTAAGTCATCATCGCAGTCTCCGGAGGGATTCAAAGAAGGATAGATTAAACACTGATAAATGTAGTGGACTACTATTGATTACTCTGGATTACTTGGTCAAGAAGTGGTGAATTTGGTTTATTTCAAGAGGTGAGCATCCTCATTATAGCAGTGCAACAGCAGGGGGCGCTATTGTTGCCCATCTAGAAGTATCATTGATATGCTGTGTGGGACGTTCACAGCGCCGTGATGCACGCATGTATTTGGAAATACAAGCAAAAATTAAATTATCCATGAAGAGAAGGTGTGCACTCGCTACTCTACACTTGCAATACTAATTTTTACACCTTCGCTATCCAACATTTCCCCTACTGTTGCACTCTTTGGAGTGGGAATAGTAACTTTTGCCCCCTGCTACCCAACACTTTCCCTACTGTTGCTCTCACTAGAGTGGGAATAGTAAATGTTACCTCTCCGCTATCCAACACTTTCCCTACTGTTGCACTCACTGCAGTTGGAATAGTAATATTTACCCCTCTGCTATCCAGCACTTTCCCTATTGTTGTACTCACTGGAGTAGGAATAGTCATTTTAACCTCTCTGCTATCCAACACTTATCCTACAGTTGCACTCAGTGGAGTAGGAATTGTAATTTTTACCCCTCTGCAATCCAACACTTTCCCTACTGTTGCTCTTACTGGAGTGGGAATAGTAATTTTCACCCTCCGCTATCCAACACTTTCCATACTGTTGCACTCACTGGAGTGGGAATTGTAATTTTTACCCCTCTGCAATCCAACACTTTCCCTACTGTTGCTCTTACTGGAGTGGGATAGTAATTTTTACCCTCCGCTATCCAACACTTTCCATACTGTTGCACTCACTGGAGTGGGAATAGTAATTTTTAACCCTCCACTATCCAACACTTTTCCAATTGTTGCACTCACTGGAGTGGGAATAGTAATTTTTACCCCTCTGCTAACCAACACTTTCCCTACTGTTGCTCTTACTGGAGTGGACATAGTAATTTTTACCCCTCCGCTATCCAACACTTTCCCTACTGTTGCACTCAATTTAGTTGGAATAGTAAATTTTATTATTTTGCTACCCAACACTTTTTTTCAAAGTTTCCAGCCATAGGCCTGGGATTCTTCCAGTAGGCAAGGCAGGCATTTTTCATTTCACTCGCAGTCCATGCACCCAAAGCTGCCTGGTGAGTAGGCTACAGCAGGTCCCGGCCTCTCACTACAGTGCCACGGTTGCATGGGGCGTCCAGACACCACAGGCTACACCAGTAGCAATAGGATGCTGGCAGACTTCCAGGAGGGTCTCTACCGGAGCCTCACCAACTATTTTCCACCATGGTGTGGCACTTGACCATGCCCCCACTCCACTCTAATCTATGCCACTTTATCATACACCACTCCACTCTGCACCTTTGTACTCTACACCACTCCACTTTGTGGCACTCTTCTCTACAGCACTCTACTCCATGCTACTCCACTCTATACTATTCTACTCTAAGCCACCCTACTTCATGCCACTCTAGTCTATGCCACTCGACTCTATGTCACTTTATCGTATGCCACACCAGACTACGGCATTCCACTCTGCACCACTCTACCCTACACTGCTCCACTCTATGACACTCCATGCTACTCCACTCTATGCCATTCCACTGTATGCCCTCTGCACTACTCTATGCTGCACCACTTCACACCACTCTACCCTACTCTTCTCTACACCACTCTCCTTCACCACTCAACTCTATGCCACTCTACTCCACTCCTCACAATGCCACTCTATGCCACTCTAAACCATTCTACTGTAAGCCACCCTGTTCTGCGCTTCTCTACTCTATGCCACTCCAGTTTACTCTATGCCACCCCATCCTGTGCCACTCTATGCCACTCCATGCTAAGCTTTTGTACTCTACACTACTCTGCTCTATGCCACTCCACGCCACTCTGACACTTTACTCTATGCCATTCTATGCCACTTCACTTCACTCCATGCCCTTCTGCTTCAGATCATTCTACTCGACACCTCTCTGTGCCACTCTACTCTATACCACTCTAAGCCACTGCACTCTATTCTACACCACTTCACTTTACTCTATGCCTCTCAACTCTATACCAATCTAAGCCATTCTAATCTATTCTCTGCCAGTCCACACTACACCACTGCACTCCAAGCCACTCCACTCTGTGTCACTCTACACCACTTTATTTCAATCCACTCCATGCCAATTCTCTCCACACCACTTAGCAACACTTTTTGCAACTCCACACTGCTCTACGTCACTCTATTTTACACCACTCCACTCTACACCACTATAATGCACTACACTCTGCTGCACACAACTCTACTCCACCCCACCCCACTTTTTGCCACCCCATTCTATTCCACTTGACTCAAGCCACTCTATTCTAAACCACTCCACACCACTCTACACCACACCACTCTACGTCACTCCACTCTATGCCACTCTACTTCACTCTATGCCACTCTACTTCACTCTATGCCACTCTACTTTACTTCACTCTAATCCCCTCTACTCCGATCCACTTCACTCTACGCCACTCTACTCTGCTCTATGCCACTCTACTCTACACCATTCTACTCTACACCACTCTACTCTATGCCAGTCTACTATGCTCCACTCCATTCCGCACAATGCTACTCTCTGCTAATCACTGCCACCCTATTGTTCTCCAAGCCACTCTATGCCACTCTACTCAACCCTACTCTACACCACTCCACTCGACACACTCTCCTCCATGCCACTGTAATCTATACCACTCCACTCTATACTACTCTACTCAACATCATTCCATTCTACTCAATGCCATTCCACTCCATGCAACTAAACTCCACACCGCTTATCTCAACACCACCCATCTCTATGCCATTCTACCCCACCCCGTTCTGCACCACTACACTCTAATCTATATCTACCTACTCTACGCCACTCTACTTTACTCCACCCTACTCTATGCCACTCTATACCACTCCACTCTCCTCCTCTGTTCTCTAAACCACTCTATGCCACTCCATTCAATGCCACCCACATCACTCCACAATACTGCACTCCATGTCACTCTGCATCACTTTACACTAATCCACTTTATGCCACTCAACTTTATATCACTCTACTCTACTCCAGTCTACTCTTCATCATTCTACTCTATGCTACTCTACCTCACCCCACTCTAATCTATGACACTCCACTCTACTCTACCCTATGCCACTCCACTCTACACCACTCCACCATATTTCACTCTACTCTACACCATTTCATTCCACTCTATGTCATTTTACACTATTCAATGCCACTCCACTCTACGCTACTCTACGCCACTCCCCTCTATGTCACTCCACCCTATGCCACGTTACTGTTCTTTGCACCATAGTACTCTATGCTGCGCTACTCAATGCCATTCTACTCTATGACACTCTACTGTACACCACTTCACTCTATACCACTCCACTCGGTGCAACTTTATTCTCTGCCACTCAATGCCACTCTACACCACTCCACACTACACTATGACATTGCACTCAACACCACTCTATTCCACTCTCCTCTTCGCCTCTATTGACTCTACTCTACATCACACCTCTAACTGTAAGCCATGCTGAACAGCACCCATGCTGCTGTACATCATTGCTAAAATACATTGGCAATGCCAATAGCTCTCACATAGGGAAGACTATTAGCTTTGCCAATGCAGGTTGTGTTTGTCTTTCCCCTGTACCATAGTCTCTTTACCATCCTTTTGATTGGATTACTTGTATCCTCCCACTGCTAACATTCACAGACCTACTTTTTTATTTTTCATTCAGCCCTTCATGAGTGTGCATGTGTTTTATGGTTTCTTCTTTGTGTGCTGCTTCGTTTCCTCCACACACCCCTTAGCTCTCTGTGTTGCTCCCCACCCTTCTGACATTCTCTGTAAACGCACAGCAACAAGCATATTTTTGCTAGGGCTAAAGGGCAGACTTTAAGGGCTGTTTTTGTTTTGCCTCCAGCATTCTACATAGTGCATCAATGCACATTCCTTGGCACACAAAGGCTTTTATGGCATGGGAGAGGGGTCAACTGCTGCACTCACTCAGCTAGCAATTGAGACAGAAGGTGTACTTAACATGACTCAAAAAGAGATGTCTCTTGTACTGGGGGCTCAAACACTTGCTTCCTGGGCTACTGCAGAGGACCAAATGCCTGGAACATCTATCAATTTTTGAGTCATGTGAAAGTAAATTAGGCCTTGGCAAGAAATTTTCTGTCAGTTCTGTATCTTCTTTTCTACTGTTTTCTTTTTAAAATTAAGTTCAGGGTTTCAGTGAAAGGTATTTGAAAAACTAAAGCAGGCCATTTAAAAAGATTAAAAATATTGACTTCAATGCACAGTTTTGAAATACCTTATAATGTATCTGTTTTTGTTCTCAAGTATTTTGAACTCTTTTTTCTTTGTATTTTTTTTAACCAGTCTTTTACAAACTAACAATGGCAAAAGCAATTGATTGGTACTAATTTTTATAATGAAGTGACCTATTTGCTTTGCCAATGTGTGTTAGACATGCTATCACTCTCTAGGCAAAGGTATCACCTCATTACTACAATTTTAACACCTAAATACAGAAATTAGTACCTGAAAAACGGTTAGTTAACCTTTGCAAAGAGCCTACCATCATGTGGTAACGCTTGTGGAAGAATTTTTCGTAACTTTGGATCTGTTTGGCTAGAAACACTTTTTACTAACCTCTTGAGTGATATCGATGAGGCATCCATGTACACAGCACAGCCCATTAGGTGCTGTGGTTGTGGAGACTCCACACTACTCCAAACACCTGAGGGATTCGATTCCCTTTTTTCTTTGTCATTTCCAGTTAATGGGCAAGAGCTTCATTAGTAAGGGTGGGCGTAGTGGGCGTGAGAAATGCGCATGCGCGGGCGTCCATGCATGCGCATTTGTCAGAAAAGTTGAAAACCAGGAAGAAGGCACCCCGGAAACGCTGCGCTTCAGGTAAGTGCCTTTTAATTTGCTTTATTATAAATTTATGTTATCTTTTAAAAGTAGGGCGGGCGGGAGGCGGGTGGTGGGCGGCAGGCAGCTACGCTTTGCCCTCGCGTGTGCGTAGGTGCTGCCTGCTTCGCCTACTTCGAAAACTGCGAAGCAGGCAGTGCTACGTACACTACGTGGGTGAAGCGTAGTGTCGCGCCCAGGGTTATTCATTAGTAGCCTGAGATTGGTTTTTTTCTGAGTGACAATCAGCACACTTGGTCATCTGATGTCATCAGATTAAAAGTGAAAGTAAAATGAGCCATTTGGTTAATGTTACTTTCACTTTCATATGTGCCTGGGGACATAGCTCAGCCCCACAAGCATCCATTTTGACAGGAGATGTATTGTTGGAAAGGGGAGAATCTCACCTTTCCAATAGTATCCCACCCATGTGGATCACTGCTTGAGGATTATCATAAACGGACGATTCCCAAGCAGGGATCCACCAACTAGAGACCAGGGATGGTGGTACAGACCCCAGACATAGGCAAGTGCTCCCGTTGTGTTGGGAAGCAGTAAGCTGGTTGGGGGCAGCTTGCCCTTATGCCCCTCAGTGCAGGGATATTCCTGGATGGTATAAATTATTTGTATTCCACTAGCTTCTGTAAGATTCTGTCACATAAATGTCAGGGATATTCATGGTTGTAGCCAAAATCTGTTGTTTGCAGAGCATTCTGGGTAAGAAAACCTAGCTGGATCTAATCACGTCATTTCACCCGGCACTCCCATGGGTGTCTATTTTTCAGAAATGTCTGGGTTTAGTAAGATTCCCTGGGTAGTGGCCAAGCCTGAGCCCAAATAACACACATACCCACATTGCCAGAATGGGTCAATTACCAAGGCAACATCTTGATGTCTCCACGTTGTATTTTGAGAATTTTTTTTGTCACAGGCAATAGGCTCAGTAACTCTAGTGGGGTACCATTTTTATCGAGAGAAGTGTGGGAATGCCGGCTGCTGGGAATTTGGTTGATCCCTATTGATTCTGGTACAGTTCTTCATAGAAATACGAGTATGGCAGCATTTGTAGGACATCCTGGTAAAAACAAATGTGGGATGCTAGCACGTTAAGTGACTCTGAAATCTCTGGAGTGTTTAGTTTTCAGAAATGTCTAGGTTTGGTAGGCTTTCCTGGGTGTCAGTTGAGCCCAGGCTTAAATACCATATCTACCCACATGGTTTTGTAGGGTGGATTATTGGTGGGGGTAGGTATGCACCTGCCACTGATAATAAGGTCACTAATGCAATATAAGGTCCAATAAAGGTCGCAATAAATGATTCCCTTGCTCAACACTTGGTAGCTGGCAACAAGCAGGCAGGCTTAACTTAGGAGACAGGTGTGTGAAGCATTTAAAAATACTAATACATTAAATAAGTAAGACACCATTCAAAATAAAAAATTCACGAACAATTTATAAAAAAATATGAAATCTTTTTATGATTAAAATGACATCAGAATGGCAAAAATCCAATATGGGGAACCGGAGATGTGAATTTTGAAAAAATAAACACTTTCTAGTGCTCAAAAACATATAGCAGCAACTTGGGACATTTGGTTTTTCTGGACCAGGACAAAGTTTGAGGACGGCCGCGATGGTGCCGTGGTCGGATACACTAAGCAGGAGGCCTTGGTCAAACTTTACCTCTGAACTTAGGAACTTTTCTGGAGGATTCTGTCTTGACATCAATAGGGACTCTCCAGCAGGCCGGATTTGCAGCAACTTCATCGGCTTGGTTCCGGGGAACCCTTGGTCAACTCCTGGAAGTCTTCATCTCCAGAATTTCAGTGGGACAAACTGAAAATCCAGGCCAGGTCGCGATGCGAGGTAGTTGGTTTGACTCTTGACATTGGGTTAGTCACCTAATGGAGCTTTTTCCCAAAAGTTGCTCCAAACTTCTGAAACGTCTTCCAGAAGTTCCTCTTGAGGGCCCAAAGTGTCCACAATACAAATCCAAGGTTTTAGAATCTCTAAGTTTGTCCTCAGAAGCTGGGACTACAGTTCAATCAATGCACCTGTCCAACTCCTTAAAAGTCAGCTGGACTAACTCCAGGCTGGACTTACTACTTTTTGAGGTAGATGGTGTAGGGAAGCTGTGCTAAACTGTTGCTCTGAGGGAGTCTAATCCTCAATCCGTTTTGATGCAAGACAAAATCCTCAGGGCTGTAGTTCCAAGTGTGCAGCAGGTGCAGTCCTTCAGAGTGTAAACCTTTGGGGTGTAGACCAGTGTTCCAGCAGGGCAGTCCTCCATCTCATTTTAGTTTCAGGCAGCAGATCTGAGTTGCTATGCAGCTCTGACATTTTTATCCAATGTTCTAAGGCAACAAGCAAGGGGGCACCCCTCTCTAGTGAGGTACAGGGTGCCACCCAAAAGCATGACAGCTTCCTCCAAAGTGTGGCTTTTTCTTGTCCCAAAAAAGCACTGACCTTTAAAACTCAATATGGACATTTTCTCTCCTAGGGATTAAGAGCTAGCTAAACCAGTCCACTAGTGTGGCTGCTTTCCCTTAACACTCCCTTTCCAGCCCTCCTGTAAATTCCATTCCTGGAGCTGACATCTGTCTGGGGGTTACGGGAAGAGGGTTAGGCCTGGCTGGCATTCCTTACTGTTCTGCTATCTTTGAAGCCCAGTTTGTTTACCTAGCCCCCTTCCTGGCCTGTTCTCTGCAGCTGCTGAGGTCCCCCACCAGATAACCTCTGTGTCTGTGCAGGACACTTATCACCTCATCAAAACAGTTAGGCTAAACCTGTTACGGGCTGACCAGTCAGGGGAGGTTGATAGAAGGCTGGATTTTGGCTCCCAGACAAGAAAGTTCTAAAGCTTATTTTCTGTATTAGTTATGATGAATTCAACAGTGGCAAGTTGTTGGATTTATCATTACTAATCTTATAAGTCCTTGAAATATTATTTTAGCTCACTCCTATCAGTAGACACACTGTATTACAGTATAACCATGTTAGCTTATGGAGCTTAAAGGCTACAATGGGGAAAATTGAAAGTGTTCATTTTTCCCTCACCAGAGCACATAAAGCATATTTTAAAAAGCCCCTGCTTATTTGTACATGGCAACCTACACTGGGTGCACCTAGGGCAGACCTTAGAGGTGACCTATATGTAAAAATTAAGGCAGTTAAATACTTTGGAAGTGCCTTTAAATCCAAAGTTGAATGTTTCTGTAATTTCAACTTAAAAGCAGCCCCCAAAGCAGGGCTGACTTTTAAAATGACAGCAGTACCTCAAAGCTGCTGGGCCTCTAAACCTACATGCCAGATCAAATACTAGGGACTTACAAGTAGGTTGTCAGTGCCAATTCTAATTACACCTAATTATCATATACATTTTTAATCAGAGCACTGGCCCTGGGTCTGGCTAGCAGATTTCAAGGCGCAGTCAGAGTCAGTTCCCACTAGAATCATTCAAAAAATGGGGTTGATCAGGGCAAAAAGGATGACTTTCTCACACGTGGTCAAAATGGGTCCATTTTGAAGTCAAAAACTTTATGTCGCATTTTCAGTCTTTTCTGTCCTACCTGATAAGCATTGCCACAAAGTAGGGGACGGTTCTTATCAGGAGAAGTGCAGAAATTCTGGGTTGTAGGAATTCTGTGGACCTCCATAGGTTCCAGACATTTCCCTCCTAGACATGTGAGGTAAATTTGTGATTTAAGCCAAAGTTTGATGTTTGTTGTGCACTCTAGGTAAGAAAATACTGCGGGATCTACGTAAGTCTCATCATCTTGGACTCCCCTGTGTGTCTGGTTTTCATTGATGATGTGTGAAATTGAAGAAATTTGCTTTTGCATAATTAACGGAAATGTCAGAAAAATTATGCAAATTACATGTAATTATATGAAATGTAAATTCAGCATTATGCACTATAGTTTAGTTTAAAATGTTTCCTTGCGTCAATTTTGGGTGGGAGGATGTATTTAAATGAGGCACCAACAACAGCTACTGCGCATATTATTTTGCAGTTATGCATTCACAGTAACGTTTTATTTCCAAGAATGGCATGTTTTGCAGTAAATATTTACTGTGAGTGGCACGTAATTATCCAAAGTTGAATAATGATGTAATTGCATGAATTTTACATAACAACCGTAATGCGAAATTCCGAGAATTCTGCCTTCTTAAATAAACATTTCACCCAGGCCAAATTTTCAGAAACATCTGGGTTTGATAGGTTTCCCTTGGTAGCACCTGAGCTCTGGCCAAAATACTGCAGCTACAAACATTGTCAAAATTGGTCTGTTTCCCGGTTGAAAACTTGATGTCTTTATTTTGAGTTTTAGTTCCTCTACTGCCATGGGTGATAGGCCTAGCCACACAAGGGGGGTACCATTTTTATCAAAATAAGTGTAATAACTATATTCTGCAGGAACTGTGTGGTTCCTGCAGTATCTGAAAGTTTTCCTCACAGAAATGTGAGGAAAATGTGTGATTTTAGCCAAGTTTGGTGTTTGTGAGGCATTCTTAGTGAGACCCATACAAGTCACACCACCTTGGACTTCTCTTCATGTTTAACTTTCAGAAATGTTTGGATTTTGGTAGATTTCCCTGGGTGGCGGCTGAGCCATTCCAAAATATCACAGCTACCCACATGGAAAAAATGGGTCAGTATTCACGTCCTATACGTGTTGTCTCTAGGTTGCATTTTGCGGCCTATACGGATATGGGCAATAGGTTTAGCCACAAATGTATGGTACCGTTTATGTCAGAATAAGTGCTGAAACACAGAGTAGTAGAACATTTCCTATCATCAATTGATTTTTTTTCCAGTTTTGCCTTCTGAATTTGCCTCACTGTGGATACAAGAATACTTTTTTCAAAATGCCCTCTCAACATCATGATAGTATAGATAAACACAAATCGCTAATCCGTACTGTTTAAAAAATGAGCAGCTTTCTAGGTTCAACCATAACATTCCTGCCTGTTTCAACCACAAACAGCAAGAATGTACAAAGGAAAAATTGACTACCATTTAGAAAAATGCAAAAACCGTGGTATGAAAAACATTTTTTACAACTCTGCCTGATCCTGAAGAGAGAGATCGTAGCACAGCAAACCTATTGTTGATGCCATTTTAAGAAGAACAAATATACACTTTATTGCACAGCATTTTACATTTCTTTTAAATGATATACTATATTCTGTTTATTTTCTTGGTTCCCACCAAGGGAAGCCATAAATCATGGACACTTTTAGAATCCCCAACAAATTTTGCATATACAAAGTTATGAAGGCTTAAGTGCAAACTGCCCCACATCCCCCAAAAACTGTGGACCAGAGAGAAGAGGTTTAGCAGCTGAGTGGTAAATATTGGCAAATTATGGCAGATGAAAGAATAAGTGACAAGTGCAGCCAATAAATATTTGTGCAGAAAATGCATTGGCCACAGAATCCCATATTTACAGTGGCCTTGGACTGGGGGGACCCTAGCCTCATCACAAACCCTATAAATTAAATAGGACTTGATGTAGGGTGGAGTACAGAATTAGAGAGGTCAGTTGCGCCAGTGAACATCTCTTACATTGACATTCTTCCTGTCAATGCATTGAAAGTGTGCTGTATGGCTCTGTCAACATGACAGGGCCATACAGCACAGTTTCAAAAATCTTTTTTTTTCTTTTTGAAAAGAAATTCACAGAGCCAGATGTATTTTTTTTTTTTAAGCAATGAACCTCTAACCAAGGGAATTTTCCCACATGGAGGGAGGGTCATTCTAATGTTTTTACTTTCACTTACCACCACGTTTTGAGTGGCTGTTAGTGAAGGTAAAAATGTGCGATTTATTTTGCCAAGTCTAAATGGGGTACAACCTCCAAAGGTCCTTTCTCTGTCAAAGGTGTATGTCATGGTGTGTAGTCCCCTCCACTGAAATACAGAAGATCTGCCTACCTTTGTGATGGGATACCCCTTTTGCCTCACTCTAAATCAGACCCTTAGTTTCTATTTAGCTATGTAGGGAGGCCAAAGCAAGCTTGGCGATATAAGGAGTAAAATACTTGGGAGGGGGGTAATTTATTAAGGTCTTCTGTGGATGCTCAGATGTTGCAAAGAAATGCAAAACATTATGTCAAATTTTCTTCCCATTTACGCTTGGTGGCTCAGTGAATAATTTCACAGAGCCTAGACTATATCCTGATGCAAGCTTTGGCAAAACTAAGCTGTGAAGTGAAATAGTATGTCTTTTAAATTAAATAATGACTATCCACAATTGGCTGATGACCAATTACTCTTTACTCTGTATGAGTGAAGATTGCATAATTGAAGAAAATATTAAATCAGCATATTCTATGAAAGAGTGGTGAGGACAACTGAATGTATATCTATTGTTACTCAGAGTCTTCAAACTACTATTGCTGTTTACATGTCTTCGATAACCTTCTTGCCTGTGTGACCATTTTTTTTATAAATTCTATTTTAGCTGGCCCAGGGCAATATCCAGGTTCCATTTAATTGATCACTAAGACTATATCACTGGCTGATCTGACATTACATATCATGGAGAAAGAGTAGGATACTCTACACTCCTTGGCCCAGATTTTGTTCCAAATATGTTTTTGCTTCACCACACTTTGTGAACACTATATATTATTGTTTCTGCTTACAAGCACAGCACAAGGCTTGGCTGCCCCTCTTCCCACCTATGAAGTGGCCGCGCGTAATTTTACATACAGTAACTGGAGCAAGTCTTTCGGGCTTTCTTTAAATGTGTTTATTAAAGTTTTGCACATTTAGTTACAACATCTGCAGGTATCTCACCAATCATAGCAAAACATGAGCATGTACTGTAGACAAGTGTTATCCGTATGGTGCTACAGTTCTGGTGCAGGATTGTACATTGAAGAAACTTCAATAGCAAAGATTTGAACAATATTTCGCAGCAATGAGGAAGATAAAAAAGGAAACAAAAGAAAATATAGGGAAAGCAAAGAATGAAGGCTCTGGAAACGGCACTGGAAAGAAAGTGTAAGTCTGGTGGGTGAAGGGGCAGCTAGGGGTATCAATCAATCAATCAGGGTTTGTATAGTGCATCTACGTACCCGTGAGGGTCTCAAGGCACTGAGGGGTGGAGGAATGGGGGGGTGTTGGAAACCGGGCGACCGGGTTAGCAGTCACCAGGTTCCCAGCACAATGGTAGCTTGGCTCGAGCGGCCGGGGGTCAGGCACCGTGTTAAGCGTACGTCACACCCTCACAATAACCATGCGTTCATCCGTTCCAAAAACAACACTACACCGTAAAAAATTATGAAAGAAAGTAGTTTGTCTTTATCTTATTTTCTCTTAGTTGCAGGGTTCATAAAATAAACACAGTACCATAAGACTGTTCTTGAAAATAGCAGGTCAAATAAATAATACCACAGTGGGGTTTCAATAAATAGGATCAGGTCATAAATAAACACGGAATAAATAGGGGTTCAATAAATACAAATGGCTAATAAATACTGTCAGACAATAAATACAATGCAGGAATAAATACAGTCAGACAATAAATACAGTCAATAAATAAAGCACCTTCAATAACTTAAATAACACAATTAATGACAATTACAGTTCACATCACTTTCCTGAGGTAGTTTGGTTTTACTATGCCCAAGTACAGCTTGTGGTCATTTGGATGACATGGGGGGTGTCCCACCTAGAATGGTCAAGGCTGGGCCTGAACTGAGGTAGAATAAGGGTAACCTAAGGATCTGGCTCTCCCAAAATACACAACCCCTCACAGAGGTCACTGCACCAGTCTCAGTTCACCCCTGGCACTCCCAGGCTGGTTCTAACACCCCTCTAGCCCCTAGAATGGTCTTTTAGGGCTCCACGGGGCCTCAGACGCCCCCTCTACCACTTACTGCCCTTTTCACGATGATCGGCTCCGCTCGGCGCCGGGTCGACGTCGCTGGACTGCTCCGGTTCGATGTCGCTAGGCGGCCTCGGATCGATGTCGCTGGGCGGCTTCGGATCGATGTCGCTGGGCGGCTTCGGATCGATGTCGCTGGGCTGTTCCGGTTCGATGTCGCTGGGCGGCCTCGGCTCGATGTCGCTGGGCTGCTCCGGCTCGATGTCGCCTTCCGGCGTCGCAGGGTCACGGCCTCCCCGCTTCCGGGTGTCTCCGGAGTGCGACCTCCACTCCCGACCTCCGGCGCGCTTCACCTCAGATTCCGGCGTCTCCGGAGTGCGATCTCCACTCCCGACCTCCGGCGCGCTTCACCTCGATCTCCGGCGACTCCGGAGTGCGATCTCCACTCCCGACCTCCGGCGCGCTTCACCTCGACCTCCGTCGGCGCCCTCACCCGACCTCAGGTGACTCCTTACTCGACCTCCGGTGTCTCTCCACGACCTCCGTCGGTGCCCTCACTCGACCTCTGACGGCTCCGGGTACGACGTCTGTTTTCTGTCAGCGCCGCTTCTCCACCTCAGGCCTCAGGTCTCCAGGCTTCTCGACGTCAGGACTCCAGGAGGACACTGCTGAGCAGGTCAGGAACTTGCTGTTCTTCTTCTTTAAGGCCTGTTTCAACTTTTCAGTCCTTTAAGATGGTTCTTCTTGTCTGGATCCCACACAGGGCTTTAGGTTGGGCTTGGTCAGTAGAGACTAGCATCAAGGGTGGGTTTCTGGACCCCACTCCAAGCACTGGTTTCCACCTCTGCTGCCTTACTCCGACCTCCTTCTGAACTGCTCCTCTCTCCTCTCTAGTCAGATGCCAACTGCCACTCTGAGATGGCCTCCCAACATTCCAAACTGCCTCTCACTGTCACAGGGTTCCAGAATGTTACGGAAGGTTCTAGAAATCTCCAGTGGGTTCTGATGATGTCACAGGTGGCCACCATTTTGTGTCTCAGGCCCTCAGACAGAAGTTCCAGGGGTAGGGAAAATGGCTCCCTGACCCTGCATCAACACTAAAAAGTCTGGTGGTTCCCAAAAAGGAAAAAGTATAACAGGGTTTGAGGCAAAAGTGGGACAAAATAAATAATGATGAGGAGGGACCACCCAAAGGGCTGACAGGTCTAACACGCGTCCCCCCCCAGCTGAAAGTGGGGAGAGCTACCCAACCCCTTGGGAGTTCTCATCACTAAGGCGGAAATACCTTGAGAGACCGTCTGCATTGGCGTCGTCCACTCCAGGCCGATGTTCCACCTGAAAGTCCATTCCCTGTAGGGAGATAGACCACCTCAGCAACTTGGGATTCTCCCCCTTCATCTGCATCAGCCAACGAAGGGGTCGGTGGTCGGTCTGAACTAGGAAGTGCGAGCCAAACAGGTATGGCCGCAACTTCTTCAGAGCCCATACCACTGCAAAGGCTTCACGCTCTATTGCACTCCACTTCTGTTCCCTGGGAAGTAGTCTCCGGGATAGGAAGACCACGGGTTGATCCAGACCTTCTTCATTGAGTTGCGATAACACTACCCCAATGCCATGTTCCGATGCATCCGTCTGGACAATGAACTCCTTGGAAAAATCTGGGGCCCTTAAGACCGGGGCCTCGGACATGGCTTGCTTCAGTTTCACAAAGGCCTGCTGGCAAGCCTCCGTCCAGACTACCCGTCGAGGTTGTTTCTTGGACGTAAGCTCCGTGAGGGGGGCCACAATGGTACCGTACCCCTTCACGAAGCGGCGGTAATATCCTGTGACTCAGTCTGAGTCTTGGGGGGTTCCCAGGCCATGATTGCCTCGATTTTCGCCTGGAGGGGTTGCACCGCTCCCCTACCCACCAAGTGTCCCAGGTACACTACCGACCCCTGCCCGATCTGGCATTTACTGGCCTTGATCGTTAAACCAGCGTGTTTCAGGGCCTGGAGAACAGCTTGCAGGTGACGCAAGTGATCCTCCCAGCTGTTACTGAAGACGGCAATGTCGTCCAGATAAGCAGCAGAGAAACTCTCCATTCCGGCGAGGATCTGGTTCACCAGACGCTGAAACGTGGCAGGTGCGTTCTTGAGCCCAAAGGGCATCACGCAGAACTGGTAGTGGCCCTTGGGCGTGGAGAAGGCTGACCTTTCCTTAGCTCCATCAGTCAGAGAGATCTGTCAGTACCCGGAAGTAAGGTCAAAGGTACTCAAATATTGGGCAGCTCCCAGCCGGTCAATCGCCCTCGGGATCGGATGAGCATCAGTCTTGGTTACTGAGTTCAGTCCCCGGTAGTCCACACAGAACCTCAGTTCCGGTTGGGCCCCCGGTGGTGCAGCTTTTGGTACTAGTACCACCGGACTGGACCAGGGGCTGCTGGAAGGTTCAATTACTCCTAGCTCCAGCATCTTAGTGACTTCACTGTGAATGCTGGCCTTCACCTTGTCTGTCATCCGGTAGATCTTTGACTTCACAGGTGGGCTGTCTCCTGTGTCCACGTCATGGACGCACAGGTGAGTCCTACCCGGAACAAGGGAGAACAACGAAGAGTACTGCCCCAGGACCTGGCGGCAGTCCTCCTGCTGTTCAGGAGTTAGGGACGGGGAGAGAATCACTCCCTCCACCAACCCATCCTTTTGTTGAGACGCAAATAAGTCAGGGAGAGGCTCGCTTTCCACGTCCTCTGCTCCGTCAGTCACCATTAACAATAGGACTTCGGGCCTCTCATGGTGGGGTTTGAGGCGGTTGGCATGCAGCACCCGTAGGGGCTGACGAGGGGTCTTCAGGTCCACCAAGTAGGTAGCCGTACCCTTCTTCTCCAACACCTCAAAGGGTCCTGACCAGCGATCCTGGAGGGCGCTAAGCTCTCCTGGTTCGATCACCCACACCTTCTGGCCAGGCTCCAACTCCACCGGGTGAGCGTTGTAGTCATACCACGCCTTCATTACTGCTTGGCTGGCTTCCAACTTGTCAGAAGCTTGCTTCCACAACTTAGCCATTTGGCTCCGGAAAGCCAGCATGTAGCTCACCACGTCCTGGGGAAGCTTTCTGGGAGTTCTTTCCCATCCGTCTCTCACCAGGCTGAGAGGTCCATGCACAGGGTGCCCATACAAAAGCTCGAAGGGGCTGAAGCCCACTCCCTTCTGTGGCACTTCCCTGTAGGAAAACAATAGACAGGGTAGGAGGACGTCCCATTTCCTCCGCAGGCTTTCAGGCAGACTTCTGATCATGCCTTTCAAGGTTTTGTTGAACCTCTCCACCAGACCATTGGTCTGGGGGTGGTAAGGAGTGGTGAACCGGTAGGTCACTCCACACTCCTTCCACATCGCCCGCATGTCTGCTGACATGAAGTTGGTCCCCCTGTCGGACACAACTTCCTTGGGAAAACCCACTCGGGTAAAGATTCCCATCAGGGCCCTAGCCACAACAGGTGCAGTAATGGTCCTCAGAGGTATGGCCTCTGGGTACCGTGTGGCATGATCCACCAGAACCAGGATAAACCTGTGACCAGCTGTAGTAGGCGGATCTAACGGACCCACAATGTCGATGCCCACCCTTTCAAAGGGGGTGCTAACGACAGGAAGGGGTTCCAGGGGAGCTTTCAGCTTCACCCCTGTTTTCCCACTGGCTTGACAAGACACACACGTCCGGCAGTAGGTGTCGGACGACACTTTCATCTGAGGCCAATAAAAGTGCGGGACAAGCCGGGCAAAGGTCTTGTCCTGCCCCAGGTGTCCTGCCAAGGGGATCTCATGAGCCAACTCCAGAAGGAAGGCTCGGTAACGTTGAGGGACAACCAAGGCCCGTGACGATCTGTGCATGGGTGCCTTGGGTTCACTGTAGAGGAGGCCATCCTCCCAGTAAATATTATAGTTCCCCTCAACGTTCCCTGCTGCCTGGGCTTCGGCCTGTTGCCTCAGCCCCTCAAGGGTAGGACACTCCTTCTGGCCCTTGCAGAATTCCTCCCTGGTCGGCCCTCCCTCCACGTGCCACTCGGCCGGGATGGGTAGGTTCTCCAGTTTGGTAACATCCCCCTCCGCGGACTCCTGGTCCACCACCTCCGGTGGCCTATCCGTCACACGGGGCGCGGATGCCGAGGCAGGCTCCTCCTGTCCTCGGTTCTTCCCTTGATTGGCAGCCGGCGGTGCCTTTGTTCCAGGCTTCCGCCTAAACGAACTCCCCCTCCGGGTAGTCGCAGACCATGTGCTGACACAGGCCCAGTCAGGTGTACCCAGCATCTCAGCATGAGTCCGGTATTCCACCTCCTTCCAAGCATTATGCTCCATGTCATTCCCCAGCAGACAATCGACTGGCACGGCAGGGCTTACGGCAACTCGAAGTAACCCTGCAACCCCTTCCCATTCAAATGGAACCTCGCCACCGGATAGTGGCCCATTCTGCCGTCAGCCATCGCGGCGGGGTGGAGTACATGGGGAATCACCTGCTCTGGAGACACCATCTGGCTACGTACCATAGTCATACTGGCTCCTGTGTCTCTCAAAGCCTCCCCTCTTTGGCCGTTGATGGTGACCCACTGCCCATACTTTGTGGTATTTGCGGGCACCTGGATCTTAGGAACCATCTCCCGTTCTCCCAGGGACACTAAAGTGACACCCGCCCACTCCCTTCCCTTACCTAAGGGTATCTCCTCCCCGAGCACTACACTAGCTACTCCGGGGGTCTTTCCTCCGATGGGAGGGGGTGGTCTCTTCGGGCACTTCACATCTCCCTTATAGTGTCCGACACCACCGCACTCGTAGCAATGGACAACCCTTGGCTGCTGACTCTGGCCAGGATTAGGGTTTCTGGGTGGGTTAGCCCTAGGGGTGAATCCTGTTCCCTTCCCTTGGGAACTATTTTGGGGGCCTTTAGAGAACTCCGTTTTCTTTTCCCCTCCCTCTTTCTTCTGGGGGGCGCCCTGTCCGGTCTTCTGTGAGTCCCCTCCAGTCCCCCTTGTGGACACCCGGGTACTAGCCCAAATGTCTGCCTCCTCAGCAAGCTTCCGGGGATTGGTCAGCTTGCTATCCACCAGGTGTTGACGCAGTTCAGGGAAACATTTTTCGAGCAGGTGTTCCTTCAACATCAAATCAAACAACCCCACGTAGTCCCTGACCCCACTGCCTTGAATCCAACCCTCAAATGCCTTCTTTGCATAGTCCAGGAAATCCACCCAATTCTGTGTGCCCAGTTTGTGGCTACCCCGGAACTTCTGTCTATACTTCTCGGGTGTTAGCCCAAACTTCTTCACGAGCGCCACTTTCATGGTGGGGTAGTGGGTCTGCTCATCCTGCTCCAGGGCCAATAATGTATCCCTACCAGCTGGAGGCATGTATTTGTACAATCCCCCTCCCCAATACTTCTCTGGAACCCCATGGACTCTTAATGAGATCTCATAGGCCGCTAGCCACTTGGCGATATCATCACCCGCACTATAACTAGCTACTATGTCTTTTGGCAAATAGGGTTTGGATTCCCTGGTGACTTCTCTTTCTTCGCTGCCACCACTTGGAACAGGGTGTGCCCCGACCCGTAGGATCTGGAGATCTATCTCCCTGAGCCTCAACTCGTGAGCCATCCTCCGTTCCTCTTTTTCATTCTCCAGCTTCGCCAAATCCCATGTGAGTTGTCTTTTCTCCTTCCGGTCAGTGAATTCTGCTTCTAACAAGCCGTTGCTAGAGACACTGCTGCCCTTCCTTGAAAGTGTTCTGGTGCCCGCTACTAGGTCCCCCATCTCAGGTTGGTACAAACCAGCCCCCTCGCTGACAGGCTCTCCATCCCTATCTTCCTTCTCCACCTTACTTTCTCGTCGTGCCTCCCCCCAAGCCCTTAAGCTGGTCTGGAGTTCACCCTTCTTTGCACCTTGGGGACAAAACACCCCCTCTCGCTCACAAAACTCTCTGAGTTGGGCCACAGTATAAGTTCCCACATCCTCTAATACAAACTCCATTTTGCCCACTCAGGTTAGAAGACAGTTGCTTACAGAATCTATGCAGGGGGGTACCTTTTATAATACCTCCTCCCACCACCAGAAGTAAATTTGGAAAAAACAAAACTCAAAACTTGGAAGTCCGCTTGGAGAAAACTCCCGGTGTAGGCCTATGGACTACCCACAGTTATTGTCGAGTAGACGCAAGCACAGCTCTATCCCACCGCTGAACACCAATTTTATGTTGGAAACCGGGCGACCAGGTTAGCAGTCACCAGGTTTCCAGCACAATGGTAGCTTGGCTCGAGCGGCCGGGGGTCAGGCACCGTGTTAAGCGTACGTCACACCCTCACAATAACCATGCGTTCATCCGTTCCAAAAACGACACGACACCGTAAAAATTATGAAAGAAAGTAGTTTGTCTTTCTCTTATTTTCTCTTAGTTGCAGGGTTCATAAAATAAACACAGTACCATAAGACTTTTCTTGAAAATAGCAGGTCAAATAAATAATACCACAGTGGGGTTTCAATAAATAGGATCAGGTCATAAATAAACACGGAATAAATAGGGGTGCAATAAATACAAATGGCTAATAAATACTGTCAGACAATAAATACAATGCAGAAATAAATACAGTCAGACAATAAACACAGTCAATAAATAAAGCACCTTCAATAACTTAAATAACACAATTAATGACAATTACAGTTCACATCACTTTCCTGAGGTAGTTTGGTTTTACTATGCCCAAGTACAGCTTGTGGTCATTTGGATGACATGGGGGGTGTCCCACCTAGAATGGTCAAGGCTGGGCCTGAACTGAGGTAGAATAAGGGTAACCTAAGGATCTGGCTCTCCCAAAATACACAACCCCTCACAGAGGTCACTGCACCAGTCTCAGTTCACCCCTGGCACTCCCAGGCTAGTTCTAACACCCCTCTAGCCCCTAGAATGGTCTTTTAGGGCTCCACGGGGCCTCAGACGCCCCCTCTACCACTTACTGCCCTTTTCACGATGATCGGCTCCGCTCGGCGCCGGGTCGACGTCGCTGGACGGCTCCGGTTCGATGTCGCTAGGCGGCCTCGGATCGATGTCGCTGGGCGGCTTCGGATCGATGTCGCTGGGCGGCTTCGGATCGATGTCGCTGGGCTGTTCCGGTTCGATGTCGCTGGGCAGCCTCGGCTCGATGTCGCTGGGCTGCTCCGGCTCGATGTCGCCTTCCGGCGTCGCAGGGTCACGGCCTCCCCGCTTCCGGGTGTCTCCGGAGTGCGACCTCCACTCCCGACCTCCGGCGCGCTTCACCTCAGATTCCGGCGTCTCCGGAGTGCGATCTCCACTCCCGACCTCCGGCGCTCTTCACCTCAACCTCCGTCGGCGCCCTCACCCGACCTCGGGTGACTCCTTACTCGACCTCCGGTGTCTCTCCACGACCTCCGTCGGCGCCCTCACTCGACCTCTGACGGCTCCGGGTACGACGTCTGTTTTCTGTCAGCGCCGCTTCTCCACCTCAGGCCTCAGGTCTCCAGGCTTCTCGACGTCAGGACTCCAGGAGGACACTGCCGAGCAGGTCAGGAACTTGCTGTTCTTCTTCTTTAAGGCCTGTTTCAACTTTTCAGTCCTTTAAGATGGTTCTTCTTGTCTGGATCCCACACAGGGCTTTAGGTTGGGCTTGGTCAGTAGAGACTAGCATCAAGGGTGGGTTTCTGGACCCCACTCCAAGCACTGGTTTCCACCTCTGCTGCCTTACTCCGACCTCCTTCTGAACTGCTCCTCTCACTGTCACAGGGTTCCAGAATGTTACGGAAGGTTCTAGAAATCTCCAGTGGGTTCTGATGATGTCACAGGTGGCCACCATTTTGTGTCTCAGGCCCTCACACAGAAGTTCCAGGGGTAGGGAAAATGGCTCCCTGACCCTGCATCAACACTAAAAAGTCTGGTGGTTCCCAAAAAGGAAAAGTATAACAGGGTTTGAGGCAAAAGTGGGACACAATAAATAATAATGAGGAGGGACCACCCAAAGGGCTGACAGGTCTAACAGGGGGCTGCTGATCCGTCTGGGTGCTGAGGTTCAGTCAAAGAGCCAGGTCTCGAGATCCTTCCTGAATTGGGTCAGTGACGGGGATTGCCTGAGGTGGAGAGGCAGGGTGTTCCAGGTCTTCGCGGCGAGGAAGGAGAAGGATCTTCCTGCAGTCCCGGTCTTGTGCAACCGTGGGATGGTGGCCATGGCCAGTTGGGCAGAGTGGAGGTGTCTGGTGGGAACGTGAATGAGAGGCAGTGGTTCAGATATGCTGGTCCTGCATCATGGAGGGCTTTTTAGGCATGTGTGAGGAGCTTGAAAGAGATTCTTTTGTAAACTGGGAGCCAATGGAGTTCTCACAGGTTTTCAGCAATGTGACTAAGGCGAGGGATGTTAAGGACCAGTCTGGCTGCGGCGTTTTGAAAGTTTTCGGAGGAGGAGCTTCTGGGTGATGCCGGCATAGAGTGCATTGCAGTAGTCTAGTCTGCTTCTAATGAGTGTGTGGGTGACTGTCTTTCTGGATTTGGTGGGGATCCATCTTAAGCTCTTTAGAAACAGGTGAAGCGCGTGGAAGCATGATGATGAGATGGTGTTGATCCGGTGGTTCATTGTGAGAGAGAAGTCAAGTTTGATGCTGAGGTTTCGTGCATGGTTGTGGGAGGGCCACCTGGAGCTGAGGGGGTGGGTAAGGACTTCTGTCTTGTCTGAGTTGAGTTTGAGGGAAATGTCTCTCATCCAGGTGGTGACAGCCTTCATCCCATTGTTTTCTGCAGTTTTTGGCTCATTGGTGAGGGAGACGCTGGGTGTTGTCGGTGCTGGAGATGATGTTGAGTCTGTGGTTTGTGACGATGGCTGCGAATGGGGCTGTTAGGCCTGGCATTTCTTGACATGATTACCCCTGACTTTTTGCCTCTACCTCCTCTATTTTTGGTACTGTGATGGATATGGTGTAGCCAACTTAGATGCTTTGGACATTTTGCCACTGCTAAACAGTGTCAGAGTGCAAGTGCTCCCTGTGTAAAGTGAAATGGAGATTATCTGTCCATTATGCGTGCAGTTTCCTAAACTGCCATCTTGTTCTGGTAAGTGCATGCACTTACCAGGCCCTGCCCTTTCCTTTCCATACACATCAGGTACCCCTATGGTAGGTCTAGGGTACCCCCTGGACAGGGTTCAGTGCATGTGAAAGGAGGGGCATGTGCCACGGTGTGTACCATGTCCTGGCAGTGAAATAATCTCCATTTTGTTTTCACTGCTGAAAGGCCATCTTGCCCATTAGAATAGAATGGGGAGGCTGTGTAATATGTTTTCAAGCCTATCTCCCCAAAGGCTTAAGATGGAAAGGTGAAGTTTAGTATGCCTGAACTCACCCTGCAATAACACATCTTTTTATGAAGACGGTTTTTGCATTGTGTATTTTTAAGCCACTCTTTCAGAAGTGGCTGAGTTTTTGTGCTTTAAACATTTCTGTGTGTCTCTGCCAGGTTGTGGATTGACTGGCTGGATTTGAAAGTGATAGGATCTGGGAATGTCTCGACCCAGGGGAGGACATGAGACAGCAAAGGCTGACCTGCATCTGGTTTGTAGGAGGAGGAGTAGGCCTTGAGGTGAAGAGGCCTGGGCTGGTGCTATAACACAATTGTCCCATCTCCTGCTGAGTGATTGAGAATCCAGACCCCCACCAATCAAAGGGAGAAGGTGTCACTGGTAGGGAGGCACCCAGAACTGGTTTGAGCTGGGGTCAGTGCCCCCTGTAACACAAAGATTCCAAAGCCATTCAGGGGTATAATTAAGAGAACTGAAGCCCCTGAACTTTGGAAAATGGCTTGATCAAGTGTGAAGAAGGCTGGAGCTACTTCTTGGATCAAGAGGAACCTTTGCCAAGGAAGAAACAACTGAAGAGACTGCTGGATAGGACTGCTCTTGCTGTGTGAACTGGTGCTGGCCTGCAGTTTGCTGTTTCAGCTAAGGAAAGGCTGTAGGGACTTTGCTGTGTGCTGTGTCCCCCTGCTTGAAGGACTTTGCTGTGTGCTGTGTCCTGAAGTAACTATCCCCGAGGGCCCGAGCTGAGCTGGCTCCCCGTTTGGAAACACAGGAACACAAACTTTTCCAGAGAAGACTCTCAGATACGCCGTGGGTGCGTGTGCTCTGTCTTGCCTGAGACCTTCGCAAGTTGTGCCCTGAGATCTTGGGCACCTGGAATTCCAAATGAGACTCAGAGACATGGTGTGCGTGTGCTCTGTCTAGCCTGAGTCCTTCGCGAGGATCATCCTGTGAACATGTGTACCGAGGAGCCAAGAAAGTCTCAGCGATGCTGTGTGCGTGTGCTTGGGGGCAGCCTGAGACATTCGTGTGGATTGGTCCGTGATCATGCACACCAGAAGAGCGAGTGTGCCTCAGCGACACTGTGTGCGTGTGCTGTTCACAGCCTGAGACCCGCGCTGGAGGTACCCTGTGATCAGGGGCACTGGGAGATAAAGTGTGTTTCAAGCGACGCTGTGTGCATATACCTTCTACCGCCTGAGACCTGCGCAAGAGGTGCCTTGTGATCAGGGGCCCCGGAGGATAAAGTGTGTCTCAGTGATGCGGAGTGCGTGTGCTTTCTACTACCTGAGACCTGCGCAAGTTGTGCCTTGTGATCGTGGGCACAAGAAGATCAAGTGTGTCTCAGCAACGCTGCGTGCGTGTGTTGTCCGTAGCCTAAAACCCTCGTGAGGAGTTGGCTGGTTATCGTGCTCCCAGAGTTCCGGTGAGTCTTAGTGGCTCTGAGTGGGGGTGTAGTGTGCAGCCTGGGATCTTCCCATTGCCCGGAAAGTCGGAGATTGCATCGGAGGCCCAAGTCGCTGGACGAGGAGAGGAGAGTGGGTTTGTGCCCCCCAGGTAACGTGTGTCGACTCCTGGGGCAGGGCGCGGGCTCAGAGGGAGACACTCTCGGCCTCTCTCTCTGTTCCGCAGCGCGAGCCTCTACTTCGGCTTGGATTGAGGCCCGTGTGCCAAGGGAGTGGCAGCACCGGGGCCTGAGTGTTCTATCTTACCTGTGTCTTACCTGTGTCTTACCTGTGTGGGGGTGCAACTGTGGCCGGAGACTAACCGCAAGCCAGCACGAGTGGCGGAGACACCCCTGGAGGCACCGCGAATGGTGCTGGAGTAAGTTACGTATTGCATTACTTCTGCATAGCGGAGTATCTGATGATTGAATGATGTATTGCTTTATTTCTGCACAGTGGACTGCCTGTTTTGTCATATTTCCAACTGCCTGATAGGTGTGTTACGCATTGCACTAGGTTTGCATAATGAACTGCCTGACAGATGTGTTACGCCTTGTCTTAATCCAGCATAACGATCTGCCGGATTGTCGTATTACACATTGCATTAGTGTTGTATACCGAACTGCCGGACATATGTATTCCGCATCGCATTAGTTTTGCATAACAAATTGCCTGATATCTTTGTTACACGTTGCATTGCTTTTTCCTAACAGAGTACCTGAAGGGGGAAATACGCATTGCATTACAGGGGTTTAACAGTTTACCACATTGTTGCTTTACGCATTGCATTACAGTGACAGTACAAATCGCCAGATAACCGTACTACAATCTGCATTATTCTTATGTTGTGAAGTACCTGACTGTTGCATATCCAACTGCATCTTACATTAGGAGTACATGGGATTGTTTAGTGTGGCTCAATAATAATAAGCTAGGGGGAACATTACCCCGACTCATATGTTGGTTTAGTATTGCGTGGTCGCATCGTATATCGTTTTATAAACATATACTTGTTTTCTATGAAACTCGTGTGGAGTCTATTTGTGGTGTCATCATTGGATTGCTGTGAGTGTAATTGCAAATACTTTACAAATTAAGCCTTGAATATAAGCCTGGCTGCTTGTGCCAAGCTACCAACGGGGTGGAGCGGGGGCTATCTCTGGAGGTGACCTGCCTTTTCCCTAACGTTAGGGCTCACGGTCCCTGCTTGGCCTGCGGTACCTACCTCAGCCAACCAGGGATCTTGGGAATTCTAACAGGGGCCATGTAGACATTGAAGAGGGTGGGGATCTGGGAGGAGCCCATGGGCACTCTCAGCTGATGTCTTGGGTTCTGAGAGTAACGGTAATAGTCTGACTCACTGTGTTTGACCGGTGTGGAAGGGGTGGATCCAGTACACGGCCTTGTCGCGGATTGCGGCGGTGTGAAGTCTCATTATTAGGGTACGGTGGGAGACAGTGTTGAAGGCAGCTGAGAGATCCAGAACAATGAGGGCTGCTGTTTGCCCCACTGGGGGAGGTAGCGGATGTCGTCGGTAGCAGCGAGGACGGCGGTCTGGGTGCTGTCGTCGCTTCAGAAACCGGATTGGGAGATGCCCAGGACGTGGTTAGCTCCGATCAACTCGGAGAGTTGAGTGTTGATGGCCTTCTTGGTGACTTTGGCTGGGAAGGGGAGCAGGGACATGAGGTCTTTCGGGTCGGCAGATGACTTCTTCAGCAGGGGGTTGATCTCTGCGTGTCTCCAGTCATCAGGGAAGGTGGGGTTCTCAATGGAGCAGTTGATGGTATGGCGTAGCTTGGAGGAAATAGAGGGGGCAGTTCTATGGAAGATGTGATGTGGGCAAGGGTCCGTGGGGGCTCCGGAGTGGATGCTCTTCATGGTCTTGAGTGTGTTGTCCATGGTGAGCGGGGTCCAGTTTAGCATGATCTGTTGGAGTGCGGGGTCATTGGGTGCGGTGGTAGCGGGCGTGTTGGAGGGGTTTTGAGTGTCGAAGCTGCCATAGATCTGCCTGTTCTTGTGGTGGAAAAAGGTGCCAAGTTTGTTGCAGAGGTTTTGGGAGATTGGGACATTTGTGGTTTTGCTGTTGGGTCTGACAAACTCCTTGACAATGGCGAATAGTTCTTTGCTATTGTATGCGTTGACGTTGATTCTGTCTTGGAGGGCCATTTTCTTAGTCATTTTCAGAAGGAGGTGGTGTGCAGTGATGGCAGGTTTGAAGGCTTATTGGGCTTCTGGGGTTTTGTTGTTTCTCTACCTCTTCTTGAGGTCTCTACAAGTGCCTCTGGACTCCTCAAGGGCGAGAGTGAACCAGCTGGCTTTTTAGGGGGGTTGCTTGCTGGGGGATTTCTTGAGGGGTGCCAGAGTGTCAGAGCAGTTGGAGATCCATCGGTGGAGGTTACCTGCTGATGTGTTGGTGCATCTGGATGTTGGCGGTGGGGTTGTGCTAAGGGAGGTGGTAACATGTTCTTCAAGGACCTTGTTCCAGCGTCTGCCGGGGAGGTGGCGGGTGCAGTGGTGTATGGTGGGTTTGGTAAAAGTGAAATTAACGCAGTGGTTGTTGGTCCAGAGGAGTTCAGAGGTGTGGCTGAAGGTGACGTTTTCACTGATGGAGAAGATGGAGTCGAGCGTGTGTTCTGTCGATTAGTTAGGAGAGTTGATTAGCTGCTTGAGTCCTACGCAGGCGAGGTTCTCTAGTAGGGATGCGGCGTTTTGGTTGTTGGGTTTGTCCAGGTGAAAATTGAGGTCGCCAAGTACAATGAAGTTGGTGGATGTAAGAGTCTGTTCTGCGATGAGGTCGATGGTGGCATTGGTGAAGGGTGGAAAGGGGACAGGTGGTATGTAGCTGAGGGTGCCATGGAGGGTGGTGTTGGGGTTGGTCTGCACCTGGAAGTGGAGGTGTTCCATGCTTGTCATTGGGTCATCCGGGTAGGTGGCCAGGCGAAGGGTGATTTTGTGGACAATGGCGAAACCTCCTCCTGGTTTGATGGCAAAGTCCTTGTGGATGATCTTGTATCCATTGGGGATGGTGGTGGTGATGTCCAGGGCTGAGCTGGGGTTCATCCAGGTTTCTGTGAGGAAGGAGATGTTGGGAGGGATGGAGCTGAGGAGGTCCCAGATTTCTGCAGCGTGTTTGTGGAGGGAGCAGGTGTTGAGGAGGATGCAGCTGAGATGATCAGGTATGCTGTAGGATGATCCGGCGTTGGGAGGAGCTGGAATGCAGTGATGGGTGAGGGTGCAGCAGCAGATGGCCAGTAGGAGCGTCCTATGAGCAGTTGTCTTAATCTCACCTGAGAAGGGGAAGGGGAATGCTACTGTAATATTACCAATAGCTGTGACATAGGTAGGGGAGGATCAGGACCTAATGCCTGGCAGGGCATACGTTGTGCTGGCTCTGTGTTTGTGGGTCTCTGTGTGTCTCGCAGGCTGGTGGCAGGGTGCTGACATGTCCCTGGTTTTCTGATGTAAACTGTGTGTGGGTTATGCAAGTGAGAGTCATGGTGGGTGGTCATCGGTTTTGGCCTCCACATTAAGCTAGAGGTTCTCCCAGCATTCTCCTCCCGTGCGGAAATCCCCTCTCATGCGGAGCAGCTTGAGAATGTGCGCCTCCCCTCTGGTCCATGTCAGCAGTACATTGAACCAACGCTGAAGTTCCAGAGGGGCAGAGCCCTTCCATGCCATGGCTATTTGGCGTTTGATCAATACAAAACCAGGTCAATTAAAAGGTGAAGATGTTTGTCCCCTTTGGCTCAGAGGCATATTCCCAACAGGCAGGATACAGGTGTAGGGTTAAAATTATGCGCTGACATCTCAGTCACTGCAGTAGTTACCTCCAGCCAGACTGGGTGCAACACCATGTAGGTCCATACCATGTGAAAAAACTCGTCATTCTGTAATTGACAGCGGGACACTCAGACTAGAGTGCGGGGAACATGCACTTAATATGGTGTGGGGAGAGGTAGGCATGATGTACATAACTGAATTGTGAAAAGCGGAACCTGGGGTCACGGAATATCCCTTTCACCAACTGAAGAGCCCGGTCCCAGGCAGCGTACGACAAAGGATGTTGTAGTGCTCCATCCCATTTAGTGTGCGCCCTAACTGTATGGTCAGGAGCGGGAATATTGAGTGAAGTGTACAGGGACCTAATGGCATGTCATGTACCAACAGATGTCAGCAGAATGATTAATAACGCAGAGGTGGGAGGCTCTTTGTCCCTGTTGTTTTATGCTTCGCGTAGTGCATGTTGTGTGGCTTGAAAAGTCAGAAAATGACCTGCGCCCATTCCGTAAGTGTCCATGACATCCTGAAAGGACATGGCTGTCTCTTCATCACAAATGTCACCTATTTGTTTGACCTCTACGTGTTCTGGATAAACATGTCAAAAGGGCCACGTCTAACAATGGGAGTGAGTAAAAGTGTATGTGTTAGTGTATCTGAGAGTGTCAATGAGAGATAAAGTGAGTGGGAATCTGAGTTTGAGAGTGTATATGAATAAGTGAAAGTGTGTATGAGTGACTGAATGAAGGAGTATGTGTGTGTTACAATGAGTGCAGCAGGTGCAATTGCCCCAGTGTCCCACGCCAGTGAGTATGTGTCAGTGTGTTAGTAAGTAACATCGGGAGCTAGTGTGTATGAGTATGTTTGTGTGTGAGTAACAGTGAGTGGGAGTGAGTATGTGTGAGAATGAGTAAGTGAGAGAATGTGAGTTAGCATGAGTAAGAAGAAAGAGTCTGAGGGGTATATTTACTAAGATTTTGCACTGTGTTTGCATCACAAAAGTGAAGCAAAATCTTTTTTTCTGATTTAATTCCCGCATAACGCTGCTTTATATTAGTTAGCGCCAACAAGGTTTTCCATTGTGGTGCATGGGCATTCCAATGCAACTACCGAAGGTTTTTGATGCAAAGACCTATTCCTTAAAAAAAGTACAGAGAGTTTTGCATCAAAACATAGCATTCATTTCAAGTAGGCGCTATCACAAACAAATGCTTTTATTTCTCCTTTCTTCTCTGACTTTGCATGTGTGCTGCACTGTACAGCACACATAAAAAGTGGGAAAAGTTGTAAAGTTAGTCTAAGGATAGCGTTTTTTACTCTAAGGGTAGCTTTCCAGTGCAAACCTATACCAGACTCATGCAGACACCCTTGGCCCACTGCTGCCTGATTCAGCGCTGGTACTAGGGAGAGGAGAGAAGAGTGCCATATTTCTGTTAATATGGGGCTCTCCTGCTCTCTCCCTCTCACGCAACGCAGCACAGCATTTTTGGCAGCTGTGCTGTGCTATGTTGCATGAGAACTTAGTAAATCGGGGCTTTAATGTGAAAGTTAGTGAGTATGAGTGAAGACATTTTGGAATAAAATTGAGTGAATTCCTGGCCGGTATTACGCCCACCACTTTCAAAGATCACCAGCCACCACTGCAGTCCTCCTACCTTTAATGACTAACCCAGTTGGGATAACCTCATATGATTTTTTCCCTAGAGCTCTAAACAGGAACCAAAGCTTACTGAGCTGTGACAGCCAGTTGCATTGCTTTATCAACATAATCCTTAAAAGTAAACTGTAGTAAAAAATGCTGAAGCCCTGCCCCCACGTTTTACAAACATCTGTACCATACACTAACAATAAATATTTTAATTGATTCCCATGGGAATCCAATCTGGAATGTTTAGGGCCACTCATCCCCAAGTATTATGTCTAGAGACATCTGACGTTCACCCTAGTGGTTTGTGTGTTCTAAGTCACTTTTCTTGATATGTATTAAATTAAGTTTCTTTTTGAAAGGTATAATTCAATATGGACATGTAACTTTATAAACAAACTAAATTAAACTATTGCACTATAACAAGCTCACACCCCATAACTGCCTTTCAGAGTCATCCATGAGTGTGTGCAGTAAATTGAGAAATTTTGGAGGTCTCTTTCAAGCAACTGCATCCAGCACTCTGTGTCAAACTCAACATGGGCTTTGGAAAAGCCAGCAGTTCTGGGTTTGATATGTTAACGCAAAAAGTGGCATATTCTCAAGAACGTGTAATAGCTACCACAAAATTAGCTTAACGCAACTTTGCGTATCACAGTCTATCGCGGGAAAACAGCGCCGTGTTAACGTAGTATTCTCAACCTGGCGGCACCATGAGAAAGTCCCACGATAACGCGTCAAATGTGAGCTAAAATCAACTCGAAGCCGCAAAAATGGGAAAGGCAAAAAAGTTGCAATGAGGCCAATCGCGATACAAAAAAAAGTGATAACCAGCGGCAGGCACGCAATTCCCACACGTCATGCGGGAATATGCACTATATAAGCAGAACAAGACAAATACACCAAAAACAAAATAAACTGTGTAGCAGCATGGATGCACCTGGACCGAATGCTCAGGTCAACGCGAACCCCACAAGCCCCACAGACCACCAGCAAGAAATTCAGGGGCGGGGAAGGCCAAGGAGAAGAGAAAGAGGAAGACGCGGTTCATTCTGCATGACAACCGGATCGTCGTCACGGAGGTGACAGAACACCAACAACAACTGTCCGTCACCTCCACCGTGTCATTTGCAACACAAATGGAAAAATGGCATTCCATCGTGAATGCAGTCGGAGTGCCGAGGAGGCCCGGATGCGCTGGCATGATGTGAAAAGCCAAACCAAGCAGAGACCTGCTGCCATCAGGAAGACAGCAACGGTGAATGGAGGTGGGAGTCCTTCACTACAGGTGGAGCTGGAGCAAATGGTGGCCACAGTCATCAGTGTGGAGAGGGTGCAAGGAGTTGGAAGTCCGGACACTGCTCGACATGACCTGACACAACATCAACAGGGTGAGTAATGGACAGGGACTGGGGGGACGAGGGGTGACGGGCACAATAGCACACATGCACAACGACATTTAGCACACCGCACACCCACAATGACCCTGGGTAATGTCCCTGATCCCTGTGGCACACAGCAGCACACATACAAACATCAAGTAGGCCCCCGTCCACCATGTGCCCAAAGGGGTCCCACCCCACACATCACCAATTCCACAGCACACATATGCACCTGTGCCAAACACAGCAAAGATGCGTATTTGTGAGCCACACCGACAATTCAAGTGACACTACATGATGAGCAGCATTGCTGGAGTACAATCACCCTGACATAGTGCATGCCATGACACTGAGGTGGCTGAGTGTTGACCACATCCGTAAAGGATCAGGTTACACTCTGACACATCCACGTGCACAAACAACCACTGACGTCAACAATACATATGCAGACAAACAATGCACCTAAGTACAAAAACCGTCCAAGAGCACAAATGACCCAAGTCGCCAACATCACAACACCTTAAAAGCACAAAAGTCAAAGCCGCACTGCCTCCAAGGGATAATGGGCAGCAAAATCCCAGCTGCAGGGGCGACTCTCCCACAATGCAGCACAAAAACATAGCAATGACAGCACATCCACATGGATGACAATGTGGTACACAGTACAACACTTACACTGCAGAACAGAGGTCACAACTGGGCCCGCTTGTGCATAGAAAGTGGCCAATGACATCTGATATAGTAGGAAACTGTGAGATGAAAATGTACGTGTACAACCTCACCTACATCATGTAGTCCAAATGTCCACTCTCCCGCATCAAATAGTCAGCTCCTCCAAAACAGTCACAATGTACATTGTCATGCAGTCTGTATGTAAACTTGAACAATGCGTCAACATACATGCCAACACAATGTCAACAAGCATCTCCCCTTCATATTGCAGAGAGACAAACAACACCTCCAGCAGAACAGACCAGACAACTCTACAGTGATGCTGAAGAGGACCTCCACACTTTCGACACCGACACCCTACAACAGTTCATGGACATCCTAGGAAATCGACTTCCAAGAGCAGGGCAGCCCAGCTGCTTCGAGGATACCCCACCCCCTGCACAGACCACACAGCTGGACAAAACCACCACCGCGGCTGGCTCCCAGCAGCCCACCGAAGCACACATCGCATTTCAAGGCCGGGTGTCAGACTTCCAGAAGGGGGTGGCTGAACAAGTGCGGGTGGGGTTCTACCTCATGGAAGCCAAACTAGATCACATACGTGGGTGTCTAAGTCCCATCAGGGACCACCTACACTCCCCAATGGAGACCCACACTGCGACAGAGACACATGCCTTTCCAAATTTCCAGTACTGAACCACACCCAGAGCCACGGGACAATCATCCACACCTCAACGCTGGACTGGCGTACACAGGCCCAGTTTACTCCTCTTACGTATTGAGTGGGGGACAACAAAGCCACATGTGCAAGGTCTCACCCGCTGCTTGCTGTGACATGGCTGCGTCCGCTGAACACGGCACAATGTAATGTTGTAGGGCCCGGGGCCCTAATGTAAACATCATGAGCACACGGATACACTCAGATAGTTTGTTGAACTGGCTACGGGCACGTGTGCTCGACACCTTTATTATCAGGGTCACATGTACAGTGACGACTGTGCTGGATGTGTATGGGGTGAGTGTAAGCCAGCCCTCATGGAGTTGTTGGTGCTGGCAACAACTTGAACAGTGATCACAATTAAAGCGGAAACAGAAAACACGAGAAAAACATAAACAACTGTGAAGCATCATGGTGGTAGCCGTAGAAAGTACAGTGTTCACCCAACATGCAAGCAGAATGGTCTACGAGTTGCAGTGCACTGAGTTAGTGGCACCTGAAGACCTGAGCAGGGTATCAAGCTGATGATGCACCCATGACAGTGGTGAACAACTCTGATAGTCTGGCAGTAAGACACCTCCGACTCTAGCACCTGTTGTTTGGACTTGGTCCTGGTGGTGGTGGTGTGTGCATCCTTTGGTGATGCGACGTCTGGGCAGGTCAGGACTCGATTTGATGTGTGAGCCTAGGTGGACCGCAGTTGATGCCGGAGGCAGCGGAGAGCGCTGGGTCACAGACACATGGCCTTGATGACCCCCAGTCCATCGATCCAGAGCCCATCCAATATGCTATCAGACAGGGTCCATGACTTGAGCTGCACAGAGGTAGTGGCTCCGGATGCACTATGGCCGGCACAGGCACACTGCCACTGGATGGTGACTTTGCGGTGCAGTGAGATAGGGCCACGCAAGCTGAGCGGGTCCTCGTGGATGTCGAAGGTGAATGTAGCAGAGGGATGCGGGGGAAAGTGGAAAGTGTCCTCCAGGGCATTATGCAGAGGGGAGAAGCCGTCCGAAAGCGGCAAATGGAGGAGTGGAATGCTACAGCCTCATTTTTGCCACAAAGTCAGTATCACCGACATGATGATGAAGACAACTCCCAGTCCATAGACTCAGTCGCCACCAAAGTTCAACCAAAAAGTGTCCATGGATGTCGGGCAACAGACTGAGTGGCACCGGAGCTGAAAGGGGATGCAGTCCGCGATGAGGCCAGTACAATAATATCAAATCTCCCTTAAATAAATCAAGACTGAGTTCCCAATGTGTGACCTACTCGACCGCAGTGTAGGTCCGAGGCAGTGGTCAGCAGGGGCCCACAGCCACGTGTCGTTGGCTCGTGATGCACAGAGTTAGTGACACCAGAGCAGTTGTTGGCATTTTTCGATCACCTCCGTAACAATGATCCTTTTTTCCTCCAGACCCAAACGCGTCTTCCTCTTACACCTCTCCTTGCGTGCAATGATATGAACTCTGCCATACAAAAATCAAGACTCAGTTTCACATGTGTGACCTACTTGAGTGCTGTGTAGGCCAGAGGCAGTGGTCAGCGTGGGCCAACCGCTGGCCAGCAAGGTTCTCCTAGAACTCTAACACACGATGTTGAAATGGCATGTGGGGATGACTTGTGGTTGACGGAGGTAGAAGCACCAGAGCTAAGAGGGTGTTTAGCCAGCGACGATGCCGTGTCCTGCCTGGTACGGACTGGATTGGTTTGAGGCCTGCTGGACCGCAGTGTAGGCCGAAGGCATAGACATTTAGGGCCCACAGACACGTGTGGTTGGTATGCTATGCACAGACTTGGTGTCACCACATCGAAGGGAGTATAGTGATTTGAACTCTGCATTGATATGTGTACTCGGCCATTGTGTAATCAAGACTCAGTTCCAAATGCATGACCTACTTGACCGTAGTGTAGGCCAGAGGCAGCTTTAGAGTACGTCAATGAGAAAGGAGTACAGTGGGCCTGTGTCGCGGAGGCCGTGATGGTCTGAGGAGTTCACGGGCCTCAGGCTTGGAGCTTGCGCCGGCACGTGGTGGGCCCTCTTTGACACACGCCGGTGTCGGCAGGTGAGCAGGGAGACCTGGCTGCGCAGGGGCGGGCAAGACGGGTTCGGGGACCAGCGGCCTGGGGTGCAGCAGGCGAACAGGATCGCAGGCAACACCGCTCATGGCAACGGCGTCGGCCTCGTGGCGGAGTGGGAGGCGCCGCCCTTGCAGACACATTGGGCATTCCGGAAGAGAACCACACCCAGAGCTGCGTGCTTTTTATTCACACTCCTACGCTGGCCTGGCGCACGCTGGTCCAGCCTATTCCGCACACGCTTACAGGGGGGAATATCACAAGCTACATTTTTTTTTTTTTTGGCAGAGTTTTATATAGCGCTAGTTTGAAGGCTCATATACATGGCTAGCCCAGGTTGCCACAGTAAGTTGTGCTGCCGTGTCTGGTGGGTGGGCATGTTGTTTGGCATGTTGTTTGTGATTTTGTAACGTGTGCATTGCCAGAGTTGTGAGTTGCATGATTGTGGAGTTGAGGTGTGTGGTGTGTTTATTTGGTACTTAACAACGAGCAGTGCATTCCCATAGGTGCCATCCTGGAAGCGCTGGTTGATGATGGACTGTCGGAAGTTGAAGGAATCATGCACACTGCCTGGGTAGTTGGTGACGACATTGGTGAAGAGTCCCCGGTGGTCCACTATTGCCTTCACATTGATGGAATGCGTGTGCTTTCTGTTGCGGTAATTGTGTGCAGTGTCGGCAGGGGGCACAAGTAGGACATGTGTGCTGTCTTTTGCCCCAAGGTGTGCGGGATTCCAGCTATGGTGTATAGTCCTTGCTTGGTCTCCAGCTGTTCATGCGCATTGTGGGGGACGTATAGGTACTGGGGTACCAAGCTGATGATGGCATCCAGGACAGGTGTGAGTAACTTGGATGGGGCTGGCTGTGAGACTCCTCCAAATCTGGCGGTTGTTGGTTGGGAGATACCAGAGGCCAACAGGTGCAGCACAGCCAGCAGCTTTATCTGAGGTGGGATATGGGTTGTCCGCTGTCTTGGTACCGTCAGCCTGTGGGCAATGTGGGTCAGGATGTGGGGGATGGTTGTCCTTTTGAACTTGTAGTGGGCAATGACATTGTCTGGTGTTAGGTCTGAGTGGCTGGTGTGTTTCCTATAGGTCCGCTGTCTTTGTCCACGCTGCCTCTGTGGTGGTCCAGGGGGGATGGTGGGGGATCTGGGGAGTTGGCAGTCCTGTGGGTGGTGGCGGTCGGTGTTGTGGATTGTTGGGGCTCGAGCTGCATGATCAGTGGCTCCATGGCATCTGTTGGTCTTCAGGTGTGGCTGTGGGCTGGGCTCTCTTTTCTGGTGCAGGTTGTCTTCCGACTTTGCACCAGGTCAGAGCAGGTGTTAATTTCCTGCTGCTAACGCGCCTTATCGCCTGTTTTGTGGTCTTATCGCCAATCTGGCTGGTTGTTGAGAATTTTGAGGTGTGGTGCTGTCGCAGCTTTTTGCTCTGGAACGCCTACTCTGCATCTCATTAGCGATAGTTGCAGGGGTCATCCGTGGTGATGTTTTTTGCAGTTGCTATCACAAGTAAACTGGTGGTTTCGGCTGTTAGCACCAGCTTGTGAATTGTGCGATGAATTTATTGCGACTTTGGCTGCAATAAAGTGCCGATAACTCGTCGATAGATCCTTGAGAATATGTCCCAAAGTGTTAGCACATTGGAGCAAGAAACACAGGAGGGATAAAGCAGGAGCGGACAGAGATGGCTACAGTTGTAAAATAGTCACTGAAAAACTTGAGTGGAAGTAAAAGGACATACTCAAATAGCCTTAAACCTACAAATTTAGATGAGAGATGAATATTCCATTGTGCTGAGCCAAAATGTGATTGACAAAGTCTCAAACCAATGGCTAAAAAAGGCGGATCAAAAAAAGACAATGGTTGAAAGGAGTATATTCAAAGCCCATTCATTGTATATTGTTAGCAATACATCCATTGGACAGCTCCTCTGTCAAACCTTGTCCCTATCTGCTCCACGAGTGCAAGAAACACTACAAAAGTGACTCTTGTGGCATGTAAGGCTGTTTGAAATTTGAAGTTATGTAACATCCCTTTCAAAGGCCCTATCACTCAATTGTGCCCTAAACACACACAGCTTATACAACCCCATTGCATAGATCTTTTTTTCTTTCCTTGCATTTATCAAATTAATTTACCATAAGACGACTTGAAAAGATTTAGCTATTTTTTTTCTCCATTTTTTCGGCCACAAAATTCTGCACAGCAGATAAAAGAGGCAGTCAAGCAGTTTAACATATCTCTTTATCTGTTCTCATTGTTTTTGTAGCAAGCTTACTAACAATATACAAAACATCACAGTAAATCCCATAGGATGATGATTGAAAAACACAGAGGTGGTCGAACACCAAGAGGCTTCGCTCCTACTGGTACCCATTGCAGTTTCATGCACCCAGTTGCAACAAAACTAAGGGGGTCACCGTTTCCTTTTAGGTGTGGCCAATTTATAGTGGTTGACTCATCCTATGTTGATAGAGAGGGCAGAATGGTTGGGGTGCAGGCTCATATAAACTCTTGGGCAGTTATGTTTGTTTCCATTTATGGCCCCAATGACAAAGAAGAGGAGTTCCATGGCTTCCTCTTCCCACTGTTGGCTAGCTTTTCCCAAGATGAGCTAATCTTAGGAAGTGAATTTAATACAGTCTTGGAGTCCACCTTAGATCATTCAGTAGCCCAATACAACACATATCCGATCTCCTCGAACTTAACAAAAGGTATACAGATTTCCGTCTACTCGACATCTGGGCAGAACTCCATTCAGGGGAACAGGATTAAACTTATTATTCACACATCCACAAAACTCAGAAGCGGATTGAGTTCATATTGATAGCTGCTTCACTCCAGCTAAGAGTAATCTCAGTATCTGTGGCCACTCAAACCATTTCTGACCATTGCTCGGTATACCTTAGTCTTGGACACATCCACACTCCCTCGGAGAATAACTCCATTTTGGTATGTCAATGAATCAGCATTCTGAGATCCAGCGCAACGTGACTCTGTTCGTGAGTCCTTGGGGTATTACTTCAAGGAAAATGACTAAATGTGGAGAAGTATTTTGATTGAGTGTATTGGGGTTTCCTGAGTGCAGGTTTAGCTTTGATGGGGCTGGGACCCCACATGATGTGGTATTTGTTGGCCAACTAAGTATCCCCAACCAACTGAATTCAAGTGAATAGCACCCTTTCTTCTCCTATATTGCTCACCAGGGGTACTAGCCAGGGGTGCCCTCTGTCACCATTAATTTTTGCTCTCACAATGGAGCCACTGGTCCACTGTAAAACTGAAATTTGTGGGCTTGAGGTAGATGGTGAACAATATAAGTTGTCACTCTTTGCCGAAGACATGCAATGCTTTCTCACACACCCAGAGTTGTCGCTCCCACATTTGTTGAATAAATTAAGACGTTTCGAAGAAGCTTCTGGTTTCCGTGTCAATTTCACAAAATTCCACAAGCATCGGGGTGGCTGACACAACCCAACAGATTCGCCCCCTACTCTCCTCCTTTGGCTTTGCTTGGGGGGCTACCTCTATGCGCTACCTCGGGATCCAGTTGATGAAGTCTCTTCATACGATTGATTACCATAATGTTCCACCAATGCTAGCTGCTTTACTAAAACTCCTGAACCGCTGGGGCAAGCTGGAGATATCATGGCAAGACAAAATCAATGCTGTGAAGATGAATTACTTGCCACGCCTAGTGTACGTCACGCACAATGTGCCCTGTTGATCCCACCTTAGTCTATTCAACAAACCCAAAGACAGCTTCTGCAGTTTGTATGGCAGAACTCTATATACCGTATATCTAAAACAACATGTTATAGGAGAATGCTGGATGGCGAGTTAGGATTCCCTAATACAGACTATTTTATTCATGCAGCCCAATTGCAATCTGCCTTAGACTGGCACAATTCCCTCTACATCAAGCCCTGGGTGCTTTTAGAAGGAGGTTGCTCAGCCCTTCATCTACAACATATCATGTGGTTGAGGCCCGAGACCACTTCCCATCTTCCCAAACACCTCTATACTCCACTGCAACCCTTCGCAGGCACTGGGACAGACTAAACCATAGTCAGGCAGCTACTACCTACCCTTCTCCACACTCCACATAGTACACAACCCAGACTTTCTGCTACGCACTCTCGACGCTCACTTTGCGGGCAACTGAGGGGGGACACCTTAAAGATCAGCAAACTTGTAGGCAGAGCTTCCACTTGACCTCATCAGATGAATTCTGGTGTAACCAAACTCCTACACTGGGCTGACGCACCCACAGTGAGGTTCGGGGTGGTAGAATCAAGACCCCCTTGAACAACGTTTTGTTCAAGGGTCAACCAAGGACAGCATTACCTGCCTGTACTTGGTCTTCTGTGATCTCTTTAAACCACAGTGACATTCATATCAGTCACTGTGGGAACAAGATTTGGTCACTACTATTTCTGACCAAGTTTTGGAGAGGTTCTAGGGATGGGCAGCCAAGGCCTCTATCTGTCTGCAACACAATGCCAATTCTTACAAACCTATTACACAATGGTACTTCATGCCCGTTCAGTTGCATGCCATGGTGGAAAATCCTGACCTCTGTTGATGGGGCTGTGAATCTAGGGGCACATAGATGTATATGTGGTGGAAATGGGTACATGTCAAATGCTTTTGGACGGAGGTGCTTCTACTGATCTCCCAGATTTGTCCAGTGACCCTACCAAAGGACTCCTTGGTGCTGTTATTGGGAGAGGCTGAGGAAGATTCTGCCTATCCATGCACAACCCCTCGGGGCAAATTACTCACCTTCTTTCTATTGGCAGCTAGGTTTACAATTGTTAACACCTAGAAACCCCCTCGGCTAGTTTGGCTCTGTGGGGGACTAAGGTATGGCACATTTATGCTATGGACATTTGGCTGCTTTGGTTGCAGACAAAATGTCTAAATTTGAGTGGATCTGGTCACCCTTTAAGAAATATTTCAAGAGAGACAGGGCAAAGGTGAACCCCACCATCGTTGCACCCACTCTCCTGTGGCGAGCCCGTATGGAGGCTCTGTCGTCATCCGATGGAGAACTGGAGCATGAGGACTGACGTGTGACCATAACTAATCCCGCCACCAATGTTACTTTAATATGATAACTTATTGGCTTGATGACTCTCTTCATGTTTGAACTACTGATTGTTCTTCATTGATCTGCCTCCCTTTGTGGCACTGTCTATTACCCTTTGTGCTCACATCTTTTTTCTTGCTTTCTGTTGGAGTTGCGGGTACCCTGGACTTTCCCTTTCCATCCTTCCATTTCCCCCCTTTGGTTTTTTCTTGTCTAATGTTTGTAATGTTTTACAAAGGAAAAGAACCAATAAATAGTCATTAAAAAAAAAAACATAAGTAGGCTAGAATCGCTTACTGGGGAACGCACAGCTCCAGAGTTTTTGAGATGATTGGATCCGCTCTTAAATCAGGCGAGTTCCTCTTCCTTATATATAAAGCACACGATCTGCCATTGGCAGAGCATTGCAACATTCTCGGAAGTCCATGAGTGACTTTCAAACCCCCACCCCATTGATAAAGAACTCTAAAATGCCAATGACTCTGAAATAAATAAAATGTATCTGTGACAGCGTAATTCACGCTACGTGCCTTCAAGACATCAGTTTCAGATGTGACTCCCACTTTCAGAGATGAACATTCCTCGAGACTCACTTTGTGTTTCCTCCCATCCCACCAGCCTCTCGGAGATTGAGCCGAGGGTGATAATGACTGTCCTAGCTACGTGGCCTATCAGAGATTAGTAGGCATGTCACTGAGATCCTAGTCGCCCCAGCCTTCCAGAGCTGGGTGGCAAACCATGCTCTTGACAAAAGGTTACTTAAAGACTGCGGGGCAGATTTATGTTACACTTGCGCCACTTTTACGCCGTCGTTGCGTCACTTTTGTGACGCAGCAGCGGCATAAACCCTGCGCCACGTTGCGCCCTATTTACATCGTGACGCATCTATGGAGATGCGTCACGGTGTAAAGCCCTGCGCCACATTAAACCTGCGTCAGGTTTAATGTATGCAGGGTGGGCGTTCCAGCGGAAAAAGCCTCGGAAAAGTGACGCAGTGAAATCTACAAGATTTCACTCAGTCACTTTTCCGACGCTGCTGCGTCAAACCTTGCGCCTGCTTGAAGCAGGCGTAAGGCATGATGCAGCATGTAAGGTATGGGCAGCCCCTAAACATTGCTGGAGTTGCGTCGTGCTTGCGACGCGACTCCAGCAATGCGCCGCCCTTACGCCATCAGATGCGTCACGCATCTGTTTATCCTTGCGCCACGATGCGCTGCATTGTAAATGCGGCGCATCTGTGGTGGCGCAAGGGTAAACTTGCGTGACGCATCTTTCCTGGCGCATCCCTGCTGATTTGCAGGGATGCGCCAGGAAACATAAATCTGCCCCTGCGTCTTTATAATTTATATATATGTTTAAATGCATTAGGAGGATTTAACAATTTGAATGGTTCTGGTTATTTTAATGCCATTTTAAAGATTTGTAAAGTTTGCAATTTCCTCTAAATCGTGCAAAATGTATACATGTGCACTTATATATTTAATTAAAGATCAGTGTAATTTCCTCATTATCCCTGAGTCACAATAGACGTACTGAGAAGAAACAATCACTGGCAACGTTGAAAAGTGCAGCCTTGGCAAGCTTCTGAAATTTTTATTGCAAGCAGGTGTCGTACTTTAATATTCGGGACCACGTAGGGAACAGGGCCCTACCCCTGTCTATCTTGGTATTAGCGAACCGCAAATGGTAAATGCGGCATGTACGAGTGCTTTACTTATCGTTCTAGCTATGAATGCACTGTGTACACGTTATTCTGCTGCACTACGCGGGTTCCATTTTGGAAGCAGTGGCCATCTTGTCATTGCCCTCACATAGGCTATAATGGAGCAAATACGGGCCTCACAGTACATGGGCTTCTTCTCTGACTTCTCTGTGACCTGGGCAGCTGGCTCTGCTGCCCCGGGTCAAACTGGTCTCACGAGCTCCCCTTCCTCTCTCCACCTGTGATTAGCATCAGGGCTTGACCCGTCATAAAACCCTTTCATTCTACACAAGCCCCTGGCTAATCTCTTTCGCACCTGGCTGTTCCTGCTTTATGACTTGGTTCCCAAAACAGGAGATGCTCATGTTTATTGGGGGGATCTGTTTACATGTAATGTGGGATCTGAACCTTGTTGTGTAAATCATTGTGGGCTGGCCGAACTGGAATGTGGGATGGTCATCATGACTCTGCCTTTTCTTTGTAATGTACACTTGCATATTGCCGTATCATAAAACCTAGGAATGTATGCTTGAGGCAGGAAAAAGGGTATTTAAGATGAAGTCCATTCCTATGATTTTCAGCAGTCTCCTGAGAACATACACGCTGTTGTACTTCTAGGATACCTGTCATTGGTCTGCAGCCAATAAACGATTCTTTGACTTCACCCAGAAGACTCTGTGTTTCTGTAGGTCCGGAACAGGGTGAACCCAGAAGTCATAGGGTGTGTGTCCCTGCACCGCTGGGTCTAAATTACCCAGTACTTCAGTTTGGCGCCCAATGTGGGGCCGATTTCAGCGGTACCAGTCCAAGCCAGAGGTTCGTGAGGAGCTTCGTGTGGAAATTCTGGAGGAAGGCCGCCACTTCATCGACCCCTGCATGTCGACGTGGTCCGAAAGTCTTTTCTGCGAGGTTCTCCGCGTCCCGACGGCTACGAAGGACTGCTGCCCTGATTAATCGACCTGTTTTGGACCCTTGACGAGTTTGAGAGAGCGAAACAATCGAGAGAGTCTTCTGGTGACGCCATCGATTAGCAATATTCAGTTAAGTATACGTGGAGCGTCTCCCATTTGTTTTGGTATCCCTCGGGATCGTTTGGTTTGATTTGGTAATTGGTGATTTGGTGTTTGCAAACCCCAAAGCCAGAGGACTCGTGTATTCACGAGAATATCGTAATCGATAATCCTTTGACGTTTGGATCTAGACTAGTGAGCGAAGATGCCTGGTTCTAGAATATTTGGTAGAATATTTTGTTTGGGTTGTGGAAGAGATTTCCAGCTGGAAGAATCATGCCCGGTTCCTCCGGTTGGAACTCCAACTTATGAGCTCTATGTAAAACATGGCGTAGGCCCCATTGCATATAACGAAGTGTGGATCCACTACACCAGGAAAGACGGTGTTTTAAAATGGCCCCAAAATGGTAGTTTTGATACCGATATTTTAGATAATCTGGAAATTAAATTGTTTAAGAAGAAAGCCCGGCCGGCGATGTTTGACTCTTTCCGCTTATGGCGAAAGGAAGCCAAACAGAAGGAAATTAAGCTAGCGAAAAAGAATAAGAGAGAGAGAGGTATGTCAGTAATGCAAGCAGCTGTACAATTTAAAGACAATGAAGAGGAGCAAATGAATGAGCAATTGCACAGGCAGCGTAAGTTAGGGATTGACAAATGTTATCCAGCTTTGCCACATTCTAAGCAGGATGAGTCAGAAGAAAAGGAGAAAGATCCCCTGATGTCACATTTGTTGAGTTCGCCACCCCCGTATGCTCAAACTGCCACGGCGCCTCCCCAGCTTGTAAATATGCCACCTCCAGTGCATATACTGCAAGCCTTGCCGCAACCGCCAGTTGCTTTGCAACCAGTTCCTATTCCTGTAGCGCAGTCCTCTCAAGCGCCTCCGGTAGTGCTTCCAACTGCCCCCGCACTTCCTGCGACTTTGCTTAATCCAGTAACTGCCTCCCCTGACACTCTTCCTTCTACCACTCCAGTACCTGTCTCTACATCCTCTTTTCTTCCCTCTGTTTTTCCCCCTGTTCTCGCCTCAGCTTCTCCTTCAGCGCGACAGCGTTTAGCTAATGTGGTTACTACATTAATGTCGCCTCTCTTTGGGTCATCTGGTGCAACTCCTGGTGTACAGCGTAAGCAGTTGCGCAGCCAATTGCCTAACCCCGATGAGAAAAAGGTAATAGATCACATGGCGCGTAGATGGATCGTTTTTCCTTCACTGTATGATGTGGAATCGGTTGTTAACACTTTCCATCAATGGGATGCCCCAAAACAGAGATATGTGTTTGAGAAAATGTGCGAATTTCTCTGTGAAGAATTGGAGGAAAGTGGTAAAAATCCGAGCCCGCAGGAATTGTGTAGAGTGAGGTTTGATTTTGGAACTGGTATAATCGTGGACCGCGATATAGATAAAGCAGTTGCAGTTGTATTGTCCTTAAGGAATGACGATTGCCAACAGTCATTGTTTGAACAAGAGGTCCTTGTGGGGAAAACGGCAAAAGCGCGACAATACCCTATGAGAGAAGTTCCCCCGGTATGGAAGGAAGCAGTTGCAGCTGTCGGCAATAACCCCGCTGTGCCAGCGCATTTCCAACGTGTTTGGGTGCATGTTCCATGGAAGCGCTCTGAGGTGTTAGCACTTAAGCAGACATTGCCTGATCCCCGTAAAAACCCAGCAGGTTATTATAAAGAGTTGTCACAAACAGCAGGATCATGCGTTATGAATTTGGCAGACATAGACATGTTGTTTGGTAATGTTGTTCCACAGCCTCTATGGGGGTCAATACGTAATGCAGATCACGATGCAGAACTAGGGGATACATGGGCTAACATTATTGCTGCTGATACTAGACAAACTGGTGGCGCGAAACCTGAGCCTTTAGTAGCTGAACTGCCTGGTAGAATCATCACGTATATGAAGACAATAATGCCTGCGATGCGCGTAAATTGGGACAAGTTATCTGCATGCAAGCAGAAGAAAGATGAGACAGTGTCAGACTTCTTTACTAGGTTTGAAGAAACGTTTATTGACCACAGTGGGCAGGATATGAGTACTGAGGGTGGCCAACGGTTATTTGTGGATAAGTTTGTGCAGAATTTACTTCCTGACCTGTGTAAGAAGTTGAAAGATTCAGAAAGTTCTTGGGCTGTTTCTTCTTCAGCGCAAATACTGGCTACTGCACAGTATTATGAAAATAGAGATAAAGACGAGAAAGATAGGACAGAGAAGAAAACAAAGGAATTAAAGACAAAGGTCCTTTTACAGCAGGCCTATCCACTACGTGGAGGTCAGAATAATTATAGGCAACCCCAAGGTGTTTATCACCAACCCCAACAATTTCAGAACAATCAGCAAATGAATGGGTATTATCAACCACGTGTCCCTGTGGGTCCCAACCAATGTTCATACTGCAAAGAGGAAGGTCATTATAAATATAGTTGCCCTAAATTAATGCAACGGAACGGGAATGTGTATGGCGCTAGAGGTAGGGGTGGTCAGCAAGCTCCTAGAGGCAGAGGGCGTGGAAGTGTTCCCCAGAACGCGCGTCCTCTTCCGCCCCAAAGCGCCATTAATAGCTTTGATCAGCAAGCTAACGCGACTAGTAATACGGCCCAGTATTACAATAATGATTATTATGTGGAGGACGGTGATGCAGAAAGTAGTGATTACTAGGACAGCCATAGACAGAGAGAGGGAGTTGTTTCAGTGCCAGTGGATCAGAGTGGACCGTATGTTGATGTGACTACAGCAAATGTAACGGAGCCTTTTCTGCTAGACACTGGTGCTGCAAAGAGTTCAATCATGCATTCAAAACTCCCTGGCGCACCTTTGTCTGGCGATATAAATGTTTCAGTAGGTTTTTCTGGCGCCCCGGTTAGGAACCCGATTTCTAGTCCCATGTCACTTTCTGTTGGGCCTTGCGAGCTGAAAGCACCCCTGATTCTGACAACAGGTTGTGGTGAGAATTTGCTGGGATTAGATTTGTTGAAAAGATTGCATGCTACACTGTACTGTTCTCCTTCAGGAGTACAACTTACATTAGGCACGAAAGTGATTTCCCCAATGTACTTGTCTAAAAACACAATGCCACCTGAATTGTCATCCCTTCCGGATGCCCTTTGGGCTACTGGTCCCAATGATGTGGGCCTCTTGGAGATACCACCATATGTGGTGACTCTAAAGGCTAATGTCAGACTGCCACGTATTCCCCAGTACAAAATCTCTAATGAAGGCCAGAAAGCATTGTTAGACATTGTCGGCGACTTGATTAATAAGGGTGTGATTGAAGAGACAAGAGGCAACGTTTGCAATAGTCCGATTTTACCTGTCTTAAAACGAACGGACCCTTCACAGCCACCTGTTTACAGATTTGTGATTGATCTTAGAGAGGTTAATAAGATTGTTGTGCCTCAGTTTCCGGTTGTCCCCGATATAACTGCCTTGTTAACGATGATTCCAGCCTCTGCTGCATGGTTTTCAGTGATCGATTTAAAGAATGCTTTCTTTAGTATCCCAATTGCAGAAGAGAGCAGAGACATTTTTGGTTTTAGTCTGGGAGGCCGAAGCTTCCGCTTCAAACGCGCTCCCCAGGGCTACTGCGAGAGTCCATCCATATACAGTCAAGCTTTGAAAGCGCAGCTTGATGCACTTGTTTTACCTAGTGGCGCTATCCTGATCCAGTACGTGGACGATTTACTGATCGCCGCGGATACTGAGAAGGTCTGTAAAGAAGCCACATCGTCATTGTTGCGCCATTTATCCGCTTTTCATCACAAAGTGTCTCTCTCTAAGCTGCAATATTGTCGACAAGAAGTGACCTACTTAGGTCATCTCTTATCGAAGGAGGGAAGGAGACTGACCCCAGAAAGAATTCAAGCCATTGCACAGTTGAGTGTGCCAAAAACACAGAGAGAAGTGCGTGCTTTCTTGGGCATCACTTCATACTGTAGGCATTGGATACCAAGTTTTTCCTTGCTGGCAAAACCTTTATTAGCCTTAACATGCAAAGACACACCGAATCCTATCCCATGGTCTGAAGAGTGCCAGAAAAGTTTTGTGGAATTGCGCAATGCATTGTGTTCAGCACCTGTGTTGGGCACTCCTGACTATAGCAAGCCTTTTACATTGTATGTTCACGAGAAAGATGGATGTGCGTTGTCAGTGTTAACACAGCCTTTTGGCGACAGACCGCGCCCATGCGCGTATTTTTCATCCACCTTGGACCCTGTAGCGAGGGCATTGCCAAGCTGTCTGAGAGCGACAGCTGCTGCAGCAATGTCTATCCGACAATCTGCTGGTCTGGTAATGGACAACACATTGATCGTTATGGTCCCACACGCTGTAGACACATTATTAAATAGGACCAAGACACAACACTTGACTAGTGCGCGATTATCAGGGTATGAACTCACACTGTTAGCGAATCATATACACATAAAAAGATGTAATACGCTGAATCCAGCTACGTTATTGCCAATTCCAGCAGATTCAGATGAGATTGAGCAACATGATTGTCTGTTCAGAACAGAAGAAGAGACGAAAGGGAGAGTAGATTTAAAAGATACTCCCCTGACTGAGTGTGATGGCACTTTATGGGTAGATGGGTCATGTTTCAAACTCCCTAATGGTGACACGACTGCTGCATATGCTATCACGACTTTACACACGGTCGTGGAAACTGCACGAGTGCCACATAATTCGGCCCAAGCAGCAGAATTAATTGCCCTCACGAGAGCATGCGTGTTGTCTGAAGGAATGAGAGTTAATATATACACAGATAGCCAGTACGCCTTTGGCGTGGCTCATAATTTTGGACGACTGTGGAAAGAGCGTGGGTTCCTGACGTCACATGGAGCTAAAATTCAGAATGGCAAGTTGGTGAATGATCTCCTTGAGTCACTGACCCTACCGTTGCAAGTTGCGATCATGAAATGCAGTGCGCACAGGAAAGTTACAGATGATGTTGGACGTGGGAATGCGTTTGCTGATGAGACCGCGAAAGAAACAGCACAGAATGTGAAGACTAAAATGTATGTTGCAGGCCCCGCAAGATGGGTTAATGATGTGGGAATGTGTGAGAACACAATAGAGAGTGTGAAGTCGCTTCAGGCTGAAGCCACAGAGAAAGAGTTAAGCAAGTGGAGAGAAAGTATGGGTAAGTTGGATGAGAATGGTTGTTGGATTGATCTGACAGAACATAAGCGATGGTTGTTGCCTGATGCATATGTGCTTCCAGTGGTTACTATGGCACATGGAATGGCACATATCAGTACGAAAGGTATATGTAAGTTGTTGGCTCCAGTATGGCAGAATGCTGGGATTCCCAAGTGTGCAGAGAATGTGGTCAAGAATTGCATGGTATGCTTGAAGTACAACCCTGGTAGGGGAACCCCAACTCCAGCTGGTCACTTTGCACCCCCATCATGTCCATTCGAAGTTTTGCAGCTGGACTTTATTCACATGGAAAGATGCAACAACCTGAAATATGTACTGGTGGTTGTTTGTGCTTTCTCAAAATGGATAGAGGCTTATCCTCTGAAAGATAACACTGCCCTATCCACAGCCAAAGCCCTTGTGAAAGAGTTTTTTCCTAGGTTTGGAATGCCAAGAATGGTGTGGTGTGATAATGGAAGTGAGTTTGTGGGTAAAGTGATGAAGAACGTATGTGAAGGTTTAGGCATAAGGCAGAAATTCCATGCTGCAAATCACCCCCAATCAGCTGGACTAGTAGAGCGCTACAATGGAGCCTTAAAGCTCAAGCTGGCCAAAATCCAGGCGAGCACCGGTCTTAAATGGCCTGACGCTCTGCCTTTAGCACTCCTGTCCACCAGAATGACCATACACTCACGAGTGGGACTTAGTCCCTATGAAGTAGTCTTTGGCCGCCCGGCCAACGTATGGGGTGTGCCAAGGCCTACGAAGTTCAGTGAGATTGAGCATCCAGTACTGCTCGATTACCTGTATGATTTGACTGTTAAACTGCGTGTTTTGCACCAACAGGTACATGATACTCTTCCCCAAGCTTCTGAACCTCCTGGACACCCTATCAACCCTGGTTCGTGGGTCCTGGTCCGGAATTTCCAGCGTAAGGGCAACGACGAGCCTCGCTGGATCGGCCCTCATCTTGTGCTCCTGTCGACGAGATCAGCGGTGCGAGTAAAAGGAAGGAAGCATTGGATACATGGTACCCACTGCAAAATAGTCCCCTTGCCTCTGCCATATGACCAGTGGGTCAAGGAGGGTATCGCCGACACTGAGACAGACACTGTACCTCGTTTTGTACCATTCAGTGACGCACGCCTAAAAGACACAGCTTCAGTCCAAGAGAGTGACAATATTCTGCAGGAAGCTGTGCCACCATCAAATCGACTTGACACCACTGAGCCTGAACTTTTGTTCCAAGACCAAACGGCACCTGGCCGTCTCCGCTATAATTTGAGACCCAGGCCCATGGACAAATAAAGATTTCCTTACTATTTCCTTTTTGGACACTTTTTGCTCTCCCATCTGAAGGACTTTCTTGATTTTTGTTTTTTGAACCACCATCCGGGTTCTGCCGCAGGGTCGCGGTGCCAAGACTTTGGGGTACAGGCCGAAGACGTTAGGTCAACGGTTCTGGTTGGTCTAGGGCGTTTCCCTGGACTGACAGGCGTACTCCTTAGCAGAAGAAACTCATCCGCCGCGAGCGGCCCGAGTAGAGGATGGAGTTTTTTAAGATGGAGAGACCGATTGAGGAAATGAACTTTAAAACCAGAATGTGTAGAATTGTAAAAAGTAAATGTTTTGTCTTTTTGTGCCTTTTTACACTGTGTAGTATTATGATGTTTATTGTAGGATTTGTGTTTTTCTCCACTCAAAAGCCCATTGCACCCACTGAACAGCCTATACCTCTTTCTACTGCCTCCTCTCACTCTTTTCACCCTTTGCCTGAACACGAACAGACCAGACGATCGGAGTTTGTAAATAACTCGTTTATCCAGCTCTTGCACCAGCACCAACTAGTAGTGAATACGACCAATTGCTGGGTGTGTGGGTTAATGCCACATACCATTAACAAGGGTATTCCTTATTTGGTGCTGCCATATAGTTATAATGGATCGTCATGGGCATTCCAGACCATGTTTCTCTACGCCCTAGAGACATACTCCCCTCGCCAACCGCGTTCCATCAGACCTGGTACAAATAATAAAGCCTTAGTGAGAGGAATTGCCGATATGAGTAGGGATATTGATGCATACTCATCCATTCCCAAAGAAGAGTTGAGACCTTATGTAGGATGGAACGCGACGGGGTATAGTATTAGTCTGGGTGAAAGACAGCGAAAAATCTCATCTCCAATCTGGGTCGTACCCCACATGGGTCGGTTCTGCTTACAGGGTAATGGTCAGAACCCTAGAGCTCAACTGGGAAGAAGTGACTGCACTGAAACGTACACGTTCCCGTCACAGTTTTCCCCTGCGTTTTTAACTGCCAAGGGTACATATTTCATCTGTAATGACCGAGCATATACATGGTTGCCCCCTGATTTCTCGGGCACATGTTATATTGCGAATCTGCTACCGCCTACATTTACTGCCGCCTCCGACTACCACAAGACCAGAGTTGTGAGAGGTGTGATTAGTAAGGAGGATACTGCCGGTCAGGAAGCGGGAGACTTCTTCTTGGGTTTCCTGCCGTTTTGGGGACCTATGGTCAATAGTAGGAACCTGAGACAGCTGACTCGTGTGGTTGAATCCACCGTCAATGTAACGGCTGGTGCCCTTGGTAATCTGACAGCTGAGCTCCAAGCGGATCGCCTTATGACTTTGCAGAACCGCATGGTTCTAGACGTTATTCTTGCAGACCGCGGTGGGGTATGCAGGGTTATCCAATCCAGTTGCTGCATTTTCATACCAGATAATGCTCCAACAGTGTATCAAGCCATCTCCAAACTCCATAAAATATCTGAATCCATACACGTGGATAAGGGAGATTGGTCACTGGTGGGGTGGTTCTGGGAACTGATATCTGCCTGGGGTTGGAAAGTTCTGATGGTCATTGGAATGATCTTAGCCATTCTTTTCCTGTTCTGTCTGTGTATACAGTGTGCTCCTGCGATATGTGGCCTCTGTGCTACCTTATGTGTAAGGAAACCTGTATCGAGGGACAAGCTAAGTAATAGGATGATGCTACAGCAACATCTCCATGACTTCGTGAACATTGACCTAGACTCGGATTAAGATGAGTATAGTGATTGCCTATGTAAGGGCAAAAGGAGGGTCTGTCGTACTTTAATATTCGGGACCACGTAGGGAACAGGGCCCTACCCCTGTCTATCTTGGTATTAGCGAACCGCAAATGGTAAATGCGGCATGTACGAGTGCTTTACTTATCGTTCTAGCTATGAATGCACTGTGTACACGTTATTCTGCTGCACTACGCGGGTTCCATTTTGGAAGCAGTGGCCATCTTGTCATTGCCCTCACATAGGCTATAATGGAGCAAATACGGGCCTCACAGTACATGGGCTTCTTCTCTGACTTCTCTGTGACCTGGGCAGCTGGCTCTGCTGCCCCGGGTCAAACTGGTCTCACGAGCTCCCCTTCCTCTCTCCACCTGTGATTAGCATCAGGGCTTGACCCGTCATAAAACCCTTTCATTCTACACAAGCCCCTGGCTAATCTCTTTCGCACCTGGCTGTTCCTGCTTTATGACTTGGTTCCCAAAACAGGAGATGCTCATGTTTATTGGGGGGATCTGTTTACATGTAATGTGGGATCTGAACCTTGTTGTGTAAATCATTGTGGGCTGGCCGAACTGGAATGTGGGATGGTCATCATGACTCTGCCTTTTCTTTGTAATGTACACTTGCATATTGCCGTATCATAAAACCTAGGAATGTATGCTTGAGGCAGGAAAAAGGGTATTTAAGATGAAGTCCATTCCTATGATTTTCAGCAGTCTCCTGAGAACATACACGCTGTTGTACTTCTAGGATACCTGTCATTGGTCTGCAGCCAATAAACGATTCTTTGACTTCACCCAGAAGACTCTGTGTTTCTGTAGGTCCGGAACAGGGTGAACCCAGAAGTCATAGGGTGTGTGTCCCTGCACCGCTGGGTCTAAATTACCCAGTACTTCACAGGAAAATATTATGCTTATTGGTATAAAGAAAAGGTGCTATTGGCTTTGAATTGCTACAACTCGAAGGCATCCTTTAAACACAAAATGACAAAAAAACTAAATGGAAAAAAATAAAGAATGGGGAAAAATCATTAGCAAAGAACTGGCTACCAACTCTGACAATGAAGTGCATGCCTTTTTAGGTTGAAGCGTACATCTGATCAGCAAAAAATACATTATGCACAGTGCAAGACAAAAGGACTAGTGTTCGAAGTGGGCTGCAGATACTGTATGCTGTGGAGGGTGGAAACAAAACGTGAATGACAGTCGAACAGATCAATGGATGAAGAGGGCTAACCTTAAATGTATATATCTATGCATTTCTTTATTTAGGATGCAATTTTTTATATTACATTAGTCAATTGTGACAAATAAAACTGTGTCAAAGCCAGTCCTAAACAGGAGCACAATGGTAGAGTCAATACTAGGTACTAACAACGGGTTTGCATAACGTGGGCTGAAGCAGCTTTTCAACCTTTGCAGGTAATTAAGATGAGTATTAATTAACCAGGAGCCCGTAAGGCTCCCCATTTGTAGTATAGGAGCGCTGTATAACTGCAATAGCAACCACGATATTACAATATGCTGTAGTTTACTGTCTGCCATGATTCTGTCCTTTTCTTTCATTGCATTTCTCTCTCGTTGTGGTTTCTTGTCGAGCCCAAGGATCGATGGCGCACGTTTACCCTCCTGAGAGCCGAATGGCGGGGTTTAATAAAGCAGAAATCTCCCTTCTTGTTCTGACGCATGTCACGGGCCCTCCGCGAGTTCCCCACACGTCAGGGACTCGGCCAGCGTCCGCGCCAGTGTACGTCCATTTTGCCCCTTGATTTGAGGCAGGATTGGCAGCTTTCAATAAGCATTTATATTCCGTCACGGCTCGCGGACTGTGGAAGTGAGTTTTCTGCTTTGCTGCGCTCCTTAAATAGGGGTCATTTTGCTAATCACTCGCAGGCAACGAAGGCGGGAAGGCTGCAAATTGCCCCCACCCACGACGCAGCTCACAGTTCTGTTTCGCAGCGGCGTCCCCAGGAGCTGCAGTTATAGTGGCGATTTTCTGTCACAACTATTTTTCGGTGGCCAGCCGTAACACAGGCGCGAGGGGAAATAGCTGCTATTGTTTAAGATGCAGTATTAATCTGTTAAACGGTACACACAAGTAAGCTTTTGATGTTTTCTTCGAACTTTTGATCTGGCCCTATTGAAAAACAGCAGCTATGTTTCAACTAAAGGAGAGGCACCATTTTAGAATGAAAGAGTCTGTACAAAAAAGCCCTTTTCATGCTTTTGATTGTATGTGCTGTTTTCTATTGCAATGATGAATGAGAGCGCCAGTCTCTTTAGATTTTTTTTTAAAGAAGTGAAATGCCTCCCTTGGCTTTTTAAATGTCCCTTGACATTTACTTGTAAGCAGATAAAAGAAATAGTAAACGTAAGCCACGAATATGTTTTTACTGTTTACCCCCAAAGTCTTTCAATATTAAAACTGTCTTGGTAATAGCCAGTGGCATTTGTCTAACAGCAGGAACACGCACACTCCATTTTAGGAACCCTTTTCCCTTTTTTCATCCTGATTAGTGTTGTGTGTCTTCCAAAGGTCTGGCGATTTGGTTTAGGTGTAGCATCTTGGGTGAAATTGTTTTAATTTGGAAGATTTTCTGAGCAAACTCAACAATTCGTGGGCCTTCTTCATGAGTGGTTGTGCTCAACTACTGAAATATATTTGTTAGGAGTCCCTTGCTTCTGCAGGCAGCCTTTGCCATGGTCGAGGAAAACATTGGCCTGAACGCCTCTCTATCAACACATTTCCCCTTAGATACCAAACAGGTAAAACCTTTTGGTACATCGGGCCCCAGGTCTCTTGAGGACCACATGGGAGCAGATGAGGCCTAATGTTATACAATTCCTGGTGAGAGCTGTAGGGGGATTAAACCTCATGAATCTCACACTCTTCGGTCTGAAAGCTGCCTCCTGCCATTTAGGAAAAAACTTAAGACCCTATTATTCACAGAAGCCTGGGCATAATATTCCCCTTACGATACAACTCTTCCCTGGAACTCCCGTAGATCTGCTCAAAGCGCTTAGAGACCTGCAGGTATTAGGCGCTCTACAAGTCATAACATTAACTCTTTGAAAGCTTGAGTCTAACTTAGTTAGGCAACAATTAGCATCTGGTGTTTAGTATCAAGATGCCCCAAAAAGGATCATGTGCTTTACCAGAACATTTTATGTTGTGCCATGGCATGCCATGTCAGGTGTCCAGTGCCCATGGGCTGAATGAGCTGTAACCCCCACATCAAGCGATAATTATATACCTTTTGTCTCTTGAATACATATTTGAATAGTGGGTTTATTTTGATTGACCAGTGATACCAAATATAATGTGCAGCACTATTTAAAAAATAACTGAACAAAAGAAAGATGGCATTTTTACATTTGGTAAAAACATATAGCCTATCAGTCAGTCAGTCAAAAATAACTTTATTTGGTTTCCACAAACCATAAAGCATATAAACTCATTTCATATTAAAAACATTTTCAGTTCATAAAAGTCTACTTGGTTCTTTTTATGGCACCATGCCTTCAGTTTTTGCCCACTTTTGTAAGTAAGCTTTCTACAGCTATCATAAATTTTATCCCCCTGCATATTAAAATGTTTGATGTGGCACCCATCCAACTTGTTGCCGCCTGTCTGCAGGTGCGGATTTTTAAGTCATTAAAAACTGTTCTCAGCATCTTCCTTCTTTCTGATTTTACTGTTTCGCAGACACACAGTATATGGCTCAGAGTTTCAAAATAATAACCACATAAACGACATGCCTTTGTTTGATCCTTATTTTTCCAGGAGGGTACCAAGTCTAATGTACAATGATCTCCAAATCTGTATGCCATGAACCTCCTTTTTAGGGACAATCGGAAGTGAGCTGCTAGGTAGGGTTGAGGTCTTGGCCGTGTGTAAGAGTTTATTATGACCCATGCGTGGCGGCGTCTCACTAATCCCCTCTTGTGCTCCACGAAGGATAATGCTTTTGCTTTGTTTTTGCAAGCTATTTTAAAAGTGGCCTTTTCCAACTTGCTGTTCCAGAGCCCATAGAGCTCTAATTCTTCTAGCGCTATCCTCAATTGGTCCCCCCACGAGTTTGGGATTCTTTGCTCTAGTTGTTGCTTAATTTCCAACCAGCAAAAATTATTCAAAGTTCCTGATTCTGCTGCTCTGAGTTTCCAGCATAAATTTACCATGGTTGCCTTCCTTTGGAATACTTGATTTTGTAGTCCGAATTCCAAATGGATTTGTGCTCTAGAGGAACCTTTAAAGAGATTAAATACCGTTTTATAATCCTTAGTTTGTAATTTATTCAAGATGTTACTTTCTTGGCCATGCCACGTTTCCAGACCGTAGGACAGGGTCGGTAGCAGTTGGGCTGCCATGATTTTTAAAAGATGCCCGTGTGAAGGGCTTTCCAGTTTCTTATATAATTGTTTATAGGCAAATATTAAGGATTGAGATTTTCCTGTGATCTCCTTTTTCTCCTCCACCATTGACAGATTTCTTGCCATTTTGATGCCCAAGTATTTATAAACTCTTATTTCTTCTATTTGAGAGTTCTTAGCAAACCATTTATAGTTTCCTTGTCTTGGCCCCGCTAATCTTAGCACCTTGGTTTTTGATTTATTCAATTCCAAACCTTGGGCATCCAAGTAATCTATAAGTTTGTTTATTGCCCTTTGTAGCCCTATTGGAGTCTGACTTACCAAGACAATGTTGTCTGCATACTGTAAGTATTGAACCGGCTCATTTGCCAAATTTGGTGGATGTCCATTTATTTGTTCTAAGTGGCAATTCAAATGAACTAGATATAGATTAAATAAGCTTGGAGAAAGGACACAGCCCTGTTTTAATCCATTTGTTATCTTTATTTTTGAGGAGACTCTTTGTCCATCCCCTAATTTTACAGTGGCCCATGTTTCACTGTATAGTGATTGTATTGCTTGTATCAGTGATTGTGGCAGTCCCCATGCTTTCAGTTTCTTCCATAAGCGATCCCGTGGCACTCTGTCGAAAGCCGCTTTTAGATCTATATAGCATGCCACGAATACTCCCCTTTTCCTTTCAGCTTTTTCCGTCAGAATTGTCAAGGCTGTTAGATTTGTAATGGTGGCCATTCCCCGTCTAAAGCCTGTTTGGAATTTTGGAATAATGTTATTTTCCTCTGTCCACTCATGTAGATGTTCCAGGATGCATGAAGCATAGAGTTTGGCCTCTACGTCAATCAGGGCGATCAACCTGTAATTCCCGGGTTCTGTTCTAATGCCGCTCTTGTAAATTGGGTGGAACAGGTTGCCGCTCCAAGATTGAGGGATCTTGTTGTTACGGAACACGTGGTTAAAAAGAGGTGTTAAATAATTTGCCCAAACTTCCGGGTCTCGTTTGAACAGTGCATTTGGTAGCCCGTTTGGGCCTGCTGCCCCTTCCGCTTTCAGATTTTTTATCAGTGTTTTTATGCGTTTAACGGTTGTCAAAGTTTGGTCATCTCCTTTCCAGCTAAACTGATTTTTTCCATTTTCCATATTAGCGCTGGGTGCCACGATGTTGGGTACTTTTTCCTTTACTTTCGGTGACCTTTCTGCATCCACCCTTTCTAATCCCAGTTCGGGGTTATACAGCTTATCAATGTGTTCTAGCCAAGTATTTTCGCTTATTCCGATGGTATTTTGCTTTCCGTGACCTTTCATTAATTTGTTGATTATACCCCAGAATTCTTTACTATTTGGAAGTTTACTTGCCCACAGCAGATCTTCCCATAACTTTTCTCTATATTTTCTTTTTTCCACTCTGCATTCCATCTTGTAGTCTTTTCTTAATTTTTGGATCTTTCCGTTGTCTATTTTTTTTCCCATTTTAATTGCCTGCGCATTTTGTCTTACCTCTTTGGCAATGTTTCTTTTTTTGTTTCTCCTCTGTGTTGTATACCATGGCTCTTTAATAAACCCGTGATTACCTTTGCTTACTATTTTTGCTGGGAATTTGTCCAGGAGTGATTCACATAGTTCCTCCCAGTTACTTGATGATGGTACTGCTAACTCCTCAGCATTCTTTATGTGTTCATTCACCATGTCCATTATCTCTTCCATGATGGCTCCTCTCCATTTAAGCTTCCATAAGTTATATATTTCAGGCCACGCAACTAATGATGCTACAGACTCCTTTTGCTTAATGTTTAAGTCTAGGACTGTCTCTTGAGGGAAATGATCACTCTCTGGTCGTATTAAAATACAGAACTTTTCTACCCGGGACATTAGCTCTTTACTGATTATCGTATCATCTATTATTGATTGTTTTTTTCCACAGCAAAAGGTGATACCAGCCGGTTGATCTCCCTTCATGTTTCCATTTAGGATAACCATGCCTAGTTTTTCCAGCTTGTTTCGTATATTTTGATTGTTATTCTTATTCTTATTCGTCTTTTCTCCTATCAGATTGTGATTAAAATCAATCATTCAGTTTCATACACATGCTATGCAGCTTTATGTAGGTGGGCATAGGTGCACGTATTGACCTCCCTGTAGACATCTATATGTAAACAGAGCAGTTTTAGGTTCCAACAGGTTTATCTCATACATTTTATCAATCTCAGGATGAAAGGTTATCACTGAAATAACATCACAACACCTGCCATTTACAGTGCTAAAAAAACAGAATATATCTCCTGTAGCAAGTGCTTTCTGGGCTAAAACGTATTTAGTCATTAAATAAGATAAAGGTTTCATTATAGGTAAGGCTCCAATGCCTATGGGCTAAAACACCTAGAGACAGTCTCTAAAGTACGAAAACGTATTAGTGAAGGTGCTTTTATTGAAACAAAAAGAAAATTACAGTACCAGGCAAGATTAATGCATAGCTCGATTGTGGGAGCCTGTCAGAATTTACACCTACGCTACGATTTTATATAGCAGTGTTGTGTTTTTTCATTAGAGTACTTTACTTCAACAAATTTATTTCAGTAAGACTGTAATTAAATTATTTGAATCTATACCATTTCATTTTGACACATGTTGAAAACTTTGTGTGACCTGAATGCCACTGACCAAGTACAATTATGTAGCGCACCTTACACTTTTGTCCTGTCTGTGCTCTATACTTTTAAAGATCTGCCTGCATTGCAGTAATACCATACTGACGCGGCGATAAACACCGTTTGATGAACAGCCATTATGGCCTCTCAATGAAACCGCAACAGCGTACCTTAGCCCATACGAGATTTTTTAAGCACCTCTGTTAAGGATAATAACAAAGCCGCCCTGTGGAACAACCACACTTGAAGCCTCTTCGATTAACATTTGACCTCAATTGTGGGAGCAACAAGCGGCCTATGGTGTAACAACAGCCACTACACCCGATATGACACCAATAAAGCGCACGCCCCTTTGGGGCTAATTATATACACGATGTCTACCACCTTTTGAAATAACGTTAGACTTCTACTTCTGCAACAGTGCACAATATCACAGAGCTACCCTGCCTACAGCTAACTAGCACTATTCCTCAAGACTAACGTAACCATGATGTTACTGTGCTTTACACATTGGCACATTATCAGCATGTCTGCATGACATGTATGTGGAGAGTTTGCCGATTTATTCCCTTTGTACTCCCTTCTAGTCCTGCACCAGCTAATGCGTTAACAATACGCCTTTTTGCACCCTATCCCAATATGGATACACAGGGACAGCGAAAACACATGACCGTCACAGCATACAATTACTTAAAAATCATGTTACTAGTTAGTGACATTATCTACATGTTTTATACCTTTTCCTTTCAGGTACAGATACCACAGATCTGACCTAAGACAACAAGGGTGGTGAGTACATATCCCCCTCTCACATTCAGAGCCATAAATGTGCTCTTAACCTATCGGTCCTGACGTAAGCCTCTAGAGGTCCCACAAGGCAAAAACATGTTGACCACCACCACCAGTGCCATAGACCAGTAACTGGGTCTATACACGCACAATACTGTTATTAGCTTACCACATCACAGATCTCAGGAATAAAAATACATGAGATTTGGTGTAGGGAATTTTACTTCACATATCTGAGCATGAGCACGCCCTCTTTTTATTCCTGGCCACTACTGTCAACCCAGTTGGTCTTCCTCCATGCGGAGGTCAGCATACTGACAAAGGAAAAGACCCGATCATCATGCTGTTACAGTACACTGAGGCGGAGAATCAACATATACCGTCCACACTAAGATACTTGCACAGTCTCTCCCAAAAGATCCCTTACACACACTATAACAAGTGCCCCCAATTAATAAAATGACATATGCAACATAGATTCAGATTGCCTTCCACTACCCTCAATCGACCAATTTCTAGAAGAGCGCAATAATTATTTGAATTATTCAGTCTAACTATTAAGAGTAACTATTGAATGCTATCAACTGAAGTGTCACCATTGCCCCTATGAAGTACACTTAACAGTGATCAAACATGCAGAAATTCATGCAACTTTCTTCTGCCAAGTTTAATTATAGTCTCTTTTCTTCTCCACAACACGGGCCTGTATGCCAAAAAATCTTGCCAACCACCACCTGGCTACAGTCCTATGTCTATTTCCACACACCCAGATGATGTAAAAGTGACCCAGAACGGGCCCGCGTCATCTGGGAAACCACATCCAGAGCCAGAACAAGTTGTGCCTACGGAGTAACCGGTAAGCCTCGCAGAAGTACACTCAACGATTCTACAAACCGTGAGTAGATGGTCACTAACCCGCTCCTTTTCCTAAACAGCAATAGGTATTCCCGGCTCGCTGGTGTCCCGAGAGAGCAATATCCACCGAGATCGGAGGTAAAGAACGTGTATAGCTTTTCTGTACCATATGTCAGTGGGGAAACATGTTCTTTTCAAATACTTGTCTGTCCGGTTACTGCACCTGACAATTAATAGCCTGCGATGCTAACCAAACACCAGCATACATTATACTTTTAAAGATCTGCCTGCCAATACCATACTGACGCGGCGATAAATACCGTTTGATGAACCGCCATTACGGCCTCTCAATGAAACCGCAACCGCATACCTTAGCCCATACCGCAACCGCGTACCTTAGCCCATACGAGATTTTTTAAGCACCTCTGTTAAGGATAATAACACAGCCGCCCTGTAGAACAACCACACTTGAGGCCTCTTCGATTAACTTTTGACCTCAATTGCGGGAGCAACGCGTGGCCTATGGTGTAACAACAGCCACTACACCCGATATGACACCAATAAAGCACACGCCCCTTTGGGGCTAACTATATACACAATGTCTACGACCTTTTGAAATAACGTTAGACTTCTACTTCTGCAACAGTGCACAATATCACAGAGCTGGCCTGCCTACAGCTAACTAGCACTATTCCTCAAGACTAATGTAACCATGATGTTACTGTGCATTACACATTGGCACATTATCAGCATGTCTGCATGACATGTATGTGGAGAATTTGCCGATTTATTCCCTTTGTACTCCCTTTTAGTAGTGCGCCAGCTAATGCGTCAACAATACGCCTTTTTGCACCCTATCCCAATATGGATACACAGGGACAGCGAAAACACATGACCGTCACAGCATACAATTACTTAAAAATCATGTTACTAGTAAGTGACATTATCTACATGTTTTATACCTTTTCCTTTCAGGTACAGATACCACAGATCTGACCTAATACAACAAGGGTGGTGAGTACATACCCCCCTCTCACATTGAGAGCCATAAATGTGCTCTTAACCTATCGGTCCTGACGAAAGCCTCTAGAGGTCCCACATGGCTGAAACATGTTGACCATCACCACCAGTGCGATAGACCAGTAACTGGGTCTACACACGCACAATACTGTTTTTAGCTTCCCACATCACAGATCTGAGGAATACAAATACACGAGATTTGGTGTAGGGTATTTTACTTCACATATCTGAGCACGACCACACCCTCTTTTTATTCCTGGCCACTACTGTCAACCCAGTTGGTCTTCCTCCATGCGGAGGTCAGCATACTGACAAAGGGAAAGACCCGATGATCATGCTGTTACGGTACACTGAGGCGGAGAATCAACATATACTGCCCACCGCCTGTGTACGAATATGTGTGTTTTTTACAACGAGGGTCGCCCACGTTAACTAAGACCCTGGTGACATAGGACAAGTGGCCTATTCTCCCCCCTTTTTTGATTTTTGTTCTAACCATTGGAAGCCAAATGGATCACAGCTTCTCTTTCCCTCTTCACTGATGTTTTCAGTGCCACAGCGGTGTAGCATGGACTGCTCTTAAGTCCTTTTTAAGCTGCAGATTTCCAGTATTGTTTTGACAATTTCTTCTCTTTGCATAAGGAAACAGCCGGCCTACCTTTTGCGGCCTCTAACGGGTCAATTGCGGGTTACCAGTAGCTCGCATGATGCCTTGTAGTAGCCTGCTTGTCAGGGGAGTTCAGGAGTATGCAGCTTCCCTCCTTCTAATGATGCTTCGTAAAACACTCTGCGCCCCGGTATGTGAGGCTTCTAAAAGGTTCAGTGCAGAAGAAGTGTGCAGCCCACCCTCTTATTAAGGAAACAGTGTCGAGCTGCTACCTGATAAAAAGTCTGACAACAAATACATGTCTCAGAGCACACTCTTTGACCTGTTTTTCTATTCTTGTGTTGCCTTTTTTATTTCCTTCTTTCTTTCTTTCTTCCTTCCTTTCTTTTTCTTTCTTCCTCTTTCTTTTTTTCATTGTCTCTGTTTTCTTTCTCATACTTTTATTTTATTGTCTTTCTTTCTCGCTCCTCATTTCTTGGTCTATTTTCTGTCTTCCTCTCCTTTTCTTGTGTCATTCATTCTGTCCTTCAAACCTTCTCTTTTCTTTTTCTCATGTGTTCCTTTTTTTCTTCCTTGACCTCTTTCTCACATTTTCTTTTTCATTGCTTTTTCCTTACTTCCTCCTTTCTTCCTGTCCTTACTTCAATCCCCTCTTTCCTTCTTTCTTACATTTGTACATTTCCTCCATTTTTTCACTTTGCATTCTTGCTTCTTTCATTATTTTTCATGTCTGACATTACTTTCTACCTTTCCTTCTTTCTCTTATTCCTTCCAGACCTTGTATCATTGCGTCTCCATTCCTCCTTCCTTTACCTCATTTCTTGTTTCTGGCCTCAATATCAATCTTTCCTTCTTGTCCCCTTTTCCTTCCTCCCTCTCTCCCTTTCTTCCTTCGTCCACGCGTCATTCCTCTTGTTTCCTTTCTGTACTTTTCTCCTTTCTCACATTCTTTTTCTTTCTTCCATCCTCTTCTCCTCTTCGCCTCTTTTCCTTACCCTTTATGTCTTTCCTCCTCTTCTACTTTCTTTATCCTGTCTCAGCTTCCTCTTTCTTTCTCTCTTTCCTCTGTCTCTATTCTTCTTTCTTAAAAATTACTAAATGTCCTAAGTTAACTCTCTCATTCATTGATTTGTCCTTCTTTAGTGGCTCATAGGTTTTTCAATGGGCATGAGGATGGAGACAATTATATGTAGATCTGTTTACTTTTAGAGCACTATGAAGTCTTAATGCACCTTTCAGATCACCTACGGCCATTGAAACCCTTGACTATCAAACCTGTACCCTTCCTGTCACCAGTAATTCTTAATCTTGAGTCATTATGGTTGGACCTGTTTCTCAACACCAATAAATGGATTCCAGTAAGATTAGCTAAATGAGTGGAGACTTTCAGGTCCTAGGGTAAATAATGAGAGCAGTTGCATACAATGTAAGTAAGAACAAAAGGACAAGGCAGTTTTCTGGGGAACCCCACAAGTAAATATTCTGTATACTAACAGCGGCGGCTCCTCCATTAAGATGGAGGAGCGTCCCCTAATGGTCTATCAGCAGTGAAAACAGGAAAAAGTAAATGATAATAAAACAAGGTTATTATAAAAAAAATTGCCAACTGAGCCGAGCCTTGGGCAGGACGGGGCCATCCTGATGGACAGCATCTTGAAGAAGGAAGGAGTAGTGGGCACTGTAATTGCGCATGCAGGTTTGACCGGTCGTCTTAGGATGGTGAAACCGTCATGCCCATTTACATCTCTCCAACCCAAGCTGTACTGAATACCTGGGTGGAGAACAGCCACAGGCTGCCTGTCCCTTAGTGAGCGCCAAATCATGCCACTCAGACCAATCCTGGCACTGCTATCATGCTGGTAATGGTATTACCAGCATGAGATCAGCATCTGGATTGGCCCTGGGTTTTCTGGGACTTGTGAATTGGATGCTGGGAGCCAACAGGAGCAGACTAGCGGAAGACCACCAAGGCGGTAGCCAGCAGGTAAGTTCTATTATTTTTTTCCTATTTTTTTCCCCATGCTGCCCCATCAGTTTTCCTTCACGGTAGCCACCACTGCTTATACAGCTCTTGCGATATTGGTGCTCTTTGTCACTACCTCAGGACTGAGTGCTCCAAAAAGGCAGAGGTTAATTTTCTTGTCCTTTATATACCCTTATCTAATCCATATGTGGATGCAGGTCAGGGTACCGTATATTGATCACAAGTAGCTCTCACTATAGAAAAGGTAGAATACCTTGATAGTAGACTATCCCATGGAGTGGTTTCAAGAATTCGGCTACAGGCATACTTTGTGTAATGCATTGTGCAGGTGATGGCCTAACATACACCTGCCTCATGAGCTCAAATCTTAGTGGTATTGTTGTGCTATGCATTTTCAGGATCTATGTCAGCGACACCAGCTTTGAGGACACCATGGATATTCACACCTAGTCAGTTTCTGTGATTTTTATGTCACGAGTGACCTAGTCAATCCAAATGTGAGTTGCATTTCAGGCTGCAGTAGTGACCAAGCCAATCAAAACCACAGATATTTGACGAGAGATTGCACTAAGGTTTGCTATGTAGTACCATAGAGTAGAGCTTCAGGTTTCTGTTGTAAAGAGCATAGACATGAAAAATTCTTCCTTCTTACGGCAAGAGCACAAAGGGTAAATGTATTCTCTGCTGCGAAATGCATTATGAGCAAAACAAAACTTAAAGGAAATGTGCATATACTGCAATATTTGCTACTGATTTTCCAACATGTATTTTGCGGAGCATGCCACAATATCTTATAAAAGTTGTGTTTTGAAGGTTGACTCAATGCAACTTGCTCAGTGTATTTAAGAATGCACCATTGGTTGTACTTGACACAAGAAACTAAAGTCGGTCTCTCGGTCATCTGGACCAATGTGAATAAAATGCAGGCCCAATGTGTATACAATGCCGCATTTTACGGCAATTGTATACAAATCCTTCTAAAAACCCTTAAAACCCATAAAGAAGTTATAACTCACACCAATGTTAGGTACTCTTAATGCATCATTGACCAAATGATGGTCAGGAAGGACCTCCCTAATTATGCAGTAATCCACTAGAGTAAAAAGAGCCTCTGTAAGTCGTTGTCACTCTGGTTCTGAAGATAGCTCTGCCCTCTCAGTACGAAGAGTTAGCCCCCGCTACCCTGCAAAGTTTGAGCTTAGTTGCACCTGTGTCATGTCATGCCATGTCATATCATGCCATTTTATGTCATGCCATGTTTGTTTCCATGATTGCTTGCATGGCAAACTGGTACTTAAAGAACAAGACATGGTTCCAGATATATCGAGAGGACCAGAAATGTGTTTCTATATCATTGCTGGAGCCACAGACCTATATTACCGGCGGTAAGCTCAGAGTCCAAAAGCCCTAAAGGAAACACCTGGTAAGTATGTTGTGCTGTCACTATGTTTCCAGAAAAGTAATAGCTGGACAGCTCAATGAGAAAAGGAGGTCCTGCAAGGCTAGATTTGTTGCCCATCGACACTGTGCCTAAATCACACTGGCAGGTGTTGGAAAAAGCACTGTTGGCAATAGGTAGCTCTCTGGAGAGTTGTGAAAGCTGACATTGTGTGCACAAGGGTGAGTTTCATAATACAAACCTCAAACACAACCACAGCAAGGGTTTTTATATTCTGAATATTAAACCTGGAGAACTTAACACATTGTCTTGGGAAATTTGCACCTTTCTCTGCCTCTGGTGGCATCTGCTACTTCTTGGAACTGCTCTCCAAAGAGACTCTTCAATGCAACCTCCACCCAGGCTAATGAAAGGTTTGGAATCCATCTTTGGATTCAACCTGTGACCCTCTTCCACTAGAGATAACCTTACTCTAAGGAACACACCAAAGGGAAATCTAGTAAGAAAAACACAAGATTTAACTCTGTGACATCACTTCCTGCTTCAAAATCAGGTACCTTATCTCCTAGCTTACCTTTGACATTCACTCGAACGTGTGTACCAAAACTGTTATAAAGCATCTGTGATGCTTTGGAAGCCACTTTAGTTATAACTATCTCCTGCTCTAGTTAGGAGATTGCACAAATGTTGCACTTATCAAAGTTGTTAAAGTTATGCCCTTTGTACAATAGCAAAGATATCCCTCAAAAAATGTTTGCGGGAGAATTTTGCCTCCAAAACTGTCACTGCAGGAAAATATAACCTTAAAAAAATAGGGTTTGCATGTTTACATTTGCACGTAGCTAAAGCGTAGATAAAAGAAATCCATTTGTGCCCTGCTTGCCCTTTAACCACACTCAGAAGTGTCCCGGATTTTGAGCTGAGGTGATAAGCTGTGTCCAGTAATAGATGTCTCATTGTTAAGGATACTTCCATCAAGTAACGCCGAAAAATAGTGTGTAAAGGTGATACAAATACTGCAAACTTGAAGTCTATAGTACAAAACGTGGAGGAGTTATATTACTAAACATGACCAATTCTTTCTGAGTGGCCAAGAACAAACCACAGTGTTGTTGTACGAGGATTGCACTCATTGTACTCCAAAGTTCTATCGCTGTTTACGTCTTTGGTCCTCCCAGTGACAGGTTACAACAGCAAGAATTGCCTCTGAGAGTCAAGGCTACTGAGGGCTTATAGGCTCCTTTTAATGAGGACTCGGAAATAGCATAGTTATTTTTCCCAATTTGGAAAACTCTAAACGTGGATGGATTGGCTCTTTCCCAGAGGTACCTAATATAAGTGTTCAGACATTGTCGTGCTGTCACCAGGGCTTTAAGTCGAAGCTTTTTCAATTTTATATACAAGCCATAGTTGCTGCTTATTTATCTTATGCATCTAAAAACCATTGACAAAGCCAACAGTCCTGACTTGTTGTAGGTATGCTACTTGTTGTATCATATATCTGGATGCAAAGACAGAAAAAGCAAAATACCAGTTGGCGGCACTCTATGCTAAGCACAGATTTTTAGTTTACGTGTTTTAAGCTATACCCTTAATTACATTCGCCACGCCCCTTTGAGAGACCCACCAGTTTTTTCGTCCCACTTAAAGCCCTGGTCCTATTCCTTTCATTTATACAGTTAGAACAAAACCCCAGGGGCACGTCTTACTGCTTGCTCACGTGTACTTTCTTGGTTATTGTCCATGCTCTTTTGGACTCTTGGAACAATTACTCCACTACCAATTGTCCCTCACTAACGAAGCATCAACAGTCTTTCTACTTCCTGCTCATTTTTCTAAGAGCACTCGTTCTCCAGGCCAACAAGCAGTTCTTTCTTCACAGCTTTGGTTTTCTTAGTATAAGGTTGGAGATACATTGGCCTGAAAATGTCTACCAAATGCCAAAAGTGTCCTTTACACATGGAGATGGAAAGCAGTAAATTGCAACTGCTGGTCTTTCATAAAAGGAAATGTAAAAATGAATGCTAAATGGATAGATAGCCAAGGGAACAACAGAAGAGCAGGGTTGGTGGGAGCAACAGGGGCAGGTTGTCGAGAGAGACATGGAGTAGTTTGTATAAAAATGTGAAAAATAAAATGTTTAAAAAGTCAGATTGGGGCGGTTAGGGAAAGCAACAGACAAGATAGAAACGTGGTTTAGCAACATAGTGAGCATGTGTGTGGGAAGGGGCCACAGGATAATGCAGCACACAAGGAAGATCAAGAAAACACCTGCACTCCAGAGGAGTGATAAAAGTAAACCGAAGTAGTTTCCTATACGTGTGCAGTGGAATGATCCAAGTCATCCATTTAAAAGGATGGTAAACAAGCAGTGCTCCATGGGAGTGATAAATACAAGAAGAAGAGGGAAAGCAATTGAATAAGAAGCAATCAAATGAAAGTTACAAGAAAGACAACCAAATGTCAGCAATGGGCAAATCCGAAGCCTACTGTATCTATTGGCAAAGTTCACAATAAGGGGCTGATTATGATGTCAGTCGGAAACTCTTCCAACCAAACAAGTTTCGGAATTGTTTCTGACCCAATCGGGTTCTGCGAGTCTGACCGATCTATTACGCTGATTCCGTGTTCAGAGCGACAACTTATGCTCCTATTGAAAAAAGGGGTGGGTGGGCAAAATCATGCACCCACTAGTGGGCACCCCATGGTGCCTGCCACACTGTGCATGGTTCTACAAGGGGAACCCATGGGTACCCCCACTGGCCCCATTCGGAGGTCCCCGGGTGAAAGGGGCCTGCTACAGGCTTCCAAAGTCAGATTCTAACAGCCGATCCGTGTCAGAACAACCGATTCGGAAAGGCTGTCCGAATTTGACATCGTAATTGCTCGGGCGGGGACATGGTCCATAGACCTGTACAAGTCTCCTCTGACCAACTCGGTTACTCCTAATGCCATTCGTAACCGAGTCGGAAAGTCTGAACACTTTCCAAACATCTTAATAGGTCGTTTTGGAAAAGTGTCCAGGTCGGTTGGAAAGGCGGGTTCCAAATCGGATTCGGACGAAGCGAATGACATTCAGAGCCTTTCCGACTGACATCCTAATTGGCCGCAAAGTCTAAAAGCTGTCTGTAGGTGAGATCTATTAATCCAACTGTTTCAAGACGGTGCTGCATTGAAAAGTAAGAGAGATAAAAATTCATGTAATTTGTTTCTACATAATTACTCAGAATTTTGACAAAAATGTGTGCATTTATTTGGAATGCAAATCCATAATGTCTCACTAGATTTTAGAGAGAAATGCTTCCTTGTCATTTTTTGGCTCGAGATGTAACAAAACAAAAGCACTGCAAACAACAGCTGTTCACGTTCTGAGACATCGAAAGAGAAAACACAGAATCGCCTCTATGAGCATGGAGAAAACTCCCTGAGTATCAGGTCCATGTGCTATTTGTATTGAGAAAACAAACTCCCATTTGGGAATTTATTTTCTCAATACCAAAAAGTTTGCTAAGTGGTTGCTTTAAATAAAAAAAGCCAGTTGAGCAAGTCTTTATTGCTTTGAAGGAGCAACAATGGCAGCTGCTCCCTTCACAGCCCTCGGATCCGCCCTACGCAGGTGGGGATGTCTAAATAAGGAGAAGGTTTTCCTCCAAGAGTTATAGTGAAGGAAAAAGAATGAGACATTCATGATGTGCCAAAATGCCTTTGGCCAGCCTCAGTCAAAGTTTGCCGCCATTTTTTCGCCATGATGGATGGGTCCGATATTGCACGCGATCTCCATTAATATAGCAGCCGGGGGATTGTCACTCATTTTTCTTGGAGCCATTTTAGTAGTTCTTCGTATTTGTATTCTATCCTCAAGTTCTTTTACCAATAGCCAACGTCTTGGCATTTTTAGGTTCCAATGCTCTATTTTCCATAATTTATTTCTCGGGTAGTGGATGCCACTTGTGATGCTGAAAATCAGTTGTCAATTTGTGTCACTAGGGTGATTTTTACCGACCCTAATATTTTCGATATACTTTTGCTTTTTGGAGTAATAATGTTTTCAATTGAAGGATGCCATAATATTACATCAGTGAATTTGAGTTTGCTTGAACTGGTGACACTGTTATCACACATTTGTGCAAAGCAGCAGAGAAGAAAGAATGCAAAAGTCACCAACCAAAACACGATTCCAAATTGTAACATTAGAAAAGTAAATTAACACGATTTTTATGACTGAAACCACGAGGCTTTAGCCGCTGCTAATTGTATTGCTACATTTTCTACTAAAAGGTCATTAGTCTTAAGTTGGTGGGACAACTATTCATGTGTTTCCTATCTGTTGCATCAAGAAGAGAGCGCGCATTTGACCTATGAGCACAAAGAAAGGGGAATGTGGAATTTGGTAATTTCAAATTCTTCTATAGGAACCCATGCCATTTTATCCTATGTCATTTTCTCCATGGCTACTTGTCTCAACAAGGGTTGCGCTCTGTGCACAATGAAGATCTGAGTCAATTAGTCTTGTTAAGCGACTGGAGAGGTCTAGAGGAGAATGCTTTACTGAACAGAGCTTTACCTTCTGATGGAACATGGGCTCAAGAATATACCACTGAGAGAAATGCTCCCAAGTGACCATTACACAGAAATACATTCTCAGCTCATTGTGTAGGTTCCCTAGAAACCGATCTATGGGAATAGGTTCCCACTTGACCATTGAAAGGAAATCGCAGAGATATTTGTATTTTCCTGGCTGTTGCCTGGAGACTTGTTACTACATTCCAAGCAGCACACACAGAATGGCATGACACAGCAGATGAGGGGTGGTTATTATGTTGCCCTCCGCCACTCATGCTAAGGCTGCCCTGAGATAATGAGAGCATTTCAGTTCACTTAAGGCTGAAGTCCCATCCATCATATATGCGACATCTGACCACCAGGACTAGATCTAGGGTGAAGCTAAGTTATCTCTGTGTGAAATCTGGAAATGTTTCCCCTGTCCACGAAGGGAGAGGATTCCTGAATTGGCCCACTTCAAGGGTGAAGCTTTGATTTCACACAAACCCAGGGTGCCACCTTGAGTTAGTAAAGACATATTCTTAAGCAGGGTGGGTGAAGTCTTAATCGTGCCATCATAGTTGGGTCAACTCGGGGCGGGAGGGTCATACTTCACAAAGAAGTAAAGAAGCTGCATGAGTTTGCCTGAGCCCACCAGATTAATTTGTACAACCCTGCAACTAAATGCCTTACAATGTATGGAGGAAACTTCATGTAGCAGAGCTTTGTGTTTTCCCACTGCTGCAAGAGTGGTCTAGTGTCTCCGTGCACTGGTGATGCGCAGGGCCAGGAGTAGCAGCTGCTTACCTTTTTTGGTCTTCTTTTTCCATGGCAGGAACTTCAGCGTCGTAAAAGGATCTGGTATAGAGAAGGTGCAGCCATTTGGTTTCCCCATGCTACTCGGGTGCATCGGCATCCCATATGACATGTACCTACTAATATGCACTCACATGTCCATTCGATACCGCCACATTTGCACACAGCCAGTGCCTGAAGATACAATATCGCTTGTGAGGAGGTCTCCCATGTGCCTATTGGATGAAGATACATTAGAATATCACAGAGTCCATAGGAGCCATAGACGAGCCTCAGTTTGTAATGGATGTTGCACGGAGCTTTCTTTCCTCGTCCATGTTCCATGTAGGCACATTACCGCGTGACCACACATGAAGATATATTTCTACCTGATAATGAAATGAGATCGAACATTTGATACCCTATGAGCTCTGAATAAACATTGCACAGAGATAATTCTACACAAATCAGTTACATCCAGATATGCTTCCAAAGGACTCATTTACGGTGATGCGCTCCTAGGTGGATCTTTCACGAAATTACAGCTCGACGTTGCCAGTGGATGGAGTGCGTTCCTGCGTGGCTTTTGCGAGGAGACCTACTCCCGCGTGACTGTTGCTTGGAGATGTCCTATCACGTCACATTTACATGCAACACGGTCCAGCACGACCAGAGCTTGGCGATGCATTCTCGGATGACCTATTTATGGGACAGAGAAGCCACGAGGCTCCCACAGCAGGCGTAGTACAAATTGCAAATTAATAATTGTTACATATGAGCCCCATATCGGCATCTCAAAGAAATAAATACAATCAGAAAATATTCCACGAAAGCTGTGGCAGGCTTCTTTCATGTGTTTACAAATTGCTGTTTGGAGCCTGCGGCCTTTGCAAGAGCGCCAGCGCGCACAGTCAGTATACCATGACAATGCACAGCCTCTCAGGCAATGGTTTTGTTAATTAAGCATGAACAACACTCAAGAGCGAGTTTCCTTTTTTGTTGCATTATGTCTAGTTTGTAACAAATACAGGCGACGAACACATGTGGGATAATCTGTCAGGAAATGTTGGTAAATGTCACCAGGCCGCTGACTCTGAAACATTAGTAGGGCAGTGAAGAGTCTATCACATAACGATCTGACATGTATCTGACTTTTTCAACTCTACCAACCTGTTTAAGGCTACTGAATGTCAGAAAATACCCGATTGTCTCCTTCTGAAATGTAATTACATTTTAGCTCGCCAAAAAGGCCTTTGGAAGACACAGCCTGCTGTGAAATGTGGGAGACATCCTTTAGATCGCATGTAATACATTTCAGGCCATTACAACACGGTCGTTACAACGACCACGTTGTTACATCGCAAACACTTACAACGCAAGTTGTTACAAAGACTTGCTGTAGGAGGCAAAAGGTATTGAATTTTAAATCCAACAACTTCCCTACTGTTGCACAGACTGTAGTTGGAATAGTAAATTATACTATTCCAGTATCCAGCGTCCCTACAGCAAGACTTTTTAACGACTTGCGTTGTACGACCACGTTGTAATGGCATGAAATGTATTGCATGCGTTGTAGCATAGCATATTCATGAAATGTTCATCTTGCCCTGTAGGCCAGACTTGCTCCAAGGCGGGGTGGATACATTTGGCCATGCTGATTTTCGTGGGTGACTGCATTATCTTTTTAGGGCTCATTCTGTCTCTGTTGTGACATTTTTATAAATGTGCAACCTATGCTCGAGGCAAATGACGCTCCTGCACTGCATCAATATTGCAAGCCCTACCTTAGTCAGTGCCAAGGGTTAATACTGCTTTCATTCCAACTCCTTTTTAGGAACAGCCTACCAGTCAACAAAGCTGTCTGTTTCCGAGAGACTTATTGTGGGCTTATCAAGAACATATAGGGGCCTGAAGCCCTCTCATTGCTTACCATTGGTTGATTTTGTTGTCATTCTCATTTGTTTCGTTAGGATTCTTTTCCAACTCGTCAATCTTGTCTTTGTCCATCCCACCAATCAAGCCCCTTCACCACATGTTTTGATTGGCTGGCTTCTATGCTTCACTGCTTGCTTGTCAAGCACTATTTTTTGTTTGAGGTTGAGCATTTCTTGAGAGTGCATTTGTTTTCCAGCTCTCTACCTCTTGCAATTCTCTCTCCAGGAAATAGCTCTTGTTCCCCTCTGTAATCCGTGTGATTGTCCCTGGCCCGACCCACCTATTCTTGTACTTGCAGTGACAGCTCCTGCACTAAGACGGAGGAGCATCGCCCCACTGCTCCTTGAGCAGTGCAAAAGAAAATTGAAATGATAATAACAAGAAGTTATTATCATTTTATTTTTCTTTGCTCCAGCCAGGTCAGGAGCGGTGGGACTGGCTTGCAGCAGACGGAGCAGGAGTGATTTGCACTCCCTTCCGACATGCGCATGATGCTTTGACCAGCCCTCTAGAGCCGGCCAAACCATCATGCACACTTGGCATGTTCTGCATTGGGCTGTGTTGCACAACCCAGTGGAGAACATGCCCTGCCTTCCCAGGTACTGCCTGTTGCTTCCATTCTTCCACTCACACCTTCCATCTCTCTCAACCGTTGCTTCTTTTCTCCACCCTCCACATTGCTTTCATCTCGGCCCTCTGTGTGGCCACACTTGCTCCCTCAATGTTGTTCCCTCTTCACCCATGCTTCAAAAACATGTTTTTGCACATTTTTCTATTTATTTGCCAATGCAATACAGATTCACAAATAAAAAGCAAAAAAAAAGTCGCTGCCTCATTTGGTAGTGTAGTGTAGTGTCTAGAAAATGATGAAGCAGCCACGTCATTGTTTTCTTTTTTTAAATCTTACTTAGCCATGTTGCACAGCATCGTGAATGCTGTACAGATTTAAAATGGCTGTGAAAATTAAAGTACTTTCAACTAGGCATGTTACAGTATTAAGGTGAATTGTGGCCTGTGGGAGACCCCTTCCTTCTAGCTTTACCCAGTGCTGTGTCTTGCTTTGTGATGGAGTGGAGTGATGGATGTTAGACTGCCAAGTAATGGAAGAATGTGTGGAAATTACAGGCTTACCAGTTGCTACTTATCTGGGGTGCCTGGTGGGTTACACTGCTTGCTTCTGTATAAGAGCACTGTTGTTCTGGATCTCCTCCATTGGGAATTTTTACATTGTTTTGTTCACATTGAGTGTCCTTGTTTACTGGCAAGTTTGTGGTCGGTCTTGGTCAAACTTACTGATATTTGTCACCTATCTGTGGCTGCAAGATGTTCTTAAATGCAAAGAAGTGCTGACTTAAGTGCAGTGAATTGCTATATGGCACTTGTCATTTGACAGGTGGGCAATGCTATCAATTGTTTTAATATCACACAGTCAAGTCAATTTAGTCTTTATTTCAATTGTCATAATCATTAAAGACACAATATAAATAGTGACCGAAGAAATAAATAATATATAAAAACACATCATGTTAAAAAAACATAGTTAAAAGTTGATTAAAAAGGTGTAAGTAAAATGCGTAGGCTTTAATACACAGCAAGCAATTATTTACACAACTATTGGCAAAGACTAATTACCTCCTCTTTGATGCAAAAGACAAAACATGCACCTTGTTTGGGTATCAATAACGACCACCCGTGCTGGGAGTGAAATTACAATATCTTTCCACTGTGGTTAGAGTTATAAGTAGGGTCTGACAAGAATTAGTGCACCCTCATCGTAGTTGCTCGGATGGCCCACCTCCAACTCAAAAATTTAGCAACAGCAAATACTATGGGCTCGTGTGTGTGGTCTTCAAGATCCTCAGTGCCTCGATGCCAGACTTGTACCCAGATTCAAGCAAATTGGTTTCAACCATTTATTTCTTGGTAACTTGTAAGCTGGACATACAAATAAAATGTGTTCTAACATTTCAATATGAGCTGGGCATGTATAACATTTGTCATCCATCAAAGAATGCCATCTACTTGTAAATGATTTTATTGGGAGGGAACCCACCCTAAATCGGTGGAACAACTTCCTGTCACTTGGTTTGGTAATAAGATCCCAATAGAGTTCAAACGCAGTATCTTGTTTGAACTCCAAGAATACCCTGGACAAAGTGGGCCCCAAAGTAGATGAAAACTGATTGGTCTTACCCATATTCCAATATGCTGCCTTAAATTTTTTTCGACAGGAATGAACCACTTGCTGGGTCTTCCCACAAGTTGCTCATCCTCATGTTGGTCAATGAACATTTTATCTTACTTATCCAGGCGATCTTACATGAACGGTCTGCTCCCCGAACATCAGATAGCGCCTTGGCATACATAGACAACTCAGGGGTTGACCAAAGCCTTCTCCAGAATGCTAACGGTCTATAGCGTGCTGTATCCTCTATAGTGTGGCAGCCCAGATCTAAGTAAAGGGGCTTAAGCAGTGTTGATTGCGGGAGGCCTGTTATAGCTCTCACAAATTTGTTTTACGCTGTATTCAAGGGTGATAAATCGTCAAAGCCCCGAAGTTCAGCACCATAAGGTATAGAGGTACTGATCTTGGAATTATAGATCTTTAGGGAGGGGCCTATTGGCTTAATCTGCGAAAGCCTCTGTTCTTTTATGAGTACACCGGCTAGCTGGGCATGTTTTAGAGCCAGTATATCAATCTGTGGCTTCCAATGTAATTTCCTGCCTAAGTTATCCCCAGATATGTAAAAACATTTGTCTGTTCTAAGGGTACATTATTCATGAAGACCCTCCCTTTAATAGCTTTGTGTTTGTGGAGGACCATAAACTTGATTTTCCCCACTTTAACCACAAGCTCATGATCACAGCAGAACTCCTCAAATCTAATCAGAGCAGACTGCAACCCCTTTTGGGGCTTTGAAATTATTGAGGTGTCATCTGCGAACATGACCAGGGGTATCTTCAAGCCGACTAATGTGGGGTCATCTGTTGGGTGGGTAGAGAAGTATTCAACAACCCTATTAATAAATAAATGTAATAGGGTAGGTGCCAAACCGCACCCTTGGCATACACCCTTAGAAACAGGGAACCTGTCCGTGACATTCCCCTGCGTGCCCCAGAAAACCTGTGCATAGTTAGAATCGTTGAGTTTAACTAATATTGCCAGAAGTTCCAATGGCATCCCCATATCCGCAAAAGCCCTCCACATTTTATTACGAGGGACCAAGTCAAAAGCGGATTTGAGATCAATAAAAGCTGCGAACATTGTGCCCCCTCCGATGATAACAACCCGCCAATAGATTAACATAAACCTAAAAACCTGGTCTATGGTACCAGTGTGTGGGCGAAACCCTGCCTGGAACGTAGTCTAGATTTCATTATCTAATATCCAGGACTGGATTCTGCACAACACTAACCTGGCAACAATCTTTTGAATAGAGTCTATGAGAGCCTATAGTTGCCTGGTAGGGAACGGTCCCCCTTTTTATAAATCGGGAGGATTTCCGCATTGGCTATTGCCTTGGCAAGTATCTGAATATAAGTTACCCAGTTTCCTTTGTCATACAAAAACAGGTCAGCCGGTATACAGTCGAGACCTGGGGCCCTACCTCTCGGGATCGATTTAGGTACAGATTCAACCATGAACTGTCAAAATGCAGCGTGGTTTCTGGGATTGGGAGCTGGAATTGATCTTTACTATTAAAAGTGGCAGCAAACTGGGCCTCATAATGTGAGGCCCAGAACTCAGGGGCTACATAATTGACTGGTGTTTGAATAGAATCACCACTTCCCCATTTAACAAGCTGCCAAACTTTTTCCATATTTCTCCCTTTGTTGGCTCGGAGTAAATCTTGCCAGCGTTTCTCATCCCAGTCCTTCTTTGCCTGTTGTTGAGTGTTTTTATACCTTACTCTTGCTTCTTTGATTTCACCCATTGCTTTTGATCTAATGGCTCTAGATAAAGACTTATAGGCCTCTCAACAAGATTTATTAAACCAAGATGCTGCCCTGGGACGAGATTTCTGGTTCGGCTTTTGGGTTTTAATACAAAAAAAATTGAGTTCAGAGAATACATCATTATGGACCTGCAAAATGATAGAATTTATGTCCTCCTGTGAATCACACAGTCAATTTTTCTTTGCTCAAGATGAAAGTGGCTTATTTTCGTGATACTCATCAGATTCAGATATGACATATAGATAGTCATGTCTTCATATAGGTGTTGTGAAGTAGTCGTGTGTCCTGACTATTTCCCTGTTGCCGGCCAGAAAAGTTTCACAGGCTCCCTCCAAAATACCACCAGAGAACAACACAAGATATGAGCCTTCCAGCACCTCCACACCAATAACTGTGGCTCACTCAATCTTGGTGCTGTTAGAAAGTGCTCGATCAGGTCGGTTCTCTTTCTGAAATGAACATATATGAAATGTGGAACGTCAGAAGCCTGCATCTACTGCCTGGAGTGACTCTCTCTGGTGTCCCCCTGCTGCCCTCTCTTGTTTTGCCAGTTCTTGGTATTGCTTTACATTTTAATAATTAACGTGCTACAAGGTGCAAGCACTTCCGCGTCCCCAACAAAACATCGGAACAATAATGCAGCATACACATCTCCTACAGGATTGTGAGGTAATGTTGGCACTTGTCAAATGTCTAATGAACCCACAGGAGAGGGGAGCAGGAGGAGAGATGAGCAGGGTTAGTGCTGGGTATCTGGGGACCAGTGTTGTTTTCGTGACTTCTCACCTCCTCTGCAACAAGCCCTCCCTCGCGGGAGGCCTCTGCACCGAACAACAGGATGCTTGCCCTGGTGGGCATGAGCAGGCCGTACTGGCGCCTGAAGGCTGTGCCTGTGCCCGGGGAAGGGAGGGGGAGGCAGACCCGGATGCCCTCTGGGATCACCGCACTCTGAGGTCTGGAACTCAAAACAAAAAAGGTACACTGCCCTCTAGAAAAGGTGAACATAAAAGAACATAGCATATTCCTTTCCAAATCTTTGATGAGAAAAAGTAAAAAGACCCCCAAATGCCGCGTATACCACCGAGTGCAGAGCAGCTCGCAAGGAACACACAAAACATGCACTATATATTGATTTTCCGCAAGGCATGGAAGTCTTTTGTGCATACTCTGCCTTTGTTCTGAGCGTTTGGGGTTTCCAGATTGGGGCTCCTGCTTGAGTATCTGATCAGTCTCCTCTTTCCGGAAGAAAAATGCTGTTTATTATTCTCTTTTCTTAGACTTTTGTCTGGTCTGCTCTTCTTTCTTGCCTCCTCGTCTTTCACTGAGTTTTACTGCCTTTCTCCTTTTCTGTAGGTTTAGCAATACTCTGCCGCAGTTACTACTCCACAACTTCACAATGTCAACGTTATTGCAAAAAAAAAATACAATGGGAACAATTGTGGATTGTCGTGTGCAGCCAAAACGACATATTCACCCCTCCGCAGTGGCTATGAGTCATCTGATGCTCTGAATCTTCTCCATATCGAAAACTGGGCTACACTGAGGGCCACTGTCGGGAGGACACGGCTGGAAGCTAGTTCCAGAAGCTATTCTTTCAGACCGGGGCCCAGCTGGGGTCTCTACCTTTTAAGGTGCCCGTCTGTCCATCCACTGCAGTCTCTTCTCAGTAAATGAAGGCACTTCACACACATCCACTGACAGGGAGGACTTATTACTCTCCCCTTTCGCTGCAAGTAGGGAAAGGCTAAAAAGGAACACTTTCCCCAAGAATCGAGAACTAGATTTAAAATAGAAAGTCATCCCCTCCTGGAATATTTGTGGGTATTTGTATGAGTCTCATGTGGATTTCAGAGGAAGCATAGAAATCCACAGCTGTGAGGTATGAACAGTTGGGGGGTGTTGGATGATTAGAATAATGGCCCCAAACATTCCTCATGTCTGAGTCCCAGTGCAGGGTTCTGACATCGGGGCACATGCAGCAGCGCCTGTAATGTCATGGAGCGTAAGCCCACATTGGTGTACACTGAGAAACAACATGGAAACAAGATTGCTGGGGATAAGTGGAGTGTGGGCATGTTTGCTAACTGGTGATGCATATGTGGGGAGGGGTGTGTGCAGTGGAAGACAGACACCTATTCGAGTAGGTTGCAGGAGCATGTCCTCAAGGCACAATATTCATCTGGAAAAAACAAAGAAAAGTAAAAAAGTTCAACAGTCGAAGAATAAAATAAAAAGAGTGCAGAACACCGATTAAACTTTTAGTATTAGAGTCAATCTGTAGGAAGACAGTGAACAAATGATATGGGATGTTGCAGTACACGGTCTTTTAAGTTTAGAATTTAACCTAATGTGAGTCAGCACATGAACAGTGATTTGCAGAAATTCATGAGGAGGACCTGGCAGTTCGGGCTGGTCTGTTCCCATGAGGAGCAGGGTCAAGGCTGATTTGCATATGGCTGGGTGCAAACTGGGGGGCAGGGGGGGCAAATAGTGGGCAAAAGAACAATAGATTAAACCCAGATCCATGACGGGGGTGTGTGGTTGAAGCGTTTCAGCACTCCGTTCATCGTCTTGTGTTTCGCACGTCCTCAAGACACAACATTCCTCTGAAAAAAAAAGTAAAGTAAAAAAAAGTCCAACAGTGGAAGAATAAAATAAAAAGAATGCAGAACACCAATTATTCTTTTAGTATTAGAGTCACTCTGTAGGAAGATAGTGAACTAATGATATGGTATGCTGCAGGACACTGTTCAAGTTCATAATTTAACCTAATGTGAGTCAGCACATGAACAGTGATATGGAGAAATTCATGATCTTTTGATGGCATACACAGTGGGATCATGTCCAGAGAGTACAGACTCAGGTCTCCCATGCAGATGTTCGGGACAGGTCGAGACTAGTGTCCAAAATCCAAACGGTGCCTCAGGATAGTTGCTGACGTCCACTGCAAAGCTTGCTTTTGTCGTGTTGTTTCGCTCTCCAAAGACAGACTTTAAGGGACTTGGAATCCAGTCAAAAAGTTTCTAAAGTCTTCCTCTGGGTCACCTCGGACTTCAGTGCCCTGCAGTGGAGCCACTCCAAGTGCACTTCATGCACATGGAGGCTCCTTGGACCTGTCACCAACAGGACTGTAAGTGGGTTGTGTTGGGGTTGCATGTTTGCCATGTGCGAACTGCTGTAAGACCCCAATGAGCCACTGCCTAGTTGCTCTCAGTACTTGGAGGTATATGGGCCATGGTCAAGGAGCACCGAAGAATGATCGAGGAAACTTATGAGGTGAGAAGATTATTACTGATTGACTGTTGATTTTGAGAGTCCTGGGTACTTCTTAGCCTTTAGTACGAAGCTGATGATCTGAGTCCAATTATCTTGTAGGATACTCTACAGGTGGTAACTTTGATGGGCTTGTAAAGGACACGGCTGGACGGTGTTACCAATGGGTGCAGTAACCTTTGAATGGTTACCAACGTTTTTCCCCTCTGTTCACTGAGGTTCTAGCAATTTGCATTGAGGGTGTGTGATGGTAACTGGATGGACTTTGTATCCCAGTGAATCTGTGAATTGCTGCTGAGAAACGTCTTGAGCTTGTGACAACCATTGTTTTTTTTGGGAGGGGGGCATGAATGCTATGGTATACAAGGACGCCAGTGTTGATGTCTGAATGGTTCCTCAGAGAAGCTAGGGGTAGAGACGTTGTGCATGTGTGTGGCATATTATTGGTTCTCCTGCTAGGCTTTTGCCAAGACATTGTTGCTTCATCAGTGGTCTGTCTGCTCTGTATTTAAGGGCACCCTTACAGTCAGGGGTGTGCATTGGTAATAATGGTGATCCGAATGAAACAGAGGCTGCAGTAGGATTATTCTTGTCTTCTGTGTAGGAGCTATCTTAAGGTTCACTCTATGGTCCAGTGGGTCACTACCTTCTCTTCTCCCATCTTCATATTTGGATGTGCACTGCCTTTTTCAGTAGGTCAGCGAGGCCTGCTGAATGGGTGGGTATATTTGAGGTTAGGGAAACAGGACATCTGTGATAGTACCCTGGCTGTGAGAAAGGGCATCCATTGGAGCAGGTGTATACCACTTTCACCTTCACAGATAGCAAGTAGTCCCTCATTATGTCTTCACATCTTTAGTCTTCACATCAGTCTTCATATCTCTAGTCTTCACATCAGTGCAGTAATGGCACAGTACGTTGACTGCCACAGGCACTGCATGCGCGAATAAAGGCATTCCGATACACATTCACTGTGTGCATGTTAGTCATCTGTACCGGCACTTCACTCAGACAAGTGTGTGTGGGACATGTTGTGCTGTCAATTGAGGGATCTGTTAATGGATGGTGGGTGTGTCACCTCTGTGCAGTGATGCTGTTTATGGTGTCCCATATTCTAACTGCCAGTTCTGTGTGTCACAGTTGTTATGGTTTCCCACTCTTCAGCAACTCACATGGGTCTCAGATCATTCCATTTTGGCTGTCATTTGTGGCCTACAACAACAGGGATTCTTTTGTGCTCTGATATGTGCCACAATGAGGCAGGGATGCACCCTGTGACTCAAGTCCCACTACATGGGCAACATGTACGTAAGGGGGAGTCACTGCCCCTGCATTGATCCATGCTTCCATTCTTGTTTGATCATGGACATGGCACGTCGGTGTGCAGGGGTTGTTGTTTGTCCCTCTGCTATGTGAGGGGGAGATGCGGTTTCACAATGTGTAACATGTTTGTTTCTGCATTGGCGCAGGTTACATACTGGATGCATGTCTATGTGCCTTGTGGCTGTTTGTGGGGAACTGCCTATCTGATTTGGACAATGGTCATTTGTTCTGCGTCACTGCTGTGGGGTTGTGCTCGCACGTTGTCATCTCACTGTTTATTTGGTCTGCTTTTATGGTGCATTTTCTCGCCTGACGCGTGGGATTTGCAGGCCGGCCGCTGGTTTTCGATGCTTTTTGTGCCGCGATTGACCTCATCACAAGATTTATTGCATTCACGTTTCACATTTTTGCGGCGTGGCGTTGATTTTCGCGCGGTCTGTTGACGCGTTATCTGGTGACTATCGCATGGTACCGCCGTTACTTGGTAAACACGGCGTAATTTTCCAGCGATAGACTGCAATGTCGGAAGTTGCGTTAAGTTACTTTTGCGATGGTTATCACACGTTCTTGAGAATATACCCCATGTTGTCTATTTATGTTACCTAATGTATTTTCATACATGTGCAGTTTGAATATTTATTGTTTGAGTTGGCATACTACAAGAGCATGTACAATAGACATGTGAATATCATTTATCCTCATATCAATTCACTCAACTAATCATCACCAAATGCTTGCAAGCCTGTTGCAGAAATGCAGATATATTAGAGACTGCCTTATTTTTGACAAAACAACTCCATAGTTTGAATTAACACAAACAATTACACTTTATTTGGCACATGCGTCACTTTATTTATCAGTGCAAAGTTTTAAAAATAAAAATCTTTAGTTTCAGACGATTGGTACTTTTTAATTATTTTTTATATGCATTATATAACTTATTTTTGCTGCTTGCATGGCCTCTTAGTGCTGTCGGAGCCTGTGAGTGCTCTCCATACAGTTCTTATGTTTATGTGATGCTCAGACACTGGATTGTAGGTTGTCTAGTGTATTGTGTAGTTAATGATAGCAAAGATAGGTCTTGCAGATACTTAGGTTTCCGATTTATTTGGTGTTTTAAGGACTGCATAACAACTGACATCTCCATGGCCTCTTTACGCTGGTTTGGTGATGTCTTTGCTAGTACTCGCCTAAACAACACTATACGCTGTCTCTGCAACACCTTTTGTTTTCAGAAAACAGCATATACAATGCAGTCTGAACCACGCATACCACTACCACAAAAACTAAACAACACATGCGTTTTTCCCATGCATGCCTTTACCACTGTCTTTTTTACAATGATCTGCTTCTACAACGCATGTCGTTACCACAAAAAATGTAAGTATAAAGTTCAGTGCATTATATATATATATATATATATATATATATATATATATATATATATATATATATATATATATTACCTACTGGCGGTCGCCAGTAGGTAGTTATAGTTAGGACCACGTTTCCATAGGAAATCCGCAACATTCTATTTTGAATAACTTTGGCGCCGGTCGACGAATCCTCGCGAATTTTTCAAAATAGGTGGGGCGCTACGCTCCGCTCCTTCCCTGAAAGTCTCGGGGGGATTCGTCAAGCGGGGGCTGAGATAAAAGTGGGGTTCCAAAACGCGTTTTTCCCATGCATTTTTCCATAGGACCTTTAGACAGGGCTACAGCCCGAACGGCTGAACAGAATTACTAGAAATTTGGCAGAGAGGTAGTCCTCAGGTCAAGGAAGTGCCTTTTGTAGGTTTGGTGTAAAACTGTTCAGTAGATTCTGAGAAAATAGCCTTTAAATCAATATATATATCTGAGCCAGCTTACGGTGCGCTTACGGTACGCTTACCGTACGCGTACGGTGGCGTGCGCGAGCGCGATTCTGATTGGCTCTTAGATCTTAGTAAACATTCGAATCGGCCGAAACCAGGAAGCGGCGGCCGCCATTTTCTCTCTCGCACTGAGAGTGATGTTTAAAATATTAAGCCCAAAAACATGTAAAGGGGCTGTTTAGACAGCTCCCACACACATAGCAATGTTGAGGGAGTCCCCAAAGATCCCCCAAGGCCAAAAACGGAATTTTTATTTTTTCGCTAATTTCGCCGATTACGCTTACCGTACGCGTACGGTAAAAAATTATTTAAAAAAACAAATTATCCACACTCTCCCCACCCCGTGTGCAATTTGTGCCCGAAGCGCACCAATTATGCATGGCATATTAAAGATGAGTTAAACTAAAATATTTAAAAAAAAAAAAAAAAAAAAAAAAATTTATCCACACTCTCTCCACCCCGTGTGCAAATGGTGCCCGAAGGGCACCATTTGTGCATGGCTTATAACATATACAAAAAATTTAAATATTACCTTTCAAAACGAAGTGCATCATATGTCCTCCATGTGCGCACGGTGCGCGAAGCGCATCGTGCGTACATGGCCCATCTAGCGTAACGTGGGCACGCGGTGCGCGTAGCGCACCGCGTGCCCACCGTGCGTGCACGGCACTAACTGCGTAAAGTGGGCGCGCGGTGCGCGAACCGCACCGCGTGCTCACTGTGCGCGCATGGTGCGCAAAGCGCACCGTGCGCACACGGAACGAACTGCGTTAAGTGGGCGCGCACGCCACGAATGGCGTAAAGTAACTTAGCATTTAAAAAACCGTACAAATTCACTGAAAAAACCATAGGTTTCACACACGTTATAGTTAGGAATTAGCATTTAAAAAACCTTGCAAATTCACTGAAAAAACCATAGGTTTCACACATGTTATAGTTAGCGGAAATTTTACTGATAAAAAAACCAATGAAATTCCCCCGTTATAGTTAGTGCAGGCAACTATAACTCACGCGACCGCAATCTTCTGCTGATGACATATGTGTCTTTATGAAAAAAAAATATTTGTAATATATGTATAGCTAAAAATGTATGGAAGAAGACATGGGCAAATAAGTGTCTAAATACAGTATTAGCATCAGCAGAGGATTGCGGTCGCGTGAGTTATAGTTGCCTGCACTAACTATAACGGGGGAATTTCATTGGTTTTTTATCAGTAAAATTTCCGCTAACTATAACATGTGTGAAACCTATGGTTTTTTCAGTGAATTTATATATATATATATATTCAATGAAAAAACCAAAGGTTTCACACATGTTATAGTTAGCTGGACATTTCACTCGTAAAAAACCATTGAAATTCCCCCGTTATAGTTAGTTCAGCTAACTATAACTCGCGCGCCCGCAATGCACTACTGATGACGTCACATATTACATCACTCATGACATGGTCAGTGACATCACTCATGACATCACTGATGACATCTCAAATGACATCACTGATGACATCATCCAGTGAATGTGTGTTTTTCTGAAAATTAAATATGTTTAATATATGTATATCTCAAGGTCGATGGAAGAATAAATGGGTATATAAGTGTCTAAATGGATGCTTTGTTTTTGAAAAATTTATTGTGTAACTGACTGATTAAGTGTATCTTAGTGAATACATGGGTTAGTGAGTAATGTTTAAATATGTAAATATCTGTATCAGTCTCTCACTTTGTGTATAAGTGGCTGCGTGGGTTGGTGAGTAGCTACATGAGTGTTTATATGGGTTATTAGTTGTTTTTTTGAGTATCAGTCTGAGTGTCTGTATGGTTCGGTGGGGGGTATTACGTAGTGCATAGGTGCATGAATGAGTGACTCACTGTTTGTATGTGTTGAAGACAGCATGTGTGCAGGACTGTATGGGTAGATGAGTGTGTGCATGGGTGTGTTAGTGAGTGATAGACTGTCTCAGTAGTGTCTTTATGAGTAACTACATATGTTTTAAACTAGTATATGTGACTATTGGTGTTTATAAGTGAGTATATGTGAGAGTGAGAGATTGGAAGAGTTCCTGTATGAATAAGTATGTGTTTCTATAAGTGATTGTTTAAAAGACTAAGTATGTGTAAGTTTCTGTAAAAGTAAGTGTGGTGGTGTGTGTATAACTGTATATGCAAGTAAATGGATGTTTGATTCTTTATTAGCATGAGTGACTATGTGTGAGTAACTCTATGGATGAGTGGCATTGTGTTACAGGATGTTTAGGTGTATGAGTACATATGATGTGTGAGTACATGTATGAGTGACTGTATAGGACTGTTGGTGAATGAGTGGATGTTTATGTGGATCTTAGAAATATTGAAGAGGATGTTGTAATTGGTATTGGTATGTCCATTTTTTTGAAAATTTCAGTCTCTTTTTTTGAATGTTTGTATCAAAGGTTATATTAGGGTGAGAGGAGGTCTACCACTCTGTCACAAGGATGATGTCATCAGTGATGTCATTTGAGATGTCATCAGTGATGTCATGAGTGATGTCACTGACCATGTCATGAGTGATGTAATATGTGACGTCATCAGTAGTGCATTGCGGGCGCGCGAGTTATAGTTAGCTGAACTAACTATAACGGGGGAATTTCAATGGTTTTTTACGAGTGAAATGTCCAGCTAACTATAACATGTGTGAAACCTTTGGTTTTTTTCATTGAATATATAATATATATATATATATCAAAAACACAGGGTTGTCCCACTGAAGACGCCTCACATGAAGGGTGCAGACTCAAACACCATCGGCGGCAGCAGGAACAGCATCCTCGCTCCCTTGTTAAAATATAAATGCCAAACGCGTTTCGAGTGATTTGACGCTCTTGATCACTGGCTTCAAACACGGAAACACCCAGCAATTGGGAACAGCTGGTTTAATGAGTACACAAGTCCCGCCCCAGTGGGCGTTGGCGAGCAAGGCCTGATGGTTCTGGTAGTCCCAAAATCTGGTGCCATAGAACTTGTAGTCCCCACCCCTGTGGGTGTCGCTGGCTCCGTGTTCACGATGACTGCCAAAGTGCAATATTAAAAAATAACTGTCCCAAGTGGGTGCAAGTAGTGCGGGAATCACGGTCTGATGCCAATATATACCAACAGTAAATGTCCCCTTAATTCCATGACAGGCTTGCGGTTCTGAGCACTGAAGAGCCGCCTTTCCGGCGGTGGGGCATCTTCGCGGCTGGACTGGCCGCTACAAATCAAAAACACAGGGTTGTCCCACTGAAGACGCCTCACATGAAGGGTGCAGACTCAAACACCATCGGCGGCAGCAGGAACAGCATCCTCGCTCCCTTGTTAAAATATAAATGCCAAATGCGTTTCGAGCGATTTGACGCTCTTGATCACTGGCTTCACTCTGGCTTCAAACACGGAAACACACGGCAATTGGGAACAGCTGGTTTAATGAGTACACAAGTCCCGCCCCAGTGAGCGTTGACGAGCAAGGCCTGATGGTTCTGGTAGTCCCAAAATCTGCTGCCATAGAACTTGTAGTCCCCACCCCTGTGGGTGTCGCTGGCTCCGTGTTCACGATGACTGCCAAAGTGCAATATTGAAAAATAACTGTCCCAAGTGGGTGCAAGTAGTGCGGGAATCACTGTCTGATGCCAATATATACCAACAGTAAAGGACCCCTTCATTCCATGACAGGCTCGCGGTTCCGAGCACTGAACAGCCGCCTTTCCGGCAGTGGGGCATCTTCGCGGCTGGACTGGCCGCTACAAATCAAAAACACAGGGTTGTCCCACTGAAGACGCCTCACATGAAGGGTGCAGACTCAAACACCATCGGCGGCAGCAGGAACAGCATCCTCACTCCCTTGTTAAAATATAAATGCCAAACGCGTTTCGAGCGATTTGACGCTCTTGATCACTGGCTTCACTCTGGCTTCAAACACGGAAACACACAGCAATTGGGAACAGCTGGTTTAATGAGTACACAAGTCCCGCCCCAGTGGGCGTTGACGAGCAAGGCCTGATGGTTCTGGTAGTCCCAAAATCTGCTGCCATAGAACTTGTAGTCCCCACCCTGTGGGTGTCGCTGGCTCCGTGTTCACGATGACTGTCAAAGTGCAATATTGAAAAATAACTGTCCCAAGTGGGTGCACGTAGTGCGGGAATCACTGTCTGATGCCAATATATACCAACAGTAAAGGTCCCCTTCATTCCATGACAGGCTCGCGGTTCCGAGCACTGAAGATCCGCCTTTCCGGCGGTGGGGCATCTTCGCGGCTGGACTGGCCGCTACAAATCAAAAACACACGGTTGTCCCACTGAAGACGCCTCACATGAAGGGTGCAGACTCAAACACCATCGGCGGCAGCAGGAACAGCATCCTCGCTCCCTTGTTAAAATATAAATGCCAAACGCGTTTCGAGCGATTTGACGCTCTTGATCACTGGCTTCACTCTGGCTTCAAACACGGAAACACACAGCAATTGGGAACAGCTGGTTTAATGAGTTCACAAGTCCCGCCCCAGTGGGCGTTGATGAGCAAGGCCTGATGGTTCTGGTAGTCCCAAAATCTGCTGCCATAGAACTTGTAGTCCCCACCCCTGTGGGTGTCGCTGGCTCTGTGTTCACGATGACTGCCAAAGTGCAATATTGAAAAATAACTGTCCCAAGTGGGTGCAAGTAGTGCGGGAATCACTGTCTGATGCCAATATATACCAACAGTAAAGGTCCCCTTCATTCCATGACAGGCTCGCGGTTCCGAGCACTGAAGAGCCGCCTTTCCGGCGGTGGGGCACCTTCGCGGCTGGACTGGCCGCTACAAATCAAAAACACAGGGTTGTCCCACTGAAGACGCCTCACATGAAGGGTGCAGACTCAAACACCATCGGCGGCAGCAGGAACAGCATCCTCGCTCCCTTGTTAAAATATAAATGCCAACCGCGTTTCGAGCGATTTGATGCTCTTGATCACTGGCTTCACTCTGGCTTCAAACACGGAAACACACAGCAATTGGGAACAGCTGGTTTAATGAGTACACAAGTCCCGCCCCAGTGGGCGTTGACGAGCAAGGCCTGATGGTTCTGGTAGTCCCAAAATCTGCTGCCATAGAACTTGTAGTCCCCACCCCTGTGGGTGTCGCTGGCTCCGTGTTCACGATGACTGCCAAAGTGCAATATTGAAAAATAACTGTCCCAAGTGGGTGCAAGTAGTGCGGGAATCACTGTCTGATGCCAATATATACCAACAGTAAAGGTCCCCTTCATTCCATGACAGGCTTGCGGTTCCGAGCACTGAAGAGCTGCCTTTCCGGCGGTGGGGCATCTTCGTGGCTGGACTGGCCGCTACAAATCAAAAACACAGGGTTGTCCCACTGAAGACGCCTCACATGAAGGGTGCAGACTCAAACACCATCGGCGGCAGCAGGAACAGCATCCTCGCTCCCTTGTTAAAATATAAATGCCAAACGCGTTTCGAGCGATTTGACGCTCTTGATCACTGGCTTCACTCTGGCTTCAAACACGAAAACACACAGCAATTGGGAACAGCTGGTTTAATGAGTTCACAAGTCCCGCCCCAGTGGGCGTTGACGAGCAAGGCCTGATGGTTCTGGTAGTCCCAAAATCTGGTGCCATAGAACTTGTAGTCCCCACCCCTGTGGGTGTCGCTGTCTCCGTGTTCACGATGACTGCCAAAGTGCAATATTGAAAAATAACTGTCCCAAGTGGGTGCAAGTAGTGCGGGAATCATTGTCTGATGCCAATATATACCAACAGTAAAGGTCCCCTTCATTCCATGACAGGCTCGCGGTTCCGAGCACTGAAGAGCCGCCTTTCCGGCGGTGGGGCATCTTCGCGGCTGGACTGGCCGCTACAAATCAAAAACACAGGGTTGTCCCACTGAAGACGCCTCACATGAAGGGTGCAGACTCAAACACCATCGGCGGCAGCAGGAACAGCATCCTCGCTCCCTTGTTAAAATATAAATGCCAAACGCGTTTCGAGTGATTTGACGCTCTTGATCACTGGCTTCACTCTGGCTTCAAACATGGAAACACACAGCAATTGGGAACAGCTGGTTTAACGAGTACACAAGTCCCGCCCCAGTGGGCGTTGACGAGCAAGGCCTGATGGTTCTGGTAGTCCCAAAATCTGCTGCCATAGAACTTGTAGTCCCCACCCCTGTGGGTGTCGCTGGCTCCGTGTTCACGATGACTGCCAAAGTGCAATATTGAAAAATAACTGTCCCAAGTGGGTGCAAGTAGTGCGGGAATCACTGTCTGATGCCAATATATACCAACAGTAAAGGTCCCCTTCATTCCATGACAGGCTCGCGGTTCCGAGCACTGAAGAGCCGCCTTTCCGGCGGTGGGGCATCTTCGCGGCTGGACTGGCCGCTACAAATCAAAAACACAGGGTTGTCCCACTGAAGACGCCTCACATGAAGGGTGCAGACTCAAACACCATCGGCGGCAGCAGGAACAGCATCCTCGCTCCGTTGTTAAAATATAAATGCCAAACGCGTTTCGAGCGATTTGACGCTCTTGATCACTGGCTTCACTCTGGCTTCAAACACGGAAACACACAGCAATTGGGAACAGCTGGTTTAATGAGTACACAAGTCCCGCCCCAGTGGGCGTTGACGGGCAAGGCCTGATGGTTCTGGTAGTCCCAAAATTTGCTGCCATTGAACTTGTAGTCCCCACCCCTGCGGGTGTCGCTGGCTCCGTGTTCACGATGACTGCCAAAGTGCAATATTGAAAATTAACTGTCCCAAGTGGGTGCAAGTAGTGCGGGAATCAGTGTCTGATGCCAATATATACCAACAGTAAAGGTCCCCTTCATTCCATGACAGGCTCGCGGTTTCGAGCACTGAAGAGCCGCCTTTCCGGCGGTGGGGCATCTTCGTGGCTGGACTGGCCGCTACATTGCACCATGAATTGGGAGAGTTATTCTGTTCGCGCTGTATGTTCACGCATGAAGTTATGCCCATCCAGGGCGCAATTATAAACTTTCTCATTCTATGAATTGTATCAATGAATGTACATCATATCATACGTTATAACACGTTGACTTTAGGTGATATGGCACTACTTTGAATGTTCAAAGATGGCGAATTCTTAGTACCCTGATTGCAGGGTCTTGCTAGATTAGTCCTTTCACTGTGTTGATTGTCAATTTTGAGCGCGAAACATGAATATAAGGCAATGGCGATATTGGCGTTTCGTGCTAAACATCGAAAAAGGCGACTTGCCGAAACGCGTCTGTTGTACGCCCAGAGTTCCTGAAATAAATACTCCTTGGAACTCTCCCCCGTGAGTGCTGTCTTCTGTGACTCGGTACGATTACCGACCGACAGTGTGGAGCTGATATATATATATATATATATATATATATATATATATATATATAGATTCAGCTCACAGTTCCATCGGATAATCGCACCCGTAACAGAAGACAGCACTCACGGGGGGAGAGTTCAGAGAGTTTTATTCATGAACTCCGGGCAAGCAAGACGCGTTTCGGCACTTAGACCTGCAATGTAAGAATCCGCTGGGTTTGAATAGCAGTGAGTAGCTTGCTGTACATTTAGGATGAATATGTCATAACATTGAATATGCAATCAGAAGATGTAAAATTCTAAATTTCTGAATCTCTTCCTATTTCTTTTATTGCATCATTTATGAACATTATGAAATATATGAGTAATGTTTAGCTGTTGTTGATTGATCACATTACATCAAGATGTTGTGTAATGGTATTTCTGGTAGAATGCAGAAGCATAGGCCCATCTGTCGGCGAGATTTTGGTTTTTTGAATGACAACAGAAGTAATGAATTTATCATGAGTAATTGGTTTCGCCCATCTAGGGCTTGTATGAATTGCCATTAACGAGCATTTTACGTTGCAATGTCTCAGAAATGCTATATTTATTGCATTTAAGTTCCGCTTTCAGGTATTCAAAGATGGCGGAACGATAAAAACTGTTGCCGTATTATGAATGGTCCTTTTTCTGTTGCAATACCGGATACCACTAATGAATTTGTATATATAAATGAAATATGGCCGAGGCGTTTAGTGCAGAAATTGACAAAGGCTAAGTGCCGAAACGTGTCTTGCTTGCCCGGAGTTCATAAATAGAACTCTCTGAACTCTCCCCCGTGAGTCCGTGAGTGCTGTCTTCTGTTACGGGTACGATTACCCGATGGAACTGTGAGCTGAATATTGAAGCGGGAACACCCCCGCTTGGCGTGCACCCGTTCGAGAGTGCAACTGGCTGGTGTTGTGGAGCTGGAAATGAATATATATATATATATATATATATATATATATATATATATATATATATATATATATATATATATATATATATATACATGTGTGTGTGTGTGTGTGTGTGTATGTATATATATATATATATCCAAAGAAAATCCTAGGGCTGGTCCAGTAACCAGCGCAACACCAAGGCACAGACTCCACAAGCGATGATGAATTAAGTGTCTTTATTCCAACATAAAGATATCCAAAAGTGATGCGTTTCGGCCGCCAGACATGCGGCCTTGTTCACACCATATATATATATATATATATTCACTGAAAATAACATAGGTTTCAGGGACGTTATAGTTAGTTGGACATTTGACTCATATAAAACCAGAGTAATTCGCCTGTTATAGTTAGTTGAGCTAACTATAAATCGCGCTCCCGCAATGCACTGGTGATGACGTCAAATATTATATCACTCATGACATGGTCAGTGACATCACTCCTGACATCACTGATGACATCTCAAATGGCATCACTGATGACATCATCCAGTGAATTTGTGTTTCTGTAAAGTTAAAATATTTTTCATATATAGCTATGCCAAGCTGTATTGAAGAAGGAGTGAATTTAAAAGTCCCTGAATGGATTATTTAGTAAGTGTGTGACTGACTGTATAAGTGAGTGATTGAACATGTGTTACTGAATGTATGAATTTGTGACTAAACTGTGTGAAAGTCTGTATTAGTGTCTCAGTTGGTGTATAAGCGGCTCCATGGGTTGGTGAGTAGCTACATGAGTGTCTATATGGGTTATTGATTTGTTGTCTGAGTATCTGTCTGGGTGCCTGAGTGTCTGTATGGGTGGGTGCGGGGTGTGTGTGACTCTGTGCATACATGTCTGAGTGGGTGATTCACTGGTTGTATGGATTAAAAACTGCATCTGTGAAGGGCTGTATGGGTGAGTTAGTGTGTTTATGGGTGAGTTGGTGAGTGAATGAATGTCTCACTGGTATATGTGTGAGTAACTAATTATGTTTTAAGGCAGTATATGTGAGTGTTGGAGTATATAAATGACTATACGTGAGAGTATGTTATTTGAAGAGTGGGTGTATAAAAGAGTGTCTGCTTCTATCAGTGATTGTATAAGACAGTAAGTATGTGTTAGTATCTGCATAAATAAGTGATGTGGTGTGTGTATAAATAACACAGTTGGTGTGTATAACTGTATACATGAGTAAATGCCTATGTGATTGATTCTTTGCATGACTGACTAGGTGTGTGAGTAACTCTATTGATGAGTGGCGGACTGTGACTTTATGTATAGGTGTATGAGTGCATATTATAGTACTGTATTGATGAGTAACTGCATGTATAAGTGAGTGGATGTGAGTGTGGACATAGGAAATAGTAGGTGGTATGTAGTATCTGGCATTGTTGTGTGCATGGTTTCAAAAATAGTAGTCTGTATTTTAGAGTGCCTGTATCAAAGTTTATATTAGGCCATCAATATGTGCATCAGAGTAACACATGGATGATGTCATCAGTGATGTCATCCGTGATGTCATTTGAGATGTCATCAGTGATGTCATCAGTGATGTCACTGACCATGTCATGAGTGATGTAATATGTGACGTCATCACCAGTGCATTGCGGGCGCACAAGTTATAGTTAGCTCAACTAAGTCAAATGTCCAACTAACTATAACGTCACTGAAACCTATGTTTTTTTCAGTGAATCTCTAAGGTTTTTTAAATATTAATTTCATATTTTAATATTTATAAAACCTATATATTTTTATTTTAAATTAATAATAATTTGCAACTCTATTATCTTTTTTTTAATTTGAAAAATTATGTAATTTTTTTATATCTTCCGAAAAAAGTATGTACATATATATGTTTTTTTTTACAAAACTAGACTCCCGTACCGGTAGTGTACCAAGCTCCATCACCACGTGAATCCTATCCGCGATATTGCGAAACTCGTTAAGGATGCGCATTTCATATCCGACGGCTTCGTAGCACCGTGTCCCGCCAAACATCATATACGTGTAAGGTTGCGCTCGCTCCTAGATTGGTATGTGACGGCTGCGCGGTACCAATACACACGTTACATCCCACGTATAGGGTTGCACCAGCTGCGAGTTCCGTATGCGACGAATGTATGCTGCCAGGCCCTGTGTTATGTCATAGACGTATGGTATCGCGCCGGGTATGCCATTTCCTCATTTATTTTTTTATGTCTCAAAACTATATCTAAATAAGTATAAAGTGTATATGAGAGCAAGCAATAATCTAAAATGTTTTCCACATTTCTATATTTCTAACTGTAATAAACTCATATTATAGCAAATATATTTTCTCAAAATCGCGTCGGGTGCAGCCTCCTTGCACGCTCAGTGTGCGCTTGCCATGTGACCTTAAAAAAAAGCTTGTGATTGGTTCATAACATTTCCCATTGTAACAGTTGGAGGACCCCACCCATTTTAGTCATTCTCTCTACACCATTTGATGAGAGACACCAGCTTTTTTGAAAACTTTTTTGCTGTGTACACATATCTTATAGTAAGTACACACAACATGTAATGATCATCTTGATCAATAATCATGCTCTGTACAGTAGCCTTCCATGTATGATACCCATGCATCTGAAACGTTACATCAAAAAACAAAGGTGTGTTACACGATGCCCCTGGTGTGTGTGTGCGTGCAGTATTGTGCTGCCTTTCGGCCTGGATATTGGTGGCTCGAAGGGGTATCATCAACCACGGGCAGAGTGCACATCCTAGATCACATGTGACAAACGGTAAAGAGTAATGTGTAGATTTGTGTTGCAATATGCTCTGTTGTCAGGCTTTACCAGTATAGTAGTGTGTTATATGTGAGACTTTCAGATTCACGTTTGACATGCATTTCTTGACTGTAATGAGCGTTATCACTGTGTATGACGTAGCCTCACTGCTGATCCTCCCTCCATCCGAGCACATTCACATGTGTGCGCTTCGCGATAGCAACACTTTCAATAATACCACGCACCATTGACATGCCTGTCTGCACATATCCACAAGCTTGACAACGACATGTGATGTTGTCCATTCAATGTTTTCAGACAGCATCTCATCAGCAATAGTTGCCGCCCTCCCGGTACATGCTACATTAATGTAAATTGCGCATTGTGCGACGTCAAAACTGCAACAGGGACACACACATAAGTACACTTCCTGCCCAGGCAGAAACTGAACAACGCCCAGGTCCCCGGAATAATTATTCACACCCCTACGCTGGCCTGGCGTACGCAATTCCAGCCCACTTTGCGTATGTATAAATAGGACAATGATGACGCCACTTGTACCAGTTCTTCCACACTGCTTCAGGTGATATGGCTGCATCCACCTCGCATATCACAATGCGCAATAAAAAAAAGGGATCCATGACGTGTACATCATCCTGGCAATCAAAACTCCATCTGAATTGTGAACCCTACTGGATGTCGTGTTTGGACACACACCAATGACAGCAGGTGAGCAGTGGGGCCTGCATGCACAGGGGCTGCAATTGAGAGCGGTGCAGCGGAAGGGATGGGTTGCATCAGCCTGGGTGCACAGGTGCAAACAAGCGATGTTGCTGTGCATAATGATGTGATCTCTGACCTCATTCAGTCACATCTCTCTCTCATTTTAAGTACCTACTGGACCGTACTGTAGGCCTGAGCCAGCGGGCAGTGCTGCCCTACAGACACGTGGAGTGCAGCATCCTGGGTGCACAGGTGCAGACAAGCGATGTTGCCGTAGATAATAATATAATCTCTGGCCTCATTCATATCTCTGTTTCATTTGAAAGACTTGCTGGACCGCACTCTTTCTCGGGGACCCCAGCGTCCCAGACACACGGGTGATGGGAGTTGAACAGTGAGTGCTGGGTGCAGTAGGCCAACGCTCTCTCTCCTCCCTCTCCCTCCCCTTCTCCCTTCCACCCACTCGCTTTCTGTCCCATTCTCACGTTCTTCCTTTCATTCTGACTACCTTTCTTTTTAGGTCTCGCCTACGCAGTGCGCATGCATTGCATAGTAGACCTTAAGTCATCATGCAGCTGTTTTTACAAAGCACAAACTCGTGCTTGTGGCGGCATACGGCTTGCGGGAGTGCGCAGCCACGTGCCACAAGCACGAGTATGTGCTTTGAAAAAGAGCAGGATGCGCGATCACGCACCCGCTCATCGCCAGTGCACTCACTCAAGCACCTCTGTGCACCACTTGCGTGCTTTTTAAAATTTTCTTTTAGCGCGCGCGCACACAACTCCAGTGCTTGTTATTTCATTGTATTTATTTTTACAGTTTTAAAGCGCCTAAGTGGCGCCTTACGAGAACTTCAGGGCGCGTGCTGGTATTGCCTCTTTTCTGATGCCAGCTCATGAGCGCGGCTTAAGGCTGCCTCTGGTCTCATGCGGTGAGCCAATGGTGGTGAGTTTTAGGGATAGGAACCTCATACTGTGAGCAGGAGCCAGTGTGACTGGGCAGGGTGCCTTGGGTCAAAGGGCAAGGAGCCTTTAATCTCATGCCGAGGGCGCATGCTTGAAACGTACAGTCTACAGGGCTTTAAGTGGGCCGGGTCCCTCCTGGTCGTAGACCTGCCAGAAATTAACAATCATTTGGAATGCAATAGGTCTCGCATTTACACGAGTTTGAGCTATTGACAATGCAAATAACAATGCCTTTTTTTTTTATTTTTGTTTTTAAAACATCAATAAAAGGCATTGTCATTTACAATGCCAATAGCTTAAACTCGCATTAATGCAAGACCTATTGCATTGCAAATGCTTGTTCTCTTGGACATGGCACACATACTGTTTCTTTTTTCTCTTGCAGGTTTTGTACGCTGCTTCCGGAGGAGTCCCACCCACTTCTATCAGGTTTTACTGCTGTTCAAAGAAAGTTACATTTCCATTTATTTGTGTTGTTTTAATAAAAGATTTTTTTTTACTCATAAATAAGTGAGTGAATGGGTCTTCTTTTTCTGACAACACTTGTCTGTAGTTTATTGTGAAAATCGGCAGTTGACAGTAGGTTATGTGGGAAAACATTTTTAATTTTGCGGTGCACCTACCAAATATAAACCAACAGACTATTACATAAATGAAGCCTGGGTAATTCTACAACGGCAAGGGTTCTATGAGTGTATCACTTTATAACACCATGAGTACTGCCCGTGTGATTTCAGAACGAATAAGGCACTGCCTAGGGCCACCGAGGCTTCAAGGACTGGAGAGGCCCACCCTGCATGTTTAAGTAAAGCCCCGGAGGTTGCCGATCCCCGGTCTTGAGTTGGCCTCAAAGCCCCCCGAACAATTCGTAAACAATACCCGGGGAGGTGTCGATCCCCTAGTCTGCGAAACGTCTCTGTGCCCTCCCGTGCCTAAGTTACATGTTAGATTAAGGTCCCCAGTGCTGCAGAGACCCCACAATATAATAATAGGATAGGCCCCGGAACATTACCCACCAGTGGGCTCATTTAAATGAACGGGTGAGACTCGCTTCATTTTTTTTTCTCCATTTTTACCATCCGGATCCGCTTTATTGAAGCGATACGAGGTTTTCCTCCTCTCGCTTCAACGAGGCAAACAAGAATTTACTATCACAGGGTGGAAGCAATGCTCCCGCCCTGTAATAGCAAACATCAATGTCCCGTGGATGCACACCCCGGGACATTGTATGACCTGCGCCTAGGAGGTGGCGCTCCATAGGGCCATGATGCATTGGTTAATGCATAACTACAGAGTTAGTATAAACGCATACTAACATTACTTGCACACGTGTAGTACAGCAACCAGAGTGTAGTGAAGAGGCAGAGGAAGCCCAAAATAAAAAATTATAAATTCTACCAGAGGTAGGATCACATAGTTCGATCAGCCGATGACACTGGGATGAGTAGAAACAGCTTCACCAAGAAAACGGGTCTTCAGCAGAACGCAAGCAAGCTCAAAATCTTGGTGAGTGCTGCCTTCTTTTTACCTTCTCCTGCTCGTCGACAAATTTATGTAGTGAAGAGGAAGACAGCTGGGAGTATACACATGCATAGCGCCGAAAAGAAAACATGTCCACATGAAGTCATGACAACAGTCTACATACACAAGTACAGTGACCACCAAGGACGCCACGAATGATGCAGGTGGAGACATCGCTCAGCATGCATGGCCCAAGTCTAACGAGTCCGTCACACACCCAGCCAATGTAGACACAGCTCAGCACCACATATTGGAAAGACCCTGCAGGGAAGAAGTCAGGTTACACAGAGGAAGGAACACACCTTGGGACGATGTCACCATGCAGTAACTGCTTACATGAACAAAGTTATGTAGCCAACAGCTTGTGATGGCACACAGATACCAGGGTCCACCCTATGACCAGCACAAGACTACAATTCCCACACACCCAACACATTATCACCACCCAAAATAATGGAGCAGGTCCACCAACAGCAATACCAGACAGACAGTAGTGTACTAAGGAAAAAGAAATTGCTTTATTCAGCATCCAAAAATCTGTTTGCCATAGGGCAATCCAAAGTTCAAATCCAGGTGGGGGACACAGTGGGACGCGTGTCCCCTAGCTTGCCTGCACAGTCAGACTCCTTTGTCTTCCAGAGGGGGGGGGCATCATGTGGGGGGGAAGGACCAGGCACCGCAGGGACATGAGGGCGAAGGGTAGGCGTCGTGGGTGCAGGGACGGAGGACTCCACCACAGGGGGTGGGGCAGCGCCAAAGGCAGAGGTCAGGATGGCGCTGCACACCTTAGCAAGGTCCTCCAGCGACTCCCCTGCACCCGAAGGAACCACACCCAAGGAGGGGGGGGGGGGGTCGGAGGGATGGGTCGCAGCGCCAATGGGGGAGGGTGTGGACAGGGGGGGACTCAACCACCCTGACCGGGGACTCCTTTGACCGCTTGCGGGGTGGTGTCACTGTGGGGCTCAGCGACAGAGCGGCCATGAAGGAGTCTTTGCAGGATTTGTGGCCAGGAGAGCTGAGGGGAGGGGATTTGGAGGGAGTGTATTTTGTGGAATGCGGACTCCCACTCTGGCTGCGTGTCTTAAGTTTGCCCCCCGACCCAGTGGGTGTGCCTACTTCACCGTGTGTGTGCGTGCCAGGAGGTGTGCGTTTGACCTTCCCTGCTGGTGTGGTGCCTGTGTCTGTTGTGGTGGGTGCATGCTGACGTCTGGGTGTACGTGGGACAGGCATGGGAGTGGGAAGTGTGGATGGGTCAGGGGTAGGGGGTTGGACGAATCACTGCAGGAGACCCACTGCTGCAGTCAGTGTCGAGTCAATGGACCTCAGCAAGTTGCGTTGGTCAGCCTGCGATGAGAAAATGCCCTCCAAGTATGCCTCCATGTTGTTCAGCACTTGGCTGTGGCCATGGAGGACATTAAGCATCGCAGCCTGACCAACCTGCAACTGCCGCTGGATGTCCACAGACTCGGCATTGGCAGCAGCAGTGGAGACAGGGGCAGGGGGTGCGGTGCCTGGCAGGAAGGAGACATGTGGTGACTGGGCACGCTGGGAAGGGACACGAGCAAGTGGGAGGTGGCTGATGGCGATGGACGGGGCGGGGAGAGATGTTGTGCCGCTGTCAGATGCTGGTGCAGCCTCCGCCCACTCGGAGAGCTCATCCTCGGACCCGTCAGCTTCATATTCTGTGGTGGCAGTGGACAGGTCCTCGGCCTCACTCCCCTCCGCCTCAGTTCCACTCGATGTGCCAGCCAAGATGTCACCGCTGGCACTGGTGCTCGGTCCCTCCGCTCCGTCTGTGCTGATGTCTCCCTCCGTGTCCCCCGACGATGCTGTGGGCAAGGTGAAGAGACAGCAATTAATCATACACCTGTATACATATGTCACATGAGTCCAATCTACATAGGTTACAGTGCATAGCCTGAAAAGAAAGATGAGTAACATCTACAAAACAAGGTACATATGTAGGCCCTGCAACACACAGTTGGATGACCCACCATGCCACTGAAAAACTATGGAGAGCATGACACAATAGCAAATGACATGAAATGGATTTTGACAGAGGAGCCAGGCTCTGGGGACAATCCAGCACTGCATCTGCACCACACAGCGTTGCCGAAAATAGGGATGAGCAGGGACCATATCCATGAACTGTAGGCACATGCTGCATAGGTAATACTGAAAACATGCCCACCATGACTGGCTCACTGCACCTTGAGTGTATGTCCAGACAAACATCACACACTGGCCAGACCTAGCAAGGAGATATCTGGTTTTGACATGTAGGCTTTGCCCGCACCAACAACCCCCTACATGAGACAATTTGTTGAGACACGGGAAGCACTTACATCTCTTAGTCTGGGTGAAATACACATGGGCTGGATAAATGCAAGATTGGACACAAAATACCCAAGGTGCGCCTGTACAAATAATCATGTACAAATGGTCATCATCAGATGATTGTAACAAGACACACAGGCACTGGCCACCGTTCGTATGAACAAGGAAAATCAGGTCAGGCTGTACAGTGGACACTTGTACTACATTTTACGTCAATATACATGGTGCTAGGGGACAATGGCACAGAGCACAACCTATGCTGTAGACACTGAGAGTGTCCACATTTTGTGATGACACACATGACACCTAGGAAAATATGCCCCAGGGGACAGTAGTGGCCACACAACTCCATGGTCCTGAATGGGAATGACTGCAACACACGCCACCATCCCTGCACTATGCGTATCGCACACTCATACACATCATGTCACAGGCCAAAACATAGGACATGCGTGCTGTAAGGCATGACACTTGAGAGACTAACTCCCATGTCTGGACTCAGCATCAGTGCCAACTGACATGGAACCCACAAGTACTGAACTGGACAGGGCACAGGCAAGGTCCCAAAACCTGTTACACACCACCCCCACACATGATGCTACAGGCATTGTTCCCGTGGATAAAGTGCCAGCCTAGATAACCTTGTGAAGGAGTGACTACACACAGACCAGGGAACACATTGCAAGGAGGGGAAGGGAGGCAGGAGAGCACAGCTATACTGTGGGTAACAGGATCTGCACAGCACCTTTGAACCCTGGCAGTGTATCCATGCAACTGTGCACTTACAAATGCTGGTGACACACAACAAACACACATGTACCTACCCCCTTCCTGCTGCTGCTTCTCCTGTAAGCGCCTGTCCAAGTCTGGAAAGACCACCGCCAGCACACGCTTGTGGATGTGGGTCAGACGGCGGCGCCCGCGGTTCTTATGGGTCTCAGGTGAGTCCCCCAGCAGGACCCGTGCGATCCTCCGCATCCAGTACCGGATATCCTGCCAGCGTTTTCTCACCTGGGCCAGGTGCCGCTTGCGACCCTCCGTCCTCCTCACGGCACTGACGGCGTTCATCCAGATCTGCTTCTTGGCAGAGGCGCCTACCTGTGAGGATGAACAAGTGACACTACATCAATACACCTGGCACATGTCACAGAGACACATATTAGAACAAATTTGCTGTTTACAACAAGGCATAGTATGCATCCAACGCATTGCACCTTTGTCATAGGGACATGATCCTCTGGGGAAGGGCAAAAGCAGTACGTGCCATTGAAAGTACACAGGTGGAATGAGGGCAACGACACAATCAATGATCCAGGCTCACACTGTGCATCACAAGCTACACCAGGATTATGTGCAGCACCTCAAAGCAGTCACATGCCACAGGCCACTGACGCTACCTCAGCAGAGTACACAGACACACACAGGCACAGGACAGTCACCTGCCATTGCCAAATGCTGCTACAAACCTCACTCTGCACATGTGCCACTAGACGGGGGGGGGCTCACAGGTGTGGGGCTGGCTCTGCACGTCAGACACGCAGCACTGCTCCCTGCTCACATCACATGGGCAGGGTATATCCATCCCTCATGCAGCTTGGGTGCTACACTCCACATATGCACCCACCCACATGACAGGGGACCTACACACACACCGATGTCCAGGGTACGAACACATCATGTGGACACTCTCAGCACAGGTACACAGAACTAACACACATCTGTGGGTACAGTCACCTGTCACACTGGGCTGACCACATAATCACATGAGGACTGTAGAGGCTACATTCCCAGGGGGATAAGACAGGCAGAATGTGGCATGCACCATGCAGTGATTGTCACGGTAAACACAATGCAAGTGAGGACGGCAGACATGCACCACAGCATGCTCTGGCTGGGAGACATCAGGCATTCCCCCCCCTGGGACCCCCCCTACAGTACATTGCATGTGTGTCACACCTGGACACAATGGCAGAAGTCACAGTCACAAAAAAGGGACACAGTCTGTGCTAGTGGACTCTGCACTCACCTGATACCCTGGTCGCCCATACAGCAGGGGGTACTGTGGGAGGATCACATCCAGCAATGCCAGGTTGTCCTCCAGGGTGAAAGGCTGTGCCCTCTCCACAGACCTTGACATGGTTCCAGGGAATCAGGAGCAGCAGCTGGGTCGTAGAATCCAAAGATGTGCAGGCAAGTGCTCTCCCATGGGACCTGGCTGCCTTATATCTGCCTTGCTGCCCTGTTTCATGCACAGGAGTACAGAGTGATTGGTCACTCACATTTGCATCCTATGTTTCCTCCAATCCCTTCAAACCTAGCACACTCAGTGGGTTTTTATTGTTTTTTTTCTTGAGCATGATGTCAACTCTAGAACCACATTGCAACAAAGTAGATTCATTCAAACTGACTTTTGCTGTGCACCTGCAGAAAAAAATGCATACTTTAAACTTGGTCTCCATGACAACCAGAATGCATGTAGGCCTTTATACTTGTCCCTCATGTGTCCCCTATGTAATTTGGACATTCACACACAGGTACGGTGAGTTCCAGGGCCCTAGGGAACCCCAAAAGCATAGAAACGGCCCGTACAGGCGTGTGTACGGGGCGTATCACTATGGGTACGCATATGCGTGCAAAGCCATAGTGAAACGGCCCGTACACGCGCGTGTACGGGGCGTATCACTATGGGTACGCATACGCGAGCAAAGCCATAGTGAAACGGCCCGTACACGCGCGTGTACGGGGCGTATCACTATGGGTGTGCTGGCGTATGCGTACCCATAGTGATACGGACCGTACACGCGCCTGTACGCTCACTATCACTATGGGTGTGCTGGCTTATGCGTACCCATAGTGAGACGGACCGTACACGCTCCTGTACGCTCACTATAACTATGGGTGTGCTGGCGTATGCGTACCAAATAGTGATACGGACCGTACACGCGCCTGTACGCTCACTATCACTATGGGTGTGCTGGCGTATGCGTACCCATAGTGATACGGACCGTACACGCGCCTGTACGCTCACTATCACTATGGGTAGGCCTATGGCAGCACTCCCATAGTGATAGTTGCGTACAGGCGCGTGTACAGTCCGTATCACTATGGGTACGCATACGCCAGCACACCCATAGTGATAGTGAGCGTACAGGCGCGTGTACGGTCCGTATCACTATGGGTACGCATACGCCAGCACACCCATAGTGATAGTGAGCGTACAGGCGCGTGTACGGTCCGTATCACTATGGGTACGCATACGCCAGCACACCCATAGTGATACGGACCGTACACACACGCGTACGCTCACTATCACTATGGGTAGGCCTACGGCAGCACTCCCATAGTGATAGGGAACGTACACAGGCGAATGTACGGTGCCTTTCACACATCACAGTGGTGACAGGCAGCACACAGGAAGAAATAGAGCTGACATACTTGTCCATGGATGGACATCAAGGCATTGTCTGGGCAGTACTACATGTGTGGGGCACAGGTGTGAAAGGCTGTGATGTGGCACATTACTCCTGAGTCGAGAAGGCAATAGATGTATGATGAGATGTGTACAGATATTATGTGTGACGGTGCAATATGTGCCAGGCATGCCCTTCACTCCTTTGACATGTGTGCATGTCCTACTGCACACTTGGGATGAGCGTCACTGGCATGGCACAGTCAACAACACACGCAAGTGTCCCCTGATGCCCGCTACAGGGGTTACCACACCAGACATGTGACTACCCACGGTGCACGATGTGTCTATGTCATGTATGTGTGGTGTGTTCCCATTAGCTTGATGTTGGTGTTCCCTCAAAAGCATCAGCTGTTGCAGCAACCAACATGTGTCTGTGTGTAGATGGACATGGCACACTGTTACGCACACCAGGCCACATGTGGTATCGGATGTGAGGTGTGTATGTATGCATGGGACACGGAGTAGCGTAACAAGGACCTGTCTGCATCCTCTCAATGTATGTGTGGTGAGTCATGACATGTACACCTTAATGGCAAGGTGTGTGGGCTGTCCTAGTGTAATGTCATGTGACCTGTGGCTCTAGTGTTCCGCTACCTGTCTCTGCAATCGACATCCTACTTCTGCTGATGTGTTGATGTGTGTCACTCCTGTGTTGCGTCTGGCTGTTCACTCACACTGGGACACAGCTAGTCCCATGCCATGGCATGTGGAGGTTCACAATCTCCGTGTGTAGCTGGGTCTTGGTAGGAGTGTCACCTGTCAGCCATACGTGTCCAGGGCATGTAGCACATACCTGACTCCATATGTAGCATATGTGTATTGACAGATTAACATGTGCTCAGTACATATAAATTGTTGTTGTAGTGCACTCACTCTTCCTTGTCACTTCCAAATTACTGCAGAGCGCCGCCTCTTCCCCGAGCAATTCCGGACTTGGCTGACATGCGGGAGAATGACTGTATACACTGCTACCGCTTCCCCCAACCGTTGATTGAGGAGTTGACGGCAAGGCTGGCACCAAACCTGCAACCGCTGCACAGGTATCCTATGGCACTGACACCCAAGCTGAAGGTAATGGCAGCCCTACATTTTCTTGCCACGGGTACCTTTCAATATACCATAGCTCATGTTGGTGGCATGTCCCAGAGCATGTTCAGCCATGTGCTGCATGATTTCTTAGAGGCCATGTTGCTTCACCTGGATGAGTTCATCCATTTCCGAACTCCTGAACAGTTGACTGGGGTCAAGCGTGGATTCTATGCCCTGGGAGGGATTCCCCATGTCATTGGGTCCATAGATGGGACACATGTGGCTTTGGTACCACCACAGGCACAGGAGGTAGCGTACAGGAATCGCAAACACTACCACTCCATCAATGCCCTTGTGGTGTGTCTGTCCAACATGGTGATTTCACATGTCTGTGCTCGTTTTCCAGGATCAGCACACGATGCCTACATCATGAGGTGTAGCAGGGTGCCTGAAATGATGACGCAGCTGCGCAACGAACGAGCATGTGTTGTTGGTGGGTACACTCTGTCTGTCCTGTATTTTGCGTAGACTTCCAGCACGACCGCTTCTCCTGTCCTACTTATGTCCATGTGTTTTCCATGTAGGGGACGCTGGCTGTCCCAACATGCCATGGCTGATCACACCTCTCCGCAACCCCAACACGCCGGCCCAGCTCCGCTACAACACCGCCCATGGCCGGACAAGGCGAGTGATAGAGAGGACATTTGGCCTCCTGAAGAGCCGATTCAGATGCCTCCACAAGACCGGCGGCGCCCTCCCATATGCCCCGGCGAAGGTCTGCAAAATCTTCATGGTCTGCTGCATGCTGCACAACATGGCAGTTGAGAAAGCTGTGCCACTCATCCTGGATCAAGATGATCAGGACCATCCACCCGTGGAGGACGAAGGGTTTGGCAATGGGGCTAGTGATGTGGAGGATGTGGTTCCACAAGAGGACATTCGGAGTCGGCTCATACGCGACTTCTTTGCTTAGTGGTGAGTACCAGTGTCTGAGTGTGCATGCATTGGTCCCCGTGTGGCATGTGTTGCGATGTGTGTGTCCATCTGCATGTATGCCACGTGAGTCAGAGGTGTGTGTGGATATGTCACTCGAGTGATGGTGCCAGTGATGAGTGTATTTCCCCAGTCATAATTGTGACCTAGCATGTTGTCATCCTTACATGTGTCGAGTACATGCACATGCAAGTGGCTGTGCTTTTTGTGGCTGACTTCTTGTGTGTCTCTCATCCCCAGGTACTTGCGCATGCCGTCTGCTGGTTGCATTGTTGTGGCACTGCTATTCCTCATGGACACGTCATCGTGTGCTGACTCAGCGTTACACGCAGGGACAAGTTTGAAAGTCTCCTTAGGGTAAGGGATGCATCAGGGGTGTATTGGGTGTGGCAGTTGTTTACGATGAGTGCACACTGCCCCTGTCGATGTTTGGTTCCTCTGCAGACATGTCGCATCACCATGGGACACATTACATGTAGCTGGGTACACCTGGATAGATGGTCAGACTTGTTGACAGTCATCTGTGATGGGATAGTGGATTGTGATGATGGCATCAATGTGTGTAACACTGCCCTCGGACACATCCGGTTTGCATTGGCTTGACATGGTGTGGGACTTCCACATCAGAGGATCAATGGTGTATGGCAGCCTCTCCGTGAGCAGCAGGGGGTGTTTAGCTGTTACCCGACACTTGTGTGCCAGTTCCATGGCTATCACGCATTTGTGCTGCAGAGGGGGGTTCCAGTGTTGGACCCACATGTTACTCCACATGACCTGTGTATGTGTACTCCGAGTTGCCTCTGCATTCCCGTATACATGACTAATAAAGGTGTCCCGATGCCTCCAAGGTGCCTCTTCTCAGTCAATGCTGGTGTGTTGCCACGGGGCATACGGCATGTCTGGCATGGTTTTCCGTGATAGTGGCTATGTGTCTATGTGTAGAGTAGCAAGATGCAAGCTGTTTGTGTGGGATTAGACTCTGTATTGTGCATGATGTCCATGACTGTGTGGGTATTGTGACATGTGCCATCCCCATGCATCCAACGTTGGCCAGGCCACCATTCTCTGCATCCACCTGACTCAAGCTTGCAGGACATGGTTCTGCCACCTTTCTACACATACCTGGGTGCCCCCCAGGACACTCCACATGATCCCTGACCTCTGCGCATGACTGTCGCTGTACTCAATATGTCTGTCGGCACGGTTGTGCGGCCACCCCCTCAGCTGGTTGGGCCCATCACGGGTATGTATGGTGCTCCATGTCTGTCTTGCCTAATACATTGTGACCCATGTGTGTCCTGTGCCAGACTCAGGCCCCAGGGTATGGATGGTTGAAGTCATATGAGAACTCTGGCATGGTTAGACTTTACAAGACACATGTAAGGTAATAATGCAAAATGTAGGCATCAACTCTTTATCGTGTAACTTTTTATTTGTGTTGGGGTACGTGGGGGGGGGTATGACAAGAGGGGCTTTCCGGATGTGTGGAATCCAAAGTTCACTGGGGGAGTTGGTGTCCTTGCCATTGGAAATCATCAGAGTCCATGCCACAGTCTTTGTCAACATTGGTCAGACAGTGACCAGCAAGTCCATGTGGCAGAGAATGTCTTTTGCTGATGTGCTGCTGTTGGTCCAGTGGGCCAGGTGCCAGGCCAGGTGTCCTGGGAGATGGTGCTTTTGCGCTTACCCTCACGGTCTTTTCCGTGGACGACCCGCCCTCCTGCGGGAACCCTCAGAAGCAGGCCGTGACAATGTTTGGGATGCTCCGTCGGATGTCTCCTCCTCCTCCTGATCCCTCCCTGTGGGTGGTGATGTTCTTGGCCTGGTGGCACAGGGAGGGTTGCCCATGTTGTCGGCCATCCGACGGAGTGTACGGTGAATTCCTGTGAACACCGTCACGAGCTCAGCCTGTCTGTCCTCCATCCGCCCTTGGTGTCGCAGTAGACAGGCATGTTGCTCCGTATGTTGCTGGGCCTGCTGGGTCTTGATCTCCTCGAGGGTCCCCTTCATCTCGTTGAGGGTGGACACAACCTGGCCCATGCCCGTGGTGTCCTGCCGGTATGTGTCCAGGATGTTTCTGACATGGGAATATACCGGTTCCGCAGCCAACTAGTCAGGCTCGCGCCTCCGCCGTCCTCCACTCCCACCACCCCTGCCCACTTGCACCTGGCCTGCCCTTGTGGGCACATCGGGTCTCCGGGACCCCTGAGGGGTGGCATTAGCGTTGTCGCCTGCCTCCTCCTGGGTGCCCGGTACACCATGTCCCTCCTGGTGAGCCTGGCTGCATTGTGGTGGTGGGGCAGGGATCCTGGGTGTCTCCTGGGATGTGGCAGGAGTGGGGGTGGTGGTTGGCCCAGTTGTACCTGACGCAGGTGCTGCAGGTGGTTGGACACCAGAGGGGCCAGGTTGGTCGGGGTCGTCCACAGAGTGGTGAGAGTCGTCGCTGCCGGTGGGATCATCATCCCGCAGAGCCGGGTCCTGTGAGTCTTCCCCCCCAGTGTTGGGGGGTGATCCACGACGTTGACCTGTGTGTGAGAGAGACAATGTTATTTATGTTCCATGCAACATCCATGTTTAATTTGTTTCAAAGTTGGCACATTTCCTCTGGGTATTTAATATGTCTTGCATTCCACTCCCAGTGCACTTGTGCATGGGTATGTCCCATGGCCACAGCTTTTGAGACTTTACCTATGTGTGACACAGTCTTACTTGCTGCGCCAATTGTAACTGCAGTCAGCAGTGGAGTGAGCAGGTGTGGCGAGCCATGCATTGGCGCCTTCCGTGTTGCACTGTACGTGGGCACATGGAGTTGTTCCACACACTTATATAATGCAGATAGCTGGCGTTGTGCTGTTGCACAGGTTGAGACATGGCCCAGTGTTTTGCCATGGAGAAGAGAGGGGGATTCAGGCACTGGCCACCCTTGTCTACATGCACGCAGTCCACCTGCTGACTAGCAGACATTCCCACACCACCCAAGGCTGAATTGGTCTCCCTGTGTCTCCCTTTCTCACTCCCTCTCTGTCCCCCTCTCCCTCCCTCTCTGTGTCAGCCTCCTCCCTCTGTCCGTCTCCCTGTGTCTCACTCCCTCTCTCTCCCCCTCTCCCTCCCTCTGTGTGTCACCCTCTGTCACCTCAGCCCAGCTTCCTAGGCACACACTTTTTGCAGATCTTTGAATGGCCCTTGGCTTGTTCATGTGAGTTTGTTTCTGATCTCCAGGCACCCATTGTGTGTCGTGTCTGTGTCTGCGCTGCTGCTGTGGTGTTGTGTGCTGCCACTCTTTCACAGTGTTGGCTGTTCATTAGCTGCTGTCATGTGCAAAAAGTGCCTTCACCCCATGTCTTAATGCAAGGCGTCTGCCATTTGCTGGCAAGTCTTTCCTGTGTGGGGACACACTGTCTGGCTGTGACCTAGGCCATATGGGCAGAGGGCATTGTTGTCTGCTTCTGAGTTGCACTATGTGATTTTTGGGGCCCACACTCCCGCCATCCGGCTTACCGTGTCTTGTGTTGGGGTTTTCTGTGGCCTGTGACTTGGCATTGTCCAGCTGGGTGCATGGGGCATGGTGGCGCTAGTGGCATGTGCGTGTTCATGGAGTGTGGTTGAGTCATGCGATAGCTTGGGGTGGTTGCGTGCATGATTGTGAGTTTGGTTGTGGATGACGTTCCCCCCATGTGAGGTGAGTTGTTTGTGTACTCACCCGGCTCTCGGAGTCCTTCTACTCCGTCCACTGCCACCACCGGCAGTATGGCCATCACCCTCTCCTCCCAGGGTTGGTATTGTACGCATCTGCGGGGCGGCCCTCCTCCAGTGATGTTGGCCTGGTTGTGGTCGTCGGTCATTTTGGCTCGGACCCTCCTCCGCAGATCGTACCACCTGGCTTGGCATTCATGCCTGGTCCTTCTGGTGGACGTAACAGCATTCACAGCATCGACAATCGTCTGCCACATGGCTGTTTTTTCGGCAATGCTGGTCTGTCTGACCAATGTTCCAAAGAGGTGTGGCTCGACTCTGAGGATTTCGTCGATAAGGACCTCCAACTCTTGGCTAGTGAACTTTGGATTCTTGTTAGTGGGCATGGTGAGGGGTGTGGGTGTGGATGGTTTTTGTGGTGTGTGGGTGTGGATGGTTGTGGGTGTGTGGGTGTGGTTGTGCAGGTGTGTGTGTGAATGTGATGAGGGGGTGTTTGTGAAGGTGGTTGTGTGAAGGTGTGCAAGTGTAAGGTGTAGTAAAGGTTCAAGTATGGTGCTGTGGGTTGTCTGTGGGGTCTGGCAGCAGTGAGTCTGTTGCAAAGGCTCATGGTTTGTGTGTGTGGGCCCTTTTTATTGGTCCATTGGTGGGTGTGGCTGTGTTTGAACTTTGGGTGGGTGTGTTATAAGGAGTGGTTGTGTTTTGGGCCTCTGTTTGGGAGTTTGGCAGTTGCAGGTCAGTGAATGTGTTGTATTTGTGCTTGTTGGACATGTTTTGTGGCTTTGTGCGATTCGAATGGAGTATTCTTGTGTTGTTTAGATTTGTCCTGGTTGTGTACGTGTGTTTTTAGCGTATGCACGGTGTGTACATCGGCCATTTTGTTGTACAGTGCTGTCCTTGTCTCTGGCTTGGTACGACTCGTACATGCGCGATGTTGGGTGAAGGTGCTGGTGTTGGGGCCTGGGGTGCGCTCCGTACTTAGACTGGTGGGGTGTGTGTTCGCTCCGTACATACACGGGTGGGGGTACGGTCCATACATGCACAGTTGGGGTGGGCGTACGGGCCGTACATACGCGGGTGAGGGTACGGGTCGTACATACATGGTTGGGGTGGGGGTACGCTCCATACATATGCGGGTGAGGGTACGGGTCGTACATACACGGTTGGGGTGGGGGTACGCTCCATACATACGCGGGTGAGGGTACGGGTCGTACATACACGGTGGGGGTACGCTCCATACATACGCGGGTGAGGGTACGGGTCGTACATACACGGTTGGGGTGGGGGTACGCTCCATACATACGCGGGTGAGGGTACGGGTCGTACATACACGGTGGGGGTACGCTCCATACATACGCGGGTGAGGGTATGGGTCGTACATCCACGGTTGTGGTGGGCGTATGCTCCATGCATACGGGGTGGGGGTACGGTTCGTACGTACACTGTTGGCATGGGGGTACGCTCCATGCATACGGGGTGGGGGTACGGTTCGTACGTACACTGTTGGCATGGGGGGTACGCTCCATGCATACGGGGTGGGGGTACGGTCCGTACGTACACTGTTGGGATGGGGGGTATGCTCCATGCATACGGGGGTGGGGGTACGGTCCGTACGTACACTGTTGGGATGGGGGTTGCGCTCCATGCATACGGGGGTGGGGGTACGGTTCGTACATACACTGTTGGGGTGGGGGTACGCTCCATACATACGCGGGTGAGGGTACGGGTCGTACATACACGGCTGGGGTGGGGGTATGCTCCATACATACGCGGGTGAGGGTACGGGTCGTACATACACGGTTGGGGTGGGGGTACGCTCCATACATACACGGGTGGGGGTACGTCTCGTACATACACGGGTGTACATACACGGGTGTACATACACGGGTGTACATTCACGGGTGGGGGTACGTCTCGTACATACACGGGTGTACATACACGGGTGGGGGTTCGACTCGTACGTACACGGGTGTACATACACGGGTGGGGATTCGACTCGTACATAGGTGGGCTGGGGGGAGTGTTGGGCGCGTATGCGGGCACATGTGTCCATGGTTGCTATGGGAGTTCGGTGCGGAGGGTGTTTTTTCCATCCGGTTGTAACATCGGACGCACGGGATGGATCGTACTTGCGCGGTCGGACTTCACTTTTCACATTTGTACGGTAAATCGTCCGAGGATGTGTCGGACACATTTTCCGACCCAAGGACGTGTGGGGAATAATTCCCAATGCCATTCGTATGGACTTTTTCCCATGCGATTCGTACTTGGCAGTTTGTACCACACTTGTACGATTCGTACGGTAAAAAGACCGGATACGAGTCGTACGGGGAATTTTTTTTACAGGATCGTAATCGGCACCCTAGTTGTTCTTCCAAGTTTCCTAACTGTATTACATCTTCTTGAGCTTGATACATTGCTATTTCCACCTCATTCATGGCAATTGCTGCTTCATTTTCAACAATTGGTTGATCCTAGTGGATCTTGACTCAGTGCAGCAGAACTTTGACTGTCTTGAGAACTGTCTCTAGCAATCTCAGCTGCAATTGTAGCTTCTTGATCAATTTCATCATTCAACATTTTCACATAATTTGCAAAAACACTGCATTGTATGGTATCTTTACAAGCATTAAATGAATCTTCATAGCTCTGAAAATCTCCAAGTAATTGCAGTTCTGAACGCCACGGTTTGAACATTTGCAAAAGGGCTAAATAGTAAAATTCCCTTTTGACAGCAGTGTCACAACTCAGTTTCCTGTGATTAATTAAATTTCCTTTCCTTTGTTTCGCCAGACATCCTTCGGAACCAATCACTGCATATTGTCCATCATTGATGTTCTCTGTAGTATTCCGTTTAAAAGTGTAGTTATGCAGCACTTCATAGAGACACATGTTCTCAAGATGATGACTTCTGTTTGGGTAATATGTGTCCAACATATTCGTTTTCAAAATATCTGTACTTTCTGGTTCTTTTTCTGCTAAATATTCAATTTCTTGAACAGATTTCAGTACCCGATTTCGCATTGCTGCAAGACCTAGACTCGCCCAAATGATTCTTCTAATTTTGGAATATAGACTTGCAGATGATAACCGATCTGAGCATTCATATGCTCCAATTTCACAATGCGAACTGAAACTGTATAATTTCTTACTTAGAGTCTTCTCGTGAGAAATCTCTTCCCACATTTCTTTCAATTCCGTCTTTTCTGATTTAGTAATGTAGGACGTTATATATCGAGCAACAGCAATGGAATTGTCCGCAACATACTGAATATCCATGTTAGCGTTCCTCATGGATAAAATAACTGGATTGTAGTCATTTATGTATTTTGATTCTTCGCTTCTTCTTAAGTTGTAGGTATTTTTTGGAGACTTTCTTGTGATGGTATGTCGCATAGCTGACATAAAACTGTTCACTCTTCCTTTGGATAATACAGGACGTGGAAATCCAAACGACATTTGGTATAGAACTTATCCTTTGACTTGTACTTTCGTCGACAGTATTTTCCACACCTATGGCTTTGGAATCGTAAGACTTGTTGTTTTAAGTTTTTATCTTCTCTGCTATTGGGTACGGCACATGTGGCATAATCTTCAATGAAAGACAAAACAGTTTCATCTGAATCTGTTCCAAATGTGGGGGTGTCCTTGATCCATAACAACATATGTATATGAGGAGCACCTCTTGCTTGATACTCCTTTCTCCAAAAGAAATCCATAACTTCTCCAAGAGGAGGATTCTTTTTATTGCAGATGAAAGACATCATAGCTTCAAATCTATGATTGAAATATCTGCATACATTAACAGGATCCAAAGAGCACAATTCTTCAGGTGTCTTGTATTCAATATTTTTTATATTGGAATTTGCCTCTCGAAGAAATTCAAGTAAATCATCCCAAGCATACTCAGCACAGCTTAGTGTAACAAACCATGTAGGAGTTCCCAAGTTCCGTAGCATATATTTCAGTTCTCCATGACGACGGTACCAATATTCATTAGTCCCACGCTGACATGCCATCAGATTAATCAACTGAGATTCTAAATGATCATCTCCCTGATGCACTTTATCCATAAAATCCTTTGCAGTTACATTTTGCAGATGCATTCCAATTTTTAAAATGTGATTTACTGCATATGAAAGTCCAGACAAGTCACTTTCAAACAGAAGATGAAACATAAAAGGGATACATTGTCGAAATCTTGGATCTTCTGCATATAATCTTGTTGTCCGATATTCAGATGCAGGAATCTGCACAGGACGTTCATCATATCGTCCACCTTTTCCTGTTGGAAACAACTGCGGGAAAGAACGAGCTTCCAAGCTCTCTTCCCATACACTCATGGGACTTCCTCTTGCTTTTTTCATTTGGAACAACTCAATCGTATTCCCCAACACCTCTTTGGAATGAAGTGGATGTACACTCTAATGTTCATCGATTTCTTCACATCTGGACATGTCCACTTTTTCAATTTGTCCACTTTCAGTATCTTCTGCTAAATCTATTTCTTCTTCTCCTACAAACACATTTCTATAGTACTCATTATTTTTTATCAGATACAATGATGCCTTTTGCACTTTTCTAACATCTACTAACTCTTGCCAGATTTTCTTATTCTTAGTAGGAACACCATTAACTAGAATGACTAGTGGTTCATTTTCTGCATGGTCAGTAGTTTCATTGTTTTTCTTTAAATCGGTAAACGGTAAATACACAACTCTTCCTTTCAATCCTCTTTGTAACTCTGATGGAGGTAATTTACCTGTTTTAGGCTCCATACGAACAATAGCCTGAAACGGGTGCACACATTGAATGAGAATAGACTCATACGTATTTAAATCTATCAGCTCTGGAGGAATAGCAACCAACTCAAGATTATTATGAACAGCTCGAGCAGGCATTTTATTCTCATCTAATTTGTTATAACAATATTTGCAAATACGCTGCTCAGATCCCAAATCAAAAGAATCCTCTATCAGCAAATAAGTTGCAAATTCCTTCCACTTATCATTATCTTCTATTTCACTTTTTAAATACAGATTGACACTCCTAGTCTGTTTTTTATAGTGACTTCGCCGACAACAAATACAAGAAACATTTGTTCTTTTACCTGAAATTACCTTAAACTTTGTGATTTGATCTTCAACATTTTTTGTAATCACGGGTTCTACATTTTCTTCAACATTTTGTTCTACTAATGTGTCAGTTTCTGCACACTCTTGCTAAGGACCAAAGTAACACAACTCAATATCATCACAAACCTTCTTCACATCTGATACTGACCCACGCAAAAGAGCACTGTTCAACTCATTTAACTTTAGTGCTGGATTTTTTGTATAATACAATCTTCTCACTAACTTCCGCATTTGAGTATGATGTACTGCCAACATTCTGAAATGGTGAAAAACACTTTGATAAACTTTCCTAGAAAGACAAGCCAGAGAATGACCTTGCAAACCAGTATTTTTTCTCACTCTGCAAGGGTCTAGTCCTTGCAACACCTTAATCTTTTGTTTAACTCTTTTTTTACTATATGCTCGTAAAAAACGACATAATTTATAAATAGATTCTTGTCGTACACTACAAATACTACTGCAATCCCAAGTGTACACAGGGTGTTTAGGACATCTCCCTAGAACTTCATCAGCTATCACTTCTTCTGCATTTCTTTCAACCATTTTTTCTTTGTCAATTGGACAACCATCTCTAACCTCATAACCTCGACCACTGGTGTCAACTGCATACAATAATTTATTGCTCTGTAAATAACTCTCTTCATTAAAGAAAGGCTCAGAACTGGAACTGTGTTTCCATTCTCCCAAAACAAATCACAAAAATTTGTTCTATTAAAAACTCTTTTCCTCCTACTTTTGGCCTTCATTAAATGGATTGCTTTATCTAGTGATCGAATTCTGTTTAATACCAAAATGAATAGTTTCCTTTTTACTTCAAAAGCCTTTTCAACAATGGTTTCAATATTCTTCTTCTTTTTATAAAATAGAACTCTCTTTTTATATTTCTTCACATCTTTCAGCAAATTATGTACTACTCTCTTGTAAAGTATTTTTTTGCGTATTTCCTTCTACTGATTTTGCCTTCTTTTACCATACATCGTGTCCTTTGACTGTCCATTTGCTTTTTTACTTTTCCTATTATTTTGAATTTTTTTTCTAGTTGAAGCCTTCTCAGAGGTTTCAGCATTCTGTACATTCTTTTTGGTCCTACAGACATTTTTTATAAATTGCTTTGTGATCTTACCAGAAGATTTTTTCTTTTTAGCCACATTACGCTGTTCATTCAATACTTGTGGTTGATGTTTCTTCAAGTAACTCTCCTGTCCCTGTTCTTTTCTTTTTCTTTTTTTTCTGGCATGATTTCTCTATTTTAATGGTGAAAAACAGTATCTGTAAAAAATAATCACAAATAAATGTATATTAATAACTTTAAAATGTATACTATTCTATTACTGTACAAACACATTTTATATAAATACTGACTAAGAAACTATAGCCCTGAAGCACAAGTGTGACGATGGTTAAAACACTACATGCATAGTGCATACTACTTTGAAGCAGTTCATGCCATAAAGCCTGCCTCATTCAAAGACTACATGCTTACTGACTGAATGATTACAGTACTATAAGGAGAGACACTGGGTGAGTGACAGGGTGTTTGCTAGAAGTGTATGGATACTGACTGGAATATTGAAGGTGTGAAAGACAACTGTGTAGATGGTTAGAGGACTGCATGCATAGTGGATAGGCGTTTTAATCAATGCATGTGCTAAGGCCTGCCTCACTCCGTTACTACTTGGATATTAACTGAATGTTTACAGTATTGCAAGGACAGTTCCTGGGTGAATACATAAGCAATGACTGGCTTTTAATTCTACCAAAACTTGACAACATGACAGGTTTTAAAACATTTATCTGTCAGCAAATACACGGTGTTACCAAATGCTTCTCTCACAATGGTTACCCAAATTCCCACAGACTCACAGTGTGATTCTAGACAAGCAACATTATCCCTTGTACTTTAGCAAAACTCATTCACTACTCTGGAAGGAGTAAGGGGACTGCACACAATCTACATATTTCAGTACTGCACTTTACTGTCAAAGCCTGACTCATTTTATGAATGCATAAGCAATGACTGGCTTCTAATGCTACTAAAACTTGACAAAATGACAGGTTTTAAAACAGTTATCTGTCAGCAAATATATGATGTTACCAAATGCTTCTCTCACAGTGGTTCCCAAATGCACACAGACTCACAGTGTGATTCTAGACAAGCAACACTATCCCTAGGAGTTTACCAAAACTCATTCACTACTGTGGAAGGGGTAAGGGGACTGCACACAATCTACATATTTCAGTACTGAACGTTATTGTCAAAGCCTGACTCATTTTATCAATGCATAAGCAAAGACTGGCTTCTAATGCTACTAAAACTTGACTACATGACAGATTTTAAAACCGTTATCTGTCAGCAAATACATGATGTTACCAAATGCTTCTCTCACAATGGTTACCCAAATGCACACACACTCACAGTGTGATTCTAGACAAGCAACACTATCCCTAGGAGTTTGCCAAATCTCATTCACTACTGTGGAAGGGGTAAGGGGACTGCACACAATCTACATATTTCAGTACTGCACTTTAGTGTCAAAGCCTGACTCATTTTATCAATGCATAAGCAATGACTGGCATCTAATGCTACTAAAACTTGACAACATGACAGGTTTTAAAACAGTTATCTGTCAGCAAATACACGATGTTACCAAATGCTTCTCTCACAATCCTTACCCAAATGCACACAGACTCACAGTGTGATTCTAAATAAGCAACACTATCCCTAGGAATTTAACAAAACACATTCACTACTCTGGAAGGAGTAAGGGGATTGTACACAATCTACATATTTCAGTACTGTACTTTACTGTCAATGCCTGACTCATTTTATCAATGCATAAGCAAAGACTGGCTTCTAATGCTACTAAAACTTGGCAATATGACAGGTTTTAAAACAGTTATCTGTCAGCAAATACACAATGTTACCAAATGCTTCTCTCACAATCCTTACCCAAATGCACACAGACTCACAGTGTGATTCTAGACAAGCAACACTATCCCTAGGAGTTTACCAAAACTCATTCACTACTCTGGAAGGGGTAAGGGGACTGCATACAATCTACATATTTCAGTACTGCACTTTAGTGTCAAAGCCTGACTCATTTTATGAATGCATAAGCAATGACTGGACTGGCTTCTAATGCTACTAAAACTTGACAACATGACAGGTTTTAAAACTGCTATTTGTCAGCAAATACAGAATGTTACCAAATACTTCACTCACAATGGTTGGCCAAATGCACACAGACTCACAGTGTGAATCTAGACAAGCAACACTATCCTTTGGACTTTACCAAAACTCATTCATTACTCTGGAAGGGGTAAGGGGGCTGCACACAATCTACATATTTCAGTACTATACTTTACTGTCAATGCCTGACTCATTTTATCAATGCATAAGCAAATTGTAGACAGCCAACTATCCCTTGTACAAAATACATTTACTAGTCTACAAGATCTAATGTGACTGCACACATTACAGAACATTTTCTACTACACATTAGTACCAAAATGTTTCTCTCAAAATGATTCCTAAATGCACACAGACTCACTGTGTGATTCTAGACAAACAACACTATCCCTTGCACCATACCAAAACACATCTCTTAATCTACGAGTACTACATTTTAGTGTAGAAACATGACTCATTATCATAAACAATGACTGGTTTCTAATTGTACCAAAATATAACAACAGCACAGTTATCTGTCTGCAAACACATGAAAAACACAAATGCGTATCACAGAATGGTTTCTACATGCACACACACTGTCAATAAGATTGAAGACAAAAAAAAGTACTCCCTGCACTTTAGCAGGAGAAATACATTAGTTTGATTTAAAATCAAAATAGACCACATACATCCCCTCACAATTAAATAACTCACCTTTCAAGTTGTTTTGTAGATTAAGAAGTCACACACCAGATTTTCTTATACAGAATCTCTGCACTGTGCACCTGTCAGCAAAACCAAATAATGGCAAAGTTTCCCTCTCATTTTCCACATATATACATGTAAACATCAAATCACATTCCTTCCCACATTAATTCAAAAGCTAACACACATTTCTATTGGTTAACCACTTCCATGCTCATGACGGCTCCCGGCCGTCATGAGTCATGGTAGTCGTGTGCTCATGACGGCCTAGAGCCGTCTGACCGTTGCCGTTCTGCCCACGCGCGGCTAATTCCCCGCCTGTGCGGGCGAATTAATTAGTGGGCGGAGTTCGGACGGCTCCCGGCCGCCATGAGCACACGCCTACCGTGATTTTTGACGGCCGGGAGACGTCCTGAGTACCTGGGTGCCAAGCCCAGCCCCGCCCCCCTCACACCGCGGCGGAATTTGCAGCACGTGCAAGGGGTTAAACATTTCAACCCTTTCCAAAGGACATACATTTGAACCCTACCCCCAATCTGCCTTCTGCCTGTCACCATAGAACCAGGTCATGGAACACTGAACTGAGCACACAGGTCACAAGTGCAGCACACAATGTTGCTAATCAAAACAGCAAGTGTGCTTGACTTTTCAACATATCAGCTTATCATATATAATGTTCCTTTCAATCACTTTTTGTTAACCAATAGGAATCATGCGTTTAAAAAACAGAAACATGCACCCTAGTTTTCAGTGTAGAAGGTTGTCAAACAACCAATGATTTCTTGTCTTTTTTCAAAACTGCATCTTAGCCACCATTATAGAAAAATCTCACTTTTCAAACTGCCATTTCATTTACAGAGACCATCTGAGTGCATCCAGACCTCCCTTCAAGACGCTTAGAGTGTGGATTGTGGGACACAGCTATATTTTCTGGAGCCAAAGGTATGCAGAAAACTAAGACATTCACAAAGACCTAGGTTTGCCAAATGTAGACATTACATGGATTGGACAGAGAGGGTTAAAGTGGCACCAATTGATGCCATTGGTAAAATCCTTTATGCATCTCCAACACCCTGACCTCATAATAGTGCACTGTGGTGGCAATGACCTAGGCACTTTGACTGGGGTAGGTCCGGAAATGCTTATGAAGGACACCTTTGAGGAATTGATTTCACTTTTTCCCAAAACTGCCTTTGTGTATTCTAACATATGCCATAGGCAGAAATGGAACTGGTCCATTCATTTTTGTCCACAAATTGAGAAAGCTAGGAAACATGTGAATAAATCTGTTTCTGCTTTTCTCTGAGACTATAGAATGGGGTCCATTTACGATAACAATCTGCGCTTTCATATGCAAGAGATGTATAGGAGAGATGGAGTACTCTTTACTGATGAAGGAAACAGAGTCTTCCTCAACAACTTTAGACTCTGTATAGGTACTTACTTATAAGTACCAAAACTCTCAATGCTCACAACGACTCTTTTTAGAGCCACTCAAGGACGAAACACTTAAGCTTGATGTTTGTCTCCCCCCCCCCAAAAAATTCCTTGGATCCGCGCACCCAACACGTTAAGAACCGCGCACCCTATGTGAGAGAAATCGGGCAATTTTACCGTAAAAAAAAAATAGCCCCTATCACTAATTTTTGTTATCCCCGGGGACCCCATCCCCCGGGGTTTATTAAAAAACATTGGGGACCGTGGGGGGAGAACCAATGCCCCCACAGTCCCAGCCGGTTCCCCGCGTCCTTCGGGAGCCGGCATTGCTTTTCCACATGGGGATCTGCTGACATGCAGCTCCCCGTGTGGAAAAGCAAAATCGTTTGGATTTTGAAAGAGAGAGCAGGTTTCCCTCCCTCAAACAATAAAGCCCCAGGGGGTGGTGGTCCCCAGGGCTTGGGGGGGCCGTTCAGCCCCCCACCCTATCTATTTTCTAGCCCCGGGGGGTAGCGGTCCCTGGGGATGGGGGGCCCCCCTGGGCCCCCCAATAATTTTTACAGATTTTGCCCCCAGGATTTGACCCCCCCGGGGCTAATTATTAAGGAAGCGCGGAAGCCCGCGCTTCGTTTTTTTTTCTGGCTGGATCCACGCACCCTGCGCGCTTTTTGCATTTTCTTTTTTTTTAAACGGGGGCCCCGGGGGGTCCTTCTGGGACCCCCTAAGCAACACTAGAGGGTCGGAGCATTTCTACCCTGCCCCCTTTACATCTTTCACACACTTATTTCCCTTACTTAATCAGCCTCGCTTCTACTGAGGCACAAAATGGCTGCCAACAGTTCCTGGTTTTGAATGTAGACAGACACTTGACAGCCAATTAGCATTCAGCGCGTGATCGGGAGGGGGCGCGCTCGGTTCGCAGAGGGTGCGCTCAGGGTGCGCATAGGGTGCACGGATCCTCCGAGGCCATAGATACATCTATACTTTTAACTCCATTTATGCAAAAGGCACGACTCTGAACTGAGGACTACCTCTTTGCCAAATTTGGTGTAATTCCATTCAGCAGTTCGGGCTGTAGCTGCGTCAACCGGTCCTATGGGAAATAGCATGGGGATAACGCATTTTGGGACCCCCCTTTTTTCTCAGCCCCCGCTTGACGAATCACCACAAAACTTTCAGGATAGGAGCATTCCCGAAATTAAATTTAATTCCAAAGTCCTTCAAAATGCAACTGATGCACATAGCAGGAACAGACCACTCCATGACTGCAAAGTAAAGTGCTTTTATTCTTCAAGACAGCAGCATGACGCGTTTCGACCGGGGAACCCGGTCTTGATCACATGACATGTTCAAAGATCATAGAGTTTATATAGCATGTAGTGAACTGCCAAAACCACTAACCAAAAAAATGGAGGTAGAAAAAATACTATTCACGATAAATCGCTACAGGTCTGAAATGTTTAACAAGAGAAATTCAAATCACGGCATAAAACAACAGACTCTATAGTTGTTTTAAAAAAGTAAATCCCTGTAAAACAGTGTCGGCGGATAATATAATCAATGTAAAATACATATAATAAATATCAAGATATCACGCTACAATACACACTGAATAAAAACAGGGGGGAATTAAAGATATACTGACCATCCAAAGAAAGGTACAACACCAAGAATACATATATATATATATATGTATTTATAATTAGGATGTAGTTTCCATAGGAAGAGCTTTTTTTGATTTGCCAATAACTTTAGTGTCGTTTTATAAATGTTCATGAAATATGCAACACTAGTTAGACGCTCACTTCAGCTGGTGTTTTGAAGATTTCGGGGTGATCCTTCAATCGGGGCCAAGAAAAAGGGGGGTCTCAAAGCGTCTTTTCCCCGTGTTAATTTCTGTAGAAAATTTAGACACAGCTAAAGCCCAAACTGCTGAATGGAATTACACCAAATTTGGCAGGAAGGTAGATGTTGGTCCAAGAAAGTGCCTTTTTGTGAAATGGTGTAAATCTCTTCAGTAGTTGCAGAGAAATGTAAAAGGTTTCAAGAATTACAATGGGGATGCGGAGAATCCGTAACCCCACCCGAGATCTTGTGCTGAGACCTTATTGGCTGCCAACACTTCGTACCAGGAAGTGTTGGCGGCCATCTTGTGTCACAGTTGAACCAAGTCACATGAAAAAACGTAAAAAAAGAAAAGGGGGCAGGAAGGAAACACCCTGACCTCAAAGGCTTCTTGGAGAGGTCCAAAAAAGCATTAAAAAGAAATAATAGTTTTTGACTGGAATTGTGCTGGTTTGCGAATCTGCTAAAAATTTTAAACAAGCATGAAGCGTGGGCTTCTGCGCTTTGTTTGTGATTGGCTCCCAGGGGACCACGTCCCCTGGGCATGTGTATAAAATATAGGAGAGGCTGAATGGAGCCCCCCTCCTTTGAAGCTTAAAAACCTGGGGACCGCCACCTCCCTGGGGCATTTTGATTACATTATACAGGGGTTGCCCTAGGCAACCCTCATGCCCTGGGAACTGCCACCTCCCCAGGGCAAATGATGATTGAATGGAGGGGTCCTGTGAAGCCCCCCGCAGCTCCAGAGACTGCCACCTCCCCAATACTACATATGAGAAATGTGGAACGGCCACACAGCTCCAGCAGGTTGGGAAGCCACCTCCCAGGGGCTAAATGAAATATTAATGCATGGAGGCACCGGCCCTCCTGCATCCCTTGCGACTGCCATATCACGGGGCAAATAGTTATAATTTAAGTGGGGGCCACATGGCCCACTATCACCCCGGTGACCACCAACTCCCCGGGGCTGTGTTCTGTAATGGAGTGGGGCCTCCTGGCCCCCCTCCTACAACCATAGATGGACCTAGGGACTGCCACCACCCTGCTACCTCTAGAGGTGCCCGCCCTTAAAGGTAGATTTTTGCTATGGCTTGGCAGGAGCTTTACCACTCCCGCCAAACCATGCCAAACAATGCTCAGTTTCAGCAAGCAAGAGCATTGAAATGCTCTCGCTTGCTTAAAGCGAGCACAATTGCTTTGAAAGAAAGGGAGTTGGATCGTAGCAGCTCTCTCTCTGTCAAAGCAATGCTGGCTCGCGCATGAGGCAGGGAGCCGGCAGGAACCGTGGGGGCCTTAAACCTCCCCCCGCGGTCCCCAACATTGCAATGTGGGTGCCTTTAGGGGGACAGGAGCACCCACACTAGAGGCCAGGCGCTGAGGATGGGGCCCCCAGGGCCAAAATCAGACCAAGGAGGGTGGTCTTACCACCCCGTCTCCTTGTTTTCATTTATTTGTTAAAAATAAAAGACAAAAACTGGGTCCTGGGGTTCCTGGGGCTGAATTAGGCCCAGGAGGGGGGGGCCTCTTGGATCCCCTCCCTTTCATGAAAAAAATTAAATAGTGAAACGAAAAGGCCAGGCCCCGGGAGATGGGGTCCCCGGAGCCGAAATTGGCCTGGGGAGGGCAGCTGTGTGGCCCCCCTCCTCCATCCAGAAAAGGCCTGACCCCAAGGGATGGTGTCCCCGTGGCGCAAATCGGGTCAGGGAAGGGGGGCCATGTGGCCCCCCTTCCGTAATAATAAAAAAGGCAATCACTCTGCAAACACACCTCATGACATACTTTTTATTGGGGGAGGAAGTCCCCGTGGTTGCACAGGGTCCTTTGGGCCAACAAGCCATCCTGTTACCTCCAGTAAGTCCCACAGAGTGCAATTGCTTTGAGGAATTCAGAGGTCATGCCCTCTTTCTCCACCGTTGTGCAAACTCATCTCCTGGCACGCTGTTGGTTAGGCGATGAAGTCCTCTTGGCTCCAGAGGGTCCTTGTGGGCCAAGAAGTCCTCCTGTTACCTCCAGTAAGTCCCACTTGGCGCGATTGCTGAGAGGACTTCATAGGCCATGCACCTTTTCTCCACCACTGTGCAAATACACCTCCTGGTGCACTGCTGGTTGTGGGATGAAGTCTCCTTGGCTCTAGAGTGTCCTGGGGGCCAACAAGCCCTCAGGTTACCTACAGTAAGTACCACAGTGCACAACTACTGAGAGGACTTCAGAGGCCAGGCACCCTTTCTCCACCACTCTGCAAACGTGCCTCCTGGTGCACTGTTGGTTGGGGTATGAAGATCTTTTGGACGCTGAGGGCTCTTGGAGGCCCATGAACACGCCTGTTACCTCCAGTAAGTCTGACACGGCAGGATTCCTCAAACTTGATCAGAGGCCCCGCCCCCTTTCTCCACCACTCTGCAAACGTGACTACCAGTTAAAAAACATAGGAATTCATTTACAATAGGAACGTTATAGTTAGGAAATAACATTTTAAAATCCTTAAAAATTCACTGAAAAACCAAGGGTTACAGGGGCGTTATAGTTAGTTTCAGATTTCACTCATACAAAACCAGTGGAATTGAACAGTTATAGTTACCTGAGCTAACTATAACTTACGCCCCTGAAATGCACTGCTTATTACCCCACATATTACATCACTCATGACATGATCAGTGACATCACTGATTACATCTCAAATTACATCTCTGATGACATCACTGATGACATCTTGCACAGAACCATTCGCACACCCACTCACACCCCCGTGCAATCACTTTCAGTATGATTCTTTTAAAACTATCATTCACTTCCGTCACCTGTTTCAATCCTTTTTTTCCGTGCTGTTCTGGCTCCTTTTACCACACTTGCACTTTGAGGAGATCCTTGAAAAATATTTCATACTGTTTAAGCTGTGTCCAATGTTCCTACACTTGCACCATCTAATTTCCCCACAATACCTACATGCCCCACTTTTCATTGCAATTTTCTCGTTTTTGGTATAGATTCATGTTCTCTTTTTTCACCATTTTCACCACTGGAATCCCATGGACCCGCTCTCCCTAGCCCCCGATCTCTTTCATTCAACACATGATGTGTTCCATTCATTCAACAATGGCAATAACCTCAGATTGTTGGTTCCTTAAAACCACTCATCTATCAAATACGTGTCTTGTTTCTTAGAACGTCTTACCCCCTCATTGTTATCCTGGATCCTCATAAAAAATGTGCACGTTTTCATAACCACATTCATTTGCAGCACAAAATGTGACTCCAGCAATTTAACAGACATTTCATTAACATTTCCTCGTTCTCCTAGGTATCTCTTCTTCAGTTCTTTATTACTGTTTATAAACGTTCCTTCATTCAATGCCTAAGTTGTGCAGTGGCATTCTTTCCTTCATAGCTGAAGAGATCATTGGTCCTGATAGCTATTAAATATGAATCAAACATTTTCCATTTCTTCCGAAGACGCAGTCGTTCACCTGCTTTGGATATAAATCGTTGGTTGTGACTTGCTATCTTGTTATCATATTTGACTTTGTAAACAACAAACTAAGATGAGAAAAGCAACACAACCAGATTAAAGTATTAAACCAAGTGTCCTTGCTAAACTCTACTCCTTGATGTTCCTGTGCTCTGCATTTTGAGGTCCTACTGGTTCAAGTTCTTTGCTCTGGTATGCCTTTACTAAAAACACTAGTATGCCTTTACTCAAAACACAGTTAAACACAACCGGTACTGTTCCTGCTCTCCTGCTCCTTCAGAGGTTTATGTCTTCTAGCTGTCCTTAACAATGCATAAAATAGCCCCTTTTACTTTCTATATGCTACCCTCACTGTATTATGCCACAAGGTGCTTTGAAACACCTGCTTTGGACGCACCATCCTCCTCAGTTCAACTACTGCACCCTTCCTCTACTTTTCACGTGGTGCAAGTCACACTGACTGTTAGGTCACTTCTATTCATTTTAAGGCAAACAATCCTGGGTATAAATGGCTGACTGCGTGATCCTACATGGGAAAATGGTCTTGATCACCTGAAACCAAATGGATGCCCTACATGTCAGACAACGATATGTCATCACATTCCAAGCAGTCTTCTGGTCACTGCGCTTCACTTCTTCATGGTAGAAATGTTGGCATGCTTGACTGTTGCAGCCATGCTACCTTCTCAAATCCTACTGCCTTCTTTTGTATTCACTCCTTACGGCTGATGGGTAGCTATAGTGGAACATGCATCCTTCACGTACCTATGCTTCCTCAAGGATAATGACACATTCCAATGTTCCCAGTGTATCCCCTCTCTAGTTCTAAAATTGTATAAGGCACAAGCCAGTAGTTTTCTTAAGAATTTTAAAACTGACTTCTCAGTACTGCAGATCAGTGCACCAGTCTTCTTTGAAAGTGCATCATGCTTACATGAGCTCCTTTGTTCTGGATATTTCCAGATTCCTGCAGGGGTTGGTGGTATCTTCTGTAATCCTGTCCCCTGTATGAAGGATGCTTCATTGCCATGTGCTGTGATTGACTCTTCCACACTCTGGATATATTTTCATGAGAAGTGGTCATAATAGAAACTCCAACAGCTCCTGAGTGCATCCAAGACAGCAGTACCTGACTGTCTAATGCCCTGGGATGTTCACAAAATAGGCAGTGTTTTACGGGCCGAGTTCAATGCAGTATATAAACTAATAGAGTGCACTGCGAATTCTAGGACACACTATGGTTTGGCAGCATCATTGCTGATGGCATGGAAGGTGTCAGCTAAGTTATTGTCTGCAAATTGAGTTTCAAAGCATCTGTGATTTTCAATCTGTGAGGATTTGTCAGCAGTGTACCTGTTTTGTTCACCATCTAGTGTCATGGGATTTTTTATCAGCTGGTGCGAGAGACATGTCATACATTTCATGATTGGAGATCCTTACCACATCATTCATTAGGAGAGGATATTATATCAACCAGATTTCAGAGGCCTCTAGATAGAATCTTTTGCAAACTGGTGTGAAATGATGGACAAAGAAGAATATCACTCCAACTCTTGAGCAATCGTTAGAGTAAGAAGAGTCGAGCTGCCAGTTATGGAACAGTACTATCCTAACGAAAGAGTAGCATTGATTACATATGATGGCCCAGTGCAACTAGGGATCAATCATTGCTCTTTTCCGTGATTGGCGCTTTGGCGTTAAGGAGTCCATTGCTTGCCGAGATTGTGCTTTGTAAGCCAAACCCCAGAGTTTTCAGGGTAGTCATATAGAATGCATATAAGCTAGGATTGTGCTCCCATTCTACGCTGCGATCCTACTGTTCACAGTACAATATTTAAGTAAGGAATATCGGGTGAGGAATTTTATTTTGGCTAATACGCATGCCCTGTCGACTTTGTTCAAGAACAGAACGCATCGGTAGTCATACTGCTAATGTCAACTGATAACATATGAGAGGGCTTAGGTCGAATGTGGTGACCACTTACGGGGGGCTCATTTGTATTGTATACTAGGTAGAATAATCTTGCATTTAATAGGGAAAAACATATGCATTTCAGTGTACTCGCCTGAATGCTCTGCCAAGCCTTTTTCTAAAATGTTGTTTCTATATATTGTTTTTTTTATACTTTGTTATTTGTATTCTATAAAAACTGTTTATTTGTTTTTCAAATATATAAAAAACAATGGTCATGAGCATGCACCCCAAGAGTGAAGTCCGTCATCTACGAAGCGTCTGTCTACATTTGAGCTGCTTTAGATTTTTAGGGGTTCTGGTTAGGCTTGTCTTTCAGATAGGCACAATACTGGTCAGGGACATGGGACAAAAACAGTAAGTGCTATAACATTCTAACCTTCATTTCCTACCGAGCAGGCGACAAATGCATGGTTGGTGGACTGTTTTAGTCGACCTCCATAACTTCATTTGCAGAGTGTCTTTTTTTGGTCATTGCACCCTTAAAGATTTTTTGTAATTGCAGCCTTAAATCCCTTAAAGGGACAGAGGCTGCAAATAAAAACATTGACATTCTGTGAACTCAATATGGGGACTGGGGGCATGCGGTGGTCCCCTGAACCACTGCCCACATTCACAATATGGAACCTGGCCGTAAGTGACTTTGCAACTAGATACCACTTCCTTTCAGTTATGTGCCTCCAATTAATGCTTTGTGACTTCAGTTTTAGCCAAAATGCACCTTATACACTATGGGCCTGATTACGATGCAGGTCAGACTTCCATCCAACAAGCACCGTGGCCGCATGCCTGCATTAGGATGCGACTGCCTTCACGGCACTTGTAATGTGTATACATTGCTTTGTGGCTTGTCCTGTGGGCTTCAGCACACACCGTAGTACAAAATATACACATTTTAAATATTCCTGCACTATGTAGCTGGCACCATGCGGTGCCTGTCACATCGTGCAGGGTTGTTTAGCGGGGGCACCATAGCTGCCTCCCAGTGCCCATAGCGGAGGTACGTGGGAGAGGGGGCCTGCTAGGGGCCCCCAGAGTCACTGTCTGCCTTTTCATGACGGCTTAACCACCATGAAAGAGCAGGCAGAAAGGGACATCCTAATCCCTACGGCAGTGCCTGACCAGGCACCACTCCATTGTAGGGAACAGGAGTCCAACCGCCAAATTGACAGGATCATTGACCCTGTCGGACACGGCGGTCTCACCTCCTACCAGCCGAGCTCCAACCACGCGATTCTAATGCGGCGGTCGGATCCAATTGGCTGGATGGCGGTGAGAAAGCCACCGATCGCCTGATGGTGGCGGTCCCACTGCCATCGTATTCAGGCCATGTGTTACTATTGGAATGCATGCATGCCTTTCCCATCCTTCCTTTTGAATTGCAGTGTATAACTAAATGCATATTATTGCAGGAATGTTCGGACTCACAGCGAACACTTGGAACACAAGCAATTAGGATATGATTCCATTAGGACCTGGGGCTCCTTCTAGCTTTCCTTTGACTATTTTATCTTAATCTGTGGAGCTTTTATTTCGTAGCGATCTTTGTTGCTATTCAGTGGTGATTCTGGGCCTGCTGCCACTTCGACTCTAGGGTGCTTTTGTCTATTCGCGGTTGATTTATTGCTTGGGCCCTCGTTTGGCTAATCTCTGTTTTTTTGCCACCTCTGTCCCTTCGGGTAGTCTGAGTTTCTACCCCAGCCATGATCTCCTCTTGCACATTGTAATTGAAGTGATTATATAGATATTTTGTCCAGTTGGCCTCTGTTATGCAGGAATTTATTCCTTGGTGATCTGGTCATTGATCGTCCGCCAGAACCTGGCAATGTTCTTGAATTTAGAATCATGCAGTATCTTTGCCCAAAGATCTTCATTCTCTTGCCTTTCTTTTTTTTGTCCAATTTCTTCCTTTTTTAGTGTGGCCTTCAATTTCCGCAGGTCACCTTGCAAGGCCATGTTTTGAGGGGTTTTGCGTAGCAGCCTCAGCTTCTGATTTATTGTGTATGTAAGGTTCTTTGTCCCAGGGGTGGTCGCCTTACCTGGCAAGAATGCTGCGGTTTTTATTCTTGTCCTGGTGGCAAATTTCTTCCCAAGAGCCATTATAAATACTAAGGGGCAGATTTATGTTCCCTGGCGCATCCCTGCAAATCAGCATGGATGCGCCAGGGATGATGCGTCACGCAAGTTTACCCTTGCACCACAATAGATGCGCCGCATTTACAATGCAGCGCATCGTGGCGCAAAGATAAACAGATGCGTGACGCATCTGATGGCGGAAGGGCGGCGCATTGCTGGAGTTGCGTCGCAAGCGCGACGCAGCTCCAGCAAGGCTCGGGGTGCCCTATCAGTACAATGCTGCGTCAATCCTTACGCCTGCTTCAAGCAGGCGCAGGGATTTGACGCAGCATGGCCGGAAAAGTGACTGAGTGAAATCTTGTAGATTTCACTCAGCCACTTTTCGGAGGCGTTCCTGAGCCGGAACGCCCCCACTGTGAAGGTACGCCCACATGTGGCGCAAGCTTTACAACGTGACGCATCTCCCTAGATGCGTCACGTTGTAAATCTGCCGCAGCATGGCGCTGGCTTTGCGCCGCCGCTGCGTCACAAAAGTGACGCAACGGTGGCGCAAAAGTGACGCACAGGGCTCAGAAATCTGACCCTTAATATCTCCCAGGCTGTCGTCGTTGAGTTGTCTTGTCATTTTCTTGGCATAGGAGGGTCTTTGCAGTTTTGGAGAACTCTTTAATCATAGTTGGTTTATACCATATTCGTTTGAAGTCTGAGGTGTATTCTGTGCCAAATATCTAAAAAAGTACATGTTTATTATTAAATATAAAATATTTTACCAACCTTCGTGAATTTAAACATTAATGTAATTTCTTTGTTTATTAGATTTAATTACATTAGTGTAGTTAGTTATATATATCACAATTAAAGCATATTACAATTATCTCATTCTTTAGGTGGGATGTTATTATTTAATCTAAACTTCAGAAAAATGATTTAATATATTTATGTTAATGAAAGAATGCATTCAAAATACAATTACTAGTTCTGTAACATTTCTTTCTTTTGGTGTACATTAAAAATAGATATATCAAATTAAATGCCATTAATATTTAACTTAAAAATAATGTTAGTATTTTTATAGTTGAATACATTTTTTAAAGTGTTCTCTATACTTTACTATGCAGAGATATTTGCCCCTACTAAATAGTGTTCTTCTTGTAAAATATAAAGTATATTCAAAAAAAGTTTCATTAACTCAAACAAGTTATTGAAATATTGTTATATCAAATGTTAATATAAATTAATTGCATGTATTTATTTTAAATCTAGAACAGAAGAAAAAATGCTACAGTACTATTAACTGTATTTAAAAAAATCTTTAATTATTTTAAATATATTAAATTAAATAATTAGTTTCTTGAAGCTTAAATTAAATGACACATACCAACCTAACTACTAAAATATATATTTTGAGCTTTAATAATTATTACAATTGATATATGGAATTAATTCAAGTAATGTCGGTGTATTTAATGAACAAAATGTCACATTAACATTTAAATAAAAAGATATATACAATATTTTATAATTAACCCCTAAATAAGTACTATTTTTAGATTTGTCTAAAATTAAATTAAATGAATTCATAATTGTAAGTATTTAAAATAAATTATTTTAATTTAATATTATTTCACATGATGTTTTATTCAAAGTATTTACCTTCATTAGTTTCCATAGGAGCATGTTTCAGTACCATTGGTTGGGGATGTGTGGGTCTGGGCTTACTACTGTTTTTTTGCCGTTGTACTTTAGTGCAGTTTGTGAAGAGCATTTTGCAGTGCATTTTATAATATTACAAAATGAACTTCAAAATGCAGTTTGTGAATCAGGCCCTTATGTTTTTTTCAGTCACAAACTTTTGACTTAGTAAAGGAAAAAACATATATAATGCAGATGGCCTGTATAGCTAAATACTGTCATTGGGGTGTTTTGGGGTTTCTATGGATACATTTGTGGTTGAGGGAGTGGTAAGGTAAAGTGATTTATTTATTGTTTAGTTAATTAAAACTCACAATATAAAAACATGACTGGCATATTTAAAAAAATACTCAAAAAGTATCCTTCTTCCGAGTTGAACAGCAAGTTATGAATTATATCAAAATCTTCAGTCTTTTATGCTGTGCTTGATGGTGATGCAACAAGGGTGGGAGATCGCACCCGGTTCTCAGTTCTGATGTCATGTTGGAAATTTAAAAGTGATATCAGATTTAAAGTGCCTGTGCTTCAGAATGTAAACATGGACTGTGCAGACTGGCTACAAAGTCGCATAACCAGATCAAAGGTGCCAATTAAATGTAACCCAACGTTTGGGTTTACATGATCCATACTGTTTTGTAGTTCACTGTTCACTTGGTTGCTTATGTTTAAGTCTCACTTCTACTGTGTCAAAGAACTTTGTAAGTCAGCAATTTAACTAAGTTTTGGCAGGATTGAAACATAATTTTTACTGCCTGCCTGCAGGTCCTGGTGCCACTCTGTTTCAATATTGGGCAGAGTAATGTGCGTCTTATTTCCTTAAGACTAGGGCAGATGCAGATGACATGCACAAGGTTCTCGTTTCCTACTCCACAAAGGCGGCAGGTCTGCTCTCCTGGTCTTCTTTTCCAAGGCGGCTGGTGCTCAGGGTTGGTAAAATGCCAAAACTGAGCTTTAAATATTTTTCTTTTATCTTTATCTTAACTAAATGTTTGAGGTCTTAAAACTTTATAGTCGTTAAGCACTATCCAGCCATGTGCCCTTTTAGTCAATGTGTATTTGTCTTCTATGATAGATGTCATTCTCATTGCTTTTGTTACAATCTTTTTGAAACTCTGGTGAGCTATAGGCATTGCCCAAAGGTTGGTTGGTCCTAATCTTATTGGAGAATCAAACAGATAGTCTCTGGCAGGTGATTTTTAGCAACATGACAGTTCTTTCCAAATGTGCGAGTTTAGAGTTTCTGGTTTGGCGCCTCTGATCTTATGACAACTTTTTATATAAGCCCCCCTCCGTTCCACTAATTGTTTCTGTAGACCAAATTGTAAGCGTATTTGGGCGGGGGACACATAGTTCGGTAGATTAAAAATTGCTCTATAAAAGCTGGTGATTGTTTTATCCAGGGCCATCACATTTTTCCCTTGCATTGATTCGCTCCCGTATGTTAACATTGGTTTTAATTGTGCTCGTTGACATGTAATAAAGGGTCTAAGGTTAAGTCTGGCAGGACATTTCTCAAAGGTTTCATTGCTACGGAGCTATTGATGCCCTTCCGATGCAAGGCCTCCAGTGGGGTTTGTACAAGCACCTGCTGTCCGGTAAGACTCCGAGGTATTTATAGTTGGTTACCCGGTCTATGCGTTGTCTATCCAAATACCAATTTATCTTTTTCCTCCTGTGATAATTCACTGTTACGGTTTTTGTTTTCTTTAAATTAATGTTTAGTGCATTACACTGTAAAAAGGTGTTAGCGGTGTTCAGGAGGTGTTGCAGGCCTATTGGTGTACGGCTTATTAACACCAGGTCATCTGCATACAAAGGTTGCACAGAGGTGTGTTTCCCAGTCCTGGGGCATGCGATATGCTCTTCTCGAGCTCCCTAGGGAGGCCAGCCATGAAGAGGTTAAAGAGTAGGGGTACTAAAAGGCACCCTTGTTTTAGCCCTTTTGAGGTGTTGTTTCGCCTTAAGATATGCATCCCAGCTTAATCTTGACCCAGGTGTCAGTATTTAGCAATATCAACTGGTTTAGGAGCAATTTTGGTCTCCCCCACTTTGCCAATTTCTGCCATAATTTATCGTGGTCAACATGGTCGAATGCGGTGATATAATCTATGAAACATAGAAATAGCGGGTATTTTGCCGCTTTTGCCGCTTCCAGAGCTATTGCTATAATGTTAGTAGTGGTTCCCAGTCCTCTACAGAACCCAGATGGGTTAATGAGGATAATGGATGTCGACGATGCCCAGGATGCTATTTAATCCTGAATCAGTCCCACGTAATACTTGGCTTCTATATCGATTAGGGTGACGAGTCGATAATTGTTGGAATTGCTCTTGTCGCCCTGCTTATAGATAGGACAGATCATCGATCTTTTCCATAGTTCTGGGATTGTTTGTGTTTCCTGTATATCCTTGAAGACTGGGACAAGTGCTGTGCTCCAATAGTCTGTATCATGCTTATACAGGATTGGTAGTATTCCATTAGGACCTGGGGCCCCTTCTAGCTTTCCTTAGACTATTTTTATCTTAATCTGTGGAGCTTTTATTTCGTAGCGATCTTTGTTGCTATTCAGTGGTGATTCTGGGCCTTCTGCCACTTCGACCCTAGGGTGCTTTTGTCTATTCGCGGTTGATTTATTGCTTGGGCCCTCGTTTGGCTAATGTCTGTTTTTTTGCCACCTCTGTCCCTTCGGGTAGTCTGAGTTTCTACCCCAGCCATGATCTCCTCTTGCACATTGTTATTGAAGTGATTATATAGATATTTTGTCCAGTTGGCCTCTGTTATGCGGTAATTTATTCCTTGGTGATCTGGTCATTGATCGTCCGCCAGAACCTGGCAATGTTCTTGAATTAAGAATCATGCAGTATCTTTGCCCAAAGATCTTCATTCTCTTGCCTTTCTTTTTTTGTCCAATTTCTTCCTTTTTTAGTGTGGCCTTCAATTTCCGCAGGTCGCTATGTTTTGAGGGGTTTTGCATAGCAGCCTCAGCTTTTGATTTATTGTGTATGTAAGATTCTTTGTCCCAGGGGTGGTTGCCTTACCTGGCAAGAATGCTGCGGTTTTTATTCTTGTCCTGGTGGCAAATGTCTTCCCAAGAGCCATTGTAAATACTAAATATCTCCCAGGCTGTCGTTGTTGAGTTGTCTTGTCATTTTCTTGGCATAGGAGGGTCTTTGCAGTTTTGGAGAACTCTTTAATCATAGTTGGTTTATACCTTATCCGTTTGAAGTCCGAGGTGTATTCTGTGCCAATGATTTTGCACACCTCCATATGGTGTACTCAGTTTGCTTTTAATATCACCTCTTACGGCAAGTGATCACTCAGTTCGTTGTCTTTCATTCTGAAGGAATGGGTGAGGTGAAATAAAGGGAGAGTTACAAAGGTGTAGTCTAGGTAAGAAGGGACAGTTGTGGAGTGAAAAGTTGGAGCCGGTGGGTTATCATCGTTAAAGCAACCATTTAGAGCTCTCATATTTAGTTGTTCAAGTTCTTGTAGTAGATAGGTAGAACATCTTGTTTGCTTATTTAAGTTCTCTGGGCCCTGGTTTGGTATTCCCCACAATGTAGTTAGTTCCTGTACTAATTCATCTTCTGATGCTGTTCCCAGAAGGTAAAGATTAAAGTCGCCTGCCAGGATGATATTCTCTGTGTCCCTCCCGCCTATGATTCTTATCAATTCTTTGATTAGTTCTTTGCCAGCTTTTAAAGCCTGTGTTTCGGGTGTATAGACGTGTTTATTATTATGATTTGCCAATCTTCCTTGTCGTGCTTAATTGTTGTTGCTACCGCCTGTATGGCACTTGGGTCTGCGATTTGAGCCTCTACTGTTGAAATTGCTCCTATTGTGTGTATTGAGGCATATATTCAGGCCTCCCGAGCGATGGCCAAAATGGGATCCCTTTGTTGCTAGCACCTGTAAAGATGTGAACCCTTGTAGCTTTATAGCATGTTCCTCCCAAGTTTCTTGGAGCAATATCAAGTCAAATGACTTTAAATAATTTAGTACCTCATGGTCCTCCTTCTTGTTTGCCAAGCCGTTTATGTTCCGAATACATATACAGATTTTTCTTAACTCTACTGTAGGTGGTAGAGGGCAAGGGTTCCCTTGTCATTGGTCGTGATCGGCAGTTATTGTTCTTTGGATGTGGGTCCAGCTAGGACCGATTGAAAGAGGTAATGGGCCCTTTGGCTCAAGACCTGTGCTTGTGTTGGTGGTCGAAAATTAAGTGAGATGGGCTCCTGGTGAGCTGCGCCGAAAACCCCCTTTAAGATTGATGAGACAGTAAGGTTCACTGTTACATCCTTTCATGAGGGGCGTGGGGTAGGCTGTTTTTTTTCAGGCTGTACTCTTCTCCCCTACTGTAAGAATGTGTTGGCTTGCTTCATAATTTTGTTGACAGTCTCATTTGTTTTCCATGTTGTCTTAGTTGCTTCTGGGGACTGATGGTTATCAATTGTTTGGAATTCTATAGAGAGAAGATCTATTGAGCTTAGTTTTTCTAGACTTTTGATGGCATTCGGCAGTCGCAATATGTTCCCCCTACTTAACGTGTCCACTCTTCCCCTCAGTTTATATTCTGGAAAGAAGATAATGGTGTCTGTCTCTTTTGTTTCTTTGGCTGAATCTTCCTGTTGGGAAAATACTTCAAGATGTGGTAGCCTTTGGGGGGTGTGATTGCCATTTCTTTCTCTTTGGTTGGTGTTTCTAGCTCCTAGGAGCTCGACAGGAGCCTGATCTTTTGTCTGCATATTTCCAATTTGTGGGTGCTCTGTTAAAAGGCCTTTGTGCCGGTCCCCTAGGGCTACTCAGTGACTCTTCACTCTGTTCAGTTCTCGGGCTTTGTAGTGTGCAAGTAACCATTTTGAATTGTTGTGTTGTTACCCCTGATTGTTTGCTGGTCTCGTTTTGCTCCCATTGTTTATCTCCTTTTATGGTTGTTTGGGGCTCAAACTTTATAGCTTTCTATATCCTTGGGTCTAGAGTAGCATTGAGTTCCGTAGTTGAATGAGTTGTCCTTTCGTCCAAGGTGGGGGTCAAGGAGAGCCTAGTATCCTCAATTTCCATAAGGTTTTTCGTGGACTGGTTCTCCCAAAAGTGGCATAAAGTGGCTGTCCTTCTATTCCTATCCTTCCTTCTTTGTTTACGGCGTGCTTGTGCGTTCTTGCATTTTTCGTTGTCAGCAGACTCTTTGGTTGAGATCAATATTGTGAAGACTTCTGGGGTATGATTTTGGGCTCATGGGTAGATTCTCTCCGATTAGGTGCCTATTCAGTGTTGTATGCAGTCCCGTTGCTGTTTCATTTGCGCCATTGCTAGCCTCGATGGTTTCTGTGATGTTATGTGATATTCTATTTGTTTTTAGGTGTTATAGGAGATTTTCAAACATTGTTGGAAGTGTAGATAGTTTGTCGATAATGGGGCCGCAAATGCATTCCGTTTGAGTGGATTGTACTGCTTCTTGTCCCCGCTGGATAAGGCTGTTGAGATCTGCAAGCTTCTTGTCTATCCCAGAGGTAAAATCTGCTAGTGTGTGGAGAACTGTGAGTTGCATATCTAATTTGTCTGATTGATATTGGAGTGCTGTTACTGTGAGCTGCATGGTGTTTAATAAAGTTTCCCAGATTGTTTCTGTAGGGCTGCTGCTTCCTGCTCTGGTTGCACTAGACGTGTCCACACTAGGTCCATTTGAAGGGGGCTTCAGATTGTGAGAAGCGACAAGCTCTTCCCATTCCTGGGACGCGAGGAAAGTCATATCACTGTTGTTATTTGCAAGTCTTCATTTAACAAAGGCAAGGAGTGGTCAACTGGGGCATTGATCTCTGGTTGGCTGAAAGCTGTCGAAGTATCAGTTTGTATGTTCATTGTCTTTTGAGGTGAGCTGTTTTTTGGCTGTGGTAGTGTAGTCTGAGTATTCCCCTTTTTTTGGATCAGTAGCCGGTCCATTAGCCAACTGCCTCCTATTTTGACAGAGTTGGTTTTTGTTATCTAAAGAGCTCCCTGTTGGGCTACTTGTGGACTGCTAACTGTCCCGACGAAGGGCCCTCCTTGGGCTTCATCTTCTTTTGGGCTTTTGGGCTGACTTTTTGTAATTTTTGTACTGATACCTTTATTCATCATGTCCATTGCAGCTGCTACCATTGGTTGAGTTGGTTGGACTTGTTTCCCTTGGGGGTATTCTTTTTTTTATTTTTTATTTGTTTATTAATTTTCCACATAAAATATACAAAGCAGGACATACGACATAGCGTCACAGTGGTGAGAAACAGCCATACAAATACCTGAAATGCGAAACACAAGCATTTTGTCAAATCAATTTCAACATGATGCACGAGCTACTCAATGTTGGCAGGCAGCCCACAACCAATTTGTTCCACTTCTTATACCGGTGTAGCTGATCCCAACTAGCCATCCGGGAGGGTAACTCCCCCCCACACTTTAATTGGCTAACACAAAACACCGTAGGGGACCACAGCTATACACCTCAGTCATCAGGATCCCCAGGCATCGTGACTACATCGACGCCCATGGCCGGAGCAGAATCAATAGATTGCGCCCGGGCCCAGTCTAGAAACAGCTCCCAAATATCCCTGGGCCTAGATGTTGGCGGCATAAGTTCCCAAAACACCGCCAATTGGGATTGGTCATATGTGACTTCTCTCAGCCATTCTTTGACAGTGGGTTTCCTACGCTTCCCCCAACCAATAGCAATTTGTCTCTTTGCAAATAACAAAAGTAGTGCATGTAGCCTACGCTTTTTAACATGGGTGCATTTGACAAATCCCAACAGGCCCAATAACGGAGATGGAGGCACCTGGACGTCAAGGATCTGGTTTATGGTTTCGAAGACTTTTGTCCAGTATCCAGCAACGTCCAGACATGTCCAAGCCATGTGTAGGAACGAAGCAGCAGGTGCTCCGCCACGCCAGCATCAGTTGTTGTCCCTTAATCCCATCCTCTGTAAGCTAATAGGCGTCCTATAATAGCGATGCAAACATTTTAAATGAATTAGTCGGAGTTTGTAGTTGGGCGAGAGCTCAGTCATTTGGGCACAGCAGTAGGCCCATTCAGTGTCAGACAAAGGTGTGGGTAATTCGGCGTCCCATTTAGGGCGGGCTCCGGAGGTCGTCGTGGTGACGGTGTAACCAGCAGGTGCTTCAGAGCATTTAACATTGGCGGCTGGGATGGGAAGACAGCGTGCAATTCACGGCAAGCCGCTCTGAGCTTGTGGTGCAAAAACATTTCGCTGAAAGGTACCGTTTCACCTTCCACGGCTGTTGGGTAGTCTCTGAATACCCCCCTGGGTATGGGTCTGCAAAGGTATGGAGTTTCATTGCCTGTGCAATTTTATTTTTTATCTCGTCTCGAATGTTAGGCAGGAGTGGATTTTGCGCAATTGGGACCGAGGGAGCGTATAGTACCGGTATATTTGCCCTTCTACACAGCCCCTCCCATGCCCATCTGAGCGTTTCGGCCGTATCCAACCCATCTAGGGGGCGTCTGTATTTTTTATATACTGCTACATGCAGCGGCACCGGAGCGACCACATCCTCTTCTACTGCTACATGCGGCTGAAAAGGTGTCTGATGGACCCAATATTGTAAGAATTGCGCCTGCGCACAAAGAGCATATAACTTCATATCTGGGGCACCCAGCCCACCCTGCCTAGTCGGTAGTGTCAAAATGTCCCACAACACCCTAGCCTGCCCTCCTGCCCACACCAATGAGAGCAGCAACGCCCTCAGAGTATTAAAAAATGACTGTGTGAGTATGAGTGGCAGGTTCACAAATAGATATAGGAATTTAGGCAGGATAACCATTTTGGTCAGTGCGATTCTGCCCGCCAGCGACAGCGGTAGCCCCCTCCACAATGCTACTTTGTCTTCCAGCCAGCTCACTGCCCTGCCAAAGTTAAGGTTCCAAAGCTCTTGCACATCGCGGCTAATCCAGATACCCAAGTATTTTACCGAATCACTCTCCCACTGCAGCGGAAATTCCGAGGTGACCACCCTGGTGTTATCTGTAAGGGGGAAAAGCACTGACTTTTTCCAATTAATAGATATACCAGACAGGCCCCCAAATTTGATAAATTCCCTCAGTACCACATCTAAGTTGCGCTCTGGTTCCGCAATGTAGAGTGTGACGTCGTCTGAGTAAAGAGATATTAGCAGACTGCGAGCGCTAAAACCGATCCCCTTGTCTGTGTGGTGTTGTCTAATCCGTGCAGCCAGAGGCTTCATCGCTATTGCGAATAGCAACGGGTATAGCGGGCACCCCTGACGCGTGCCATGCGTGATTGGGAGAGGGTCTGAGATAAGATCGTTTACACGCACCCGGGCTGAGGGCCTAGTGTACAACAGCTTTATCCACCTGAGTCCCTTGGGGGTATTCTAATGTCACTGGTTGTAATGGGGTTTGTAGGCCCTTTATGCCCCGCTGTTTGAGTAGATAGCTTTACCAAGGTCATTCAAAAATGTAAATTTTTGGCAGGTATGTGCATAGGCTCTTCCTGTAAGTCGCCCCCTCTATGTTAACAAGCTCTTTGTTTTATCTCTTTCTGTGTCCATCTTCGCGGGAAGACGCATGCGCATTTCTCTGGAGAAATGCCCATGCGCGGGCGCAGCGCATGCGCATTCGTGAGGAAGAAGCTATCCAGGAACCAGCAAGATGGAGCCCCGGGACGCGGCAGCTCAGGTAAGTAATTTTCTTTATGTAATGTTTCTGAGTAATTGTAAAATGAGGGGGGTGGGAGGCGGGTGGCGCGTAGTGGGGCTACGCGACGTGTGTGGGTGGGCGTAGATTTGCCCCCACTCCGTAACGCTTCACGTAGCCTCACTACGCCCACTACGCCCAGGGCTGCTCTATAATGGACCTTCTTACCTTTCTCTACCTCATGCTTGTTTTCTTGTTTTGCTTGTTTCCTGGACAGTGTATGCTGCTTGTTGATTGTCGGTTGACTCTGTGCTGCTCTGTGCTGTTTGATGCTATGTGATATTCCTTATTGCTTGTGGTGCTATTGGTGCTTGACGCACTATATTACACAAGGTATTCCAAATGGTTTTTGTAGATGGTTTTTCTACCATTTGATACATTTCCCCGTTTTCAACCTTTATCTTTCTCAGATGTCCTTTTTTTTCTACTTTCTATTTAATTTTGATTTTGATTGATACTACTTGGGCTTTTTGTTTTTTTGTCTTTTTGTTTTGCACTTCAGCACGTAGCACTTCAGGCACTACAGGTTTTTCTCCTCCATTTTGCTACCCTTTATTTGAGGGGGAGGGGCCACAAGAATGGTGGTTGGCAGCTGTACTGCTGTTCAAGGGCTACTCAGGCCCCCCGCAGGAAGAGCAAACTGCACAAGTCTGATGCAGGCCACCTCTGCTCCCCGAGTGGACCGTGAGGTACCTAGGCCTCTTCCAACTACCTGCCCCCCCACTGGCACCGCTCCCTGTCTCTGTCTCGGTGCGGATGCTATCAGGGCATGCAGGGCGAGGGCCGAAATCTGTGTGAGCTTGTGAGTGACGGAGAAGCTGTGAATCAGTGAAGTGGTGCACCAACATGGTGCGGCGCGAGTCAGGTGAGTAAGGCTTGGGCTTAGGCGGTGGTCGAGTGCCCCAAATGTTTTTTTTTCTCCACCTCCCAAAGCACCGAGCACCAGTTTCGGGTCGGGCCTCTAAGCCGCTGCAGTGGCTGTGTCTACTGCCCGCTCGCTGGCTCACAACGCACTCTACTCTCTGCTCTTCTCTGCTCATCACCCGGGACCAGAATCCAGTCCAAGTGTGATGACATTGAGCGTAATAATAGTACTAGTAGTACCCACTCTTTGAGAGTGGGACTTGATAGTGAACTGGGTGTTATATGGCCTGGTACTACCTATACCCCCTCCTCCCTTGTCAAGACTCACATCATATCAAGGACAAGAGCTTAGTTGGAAAAGGGGGGTCTTTAGATTACCCCCGGTCGTATTTATTAACAGACAATTAAACAATTAAAAATACAATATTTACAAAATTACGCAGAAAATCATACAATTGACATTGATTACATTTGTTATGTACAGATGTCAGATGGCTATCCTTAACATAACTCTAATACAAATTATTCCTATCCGAATCTAAGCATAACATCATCCATAATCATAATGGCAATTATTTTTCTGCGTATCCATGTTTGAGCCTATGGCAAGGTCAATAACTGGTGTCAGATCCTTATCAATTAAGCCCACCCTCCCACCGGAGTGCGCATGCGCAGAGGGCCCGTTCACCGTGAGGGTACTTCCCCCCGTTTACCCCCGTATGCTCTGTATACCATCTCCATAAGGGGCCTTGCAGTTCTGTGCCCTTTACTGGTGCCATTGTGCACGTGCAGGGTGGCCAACAGCATGGGAACAGCGTAACTCACCACTCCCCCGCACCCATCCAGCCAAAAAGGCTGTAACTGCCACTGGAGTTCTAAGAGGGACGACTTGTCCCTCCCTCTTGGGCGACCCCATTCAAGAATGGCACCGCCCCCTAAGGACCTTAAATTTACTGCTCACCACTCATGACCTTACCGCCTAACCACGGAATCGCACAAAAAATACGACAATATTTTACCTTAAAAAAGGGAAAAAACAAGTTACTTGAACATAACACAACCTAAAACGGAAAAAGAAAACAATCATACACTACACAACCTCTGCTTTAGGGGATGGTGGGTGGGGAAAATGAAATAGCATCCTCCGATCGAGGTTGCTCTACAGGCTGGGGAGCGCAGAAGGCAAAGAGGAAGATTCCTCTGCTCCCCAGCCTTTTATGGCCACCAATAGCCCAGACCGCTTCTAGCCGGCCTGGTGCTGACCACTTGCGCCACCCGGAAGTGATTCACTTCACTTCCGGGTCAAGACCCATAGCCGATGACCAATGATGATAGAGGCGCGCCTGTCACGTCACTGCTGTGCGCGACAGGCCCGCCTCCCAGGTCGTCGGGGGCTGGCAGGACCGCCATATTATCAGCGTGTCCAATGCCAGGCCCGCCTTTTCTATATGGCCTGGTACTACCTATTCCCCCTCCTCCCTTGTCAAGACCCACATCATATCAAGGACAAGAGCTTAGTTGGAAAAGGGGGGTCGTAGATAACCCCACGGCCGTAATTATTAACAAACATTTAGACAATTAAAGATTCAATATTTACAAAATTACGCAGAAAATCATACAATTGACATTGATTACATTTGTTATGTACAGCTATCCTTAACATAACTCAAATACAAGTTGTTCCTATCGGAATCTAAGCATAACATCCTCCATAATCATAATGGCAATTATTTTTCTGCGTATCCATGTTTGAGCCTACGGCAAGGTCAATAACTGGTGTCAGATCCTTATCAATTAAGCCCGCCCTCCCGCGACCCCCTTTGCTCAGTAAGTCCCTTACAAAACCACTGAATTGACTCAAACAGAGACCGCCTCTACCATGCAATGAGATCTGGAAACTAGCCTGCTCCGCTCTGTATTTGTAATTTCCTGAAAAGAAAAATGCCTTCAAACGTCTCACATATGAATGGCCTATAATCCAAACCACCTGTGGTCCTCTTCCTGGAGGAGGTGCATGTCTTTGTTTTGCTAGTTGTTGATGAGCCGACACCAGTTTCCCCCCTGCATGACAGGTTCGAGAAACTGTAGAGATAAGCAGAAAAGACATGCATCAGTACATTGTTAACGCCCCACTTACAACACTTGCAGCCACACATATCATTTGTAACAATTGGAGGACCATCTCCCAATTCTTTTGACATTGCTGCTGTGCAAGCCCCTTGCTGTTGCCTCCGTGGCAGCCCCTATTCTAAAAGAATGAGTTCCAAAGCAACTAGGATCTAAACCTGCCTGCTGTACTGCCATATCCATGATCCTTTTAAATTGAAACCGGGTAAGCGGTGTACCGTCCGCATGGATTAATAGTGTCCCACCCCTTGTAGAAGGTCTATGCTGCAAAAATGCTTCCAATTGTGCTACGGGGCAGCACGGATTACCATGTGCCCGATGTAAAACTAACCCCTCACCACGGGCATCTTGGTCAGTTTTGGACTTCTTAATGGATATCAATAAGGCGTCGCCCTGTACCTTTGCATGGTCTAACTGCAAACCCCCTTGCATATCCTGTTTATTCTGGGCCACCAATTCCCCTATGCGAAAAGCGCCATAAAAGGCTAGTGAAAAAGCCGCCCTGAATAGTAAAGCTTCCCCTTTGGTGTTGCAGACAGCGTCAAGCGTCCCCAGTAAGGCTGGTAGCAGCTCCACTCCTATTGGATGTCTCGAGTCCAGTGCTGTTCCTTGGATGCGCTGCCAACCCTTTAAAGCCTTCCTGACTGTGAAGCTATCGGTGGGATCTCCCCTGTCCCTGGTTCGGGCGAAGAAAGATATTGCTGCCACGTGGCACCTGGCTGCTGCCACTGAGTGCCCCTCTTCATGTAAAGCACCTAAATAACGCAGAAGTGCCCCTCTGTCATGCCATTCTTCTGCCCAATCTTTTCCCAAGAATGCACAATATACCTAAAACGCCCCTTCATAAGCTTTCCTGGTCCTGGAAGCGAGGCTAGCTGCCACGAGGTTCGCTAGTTGGGGGCACCAATCAGCCAAAGTACTTCTGGGAAGGGAGTTGGATTCACTTCTGCAGAGGGGAGGTGTGCTCTGAAGACCTGCATCTTGAAGCGAGAGAGTGCATCAGCAGCATTATTTAACACACCTGGCACATGTTTAGCCCTAAACAGTATGTTCTCTTTCATACACAACAGAACTATCTCTTTCAACAGGCGGAGGATCATCTTACATCTTGCTGCTTCCTGGTTGATGCATTCCACCACAGTCATGTTGTCAGACCAAAATACCACGGATTGGTTACGCAGTCTGTCAGGCCATACTGTTAAGGCCAACCAGATAGGAAACAATTCCAAGAAGCCAATGTTAGCTGTTAACCCATTCTACACCCATGCATCTGGCCAATGCTGCGCCACCCACTCATTGCCAAGTATGGTGGACCGGGCCAGACTACCCTGCCGTTGAAGTCCTGCAGGAATGCTATCCAAATCTGCATGTCCTGCCTAACCTCAGCCGACAGCCTGGTGTGGTAGTGCTTTTCTTTAAGCCCAGTCATGGCCTGGGCGATGGAGCGGGAGAATGGTCATGCCATTGGAATCACTCTGAGGGCGAAGTTCAACTGTCCTACCATTTGCTGTAACTGATGCAAGGTAACCTTATCCTTGGCTAGGCATTGCTGCAAAGCTGTCCTGAATTTTTTAATCTTGTCTGCCGGCAAGCGGAAAAACCCTTGGACTGAATCTAACTCAATACCAAGGAATTCTATCGTTGTTGTAGGTCCAACTGTCTTTCCTGCCGCCAGGGGAAGCCCAAAAGCCCGCATGAGCATGCAGAATTCCTGCAGTGCCCACGCACACTTCCGAGAGCCCGCCGACCCCAGGATAAGAAAGTCATCTAGATAGTGCATGACAAACTGATGCCCGGTCACACGTCTAAAAACCAATTCCAAAAATGAACTGAATTTTTCAAAATAGGTGCGCCACCCACTCATTGCCAAGTATGGGGCCAAATTCCACACTACCCGCAGTGTCAGTCCATAAACCTAACTCTGCAGAGGTAGTGGGTGGACCGGGCCAGACTACCCTGCCATTGAAGTCCTGCAGGAATGCTATCCAAATCCGCATGTCCTGCCTAACATTAGCCGACAGCCTGGTGTGGTGGTGCTTTTCTTTAAGCCCAGTCATGGCCTGGGCGATGGAGCGGGAGAATGGTCGTGCCATTGGAATCACTCTGAGGGCAAAGTTCAACTGTCCTACCATTTGCTGTAACTGATGCAAGGTAACCTTATCCTTGGCTAGGCATTGCTGCAAAGCTGTCCTGAATTTTTTAATCTTGTCTGCCGGCAAGCGGAAAAAACCTTGGACTGAATCTAACTCAATACCAAGGAATTCTATCGTTGTTGTAGGTCCAACTGTCTTTCCTGGCGCCAGGGGAAGCCCAAAAGCCCGCATGAGCATGCAGAATTCCTACAGTGCCCACGCACACTTCCGAGAGCCAGCCAACCACCGGATAAGAAAGTCATCTAGATAGTGCATGACAAACTGATGCCCGGTCACACGTCTAAACACCGATTCCAAAAATGAACTGAAATTTTCAAAATAGGTACAGGAGACCGAGCAACCCATGGGCATACTCATATCCATGTAGAATTTTTCTTGAAACTTAAATCCTAGCAAGTGAAAGTCCTCTGGGTGAACTGGTAACAAACGAAAAGCCAACTCAATATCAGATTTTGCCAGCAAAGCACCAGGGCCCAGCCCCCTAAGCATTTCCACTGCCTGGCCAAATGATGCGTATTTCACACTACAAATCTCATCACTGATGGCGTCATTCAATGAGTTGCCCTTAGGTGCAGATAGATTGTGAATCAACCTGAACTCGCCCTCTTCTTTTTTGGGGACCACCCCCAAAGGTAAGCAAACAAAATTGTGAACCGGGATGTAGTCAAATGGGCCCATTACTCTGCCCAGGCATAATTCTTTAGTAATCTTAGTTGCCGCCACGCCTGGGTTGATCCTAACCGAAAGTTGATTCTTACATTCCGTTGTCCCAACATAGTCAAGTGCAGGGATCCTAAACCCATACGTGAAACCTTCTTGCAAAGTCCTAGCAGTGGAATGACAGGGGTATTTGTTTAGCCAAGGTGTCATAGCCGTTATGTCAATAGGTGAGTGTGCAACTTGGTGTATCCTACTCTCATTCCTGTTTCCTCTTACCTTTGTCCCTAGATTTCTTGAGACACTTGGACTCTGGGTGTGATGGGTTAGCGCACATAGAGCAGGCGTGTTTGAACTTACATGTGCCTGGTGTCCTGGTGCATGTCCTCCTATTAAAATCCCAACAAGTCCCTTTCCGTCCTCCCCTGCCCCCTGGGCTATTGGCAGGGCCTGTGTTTTGGGAAGGCCGAAAGGGCTGATAAGGATGAAAGGATTGGGCTGTCTGTCCCCTGTTATTAGATTGCGCCGTACTAAACTGATTATTGGACTGTGCTGCCCCAAACTGATCCAACCAAGAGATTGTGTCAACCTGGTTCCAGGAAGGGGCTGGGTCAGATGACTTAGCCCTCCTGAAGGCTATGTCAAACTGCTTCCAACCACCTCCCCCATATTTGACAAGAACCATAGGAATGCGGTTCTGGTAACATGCCATCTCTGCCTGTATGTTAGGAAAACGTTCGGCCATTACTGCCATGAATACTGAGAATCCCTGATCCAGTTATTCAAGTTCTCTTCCACCCCGAATTTTAACAATTCACTTGCCCATTCTCTCGGGAGCATCCAGTCCTTCTGTTTCTTAGCTTCCCCTCTTTCTCTTCCTCTTTCATCCACGAGCAAAGAGAACATGCTAACATAGCTGCCTGACCATATGAGTTCTTTTAACTCTCGTGTCACATGCCTAGCCACGTTCTCCCTCCCGGTACGTGATTCACCCATGCCCAGCATTGGCAGTGTCACCTGCTTACCTGCTGTGGTCGTTCCAGCCGGCTCTGTCAACTTCTTCCTCGCCTGGATGACCACCGTCACTTCCTTGTTGACGTCCAGTGGAGCAACCACTGTTTGGGTTGGGAAGAGAAGGAGTACCCTGTCCTGTCCCTAGTGTACCCCTAGGTGTTGCCACAAACCGCACTAGCAACTTCCTTGCTTCTACCTCCGTGTCCCCCACCGACGTTGACAACATCCCTGCTCTCCCCAACCAAGGGAGAACTGCCGCTAAATGCGCTACTAAATCTGGTGGGACTGAGTTAGCCCTCGCCAGGTTATCCTTTGGCACCCCACCCTCCAAAGCCGCTGGGACCTGTGCCTTGCTGCCTGCCGGACCCACCCCGCGGTAATGACCAGTTCAGGGGTGCCCAGTGGAACACCTCCCAGGGGAATCACTCCAGATGGATCCCCCAGCGGGACTATCCCCCCGGGAACAGCCGGGACCGGGGCAGTCAGTGGAACCCCTCCCAGTGATCTCACCCCTGATGGGCCAGGCACCTCTTCATCCCGGGGCTGAGACACTCGCACCGGTGCTTTCGGCTTAGTACCTCCTTTTTTGGGCCTAACCCTTTTTGGAAGGGGATCTAATTCACCTCTTGGCTTGGGGGGTACTATGTTGCGCTTTGGCCTTTCCAAAACCCCTTCCTGCCCTTCAACCCTCTCCCTGAGATCTGCCAGGTTTTGCCCCAATCTGTCCACTTTCTTCCATCTCCTGTTCATGGTAACCATTTTACGCATCATTGTCTCCATCATGTACTCCATGCGAGAGCGCTTATCGCCCCGTTTCATTTTACCTGCCATTGTGTCTTAACTTACTGCCGATTACTATGACCATGCTGTGACTACCACCGCAAATACAATGCTAGCCCCGCTTACACACCTAAGTTGGCAATGGCACACAATGGCCTGGTACCACCGCCCAGGCCCTTACCTTCTGTTGTAGGTACACGACCGGCCGTAAGCACCCATGCAACCAGAGCCGCGCCACACCGGCTAATCTGGTGGGTCCGGCAAGTAATCTCAGCCCGTGCAGCTCACAGAAGCAGTGAAATGCAGGCCTGCACATGCCCCCCCCTTTGGATGTCACCTGCGCAGCTCCACCTGATCACTGGACTACATAATACACCCGCCTCTTATTTGTCTGGTGCGAATGTTCTCATACACTGTATTGAGTAAAAAACACAAGATCACTTGCAGTCCCCCCACACGGTCAACATCAAACCGGGTGGGCCCCACCAACTGTTATCTATGTGATGGTCGCTGGACGCCCTTCAATCACAATGCACTGTTAAAGAAAAGGCGATGTGCTACATACAATTGCAAGGAATAACACTGCCTTCCCCACTGCGTCTTCACGTATATTGAAAAATTTGCAAAATTGCCAGTGCGCACCACTCACTAAGCGCCCACCTCTTAGTAGCGCACTTATAAGTGCTCTAACAAACACAGATCTTTGAGATTTGAACACTTAATGTTGGGCATAATACTCCCAGACCCTCTCACAGTGCCACAGCGCCACAATGCCCCTTTAAATGACCTATGCAAAAACAAGCTATGGGAACCCAATACTTGTTAAAACAAGCCCAATCTTAGTCAAGTCAGTTACCAGTTCTTACTTCTTTATTTGTAAAACGAAACCCTTGCAATTTATAAAAGCGATCTAACAGCACAGGAACATTGGGATTGCAGACTTAACCTTGAGAACAAGAGCCTCACACCCTACCATCCGGCCACAGTGACTCTGAATCTCAGCCGAGCTTTTGCCTTCAACTGAGACCTGTGCCCAGCAGATGCAATGACTCTTGTGTGACCTAAGCGCACTGCAGCAACTATTGAGCCACAGTGAAACCCATTGTAGCGCCAGTAATCCCAGACCCTCCCGACACCAGCGCTGTGCACGGGGCACCTAAAGTGCCCGCGTGCCCGATTATCACTGTATTTCACCAGCGCTTGCCTCCCCGAACTGCTCCGCAATGCCTCGCTCCTGCTGAAGACTGGAAACGCTGGTTCTACACTCTCCGCGCTTCAGTCGATCCCGATCCCGCTCTGCTAGCAGTGACGACGGTCCTCTGTTCTACCGACGAGAGGGCACACGCCGCGAAAATCGCCCAGACTTCAAACAGCGCAGAAGATCCACCCGACGACGATCCACGGGCGACGATCACCACGGCACCTCAGTCCCCGAATCCTCAAAGGCGACCTGCAGAGACAACAAAAGAAAATGAAATAGCAGCCTCCTAGCGAGGTTGCTCTAGAGGCTGGGGAGCGCAGAAGGCAAAGAGGAAGATTCCTCTACTCCCCAGCCTTTTATGGCCACCAATAGCCCAGACCGGTTCTAGCTGGCCTGGTGCTGGCCACCTGTGCGACCCGGAAGTGATTCACTTCACTTCCGGGTCATGACCCATTGCTGATGACCAATGATGATGGCAGCGCGCCTGTCGCATCACTGCTGTGCGCGACAGGCCCGCCTCCCAGGTCGTCGGGGGCTGGCAGGACTGCCATATTATCGGCGTGTCCGAAGTCGGCCCGCCTTTTCTATCAGAAAACCAGTTTAATGATTTTCATGCTCAGTCATAGAGCTTTAGGCATTTGCTATTCTGACATGTGTCCAGTGAGAGAGTTTGCTCCTTCAAGGCGAAAATCTTTGGACTTCTCATCGGCATTAGGCTGTCACCATAGAGGCATGGGTGTATTTGTAAGGCAGACTCAATCACCCTTAGCAGAGACTCACTCTATAAATGGAGGGTCATGTTTGAGTCAAGCTTGACTTGAAGGAGCTTGACCATACTGCTGGAGGCACTGACTGCCTTACGAGTATCACCAAATGATGGCTAAGTGATGGCCATTCTCGTTCATCCATGAAGGTGCCCGTCAAAGTTTCTTGTCAAAAGTTCGCAGAGCTGATTCACAGAAATAAGATTTAGCAAAAAGGAGCAACTGCTGAGACACACTGAATCGATGGGTGCAGAGGGACGGCGGCGATTGGTGCGGAGGTGCCACAAACAAATATATCAGTCCTTTTTTCCGGCTTTGTAAAAGGAAGGCGCCTAGCACGACAAAATGAAAGAGAGTCACATAAAGGCAACGCAAGAAAAGAAGGGTGTCTACGAAGCTCCAAGACGGGCCTGGAGCACATTGTTCCATGGAGGCAATTACTGCTTCGAAATCCCAACAAAAGGCTGCTGCGGGTGCAGCTGAGGGTGACCATGAGCTGCCTTGAAAATGTGTCAACTCAGAGGAAAGCGGCAAATTATGAATTTGCACAAATCAGCCAATTTGAGGAGTCAGATGCCGCGGCCGAGAGTGATAGTAAGATTTAGATTTTTTTCTTCTGTTGCATTTAGAGCAAAGATAATTGGAAATGTGCTGTATTAATGTTTAAAAAATGGAACAAGGAACAGTGGTCTAGAGTCCACATAGCTGAGCCGAAAGAAAATGAGAGCTGATTGTGCAGAAGAGTAAACGGTGAAGCCAGGAACTGGTCAGATTGTACAAAAAGAAAAAAGTGCTTTCTGGACAAAATGTATGTTTGATGAACATTGTCCATGTGAGAGCCAGCAAAAAAGACAACTTTGCAATATTCACATCTAGCATTTACATAGGGCAAGTCAGATACTGAAGTTTCTCAGCACTAACTGTATTATTATATAGCTCAATGATACTCCATACATTGGCTTTAAAAGTATGAAATTCAGGATCCATATCCGGGAACCTTTATATCACACATATAAATCTGCAAAATGTATTTAAACACCAAATTAGGTATACTAGCAATTTTTAAACATTGTTTATGAGATGAGGAATGGATGGAGATGACATGGAGATGACTAGATAACCTGGACATGGCTAAAAGTTTGTTGACACTAGAACTTGATTAAGATTGCCCATTGTGTCATTAAAGATGGGCACGTTTATTTTCTGCTTTCTCAACAAAAGTTTATAGTTTTGTAAGTGCGAGAGTCCACATCTGTTTGTAGTAACCAACATTATACTTGAGGCCTTTATTACGAGTTTGGCGATCTTCCAGTAGGATTGCCACCACAGCGTTCCCAGGAAGACCGCCTAGCCCGTGGTGAGCCCTCCTGCCAGATTATGACTTTAATTCAGGGTGGGTGGCAGTCTCATGGTGCCAGGTGTGTTTGGCTCATAGAAGAGGCTCAACAGCATGCCGCCGACGTGAGAGTGCTTGCAGCATGTTTCTGCATGGTGTGGCGTGCACCATGTCATGCATACTACACCATGCAGGAATGAGGGTGCAGTTCCATGAGACACATGATGTGCCCCCGCAGCACGCACCCCCAGGCCCAGATTCAGCTGGGGGCCTGTTAGGGCCCTCTTACCTGCATGTCCTCCACCCTTTTAATGGTGGAGTCCCCACCATGAAAAGGGTGGTGGATATGCAGGTGGATATGCAGGTCGACATATGCTCAACGATGCCTGCTTCAGCACTGCCAACATATTTAGGCTGTCTTCAGACCGGCACCGCAATAGGATCCTTGATACCGGTGGTCTCATGGCAGTCCTACTGCCACACTCATAATACGGCAGTCGGACCGCCAGGGTGGTGGTGGTTGGACCACAAGTAAGGTGGTCCCAGGACCGTCATACTCTTAATAAGGCCCTGAGGGCCTGATTCTGAGTTTGGTGGTGCAGGGCAGGCCGCACCACCAAACCCGCCTGAGAACCACCTGCCTTATCATGACTTTTTTAGTCACTGGTGGGCAGTTCATTTGGTGTTTCCACGCAATGGGAACATCAAAGGAAGCTCCAGCATGACATGGACTGTGAAGTCCATGCTGTGCTGGAACTGAGGGTGCACGCACACAGTGGATAACATGTAGTGCCCCACTGTGTTCATCCTCATGGAGTGAGGCGCAAGGGGCCCTGTAGGTCCTCCATCCTTTCCTCATCGCCAATCAGTGGCAGTGAGGAAAGGTGTATTATGCTTGGTGGGACCACAGCGGTCCTACGAAGCATATTACTGTCTCAAGACCACCGCTCCACTGCCAGGGAACTGCAAGTCGGAGTCGGCAGTCGCAGGGCAGCACGACAACCAAGGTCATAACATGGCAGTCGGACGACCACCACCCCCGCCCCACCACGAGTCTGGTGGTCCGAGAGGACCACCAGACCCGTAATTAGGCCCTGAGCATTTTCCTACTATCTGCCCAGCCCTGTGTGCCTTTAATTAAAAAAAAAAAACGACCACCAGAGATTTTCTTCAGTGTTCACCAGCACAACCATAGGATGCCTGCATGATGAAGCTATTATCAGATATTCCCCTTACAAATTGTTCTTAAAGAATTACCACTTGAATCCACATTCTTAGAGGTTGGTGGCAGTGGAAGTATAATTTTTTTGTGAACTGTTTTACCTGCACTCTAGGGGGAAACCCCACAAACCAGCCTTCCTGGGAAAGTTCAGTGACCACCCACATCAGGGATGGTTTCTCCCACTCTTATGTGTCAGTGGCTTTGTGATGTATAGATATTCTATTGCAAAAATAGTGTCTGTGCAGCAGAAAATGATAGACATTGGCCTGCAGAACAATGATGGGAAAGGGGCCTATTTCTTTTGGCATTTCTCAGCACTGAAGCATACACAATGGATGTCACGCCTCTGGCTTTTGCAATCAGCCTATGATAAACCAATTGATTGAATAATGCCAATGCTTTGAAACCTTCACCAGGCTTGATCTGATGTTTCCTGCTACCCATTGACCATAAACCGAGACTATTAGCTTGAAAGTGCCTCCAGCTTTTTTAAGACCTATCTTGTAATTATCTGTCACAATCTGAGCTGCTGGTGCAGTGGCGTTGCTAGGGTGCGATGCGTCTGGTGCAGGAAAGGGAGTATGTTCCCTGGCTGCAGTTTAAGTGTCAAATACAGAAATATTCATAGTTCAGTCGGTCCCTCAAACCTTTAGAGTTCGATGCCACTGCAGCTGCTGTAGGATTGATAGCTTGTGCTGAAGCTGCACGTTGCCTGTACCCTTTCATCTTGGCCCAAGCAAGAATTTCTGCTCACAGCTCTGCTACGTTTCATCTGCTTCTTTTCTGGAAAAACATTCTGGAAGACGATTTCAGCGAGTACAAGGAGAACAGAGGAGAACAGAGGAGCTATCCTTAGTACCAAACGAATGTTGAGTCACATCTGCTGGGTATTGGAGAGGTCCAGCAGTTTGCTAGCCTTTGTCTTTCAGACCCAGAGCTCATTACCCGGGAGTAAGAGACCTATTTTGTTAACATTAAGCCTATTTATTCTAAAGTTGCACTTAGCGGGTGTTGGGGTAGGTGTAAATGCTACTATCTCAAGAGGTTATTTGCAACCACTAACTCCATGACATGTGCTAGCATGTATGGAGCCATATCTACGTGATTCTAAGATCCATGATCACCATAACAGAGAGCTAGCCAGTGTCCCCTTATGTCCAATACCCTTGGGAATGTTTTTAACAACTCTAGCTAACTCGTTTTAGTTATTTATTTAATTACTTTTTTGTTTGTTTATTTATTTAGTTAGTTTGTTAGTTAATTACTTTTTACCCACTACAACCAGTTACCGGGCAATGAAAGCATACAAGAAGGAGAACTTACTCTTTGATGATTCAGGAAGATTCTGAGGTATTGGCCCTGATATCTTTCAGTCATTCTTTACCCCAATCGTAAAGAACTAGAGGAGTCCTGGGAAGGAGAGGTGGGAGGGACTAACATATTTTGGTCGCGTCCATTGGGAAATGGTATGAATGAACTTCTATCAGACTTTGAAACAGCTTTGATCTGATCTCATTTCTTTTGGGCTTATTTCTGGAGACAACTATAAGTAGATGCAATTTCTTTGATAGCTTTAGTACTCAGTACTCAGTACTTTCGCTGTGCCCATTAGTTTTTAATCCTACCGTGTTTCTTCCAGGCCATTTGGTTTCCTGGTCGCACCGACCCATGGGAGACCGCTCTACCCTTGATCCCTACGGCTTTTCATTGTTTCTCCTGATGACATTGCTCATCGTGGTGAGTTCTTGCTCTTGTGCCGTTTTTCATTCCGTACTACGTTTTTTTACTTCACTTCTTTACCCTCCTTTTAGCCTGCTCCCACACACTTTCCGCCTTTTGCGGTTTATTTCGTAATCTACCTTGCCGTTTTCCTAGCCTTAGTTGCCCTTTGACACGACCTGTCGTTTTTGACTTGCCGTTCCATTCCGCTCCTACCTAGTGCCGCGCACTTTTATATAGTTGCATGTTTTAATGCACTTGTCCTCCATTCTTCTACTGCCTTGCATGCTTGTCACATCCTACGTATTTTGAGCGTTACCCTCACCTCGTTTCTGCCCTTTTGCTTCAGAGTTGTTGCAGTCTTGACGTTTTATGTTCTACATGTTTGCGAATTTTCAGTTTAAATTTTACGTGTTTTTGCGCAATTTGAGGCTGTTTTTCTTAAATACAAATGTTTTTTCATTATCTGATTTGCTTCTGCTTAATATGTTTCCATTACTTACTTTGTGTAATTGTGTCAAGGCTTCCTCCACATTTTGTTTCTTGCCAATATTATTTAATTAGGCATTACCACTTTTTAAGGCCTTTTAGTTATTGTATATGATTTTATTTCTCATGCAATTTTCATCTCATACATATCGCTTATTACTTTCTATCTATGAACCCTCACCATTCCTTTTTCAATATTCTTTTCGTTTTCCTCTCCTTTTTGTTGCAACCCCTTCTTTCTTGGGATATGCCCTTTTCGTTCAGTGCGTTGTTACATATTGTCACCAGGGCTCCCGGTTTTATGGTATTTATTTTTTTGCCATTTCCGTCTGTATTTATCCATATTTATTTTTTGGGCATTTTTTCTGTATTTATCCACATTTATTTTTGCCACAAGTAAAAGACGACGCTACAGCTAGTATTTTTCCACATTTATTTAAATTGACAATGCACATATGCGCTCACTTAAACTAGCGATTTGTTGTGGCTTTAGCAGTGCTTTAAATGGTCTGGTACTGAGTAATTTGAAAAGGAGAGTACCTGTGCTTCTCAGTTCTGCTATAAAAACACTTTAGGATAGAGTACAAACACTTATCAGGAGCAAACATGTGCCAGCGCTTCTGTATTTCCATCTAAAGCCAGCTAGAAATCTGCCTTCAAATGTCTATGGTTTTCACACAGAGTACGCAAGGTTACCTATATTGGTGGTGGTGTGTTTGTGTGTAGATAGACAAACAGATAGATAGATCCCATCTACACGCCACGCCCTTTTGATACATATTATATATGTATATGTTACAATTAAGGATGTGGCATATAGCTTGGGAGCTCTCTTCTGCCAAAAGATGTTTTCAATACCCCGGGTGGGGAGCGTCGGCTCCTTCTCTGCTCATAGCTGCCAAGGTTTCACATTGCTATGTGTGACATTTTCATAATTTCAGTGTAATTATGAGTGACATTTCAACGACTATGAGTGACACATTTTCACAAGCAAAATCAAGCAATGAAGATTAGAGGAACATATAAATATCAGAAATTACTATAGCCAGATATACAACACAATACCTAACATACACTAAAACAAGACAAGACCTGTTGGTGTAACTAATGTGTTGTGTCCAAATAATTATTCCAAGGGCCACACTTACCACTGGCCCGCAATATTAAGTAAAATAAGGAGCAGTTGGCAACGTGGAAGGTTCAAACGTTTATTAACCACCATAGATCTCTATATAGAGGAGCCTCGTCGATCCTCACCCATCAGGTGCGCCGAGGAAGACTGCTGGCTCCTTGACAGTAACACACTTTTATACATTATCGGCACAGCATACAAAACCTTATATGTGGAAAAGTACCAGTTAGTCCTGGCGCTCCTAATGAGCTCATGCCTATTTCTAGTTTCGGTTACACATACAAAGGGTTACTATCTTTACAGAGAAGGTCGGAAGGGTGACTCCCTTCTCGTCCCAGGTCTAGAGGAATTCGCTTGATACTCCCTTTTAGCAGATGTGACCTTGCTTCTCAGCAACTCTGTCTGTCTCCTAATAATTACTGAAGAAGGGGAAAGGCAGATGGTGTGTAAAAAGGCCACGTGACTCCCAAGCGAAAGAGCCGCAATCCAAGATGGAGACGGTTCAGTTCTCAGCCCTTTTTGTCATGCTAAACGTAACAGGGATTTCGATCCTTTGAATGCACCATGGCTAATCATACCATCATTAGATATACTGCGCTAATCATACCATAATGCCTTGAATACCTCAGAACGGCCCTTTTAGCGCAGCATAGCTAATAACGGAGTCAGTCTTCAAAAATACCCTCATCGATCTGCATTAAGTCATGCATCTCCTTTTGAGCCCGCTGAGCATCTATCCTGGTTTGGACGGGCATGGGCTTAGGGATGGATCGGCGAACCTGAGCAGCACAATATGCACAGCAGGCCGGCCCGCACTGTAGACAAATGCAACAGGTGAAAAGGAACCCTACCACTCCCAGGAGAATCATGAATAACTTCCATCCCCAGGTGGTCACCAAATCCCAAAACCACCCGGACAAGGACCAAGTACCAGTCTCGGTGTGAATTTCAGAGGCCAGTCGATGCAGTTTCTGGATAGCTAGATGGACGGAAGGGGCGGAGTCAGGTATATATACACAACAGGAACTGCCGATGACTCTACAAGCTCCTCCACGATCAGCTAGGATAACATCTAAAACAAGACGATTTTGAAGGGTCACGAGCCGGGTCGCCTGGAGCTCCACCGTGATATTAGTTAATATCCCTGCGGTAGTATTAACCACCCCTTCCACCACTCTGGATAACCTCCTAACTTCCTTACTATTGAGGATGGGTCCCCATATGGGCAACGCCCCTTTTATGATATCAACGAAGTGTTGGGCTGGAGTGTCAGTCTGGTCAGTGGCATCGTTACTGGCGGCTTCAGCTTTTAGGCTCCGCCGATTTAAGGAATGAGACTTATGATAATCAGAAGGAGCTATGTAAACTGGTGGGTAAAGGAAAGATAAGTAACACCTACCCATCCACCCTCTGGGTAGCCAAGTGTATGCGTTTTCACCGCACACAAAATAAACATTGGGAGGGGTGAGTGTAGGGGGGCTACTGAATGTCTGCAGTCTATAAGTGTAATTACATCTACTATACCCTACGAACAAATGCCCAGTACCCTGCACGCAGAAAGAGGAGGATGTATTCAACATCGGGACAGGAATGATTTTTTCATCTGAGACATTTCGCTCTTGGAAGTATTTGAAATACTCAGTAAAGTTAAAAGTCATGAAATCCAGTACTTCATCCCTCAACCAGGTATCATTTTCATGATCAGTGTATACATTCATGCAGGCGGTGGGGTCAAGGGTACCATCCGTTCCCTCAGCATTAGGGGTAAAACCTTGGTGTGTCTCTATATATGCTAAAATCAAGGCATAATCCTTCTCTGAGAATCGACGTCCATCTATAGTGTAGTGTTCGTACAACATGGATAACATTTTAAACCAAGCTTCGCAACTACCTAAATAAGATAAAGGCACTGATATAAACAAATCTTGCTTATGCATCACTGACGGAAGAAGCCCAAAGACTCAACAATCGGTAACGTTTGTGGAGCTATGAGTCTGGTGCAGCATTTCAATAAAAGCATTATGTACATATGTCTGTCGGTGTCTTTCCTTATGAGGGGCAAAGGTCTGGCAATGATGTTCCTTAGGGGCAGGAGTAGACATTATCAAGGTGTGTACAGGATGATGAAACTCTAGATATATGAACAAACCTAAACATAGTGCAAATGATACCATCAGTATAGAAATGAAAACAATTTTAACACGCAAGCTCCATGAGGAGAACATTGGCAAATGCGGGGGGACGGCACGGGGTACTATGGGACGCCCGTCTTCAGGGACAAAACGAGCAAAAGGGTACATTTCCTCACTAGAAGTCCAATATAATCTCGGGAAAAGGGGTCTACAAGCAGTCCGACCTGCCGGAGGGTGCTTCTTTCCTGTGTCCGTATAGAGCCTCACAGGCAGACTCCTATTGTTCAGAAAAACAAAAGGTAAAAAGGTAAAAACTTCTCGCGTTGGAGTCACACTTGACGCAACCCGTGTTGAAAAGAGAACTCCACCTGGGCCCCTCCGTTCATCTGATCAATGTCTCTATCTTCGTTCTGAACAGAGCTCTACTTAAAGTTCCATGCTCTCAACGAGTTCAGTCCAGTGTTCCAACAGTCCTCAGGTCTCTGCGGGGGCCTCCAGCTGCACTTTGCCGGGACTAGACCTGGGATTGTCTATTTCCGGGGCCGCAGGTGATATCGATCCCGACCAGAGGTTTCGGGATTCGCAAACAAGGTGGGCACAGAGGGGTCAGACGAGGAGCTGGGCTCCCGACCAGATGCTTCACTTTGGACAATTGGGTGGCCACAGAAAGGGGTTTCCACGCTCACAGCACTCTCCCCTTGCCCGTCAACCTCTCTGCGGGTGTCCGGGGAAAGTGACTCTCCTGTGCTGGGTTCACCTTGAGTTTGCTGACCTTCCTCCTGGTTGAGTTGTTCCCTTGGCAATGGGAGGGGAACTCGCTTAAGATGGGAGATATGGATCCAGTGTGGCTTCCCTTCGACTTTCACCGCCGTTCGCGTGGCCAGGAGCACCTGGTACGGCCGGGACCAGCGCGGATCCAAACTCGACTTCCGTTGGTAGTTTCGGACCAGGACCCACTGTCCCGGTTCTACGCTGTGTCCAGGACCCTCCGGCAGGGGCTGCAGTGCGGCAGATATCTGTTGATGAATGGAACGAAGATCTTTAGTCAAAACATACAAATAGTCATTTAACATAGGATGATCAATGTCCCTGAAAGATTTGGGCCGGGGTACTCACCATACGTTGGCCGGTCTGCCAAAAATGACTTCATAGGGGGAGATACCACTCCGTGAATGGGGAGTAGTTCTTACAGACAACAGAGCCAGGGGCAGGAGATCGGGCCATTTTAATCCTGTCGTGTCCTGAAGCTTAGCCAATCTTAACTTCAAAATCCCATTATATTTCTCAACCAGACCCGCTGACTGAGGATGTCGAGCTGCATGAAACTTCTGCCGGATGGACAGACCCTTGTATACATACTTAACTAGGTTAGCATTAAAATGTGTCCCGTTGTCACTCCAAATCACCCGTGGCAACCCATATCGAGGAAAGAACTCTTTCACCAGGGCTTTCGCAGTTGCCAGAGCAGTATTTTCCTTCGTGGGATACGCCTCTACCCACCTACTAAAGGTACAAATCACCACTAGCACGTATTTCAGATTGTTAACTTGCTCTAGCTGTATGTAATCCATTTGGAGTACTTCGAAAGGCAGAGTGGGTGGTGCAAAACTACCCGCCAGGACGGGGATACTGACCCCAGGATTATGCTGGAGACAAATTATACAATGCTGGACCAAGTTCCTAGCTGTCTTATGGATATTAACATTATACCAGACAGGATCCAATATGGCACAGATGGCCTGAACTCCCACATGCGAAGGTCCGTGTGCCATGGTTACCACCGCATTTACAAATGCGTTCGGCAGTAACCATCTACACCTCTCTGACAGATCGGTCCAACACCCATTCTCATCAAGCCTCCCCACTTGCTCTTGCCAGTATGTCAGCTCTTCCGGGGTCACCTCTTTCTGCAGCTCTTTCACGCTATCTATGGTGTTGTTAAAAACCCCTGCTTCTATCATTCTTGTTACTACAAGCATGGAAGTGGTGTCAGACTGGGCCGTTTCCTTGGCGATCCGGTCTGCAAAGAAATTTCCCCTCCCCACATCATCAGTTATAACTTTGTGTGCACTGCATTTGACTATAGCCAGGGTCTTGGGCAATGTTAATGCGGCTAGTAACCGTTCAACTAATGGCCCATTCTTTATTCTCTCACCATGGGATGTCAAGAATCCTCTTTCCACCCATAACCTCCCGAAGCTGTGTGCTACACCGAACGCATACTGGCTGTCGGTGTAGACATTTAGCCTGATGCCTTTCCCTAACTCGCAGGCCCTGAATAATGCAATCAATTCGGCCGCCTGGGCCGACCGGTATGGTATCTTCGCCGCCTCAACTACCGTTTGCAGAGTAGTGATCGCATAAGCCGCAGCTGTCGTACCATCCGGTAATCTGAAGCATGACCCATCTACATATAATTCCCCTTGGGCATCAGATAGTGGGGTGTCAGTTAGATCTATCCGGCCCTTGGTTTCTTCTTCAGTTCGAAAGATACAATCATGTACGTCTTGTCCACCGCCTCCCGAAGGGAGGGGTAACAACGTGGCAGGATTCAAATTAACACATCTCTTGATCATTATATGAGGTGCAAACAGGGTCAATTCGTACCCTGTAAGACGCGCACTAGTTAAGTGCTGCGTCTGTGTCCTGTTTAATAATACGTCCACAGCATGAGGCACCATTACTGTCAGATCCGTATTCAGGACTAGCCCTTCCGATTGTCTGATTGCTATGGCAACTGCCGCTGCAGCCCTCAGACAACTGGGAAGTGCTCTGGCGACATTGTCCAAAACCGCCGAGAAATATGCACAAGGCCTTTGCTTACCACCAAAGTCTTGTGTCAACACTGAAAGAGAACAACCGTCCACCTCATGCACGTAGAGCACAAAAGGTTTCCGGTAGTCAGGGGTGCCAAGCACAGGAGCAGAGCAAAGAGCAGTTTTCAGAGCGGAAAAAGCAGTCTGGCATTCATCAGTCCAAGGTAAAGGTTCATGCACATCCTTCGTAGTTAGATACAGGAAAGGTTTAGTCAAGAGAGAATAGTTAGCAATCCATTGGCGACAGTAGGAGGTTATGCCAAGCAAAGCGCGGACATCACGTTGCGTGCGAGGAACAGGCATGTTAGTTATGGTTGCAATGCGCTCAGAAGTTAACCGTCTTCCCTCCTTCGACAGGAGATGACCGAGATAGGTCACCTCCGGTCGACAATATTGAAATTTAGAGAGCGACACCTTGTTACCGTGAGTGGCCAGATGTCGTAGCAGGGTAACCGTGGCATCGCGGCAACCATGTTCTGTATCGGAGGCCACAAGGAGGTCGTCGACATACTGCAAGAGGACATTGCCTGGTGGCAATTGTAAGGAATCCAATACTCTCTTGAGGGCTTGGCTGTAGATACTAGGACTTTCGGTATACCCCTGGGGGGCGTGACAGAATCTAAAGCTGCGGCCTCCCAATGAGAAACCGAACAAATGTCTACTATCTGGGTGTATAGGAATACTAAAGAAAGCATTCTTCAAATCAATCACTGAGAAAAATGTGGCAGTGGGAGGAATCATGGTCAAAATGGACTTAATGTCTGGTACCACAGGATACTGGGGTACCACAATCTTATTAACCTCTCGCAGGTCAATCACAAATCGATAGGTATCAGCATAATCAGGGGACTGGGGTACAGGGGCTCGTTTAAGAATCGGAAGAATCGGGCTGTTGCAGATATTGGAAGCCGTTTCCTCCACCACCCCTGTTTTAATCAGATCAGAAATAATGGTTAGTAAAGCACGTTCACCCTCGGGGGCTATTTTGTATTGTGGGATCCTCGGCAATTTAGCATTCTGTTTCAAAGTGATGGACACTGGGGGAATTTGTAGGTACCCTACGTCAGTGTCCCCCCGGGCCCAAAGATCCCTCGGGAGTTTTGCAAGCTCAGGGGGTAAGGAGTCCGTCTTTGAAAAACATTGGATGGAGGGATTCCTAAAGGTCAGGTAAACTCCATCGGGGGAGCAAAAGATGCGGGCATGTAATCTTTTTAATATATCCATACCCAGGAGATTTTCCCCACACTGGGAGGTGAGGAGGAAAGGTGATTCGATCGTTACTGGTCCCACAGTAAGGGAAAGTGGCTTCGAAATGGGGCTTACCACCGGAGTTCCAGAGAACCCCACGGACACATTAGTCTGGCCAGACAGAGCGGCCCCCGGGACCAAGGCACGTGAAACAGAACTGTTCATAGCCCCTGTGTCAACCAAAAACTTACCTGATGCCTCCAGCAATTGTGCATGGACATAAGGTCCAGCCTGATCTATCGGGATTGACACATGCCCCTTACTCTGCCCTTGGCTATCCTATGCTTGAGTGTACCCGATGTCTCCATCCGTCACACGTCCGTCATGGTAGTATTGTTTACCCTGACTTTGATCGAAATAATTCTGACTGTTCTCACCTCGTACCGCCTGTTCTTGTCTCGTGTATCCACCTCGATGTCCACTCACTCTTCCCCGTCCACAACCCCTAGAAGCAGTATTCTGCTCATACAACAACGGGCACTGCGCTCTCCAATGCCCCTCCTCCTTACAGAAAGCACATTGATTTATGCCTAGATCCGTTCGCCCAGGTCCCGCCCCTCTTGGAACGGAATTCTGCAACCCTCTTCCTCTTCCTCTACCCCTCTCCACTTGCTGCAGTAACACTCGTGTTTTCAAGTCTTTCGACTTTCTTTCTGTCTTATCCTTGCTCTCATTTTCCCGATGCTCATAATACTGAGCCATGCTTAATATGGTGGAAGGCGTGGTGGTCGTCCAGGTACTCTAAGCTGCCTGTAACCGGGCCGACACCTCAGGTAGCAAATTGGTTACAAATCTATTAACAAATAAACGCACACCCCCCTCAGTGGCCAAATCCTGTCCGCTGAAATCAATGAATACTCCCTCAAACCTTGTGAAAAAGTCGGATACACTCTCATCCTTCTTTTGCTTACAAGCCGTCAGCTTATCCCAATCTACTTTCCTGGGTGGGATCAATGAATGCATATAGGTTATTATTCTTTCCGGTAAGGTCAGTATCTCAGGTCGGGGCTTGTTCCCCGGTTTACGATCTCTATCCCAATTTCTCAGTTGGTCCCATGTCCCACCGAATTCTGTAACATGGTCCTGGTCATGTACCTGGCGCCAAATATCCACCGGCACTAATAAGGCAAAGAATAATTCAATATCCGCCAACGTCATCACTGCTGACGAGGCGGCCTCGGTCAGTTCCTTGTAATATGCAGTGGGGTTTTTTCTAGGATCCGGAAACTGACTTTTTAGGGATAATACCTCACTCCGCTTCCAGGGGGTATAGACCCATTGTTCCTGGAACCGGGCGTCTATTCCCGGGCGGGTAACAACACCGTGGGCATCTACCACCGCGGCAACTTCCAGATGGAAGATAGGGTGTACTTCCCACATAGGGAACTGGGAGGATCCGGCGGGAAGGGTGGACTGCAAACGAGTTCTATAAGAGACCAGAGTCTGCACCTTCCCATACACTTCTTCCGGCGTCAACTGGGATTTGTGAATCTGATCAAGGATATCATACAATATGGCCGGAGCTCTCCCTTCCTGGTGTACCTGTTCCCATACAGAAATAAGACGGTTGGCCATATGTTCCAGGGCATGCTGTTGCATCACTGGCTCATAGTCTCTCATGGTACTCCAGATATCAGCAAGAGTATAAATAGGATGTCGCATCCACTGGGACGCTTGTGTGGCAATAGCTGCCCTTTCTTCCGTTCCCAAGGCAGAACGAGTGAACAACTTCCTACCCTCCGTTAGACTGGTCGGATGTACTGGAGTAGTCACAGCTGCTACTGGTGTTGTACTAGCGGAGGAGGAGGGCAGAACAGAAGGGGAAGACATTGACCCCGGCGGCAGCTGAGGGGTCCCGGCTGCAGCTGCCGTCAATAAATTAGGCAACATGGCTATAACGTCAGACACAGATGTCGACAACCGGGAGAGGTTTGGCAGGGAGGGAGGGGTAGTAGTGGCCGGGGGAGCCGAAGCCGAGGCCCCCAGAGACATATCAGGGGCTAGGGCCGAGGCTCCTGACACCTCTGGATATATCCTCTGTGGTACATAAGGGGGCGGTGGCCTGGTGTCCAACAAATCCTCTATTTCATCTTCCGCATTCAGTCGGGTCACGTAGCTCTTATCAACCTTCAATCTAAATTCGCGATTCATGCAATCCAATCCTTTTTCTACTCTTTCTCGGTCATAGGCCATAGCTTTCTGAGTAACGTTCTGTCCTGCCTTAGCTCTAGCTACTTTCTCTTCCCTTATTCGCCGTTGTTTGGCCTCCTTCTGCCACGCAATTAGAGCATCGAACATGGCTTGTCTACTTCGCCTAGAAAACAATTGTTCCTGTAGGAACGCAATCTTCTTCTCATCAAACGAACCTGTCTTGGGCCATCGTAACTCCTCATTTCCCTTAGTATACTTATGCCACAGAGTGCAGAACAATAAAGGAGAGATCCCATGTTTGACATACATAAAATGGCTCGGACTGCCCTCCGGTGGGGCGGGTTGGCTCTCAGCTAACCTGGAGTCACTTGTGCGGCATCAGCAGCCAAAACAATTCAATTTACTAAAACAGGACATTTTGGTTAGTTTTCAGACATCTACCAAGCCCGTCGACTCTGGTTCACAGTCCAGACTCCAAACTGCACGCGGGATTCCGGTCACCCTCCTGGCTCACCACTAAGACCAACCCCTCAACGAGGACTTGCCCCGTCGGGAGTATGGCCTGTGGCTACCCAGTCTAGGTCACAGGTCCTTCCACGTGCAATCCGTCTATATTCCTCCGGAGCGCTATTGCTAATCAAATCAATACCATCTGTACGTACTTCGAGTCAAATCACTGTAATGCGAACCTGATCAAGCAAGACACCACTCTCCGGTGCGTGCCTTCAAATCAACGAACCGCTGTCCAGCGCGAGCTTCAAACAAATGCAATCAGCGTTCAAATCAAAACAAATGCATCGTTCTCAACGAATGCTCTTAAATCGATCAAATAGCACACCGTCCTCAACGCGTGCTTCAACAAAACATAATGCACCGTTTACAACGCGTGCGTCAAATCAAATCAATCTATACTCACCGGGTGCACCCAGATACGAATGTTCATTCTCCGCTGCCAACTCCTCCTGACCAATTTAGTCCATTTTCTGGGTTAAGCCCGTAGGACCCCGGTGAAGGGTGACTAGCAGCAGGGGACGTACCGAAAAGTCGCGCAGGGTGGGAGAAATCCTCTGGCTCCTCTCCCGTCAACCGGTCAGGACGCCCCCAATCCCGCCACCCGAATACGGGGGGGGAAGACCCTTTCACGGGGTCCCTTCGTGGTCGCCAACTGTTGTGTCCAAATAATTATTCCAAGGGCCACACTTACCACTGGCCCGCAATATTAAGTAAAATAAGGAGCAGTTGGCAACGTGGAAGGTTCAAACGTTTATTAGCCACCATAGATCTCTATATAGAGGAGCCTCGTCGATCCTCACCCATCAGGTGCGCCGAGGAAGACTGCTGGCTCCTTGACAGTAACACACTTTTATATATTATCGGCACAGCATACAAAACCTTATATGTGGAAAAGTACCAGTTAGTCCTGGCGCTCCTAATGAGCTCATGCCTATTTCTAGTTTCGGTTACACATACAAAGGGTTACTATCTTTACAGAGAAGGTCGGAAGGGTGACTCCCTTCTCGTCCCAGGTCTAGAGGAATTCGCTTGATACTCCCTTTTAGCAGATGTGACCTTGCTTCTCAGCAACTCTGTCTGTCTCCTAATAATTACTGAAGAAGGGGAAAGGCAGATGGTGTGTTAAAAGGCCACGTGACTCCCAAGCGAAAGAGCCGCAATCCAAGATGGAGACGGTTCAGTTCTCGGCCCTTTTTGTCATGCTAAACGTAACAGGCATTTCGATCCTTTGAATGCACCATGGCTAATCATACCATCATTAGATATACTGCGCTAATCATACCATAATGCCTTGAATACCTCAAATGCTTGTTAGCAGTATCAGATGAATGAGTAATTAATAATGTTTTTTGTTGTGAATTAGAGTTTAAAATCATGCAATTCTGGAAATATTAGACTGTGAATTAAGTATTACTAAGGTATGTGGAAGGAAAGCAGTCTTTAGATTGCTTGAATCTATCACGTTTTTCCATTCATACTGTCCTTTGCATTTTTTCACTCTTTATACACTTTCATTCTTTCTCTTCCAACATCTCTCTGAAATTGTCCATAAGCACGTCATGTCAGTGTTGTTAAAATCTACAAAACAGTTAGTAAAAGGAAATAGTATTCGGGAATGCAATATGGAATAAAACGTGTGAAATGTGAATAGGGTGTTTCTTTATTCTTCAGCAATCGTTTAGTACTACTTGAGAACTTCAACTTCTTGCCAGTCTGCTCTGCTGGTTTTGCTGCAGAGGAGACTGGCCTCGGTGGACAACGATCCGCTCTCTGAATCAGACCGGCTGCCTGGGACCAACATTATGTTTGGGGGGAGGAGGGGCTCCACTAACTGCCAGATGACCCTTCGGTAATTGCAACACAGGGGGAAAAACATCCTGCCAATACCACTTAAGTTAAGAGGCAGGGTCATCCTAGAGCAGCTCAGTTTAAAATAACCAAACTGCCCGTTACCGCCTGGAATCTCTGGACTACCAGTGCATAGAAGTGACTGTCTGGGGTGCCTTGCCAGCATTTAAAACAGAAAGCGAGGCACTATCAGATCTGTGTGACGCTGCAGCCAGTGCCCCGTTCAGATACTGATCGCCGGATCATGTTGTTTTCTTTCATATGTTGAAGGGCACACGAGGAAAGCCTGTGGGGCGGTCAGCCCGACGGGGGGCTTGATTAATCACAAGTTTTGATCTAATCTTTGGATTAGATTGATTTTCCACTTTCATTCACGGCAGTTTCTGAACCACGCTTTGTCGTGCACTCATGTTCAATGTTTTAAAACAGTGTTACTGTTTCACTGTTTCAGCTACGAGCCTTCCCCCGGTTAGATTAGGTAAGCCGTAGACCCCTTCTCGCTCTCTCTCTACACTTCTAATGCATGTTACGTTATTAAGACTTTTTTCACATTTATTGTTACTCCACTTACAGAACACTTGTTAACTGCTCTCGGCCTCGCGGAACCTTGATGCATTCAGTGGCATTTACCTTTCCCGTTCATTCACATCTTGTAGTACCGCGACTAGAAGATTGGTGAGTCTTATATTGTATTATTCATTGGATTTAATCACCCTACCACCCACTGGTATTCCTGTTCACCGTTTCAGTTATACTTACGTATCACTTGTCACTAGAAAGTTCATTTGGTGAAGCACTCCGTGAACACATCATTTTTAGTTTTACACTTGTATGTAACCACCTCGAATGGGCGCATCCTCTTCCAAAGCCGTACTGTTTAGTTTTTACACTATGGGTTAACCCACTCTCCTTTAGAGGCTTGTTCACGTCGCGCACTATCTCACTGGTGTTCGTATTTTTCTTGTTCTTTTCCCATAATCCTTATAATTGGTGACACATGCAAATCCTACCCTTGATTTACACACCCCAGCCTCGGTTTTGGGATGAAATCTCCCAATCAAGGCCTCAGGGCATGCCGATTGTCACAGTGAAAAATATTCATTTTTCTCCTGCTGCAGCACTGTGAATTGAAGTGCTTAAAACGTGCACTGTATGGGGCCTGGGACAGGAGGAGTCAGGGGCGTTGGGGGAGGCTACGGCATGAGGTGAAAACAATAAAGCCTCGTTAACAAGTACATGGTCTTTCAAAAGACCTGTGAAGTACTTGGGTGCGGCTGTGTGCACGCCCGGGAAGGAATTTCAAGCAGCAGGAAGGGGTCGTGGCTGGATTTGAGCACGGCAGCGTGGCAACATTTTCTAGTATTTTTCTGTTTCTAAATATAAATACAGACAAAGGAAATATAGATTTCCGTCTGTATTTATATGTAAAAATCCGTAAAAATGGAAAACCGGGAGCCCTAATTGTCACCCTTACCTTAATTTTAGAATTATTCTGTCACCTAATTAACCGTGCTCTTTGATTGTTTTGATCATATTTGCGTTTATTTTTTGTCAGCACCATGTTGATTTCTATTGTCACTCCTCTCCTTTTGCTTTTGGCATTTTTTGATCTATTATCATATTGTTTCCCAGCCCTGAAGAGTCACAGTTGTTCTACTGTTGACGAAACACCTGTCGGCTGGCGCCCTCTGTACTGATGAAAACATCTTTTGAATTAAAACAACATTTCTTCATTGTTTGTTGAACTTTGTTGTTCTTTCTGTGATCTTATTACCAAAATTGTCACGTGTGCACAGGATTTGCTTACAATTGTTCTGGCATGGGCTCTCGCCCCCACCTTATACAGGGGTTTTGGGTATTCCCCTGACCTGTTTGCACCGTAAACCGTAAAGCATTGGTTCTTTGTTCTTCTTACTTCATCTTTCCGTTTACCTGCCTGAGCGCCATTTATCCTGTTTTCAAAAACCCTCTCTGGTCTCTCTCTATATATATATATATATATATATATATATATATATATATATATATATATATATATATATTCACTGAAAAAACCCATAGGTGTTACAGACATTATATTAAAGAATTTGCATTTAAATAACCTTAGAAATTCACGTAAAAAACCATAGGTTTCAGGGACGTTATATTTAGTTGGACCTTTGACTCATATAAAACCAGAGAAATACACCCGTTATAGTTAGTTGAGCTAACTATAACTCGCGCGCCCGCAATGCACTGGTGTTGATGTCACATATTACATCACTCATGACATGGTCAGTGACATCACTGATGACATCACTGATGACATCTCAAATAACATCACTGATGACATCACTGATGACATCATCCACGTGATACTCTGATGCACATATTGATGGCCTAATATAAACTTTGATACAGGCACTCTAAAATACAGACTACTATTTTTGAAACCATGCACACAACAATGCCAGATACTACATACCACCCACTATTTCCTAGGTCTACACTCACATCCACTCACTTATACATGCAGTTACTCATCAATACAGTACTATAATATGCACTCATACACCCATACATAAAGTCACAGTCCGCCACTCATCAATAGAGTTACTCACACACCTAGTCAGTCATGCAAAGAATCAATCACATAGGCATTGACTCATGTATACAGTTATACACACCAACTGTGTTATTTATACACACACCACATCACTTAATTATGTAGATAATAGCACATACTAACGCATACTGTCTTATACAATCACTGATAGAAGCAGACACTTAGTGAATGTGTGTTTCTGTAAAGTTTAAATATTTTTCATATATATCTATGCCAAGGTGTATTGAAGAAAGAGTGAATTTACAAGTCCCTGAATAGATTATCTAGTAGGTGTGTGACTGACTATATAAGTGAGTGATTGAACATGTGTTACTGAATGTATGGGTTAGTGACTAAACTGTGTGAAAGTCTGTATTAGTGTCTCAGTTGGTGTATAAGCGGCTGCATCGGTTGGTGAGTAGCTACATGAGTGTCTATATGGGTTATTGATTTGCTGTCTGAGTATATGTATGAGTACCTAAGTGTCTGTGTGGGTGGGTGGGGGGTGTGTGACTCTGTGCATACATGTCTGAGTGGGTGATTCACTGGTTGTATGGATTTAAAAGTACATCTGGGAAGGGCTGTATGGGTGAGTTAGTGTGTGTATGGATGTGTTGGTGAGTGAATGAATGTCTCAATGGTATATGGGTGAGTAACTACATATGTTTTAAGGCAGTATATGTGAGTGTTGGAGTATATAAATGACTATACGTGAGAGTAAGTTATTTGAAGAGTGGGTGTATAAAAGAGTGTCTGCTTGTATCAGTGATTGTATAAGACAGTAAGGGGCTGATTCTGATCCGGGTCAGAAGGGCACCAAACGTGATCCGGACGAAAAACTATGAGCCATACGCTTGCTTTCCGCACGACTCGTACAGCTGTACGAGCGAGCCAGTACAATGCGTGCTACATGAAATTCACCGACCGAATCGTTTCCGGGTCCGAACCGCTCCGTATGTCTCAGTCGTAAGCTAACCAGGGCATGCAATGGATGCGATTCACGACCGAGCCAGTACGATGCACACGTCGGACAGCCTGTGCGAGCCGGAGTGTCCGGCTCGCGAAAGCTCCTGGAGTCAGACTTCGGGGGTCCGCATCGGACCCCCCAACACCCACAGCCATCCGACTCGCACACAGGGGGAGACCCATGGGACTCTCCCACACAGGCATGTACGGCACGGATGGTACCAATGCGTACCCACTGTAGGGGGCCCACTTGTTTGAGACGTACCCATTCAGTCAATGGGAGTGCATGTACGTGTCGTACAACTGACTCCCATTGACTTCTATGGGAGTCCGACCGAACCAAGTCCGACAGCATACTGTAGGGGTCCGGCTCAGTCGGAAAACACTCTGGATCCGACTCGGTCGGAGTGCTTTCCGACCCGGATCGGAATCGGCCCCTAGGTATGTGTTAGTATCTGCATAAATGGTTATGTGATTGATTCTTTGCATAACTGACTAGGTGTGTGAGTAACTCTATGGATGAGTGGCGGACTGTGACTGTATGTATAGGTGTATGAGTGCATATTATAGTACTGTATTGATGAGTAACTGCATGTATAAGTGAGTGGATGTGAGTGTAGACCTAGGAAATAGTGGGTGGTATGTAGTATCTGGCATTGTGTTTATGGTTTCAAAAATAGTAGTCTGTATTTTAGAGTGCATGTATCAAAGTTTATATTAGGCCATCAGAATGTGCATCAGATTATCAGGTGGATGATGGCATCAGTGATGTCATCAGTGATGTAATTTGAGATGTCATCAGTGATGTCATCAGCGTTGCGTATGCAACGAGTGCACGCTGCCAGGCCCTGTGTTACGTCATAGACGTATGGTGTCGCGCTGGGAGCGCCATTCCCTCATATTTTGTTTCGTCTCAAAACTATATCTAAATAAGTTTAAATAGTTTAAGTATATGAGAACAAGCGATAATCTAAAATATTTTAAACATTTATATATTTCTAACTGTAATAAACTTATATTATGGTAAATATATTTTCTCAAAATCGCGTCGGGTGCGGCCTCCTTGTGCGCTCGGTGCACGATTGCCATGTGACCTCAAAGAAAAGCATTTGATTGGTTCATAACATTTCCCATTGTAACAGTTGGAGGACCCCACCCATTTTAGTCATTCTCTCTACAGAGTTTGATGAGAGACTCCTCTTCTGCTTACAGAGCTTTTTTGAAAACCTTTTGCTATGTACACATGTCTGACACTACACACAACATGCAACTATCATCTTCATCAATCTTCATGCTCCGTAAAGTAGCCTTCCACCTGTGATAGCCATGCATCTAAAAGCTACATAACAGAACTTTTCCCCACTGCCAGAGGTAACATGGTTGCATACGCTGTCCACAGCACAATGTAATGTGGCACGACCCAGGGGCAGTATCATGCATAGATAATGAACACACAGATAGATAGTGGAAGTGGGTACGGGCACGTGCGCTCGACTCCTTTTTATTAACAGGGTCACATATCCAGTGACGTCTGTGCTGAATGCATGTGGGGTGAGTGTAAACCAGCCCTCAGAGAATGGTTGCTGCTAGCATCAACTACAACAGTAATAATTGGATCACACACAGAGATTCAATAATAAAAGGGTCAATAGTTGGTGCTGCAGTAAGGTAGGGACACTAGATGTGAAATAATACAGAAAAGACTGTATTGTAAAAGAACCATAACTTGTGGTATACTGAGATACAGGCAGTAGATCTGAAATAATACACAAAAAGATTGTATCATAAAGGTTCCATCAGATGAAGTGCACTCATATAGCCACATCAAAAGCATTCAGCATGTGCACAGCCAGCGATGATGCGTGCTGTGGGCGGGCCGTAGTAGGAGCAATGTCTGTTGCCTACAACACTACATCATCTGCAATAGCGACTCGAATTGTAAACACTGCTGTCTGCAGTGTAGGCCAGAGTGCGGTCAGCAAGGGCCCACAGCCATGTGGTGTTGACTTGAGCTGTCCTGTTTGCATACGCGAAGCAACAAAAACCATGTGCAGACCCTGTGATGATGCGTATGCGTGGTGCGGACAGAGCGCACTGGAGCAATGTCGTTTGCCTACAGGACTGCATCATCTACAATAGCGACTCGATCTGAATTGTGAACACTGCTGTCTGCAGAGTAAATTGAAGGCAGTAGTGAGCACAGTCTTCCATGAATACTTTTTCTCACTTCCTCTTCACAAAATACAACAACATAAATTACACAAAACTCTGCAATAAATAAATCAAAACAATTTGAATTGTGATCTCTGCTGTCCACTGTGTACACTGCTATTCAGTGTTCTTTATCACTACCAAGAAGAATTTGGTCATTATACTAGACCTATAAGTCATCTTAAAAAACTTCTTCAAGCAAGTATACTAAAAGGCTATTGTGTATATTTCAATAGACGTTGTAGTTAGTTGCCTACTGGATTCTGTAATTAAACAATCACCAATCGATCTGAATTGTGAGCCCTGCTGACTGCACTGTAGGCCAGAGGCAGTGGTCATTAACGCCTCACAGCCACGTGCTTATGGATTCGGAAGCACGGAGTCGGTTGCACCTGATCGGGGGGGTACACACAAATCATCACAAACTTTAACTTCTGACATCCTCAATCACAGAATCAAGACCCCGTTTCACTCTTCCGACCTGCTGTACCATGGTGTACTCCACCGACTGCAGTCAGCCAAGCCCAATAATCATGTGCAGCACTTAGCTACGGAAGCACAGAGTCTGATGCACGTCAACGGAGGGACTTCTGTGAAAACCAAGCAGCAGGTAATATTGGATATCGTCCATTCTGGGATCATGACACCGTTCCACTGTTGGGACCTAGAGTTGGTTACAGCTGGTCGAAAGGAGTACCTTCATCTCCACTCTCAGATGTAGTTCTAACATTGTCCATTGTGTCCATGTGTCGCGGTAGCCAGCATTGATCTCAGGAGCCTTCCCAGCTTGCAGACCTCAGCCCAGGAGCTTCCGCCGGCACGTGGTGGGCCCTCTTTCACATACGACGGTGTCGAAAGGTGAACTGTGGGGCATATGTGCGTCACAGCGGCCATGACGGTTTCTGAGTACCAGCAGGCTGAAAGCATTATTCCCGCATCCACCTTCGCTCACAGCGTCAGCCTTGTGGCGGTGTAAGCTGCGCAGACCTGACAGACATGTTCGCCATTCACGAAGAGAACCACACCCAGAGAAAAGTGCCTTTTATTCATACCCCTATGCTAGCCTTGTGTACGTTGAGCCAGCCCACTACGCTAAAGATTTGGGAGGGGGAGGGGGCACGTATGCTCTAAGTTTTCGTAATCTTCCCTACTGACTGTACTATCATGGTTGCCTCCACTTCACTCAATAGATCATCAGTGTATGTTGACATGTACATGTCTGTGCTCTGCATACTCAAGTCTGTCCGGCATATCCCCTCAACACTTTGCATTGTATACTTTTATAATCGAGAATCACTTGCCACCTTCGCACATACTTTGCTCCCATCTCTCCCCGCATTCTGCATTGTGTGGCAGAGGTGCTATGTTTGGTTTGTGTACATGGCTTGCCACAGTTCCCACAGTACATAGTGTTGTTGTGTCTGCTAGGTGTACATGTTGTTTGTCATGTTGTATGTGATTATATAAGGTAGCGCATTTATTTACGGGCAGAGGTTTCTCCCATTTACATATCGCTGTCTTAAAGAGGACACCGAAGTTTTTCTCACAGGTGAAAAGTGGGACCACAATGGCAATCATTCATAACTATACAAGAATATCCAACTGCACGATGCTTCTAAACTTACAGCCCCCAATCTTGCGTGCTTTCTTAAAAGCACGCCAACTCCCACAATCAGACCAACATTCATACAGCTGTCTAACTGCAGTTATCTGCTTCTTAATAACATGGACTGCTACGCAATGTGAGCTGGCATACCGTATGTCCTTACTGTTTCAAACCGGATAACTTCCTCTGGCAATCTCTATTCCCACCCACACAAAGTAACTCCCAAAGTTCAACTTGGCCTTCAGTACCTACTTTGAAAACAGATTTTATGAAACGGAGCAAAATGAAAGTGCTTTTATTTCAAACAGAAGTGTCCCTCACTCCAAAAGTAATTTATCCACTGCAGATGGCACGACCTTCAAGTAAAATACACTCCTTTTTAAGTACGAACCTCCCATTACACATTGTGAATTGTTACACAATTCACAACACATCTGACATTTAAGGTCTGGCACACTTTTTTAACACTTTTTTCACCGGCCTTCTCACAGGCTTTCAAACTGTTGTTAGTCTAATACCAGACTTCACTCATTTGATCATCTCTGGAATAACAGCAACAGTGCCCATAATTCTCGCTCTGTTTGTGGCCTTCCTACTACTATTTTAGCTTGTTAAAAATGGCTGCGCTCCCTCTGGTAACAAGCATGTCCGACAGAATACCGTGAAAAAATGGACCAACTTTCCGGCTGCCTGCCTCTATCTATTATCGGAGCCAGCTACAACATGACATTTATTCATACATATACAATCTGCGTGCAACCATCTTTTTATTGCAAAACTTGACCAATCGACTGGCGAATGGATCTATGCCTTGCCAACATCCCAGCAAACGCTCCTGATATCCAGCAGGTAATGGAGTATCTTGAAAACCATGAACTTGATTGTTCGGGCAGTGGAGCAATGGCGGATACAACGCAAAATGGTATCCTGGCGGAATGGGATTTCTGCACAGCCACAAAAGATCTCCTGCAACATGCGACAGTTGACAACATCGCAGATTGCCTGCCAATTCAAATTGCCGCTCCAACATTTGAGGAACATTACTGTCCCTTTGAGGATATGAATTGGATCGCTTCACTTTTCTCACACGATGGCAACAATCGCCTCTTGGAACATTACGCATCTCAAGCCGCTGAAGAACCTCCGGACTCCAATCTCCAAGACTTGTAAGAAATTCACTTTATTCTTGGATTGATTTTTTCCAACTTTTCTGACTTTTTCCTATTACATTTTTTAATACACTTTAATTGAACTATTTTCGTATAATAACTTTCTAAGTATTCCTAGGCATTTGAACTCTGTTTTCATTATTGGCCCTTACGTCTCCACACTAACCAGGGATGGATGATGTATGTCCTATGCAAATATGCTATTTACTTGCTAAATTAGCCTAAACCTGACATCCATTTTGAAACCGTATCTATTCTTTGTACACACGTCTCTCTGCCTGCCTGTTATCCACAAAGCCCTTTCACACAAATTAGCTCATCCTCAGCCTCTGCTCACGAGCTGGCGATCAAGATCAAAAAACACGGCATTGTTAAGGAACTGGTTGGCACAGTGTGGTAACCGTATCCTACCTTTTTTTTTTCATTCTACAATTTACAGTCATTCATGTCTAATAGGCATTGTTTATGTCACATGAAACTGTAACATGTAATGTGGAATTGACTGATGCAGGAGCTTAGGTTTGAATACAGCAGAAGCGGTTGGAGTTTGCCTTAGCTGGATGCCTTAGCTCTTGCACCAGTGGTTCCATTTATGGCACTTAAATAGAGACCCTTTTTATATAACTTGCAGACTCCATCGCTTTATCCCACACAGCCACTTTCTTAAACACACCTGATTTCACCATTTGTCTTCTGTGGCATTGCAATATTCTGCATTATATTCTTCATGATTATTTCTTTATTTCTGCTTGCTAAAACACTCCATTCGAGTCTTCAGACCGGTAGGGGTGAGAAGTTTGCTTCCCACTCCCGCTATAGTCTAAACCCATACTTACAGTACTTGCACAGCTAAGCTACAGCAGCCAGTATGCTACAGCGCCCAGAGCACATCAGTTTACAGCAATCAGCTCACGGTTTCATCGCCGAGTGTACCGGCACCTCACCTCAGCACCATCTCACTCTAGGCAAAACAGCACTTTCACACTGGTAGGGGTGTGTACATCGCTTCACACACCTTGTGTAGCACACCCTCACCATCCCACAGACCTCACAGCGCTCCTACCCTCCTCTTTCCTACTCTTTAGGCCCTTTTTTCCCCTTACTCACTTCAAAGGAATCACAAAATGGCTGCCAACTCTTACTAGTTGCAATCGCTCGCACCGCTCGCAGGCAATAAGCAGCAAGCTTGTGCTCGTTACGCCTCAGCCAATCAGAAGGCAGAATTCCCAAATATCGATATCTGTAAATTTCGATATTTCTCCAAAACCACTGAACAGATTTACACCAAATAAACAAAAAATGTTCTTCCTATGGAAACTTGGTCCTAACTATGACTGCCTACTGGTGACTGCCAGTAGGTAATATATATATTACCTACTGGCGGTCGCCAGTAGGTAGTTATAGTTAGGACCACGTTTCCATAGGAAATCCGCAACATTCTATTTTGAATAACTTTTGCGCCGGTCAACGAATCTTTGCGAATTTTTCAAAATAGGTGGGGCGCTACGCTCCGCTCCTACCCTGAAAGTCTCGGGGGGATTTGTCAAGCGGGGGCTGAGATAAAAGGGGGGTCCCAAAACGCGTTTTTCCCATGTATTTTTCCATAGGACCTTTAGACACAGCTACAGCCCGAACGGCTGAACAGAATTACTTGAAATTTGGCAGAGAGGTAGTCCTCAGGTCAAGGAAGTGCCTTTTGTAGGTTTGGTGTAAATCTGTTCAGTAGATTCTGAGAAAATAGCCTTTAAATTAATATATATATCTGAGCCAGCTTACGGTGCGCTTACGGTGCGCTTACCGTACGCGTACGGTGGCGTGCGCGAGCGCGATTCTGATTGGCCCTTAGATCTTAGTAAACATTCGAATCGGTCGAAACCAGGAAGCGGCGCCCGCCATTTTCTCTCTCGCACTCTGAGGGGGGAGCTGATAAACAAATGCCAAAAACATATAAAGGGGCTGTTTAGACAGCGCCCATGCACATAACCATGTTAGTTGAGTCTTCAAAGATCCCCCAAGGCAAAAAACGGTATTTTTTTATTTTTCGAAAATTTCGCCGATTACGCTAACCGTACGCTTACCGTACGCGTACGGTAAAAAATTTTAAAAAAAAAAAATCCACACTCTCTCCACCCTGTGTGCAAATGGTGGCCGAAGGCCACCATTTGTTCCTGGCATATAAGAGCACAGTATTTCCCGAAAAAATTTCAACAGATTACCTATCACAAGGAAGCGCATAATATGTCCTCCATGTGCGCACGGTGCGCGAAGCGCATCGTGCGTACATGGCCCATCTAGCGTAACGTGGGCACGCGGTGCGCGTAGCGCACCGCGTGCCCACCGTGCGTGCACGGCACTAACTGCGTAAAGTGGGCGCGCGGTGCGCAAAGCGCACCGCGTGTTCACTGTGCGCGCACGGTGCGCGAAGCGCACCGTGCGCGCACGGAACGAACTGCGTTAAGTGGGCGCGCATGCCACGAATGGCGTAAAGTAACTTAGCATTTAAAAAACCGTACAAATTCACTGAAAAAACCATAGGTTTCACACACGTTATAGTTAGGAATTAGCATTTAAAAAACCTTGCAAATTCACTGAAAAAACCATAGGTTTCACACATGTTATAGTTAGCGGAAATTTTACTGATAAAAAAACCAATGAAATTCCCCCGTTATAGTTAGTGCAGGAAACTATAACTCACGCGACTGCAATCTTCTGCTGATGACATATGTGTCTTTATGAAAAAAAAATATTTGTAATATCTGTATAGCTAAAAATTTGTGGAAGAAGACATGGGCAAATAAGTGTCTAAATACAGTATTAGCATCAGCAGAGGATTGCGGTCGCGTGAGTTATAGTTTCCTGCACTAACTATAACGGGGGAATTTCATTGGTTTTTTATCAGTAAAATTTCCGCTAACTATAACATGTGTGAAACCTATGGTTTTTTCAGTGAATATATATATATATATATATATATATATATATCAAACACAAAGGTTGCCCCATTGGAAGGCCTCACTCAAGGGGGTTTCACACTCGTTTGCCGCCGGCAGTGGCACCGCAGCCGGTCATGCTTTACTCCATCTCGTGCCAAACGCGTTTCGGGCGTACCTCCCGCCCTTGATCACTGGCTGAAACAACAGGAGACACAGGCTGATTACTTGCACGTAATTTATTTGAAAATTCAGTCCCGCCCAAATGGGCGTCATCAGGGAGCATTATGGTCTTTGCAGTTCCTTGTTGGACAAAGTGCAACTACCCAGTGGTTGCCAGTATTTCCCATTGTTAAAATGTCAAGCCCCAGTGGGCAGAGTACAGCGTGATGAGAGCCGCAATGACACCAATATATACCTGCGGCTCAGGCCCCCCTCGTTCAGTTCACTGCTCAAAATCACGGGCAATGTAGATCCGCTCCTCTTAAAGCGGCGGGGCCTTCCGCGACCGGACTAGCCGCATATTACATCAAACACAAAGGTTGCCCCATTGGAAGGCCTCACTCAAGGGGGTTTCACACTCGTTTGCCGCCGGCAGTGGCACCGCAGCCGGTCATGCTTTACTCCATCTCGTGCCAAACGCGTTTCGGGCGTACCTCCCGCCCTTGATCACTGGCTGAAACAACAGGAGACACAGGCTGATTACTTGCACGTAATTTATTTGAAAATTCAGTCCCGCCCAAATGGGCGTCATCAGGGAGCATTATGGTCTTTGCAGTTCCTTGTTGGACAAAGTGCAACTACCCAGTGGTTGCCAGTATTTCCCATTGTTAAAATGTCAAGCCCCAGTGGGCAGAGTACAGCGTGATGAGAGCCGCAATGACACCAATATATACCTGCGGCTCAGGCCCCCCTCGTTCAGTTCACTGCTCAAAATCACGGGCAATGTAGATCCGCTCCTCTTAAAGCGGCGGGGCCTTCCGCGACCGGACTAGCCGCATATTACATCAAACACAAAGGTTGCCCCATTGGAAGGCCTCACTCAAGGGGGTTTCACACTCGTTTGCCGCCGGCAGTGGCACCGCAGCCGGTCATGCTTTACTCCATCTCGTGCCAAACGCGTTTCGGGCGTACCTCCCGCCCTTGATCACTGGCTGAAACAACAGGAGACACAGGCTGATTACTTGCACGTAATTTATTTGAAAATTCAGTCCCGCCCAAATGGGCGTCATCAGGGAGCATTATGGTCTTTGCAGTTCCTTGTTGGACAAAGTGCAACTACCCAGTGGTTGCCAGTATTTCCCATTGTTAAAATGTCAAGCCCCAGTGGGCAGAGTACAGCGTGATGAGAGCCGCAATGACACCAATATATACCTGCGGCTCAGGCCCCCCTCGTTCAGTTCACTGCTCAAAATCACGGGCAATGTAGATCCGCTCCTCTTAAAGCGGCGGGGCCTTCCGCGACCGGACTAGCCGCATATTACATCAAACACAAAGGTTGCCCCATTGGAAGGCCTCACTCAAGGGGGTTTCACACTCGTTTGCCGCCGGCAGTGGCACCGCAGCCGGTCATGCTTTACTCCATCTCGTGCCAAACGCGTTTCGGGCGTACCTCCCGCCCTTGATCACTGGCTGAAACAACAGGAGACACAGGCTGATTACTTGCACGTAATTTATTTGAAAATTCAGTCCCGCCCAAATGGGCGTCATCAGGGAGCATTATGGTCTTTGCAGTTCCTTGTTGGACAAAGTGCAACTACCCAGTGGTTGCCAGTATTTCCCATTGTTAAAATGTCAAGCACGAGATGGAGTAAAGCATGACCGGCTGCGGTGCCACTGCCGGCGGCAAACGAGTGTGAAACCCCCTTGAGTGAGGCCTTCCAATGGGGCAACCTTTGTGTTTGATATATATATATATATATATATATATATATATATATATATATATATATATATATATGCAACCAACTCTGCCAAGGGAAATGATGACAGACGTAGACTCCGTAAGGATAAAGCAAGAAGTGGTTTATTTTCACAAGAAGGCCACGACGCGTTTCGACGGCAAGCCGCCTTTGTCACTACCATGGGCTTCACCTTCAACAGCCATTAATTGCCGAGTTACTTGCAAAATCGTCATGACAACGGTAAGTGCATAGATATAGAAGTGTGTACTTAACCCAAAATAAACTGCTCAAAGAACAGACTGAACTCACGTTTCTTACATTTTCTGTACACCTCCATTTACAATGTTAAATTTCACATTATTTAGAGTGTGTCATTATATCCTTTGTAAATCTTTTTTTAAACTTATTAAACTTTTCAAACAAAAAACACCATGTAAATACATAGGTATTGTCCAAAAAAGAAAAGGAAGAACAGATCAACTTGATGGGTGACTGTAAAGTAACAAAGATATATATTCCTAAATAGGATACAATAGTATAGACCAATTGATCTCAAAGTTGATAGTCAATATACAGCCAACTTATAGATTGTAGAGCCCATGTGGGCTGTTGAAAATCGTTGTATGGCTGAACACTCTCTTAACTAAATGATTATTAGGAAAAAACGGAGACAGAGACAAAGAGAGCATGAAAAATCGTGAAAAAATCTATAATAAAGATAGCACATATCTAAAAAAATCTGGGTTCAATAACTGAACCAAGTAACTCAGAAAAATGCAAAAGAAAAACAGGTGAGCCTGAAGTAAAAAAGTTTAGAAGCTGGGTACAAAATGGACAGACAGAATTGGATTACAGATGTACAGACAGAGCTTCATCAGCATTCATACCATTAGGAATTTTGGTATTAAACAGAATTATGTATTTGAATTCGTGTCTACGGAGTGCCTATTGTCTATTACCTCCTCTCGGATGCTTGGGTACAGTATCGATAACACAGTAGGAGAGATCACTTTCATTCCCACGGTGGTACTGGTTGATGTGTCTAGCTACAGGGTAGTTTGGGTCATCATTATTGCTGGCCCGTAGATGTTGTAGAATACGAACATGGACAGGATGAATGGTACTTCCTATGTAGCGTTTGTTGCATGTGCATTGCAACAGATACACAGCAAAATCGCTTTTGCATGTAAAGCTTCCCCTTATGATAAAAGGAGAGTGTCTTAGAGGAGAGGTGATTTCTTTGGTATTAGTGCCATAACGACAAGCTTTACATTTGCCACATTTGGTAAATCCCTTGTTGGGTTTAAGCCAATCCGAGCCTCTGCTCACACTAGGGGCGTTACATACTAGTACTTATCTCATTGATTTTGCTCGCCTAAATGTAATAGGTGGTGTTTTGGATATTTTGTGACCCAAAACTGGGTCATTGCGCACGATTTGCCAGTTTTTATATAGCATTTTGCGAAATAGACCATGATATGTGTTGTAACCTGTTATTAATCTAGGAGTTCCTATTTCACAGTTTCTCTTTTTCGCTATTTCTTTCTTTTTGACACTTTCTGGGTTGGGGAACAAAAGTTCATTTCTGGTGATATTTTTGACTTTCGCACTTGCTTTGCCTAGAGTATTAGTACTATAGCCCCTCAGTTCAAGCCTTTCAAAGAGAGTGTTAGTTGCTTTGAGAAGACCGTTTTCAGTGCTACAATCACGCTTCATACGAAGACATTCAGCAAATGGAATACTTTCCTTTAGTGAGGTGGGATGGAAACTGCTATAGTGCAAAACTGAGTTCCCTGATGTGGGCTTCCTGTTAGTTCTGGTTTCAATTTTGGAATCTTCCACAAAAACCTCCAGATCTAGTAATTTAATAGATGAAGTACTAGTATGACAAGTGAAGGTGAGGTTGAGAGAATTTTCATTAATCACACTAGCAAAAGCAAGAGCCGATTCTTCCGTACCGTGCCAAAGGATAAAAAGGTCATCAATATCTTACATATATTACTACATTTTCTGTCATCTCTTGTTTGTATTCATTCATGAGTACCTGCTCCTCCCACCAGCCCATATGCAAATTAGCATAGCTGGGGGCGAAGCAGGTACCCATGGCTGTCCCGCGCAATTGTTTATAAAACAGTTTATCAAATATGAACATGTTGTTTTCAAGGCACCATTCAGACATTTCGAGCAACATTGTAGTGTGAGTATATAGTTCAATCGGTCTTTTGCCCAAAAAGTGTTTTAAGGCATTGAGTCCATCTTTATGCCTGATGCTCGTGTATAGTTTATTGACATCCAGTGTCATCAGAACATAGTCCTCTTTCCATTGTAAGTCAAACATCTTCATTAAAAAATCCCCAGTATCTTTTATAAAAGATGGGAGTTCTTGGACATATTGCTGTAGGAAAAAGTCAATAAATTTGGACGTGTTCTCAAAAAGACCTCCTATCGCAGCTATAATATGTCTACCAGGGGGATTGGTGGCGTTCTTATGGATTTTGGGTATCAGGTATAGCTGTGGTATGACGGGGTAATCAGTTTTAAGAAATTCAAATTCTTGTTTGGATAGGAGATTCTGGCCTCTCCATTTGTAAAGAGCTGCATGGTATTTCTCTTTCACACTATAGATGGAAGTTGGACTTATCCTGCAATAACACTCTGAGTCTTGGAGTTGATTGAGAGCTTCCATATTGTATTGTTCTAAAGGCCAGAGAACTATGTTCCCGCCTTTATCTGACCATCTCAGGACAACATCTTGACGTTTTTTGATTTTAAGTGTAAGATTTTGATAATTCGATCTGAGATTGCGGTTGGAACGGATGAATTCTGTGCTAGATAAGATGGAAAGCTCTTTCAAATCTTTAATCATGTTCTCTGCGAAAATGTCAATATTGTCTCTGGGCATATTCGGAAGGAACACAGATTTGGGTCTATATGGAGTGGATTTTCTCCCATAGATGTCTAATCCCATAGCATCAGCCAGTAAGTTGGGAGAATTATTCTGAGTGTCTTCCCCGGATTCGAGTATTGCCATATCATGTAACAGCGACATGTCTTCCACAACAAGATTACCTGGTAATTCATTGGTGTCTATATTAGCCCTAGATTGTATGGCTAATTTGGGAGTCATCATGAAGTATTTTTGCAATTTAAGTTTATATATATATATATATATATATATATATATATATATATATATATATATATATATATATATATATATATATATATATACACACAAACTCCATATTCCTTCCAGAAACCGGATGCCAATACAGGGACTCATGCTCAATTTTAAAAGCTTCCGCAGGCTTGTTCACACAAACCTATATATATATATTCGGCCGTTATAGTTAGTTCAGCTAACTATAACTCGCGCCCCCACAATGCACTGCTGATGATGTCACATATTACATCATTCATGACATGACATGATATCACTGATGACATCTCGAATGATATCACTGATGACATCACTGATGATATCATCATCTGATGCACCTCCTCACACCCTAATATAACCTTTGATGCACCCACTCTAAAATACAGACTACCATTTTTGAAATCATAGGCACACCAATACCAGTTACTACATACCCACTCACTGATTCATGTCTATACACACGTCCACTCGTTCACCCATACAGTCACTCATAGATTCAGTCACTTATCAATATAGCACTATCATTTGCACTCATACACCTATGCTGACACTCACACATTGCCACTCATCCATAGAGTTACTCACACACCTAGTCAATCATGCACAGAATCATTCAAACTCCCATTAACTCACCTATACAGTTATACACACACCACCTCACTTATTCATACAGATACTAACACAATTTACTCTCTTATACAATCACTGTTACAAGCACACACTCATCCATACAGCCACTCTCACATATAGCGATTTATATACCCCAACACTCACATATACTGCCCTTCACATATGCTGTTACTCACACATGTACCACTGAGGCATCCATTCACTTACCAACACACCCATACACACATTCACCCACCCATACAGCCCATCACAGATGCACTCTTAAACCCATACACCCAGTGAATCACCCACTTACACATCTATGCACAGAGTCACCCCCCACCCACCCACACACACACACACAGGCACCCAAACAGATACTCAGACAACCAATCAAGAACCCATATAGACCCTCATTTAGCTGCTCACCAAGCCATGCAACCGCTTACACACCAACTGACAAACTAAACTGTGTGAATGTCTGTATCAGTCACTAACCCATGCATTCAGAAAGACACATTTAATCACTCACTTATACAGTCAGTCACGCACCTACTAAATCATCCATTCAGACACTTATACACCCACTCATTCTTCAATACACCTTGGCCTATATATGTATATAAAACATATTTAAACTTTACAGAAACACAAAGTCACTGGATGATGTCATCAGTGATGTCGTTTAAGATGTCATCAGTGATGTCATCAGTGATGTAATTTGAGATGTCATCAGTGATGTCACTGACCATGTTATGAATGATGTAATATGTGACGTCATCAGTGGTGCATTGTGGGGGCACGAGTTATAGTTAGCTGAACTAACTATAACAGACGAATTTCAAAGGTTTTGTATGAGTCCAACTAACTATAAAGTCCCTGAAACGTGTTTTTTTCAGTGAATTTCTAAGGTTTTTTAAATGCTAATTTCTAACTATAATGTCCCTGAAACCTATGTTTTTTCAGTGAATTTGAAAGGTTTTTTAAATGCTAATTTCTAACTATAACGTCCCTGAAACCTGTTTTTTTTCAGTGAATTTCAAAGGTTTGTTAAATGCTAATTTCTAACTATGCCTACGAAGGAATGGACGTGCAGAAAGAGGAAGAAAGGTGCAGAAAGAAGCAAGAGAAATGCAGAAAGAAGCAACAGAAGTCCAGAAAGAGGAAGAAAGGTACAGAAAGAAGCAAGGGATGTGCACAAAGAACCAACAGAGGAGCAGAAAGAGGCCTTGTTGCAAACTCATCCTGTGCCCCCCAACGTTTTGCTGACGGGTACTGGTGGTAACTGACTGACTAACCAGGTCCGGAGCCAGTGCTATGCTGAAAAATACTTAGAATACAGTGCAATCACCTATATACACTAGAGCACACTATGGGTTGGGGTACCCCTGTGATTGGCATGACCTCCCCTGTATGGCCCTAGTATATAATAGGACAGGGGGATTAAAACTACCTCTAACTAAGAGGTGCAGAAGGAGGCAAGAGAAGTGCAGAAAGAAGCAACACAGGTGCTGAAAGAGGCAAGAGAGGTTCAGAAAAAACCAAGTGAAGTGCAGAAAGAGGCAAGTGAGGTGCAGAAAAAGCAAGAGCAGTGCAGAAAGAACCAACAGAGGTGTAAAAGGAGGCAAAAGGGATACAGAAAGGGGGAAAGGGGTAGGAGAGGTGCACAAAGAGGCAAGAGAGGTACAGAAAGAGAAAGGAGGGGTGCAGAGAGAAGGAAGAGAAGTGCAGAAAGATGTAAGAGAATTGCTGAAAGAAGCAACAGAGGTGTAGAAAGAAGCAAGAGAAGTGCAGAAAGAGGTATGTAAGGTGCAGATAAAAGCAAGAGCAGTACAAAAAGAACCAACAGAGGTGCAGAAAGAGGGAAGAGGGGTGGAGAGAGAGGCAAGAAGGGTGCAGAAAAAGGTAGGATGGGTGCAGAAAGAGGTAAGAGAGGAACAGAAAAAGACAGGAAGGGTGCAGAAAGAGGGAAGAGAAGTGCAGAAAAGCCAAGAAAAGTACAGAAAGAGGCAAAAGAGGTACATTAAGAGACAACCGGGGTGCAGAAAGAAGCAGGACAGGTGCAGAAAGAAGCATGGAAAGTGCAGAATGAAGCAACAGGGGTGCAGAAAGAGGCAAAAGAAGTGCAGAAACAGGCAAGGGAAGTGCACAAAGAGGCAAGAGAATTGCAGAAAGAAGCAACAGAGGTGTAGAAAGAAGCAAGAAAAGTGCAGAAAGATGCGAGTGATGAGCAAAAACAGGCAGGAAAGGTACAGAAAGAGGGAAGACGAGTGCAGATAGAGACATCAGGGGTGCAGAAAGAAGCAAATGAGGTGCAGAAAGAGGCAACAGACGTGCAGAAAGAGAGAAGAGAGGTACAAAAAAAGGCAAGAAAAGTGCAGAAATAGGCAAAAGAGGTACATAAAGAGACAGCAGGGGTGCAGAAAAAAGCAAGACAGGTGCAGAAAGAAGCATGGAAAGTGCAGAATGAAGCAACAGGGGTGCAAAAAGAGGCAAGAGAAGCATAGAAAGGAGCAAGTGAGGTGCAGAAAGAGCCAACAGAGGTGCAAAAAGAGGCAAGAGAGGTGCAGAAACTGGCAAGAGAAGTGCACAAAGAGGCAAGAGAATTGCTGAACGAAGCAACAGAGGCGAAGAAAGAAGCAAGAAAAGTGCTGAAAGAGGCAAGTGAGATGCAAAAACAGGCAGGAAAGGTACAGAAAGTGGGAAGACGAGTGCAGAAAGAGACAACAGGGGTGCACAAAGAAGCAAATGAGGTGTAGAAAGAGGCAACAGATGTGCAGAAAGATGAAAGATAGGTACAGAAAAAGGCAAGAAAAGTGCAGAAAGAGGCAAAAGAGGTACATAAAGAGACAACAGGGGTGCAAAAAGAAGCAAGACAGGTGCAGAAAGAAGCATGGAAAGTGCAGAATAAAGCAACAGGTGTGCAGAAAGAGGCAAGAGAAGTGTAGAAAGGAGCAAATGAGGAGCAGAAACAGACAACAGGGGTGCAAAAAGAGGCAAGAGAGGTGCAGAAACAGGCAAGAGAATTGCTGAAAGAAGCAACAGAGGTGAAGAAAGAAGCAAGAAAAGTACAGAAAGAGGCAAGTGAGATGCAAAAACAGGCAGGAAAAGTACAGAAAGAGGGAAGATGAGTGCAGAAAGAGACAATAGGGGTGCAGAAAGAAGCACATGAGGTGCAGAAAGAGGCAACAGACGCGCTGAAAGAGGGAAGAGAGGTGCAGAAAAAGTCAAGAAATGTGCAGAAAGAGGCAAAAGAGGTACATAAAGAGACAACAGGGGTGTAGAAAGAAGCAAGACAGGTGCAGAAAGAAGCATGGAAAGTGCAGCATGAACCAAAAGGGGACAGAAAGAGGCAAGAGAAGTGCAGAAACAGGTAAGAGAAGTGCACAAAGAGGCAAGAGAATTCCTGAAAGAAGAAACAGAGGTGTAGAAAGAAGCAAGAAAAGTGCAGAAAGAGGCAAGTGAGATGCAAAAACAGGCAGGAAAGGCACAGAAAGAGGGAAGACGAGTGCAGAAAGAGACAACAGGGGTGCAGAAAGGAGAAAATGAGGTGCAGCAAGTGGCAACAGACGTGCAGAAAGAGGGAAGAGAGGTGCAGAAAAAGGCAAGAAAAGTGCAGAAAGAGGCAAAAGAGGTATATAAAGAGACAACAGGGGTGCAGAAAGGAGAAAATGAGGTGCAGCAAGTGGCAACAGACGTGCAGAAAGAGGGAAGAGAGGTGCAGAAAAAGGCAAGAAAAGTGCAGAAAGAGGCAAAAGAGGTATATAAAGAGACAACAGGGGTGTAGAAAGAAGCAAGACAGGTGCAAAAAGATGCATGGAAACTGCAGAATGAAGCACCTGCGGTGCAGAAAAGGGCAAGAGAAGGGTAGAAAGGAGCAAGTGAGGTGCAGAAAGAGCCAACAGAGGTGCAAAAAGAGGAAAGAGAGGTGCAGAAACAGGCAAGAGAATTGCTGAAAGAAGCAACAGAAGTCTAGAAAGAAGCAAGAAAAGTGCAGAAAGAGGCAAGTGAGATGCAAAAATAGGCAGGAAAGGTACAGAAAGAGGGAAGACGAGTGCAGAAAGATACAATAGGGGTGCAGAAAGAAGCACATGAGGTGCAGAAAGAGGCAACAGACGCGCTGAAAGAGGGAAGAGAGGTGCAGAAAAAGTCAAGAAAAGTGCAGAAAGAGACAAAAGAGGTACATAAAGAGATAACAGGGATGCAGAAAGAAGCAAGACAGGTGCAGAAAGAAGCATGGAAAGTGCAGAATGAAGCAACAGGGGTGCAGAAAGAGGCAAGAGAAGTGCAGAAACAGGCAAGACAAGTGCACAAAGAGTAAAGAGAATTGTTGAAAGAAGCAACAGAGATGTAGAGAGAAGCAAGAAAAGTGCAGAAAGAGGCAAGAGGCTGTGCTTTCTTGGTTCAAGGCTGTCATCCCATTGACTGGCAGTGCTTTCCTGGTTCAAATCTGTCATTTCACTGACTGGCAGTGCTTTCCTGGTCCAAGGCTGTCATCTCACTGACTGGCAGTGTGTTCTTAGTCTGAGGCTGTCATTTCAGTAGGGGGCGAGGGAGAGGTGCTCAGTTGAAGGGTTATGGGTATGCTTTCTTTGGTATATGCCATCATATGTAAAAGTTGTATTTCATATTCAGTACTGGTCCTGGCCACACTGGAGAGTATTTGAAGTCACACATGCTCATTGCAACTAACTTTTAAGTTTGTAGACTACATTTATAAATTGTAATTTTTTTTATTAGCATAGTTAATTAAAACCGTTGCACCACGAAAAAATATATATTCAATAGAAAATCTGTCATATACATACATAAAACTTATTCCTTCACGATGCTTATGTCTTAAAACCATGCTAATGAAGCTTACTAGTTTTGAACAACTATAGCAGCATAGTAACTTGTCAGTTTTATCAGCTTAATTTATAGGTTAAAAATGTCTTCAAAGCTGCCTTGCACATTAGCTTATACTTTTTCTGGCTGGGTTCTTGATGTCTCCATTTCTGGCATTTTGCTTCCGCACAGTCTCAGAAACTTTACTGCTCTGCATTTCAGTTGTGGATCGCTAGGTGCAAAGCATGCCAACAGGGCTTGCCTCCTTGTTTGAATCCCTTGTAGATTAAACAATTGTTTCAACAATTTCTTTCGTTCTTTGAGCAGTTCTTTACAGGAGCATAGTAAATGCAGCAGGTCTTCTTGAGCTGTTCTGCATAATCGCCACACAAAGCCTGCTTTATTGTGTAGTCATGGTGGAAAATGCTGGGCGCAGGGGAGCAGGCCAAATCTATATTTCATAAATGCAATTTTTCTATTTTTGTCATATCCCAGGTTGAAATAAGCTTGGGTGCCCGGCTTCGTGTATGTATTCAAAGTCATCCAACCATGGGCTCTCTTTGAAAGTGCGGCCTTGTCCTCCAGCCATGACAGTAGTTTCACCATCTTCCACACTATTTTTTCAAAAGATAGGGTGGTTGTTGAGGTTTCCCATAGTTGATTTAGCCCTAATTTGTGTAAACTGCTGTGAAGATATTTCGCAGCTGGTGATGTAGCATGCATTTGTAGCTCTTTCCACAGCCGTTTGTTTAGCGTTCCCCGAGGAGTTTTTCGCAATTTATCCCATGCAGTGACGAAGGCCCCTTGTCTGGCAATTGTTTGTTTCAGGACGCCAAACTCAAGTCTGATTTGTGCGGGTAAAGTGTATTTCGGCAGCCCAAAAATGACCCTGTAAGCAGTTGTTACTGTGGCATCAAGTGTTTCCGTGTCCCTGCCTTGCTGTACCTCGCTACCGTAGGTGCTTGTTGGTAAGAGTTTTGCACGAACCACCTCTGCGAGTGGCAGGATCGATGGGCAGATAATTTAGAGTTTAAGGTTTTTATGGAGATTGCTATTATTAAGCCTTTATGCCTTATGCTGTTCTTCTGTGCCAAAAAATGACCGCCAGTATCCAGCTTCACGCCTAGATATTTATATTCTTTTGTGTCTTCTATTCTGGTCTCTCCCCAAAACCAGGCTGCAGTTTGTCACCTTTTTTCCCAATTATCATTGTTCTTGTTTTGTCCAGGTTGATCGTTAAATCATTTGCTTGGGAAAAGTCCCGTGTTGTATTTAGGAGATGTTGTAGCCCTACTTTTGTTTTGCTGATCAGGACTATGTCATCTGCGTAAAGAAGACAGGGTAGTGCTGTGTCTCCTAATTTCGGACATGTAAATTACAGCCGATTAGCAGCGAGACTAAATCGGCTATGTACATTTTAAAAAGGGTGGGGGCTAAAACACAGCCCTGTTTCAGGCCTTTTTCCGTGGGAATATGACTTGACAGGAAGGTTCCATTACCCAGCTTCACCTGTAGCCACGTGTCCGTATGCAGATTTATGATCAAGTTGAGTAGGGGCTGAGGAAGCCCCCAACGATGTAATTTGGAGCAAAGTCTGATGCGATTAACATGATCAAAAGCGTCCTTTTAGTCGATAAAGCAAGGGTATAGAGAAACCCGTGTAGCCACGGCCTTCTCCAAAAGCATAGCCATGCTTAATATGTTAGTTATAGTCCCAACTGATTTGTGAAGCTGGTCTGTTGTAGAGGAATTGTGTATTTTTCTTTCACCCATGCCTGAAGGTCCTCCAATAACAAGCCTGCAAAGAATTTTGCATTGTTGTCTAATAGAGCCACTAAACGGTAATTTTGTGGTTCTGACTTGTCACCAGATTTATGGATTGGGGAAATGATTGAGCCTCTCCATGAGCTGGGCAAGATGTTCAATATTCTGATTTCTCTGACGAGTGGGTCCAGTGCTTCTGCCCAGAAAGTTGCCTCCTGTTTGTAAAGTGCTGGTGGAATTCCGTTTGGGCCAGGAGCACCTTCTCTTCTCCCCTTTCCTATCTGCTTTTTGATGGCATCAATTTGGATCATTTGATGGCCATCAGTTGGTGGGTCTGGCCCTGATTTCCCAGAGTCGGCGAGATTGATTTTGGCCCAGGCCTTGAGTGTCGCTTGGTAGTCCGGTTCATTTTGACAAGCTTGGCGCTGCTCGCTGTATTCGGTGCCTTGTTGAAAGTGAGACTTGAGATGTTTTACCCAAACTTCCTCTGTGATGTTTGTGGAAATGCCGTCGGGATTGCGGTAAATGAACTGGTTTATGGTACTCCAAAATCTGGTGCTATTGTTATGTTTGACGTCGGCATGTAGTTTAACCCATAGATCCTCCACCATAGCTCTGCTCGCATCCCTTTTTAGTTTTTGAGGACTGTCCTTTGTTTCCGTAATACTTGTAATTGTGTTTTATCACTGGGCTTGTGTCGAAGGTGTCTCAGTAGTCGTTGAATCCCTTTGCAAGCTTAATTTCTTGCTTAGCGCTATATGATATTGGTTTAGTGCCGCTGAATATTTGGAAGTTTGGTGGTTTGGTCTTAGTCACATATGCCTCCATCGCTGATAGGAAGTTTCTCCATTTCTCCACTTCATCTCCGACCCTCGCAGCGTGATATTGTTTTGCAATTTCAAGCATCTCGCTTCCTGCAGCTATCTTGAATTTAATTCTTCTTAGGTTGATGGTTGCAATTAATCCTAGAGGCTCCCCGCAGCATTCGAATGTTGGAGTGACTGTTCTCAGTTCTATTTCTTGGGTCTGATGATCACTATCGCCTTTGTTTCCCAGCTGGAACGATGCAATTTGTTGAAAGAGGCCTAGGGAGACGAGAGCGACCCTTGACCTTCTGGTAGGTCACTCCCTGGTGGCCAGTGGTGGCCTTAGGTACGTCTCACTTGCTGCCTTTGTGCCTCCGTGCCCCTTGATTCTGTGCCTGTGACTGTCTGTGCCTCCTGCCCCCCGCTCTGCTTCTGTGCCCCCTTTTTATTTATGTACCCCTTGCCGTCCACTGTACCCCTGTGTTTACTTCGTGCCTGTGACCCTGATTTTGTACCCCTTTTCTCTTCTGTGCCCCGCGCCGGTCTCCTGTTCCCCGTCCCTGCCGCTGCCTCCCCTGCAGCCCCGCCCCCTCCGCGCCCTTTCGTCACACCCATCCCTCGCCTCCCAGCTGCTCCTCCCTCCCCACCTCCCCATATGTGGCGGCCACTGACACGCCGAAGGCGCGCCTAAGGCAAGCCCGTCTGTGCCCGTCTGTGCCTGGACCGCGCCCAGCGCCAGAACCCCTGACCCCCGCAGCAGCCACGATGACCGCCTCCGCTATGACACCAAAACCCTTGTCGCTCTCAACCCAGGAAGGACCCACACCTGCTGCAAGGCCACCCCGAAGCGCATCCACGGCCCCTTCACTTGCTGGAACTGCAACTTCTCCTGCCACGAAAGCACAAAGATACCCACCACAACGGAAGCCAACCAGCTGAGATGCATCCTGATCAACACCCGCTCCGCACACAAACACGCCGTCGAACTCTGGGACCTACTCGACACCACATCACCGGATGTCGCCTTCCTGACCGAGACCTGGATGAACGAAGCCTCCTCGCCAGACATCGCCATAGCCATCCCAGACGTGTACAAGATCACCCGCAGAGACCGCTCTAACAGGGCCGGAGGAGGAATCGCCATCGTCCACCAAAACACCATCAAGATCTCAACAAACACCAACAACACCCTCAGCACCGCCGAACACATGCACTCCCAGATCCACACGGACCCCAAGACCACCCTAAGAGGCACCCTCGTCTACAGACTGCCAGGACCCCGGCCTCAATTCTGCGACTCCATCGCCGACCTCATCAGCACGCACGCGCTGACCTCCACCGACTACATCCTCCTCGGAGACCTGAACTATCAACTGGAGAACAACAACGACAACAACTCTTCCACCCTGATCGACAATCTCGCCAACCTCGGACTGAAACAGCTCGTCACGACGCCGACCCACATCGCCGGCCACATGCTTGATTCCATTTTCTCCTCAAGCACCCACGTCACCTTCAGCCACGCCTCCAAACTCACCTGGACAGACCACCCCAGCATCTACTTCTCCTTCCGAAAACCCCTCACACACCACCGCACCCCACAGACCCCCCGCCGCCGCTGGGGCAAAATCACTGAAGAACAACTACAGACAAGCCTGGCCCTCAACCCTCTGACGAACCCCACCAACCCGGATGAAGGTGCAGTCGCCCTCGAACGCTGGATGAACGACTGCGCCAAATCCCTCGCTCCGCTGAAAAACCCCACCAACAGAGACACCAGCAGAAGAGTCAGCTGGTTCACCCCGGAACTCCTCGACTCCAAACGCACCTGCCGGAAACTGGAAAACATATGGCACAGCAACAAGACGCCAGACAGCCACACTGCCCACAAAGACGCCATCCGCAAACCACCACCACCTCATCAGGATGCCAAAAGAACCCCCTTCACAGACCACCTTGACAACAACGTGCACAACAGCAAGGAGCTCTTCACCATCGTGAAGGAACTCTCCAACCCCAGCTCCAACGCCAATGACATCCAACCATCGCAAGCCCTGTGCGACTCCCTCGCCACCTTCTTTCACCGGAAAATCACCAACATCCATGACAGCTTCAGACCCTGGACGACCCCTGCTGACCACACTGCACCGAACCCACCGCACCCCACAGCCCACAACACCCTGACAACCTGGGCCAACGTGAGCATCGAGGACACAATCAAGACCATGGGAACAATCCACTCCGGTTCCCCGTCCGACCCTCTCCCGCACCACATCTTCAACAAAGCCAGCAAGTCCATCGCACCCCACCTGCACAAAATCATCAACCTCTCCTTCGAGAGCTCCACCTTCCCTGAGAACTGGAAGCACGCAGAGATCAATGCCCTACTGAAGAAACCCAAGGCGGACCAGAGCGACCTCAAGAACTTCTGGCTCATCTCCTTGCTTCCGTTCCCAGTAAAGGAGAAGATAGTAAACACCCAGCTCACCCGGCACCTCGAAGACAACAACATCCTAGACCCGTCCCAATCAGGATTCCGCAGCAACCACAGCACCGAGACCGCCCTCATCGCCGCCACAGACGACATCAGGATCCTGCTAGACAACGGAGAGACGGCGGCCCTCATCCTCCTGGACCTCTCCGCCGCCTTCGACACTGTCTGCCTGTGGTAAATAAAATTCCTTTACCGGGACTTAATTTGATACGGAAACATAATAAAACAGCTCAGTAAAAATGAGAGGCAGAATCCGTGATATTAGAGGTTCGGAATGGGCTTTATTCCAATGAACGATTATAATCGGTTGCTCCAAGTTCCATCACCACGGAGGTTCAGGAAGTGAAGTACATACTTTATTGACAAGAAATGACTTTTATAGTACATACATTACAATGAAGCGAATGCAGTAGGCGTAACAATTGATAAGGAAAATGACGATTCATATGCGTAACCGAAAATGGGTGTAATAAGGAGTAAAAAGGAACATAATTGGTTATGATGTCATATATAGGTGGATCTATAAGATAATACTTGGCATAGATGCGCGCGCAGCAGCATGACGTGTGATTGACGTGCAACTAGGGGTTGAAGGGGACTTGACATTTAGCTCTACATGTGGAGACGAAAAGTCTGGGGGGTCAAGTCAACCTAATCCCAAATCATATCTAACATCCTATGTTTAAAGAACTATGTTATCCACAAAAGAAGGACTCTCGGACAGAATCTATTCTATACTGACTGTGTGTGCGTGTACAAGCGTCTAAGTGTCTACACTAAATGCGAGGGGGTAGGAATATTCCATGGTAACAGGGCTATGAATTACTTGCATAAAGACAGAGAAGCCGAGCCCTTTGCTCGGTAGCTGGAAGAATGTTTACTTAAACTACTAGGCAGGAATGCATTGGCTGAGGGGGAAGCAGATAACTTGAAGGTGAAATACAGTTCTTGGCAGAGAATAGGCTGATGTCAGGCTTCGTGAGCCGCGCAGAGAGTGAGACAAAGTTCATGGTCACAGATGCAGGCTCAGACTGGTGCTTTCAGAGGCAGAAGGCAAGAAGAGTTTGATGACAGAATCAGGGCCTACTTGCCTGGACTGTAAAATAGCATAGGTGAACCATATAAAGCCGGTGGCTTTTCATACTTAGGAATGGAATATCCGGCCTATTCATGGCGGATCTGACAGAGGACATGTTGACGGTGGACACACATGTGTTTGCGTCTTCATAACTGGAACTGGAGGGAACATACATGTACTTGTAACATGCACATAGAACCGTTGGGGTCCAAGATAGGGGACATAACTGACCAGAAAAATCCATATTTCCACATTCCCTCCTTGTCCCCTACTTGCCCGTCAAGAGATATCAATCTTCATTAATCCATTGATCTGTTCATATAGCATCATTTGTTCTTCTTTCTTCTTCCGGGATCTTGAATGAAAATCTTGATGTGGAATGCACGATGTGGCACACAGACCACAAATCGCTGGTCCACATTGCAGGCATAGACAGCAACTGAATAGTATGAGAAGGCCAATACCTAGAAAGGATAGAACTCTCCATCCCCAAGCTGATATCACACTCCAAAACCAACCGGACCAAGTCCAAGTGCCTGGGTTCTGGTGTATCTGGCTTACAATCTTATGAAGGCGAGTTATAGCTTTATATACAGATGGCGAATTTTCTGGTATGAATACGCAGCAGCTTGATCCGATGACCCTACAAGCTCCGCCCCTATCAGCCAGGATGACGTCAAGGACAAGACGATTTTGAAGCACAACAATCCGCATAGCAGACTGCTCTTCTGTTAAATTGCCTAAGGCGGAAATAGTTTCATTCACTACCGCTTCAAGGGTTCTAGTTAATCTACGTATCAGCTTACTATTAGTAACAGTACCTATATAGGGAAAGATGCCTTTATTGAAATCTGTGTATTTTTCCCATGCTGTTTCAGTGTAATCGACAATTGGGAGATCTCTCCGCTCTCTGTTGTGTACTAAATGAATATTTCTATAATAATCAGGAGGAGCTAGGAAAACAGGTGGCAAAAGGAATGCAATGTAGCAGGTACCATCCCAATCTAGAGGTAGACGCATATATGCAGTCTGACCACATATAAAGTAGGAGTGGCGATAAGCTCTAAATGAAGATTTGCCTTGATCACTGAATTCTACTGTAGTGGTGCATTTACTATGGCCCATATGTATGGAACCAACTTTTCTTACACACACTTCACCTTTCGCTGGGAATACTGACATGGTTGGTAAAACTAGTTCAACTTCGGATTCGACATTTAGAACCATGAGATTAGGAGTGAAGTTACCTAATCCATATACTTCATTTTCTAGATCAGTTCCTGTTCCTTTGGGGCGACCCTCCTTGTCAGGGTAACAGACTTTGAATAAAACTAGGTTCAGATTTCCCCACACCCACTGGTCTTGGTAAACGGCTGTATCTGAGTCTATGGAATTGATTAAACTAAACCATGCTCCACAAGAGCCATTATGTGTAAACGGATGTGGAAAGAAAGGCAGGACTCCTTCATAATTCTGATAGGGAGGGAGTCGGCCACACACCCAACAATTAGTTGCATTACTAGTATGATGGGAATGATGTAACATACTAATGAAAGTGTTATTGCGCAGCGCAAGTCTATAAGACAATTCATGTGGCGGTAGGTCACTAAAAGAATGTTCAGCAGTAATATTGTAAACATTTCTGGCAATAGGGTAATATATGTGCAACAATATACTTGCAGTAATTATTAAAAGACTTAAGAAAAACAAGATTAATAATGTCACTATGCAATGGCTACGCAGTGATTTACAATACGCCTGTCGTTTCATCATTTTTCGCGACTGTCCATGATTCAGGTCTAGGCGATACATGTCGGAGACAGATTCAACCGCTTTACCTAGGAGAGGACTTAAACAATCAAATCGTCCGACGGTCTAGGCCTTAATTTTAGTTTATAAAGTTCGGAGTCACTTTTTTCCACAAAAGGAAGTTTTGAGTCAATGGGTGAAGACACACAAGGTGTGGTATTCACATCTGATTTCAGTCCATGAAATTTCTTGATATGACTTGAATGAATCCATCCTTTCCTGCCTTCAATCTTCACGGCTGTCCTTGTGGTCAGCAGGACCAACTTGGGTGTCTTCCACCTGGGCTCCAGCTGAGTCTTTCGGTCGAAATTCCTCACAAGGACGAGGTCCCCCGGAATTACGTCATGGGGTTTCACCTCAGTGTTGTCGGGAAAGGCTGCAGCTACCTGTGAACGACAAGATTGTAGTGCAGACATCAAGGAAGCCAAGTAATCTGTCAGCATATTACAGTCAATATCAGTTATTTTGCGTGGTATAGGCGTCCCCCACATATTTGGTGGTCTGCCGAAGATCACCTCATACGGGGATAGCCCTGTTCGAGAGTGTGCTACCATTCTTGTGAAAAAGAGTGCAACTGGTAGTGCTACTACCCAGTCGACACCTTTCTCCCTGCATATTTTGGACAATCTAATTTTCAGGGTCTGATTATGTCTTTCTACGAGACCTGCTGCCTCAGGGTGTCGGACACAGTGGAATTTCCACTGATAACCTAACAAAAGTGAAACATGTTTCATTAATTCGGATGAGAACGGCTGGCCGTTATCTGAGTGAACAACACGTGGTAAACCGTATCGTGGGAAGAATTCTCGAACTAACTGTTTGGCAGTAGTCGGGGCAGTGTAATCTGAAACTGGGTATGCCTCCGTCCAGCGGGACAGAGCGCAGACAACTACGAGAACATATTTGAATCCTCGACATCGTTCCATCTGGATATAATCCATCTGGAGGACTTCAAAAGGGTGATTAGGAGGATGAAATCCACCTTGTTCTACGGGAACACTTTTTCCTGGGTTGAACTGGCAACAGATCATACAGGTACGGACCTTTTGTTTGGCTGCTGCTCGTAAATGTTTATTGAACCAAATGTGTTGAATGCTATCTAGCATAGCTTTTTCTCCTAGATGTGCTGGACTATGTATAGTGTTAATTATAACTTGGACCATTGAATCAGGAAGGAACCATACAGACTTTTCCTTCATCATCCATCCTTGGTCCGTTTGGATCCCTCCTAATTCAGTCCATTTCTTTATTTCGTCTGGTGTAGCATGTGTCTGGATGTCAATTACGTCAAGGGTAGGATCTTTAACTGTCATACAATGTGTCGGCATCGGGACTATTGTCTTTGTCATGTCGGATGTTTGAGTTTGAGCAGTCTGTTTAGCTGTTCTGTCGGCTAGATCATTGCCTTGAGAAATGATATCAGTAACCTTCGTATGAGCCTTACATTTCATAATTGATATTGCAGTAGGTAGATGTATTGCATCTAATAAGGCATGAATGAGGGGTCCGTGCTGAATGTGGGCACCGTGGGAAGTTAAATAACCTCTCTCTCGCCACAGCACGCCGAAGTCATGTACAACTCCGAATGCATAACGTGAATCAGTGTATATGTTGACTTTTTTATTTGTGGCTTGAATACAGGCTTGTGTCAGAGCAATAAGCTCTGCGGCTTGAGCTGACAAAGTATTTATACGATTAGTTTCAATGACTTCAGTATCTGTTGTGACTGCGTAAGCAGCCACCAACTCTCCTGTATTTGTTCTCATACATGAACCATCTACATACAATGTCAGGTCTGGGTCTGACAATGGGACATCGGTTAAGTCTTGTCTGGGTTTCGTCGTTATTGTAATAACTTCAATACAGTCATGGGCTAGTGGGTCTGTTCCGGTTACTGGCAAAAGTGTGGCAGGATTCAATGTGTTACAGCGTCTGATTTCTATGTGTGGCTGAAACAATGTAAGTTCGTACCCTGTAAGTCGCGCTATAGTCAGGTGTTGTGTTTGCGTTCTATTTACAAGAACCTCTACTGCGTGTGGTACTTGAACTGTCAATGGATGTCCTAACACTATGGCATCGCTTTGTCTGATTGCTAAAGCTGTCGCTGCCACTGATTTTAGACACGCAGGCAAAGCCTGGGCTACGGGATCTAATGTACTAGAAAAATAAGCACATGGTTTGTGTGCTCCTGCTTGTTCCTGTGTGAGTACTGACAAGGCAGTACCTTCGCGTTCTGTAACAAAGAGTGTAAACTGTTTTCTGTAACATGGCGTTGCTAAAACAGGTGCTTGACATAAAGCTTTCTTTAGGCTTTCAAAAGCTTGTGTATGTTCCTGGGTCCAAGGGAGAACAGTCGATGTGGCTGCCTCCTGTGTTGTCAACTGAATGAGTGATTTTGCTAGAAATGCATATTGAGGGATCCACTGTCTACAGTATGAAGTGAGGCCTATGAAAGCCCGCACCTCCTTTTGTGTCTTGGGTATTGGCATGTTAGCTATTAACTGAATGCGGTCGGGTGTAAGCTGCCTTCCCTCCTTGGACAGCGAGTGTCCAAGATAAATAACTCGCTGGACACAGAATTGCAGCTTAGAAGGGGACACCTTGTGCCCCTTTTCGGCTAGAAATTGTAAAACTGTCAGTGATGCTTTTTCACATTCCGGTTCACTTCTCGCGGTGATCAACAGATCATCGACATATTGAAGCAAGGCAGTGTTAACTGGCATGTGGATACTGTCAAGTTCTCGTTTCAGTGCTTGGCTATAGATGCTGGGGCTTTCTGTAAATCCTTGAGGTGCGCGTGAGAATTTAAAGCTACGTCCATTTAAACTAAATCCGAACAAATATTGGCTTTCCGGATCTATTGGGACGCTGAAAAAGGCATTCTTGAGATCGATTACAGTAAAGAATGTCGCTTCGGAATCAATAGCTGTCAGTAATGACGAGATATCTGGGACCACAGGAAATTGTGGCACAATGCATTTGTTTAATTCGCGCAGATCAATAACCAATCGATATACTGGCGGGGCCTTTGGATCTGTTCGTTTAAGAATCGGAATTATCGGTGAATTACATACATTGGAGTCTGTTTCTACAACTACTCCTTGGGCAATGAGCTCGTCAATGATTTGTAGTAAAGCCACTACAGCATCTGGTGGTAACTTGTATTGTCGCATTCGTGGTAGCACCACTCCTGCCTTTAATGTGACTCGATATGGTGTAATATTCATGCATCCAACATCAGTAGGGCCTTGTGCCCATAGATGTGTAGGTAAAGTCTGCAGTCGGGGATCCATGTCTCTAGACACATAATGACCTTTAAAATCACGTAAAAACAACCTTACTCCTTCCAGAGAACAACATATTATAGCTCCTAGAGCTTTCAGTGTTTTTATTCCTAACAGATTTTCTGGACATGATTTAGTAAGCAATAAATCGGTAGTTCGGGTCAAAGGTCCTATCGTAAGTGGGAGAGGTTGTGACACTTCATTAACAATAGGTTTTCCTGAAAAACCAAGGGAAATATTTTGTGAGCCTGAGAGGGGTGCCCCTGGAACTTCACTACGTTTTATGGTCGTTCGACTTGCCCCTGTATCGAGTAAAAATTTTCTGTCTTGGCCTAATAATTCACTATGTACATAAGGTCCTTCTTGATCTACAGGGATCTCGATAAGGGGTAAGTCAACTTCCCTCTCTAGGCTGGTTCATGCGTATCGTTGATAATCAGGATAGTCGTACTGTGCGGTCTGGTACAGTTGTCGTGTCGTGGTTTGTGTGGCAGCAACAGGCAGCGCTGGTGCAGCTGGCACAAACTGTATAGACTGTTGTGAAGCTGGCATGGACTGTGCATGCTGCGGAGCTCCTTGTTCATTCTGGTCCTGTCTAGGTGACCGTGGTCTTTCTTGTGTTTTACCTATGGTGATATTATGTTTCAAAACTGGACAATCGTGTACGTAATGACCTGGCTTTTTACAATAATTGCATGTCCCTTTTACAGGTCCGGCTGAGTCACCGGAATGTGTCATACCCTTTTTATGTCCTTCAGCTGGAACTGTCTGAGAAACTAACATTTTCATTTTTGTGTCTTTCATGCGTCTGTGTTCATGTTCTTGTTCCTCTCTAATTCTATTGTGATGGTACTGTAACATTTGTAACATTTGTGATGGAGTGTTACCTTGCCAGGTACTCTCGAATTTTAATACTCTATTCTTTACTTGGGGCAGAGCATTTTCTACTAATTTTGTTACAAACAGATGTGGGTATGATTCGCTACTTGCTTTTAGGCCACTATTTATACCAAAACATTTTTCAAATCGGGCATAGTAATCACTAGTGTCTTCATCTTGCTTCTGTTTACAGGCTGAAATTGTACCCCAATCTTCCTTTTTCGTAGTTAATAAACGTGGCAGTACCTGTACTAATAAACCTGGTAGTGCTTTAGTTTTATCCCCAAGTCCTGCTCCTGCAGTTCGGGCCTTTTCTTCTGCTTCTAATACTGACCATTCTATCTTTTGGTCTCCTACCTCCCACTCTTTTTCCCTGAGTTTCTCATAAATGCCAGCAGGCATCAATACCTTTAATATTGTCATAATGTCGGGATAGGTATACTCTCCCATGAGTAACATGTCTTTAATTTCTCGGTGAAAACCCGCTGGATCTTTGTCATGACTGGGTACCACTTTCTTCATTTCTAACAATTCTATTTTTGATATGGGCGTATATACAAATACGCGCTTAAACTCATTGTCCTCGCCTTTTATTGGGTGCACTTCTCGTAAAGGATTCTGTCTATCCATGTAATACGTGGTTCTTTCCTTGATGGGCAATGAGACACGGTCTGAACATACAAAAAGAATATACTGCTTTCTTGATTCTAGAATTTCTTTAATTAATTTAGTACCTGAACCTTTCCATCTATTCATAAGCAATTCAGTCAATATATCGGGTAAGGGACCAGGGTCCGAATGCTGACTCTGATATAGTATAATGAGTTGTTGAATCATATAAATCCCAGCTAACCGCTGTTCATCTGGGGTGAGATTCAAGAATGCGCGTGCTACTGTATCATCACTATATTTTCCGGGACTGTCAACCCAATGGACAGCTGCCCTAGCTAAATCTTGTTCATCCATAGAATCGAGGAAATGATAACCCCTTCGTTCTCGGAGTAGTTTGTCGGCGGCTTGGAACGAATGCTCGTTAGACCTGATGTTAATTATAGGTATTTGGAAATTCCTGTTATTATCTGGACATATCGGACGTATCGGGTCAATAGGACATCTATTACTATTACAAGATCTTCCTTTACCTACATAGGCTATGGTGTCTGACTGTCCTGCGGGCAGTCCTGACCTTTCCTCCTCGTTTTGTTCGAACTCGTCTACCGCTAATCTTTCTTCGTGTAGGCGTTCTATTTCTTTACGGATCTTTCGGCACATGGCTATTATACAATTTTGTTTATCATGTCTACCTTCTGATATATTCTGGCTCCATCGGGTAAGAATTTGCATTGCTTCCGGGTCTACCCCCGATCGGTCTTCATTTCTGATCACACAATTTATGAGGAAACGTAACAGTTCCCCCTGTATCTCCACTTTCTGGTATTCCATAGCTCTGTTAATACATTCTGGATCTCGCCCTGTTTGGACAAAATGGTATATTTTATCTAGATGCGCAGTCATTCCTGGTAATTTCCCTAAATACACTGCGGCTCGTCTGATACGTAATGATGCTAGGGTCATTTCGTCCTCTTTGCCGGGCACAGGGTCATATCTACAATCTACAAGAAGTTCCTTAAGCGTACGGGCATTTATGAGTTTGGGGGTACGTGAATGTGCTGACTCTTGAAAAGTAAGTTTATTTATTCTGGGTGGCGTAGAAAAAATGTTGCTAGCACCTCCCGCAGCCCCATCTGGGGTGTCGGGTGTGAAAGGATTCGTTGAACGTGACACAGCAACTATAGGTGTGGACACAGCTATAGAAGCAGCTGTAGGAACAGATGTAGAAACAGATGTGTTTGCCGGAACTTGTGACACGATCGGTTGCTGTAGGGATACGGGTACTGGGTCTTGGCGTTGAACCTCCCTGATAGGCGGTCTATGTGGGGCGGAATTAGCATACTCGGGAGCTGCGTCATCTAAATATGAGGAAAGAAAAACATCTTCTGCGGTTCTAGGATGCCCCTTAGGATGTACCTTTATTGGAAATAATGGGGGCGGCAAGTCTTTCGGTGTTTCTGGAGTAGCTTTAGGTAATCCTTCGGCCAGAAGGGGATACATACCATTCATAAGGGCATTCCTTTGTCTGTCTACTTGTTCTGATTTCACTCGGATACCTTCCTCAATTAATAGATTTTCTCGAACTTTATTAGAATTCTCTTTACTCTTCTCCTCCTGTCTACGTGCTTTTTCTGTACGTCTATGAGATTCTTTACGCCATAACTCAACGGCATCTTTCTGTGACTGTCTGACTTTCCTTTTCCATAACTCTTCCTCGACTTTCATGATGCACTCTGCATCCCAGGTCCCCGCTGCGGGCCACCTCTGACTTTCTGGTAATTCCTTGGTGTAGTCTACCCATAAATCAAGAAATAATATAGCGTCTAAGCCATGTTTATGATACATGAAGTACCCTGGAGTGTCCCTAGGAGGAATAGGAACGGCTTCTTCGAGTACCCCTTTTCTTGTAGTGATCTGTCTTAATTTCGAAAAGAGCGGCATATTGAGAACTGATCTGATACTTAATCTTGAACACACTTAGTACAAAAGCACAATAATGAACAACCATTCATACCACAATATGCAGGACGTTTAACACATTAAACATTAAACATTAAACATTTTTTTAACCTTTAAAATAACCAACAATGATGATCGTCTGCATAACTAATCACCAAGCATAATTCTTTGACAATAACTAGATACTTCGGAATACTTGATATACTGCTAAACAGTACATATACACTGCTAAAACAGTGCAGACCGGATTTGTGTACCCAAACCCGTCTTGACCGGCACAACCTATGTGCACGTCAGAAATGCCTCCCCAGTAATGGTACTCACCGGGTAGCTTCGGAAACGGAAGGCCTCGGAGACTGAACTTGGACCGGACTGGACTCGACTCGACTCGTCGGAAACTGGACTCGACTTCGAACTGGTGGGCCTCTGTATACCTCGGATCTTGCTCTCTCAGCTAGGCTCTGGTCGGGATACTTCGCACTTCTCACCGCCTCGTCTGGGTGTTGATCGCAGCCTCAGTCGCCCCCGCTTGACCGGAGGGAGATACAGGAAATCCTGCTGGTACGCGTTATTGTCCGTCCAGCTGTGGCAGGAGACCGGGCCTGCAACTCACCGCCGGCGCGTGAGATGAGAAAGTGTCCCTGTTCGGGCGCCATTCATGTGGTAAATAAAATTCCTTTACCGGGACTTAATTTGATACGGAAACATAATAAAACAGCTCAGTAAAAATGAGAGGCAGAATCCGTGATATTAGAGGTTCGGAATGGGCTTTATTCCAATGAACGATTATAATCGGTTGCTCCAAGTTCCATCACCACGGAGGTTCAGGAAGTGAAGTACATACTTTATTGACAAGAAATGACTTTTATAGTACATACATTACAATGAAGCGAATGCAGTAGGCGTAACAATTGATAAGGAAAATGACGATTCATATGCGTAACCGAAAATGGGTGTAATAAGGAGTAAAAAGGAACATAATTGGTTATGATGTCATATATAGGTGGATCTATAAGATAATACTTGGCATAGATGCGCGCGCAGCAGCATGACGTGTGATTGACGTGCAACTAGGGGTTGAAGGGGACTTGACATTTAGCTCTACATGTGGAGACGAAAAGTCTGGGGGGTCAAGTCAACCTAATCCCAAATCATATCTAACATCCTATGTTTAAAGAACTATGTTATCCACAAAAGAAGGACTCTCGGACAGAATCTATTCTATACTGACTGTGTGTGCGTGTACAAGCGTCTAAGTGTCTACACTAAATGCGAGGGGGTAGGAATATTCCATGGTAACAGGGCTATGAATTACTTGCATAAAGACAGAGAAGCCGAGCCCTTTGCTCGGTAGCTGGAAGAATGTTTACTTAAACTACTAGGCAGGAATGCATTGGCTGAGGGGGAAGCAGATAACTTGAAGGTGAAATACAGTTCTTGGCAGAGAATAGGCTGATGTCAGGCTTCGTGAGCCGCGCAGAGAGTGAGACAAAGTTCATGGTCACAGATGCAGGCTCAGACTGGTGCTTTCAGAGGCAGAAGGCAAGAAGAGTTTGATGACAGAATCAGGGCCTACTTGCCTGGACTGTAAAATAGCATAGGTGAACCATATAAAGCCGGTGGCTTTTCATACTTAGGAATGGAATATCCGGCCTATTCATGGCGGATCTGACAGAGGACATGTTGACGGTGGACACACATGTGTTTGCGTCTTCATAACTGGAACTGGAGGGAACATACATGTACTTGTAACATGCACATAGAACCGTTGGGGTCCAAGATAGGGGACATAACTGACCAGAAAAATCCATATTTCCACAAGTCAACCTAATCCCAAATCATATCTAACATCCTATGTTTAAAGAACTATGTTATCCACAAAAGAAGGACTCTCGGACAGAATCTATTCTATACTGACTGTGTGTGCGTGTACAAGCGTCTAAGTGTCTACACTAAATGCGAGGGGGTAGGAATATTCCATGGTAACAGGGCTATGAATTACTTGCATAAAGACAGAGAAGCCGGGCCTTTTGCTCGGTAGCTGGAAGAATGTTTACTTAAACTACTAGACAGGAATGCATCGGCTGAGGGGTGAAGCAGATAACTCGAAGGTGAAATACAGTTCTTGGCAGAGAATAGGCTGATGTCAGGCTTCGTGAGCCGCGCAGAGAATGGGACAAAGTTCATGGTCACGGTTGCAGGCTCAGACTGGAGTTTTCAGAGGCAGAAGGCAAGAAGAGTTTGATGACAGAATCAGGGCCTACTTGCCTGGACTGTAAAATGGCATAGGTAAACCATATAAAGCCGGTGGCTTTTCATACTTAGGAATGGAATATCCGGCCTATTCATGGCGGATCTGACAGAGGACATGTTGACGGTGGACACACATGTGTTTGCGTCTTCATAACTGGAACTGGAGGGAACATTCGCACACTACGCACGCGCCTCCAAGACGCAAGGATCCGAAACAAAGCCCTGGACTGGACCACCTCCTTGCTCTCCGGCAAAACTCAGAGAGTCCGCCTCCCCCCGTTCTGATCTGAGGCCTCCGAGATCATCTGTGGAGTCCCTCAAGGATCCTCCCTCAGCCCGACACTGTTCAACGTCTCCTTGGCACCACTAGCACGCATCGCCCGACAGCACGACCTCAACATAATCTCCTACACCGACGACACTCAGCTGATCCTCTCCCTCACCAAGGACCCCCCCACCGCCAAATCCAACCTCCACCAGGGAATGAAGGCCGTCGCCCACTGGATGGAGGACAGCTGCCTCAAACTGAACACAGACAAGACGGAAATCCTCATCCTCGGGTCCAACCCCTCCGCATGGGATGACTCTTGGTGGCCCACATCACTGGGGTCCCCCCTAGGCCCCACCGACCACGCACACAACCTGGGAGTCATCCTCGACTCGAAACTTTCCATGACCAAACAAGTCAACGCAGTCTCCTCCACCTGTTTCAACACCCTCCGCATGCTCCGTAAGATCTACAGATGGATCCCGACAAACACGAGGAAAACAGTCACCCAGGCCCTAGTCAGCAGCAGACTCGACTACGGAAACGCCCTCTACGCCGGAGCCTCATCCAAGCTCATCAGCAGACTACAGAGAATCCAGAATGCCTCTGCACGCCTGATCCTCGACTTCCCGCACCGCGACCACATCACCCCCCACCTGAGGAACCTGCACAGGCTCCCCATCGACAAAAGAATCTCCTTCAAGCTCCTGATCCACGCACACAAGGCACTCCACAAAACCGGCCCAGCCTATCTCAACAGTCGACTCTCCTTCTATGTACCCAACAGGAAACTCGGCTCCGCTGACCACGCCCTGGCCACGGTCCCACACATTCGGAGAACTACTTCCAGAGGCAGATCCTTCTCCCATCATGCCGCCAAGACCTGAAACACCCTCACCCTCTACCTGCGACAAACCGAAGACCTGCTGACCTTCAGGAGACAACTCAAGACCTGGCTCTTCGACCAGTAACAGCAAGACCCTCCCCCCAGCGCCTTGAAACCCTCCCGGGTATGTAGTGCGCTTTACAAATTATGTGATTGATTGATTGATTGATTGAAAGTATAGTCCAGAATCGAGCTTGTGTTTGTGGAGCTATATGTCGTCACTGGAGGGTTGTCTTTCGGTGATCTACTATTTAATGCCCTCAGGTTAAGATGTTCCAAAACCTCCACGGTTGTTTGTCCTATTTTGGTTTGTTTGCACGCATGAGGTTTTCCTTGCTGCGGGATATTCCAGGTAGTGTTTTGCAAAAGTACTTCTTCGTCCAAGGAGGATCCCATTAGATTGTGGTTTAAGTCCCCGGTTAAGACAAGATCAGTTATGGGTCCCTCACTTATACATGTTTCCACAAAGTTGCACATTTCCTTAACTAGTTTGGTTTTATTTTTAGGTTGGATATACACATTTAGCAGCATGATGTTAGATTCCCTTTTATTTAACGATGGTGGTGAGAAGGAAATGGTGACTGTTAGAGTTGACTGTATTGTGGAACCAAAGATGCGAGCAGAATAGGCGACTGTATTAGCGACATATATGACCAAGCCTCCTTGCAGATGGCTGTATTTTGCTCCCCTGGTGGCATTTACAAAGAAGCGCAGAAATCCTTGGAGATGTGGCGGGTCTATTACCCACGTTTCTTGTAGTGCCACTAAGTCAAAGACCCTGACATAGGTGACAAAATCCAAATCCGCTAGTTTGTTGGCAAGTCCATTTACATTCCAGGAGCAGATCTGTCCTGCCCCTATTATGTTTGATGTGTTTTAAGGGCAATCGTCTTGAGAATCTCTTATGTTGTTTATGGTTCTTGCGATCCATCTTGTGTCTTCTTCCCGAGCTTGCGGTGTGAAAGGGTCATTGCGGCTTCTTAATTCATGTTGCGTTTGTTTCCCTCGCCCCTGCCCAGATAGAGACGTCATTGTGGTTTTTTAAGGTGGGCCAGCTGGCTTCGTTTTGTGGGCATCCCTGTGCAATTTGTTTCACTTCTGTGGGGCCTAGACTTCCTTGACGTTTTGGGCCGAGACTGGTTCGATTTTGTGTTTGAGATATCGTAGAATGTTTGATTATTATTTGTGGAGCTGATATGCCTAAGGGCAAGAGCTGGCTATTCTGTAACAACTCTACCTCCCTTTTGGCTATGTGTTCGCTGAGAGGAATATCTGAGTTTCCCTGGTTTGTGTACCTCCCATTGGCAACATTGTTGTTTGTAGTTGATACCCATGGGATGTTGAAGTGTCTAGAATCCTGGTTGGTCTCCAAGGTTTGGGTTCTCATCCCTTCTTCTCCAACAATTCTGGTATTGATATGGTTTGCGGTGGGATTTCCCACCAAGCGCAATTGAGGGGGGTCAACTCCCGCAATCTCATGTGCACTAGTTTCTTGCTTTCTGCTTGGTAGGGTTCGGGCGCGGCTAGACATGTTTGCAATGCTATTAATTACTTCTGGTGAAGAGATGTTCTGTTGCGTTGTCCCATTGAGCACTGGTGGTGTCCTGATGGGCTGTTGTTTTGTTCCTTCTTGCACTAATGGTGTTCTAAAGAGTCGTTGAAATCCAGTCCTGGTGACGATTTGTTTCTGGTTCCGGCCTTTCCGTTTTTGTGCACGTCTTAGTTTTGCATTTAATTTCAATTCCCCTTTGGCTGCCTCTGCTTGTTCTGGTGTGTGGCTGTGGCTAGGTGACAATGCTATTATTTGCTTACTGTTGTCGATGTTTGTATTATCTTCTGGTTGTTCAATTAAAATTGGTATTTGCTCCTCATTGACCGGCCCAAGCTAATGGATTGCTACGTCTTCACCATGGCCAAGCAGGGTTTGCCCATTTAAAGGCTGCATATTAGCGTTGTTTTATGCCTTTTTTTACTTATGTGCATAAATCAGTCGGCATCGCTGGAAGGGTTGCCAGTTTGTCCACAATTGGGCTGCATCCGCAGGTTCGAAATTTAGCTAAGGTATGGTCCTGAGTACTTTCCAGCATTGTGTTCAAATTTCCCAATTTGCCGTCAATCGATACCACATAGACTGCCAGGGTGTTCAATAGGGATAATTGCAAGTCCATTTTCTCTGTCTGGTATTGCAAGGCCTAAACTAGGATCTGCACAGTTTTAAGCAAGCTTGCCCATGCATCCCCTTGGGCAGTTCCTTGCCCGTCCTCTTTAAGGTTGCCAGCCTCACTGCCGGTTTGTTGTCATTGTCTGTTTTTTGCATTTTCCCATGGTGTACTCTGATTTCGCGGATTGTGCAAGTGGGCAAACAGCCCCTACACTGTCTCCTTGCAACCATCAGTTTTTAGGTTTTCTGCTGATTCTCTCTAGTGCATGTCCCCCCGGTAGGCTGCCAGGTGTGCTTCCCACTCCTCCTTATCTAGGTATGAGTGTTGATCTAGTTCTTCTGATTCATCCAGCAACAAGCTGGTTTGAGACAACACTGGCTTGCATTGGGGTCGTGTAAGGACAGGGCGTACTTTGTTTTCTGTATCCAGCCTGTTTCCTGTATCCAGTCTGTCCTTTAGGTTTTCAGGTGTTGCTCCCCCTTTTGCCTTTGTTCCCTCTGTATTATTTTCCAGGATACCCTATGGAGGGTCGGCTTTGTTTCCCAACCGGAGGATAGCTGTCAGATTATCTAACTCGTAGATGGTCAATGGCTCTAGTGATACGCAGTTACCTCCGTCATTTTGGTGTTGGTTGGGGGGCCTGGACGATATGACCGCAGGGATGTTATGGGTATATTCAGGGTTGCAATTACCTGAGGCTGCGATATTTCTGGCCCGTTCTTCCCTTGCACTGTTGAGGTCGATCTTAGGCCCCCCTTGAGGTGAATTTTGTGGATCATCTTGGTACAGTTTGTTAAGCTTTTTCTCCGGGGTCTTCTCCAGGGTTGTGGGATTCCAACTTGCGGCAGGTGCTGGGCCGTATGAAGATGTTGTTGAGCAGTCCCCCCTTCCTCCTTGGGCTGTTGGCCCTTTATTCCCTTCCACCATTCCTTTGTCCTCTTGACAAGAGGGGAGGAGCGGTGTTTGAAGACCCGCAATTACGGTGGAGCGTGAAAGCAGGGTGTTGCCTGCATTTAAAAAAAAACAAAATTTAGTGTCGATTTTCAGCTGAAGAAGGAGGTATTTTGGCGTTTTAGACTCTGGCGTCAAGTTGCTAAGCCTCCTTGTATCTGATGTTATTTCAATTAAGGTGCCCTCTACCTGCATTGCCGGTCTGGTCTTCACCTGCGGCTCACCCTCTGTGCAATCCAGTGATTTCTACTTTCTTTTCCGCTTATTTGTATTACTTGAGTTGCTGCTGACATTGCCAGCTCTGCTGGCAGACTTGAGCACCCCGCGGACCCAGCCTGACCTGCTCCCAGGTCTGCGGGATCTAATAAGGTGCTTTTTCTTGGGCTTTACTAGGCTTTAGTAAACTGCTGCCTAGTTTAACCCTGGCTGAGTCCAGTGGAAATTTCCGGGGGACGCACGGTGCTCCATGCACTGCCGGTGTACTGCTGGCAGCTAGTGGCTGGCCCCCAACCCGGGCTCAGCCTGAGCTGAATGTGCCGGTTGTGCTGCTTTCTTTGTCTTAAGACGGCCCTGGGCCCCCTTTTATGAGGGAAGGAGCCAAGGGTCAGCGAGGGTCAGCAAAAATTGGAAGGAGTCAACAATCACCCTGAAACACCCCGAAGCAAAGGAGGCCGCACGCAGGAGGATGCCGCCGCAGCAGTCCTGCAATCCTGCAGCTCCACCGCTCACCGCAGCATGTGAAGCATGAAGAACGGCTCCCTCGCGATGCACCTGGAAGTGCTGGGGCGCCGGGGCACTGGGCGCCAGCTACGAAGAAAAGACAAGCAGCTCCTGCAGCGATGAGCAGGCTTTTTTAGGCACGTTCTCCACAGCACAGCGCTCCCCGCGGCCTCCCTCGGCTCCTGCCTGCCGCCGTACAGCTTTTCGCGGCACCCCCCGCGGCTCCAGCCGCGTTCGCACTTTGTTTTCCCCTGCTGGGCACTGAGGCCGGAGCCGGCGAGAGAGGCCCTCAGGTGAGGCGTGCGAGCCCGTCAGCTGGTTTGCACAGCCCGCTCACCTCCGGCTCCGCTAGCCTCTCCGCACGGCTCCTTACTCTGCTCTGCACCTCCTGGCCGCGGCTGCAGCAAGCGACAAAACATGGACTGGACCAGCACAACAGTTCCTAGCCTTCAGCCTAGACTGCATTTGAGAAGTGATAGTTTTTTATTACTGTTATAGTGATGTGTGCCCTGGATGCAGCTTTACGGCACTAGGGCAAAAGGTAACAGATATCAGTCAGATAGCTGAAATAAGAAAAACCACAGAAGGGGAGCTTAGGATAGTAACACCACGTAGAACATGTCACTGATAAGCCAAAAACTGTAAGAGCAAGAATAAGTGTGGTGTGGGGGGAACAGGTTGGGAGAAGAGGAAATAAAACTTAGCAAAACTTATAAAATGGCGCAGCAAATCCAAATAGGTAACTTTCAAATGTTTCTTTGAAGTCATCATTTTGGGCAGTAACTTTAGGTTTGCTGGCAGCATGGGTCAACCTCAGAACTACCCTTGTTCCTATAAGGTGCCACGAAAATGCACGCAGTCACACAGGTCACCCTGTGAGAAACCACCAAGCAGCTTATTGGGGCAATCGCAAAGTCCACCCAACTTCATCAGGATTTCCTGTAAAAGCCTTCAAACCATGCAGGCCACTGAAACAACAAAGAAGCTGGGGAGGGGGGGCAGTTCATTTACTTTATTTATCTTTTTTTGTTGACTTGTTTGACGCCATATGTCCCCAAATGACAGCTCCATGGCACAGAGCTGACTCACCCGGCTGATGGCAATCCAGTACAACAAGGAGCTTAGGGGGTAAAGAAAAGGTCGCCCCCCCCACTCAAAAAGTCATCAACAACAATGGACCTGTTCTGGATAACCGGTGAATACTTTCATCAGTGACCCCTTCAAACATGTATAGTCATCCTAATTGGCATGACAAAACAGCGCCTATCTTTATACCGTCTGAACAGGAGGGTCCTGAATCACCCCAGTATTTATTAAAATAGTTTGCATCTATATATACTGTCTCCCATTCTGTCTCCCAACCAACAGTGTAAAGTGACCAATTTCAAAGGAGAACAAAAAAATGTGAGAAAAGGATGGCAATGCCTCACGGGAGTAACACCATGGGAGTTAGCAGACTTGTACTTGCCTGCATCCTCAGGTTCTCATCATTAGCAACTGCCATCCTATAACAAAAATTGTGATAGATACAAACAAAAAGAATGAAAAAATGCTAAGTGTGAAATCTTTGCACCGGTTAAATAATCCGGGCCAAGAATAGTGTCAACCCTCTTAGGAGTAGCGAAGTTTAATTAGAAACGTCGCCAATCCTGGTTAAATACGAGCTAGACATCACTGGCTGTCTTACTTTATTCCGTGCTGTGTGTCTGCTCATTTAAAAGAAAAGGGTTTCTAACTAGACTTCGCTACTCCTCATAGGGTTGACACTATTCAGCTGAGGTTTTCTATCTGTGCTTCGACTGAGAGAGAGAGGGAGGCCTGCAAAGCAGTCATTGTGAAAGTAGCCCATTGTGCACATATTTTACATTATCATTGGGCATGTACGAAAATAATACCACGTGCATGTGCTTATTAAATATATAGCGAGTGCTCTTTTTTGGTTTACGTTGCCTTGTGTTACATGGTCCTTCACGCTACAATAGGACAGCTTCAGCACACAATTGCATGTCGTCGAGCTTGAAATATGCCCCATGTCACTCTCTCGATGCAACCTGAAGATAAGAAAATCACTCATACCACTATTCAAAATTGTGCATCTTTTTGTGATATAATTAGGGCCTAATTTGAGCCATGGTAAATGTAATAGACAGAATGTAGCCGGCACTGTAACAATAAAGTACTTGTCTGTTAAAATAACTCCAGGAAGCAAGGAAATAGGAGTAAAAACAAGGGTTTTTTTCTCAATACAGATCCTCAAACTGCCAAGCCTAACGCTCCTCAGCCAGAAGTGCCAACATTCTAAGGTGCACTCCTGCTCACATTCTAGGGCGGAAACATAGGGTACTGGTAGAGGGGCGGAACATACCGAGTGGGGAAACTGTAGATAGCAGAGGAAAGAAAGATACGGAAATGCAGAGAAGAAACAGAGGTATAGAGAAAGATTATAACAATGTCTAGTTCATGTCCTAGTGCGTGTACTGAATATGTGCATTCCCAATGAGGCTGCAAATTAATGATAACGTCACGTGTGCGTTTGGCTCTTGGCTTCGTGGTGTCATCGGCACCTGCTCTGGTTGAAGTTTGTTGGTGTCGATCTTGTGTAAATCAGTGAGTTGGCTTGTGTTCATGACACTCAGTCATGAGCCATGAAACAGGCAAGCGCTTGGTTCCGGAGTGTCACTAGTGCATTAGGAGGGTGAAACGCAGGTGCGCGTGGGTGCAGGGGCTTTCTCCACACACCTCCACAGTAGCTCCGAAAAGCATGAAAGGACGTGGAGCCTCCTTCTTTCTCAGTTGCGCAAAAAGCTGCAGGCCTGGCCTATCGAGTATTCTCACTAGGCCATCGAGTGCCTAGACTCCCACCTACTCAGTGCCAGGATTCCCTTGGCTGGTGGTGCGCTACAAGTCTGCATGACATATCGTTACAGACAGTCCCTCTTGTGTCTCACAGGCTCTCTCCTGACACAAGCCCACAGTCCCTCCCCGGCTCCCCATAGGCTCTCTTCAGTCCCTCCCCGGCTCTCAGAGGCTCTCTTTAGTCCCTCTCGGGCTCTCCAGGGGCCTCTCCTGACACAGGCCATTCAGTGCCGCTCTCTCCCAGCTGGCGTAAGGCAGGTGTGCGTTGGTGCAGTCGCCGGCAGAGTCTACGGGTCCCTGCTGTCTCTCTCCAGACACAGGGTCACTCAGGGCCACTCTCTCACAGACAGCGCTGCTTTCCACAAAATGGACATTTTACACAGTATTCAGCGTGTCTATCACACTTGCAAGAATCCACTTGGAAAGAAAGAAATATCAAGTTTTATTCAAACTGACTAGCAGGTTTGCTTTTTCCTACTTTGCTCCCGAGTGTTGTCAAATGCTGTCCCGTTGCCAAGCCTACCTTCCTGTTGATACCGGTTCTGTGTCCGTGTTGCAGCATATGTTGCATCTGAGGCAAATATAACACTAAAAGGTGGCAGACACGCACTCAGATGTTAGGAAGCTACTACGTATTCTTCCCATTTTACGAAATGCAGGAATAGCGCCTAGTGCTGTCCCGCCCGTCTCCCATTATTAAGGGCTCTTTCTGAACCAAGGGATACCTTTTTACCAATTTTGGTGTAACTCCGTTAAGCAGTTCGGGCTATAGCTTTGTCTAATGTTTCCTATGGAAATAAACATGGGGCTATAGCTTTGTCTAAAGTTTCCTATGGAAATAAACATGGGGAAAATGCCTTCTTACTCGGCCCACGCTTGACGAATCACCCCGAAACTTTCAAGACAGGAGCTGACCAGAGCGGGCCACTAGTTTTAAACATTTTGCGAAGATTCATCAAACAATGCCAAAGTTATTGAAAAAACAAAAACGCTTTTCCTATGGAAACTAGGTCCTAACTATGACTCCCCACTGGTGACCGCCAGTAGGTAATATATATATCTATATATATAGATATTATCTACTGGCGGTACGCGCACGGTGAAAAAACGTAAAAAAAAAAAAAAAAAAATACATAACTTAGCATTTAAAAAAACGTACAAATTCACTGAAAACACCATAGGTTTCACACACGTTATAGTTAGGAATTAGCATTTAAAAAACCTTGCAAATTCACTTAAAAAACCATAGGTTTCACACATGTTATAGTTAGCTGGACATTTCACTCGTGAAAAACCATTGAAATTCCCCCGTTATAGTTAGTGCAGGCAACTATAACTCACGCGACCGCAATCCTCTGCTGATGACATCAGATATTACATCACTGATGACATATGTGTCTTTCTGAAAAAAAATATATTTGTAATATATGTATAGCTAAAAATTAATGGAAGAAGACATGGGTAAATAAGTGTCTAAATACAGTGATGTAATATCTGACGTCATCAGCAGAGGATTGCGGTCGCGTGAGTTATAGTTGCCTGCACTAACTATAACGGGGAAATTTCAATGGTTTTTCACGAGTGAAATGTCCAGCTAACTATAACATGTGTGAAACCTATGGTTTTTTAAGTGAATTTGCAAGGTTTTTTAAATGCTAATTCCTAACTATAACGTGTGTGAAACCTATGGTTTTTTCAGTGAAAATAGATATAGATATATAGATATATATATATTCACTGAAAAAAACATAGGTTTCAGGGACGTTATAGTTAGTTGGACATTTGACTCATAATAAACCAGAGAAATTTGCCCGTTATAGTTAGTTGAGCTAACTATAACTCGCCTGCCCGCAATGCACTGGTGATGATGTCAAATATTACATCACTCATGACATGGTCAGTGACATCACTGATGACATCATTGATGACATCTCAGATGACATCAAAACACACGAAGAACAGAGGGGTGAGAGGAAAAACCCTCTTCGACCTCCCACTTGTTAATTCAATATCACAAAAAAAGAGGGTTGAAACAAAATTAAGTGAAGAGCCAATTGTGTGTAAAAGGAAGGGCGGGGAAAATCCATCAATTTAGTAAAACTGCCCTCACACACAGCAAGCTGTGTCATGCTTCATCATAGAGCTGCTACTACACCTCCGTGCCAGCCAAACGCTGGAGGTGGAGCAAATGACATCACTGATGACATCACTGATGACATCATCTAGTGAATGTGTGTTTCTGTAAAGTTGAAATATTTTTCATATATATCTATGCCAAGGTGTATTGAAGAAAGAGTGAATTTGCAAGTCCCTGAAGGGATTATTTAGTAGGTGTGTGACTGACTGTATAAGTGAGTGATTGAACATGTGTGAAAGTCTGTATTAGTGTCCCAGTTGGTGTATAAGCGGCTGCATGGGTTGGTGAGTAGCTACATAAGTGTCTATATGGGTATTGATTTGTTGTCTGAGTATCTGTATGAGTGCCTGAGTGTCTGTGTGGGTGAGTAGGGGGGTGTGGGACTCTGTGCATACATGTCTGAGTGGGTGATTCACTGGTTGTATGGATTCAAAAGTATATCTGGGAAGGGCTGTATGGGTGAGTTAGTGTGTGTATGGGTATGTTGGTGAGTGAATGAAAGTCTCACTGGTTTATGTGTGAGTAACTACATATGTTTTAAGGCAGTATATGTGAGTGTTGGAGTATATAAATGACTATACGTGAGAGTAAGATATTTGAAGAGTGGGTGTATAAAAGAGTGTCTGCTTGTATCAGTGATTGTATAAGACAGTAAGTATATGTTAGTATCTGCATAAATAAGTGATGTGGTGTGTGTATAAATAATGCAGTTGGTGTGTATAACTGTATACATGAGTAAATGGGTATGTGATTGATTCTTTGCATGACTGACTAGGTGTGTGAGTAACTCTATGGATGAGTGGCGGACTGTGACTGTATGTATAGGTGTCTGAGTGCATATTGTAGTACTGTATTGATGAGTAACTGCATGTATAAGTGAGCGGATGTGAGAGTAGACCTAGTGGGTGGTATGTAGTATCTGGCATTGTTGTGTGTATGGTTTCAAAAATAGTAGTCTGTATTTTAGAGTGCGTGTATCAAAGTTTCTATTAGGCCATCAGTATGTGCATCAGATTATCAGGTGGATGAAGTCATCAGTGATGTCATCAGTGATGTCATTTGAGATGTCATCAGTGATGTCATCAGTGTTGACCATGTCATGAGTGAGTGATGTAATATGTGACATCATGACCAGTGCATTGCGGGCGCGAGTTATAGTTAGCTCAACTAACTATAACGGGTGAATTTCTCTGGTTTTATATGAGTCAAATGTCCAACTAACTATAACGTCCCTGAAACCTATGGTTTTTTCAGTGAATTTCTAAGGTTTTTTAAATTCTACTTCCTAACTATAATGTCTGTAAAACCTATGTTTTTTTTTTGTGAATTTCAAAGGTTTTTTAAATGACTTAAGTTAGGATTTTGTCTTAAGTTTGTCTTAAGTCGGGGGGAGGAGCCTAGCGCTTGACCAAGATGGCCGCGTGAGCTCTGAGCTCCCGAGACCCTCGCGCCCTCCGTCGACTATCCTGTCTCTAATCCTGTCTGCATGCACGGCAGCGTGTAGACGACTTGTCAGGGAGGCGATTGATGCTACCCGAGGTCGGATCGCCCACCGGGAACCGGAGTTATGCATGGCAGAAGATTGTGGCCTATCTCCGAGGGATGCCAGGGGCTGGAGTTGGCAGGATGCCCGACCTCTAGTTGAACAACAGCGGCCAGGCGAGGTGTGAACTGTCGGATGGAGATCCCCGTCCTTTCACTTTCACTTTCTCTCCCTTTGTCTGCCCTGCCCCTGGAGAGCTCTTGGTGGCTTTATTTTCCTTTGGACGCTCTACATGCTACTCTGGCGGCCCACTGCAGCCCTGATCACTCCTGATTCCTCTTGCTGAGAGAGGGCCGTCTCATCGGAACCGAACTGCTTGGTGCCAACCATGTCGGGCAAAGCAGAGGTGGATCGGCTGAAGCCTAAGTCTACCAGGCGGGGAGCCTATTCTCAAGCTAATAATATGGACCGCTATACTCTGCAGAAGGGGTCACCGAGTGGGTCGAGCCAGTCGCCGGATACCCAGAAGGAGGTCTCGCCCTTGGCCCCGGAGCTATCGCTGCAGGATGTCATGGGGGCGCTCGAGGGGATGCAGACCTCGATTGGGAGACAATTTGATGCCCTGGCGCATAAAGTGGATACCATCTTGGTGGATGTTAACCTGATCCGCGCAGATTTGGGCAAAACCAACGAACGGGTTAAAACCCTGGACCTCAAGACCACGGGCCTCGCCGATGAGGTTTCGGAACTGCAGACCGAGGTTCGTAAGCTGAGGACCGAGAGTGATCTCGCCGCCCGTCGGCTGGAGGACTTTGAGAGCCGGGCCAGGCGCAACAACGTGCGCGTTATCGGGGTCCCGGAGTCCTCGGATGAGGCTTCGGTTGACCTGCTCGTGGAGGACTTGGTGCTTAACCATCTGCAGCCTAAGGGTCTTGGGAAGTTCTTCGCGGTTGAAAGGGCCCACAGAGTGCCGGGTGGGAAGCCCAGGGTGGGAGCCCCGCCGAGGCCGATCGTCGCCCGGCTCTTTCATTTTCGAGATCGGGACGCTATCCTGCAAGCATCGAGGGTAACGGGCCCGGTCCCCTTCCAGAACGCGTCGGTGAATTTCTATCCTGATTTCACCCAGCAGGTGCAGAGGCAGAGACAGGGCTTTCTGGGGGTGAAGAGGTGCCTTCGGGAGAGGGATCTGAAGTATGCCATGCTCTTCCCTGCCAGATTACGTGTGGTGTACGAAGACCGGACATTCTTTTTTGAGTCTCCCGCCATGGCCGATGAATGGCTGGACGCTTTGCCCCGACGACGGACGGGAGAGGACACTGCCGCGGATGGGGACAGTGGCCGGGATGGGCAAGGGTGATGTTTTCAGAGCCGGTCTGACTCGATTTGACTTTATCTAACGACTTGAATAGAGTGCAGTAAATGCGGAGGGTTGCGGGAGGACGAGGGGAGCTCTTTCCTCCCTTAGGGTACTTTTTGTAGATTTGGGTTTGGTAGGGCGACAGGCACACTGCAAGTTGGGGGGGCTTTGTAAGCTGCAGCAGGGGTGCAGGGTGGGGGGGATGGTTGGGATTTTGGGTTTGTTGTTGGGGGGTTTGTTTCTGCAAGGCGTAATGATCATTCTCGGGATTGTTCCATGGTGGCTCTTCGGGTGGGGGGTGGGCCTCTTTGTGTTTGGGGATGGGGGGTAGAGGTTTAAGTGTTATTAGCTGGAATGTTAATGGTTTGGGAGATCGCATTAAGCGCGGGATAGTTTTGCAACACTTGAAACGGTCAATGCCAGATGTTGCCCTACTGCAGGAGACACACCTTATAGGTAATACGTGTTATGCTCTTAATAGGAAGGGTTATAAATTCATAGCTCATTCGGGATTTTCCTCCGGGTCCAGGGGTGTGGGCATCCTAGTCAGGGCCTCGCTACCATTTGAGGTGGACTCCACAATTGTTGACGATAGGGGGAGGTTTGTGGCGGTGGCGGGGAGGTGGGAAGGTAGAACTTTGGTTTTGGTTTCGGTTTATGTCCCTCCAGCCCTGCAGGCCTCCACGTTTACAGATTTGGGTAGGGCCCTGCTGGTTCTCCCGGGAGGTATGCTAGTGGTGGGGGGGGATTTCAATGCTGTCGGCTCTGGGCTGCTGGATAGGTACCTGCCCAGAGACACTGGGGGAGCTCAGAAGTGGCTCCCAGACTTACTAGACACACTCGGCCTGATAGATTGCTGGAGGCTCCGGCACCCCACACAGCGTCAATACACCTTCCACTCCGGGGCGCATGGTAGCCTCTCTAGGATTGACTACCTGCTCACTTTGGCTGCGCACGCCCCACTGGTGTCTGAGGTCAGGCACATGGCGCGTGGCATATCGGACCATTCGCCAGTGTGGGTCAGGCTGGATATAAGCCGCGAGGGAGGGGGAAGGGTGGCTCCTATTAACCCCTGGTACTTTCGAGATTCCAAGATGCGCAGCGCACTGGTGAAGACAGTGGATAATTTCTTCAAGGAAAACCAGGGGTCCGTGGACTCGGCTGTGTCGTTGTGGGAAGCATTTAAGACCGTGCTGCGAGGGGAGGCCCTCTCACTTGTAGTGGCGGCCCAGCGGCGGAGAGATGGCGAGGTTATGCAAGTGGAGGAGGAGATCGGGGCTTTGGAGGGAGCGTTAGAGGAGGAGGTAACAGCGGCCTCCCTGCATGAGCTGAGCTTGAAGCAAGCCGAGTATAAGGACCTGGTGACGAATGCCGCTAAGACCCTCAGTAGGGAACAGCAGGGCCGCCTGTATGATGTTGGTGACAAGGCCGGGAAACTCCTAGCTTGGCTGGACAAAAAAGAACGGGTTAATAGAGTAGTGCCGGAGCTGACGGGAGAGGGGGGAGAGGTGATTGTGGAACCTGAGAGGATTGTACAGTGTTTCTCGGACTATTTCCGTAAGGTTTATGCCTCAGTGTCGGATAGGCCGCCCGAGGACTCGCGTGACCTCTTGAGGGATATCGCTCTGCCCTGTCTCTCTGATGTAGATAGAGATGATCTTGATGGAGACATAACGGTCGATGAGGTGGCGGGAGCTATTCGCGCGCTGAACCCGGGCAAGGCCTCGGGCCCGAATGGCTTGCCGATTGACCTGTATAAGCTGTTCCCGGATAGGGTAGCCCCTCACCTGCGCGCCATGTTCGTGGAGGCGCGGGGGAGTGGGACCCTCCCGTTGGACCAGAGGCTGGCGACAATTGTTGTGATACACAAAGATGGTAAACCCCGAGATAAGTGTGCCTCATATAGGCCCATCTCATTCCTCAACGCCGAGCCGAAGATTCTGGCTAAAATCCTGGCGGGCCGATTGGTCAGGGTACTTGGAGACTTGATTCACCCGGATCAATCCGGTTTTATTCCGCATCGCAACACCGCGTTAAACCTTCGGCGCCTTCATGGTGTGATCGCCAGGGCTGGCACGCTGCGAGAACCGGCCATTGTGGCGTCTCTTGATGCCACAATGGCCTTTGATACGGTGGAATGGGCGTATTTGTGGGCTGTGCTAGCCAAGTTCGGCTTTGGCCCTGGTTTTGTGAGTTGGGTGAGGTTGCTGTATGAGGGACCCCTTGCGAGTGTGGTGGTAAATGGCCGGGCATCGACTCCGTTCCAGCTTGGGAGGGGGACTCGGCAGGGCTGCCCCCTGTCGCCTCTGCTGTTCGCCCTTGCCCTTGAACCGCTGGCGGCGTGGATACGCTGGCACCCGGACATACGTGGCCTTCGCAGGTCGCCCGAACACGAGGACCGCATTTCGCTATATGCTGACGACATCCTGTTGTATCTTGCCTCGCCCAAGAATTCATTCATAGTGCTTTGTGACGTTCTTACATCTTTCGGTAGGAACTCGGGCCTCGTCATCAACTGGAGTAAATCGTATTTATACGTCCTGAGTGGTGAGGTTCCACCGGTCCCGCGAACTTGTTCGATCCAGATTGCTCAGCAGGGCTTCATGTATCTGGGGATCTTTATCTCCATGGACCCCGCTTTGCGGTATGAGAGAAACCTGCTCCCCCCCCTGGCGCGCCTGCGGCGGGATGTTGAGGGCTGGCGGAGGTTGCCGCTCTCCCTCGTCGGGCGCGCTGCCTTGTTCAAAATGATGTCCCTTCCTCGGTTCCTCTACGCATTGCAGAATACTCTGGATTGGGTGCCGGCCAAGTACTTTCGGGAGGTCCGAAAGCCTCCAACGAACGTTGTTGTGGGATGGGCGGCCGCGGATAGCGATTGCTAAATTGACGCTTCCATGGTACGACGGGGGTATCGCTCTTCCAGACATCCGACGCTATTACTGGGCCACCCAGTTGTCCGCGATTAACCATGGTCTTTATGGCCCGGCTCTCAGCCCTGGTTATGCCATGGACAGATGGTTGCTGCGTGGTGGGAACTATCTTAGGGCATTGTATTCGCGGTCCCTCGACTCGTCCCTCACGGGGCCCACTGGGGTGGCGGTGCGTGTATGGAAGATGGCGACTGACTCTCTGGGCTGGAAGGATAGGCTCACCCTAGCTACCCCGTTGTTTGAATCTGAAAGGTTGGGTAGGCTTTGGCATACGAAAGGGTTTGATAAATGGGACTTGATCGGCATCTCCAGGGTTGGAGATGTGCTGATTAAGGGGAGGGTGAAGTCCTTTGCAGAGTTGCAGAAGGAGTATGAGTTGGGGGCATCCGAGTTTTTCCGATATGCTCAGGTGCGTCATGCCCTGCGGTCAGTCCTTGTGGAGGGTGAGAGGGTGCCTGAGTCCTCTCCTTTGGAGGACCGGATCCTTGATGGCCATATGCCAGAGAGCACGATCTCGCTCATCTACAAGAAACTGATAAATGTTCGGGCTGATATGCTTCTGGGGCTGCGGGACCAGTGGACCAGGGACGGACTCGAGTTGGATGATGAGGACTGGCAGTCTGCTGTTTCCTCTCCTAAGGAGGTTGCGATCCCGTCGCGTCTGAGGCTGGTGCAGCTCAAGATATTGCATCGAGTGTATGTGACGGGGCCGCGACTGGTTCATATGGGATTCTCTGAGGAAGGCCTATGTAGGAGGGGATGTGGTATGGTGGGTACTTTCCTCCATATCATTTGGGAATGTAGTGTCATCACGGAATTTTGGAGGCGAGTTCATGCGGTGATGGGGGAGGTGACGGGCATTGCTATGCAGCCGGAAGCGCGGTGTTGTCTCCTGAATGTCTGGGGGCCCACTGATCATGATGAGGCGCAGACCCAGTGGGTGACTCTGGGTAACATGGTTGCTAAGAGGGACATCGCGCGCTTGTGGGGTTCCGCGGGGCCCCCCACGTTAACCGCGTGGAAAGAAAATATGGACTGGAGTATGCTCAGGGAGAAGACAGTCTATTGCGCTAGAGGCCGCCCTCGGAAGTGGCATGCCATCTGGGGGCGGTGGAATCAATACAGGGGGGGAATATGTCTTGCCCCTGATCTGGATCCCCCCGAGGAACAGCTTTCTTCTTGATCTTCTTTCCAGCTTAGTATGCAGATGTGATGGTTAATTGACTTCTTGGGCCTCTGCTTTCCCCCCGTCTTCCTCTTTTCACAGTACTGTAACTGTTAGACGATTGGGGTCCGGCTCCCCCCTGAGGGGCTAACACCGTGGGTATTCAGTGTTGTTGCCTTGCTGGGGTTTGTTGTGTGTTTGTAATTATTTAAAAATGGAACCTTTTTACTGCTCCTTCAATGCACTGTGGACGCTTCTTTGTCCTCTCCTACCGAAGCTGCCGAACCTCCGGGTTGTCGGCTGAATAGCTGTGTCCAGATTCTTGAAGAAATAAAGGTTTTATAAAAAAAAAAAAAAAAAAAAAAAAATAAAGTTTGTCTTAAGTCTGTCTTAAGTCTGTCTTAAGTTTGTCTTAAGTCTGTCTTAAGACTGTCTTAAGTCTGTCTTATGACTGTCTTAAGTCTGTCTTAAGTTTGTCTTAAGACAAACTTAAGACAAAATCTTAACTTCTGTGAATACCAAAAGTAGTGAGTTTAGGATTTTGTCTTAACCCCTTCAGCGCTGGGCGAATTCCGCCGCGGTGCTGAAGGGTTCGAGCGCGGGCGGGCTCATGACGGAACGGTTCCGTCATGAGCACAGCTCAACCGTGGCTCATGACGGAACCGTTCCGTCATGAGCATGGAAGGGGTTAAGTTAGTTCTGTGAATCGGCCCCTCAGATAGCCACATCAAAAGCATTCAGCATGTGCACAGCCAGCGATGATGCTTGCTGTGGGCGGGCCGTACTAGGAGCAATGTCTGTTGCCTACAACACTACATCGTCTGCAATAACGACTCGATCTGAATTGTGAACACTGCTGTCTGCAGTGTAGGGCAGAGAGCGGTCAGCAGGGGCCCACAGCCACGTGGCATTGACTTGAGCTGTCCTGTTTTCCATACACGAAGCAAAACAAAACCGTGTGCGGACCCTGTGATGATGCGTATGCGTGGTGCGGACAGAGCGCACTGGAGCAATGTCTTTTGCCTACAGGACTGCGTCATCTACAATAGCGACTCGATCTGAATTGTGAAAACTGCTGTCTGCAGTGTAAATTGAAGGCAGTAGTGAGCACAGTCTTCCATGAATACTTTTTCTCACTTCCTCTTCACAAAATACAACATAAATTACACAAAACTCTGCAATAAATAAATCAAAACAATTCGAATTGCGATTTCTGCTGTCCACTGTGTACCCTGTTATTCAGTGTTCTTTACCACTACCCAGAAGAATTTGGTGATTGTACTAGACGTATAAGTCATCTTAAAAAACTTCTCCAAGCAAGTATACTAAAAGGCTATTTTGTATATTTCAATAGACGTTGTAGTTCGTTGCCTACTGGATTCGGTAATTAAACAATCACCACTCGATCTGAATTGTGAGTCCTGCTGACCGCACTGTAGGCCAGAGGCAGTGGTCATTAACGCCTCACAGCCACGTGCCGTTGGATTCGGAAGCACGGAGTTGGTTGCACCTGATTGGAGGGGGTACACACAAATCATCACAAACTTTAACTTCTGACATCCTCAATCACATAATCAAGACCACGTTTCACTGTTTCGACCTGCTGTACCACGGTGTACTCCACCGACTGCAGTCAGCCAAGCCCAATAATCATGTGCAGCAGTTAGCTATGGAAGCACAGAGTCTGATGCACGTCAACGGAGGGAGTTCTGTGAAAAACAAGCAGCGGGTAATATCGGACATCGTCCATTTTGGGATCAAGACACCGTTCCACTGTTGGGACCTAGAGTTGGTTGCACCTGGTCGAAGGGACTACCTTCATCTCCACTCTCAGATACAGTTCTAACATCGTCCATTGTGGGATCAAGACCTCATTTCACTGTTCGGACCTGCTGTACCGCGGTGTACCCCAGCGACTGCAGTCAGCCAAGCCCAATGATCATGTGCAGCAATTAGCTACAGAAGCACAGAGCCTGATGCACCTCAATGGAGGGAGTTCTGTGAAAACCAAGCAGCAGGTAATATCGGACATCGTCCATTCTGGGATCAAGACACGGTTCCGCTGTTGGGACCTAGAGTTGCTTGCACCTGGTCGAAGGGAGTACCTTCATCTCCACTCTCAGATGTAGTTCTAACATCGTCCATTGTGGGATCAAGACACCGTTACACTATTGGTACCTGTTGGACTACTATGTTAGTAGTATACAGAGCTCTCCACGGTGCTGGGCCTCAGGCTGGGCGCTGTCTGCCTGTGTCCCGGTAGCCAGCGGTGATCTCAGGAGCCTTTCCAGCTAGCAGACCTCGGCCCAGGAGCTTCCACCGGCACGTGGTGGGCCCTCTTTCACATACAGCGTTGTCGAAAGGTGAACTGTGGGACATATGTGCGTCGCAGCGGCCATGTCGGTTTCTGGGTACCAGCAGGCTGAAAGCATTATTCCCACAGCCACCTTCGCTCACGGCATCAGCCTCGTGGCGGTGTAAGCTGCGCAGACCTGACAGACATGTTCGCCATTCCGCAAGAGAACCACACAGAGAAACGTGCCTTTTATTCATACCCCTACGCTAGCCTTGCGTATGCCGAGCCAGCCCACTACGCTAAATATTGGGGGGGAGGGGGCACATACGCGCTATGTTTTCGTAATCTTCCCTCCTGACTGTACTATCATAGTTGCGTCCACTGTCCACTTCACTCAATAGACCATCAGTGTATGTTGACATGTACATGTCTGTGCTCTGCATACTCAAGTCTGTCCGGCACATCCCCTCAACACTTTGCATTGTATACTTTTATAATCGAGAATCACTTGCCACCTTCACACATACTTTGCTCCCATCTCTCCCCGCATTCTGCATTGTGTGGCAGAGGCTAGCCACGGTTCCCACAGTACGTAGTGGTGTTGTGTCTGCTAGGTGTACATGTTGTTTGTCATGTTGTATGTGATTAAATAAGGTAGCGCGTTTATTTACGAGCAGTGGTTTCTCCCATTTACATATCGCTGTCTTAAAGAGGATACCGAAGTTTTTCTCACAGGTGAAAAGTGGGACAACAATGTCAGTCATTCATTACTATCCAACTGCACGACGCTTCTAAGCTTACAGCCCCCAATTTTGCGTGCTTTCTTAAAAGCACGCCAACTCCCACAATCAGACCAACATTCACACAACTTTCTAACGGCAGTTATCTGCTTCTTAATAACATGGACTGCTACGCAATGTGAGCTGGCATACTGTATGTCCTTACTGTTTTAAACCGGATAACTTCCTCTGGCAATCTCTATTCACACCCACACAAAGTATCTCCCAAAGTTCAACTGGGCCTTCAATACCTACTTTGAAAAAAGATTTTATTAAACGGAGCAAACTGAAAGCACTTTTATTTCAAACAGAAGTGTTCCTCACTTCTCCAAAAGTAATTTATTGACTGCAGATAGCACGAACTTCAAGTAAAATACACTCCCTTTTAAATACGAACCTCCCATTACACTTTGTAAATTGTTACACAGTTTGCAACACATCTGACATTTAAGGTCTGGCACACTTTTTTAACACTGTCTCCTCCGGCCTTCTCACAGGCTTTCAAACTGTTTTAGTCTAATACCAGAGTTCATTCATTTAATCATCTCTGGAATAATAGCAACCGTGCCCATAATTCTCGCTCTGTTTGCGGCCATCCTAGTACTATTTTAGCTTGTTAAAAATGGTTGCACTCCCTGTGGTAACAAGCATGTCCGACAGAATACGCCTCTATGCAAAGCTACATCAATACCATGAAAAAATGGAACAACTTTTTTCGGCTGCCTGCCTCAATCTATTATCGGAGCCAGTTACAACATGACATTTATTTACACATATGCAATCTGCGTGCAACCATCTTTTTATTGCAAAACTTGCCCAATCGACTGGCGAATGGATCTATGCTTTGCCAACATCCCAGTAAACGGTCCCGATATCCAGCAGGTAATGGAGTATCTTCAAAACCATGAACTTGATTGTTCGGGCAGCGGAGCAATGGCGGATGCAACGCAAATAGGTATCCTGGCGGAATGGGATTTCTGCGTAGCTGCGAAAGCTCTCCTGCAACGTGAGACATTAGACAACATCGCAGATTGCCTGCCAATTCAAATTGCTGCTCCAACATTCGAGGAACATTACTGTCCCTTCAAGGATATGAATTGGATCACTTCGCTTTTCTCACACGATGGCAACAATCGTATCTTGGAACATTACGCATCTCAAGCCGCTGAAGAACTTCCGGACTGCAATCTCCAAGACTTGTAAGAAATTCACTTTATTCTTGGACTGATTTTTTCCAACCTTTCTAACTTTTTCCTATTAAATTTTTTAATACACTTCAATTGAACTATTTTCATATAATAACTTTCTAAGTATGCTTAGGCATTCAAACTCTGTTTTCATTATTGGCCCTTACATCTCCACACTAACCAGGGATGGATGATGTATGGCCTATGCAAATACGCTATTTACTTGCTAAATTAGCCTAAACCCGACATCCATTTTGAAACTATATCTATTCTTTGTACACACTTCTCTCTGCCTGCCCGTTATCCACGAAGCCCTTTCACACAAATTAGCTCATCCTCAGCCTCTGCTCATGAGCTGGCGATCAAGATCAAAAAACACGGCATTGTTTAGTAACCGGTTGGCACAGTGTGGTAACCGTATCCTACCTTTATTTTCATTCTACAATTTACAGTCATTCATATCTAATAGGTATTATTTATGTCACATGGAACTGTAACATGTAATGTGGAATTGACTGATGCAGGAGCTTCGGTTTGAATACAGCAGAAGCGGTTGGAGTTTGCCTCAGCTGGATGCCTTAGCTTTTGCACCAGTGGTTCCATTTATGACACTTAAATAAAGACACTTTTTATATAACTTGCAGACTCCATCACTTTATCCCATACAGCCACTTTCTTAAACACACCTGATTTCACCATTTGTCTTCTGTGGCATTGCAACATTCTGCATTATATTCTTCATGATTATTTCTTTATTCTTGCTTGCGAAAACACTCCGTTCGAGTCTTCAGACCGGTAGGGGTGAGTAGTTTGCTTCCCACTCCCGCTATATTCTAAACCCATACTAACACCACTTGCACAGCTTTGCTACAGCGGCCAGAATGCTACAGCGCCCAGAGCACATCGGTTTACAGCAATAAGCTCACGGTTTCATCCCCGAGTGTACTGGCATCTCACCTCAGCACCATCTCACTCTGGGCAAAACTGCACTTTCACACCGCTTGGGGTGAATAATTTGCTTCACACTCCCTTTATAGCACACCCTCACCACCCCACAGAGCTCACAGCTCTATAGCCTAAACCCATCCTAACACCACGTGCACAGCTATGCTACAGCGGCCAGTATGCTACAGCGCCCAGAGCACATCAGTTTAGAGCAATCAGCTCACGGTTTCATCCCTGAGTGTACCTGCACCTCACCTCAGCACCATCTCACTCTGGGCAAAACAGCACTTTCACACTGGTAGGGGTGAATACATCGCTTCACACTCCCTGTGTAGCACACCCTAACCACCCCACAGACCTCACAGCGCTCCTACCCTCCTCTTTCTACTTTTTTCACCCTTTTTTTCCCCTTACTCACTTAAACGGAATCACAAAATGGCTGCCAACACTTCCTAGTTGCAACCGCTTGAACCCCTCGCAGCCAATAAGCAGCAAGCTCATGCTCGTAACGTCTTAGCCAATCAGAAGGCAGAATTCCCAAATATCAATATCTGTAAATTTTGATATTTCTCCAAAACTACTGAACGGATTTACACAAAATAAACAAAAGCGTGCTTTCTAGACCAAGACCCTTCTCCCTGCCAAATTTGGGGTAATTCCGTTCACCCGTTCGACCTGTAGCCTTGTCTAAAGTTTCCTATGGAAATTAACATGGCAAAAACACCTTTTGGGATCCCCCTTTTTTCTCGGCCCCCCTTGACGAATTACCCCCAATCTTTCACCATAGGCGCGGATATGAACAAAGAATTAGTTTGGCAAATTTCATGAAGATTCATCAAACAACGCCAAAGTTATAAGCAAAACAAAAAATGCTCTTCCTATGGAAACTTGGTCCTAACTATAACTACCTACTGGTGACCGCCAGTAGGTAATATATATATTATCTACTGGCGGTCACCAGTTGATAGTTATAGTTAGGACCTATTTTCCATAGGAAATTCGCAACATTCTATTCCCAATAACTTTGGCGCCGATTGACAAATCTTCACGAAATTTTCAAAACTCATGGGGCCCTCCGGTCTGCTCCTATCCTGAATGTTTCGGGATGATTCGTCAAGCAGGGGCAGAGAAAAAAGGGGGGTCCCAAAATGTATTTTCCCCATGCAATTTTCCATAGGAAACTTTAGCCACGGCTACAGCCCGAACTGCTGAACGGAATTACACCAAATTTGGCAAAAAGGTAGATCTTGGTTCAGAAAGAACCCTTTTTGTTAAATGGTGTAAATCCGTTCAGTAGTTGCTGAGGAAATCAAAAGTAAAAACACATATATATCTATGGCCACGCAGGATCCGCACAACCTCCCGATCCCGAGCTGTATGCTAATTGGCTGTCAACACTCCAAACCAGGAAGTGTTGGCAGCCATCTTGTGCCTCGGTAGAACCGACGCACAAGAAATCAGTGCAACAAACGCAAAAAGGGGGCAGGGTAGAAACACCCTGACCCCTTAGGCCTGCTTAGGATAAAAATCGGCAGAATCCGAGCAGCGTGTGCGGATCCGGCCGAGAAACAAAAAAAAAAAAGCGCATGCTTCAGCACTTTGTTAATAATTAGCCCCAGGGTGGGCCAAATCCTGGGGGCAATGTTTGATTTGTGAAGGGGGTCCAAAGGGGCCCCCAAGCCCTGGGGACAGCCACACGCTGGGGCTTAAAAAAAACACGGGTGGGGGGGCTCAAAGGCCCTCCCAAGCCCCGGGGACCACAAACCCCCGGGGCTTTGGAAATGTTGGGACGGGGCTGCACGGCCCCCCTCCTGGAGCCCTGTCATGGCCCTGGGGACCGCCACCCCCCAAGGCCGGCTCCTGCAGTGTCCCGGGGTGGCCACCCCCGGGACACTGCAGTTTTATATGGCAGGGTGGGAGCCTCGCGCCTCCCACCCTGCCATAGCAAACTGCTTTGGTTTTTGGCCTGCTCTCTCTTCCAAAAACCAAAAACGATTGCTTTTCCACATGGGGAGCTGCATCTTAGCAGCTCCCCATGTGGAAAAGCAATGCCAGCTCCCACAGGAGGGGGAGAGAGCTAGTGGGACCGTGGGGGGATTGGGGACCACCCCAAGGTCCCCATCGGAGAGGGCGAGCCCCAGGGGGGGGGCACACGGCACCCCTCCCCAAAATTTACATAAAAGATAAAAATAAAAAAACAAAGGCCCAGCCTGGGGGCTGGGGTCCCCGGGGCCATATGTGGCCTGAGGAGGGGGGAAAACGCAGCCCCACTCCAAAATAATAAAGAAAAAGGCCATCCCCCGGGGGATGGGGTCCCCGGGGCCAATTAAGGCCTCGGGAGGGGGGCCACGTGTCCCCCTTCCAATTTTTTTTAATCTAAAGAAAATTAGGGGGCAGGCCCTGGGGGATGGGGTCCCCAGGCCCAATAAATTAGAAAAAGAAGGGAGGCCATACAGCCCCCCTTCTTACAAAAACTCTTTGAAAAAAATCAAATAAAAGACTGGCATCGGGCCCCCTGGCGCGTTTTCAGATGCGGAACAAATTCCCCTTGAATACTGGGGGTCCCTCGGGGCCAACTAGCCCACCAGGAACCTCCAGTATGCGCCAGGGGGCTGCGTTGCAGAGAGGTGTTCTGAGGCCACGCCCTTTTTACACCTCTCTGCAACACAGTTCTGTGGCGCTTAATGGAGGTAGCTGGTGGGCTAGTTGCACCCCAGGGACCCTCAGGATTCAAGGGGAGTTAATCCCCCAACTTAAAACACGCCATGGGACGTGTTTGCACAGTGGTGAAGGGAGGGGCGGGGTTTGAGGTGCCATGTGTGCAAACACACCCTGTGGCGCATTTTAAGTTAAGGAATTAATTCCTCTTCAATCCTGAGGGTCCCTGGGGGGCAACTAGCCCACCAGGTACCTCCAGTAAGCGCCCCGGAGCTTCGTTGCAGAGTGTTGTAAAAAGGGGTGTGGCCTCTGAATACGTCTCTGCAACGCAGCTCTCTGGCGCATACTGGAGGTACCTGGTGGGCTAGTTGGCCCCCAGGGGCCCTTAGGATTGAGGAGGAATTAAGACTCCAACTTAAAACACACCACAGGGCGTGTTTGCAGACATGTCACTTCAGGCAACGCCCCCTGCCTTCACCAGTGTGCAAACGTGCCCCGTGGTGAGTTGTGAGTTATGTTATGTTATGTTATGTTATGTTATATGGTTCTTATAAAGCGTCTATCACCACCGGTCTCTAAGCGCTAGACAGACGACCAACAACATAATGACGCCTCCACAACCATCTACCTGCTCCAATTAGACCGAAGATGTTACCTTTCCGAACAGAAATGTCTTCAGTTTTTTCCTGAAGGAGAGTAGATGCGAGTCTTCCTTCAGACTGGATGGAAGATCATTCCAAAGTTGAGGAATGAGTACTGAGAGAGCACAACCTCCTTTGGTTTTTAAATTGAATCTGGGTTGAGCCAGATTTGGGACAGACCCCGAGCGTAAGGGCCTACCGGGAACATACTTCCTCAGGTGCTGTTTGACATATTCCGGGGCATTGCCAAAGAGTGCCTTGTGGGCCATACAGAGGCCTTTGAATTGGACCCTAAGCTTCACGGGAAGCCAATGCAGTTTGCGAAGAAGAGTAGATGCGTGCGAACTTCTAGGAAGAGAGAAGACCAGTCTGGCCGCGTCGTTTTGCACAACCTGCAGTTTCCTCATCAGCTTCTGTGATAGGCCCAGATACAAAGCATTACCATAATCTAGCCTCGAGATGACAGTCGCTGAGACGATAGTTTGCAGCGTGGAGGCAGAGAGAATGGTAGTAAGCTTACGTAACTGCCGCATCACGGCTGTGCAGGAGCCCACCACAGCCGACACTTGAGGGGCCATAGTAAGATCCGCGTCGATCTTTAGGCCAAGACTCTTCACTACCGTGCCGGGGATAGGGGTTTTGCCGAGTTCTGGGGGCCAGTACAAATCATCCCAGGGATTGGCTTTGTTGGTTACCACCAACACCTCCGTTTTCTCTGCATTTACTTTGAGGAAGTTGTTAGTCATCCAGTTGACCGTGAATTTCAGAAGATTCCTGACTGATTCATGGGCCTCTGGTGTATCTCCCAGCTGAACCAGTAACTGCGTGTCGTCTGCGTAGTTAAAGACCTCACAGTTCCTGCGCGTGAGTTCATCCATCAGGGGTTGCAGATAGATATTAAACAATAGAGGGGAGAGTGCGGATCCTTGAGGCACCCCCCAGGTCACATCCTTAATCCCAGATAACTGGTCCCCCATATGAACCCTCTGAGTGCGGCCCGACAGGAAGGACTCCAACCACTTGTATGCCTGGCCGGCAATCCCCAGCTTCGCGATACGGTTCAGCAAGATGGAATGGCTGACCGTATCGAAAGCTGCCGATAGATCTAGCAGAATCAGAGCGCAGGGTTGTTTATTATCTGCTCTTATTCTTAACTCGTCGGTGACCGTGGCCATAACCAGTTCCGTACTGTGTTGTGGTCGGAAACCTGCCTGCCTGGCATGCAGGAGATGGTGTTCCTCAAGATGGTTGGCTACTGCGTTCAGGACATGTTTTTCCAAGATCTTACTTAGGAAAGGCAGTTGAGAAATAGGCCTGTAGTTTTTTAGTGCTTTAGGGTCAGTGCCCGCTTTCTTCAGAAGTGGGGAGACTCTGGCTTCCTTCAGAGATGCTGGGAGGTAACCCGCTTCCAATGAAGCATTTAGTAAATGCAGCATCTGGGGTTGAAGGCCTGGCAAAGCCAGTTTGAAGATTTTCGGAGGGCAGGGATCACTGGAGGATCCTGATTTGATATGGCTAACCAATTCTGCCAGGTGCTCTCCGTCGATATCTGGGAAGTTAAGCAAAACCCCCGCAGACTGCAAGCTGTCTGTACCGAGTTGCGTTGGTAGGCTATCAGAGAGCGTAGAAATATCCATCAGGATATCCTGCACCTTCTGGAGGAAAAATCCTTGAAAGGTGTCACAGTCAGGCTGGGCCAGACCGCCGCTTTTGTCTATCAGCTGCGTGAGTTCCCTTAGAATAATAAAGGTTTCCCTTTGTTTATTCGTGGCCTCCCTGATCCGGCCCTCATAGCAGGCGGATTTCCTAGCCAGGATGGCCCATTTGTAACTGGCCAGAAGAGTTTTGTATGTTAATGACTCTGTAAGCCCATAATCCCGTCTCCAGCTTCGCTCCACCTTCCTGAGAGCTTGCTTCTTTTCCCTGAGGGATGCATCAAACCAAGGGGCTCCCTTCCCTTTTTTCCGAGTGAGCTCTGATCGTTCTGGAGCAAGTTTGTCTAAGGCAGAGCGGATCCAGGCCATAATGGTCGTGGTCTCTGCATCCAGGTTCCCCTGCTTCATCTTCGGAGGGGGGAAGGAGAGAAGAGTTGTGACTAAAGAGTCGGCCTCGATCTTCTTCCATGGGCGGACCTTCCTCCTTGTTTGTGGAGGGGCCGCTGCTAAAGGCTCCCCTGGGACCCAGCACTTAATCAGATAGTGATCTGACCAGATGCAAGGGCTGACTTCTAGGATTTCCATTCGTGGAAGGGAGGACCAGACAAGATCAAGGGTATGTCCCTTCTCATGGGTGGGCCCTTTTACAAGCTGGTTTAGATGGAGAGTGGCAAGATTGGTTCCAAACTCGGCCGCAGTGTGCCCCCTGGGGATCTCGTCCCAATGATAGTTAAAGTCCCCAACCACTACCAGGGACTTTTATCTGGATGCCAGATCGGTCAACAGCTCAAAAAAGGAATCATTCCGGCGAGCTCTGCGGAGGACGATATACTAAAAGAAGCAATATACATGAGGATTTCAGTGATATTTTAATCCCTAGGACTTCTGCTCCAGCACAGTTTTCTGCGATGATTTGTGTAACCTTGAGATTCCTTTTGAACATGATAGCTACCCCACCCCCTCTACTATCCTTTGGGCGGTTATACCACCGAGCGTCAAAGTTGGGCGGTAAAGCAGCTATAATGTTGAGGCAGTCCCTAACCATGTTTCTGAGAGCGCAAGGATGTCAATCTCACTCTCGTCCAGCAGTGTAAACACCTCTAAATGGTGTTTCTGTAGGGATCGTGTGTTGAGTGTGGCAATTATCAGGCCTTGTGACCTTGTGATGACTGATTTATCCTCTACCTGTAATAGGTCCTCCGACCGAAGGGTGGCAAGCGTTAACTCATCTAGCGTATTTCTCCCTTGATGGAGAGATCTGAGGGTAACAGGATTGAGGACGAGTCCACTTGCAGGGTCCATACAGGACAAGATTTGTGTGCTATCCGGACCATATTTCCCACAATGCACAGTCTCATTCGAGCTTCCCATTGGTGGGAGTGCAATATGAAAATGGCGAAGTAGGTTCAGCGCTTGCACACACCGTCTCCGTTAAAGCCTCTGAAGAGAAGCATATGGAGCTTCGAAACGCGTCAGGCAATTCCACTACGGAGCGGCTTCTACAAGCGGATCCTCGTCCATGCCTATCATAAACAAAGCTGCTGATCGAGTGCTGCTCACCTGGTGGACAACCTTCGGAGCAGAATATATATATATATATATATATATATATATATATTTTTTTTTTTTCACTGAAAAAACCATAGGTTTCAGGCACGTTATAGTTAGGAATTAGCATTTAAAAAACCTTAGAAATTCACTGAAAAAACCATAGGTTTCACGGGCGTTATAGTTAGCTGGACTTTTCACTCGTACAAAACCATTGAAATTCCCCGAACTGCTGAACGGAATTACACCAAATTTGGCTAATAGGTAGTCCTCAGTTCAGACACGTGCCTTTTGCTTAAATGGTGTAAATCCCTTCAGTAGTTCCTGAGAAAATTAGAGTTAAAAAGATAGATATATCTGGGCGGAGCCTTACCACATATCTCATCGTGAGATCTGATTGACTGTCAGTACTTCATCCAAGAAGTGTTGGCAGCCATCTTGGGACCAATATACACGATAGCACCTCATTAAAAAGCATTGCAGTTAATAGAAGGTTTTAAGACTTTAGTTACATTATAAATCATTTGTTGATGGTACCATACTCATTTTAGGAATTGTGGTGTGTTCTAAGGTGATTTTACCATGTGAAAAATACTTCTGCTGTGATATCATGAATCATGTTTGAGAGAAAACTATTTTCTCATGCTTTTTCCAAAGAGGTTTGGAAGGTGATCTATAAGCGAAACTGAGAGCATATTTTCTGTAAATTCACATTATCTTTCTCAGTCATGTGAGAATGAAGTCTGTCATTCTCAGTAAATCATGTACTTCCAACAAGGGCAGAGACTGTCAGTTGATTCTTTTGTGTTCTACTGCAGCTTCCCAGAGTGTTCTAAAGAACAACTAGAGCGCCAACAGCCTTACTTATGCCAAAAGTATAGCACACCTGAAGCCATCTTGATTGGAATAAACTGGTAACACTTAAAACATTTAATTTAAAAAGGAACAAAATGATGGGGTTCATTTTGTCATAGAAATTATGGTTAGTGCTGTAGAAAGAAAAATTAGGACATGTTTCAAGTGTGATCTCAAATATCTTCCTGTTATATTTCAACCGGAGCAGCCTGTCAGTTGATGCCTTTGTGTTCTACTGCAGCTTCCCAGAGTGCTCTAAAGAACAACTAGATTGGTAACAGCCTTACTTATGACAAAGGTATGGCACACCTGAAGCCATCTTGAATGGAATAAACTGGTAACACTTAAAACATTTAATTTTAAAAGGAACAAAATGGTGGGGTTCATTTTGTCATAGAAATTATGGTTAGTGCTGTAGAAAGAAAAATTAGGACATGTTTCAAGTGTGATCTCAAATATCTTCCTGTTATATTTCAACAGGAGCAGCCTGTCAGTTGATGCCTTTGTGCTCTACTGCAGGTTCCCAGAGTGTTCTAAAGAACAACTAGAGTGCTAACAGCCTTACTTATGACAAAAGTATGGCACACCTGAAGCCATCTTGATTGGAATAAACTGGTAGCACTTAAAACATTTCATTTAATAAGGAACAAAATGAGGGGGTTCATTTTGTCATAGAAATTATGGTTAGTGCTGTAGAAAGAAAAAATAGGACATGTTTTAAATGATATCTCAAATTTCTTCCTGTTATATTTCTACAGGAGCAGCCTGTCAGTTGATGCCTTTGTGTTCTACTGCAGCTTCCCAGAGTGCTCTAAAGAACAACTAGAGTGCTAACAGCCGTACTTATGAAAAAGGTATGGCACACCTGAAGCCATCTTGGTTAGAATAAACTGGTAACTCTTAAAACATTTATTTAAAAAGGAACAAAATGAGGGGGTTCATTTTGTCATAGAAATCATGGTTAGTGCTGTAGAAAGAAAAATTAGGACATGTTTTAAGTGAGATCTCAAATATCTTCCTGTTGTATTTCAACAGGAGCAGCCTGTCAGTTGATGCCTTTGTGCTCTACTGCAGCTTCCCAGAGTGTTCTAAAGAACAACTTGAGTGCTAACAGCCTTACTTATGACAAACGTATGGCACACCTGAAGCCATCTTGATTGGAATAAACTGGTAGCACTTAAAACATTTAAATTTAATAAGGAACAACATGAGGGGGTTCATTTTGTCATAGAAATTATGGTTAGTGCTGCAGAAAGAAAAATTAGGACATGTTTTAAGTGCGATCTCAAATATCTTCCTGTTATATTTCAACAGGAGCAGCCTGTCAGTTAATGCCTTTGTGTTCTACTGCAGCTTCCCAGAGTGTTCTAAAGAACAACTAGAGAGCTAACAGTCTTATGTATGACAAAATTATGGCACACCTGAAGCCATCTTGATTGGAATAAACTTGTAACACTTAAACCATTTAATTTAAAAAGGAACAAAATGAGGGGGTTCATATTGCCATAGAAATTATGGTTAGTGCTGTAGAAAGAAAAATTAGGACATGTTTTAAGTGAGATCTCAAATATCGTTCTGTTATATTTCAACAAGAGCAGCCTGTCACTTGATGCCTTTGTGTTCTACTGCAGCTTCCCAGAGTGTTCTAAAGAACAACTAGAGAGCTAATGGTCTTACTTATGACAAAATTATGGCACACCTGAAGCCATCTTGATTGGAATAGACTGATAACACTTAAAACATTTGATTTATAAAGGAACAAAATGAGGGGATTCATTTTGCCATAGAAATTATGGTTAGTGCTGCAGAAAGAAAATTTAGGAAAAGTGTTAAGTGAGATCTCAAATCCTCTTCTATTTCATTAGAAATTTCTGACATGCAGACTGAAACAATCACTTTCAATACCAGCAGTAGACTTCCAGTTAACTCCCTGGTGAGCAGTAGCTTTACTACAGTGATCTAATGAACAACTAGAGTGCTAACATTCTGAATTTATGGCAAATGTGTGACACATCTGAATGCCTTCTTGATGGAATCAAAGTAAAAAACTGAAAGCATTTCCTACTGAAGAGACTGCAGTAAATGAGGAAATTAGGACACTGCATAACAAATAAGTCTCCCAAGATGGCCACTAAAGAAAAAAGAGCCCAAATGTAGCACAAATATCACCCATATGTAGCCCACATATAGCCCAATGACAGAAGTGTGCAAAACACTTTTTATTTTTAGTTTTTCTGCAGTATTATATAGTGCAGACTGGTCAGGTATTGGAGCGTTACATCTTACTTGGACGCCTTATTGCGTATTTTGCAGGAAGTACATGAGATTGATCTTGCGAAACATTGAACTTTATGAATCTGTTAACCTGAAGTTGCTCTGAACCGGGCTTTGTAACACCCGTTTTTACCTACTGGTTTTAATTAATTCTCACTGTATTGTATTAGGAAAGAGGATTTACTGTTTTTATGTACACTTGTATGATCTATGTTTCTAAATCAGATCGAATAAAGTTTAATGAATTCTTTTTTTTTTCCAATCAAAAATAGCTTTATTCGACAGTTTTGTCATAAAAGCGAAACACATACATTACAACATATATATTAAGATAATAAATATTCTGGATCTAAAACATTTAAAAACAAATTAAACAATAAATACTGCCGAGTAAATTGATTCTGGAGAATAAAAATACATATACACTCAAAATATCCCAAACAATTCATACCATGGTTTAACCTATCTTCGGAACAGAAAGCATTAAAATCAGTTAGCCTCGAGCAACACCCTAGATCTGATGAACCAGGCCCAGCATAGAAACTTAGCCATTGCAATTGCTATTGGCTGTGATGAGTCCGTTGTGAGGATTCTTCGGGCCTCATCATGCTTACTGAAGCCCAGAAGCTTACAAATAGGTATGACCCACATAGCCCGAGGTTTTTTATACAGTGGGCAAAAAAACAACAAATGACTAACCGTTTCTTCTTTATCTGAGCATTTTGGGCAGACTTTCATAGTAACCCCAACCCAGTTGCCAGTGAATGATCTAACGGGTAGGGTACCAATCCTCATTTGGAAATATAACTTCCTGTCTAAAGGTTTCTCAATAGAGTCCCAATAATGTTCTAGTGCAGGTTTTATCTTCAATTCAAGGAACCGGCCTGACAGGTGTTTTACTGCACCCTTCGCTCGTATTGATGCCATTATCATGTCCCAATACGTCTCCTTCAATACCTTCTTTGATGGAAAAGGAGCATTTTGGGGATCATCCCAAAGTTCTCTCAGACCTAGGTTCACCAACAACAACCTTATCTCCCCTAGCCATTTGATCCTATGGAAACAATCTATGTCCATTACATCTTTTAACCCTCTTGCGTAATGTGAAAGTTCAACCGTACACCACAATCTTCGCCAATATAAAAGAGGGCGAAGTTTAGCCAGATCCCTTACTGTTTTCCTTCCCAAGTCAAGCAATAATGGGCACATGGGAGTACTTACTGGGACACCGGTGACCATACGCAAGAAAGAGTTTTCAGCAGCAGTTATGGTAGATAGGTTCTGGAACCCCCATAGCTCTGCACCACACAGAGTGGAGCTTAGGACTTTCAAAACATAAATCTCCATCAATGGGCTAATTGGTTTGGAGAAAGAGGTTTTAAAATTAACTGCGAGAATCACAGCCTGTTGTTTATGCTTTAGGGTAGCTGTATTAATTTGTTTAGACCAGCTCATGTCTGACTGAAGCGTAACCCCCAAATACGTGAAGGCGTCTACTTTATCAAGAGGTACATTGTTCATAAATACCTTGCCCCGGAAGGATTTGTGCTCATTAAATGTCATAAATTTTGTCTTTTCTGTGTTAATTACAAGACCCCGGGTTGAACAAAAGTCCTCAAACCTACTAAGGGCTTTTTGTAAGCCACTAAGGGTCTTGGAAACTATCAGAGTATCGTCCGCAACATGAGGATAGGTATGTGTTCTTTTGACAGCACAGGGGCATCGGTGGGGGTCTCCAAGAGGAAATCAGCCACCCCGTTCACGAAGAGCGAAAACAGGGTAGGCGCAAGCACGCAACCCTGGCGCACTCCCCTGTCAATGGGGAATGATTCAGTGACCTCACCCTTTGCCCCCCACCGGACCCGCGCATGATTATCCTCATGTAGGCAGACGACCAAAGACAGCAATTCAGCAGGCATCGCCATTTCGCTTAAGACACCCCACAGCCTATGTCGTGGCACCAGATCGAAGGCTGCTTTCAGATCAACAAATACCGCGTACAGGGCTCCTTTCCCCAATACGACTGCATACCTTTGAGCCCTATTGTTGAAATATGAGCTGTTGAATTGAAAGCCTTTGATCTGGAGCAGAGTGAAATAAATGAGTCCTGGGAGGTTAAAGCTGATATGAAACCAGCTACTTGTGATGGGCAGTATGGGTTTCAACCACATGTGACATAAAATATGTTTAATGAGATACATAGTTAATGAAAGAGAGCCTTGCCACATCTGTTTCCCAGACCCCAGACTACCATCTGCTCTGCCTTATGACACCTCCTTAATTTCAAAACTGTAGTATTTTGATAAACATAGAAGCTTTTTTAATCTTCCATTAAAATGCATTGAAGAAGATTTTTAGAGACAGAAGAAGCTATTTGCAGACATATTTTTTATTTAAAATTAATAGATTTCTGCTCTTAGGGGAAGTGAGGCCCTTCAAAAGAGCTGTTGTTCGGAGATGAAATTTGTTATGTTATTTTTTCCACTTTTTCTGATCAGTGGTTGAATTTTCATGCGAGAATATGCACAGGATTTAAAATAATTTATTAACTATAAGAACATGATCAAATATATTTTAGAACATGCATTTTTTGTGTATATATAAATACTCTCAGTATAACATACAAACAACTACATTTAATAGTAATTACCTAATATTTCAAAATAGGTAACATTATAAATTAGAACAATTAGGTTACTATTTTAATACCCAGAGAAAAATGTCATGGACTACAGAGTAGTATCAGTCGATAACACACATGCTGTACCAAGCATACATTTATCCCACAAGCATTACAATGCATTCATATTTACACATTTACCCCATGAAGTGAATGGTATAGTGTCAATGTTGCGAATAACACAAGCTTGCTTTACCTATAGCAAGCAGTACAGATGTTTCATATTTTACTGAGCTGTTTTGCACATACTTTCATAGCACTAATGGTATACCTACTTAAAGAGAATTGTGTACAAAAGAGGCTTGGGTGATGTAATCGGTGATGTCATAATTGATGTCATCAATGATAACACTTGAGATGTCATCAGTGATGTCATAAATGATGCCACAGCATATGTCATGAGTGATGTCATATGTGAAGTCATAAGCAGTTCATGGGGGCTCAAGTTATAGTTAGCTCTGTTAACTTTAACTGATGAATTTCTGTGTATTTTTTAGTTCAAAACATTAATGTTGTCATTGATAAATTCACGTAACAATAACGTTGCTTTAACCTTTGTTTTTTTCTGTGAATGTGTACATATTATGTTACACTTACCTTAGTTTTTTTAATGCTGCACTCCTTCTCATAAATAATAGGTTCAGCCCAGGGGTGGGCTTCCCGGGGCCTCTAATCGTTCGGGTAGGGGGGGGCGAATATCCCCTCACCATAAAAGTAGTTTTTGGCTCTGGGGTAGGCTCCCCATGACTTGTATTAAATAAATGTGACCAGGTGCTACTTTTTTTCCAATCCCGCAAGACTTTTACGGGGTCGTGCCATTTACCCCATTTATTTCTTCTTTTTTGGCCTTAGGGGGTTGCTAGGGAGTCAGGGTATCCTTACACTGCCCCCATATATCCATATATCTTGTTCTTTTATAGAAATTCAGGACAGGGGAGTAAGTCCAAAGTCCTGCAATGGCTGCCGGCAACACTTTTCTCATGTTGCTGACAGCCAATCAGAACACTTGTTCTCGCAGGAGTCTGCCTCCCACGGGAGCGAGAAATTAAGCAGAAATTAAGTTCTCTGGGCCATTCACAAGCTCTCTTTTAAACTGGCGCTCACACAAGATTCTCAGAGAGTCTTGCAAGCCCAACTGTCCAAATATTTATTTTTGATCCTTTATATCAGAAAAACTACTGAACAGATTTACACCAAATCATAAAAAGCACAATCTGCGGACCAAGATCTAGCTTTCTGGCAAATTTGGTGTAATTCCATTCAGCAATTTTTGCTGTAACCCATGTTAAGTATTTTCAAAGAACAGTGGTCCCATTCAAGAGAAGTCAAGATAAATATCACAATTAATACAATAAGAAATTGGAATTAAAGAGAATGAATAATGCATGTGATGAAAGAGGGTTTTTATGTTGATTTAAGAACCTTAATAAATAACAAAAATGAGTGAGCTAGCCATGAGAAGGTTTAAAAGGAAATCAGCAAATTTCCTTAACCCAGGCTGGTGACTTAAAAAAGTGACTTTTGAATAAACAGTGCAAATACGAAAAGTCAAATCAACATCTCATACTCAGAAAACAAATGTACAGTAAGGTTTTGAGTTTAGAGATGTAGGTCGACGACGTTTCGATCCCCATACAGATGTTGGGATCTCTTCAAGACAAGACAGTGGTAAGGATGCCTGGGAAGTTAGCCTGGGTAGGAGGGGGAAATAAAAAGGTGGGAAGGGAAGGGAGGAGGGGGGAAAAAGAGTGGGGGAAGGGGGAAGAAAGAGGAAAGGTTGGAAGAATTAGGTAAATAGTAAGTCCAGGATGAAGCGATAGAGTAACGCGAGATCAAAATATATATAGAGGTAATAGGGTAAGTACCGAGTGAAAAACCAGGGTGGGTGAGGAGGGGGTCTAGCGAGAATTAAGAAGAGGGAGTAAAAGTGGGGGTGGGGGGGTTTAGGAGGAGGGAGCAAGAGAAGCAGTGGTGGAGGTAATAGAGAGGGTAAAAAGGAGGGGGGGGCATGTGTGGCAGATGTCAGAAGTGAGGAGCTGACAAGGTGGTGGAGGAAATAATGATGTGATTAGAGAACCTAGGGGGCTAAGAGAAGGCGTGGTAATTGTGATAAAATGGGTGCAAAGCGAAGGCCGGAAGGCTCAAGTGTCAGAATGCATGAGGGTCCCTCCTGGCACAGAATAGGACTTACTAGATAGCCACAGGTAGAAAGAATGAGTGCCCGAGGGGCCTCAGGTGCTGAGGTGCATGCACGGATTGAGGCGGAGGGGCGTCCGCGATCCGCACCAACGGGTGCCGAGGCGTCAATGCCATTGACAAGGATGGCGGTCCGAATATGAACCGCAGGACGGCAGTGGAAACAAGCTCACGGGTGCTGAAAGATTAAAGGGAGAACGGAGGTAGTATCGTTGCAGCTGTGGATCGGAGGAGCACTTAGGGGGGAAGATCGTGGTGTCGCTTACCTGGTGGGAAATGGTGCCGGTTGCCGGTGTAAGCAGCGGAGATTACCGGAGCAGGAAATTCAGCGCCGTGTTTAGCCGAGAGCTGGAGAGCCAATGTCGGCGGAGAAGGAGTCGGAGCCTGCAAGGAGGTCGGGGCTTCCGGGACCTCAATGCGGGGCAGGTCACATGATACGGGCTCTCGAGGGAGAGTGGATGTGAAAGCAAGTGGAGGGTGGGTCTATATGGAGAGCCAGTGAAAATAGAAGAGGTGACGAGTGTGGGTCCGGCCATGATGGAATGGGAAAGTGGGAGGGGGAACCGATGTCCAAGCATGTGCCGGCTGCCCAGGGGGGGAGGAAGGGGGAGGAAAAGGAAAAATGAACAGAGGAGCAGATTAGAACCCCCGAAGGGGAAAACAAAGGCAGATCAACCAAGGTAGGGGGGAGGGGAGGGGAGAGGAGGGGAGGAAAATAAAGAAAGGATAAAGGGGTGTGGAAATATGGATTTTTCTGGTCAGTTATGTCCCCTATCTTGGACCCCAACGGTTCTATGTGCATGTCACAAGTACATGTATGTTCCCTCCAGTTCCAGTTATAAAGACGCAAACACATGTGCGTCCACCGTCAACATGTCCTCTGTCAGATCCGCCATGAATAGGCCGGATATTCCCTTCCTAAGTACGAAAGGCCACCTCCTTTATATGGCTCACTTATGCCATTTTACAGTCCAGGCAAGTAGGCCCTGATTCTGTCATCAAAACTCTTCTTGCCTTCTGCCTCTGAAAGCTCCAGTCTGAGCCTGCATCTGTGACCATGAACTTTGTCTCATTCTCTATGCGGCTCATGAAGCCTGACATCAGCCTATTCTCTGCCAAGAACTGTATTTCACCTTCGAGTTATCTGCTTCCCCCTCAGCCGATGCATTCCTGCCTAGTAGTTTAAGTAAACATTCTTCCAGTTACCAAGCAAAAGGCTCGGCTTCTCTGCCCTCATGCAAGTAATTCATAGTCCTGTTACTATGGAAGATTCCTGCCCTCGCATTTAATGTAGACACTTAGACGCTTGTACACGCACTCACAGTCAGTATAGAATAGATTCTGTCCGAGAGTCCTTCTTTATGGATAACATAGTTCTTTAAACATAGGATGTTAGATATGATTTGGGATTAGGTTGACTTGACCCCTCAGACTTCTTGTCTCCACATGTAGAGCTAAATGTCAAGTCCCCTTCACCCCCTAGTTACACGTCAATCACACGTCATAATGCTGCGCGTGCATCTATGCCAAGTATTATCTTATAGATCCACCTATAGGTGACATCACAACCAATTATGTTCCTTTTTACTCCTTGTTCCACCCATTTTCGGTTACGCAGACAATTCGTCATTTTTCTTATCAATTGTTACGCCTATTGCATTCGCTTTATTGTAATGTATGTATTATAAAAGCCATTTCATGTCAATAATGTATGTACTTCACTTCCTGAACCTTCGTGGTGATGGAACTTGAAGCATCCGATTATAATCGAGTATTGGAATAAAGCCCATTCCGAACCTCTAATACCACGGATTCTGCCTCTCATTTTTACTGAGCTATTTTATTATGCTTCTGTATCAAATTCAGTCCCGGTAAAGGAAAATTATTTACCACATGAATGGCGCCCGAACAGGGACACTTTCTCATCTCACGCGCCGGCGGTGAGTTGCAGGCCCGGTCTCCTGCCACAGCTGGACGGACAATAACGCGTACCAGCAGGATTTCCTGTATCTCCCTCCGGTCAAGCGGGGGCGACTGAGGCTGCGATCAACACCCAGACGAGGCGGTGAGAAGTGCGAAGTATCCCGACCAGAGCCTAGCTGAGAGAGCAAGATCCGAGGTATACAGAGGCCCACCAGTGTCTGAAGTCCCAAGTCGAGTCCAGTGTCCGACGAGTCGAGTCGAGTTCAAGTTACCGAGGCCTTCCGTTTCCGAAGCTACCCGGTGAGTACCATTGCTGGGGAGGCATTTCTGACGTGCACATAGGTTGTGCCGGTCAAGACGGGTTTGGGTACACAAATCCGGTCTGCACTGTTTTAGCAGTGTATCTGTACTGTTTAGCAGTATATCAAGTATTCCGAAGTATCTAGTTATTGTCAAGAATTAAGCTTGGTGATTAGTTATGCAGACGATCATCATTGTTGTTTCAGTTAAAGGTTTAATGTTTACATGTTAAATATGTTTAAGTATGTTCTGTATATTGTGGTATGAATGACTGTTCATTATCATGTTTATTGTATTAAGTCTGTTCAAAAATCAAGTATCAGATCAGTTGGTCGAAATCAAGTGTAAAGTCAGTTCTCAATATGCCGTTCTTTTCGAAATTAAGACAGATCACTACCAGAAAAGGGGTTCTCGAAGAAGCTGTTCCTATTCCTCCTAGGGACACCCCAGGGCACTTTATGTATCACAAACATGGCTTAGACGCTATATTATTTCTTGATTTATGGGTAGACTACACCAAGGGATTACCAGAAAGTCAGAGGTGGCCCACAGTGGGAACCTGGGATGCAGAGTGCATCATGAAAGTAGAAGAAGAGTTATGGAAAAGGAAAGTCAGACAGTCACAGAAAGATGCCATTGAATTATGGCGTAAAGAATCACATAGAAGAACAGAAAAAGCACGTAGACAGGAAGAGAAGAGTAAAGAGAATTCCAATAAAGTTCAAGAAAATCTATTAATTGAGGAAGGTATCCGAGTGAAATCAGAACAAGTAGACAGACAAAGAAATGCCCTTATGAATGGTATGTACCCCCTTCTGGCCGAAGGATTACCTAAGGCTACTCCAGAGATACCGAAAGACTTGCCAACCCCATTGTTCCCAATAAAGGTACATCCTAAGGGGCATCCTAGAACCGCAGAAGACGTTTTTCTTTCCTCATATTTAGACGACGCAGCTCCCGAATATGCTAATTCCGCCCCGCATAGACCGCATACCAGGGAGGTCCAACGCCAAGATCCAGCACCCGTATCCCTACAGCAACAAATCGAGTCACAAGTTCTGGCAAGCACATCTGTTTCTGCATCCGCTCCTACAGCTACTTCTATAGCTGTGTCCACACCTATAGTTGCTGTGTCACGTCCGACGAATCCTTTCACACCCGACACCCCAGATGGGGCCACGGGAGGTGCTACCAATATCTTTTCTACGCCGCCTAGAATAAATAAACTTACTTTTCAAGAGTCAGCACATTCACGTACACCCAAACTCATAAGTGCCCGTGCGCTGAAGGAACTTCTTATAGATTGCAGATATGACCCCGTGCCCGGTAAAGAGGACGAAATGACCCTAGCATCATTACGTATCAGACGAGCCGCAGTGTATTTAGGGAAGTTACCAGGAATGACTGCGCATCTAGATAATATATACCATTTTGTCCAAACAGGGCGAGATCCAGAATGTATTCACAGAGCTATGGAATACCAGAAAGTAGAGATACAGGGGGAACTGTTACGTTTCCTCATAAACTGTGTGATCAGAAATCGAGACCGACCGGGGGTAGACCCGGAAGCAATGCAAATTCTTACAAGATGGAGCCAGAATATATCAGAAGGGAGACATGATAAACAAAATTGTATAATAGCCATGTGCCGAAAGATCCGTAAAGAAATAGAACGCCTACATGAAGAGAGATTAGAGGTAGACGAGTTCGAACAAAGCGAGGTAGAAGGGTCAGGACCGCCCACAGGACAGTCAGAAACTATAGCCTATGTAGGTAAAAGAAGATCTTGTAATAGTACGAGATGTCTTATTGACCCAATACGCCCGATATGTCCAGACAATAACAGGGGTTTCCCAGCACCCATAGTCCATATAAGGTCTAACGAGCATTCGTTCCAAACAGCCGACAAACTACTCCGAGAACGAAGGGGTTATCATTTCCTCGATTCCATGGATGAACAAGATTTAGCCAGGGCAGCTGTCCATTGGGTGGACAGTCCCGGAAAATATAGTGATGATACAGTAGTACGCACATTTTTGAATCTCACCCCAGATGAACAGAGGTTAGCTGGGATTTATATGATTCAACAACTCATTATACTATATCGGAGTCAACATTCAGATCCTGGTCCCTTACCCGACATATTGACTGAATTACTCACGAATAGATGGAGAGGTTCAGGTACTAAATTAATTAAAGAAATTCTAGAATCAAGAAAGCAGTATATTCTTTTTGTATGTTCAGACCGTGTCTCATTGCCCGTCAAGGAAAGAACTACGTATCACATGGATAGACAGAATCCCTTACGAGAAGTGCACCCAATAAAAGGCGAGGACAACGAGTTCAAACGTGTATTTGTATATACGCCCATATCGAAAATAGAATTGTTACAAATGAAGAAGGTGGTACCCAGTCATGACAAAGACCCAGCGGGTTTTCACCGAGAAATTAAAGACATGTTACTCATGGGAGAGTACACCTATCCCGACATTATGACAATATTAAAGGTATTGATGCCTGCTGGTATTTATGAGAAACTCAAGGAAAAAGAGTGGGAGGTAGGAGACCAAAAGATAGAATGGTCAGTGTTAGAAGCAGAAGAAAAGGCCCGAACTGCAGGAGCAGGACTTGGGGATAAAACTAAAGCACTACCAGGTTTACTAGTACAGGTACTGCCACGTTTATTAACTACGAAAAAGGAAGATTGGGGTACAATTTCAGCCTGTAAACAGAAGCAAGATGAAGACACTAGTGATTACTATGCCCGATTTGAAAAATGTTTTGGTATAAATAGTGGCATAAAAGCAAGTAGCGAATCATACCCACATCTGTTTGTAACAAAATTAGTAGAAAATGCCCTGCCCCCAGTAAGGAATAGAGTATTAAAATTCGAGAGTACCTGGCAAGGTAACACTCCATCACAAATGTTACAAATGTTACAGTACCATCACAATAGAATTAGAGAGGAACAAGAACATGAACACAGACGCATGAAAGACACAAAAATGAAAATGCTAGTTTCTCAGACAGTTCCAGCTGAAGGACATAAAAAGGGTATGACACATTCTGATTCAGCAGGACCTGTAAAAGGGACATGCAATTATTGTAAAAAGCCAGGTCATTACGTACACGATTGTCCAGTTTTAAAACATAATATCAGCATAGGTAAAACACAAGAAAGATCACGGCCACTTAGACAAGATCAGAATGAACAAGGAGCTCTGCAGCATGCCCAGGCCATGCCAGCCGCACAACAGCCAATACAGTTCGTGCCAGCTGCACCAGCGTTGCCTGTTGCTGCCACGCAGACAACAACACGACAAATGTATCAGACCGCACAGTATGAATATCCTGAGTACCAGCGTTACGCATGAACTAGCCTAGAGAGGGAAGTTGACTTACCCCTTATCGAGATACCTGTAGATCAAGAAGGACCTTATGTACACAGTGAATTATTAGGTCAAGATAGAAAATTTTTACTCGATACAGGGGCAAGTCGAACAACTATAAAACGTAGTGAGGTTCCAGGGGCACCCCTCTCAGGCTCACAAAATATTTCCCTTGGTTTTTCAGGAAAGCCTATTGTTAATGAAGTGTCACAACCTCTGCCACTTACGATAGGACCTCTGACCCGAACTACAGATTTATTGCTTACTAAATCATGTCCAGAAAATCTATTAGGAATAAAAACGTTAAAAGCTCTAGGAGCCATAATATGTTGTTCTCCGGAAGGAGTACGATTGTTTTTACGTGATTTTAAAGGTCATTATGTGTCTAAAGACATGGATCCCCGACTACAGACTTTACCGACACATCTATGGGCACAAGGCCCTACTGATGTTGGTTGCATGAATATTACACCATATCGAGTCACATTAAAGGCAGGAGTGGTGCTACCACGAATGCGACAATACAAGCTACCCCCAGATGCTGTAGTGGCTTTACTACAAATCATTGACGAGCTCATTACCCAAGGAGTGGTTGTAGAAACCGACTCCAATATATGTAATTCACCGATAATTCTGATTCTTAAACGAACAGATCCAAAGGCCCCGCCAGTATATCGATTGGTTATTGATCTGCGCGAGTTAAACAAATGCATTGTGCCACAATTCCCTGTGGTCCCAGATATCTCGTCATTGCTGACAGCCATTGATTCCGAAGCAACATTCTTTACTGTAATCGATCTCAAGAATGCCTTTTTCAGCGTCCCAATAGATCCGGAAAGCCAATATTTATTCGGATTTAGTTTAAATGGACGTAGCTTTAAATTCACACGCGCACCTCAAGGATTTACAGAAAGCCCCAGCATCTATAGCCAAGCACTGAAACGAAAACTTGACAGTATCCACATGCCAGTTAACACTGCTCTGCTTCAATACGTCGATGATCTGTTGATCACCGCGAGAAGTGAACCGGAAGGTGAAAAAGCATCACTGACAGTTTTACAATTTCTAGCCGAAAAGGGGCACAAGGTGTCCCCTTCTAAGCTGCAATTCTGTGTCCAGCGAGTTATTTATCTTGGACACTCGCTGTCCAAGGAGGGAAGGCAGCTTACACCAGACCGCATTCAGTTGATAGCTAACATGCCAATACCCAAGACACAAAAGGAGGTGCGGGCTTTCATAGGTCTCACTTCATACTGTAGACAGTGGATTCCGCAATATGCATTTCTAGCAAAACCACTCATTCAGTTGACAACCCAGGAGGCAGCCACATCGACTGTTCTCCCTTGGACCCAGGAACATACGCAAGCTTTTGAAAATCTAAAGAAAGCTTTATGTCAAGCACCTGTTTTAGCAACGCCATGTTACAGAAAACAGTTTACACTCTTTGTTACAGAACGCGAAGGTACTGCTTTGTCAGTACTCACACAGGAACAGGCAGGAGCACACAAACCATGTGCTTATTTTTCTAGTACATTAGATCCCGTAGCTCAGGCTTTGCCTGCATGCCTGAAATCAGTAGCAGCGACAGCTTTAGCAATCAGACAAAGCGATGCCATAGTGTTAGGACATCCATTGACAGTTCAAGTACCACACACAGTAGAAGTCCTCGTGAATAGAACGCAAACACAACACCTGACTATAGCACGACTTACAGGGTACGAACTTACACTGTTTCAGCCACACATAGAAATCAGACGCTGTAACACATTGAATCCTGCCACACTTTTGCCAGTAACCGGAACAGACCCACTAGCCCATGACTGTATTGAAGTTATTACTATAACGACGAAACCTAGACAAGACTTGACAGATGTTCCATTGTCAGATCCAGACCTGACATTGTATGTAGATGGTTCATGTATGAGAACAAGTACAGGAGAGTTGGTGGCTGCTTACTCAGTCACAACAGATACTGAAGTCATTGAAACAAATCGTATAAATACTTTGTCAGCTCAAGCCGCAGAGCTCATCGCTCTGACACAAGCCTGTATTCAAGCCACAAGTAAAAAAGTCAACATATACACTGATTCACGTTATGCATTCGGAGTTGTACATGACTTCGGCGTGCTGTGGCGAGAGAGAGGTTATTTAACTTCCCACGGTGCCCACATTCAGCACGGACCCCTCATTCATGCCTTATTAGATACAATACACCTACCTACTGCAATATCAATTATGAAATATAAAGCTCATACGAAAGTTACTGATATCATTTCTCAAGGCAATGATTTAGCGGACAGAACAGCTAAACAGACTGCTCAAACACAAACATCCGACATGACAAAGACAATAGTCCCGATGCCGACACATTGTATGACAGTTAAAGATCCTACTCTTGACGTAATTGACATACAGACACATGCTACACCAGACGAAATAAGGAAATGGACTGAATTAGGAGGGATCCAAACGGACCAAGGATGGATGACGAAGGAAAAGTCTGTATGGTTCCTTCCTGATTCAATGGTCCAAGTTATAGTTAACACTATACATAGTCCAGCACATCTAGGAGAAAAAGCTATGCTAGACAGCATTCAACACATTTGGTTCAATAAACATTTACGAGCAGCAGCCAAACAAAAAGTCCGTACCTGTATGATCTGTTGCCAGTTCAACCCAGGAAAAAGTGTTCCCGTAGAACAGGGTGGATTTCATCCTCCTGATCACCCTTTTGAAGTCCTCCAGATGGATTATATCCAGATGGAACGATGTCGAGGATTCAAATATGTTCTCGTAGTTGTCTGCGCTCTGTCTCGTTGGACAGAGGCATACCCGGTTTCAGATTACACTGCCCCGACTACTGCCAAACAGTTAGTTCGAGAATTCTTCCCACGCTACGGTTTACCACGTGTTGTCTACTCAGATAACGGCCAGCCGTTCTCATCCGAATTAATGAAACATGTTTCACTTCTGTTAGGATATCAGTGGAAATTCCACTGTGTCCGACACCCCGAAGCAGCAGGTCTCGTAGAAAGACATAATCAGATACTGAAAATCAGACTGTCCAAAATATGCAGAGAGAAAGGTGTCGACTGGATAGTAGCATTACCAGTTGCACTCTTTTACATGAGAATGGTAGCACACTCTCGAACAGGGCTATCCCCGTATGAGGTGATCTTCGGCAGACCACCAAATATGTGGGGGACGCCTATACCACGCAAAATAACTGATATTGACTGTAATATGCTGACAGATTACTTGGCTTCCTTGATGTCTGCACTACAATCTTGTCGTTCACAGGTAGCTGCAGCATTTCCCGACAACACTGAGGTGAAACCCCATGACGTAGTTCCGGGTGATATTGTATTTGTGAAAAATTTCGACCGAAAGACTCAGCTGGAGCCCAGGTGGAAGACACCCAAGTTGGTTCTGCTGACTACAAGAACAGCCGTGAAGATCGAGGGCCGCAAGGGTTGGATTCATTCAAGTCATATCAAGAAATTTCATGGACAATCCTCGGATATAGACATTGTGCCCTGCACTCCCTCACAGACTGATTCAAAACTTCCTTTGGTTGAAAAGACTGAAACAGAACTTTACAAAGTTAAGTTGAGGCCTAGAACGTCAGACGGTTTGATTGTTTAAGTCCTCTCCTAGGTGAAGCGGTTGAATCTGTCTCTGACATGTATCCTCTAGACCTGAATCATGGACAGTCACGAAAAATGATGAAACGACAGGCGTATTGTAAATCACTGCGTAGCCACTGTATAGTGACATTATTAATCTTGTTTTCCTTAAGTCTTTTAATAATTATTACAAGTATGTTATTGCACATATATTACCCTATTGCCAGAAATGTTCACAATGTTATTGCAGAACATTCTTTTAGTGACTTACCCCCGCATGAATTGTCCTATAGACTTGCGCTGCGCAATAACACTTTCATTAGTATGTTACATCATTCCCATCAGACTAGTAATGCAACTAATTGTTGGGTGTGTGGCCGACTCCCTCCCTATCAGAATTATGAAGGAGTCTTGCCTTTCTTTCCACATCCATTTACACATAATGGCTCCTGTGGAGCATGGTTTAGTTTAATCAATTCCATAGACTCAGACACCGCAGTTTTCCAAGATCAGTGGGTATGGGGAAACCTGAACCTAGTTTTACTCAAGGTCTGCTACCCTGACAAGGAGGGTCGCCCCAAAAGAACAGGAACTGATCTAGAAAATGAAGTATATGGATTAGGTAATTTTACACCTAATCTCATGATTCTAAATGTCGTATCCGAAGTTGAACTAGTCTTACCCACCATGTCAGTATTCCCAGCAAAAGGTGAATTGTGTGTAAGAAAGGTTGGTTCCATACATATGGGCCATAGTAAATGCACTACTACAGTAGAATTCAGTGATCAAGGCAAATCCTCGTTCAGAGCTTATCGCCACTCCTACTTTATATGTGGTCAGACTGCATATATGCGTCTACCCCTAGATTGGGATGGTACCTGCTACATTGCATTCCTTTTGCCACCTGTTTTCCTAGCTCCTCCTGATTATTATAGAAATATTCATTTAGTACACAATAGAGAGCGGAGAGATCTCCCAATTGTCGATTATACTGAGACGGCATGGGACAAGTATGTAGATTTCAATAAAGGCATCTTTCCCTATATAGGTACAGTTACCAATAGTAAACTAATACGTAGATTAACTAGAACCCTTGAAGCAGTAGTGAATGAAACTATTTCCGCCTTAGGCAATTTAACAGAAGAGCAGTCTGCTATGCGGATTGTTGTGCTTCAAAATCGTCTTGTCCTTGACGTCATCCTGGCTGATAGGGGCGGAGCTTGTAGGGTCATCGGATCCAGCTGCTGCGTATTCATACCAGAGAATTCGCCATCTGTATATAAAGCTATAACTCGCCTTCACAAGATTGTAAGCCAGATACACCAGAACCCAGGCACTTGGACTTGGTCCAACTGGTTTTGGAGTGTGATATCAGCCTGGGGATGGAGAGTTCTATCCTTCCTAGGTATTGGCCTTCTCATACTATTCAGTTGCTGTCTATGTCTACAATGTGGACCAGCGATTTGTGGTCTGTGTGCCACATCGTGTATTCCACCACCAAGATTTCATTCAAGACCCCGGAAGAAGAAAGAAGAACAAATGATGCTATATGAACAGATCAATGGATTAATGAAGATTGATATCTCTTAACGGGCAAGTAGGGGACAAGGAGGGAATGTGGAAATATGGATTTTTCTGGTCAGTTATGTCCCCTATCTTGGACCCCAACGGTTCTATGTGCATGTCACAAGTACATGTATGTTCCCTCCAGTTCCAGTTATAAAGACGCAAACACATGTGCGTCCACCGTCAACATGTCCTCTGTCAGATCCGCCATGAATAGGCCGGATATTCCCTTCCTAAGTACGAAAGGCCACCTCCTTTATATGGCTCACTTATGCCATTTTACAGTCCAGGCAAGTAGGCCCTGATTCTGTCATCAAAACTCTTCTTGCCTTCTGCCTCTGAAAGCTCCAGTCTGAGCCTGCATCTGTGACCATGAACTTTGTCTCATTCTCTATGCGGCTCATGAAGCCTGACATCAGCCTATTCTCTGCCAAGAACTGTATTTCACCTTCGAGTTATCTGCTTCCCCCTCAGCCGATGCATTCCTGCCTAGTAGTTTAAGTAAACATTCTTCCAGTTACCAAGCAAAAGGCTCGGCTTCTCTGCCCTCATGCAAGTAATTCATAGTCCTGTTACTATGGAAGATTCCTGCCCTCGCATTTAATGTAGACACTTAGACGCTTGTACACGCACTCACAGTCAGTATAGAATAGATTCTGTCCGAGAGTCCTTCTTTATGGATAACATAGTTCTTTAAACATAGGATGTTAGATATGATTTGGGATTAGGTTGACTTGACCCCTCAGACTTCTTGTCTCCACATGTAGAGCTAAATGTCAAGTCCCCTTCACCCCCTAGTTACACGTCAATCACACGTCATAATGCTGCGCGCGCATCTATGCCAAGTATTATCTTATAGATCCACCTATAGGTGACATCACAACCAATTATGTTCCTTTTTACTCCTTGTTCCACCCATTTTCGGTTACGCAGACAATTCGTCATTTTTCTTATCAATTGTTACGCCTATTGCATTCGCTTTATTGTAATGTATGTATTATAAAAGCCATTTCATGTCAATAATGTATGTACTTCACTTCCTGAACCTTCGTGGTGATGGAACTTGAAGCATCCGATTATAATCGAGTATTGGAATAAAGCCCATTCCGAACCTCTAATACCACGGATTCTGCCTCTCATTTTTACTGAGCTATTTTATTATGTTTCTGTATCAAATTCAGTCCCGGTAAAGGAAAATTATTTACCACAGGGGAATAAGGACAAGCGGAGGAAGGGAGAAGGAGAGGGGATAGAAGGGGGGAGTATGAAGGTGAAAATTAGTTTATTAAAAATATAGACAAGAGGGTAATCAAGTGGAGAAATGGAGGAGAAGGGTGGGAAGGGTGGGAAGGGCAGGGGGGAAGGTGACAAGGGGGAAAAAGGGAGGGAGAAAATTGGAACAACAGTACATGGTAGCATGAAAACCATAGGGCATTGCAGGTTAAACAGGTTAAACAGGTGTTCGCAAGGGAAGGTTAGAGCAATTTCGACCAATCCTCAAGGTGGTTCAGCCCTGTGTGCAGGCTGTCGGTACAAATTATCCACTTGAGTTCTTCCTTGTTCAAAATAGCGGCAATGTTAGTATTTCTAGCAGGTTGTTGGATCACGCTGATGACTTGCCACCTTAAGTAGTTTTCAGTGTGGTTCAGGGCAGAGAAGTGTTCGACAAGTAGGGCATTGGCAGTTTTGCATCGGATCCTGCTTCTGTGTTGGCAGATCTGTGTTCCATGTTAAGGAACTATGGGACCCCCCTTTTTTCTTGGCCCTCGTTTGACGGATCACCCCAAACATTTCCAGGAAGAAGCAGAAGAGGATGAACTTTTTCTGGTAAGATTTGCCAAATGGTGTCAAAGATTTTAGCAAAACAAAAAAACCTCAATCTATGGAAAAGCAGACCTAACTATAACTACCTAGTGGTGATTGTTACTAGGTAATTACCTACTGGCGGTCACCAGTAGGCAGTTATAGTTAGGACCTACTTTCCACAGAAAAGGTATTTTTTGTTTTGCTAATAACTTTGACACCGTTTGACAAATCTTCACAACATTTTCAAAACTAGTGTGCCAGCCACTTCAGCTGCTGTCTGCAAAGTTTCGGGTGAATCGTCAAGCAGGGTCCAAGAAAAAGGGGGGTTCCAAAACACATTTTCCTCATGCATTTTCCATAAGGATGTTAGACACAACTACAGTTCGAACCACTAAACGGAATTATACCAAATTTGGCAGAAATCTAGATCTTGGTCCAGAAGATTGCTTTAAATCTGTTATTACTTGAGTTATTAAATAAAAAAGATTTATATATATCTAGAGAAGTGGTTCCACTTAGTGGATCCGCAGATCCATGCACCAATACCAATGCTGAAATTAGCTGGCAGCAGCCTGAGCATGAGTTACAGTTGCTTGCGATAACTCTAACTCTAACTGCTAAATTTCTATGGTTTTCTATATGTGTAAAATAGGAACCTAATGCTAACGTATGTGTAACCTTTGATTCTTTAGAGAATTTTTAAGGTTTTTTTAATTCTATTTCCTAACTATAATGTTAGTGTCTCTGTAACTTTTGTTTTTTGAAGTGAATTTCTATAGATTTTTAGTCCTTTTATCTAACCATAACATGCCTGCAACCTGGGTGTGAGTGGTTTGTGTCAGTATATAAGTGGGTGTGTGAGTGTGTGGTGGGTGTGTCAGTGCATGTGTGAATGGCTGTGTGCATCTGCGAGTGGGTGTGTGAGAGGCTGTGTAGGCCTGCAAGTAGGTGTGTGAGTGGCTGTATAGATGTATAATTCCTGTCTCTGAGAATCCTAACTATAAGTAAAGAGTGGCTAGTGCCACTCTGTGATATAGATATATATATATATATATATATACACACACACATATATATAGATAGATGTTTTATGTATGTATATATATATTAATGTATTTATTTATAGAAATTAAACACCCATGTACACATCCAATATAGCCACTCACATACCCACTCACAGCTGCACACAGCCATTCACACATGCACTGACACACCAATCACACAATAACACACCCACTTACACACCCTTTGTTTTTTCAGCATTATATATACACATTTTTTGCTTCCCTCACGAATTAACCCTCCCGCAACAGTGAACTCTGGGAACTGTAGTCTACGACAACAACTACAGAGGGTGTGTGCTCATGTGATCATGGGGGTGAAGGCTCCAACCAATGGGAGCTTGTTACTACATCTAAAGGTGTGGGTGGAGTAGTGCCGGGATTTCAGTGGCATCTGAGGAAGGCGTTATTCGCCGAAATACATCATGCCTGTTGTCCTATTAAAGACTTTCAAGACATTCACCGGCGAGATTTCTCAACATGGGCGATTGGATATCTCAATGTGGGCGGTCACGGGTTGTCGCAACCGCTCACGTTGAAAAACCTTCCATTCGCGTTGAGAAAGTTTCAGAGGTTTTTAGCTCGCGGTTATACCAGAGACGATTTGGAAACAGCACTAGTGAAAGCTAACACTACTAACCGCGATGATTACCTTAAATCGGTAATCAGGACTACCACCATCAAATCCACCCCTAAAAACGAGTGTGAGTGTAGTGAACCTGGTTGCATTCGATTCATCACTACCTTCAGTAATCAGGACAAGAAATTGAGAAAACTGATTTATAAAAACTGGCCCATAGTGAAAACCGACCTTACTATGTCCCAAAGAGTACCTGATTTACCTCAAATCACGTTCAGGAGAGCACCCTCTATGAGGGATGCCCTAGTTAGGACTAGCCCTGAGACTACCATTACGAGCACATGGCTATCTAATCGTAAGGGTTTTTTCAAATGTAGTTCGTGCCGAGCGTGAAAGTTTGGCACTAATACTTACGAATTTTTGTGCGCTTTTGATCTAACCCCCACTGCTCTTGAAGGCTTTTTTACGTGTAAAACTGACCATGCAGTTTATGTTCTTGAATGTTCGTGCAACTTAAAGTATGTAGGTAGCACGAAATTACAGGCATCAGTCAGAATTTTACAACATTTAAGGGCTATTGTCAATTCTGATTCAAGCTACCCTGTTGCCCGTCATTTTAAACTAGTCCATAAAAACAACCTGAACGATTTAAAGTATTTTGTGATCGATGCAGTACCTAAATTAATTAGAGGAGGCAACAGAGAAAAGCGCCTTAGGCAATTGGAAACCCAATATATCCTTTTATTAGACACTAAGATGCCTAATGGCCTTAACACAGGGGAAGACATGCATACTTTTCTTTGAAAATTATTCTATGATACATCCTTCCTTGTGTGTGTTAAAAATTGTACTTTACTGTATTGAATACATTAGCTTTCTAGATGACCAAATTTTACTAAACTTATATCTATAACTGTTTTATGGAGATTACTCCATTCAACACCTCTACTTTTGGGGTATATTTAGACTTTTCTCCTTGGTCCTGAAAATGTGATGGGTTGGTATGTATAATTAATGAACTGCTATTTTAAGGTTTTTTAATCTTGCAGCCCCAGTTTGAGTGTTGAGTTTACTTAACTTGCAATTTATCCCGTCTGGTCAAGTTTCCCTCTTTGTTTCCTAATTGCTTTTGCTGCTATACTACTTTGCCATTTGCACATGATTTGCCTATTTTGCACTAATGCACTCGCACTTTATCTCTAGTACTGTTGTTTCTAGTAGACATTGTTTTGTAGTATGGCCACTTGATTATTTAAGGATTATTCCTTTATACCGGTCTGATACATATTTTGTTTATTCTGCGCATTTGCACAAAAGACGACCTGTGCCATACATGTCTATATTTGCACTGATGCATTTGCACTTTATTTTGGATATAGTATTTAAACTATGCAATGTCTATATTAATGCATTTGCACTTCATATTTCTGAACTGGTTTAATTAGTATGCGTGCAAATGTGTATTTATATGTATGTATATATTCTCATGTGTATATTAATGCCATTTTGTAGTTTTCAGTTTTATCTTTATGAAGGAACAAAATTACATATCTAGACAGGGAAAATTGCAGGACGGTTTACATCGAATTTGCTTTATGTAAAATATAGGGCTCTATAGGTTTACGTTGAAGAGGGTGTTCCGCATGGAGAGATCTTTTTGTTATATTGGATCCATTACTTTGATATTTAGAATCACTCTGGTTGACCCATAAAGGCGAATGCTAATGATATGCAAGCACAATATTTTACTTCAGGGTGAATTTTGACTGTGTATCCACTATGGTACAATTAAGCTTGACTTTGTCATCCAATATGTTTCTAAATTTTGCACAGTTCGAGTACTTCTTCTCTTTTTATGATCACCCTCTGTAATTTGGAAGTTTGCTGTTTTGTATGCCGCTATTTCATTGGCATTTATATAAGGGAGGAGTCAACACTTTACTATATATGCATTGTATGGTTCTTCAGGTGTCATGTGATCAAGGCCGTGGCAACACGGCCGAAACGCGTCATGCCGTTTGACTTGAACGAATAAACCTGCTCTAAAATATATTTCTCAGCGTGTGGTGGTCTGTACCTGTTCCAGTTATCTGCTGGAGTTTGGGAACTCTTTATGTTATATATATTTATGTATATATATATATACACACACACATATATATAGATAGATGTTTTATGTATGTATATATATATTAATGTATTTACTTATAGAAATTAAACACCCATGTACACATCCAATATAGCCACTCACATACCCACTCACAGCTGCACACAGCCATTCACACATGCACTGACACACCAATCACACAATAACACACCCACTTACACACCCTTTGTTTTTTCAGCATTATATATACACATTTTTTGTTTCCCCCGCGAATTAACCCTCCCGCAACAGTGAACTCTGGGAACTGTAGTCTACGACAACAACTACAGAGGGTGTGTGCTCATGTGATCATGGGGGTGAAGGCTCCAACAAATGGGAGCTTGTTACTACATCTAAAGGTGTGGGTGGAGTAGTGCCGGGATTTCAGTGGCATCTGAGGAAGGCGTTATCCGCCGAAATACATCATGCCTGTTGTCCTATTAAAGACTTCCAAGACATTCACCGGCGAGTTTTCTCAACATGGGCGATTGGATATCTCAATGTGGGCGGTCACGGGTTGTCGCAACCGCTCACGTTGAGAAACCTTCCATTCGCGTTGAGAAAGTTGCTGCTCGAGTAGAAAATCTACTTGTGTGGCAGAAAAGAATCGGCGCCCTCTTATTCTGCGCATAGTGCCGTTCTCATTGATTTTCCAGTGCAGGACACACACCCAGTGCTGTAAAACAACATGAACAGGCATGAGCAAGCGCCCTTCTCGGCTTGCGGAACTCCGCATAGCAGGTTTTTGGGTAACTTCGTATAGCTGAACTCTGCAATCTTGGCCCAGGCTTAGACAGTGCAGCATGGCTGGAAACTTTTATGAGGACGGTCGCATGGCATTGGCCAAACAAGACTATATGTCCTTCATTCACCAATTATTCCACCCCTTCAGTGCACTTCAATGACTCAGAGTCATCAATGTTATACAGCTCGATTACGAAAATGTGTCTGTTGCTTGACTACCTGGCTTTTCAAACATTGCCAACCAACAAAATGCCCAATGTGATATTTTTGATAGAAGATACTGCAACCAAACTGCAGTGATGTATTGTGGTTGTATTTTGTTAAAACAATGATAAGGGAAGACTTATCTGGCATCTCGAATGTGTAATTTTTGTTCTAGCCGCACAGACCACCAGTGCTGGGGCCAGTGGCAGCGCCAGTGGAGCACATACAGCGATAAATCAAAGGGGGAGTCCCAGCAGCACACGGCAAGTCACATTGCTTACTTGACAATTGCTAGTATACTCACTGCAAGTGCGTTGTAAGCCCCCCACTTTAACTGCTACTGCAGGAGTTGAGTTCTTAATGGCCTTTTCTATCTGCAACTCAGCAGAGAAAAGCTCATAATGAACACTAAAAATGATGTATTGATAGAAATGGGAAAAAAGATAGAAGGAGAAAGGATAGGCAAAATGGTATATGAGTGAAAGCATGCGTGGGTAGGTGAAAGTTTGCAAAAGTGGGTTTCGTGCAGGAGAAGAAGTGGCCTGTGGATTGTTAAACGGAAACAATATTGTAGAGTGAAGCACAAGGACAAAAGCTAAGCTTAATGAGGAGTGTACTAACTATCAAGGCTCAAAGGCAGAGCAAGAGCATAGACTACTGCAATCATTGATTTTATCACTCTTGGTATATCACATTTGGTAGATCGATTAACTGAGAAGTGAGAGTAATTTACAACCAATCACAGAGAGTAGCTGCATGTACCATGCTGATCAATCTCACAATTTTCCTCATAACAATTATCCGAGTTTGTGTATCATGCGATACTGATGATGATGATGTGGCATCACAAGACAAGTCTGTCTCAGCAAAAGCCCCCCGACCACAGCCACATAAGAGGAATTCACATTTAAACCAGCACACACACAAACTCAGCAGCATTTCCCAAATCAACACACCACTCTCCAGTCCACAGATCCGAGTAGGCCCCAGAGTCATCATGTTGGCTTCCCTTTAAAGTTGGTATACTCATTTGATACCTTCTTTCTTCTGGTTGTTTAGATAGTCCTGTCCTGAGTCATTCCATCCACTTTCTCCTGACTCTGAGAAACAAATCAGTCCAACTCTGTCCTAACCTGAGCGAGGCAGACCAGTAGTGCACTGCTGTTGAAAAACAGAAAGAGAAACAGAATTTGAGTATTTTTTTCTGTAGATTTATGTTTGTTAACTAAAGAGACTGGTCTAGTCTCTGTCTCTGAAGTAGCAGAAAAAAAGAGCCGCCACTGCAGGTAAATCTCGCTCAGTGTAAAAGGGCCAATCATCTTCAGGGAACATTATCACCCATCAGGTCCCAAACATTGCAAGTCATCAAAATCAAGTTTACAGATTAGTAGAACACCCTCTTTCACTATCTACCACCACATCAACCATCACTCACAATCACTCAATATTATATCATTCGTTGGTGCAATAGTTAGTTACCTGTTCCAATACAATCACAGAGGTAGACAGGTCAGGTAGTTACATATTTGTAACTCCTCTTTCATGCAAGCAATACATTGGAATTTGGTAGTCTTGTAAATCAAATGATCTTTATTGTGGCAGCCCTGCTAGACGATAAAAAAAGAGGGATAAGGATGGGAAGGAGGCAGGCAATCAATGTCCCTGAAGGGAATGGGGATGCTTCCTAACTGCCCGCCACTCCAACTCCAATCCAGCCATACATGTGCCTACAAGTAAAAATGGTGAGGCTGCATAAGTCATACACAAAGAATAATGTTCCACTAGAAATATCATTTCTTTTTTGCCAAACCAGTTCAGTGAAAAATAATAAAACATTTCTATGGTGATCTACTCAATTAAAGAAGTAGAGTTTGTCCTCAAACTCAGGTGGTTTGACAAGAACTTGGTCAGCTAACACACTTGAGTCTGACTCTGACCAAGCACCCTCATCCTCGAAATGTGATATTTCATGAACGGTGTAATTTTGTGGTATGAAGGGTTGGTTCAATTTGATCATGGTCAATCTAAACAAGTTTTGAGGTGAGAGACTGGTCCTTCTCACTATGATGACTGCGCCTGCTTCACTGACCACACGCTCAGCAGCACACTGGGTGCCAGACATGCCATATACTTTATTGCCAGCCTGTTAAACTGTGGCTATTGTCATATCTTCACATACCAGTTCACTATTGGGTTTTGATCAACATATACCTCTCTTGGGTCATCCTGATACTCATGGAGCATCCTCGCAATGGTCAGTAGTATTGCCACTTGCTTGACCTATTTTGCCTTCACCTTTGCACTGGACTTAAGCCCTGCCCTTTGATACCATGTCAGTGCAGAGGTTGAGGCCGATTCTTGTGTTCCTGTTGTTGTTGCCACCAGTGTTATATTTGCTGGTGTTGGCCATTGTGAGACAACAGGACTGCTGTCTCTGGAAGTTGAAGGCAGAACCCCAGAAATTCTTTCCAGGAGTGGGGCTCTATTTTCCAACAGTTCTTCATCCACGGCTCTGGCTCAGTCAACAATCCACATCTGCTATTCTGAAACATCCCCTTAAGAAAATGGAATGAAAGTGGCCAGTATTTTTTGTAACATGGATCCTGTATTGTGGCACAGATGTACTCTTTGGATGACACGATGTCTCTTTGCAGCCTTGTATCCTCAGACAAAGGATTAAGCTCTGAACCAAGGTATACGCATCTTCATTTTCATTTCAAGTTAAGAACATGTTAGACACGCATTTTAAAAGGTCCTTTAGCATATACAACAATGGGATAGCTTGGGCCATCGTACTGTCCTTCTTGCTGACTTCCCATGGGAAAACCTCAGAAGGAAGTAGCATCTCTGTCAGGCATTTGACTAGTTTCTATTTCTCCATTCCAATGGTCATGCTATTAGTTACATCCCCTCCTCTTTGCTTACATGACATACTCATTGATCAGTTTGTACTGCTCAAACAGACATTGCAACATGTAATAGGTTGAGTTCCAATGTGTTGGCACCTCCTGTATGAGGGCTTTAACTGGTACACCATCAGCACACTGATAGATCCTCAACTGCAACTGGGTTGTAAAAGAATGGCTGAAATTAGTGCAGATTCTACTGCAGATGCTCAGTAAGTTGCTGACTAGGTCTTGTTTTTTTTCAGAAAGACCTGCACAATGAGCTTGAACACAGGACCCTGTAATACTTTCCATCTGCCTTGGCCTTAACTATATTATTGCCATTGTTCATGGCAACAAACCCAATTCTTCGATTTCTTGGTCACTGCCATTCAAACACTTTGCTGTTAAAGTTTTACAAGATGGTAGCAGCTGTATGGCACTTCTGCATGGCGCACAAGGCTATCGATGCATGCTGCCAAACACCCTTAAAAGCATCTTCAGCGCTGAGACCAGTAATTATCTGTTGCCTAAACCCCACAAAAGAGATCCAGTGTGCAGTGATACACATGTAATCAGTGGCTTGACAACTGGTCCACATGTCTCATCAGGTGAATAGTCTGAACAGCACTCTGCTGCAAAGTTTGTCGAACCAATTCCAGCACATCATGATGGAGCGCTGGAACAGCCACTCTGGCAAAGTAGGTTCTGCTGGAATCTTCCATTTCGAGAAGGTGGCCACCACACACTCTAAAAAACCCTCTCCTTTCATATAAAAAAAAAGTAAGGAGGGCCAGCACTAACATTTTAGCCAGCTTCCTGTTGTATAAATGTGCCATTGCGTGGTTGCATTTGTACAGCCCCTCATGCCTCATAAAATGCCTGTAATAGCTGCGTGGAGTTTTTTTCTTTTCTGGTGCCACTGATGCAGGTGACTTCTGGAGAGAAGATGAACCAGCAGATGATAGACTCAATGTGCATATCGTTGGGACAGTCACTGTAAGCTGCTGTGGTGTCTCCATCTGACTCGTGCCATTGCGAGATTGCTGAGGTGGGTGATACTGGCGCACTGCTGGGGACAAGGTTGTTTTGAGTAAAGATGTCACCCTCTTATTCCTTATCACCTTCACCTCCCACTGTGATCAGAAATGGTTACCCCCTATCGCCACCACTACTAATTATTTTAAGGAGAGTCCAAGATCAAAGTCGGACACTCAGAACCGCACCTCCCACTCAATTCCATTAATAGGAATTCTGTGTACTCCTTTCTCAGTACCAGCCATTAATTGGTACAGCTGCCTGTAGTGCTAGAGGCACTCTTGTGGTTTGACACCCAGTAATGACCTTTGACTACCATTATTTTAACTGACTTTAGTGTGTTATTTTATCCTAGCCTGGATGTACGACGGTCCTGCGTATGCTTGCTTCTCTTACAAGTTTCTTTCTTATAATCTTGCAGTCTTTTAGTGGGAGTTATCACAGAGTAGGACAGCCTTGCCACGAATAGAACGTGTGGGATGTGCATTTGAAAGTGTGAGAGAGAGAGAGAGAGGTGTGGAATGTACTTTTTGGTTTCGAAGTGCAGTGTTGTGGGCAGTGATGCATTTAGGGAGTTCCAGAAAACCACAATAGACAAAACAACAGAAGGGTGAGGTAACTCTCTAAAACCACAGTTAGTTAGCATGCTATCCTCCATGAGTCCATGAGCATGGCTCCATACCTGGGTTGAATTGACTCCTCTTGGAACAGAATGCTTTTGACATGATTTTGGTTAGGATTTGTGAGATGACTTCTGTGCTTTTCCTTGGGTCAATATGTTAGACCTGGCATCCTTGGTGTGGTTTTCCCCTGTATTTTTGCCTCTGCCTCTTGTATTTTTGCTTTGTGCTGAATTTTGTTTTTGCTGGTCTAGATGCTTTGGGCACTCTGCCACTGCTGATGAGTGCCAAAGTGCAAGTGCTCCCTCTATAAATTGTGAATATGGATTGGTGTTTCCATGATTGGCTTTTTTGTCTTACTACTAAGACCCTAGTACAGTGCACTGTGTGTGCCCAGGGCCTGTACGTCAAATGCTGCTAGTAGGCCTGCAGCATTGATTGTGCCACCCACACAAGCAGCCTTTCAAAGGGGTCTCAGAACTGCCACTGCAGTGTCTGCGTGCAGTCTCTACTGCCATGTCGACCTGGTAAGTGCACCCACTTGCCAGTCCCTAATCTTCCCTTTTCTTACTTGTGAGTCATCCCTAAGGTAGGCCCAAGGTACCCCTGTGGTCAGGGTGCAGTGTATGTGAAAGGTAGGACATGTACTGGTGTGGGCAAGATGTCCTGATAGTAAACTACAGTCAATTTTGTTTTTCACTATTGAACGGTTATCTGTCCCATAGGATAAAATGAGAGTTTATTTATAACATCTTATAAATATAACTTCCCATTGGGACCAGATTGGAAGGTAAAGTTTAGTATGCCTGAACTCAGCATATAAAGATGCATCTTTTAGTAAGCGTGATTTTTATATTGTGTGTTTGAAAATACCACTTATAGAAAGTGGGTATTTTCTTGCTTAGCCATCTAGTGTGCCTCTGCTAGGTTTGTGTATTGACTGTCTGGATTTGGTGTGACAGGGGCTGGGGATGTGCATTCACTTTAGACAGCCACTGGGGGGGGGTGTTGGTGTGTCCTGCCTTTCCTGTATGCGTCAGGGCTGGGCAGAATAGACCGGGGCTGGTGAGGGGGAGGAGATTTCCTTGCACCTGAGTGAGCATGGTCTGCTATACACAATGCTGTCTCCACCTCCTGCTGGGAATCCAAACTAGAGAGGACAGAACTGTTTTTTACTGAGCACAGAGCCTCTCTGCCACAAGAGAACAAAGAGAAATGCTGTATAAATAGTGTGGCCTAGACCCCAGAACTTTAGAATACTTCTGGACTCAAGAGAAACCTCTGCCAAGGAGAAGAGCTGGGAAACTGAAGGAAAAGTACTGCCCCTTGGCTGTGTGCTGTTTGGGGTTGGCCTGCAGTGACTGTTTCTGCCGCGGAGATGACAAATACTTTGCTGGGTGCTGTGTATCTTGTGTTTGAAGAAGATCTCCAAGGTCTTGAAGTAGAGCTTGTCTCCTGTTCTGAAGTCACAGGGAACACAAAGACTTCGCCACCAGCTCTCCGGAACTTGCCGGGAGTTCTGACCTGCCAAGAGGTGACTGCTGCTGAGTTGGGACTCTGGGGGTTGTTCCTGCTGTTGAGTGCTGGAAAAGAAGTGCGCGCAATGCATCCGCACCTATTTCCGACGCATCGCCACTACGATGGAAGAATTTTCACGCATCACCATCGTGCCACAGAAGAAACCGATGCAGTGCCTGTCAACGGCTGGAGAAATCACCGCACGCGGCATCGCATTCATGAACTACAAAGTCTGAGATCACCGCACCGATTCCGATGCAGGCCCGGGTGTGCGGCTGCAAGAACCAATGCATGGTGGGACCACGGCTGGAGAGACTAACGCAGAGCCATTCCCGCCGCATCGAGAACTGACACATCCCGAATCCCCACGCATTGCATCCGCGATGCCAAGTCTACAAGGCCATCGGGCCGCAATAAGAAACTGATGCATCACCTTCCCGCACAGTATGAAACCAACGCATCACATTCCCTTCATTAAAGAACCGACACATCACCTCCCCTGCGTGGCCGTAAGGAACCAACGCATTACAGCCCCTAGAGTAAAGAACCAACGCATCACCTTCCCTGCACGTAAGGAACTGATGCGTTGGTTTTGTTTATGATATTTACGCATCCAAGGTACTTTGTATTGAAAGTGTTGCATCTATAATTTGCTATGAACAGAACTGTTTCTACCTTCTAAGAAGTGCATTTTGATTACTGTATTGTGGATTTTTGTCATTTTGGGCTTGTTTGATTTAGATATAGTTTGCTTATTTTTCTAAACTGGTGTGGTGTCTATTTGTAGTGTTTTCACTGTATTACTGTATGTGCGCACACATGCTCTGCACACTGCCTCTGAGATAAGTCTGTCTGCTTGCGCCAAGCTACCAGGGGGTGAGCATGGATTATGTTAGAAGTGTATCCCCCTTACCCTAACTAGGAAGAAGGGTCCCTACTTGGACAAAGGTGGAAACTATTGCCAACTAGAGACCCCTATTTCCAACACAATATAAATAGGCTAGTATACAATTTTGTCCCCGTGACGAAGTGTTGACTCAAAACCTACTGCAACACATCTTTTTTTGTAAATTCTACCAGGAATTTAGCAGGCTATACCTGCTCCATTTTGTGGAAATTCGGGTCCTAAGGACCTCTCTGGATACCCTAGAATATTTAGAACTGTTGGACTCCCCCTCTAACTGCATCAATGTCTGCTTCTTTTTATAAGTTACCATCAAAGGAGAAACTTAATGCTGTTTTTGTAGGGTTTTCTCACCTCCCTTATGTTCGCTTAACCCTCAACCTTATAATTATGGCCGTGTCTTCTTATCTGCCTGTTTTTATCTTTGATGTACTTAAAAAAAAAAAAAAGAAAATATGACCTGTGATGTATTTATTTACTTGATATGTATTGTAATGGTTTTATCTACTTTTATGGCCTCTTTCGAGACTGAAATAAAAGTATTTTGATCAGCCGCGGCCCGTGGAGGGAGTTCGGTGGGGCGGTAAGGTGGGGTGGGGGAGGAGCAGGGTGGGGGGTTCTAAAATCCGGATTATGGATAATTGCAGGTAAGTAAACAATTAAATAAATAAAACGAATTTCGTAGCGCGCGCTGCATCGCATTTTGCCACATAGTTGGCTAAGCACTGCCACTTTAACAGCATATCCTTATCAAGCGAATTTATATTATAAGCAACAGAACATATTAGACATATCACTTCACACAATCACTACATGACAACAAAGTCACACAGTCCCCTAAGAGTTGCACATTCAATGCATTCGGCCATTTACATGTCATCCATTAAGAAGAAATTATCTTAAACCTACCACATGAACAGAACATTGCATGAAATCTACGTGTTCCGGAAAGTGATGTGCAGACTGAACAGCCGACCCACACTGAGCAATGGGCAATCATGTACACCAGCAAAATAAACCCAACAGCAAAGTTGTTCAGCGCACCCAAACATCTGTTGTTAAATTGTTATACAATGTTTGCTGGCTGTTTAACTAGTTAGTTTGCTTTACAGCTCAACATTTTGAAACACCAACATACAATGTGCCTGGGATACTTTGACTCAGGTCAATGATAATCGCAAAATGGTAAAGGGCACACAGATTCAAAGAGCATGAGGGGAACCACACAATCCTTCTTTTTTTGCCATTTCAACCTTCATGACTTAACAAGCTTAGAGCTTAGGTTTCTATTTATTTTATATCTTTTGCACACTCTCTTTTACTACAACTTTGGACATCTCCAAAAAATTTGTCTTTTGAACAATGGCAGGTTAAAATGAATTGTTCAAAATCTATGAAATCAATTTATGCGAAGTGAAAGAACAATTTGGTCAACAAATTTGGAATTTTTCCCCTCAGAACAACTTCAGTATTTATTATTTTGATGGAATGTTTTTCTCGAATTTTTTTAATTAGCATTTGCCGGATATGTGTTTTTTGTGCATTTTCATAAATGTATATTGTAAACTTCTTAGGGCATCGTTGGAGACACTTCGTCGAATAATGTTTATATTGCCTCTACCCATTTGTTAATGATAACTTTATACCCAATTTAAAAAAAAATCCCCTATTCAAATGCCCACAGTTTAAAATAATATAATACAATGTCATGTGACACCCACTTTTGAAGTTGATAGAAGACTAGCGCGCAAAACGTACAATGCAGTGTTTTTTTAAATATAGAAGGACCTGAGGAGCAGGAAGGAGAGCATCCAGGCAGGGGAGGCAGCAGATACACAGGTAAGTGGCTTCTTTTTTAATTTTTAAAGAATTTTGGAGGTGGAAGGGAGCGTAGAGGAGCATAGCATATTCCCACTGAGTTTTTTTCTCCGTGGAAATACGCGTAGCGACACTATGCCTGCTACGCCCAGGGTTAGTTAAGAGTCTGCTTGATTTTGGTATGGGAATACCAGGTGGCTGTGATCGTACTTCTAGCATTAACTAGGCCTGGGCGAAGCCCTACGCTACGCTCGCGTAGTTTGCAAAGTTCGCGCTACTTCGCACTACGCGAACTGCACGTAGCACAGTGCGAACACGCGTAGCGTAGTGTTGCGTAGTGCTGCGGTCATTTTTTGCTTGCTCGCGGTCCTCAACGTCAAGTTGGCGACCGCGAGCATGCAAAATGACATCCCGGCGAGACTTTTTCCTTGTTCGCGATCGCGAGCATGGAAAATAAACCTCCCGGCGAGATTCCCAACGCGAGGAGGTCAGGTTTCTCATTGCGAGGGGTCGCGTATGCTCGCGACCGCTCGCGATGAGAAACTACCAGTTCGCGTTGAGAAAGCTGCCGCTCGAGTAAAAATCTACTCGAGCAGCAGAAAACTACAGCTCGCACTGTGCAAGATGCCATTTTCAATGATTGCACAGTGCCAGTTGCTTGTCCGCACTGTGCAATCATTGAAAACAACATCTTGCACAGTGCGAACATGTTACTACGCAGTTCGCGAAGTGCTACGCATAGCTCGCGTAGTGCGAACTTCACTTTGCGTAGCTTCGCGAAGTGCTACTTCGCAAACTACGCCCACCCTTAGCATTAAGCCCCAAGTCAAAATCCAGCAATTATTACTTTCCTCATGGAATTGACACTAACCTGTCGGACCCAGGAACAGAGACTGGTCGGAGGCTCCTGGAACCCCAGTGACCCGAAGGGTTTCAGCCCTTTAGCAGGCCCTACTTATGGCCAAGGTCAATGGATATCTGTAAGATATTGGAGGCTCTGTGCCTCTCATCACATTCTGTGGAGGGGCATAGTTTTGCATTATGCCACTGCATTGGAATATTGAATGACTTTAAGCTAGGTTTTCCCCAGTTCCAATGGAAAGTGCGCCCTATTATGAAGAATGTGCTGCCCTCGGGCAGAAATGAACTCGCACTGTGCCAGGGCAGCACATTCAAGAGAAATACAGGACAGATGTTTAAAAGCTGCTCCATGTTTCTCTGTGCAGGTGGCAACTTGCCTGCATTTTCAAGAGAGGAGAGAGATCCCCTTGCAGGCAGCTGCAGTGAGTGACTGCACCCACCTGAAGGGGATATCGAGGTTGTCCATGGGGTACCTTTCTCCTCACCACAGGGCTGCCTTTTTGGAGGTGCATAGAAAGTGCACCACCGTTTTGTGGCACACTTTCAGTACACCTCCTAATGGCATATTTACTTGTGTACCCATGTCGGTAATACGGCGTTGGTACAGAAGCAAAAAGATTCCTTCATTTGCATGCCATGTCAACATGCAAAGGAGGGAATGCCCTCTAATGGTAATGCTGGTGCTACATGTGCAACAGAGCTATCTGTATTACAGAAGGGGCCTACAAGTGTTTTCGGCCCCTTCTGCAGTACCAAAATGCTCCAGGGCCACCTGTGGCACCCCCCGGCACTTTATATACTATGGTCCCAGGTGGGACGTCGCACATGTAATGAAGGCTAAAGACTTCTAAATATGTCCATAAAGAGAGATTACTACAATCTTCAAAGAGCCATAACAAATGATTCACGAGTCATTACCTCATGTCTAAAGTGCCTGTATTTATTAGCGCTGCTGTGAAATATCTAATGGACATAAAAGTGCAGCGTAGCATAGAAAACTGGATAAAATATGGGAAAGATTCGGAAAAGAGATGAGTATGAGAGAATACAAATAATCTTTACATATTTCAGATGACACTTGCTAAGGAGATAGCACAGAGCATCTTCAAGTGTCGATTTTAAGTATATTACATGTCACAAAGGAGTTCTGGGACCAACAAAGCATGAAGCTTCACATCACAATAATAGCTTTAAAATTCGCATAAAAGGGTACATTACATTATTTTAATTGAGTTCTCTTGGTTAAAGCATGGACTGCCTAGTGGTCATTTCCAGGGGTAAAATTGCATCTTCGATGTGCTTTTCTTGATATGTTAAAATAAAAACCGTGTTCGGCTGTCAATAGGTGCTTTCAAATTATGGGACCCATTTGAAAGAGAAAGTCTATCTTTTGCTTTTGATAAAGTCAGCGGTGTGCTAGTTAAAGAATGACACAATTATGTTTGAATTATGTAAAGCATTTCAAAGGAACTAAACATTTCAAAGGAAAAATTGAGCCCCCTAAAAAGAAAACCCCCGAAATGAAGCCCTTTTTTCCCCTATAAAACAAGTATGTGAAAACTGCTGGAGAGACAGCCATAGTACCTGAAGAACTTTCGGGTGTGAAGGCATGTCTGGCAAGAGACATTGGCAAACAGTTCTGCTAGTATCACCTTTTCATTACCTCACCATAAGATATTTGAGATGTCAAACCTTCACTGATCACTTGTTGCTTTTAAGAGCTTCCGATTTCAGTGACAAAACGTTATAAGAAAGACTTAAGAGTCATCCCATTCCCAAGACACTCCTTCATGCACTACTGATGAGAGCAGGGGGAGACGCCTCACATTTTGAGGGTAACTGCCCAGCTTACATTGCAATTTCAAATGGAAATGAATAAAATCGTATAACGCTAATAGCTATATGTGTCAGTAGCAATGACTGCCTTGCATAGATCTTCTAGGTATAGGGCTAGTTCTTAGGGTAAAAAAACTCAGCTAATTATTCCACTTGACGAGAATGCCCAAACTCTAGCACCGACTGACTCCTCGATAGCAATGGATTGGTCACCATAGCTATCCCAAGCCTAAAGCTGGAGGCCGTGCTCCTTCTGTTGGGGAACAACATTGCTCACTAAGACAGCACACCGTGCTCTAAAACTTTGGGCCATCATCCACCCCGCAGTAAAGGTTTTTTTTTTTTTTTAACTTTATTTTAGTGCAGGCATGAAAAAAAAATTACAGATGTGACACGTCCCAACCCTCATGACAAACTTACATCTTGTTATGAGATCATAGCCGTTATGCGCCCAACCCTGCGGCCGGGCCGCGACACCGAGGTATTTCCAATAGAGTGCCAATGTGTCTAATGTTACGCGTTTCACATGGAACCCCACGATCCTGCTTTTTGTATTGTTTTTCTCCCACAACACCCCCCCCCGTCCCCCACCCCTCCCCACAGAACCAATAGCACGTCCCCCTCCAGGGTGGACCGACAGCTCCCACGTCCATCCAACTATGTGTCACCAGTCCACCGGTGTCCTACTTGTATAATGCATTAGTGCTTGTCCCCCCTCCACAACCTAATATAGCATCTCGCATGTACGGCATCTCCAAATGAATCACTGTCACTGTCTTGTACTGGCCCTCATCGCTATCAGGTGGTCCCTCCCGCCCGTCCCCGCCATCTACCCCTCTATGTGTGTCCTCCTATGTGTCCCACCTCTAGGCCATGGTACTGCCTCCATTTACTCCATATCTTTCGAATTTTTTTGGGACAGCCTCTCGCTTTGTATGTCACTCGTTCTGCTGCCATATAGAGGTCCAGACCTCTCCTCCATTCCTCTATCTCCGGTCTCTCAGCCACCCCCCAATATTTCGCAATGTCCCTTTTCGCTACCACCAGCGCCAACACCAGGAAAATGATATGTGGGCGCGGCAGGTCTACTTCGGTCACCATTCCCAGTAATGCCAGTTTCGGGTCTAGTGTTAGCTCCACTCCCAACACCTCCCCCAATTCTGTGAAGATGTGAGACCAATACGTTTGAATTTTCTCACAGGACCATAGAGTGTGGTAGAAATCTCCCTGTTCCGTATTGCATCGAAGACACGTGGCGTCTGCTATCCTACCCATCTTGTGGAGACGCCTCCGGTCGAAGTATGTCCTGTGTAGTATATTTAATTGGATCAGCCTCAGCCTTGATTTAATGGCGACTTCTCGGGGGTGCATCAATATCAGCTCCCAGTCTAAGTCCTCAAGCTGCCCTACGTCCGCCTCCCATGTATCTCTTAGTTTCGCCAGATTTCCCAACATGTTGTTTGTGAGGGTTTTATATGTAAGCGAGACTGCCTGGTGTACCATCTGCTCCTGTAGGAGTCTCCCTTCCAAAGGTGAGTATTCCGGTATGCCCTGTAGTGATATCTGCTGTGCCTTCCAGGCGTGTACTAGCTGCAGGTGCTTGTATCGTTGTGTGTGGTGTAATCCGAACTCTGCCTGCAGCACCGCGAACGTCTTCAGCTCACCTTTACTAATCACGTCCCCAATGGTGGAGATCCCTATGTCATCCCACCTTTGGAAGCCTCTCAGTTTATGTAGTTCCTTCAACCATTTACAATGCCACAGTGGAGTCTGACGCGTTGGCTTCCCTTCCCATCCCGTGGATCTAGTAGCTCGGGACCATGCTCTAATCGTAATCAAGGTCGCTGGCAAGAGCGTTCTCTCCGCCTTTCCCCCGTACAGATAGTGAAGTATATTGTGTGTGGATAGTTTATACCTCTCTAAAGCATAGGTTGGGTGGTCTGCTGGTGCGTGCAGCCAGTCATTAATGGGGGTCAGGTGTTCCGCCCAATAGTATGCCTCCAGGTTCGGTAATGAAATCCCTCCACTGTACTGATGTCGCTGGAGAGTCTGGAGCGCAATGCGTGGTTGTTTGCCCAGCCATATGAATGACCGCAGGTCAGCGTGTATTCTAGTGATAGTATTAGTCGGGAGCGGATAGTACTCATTTTGAAGTGCGTAGAGAAATTTGGGTAGGGTAATCATCTTATACATCGCCGCCCTCCCCAGTAGGGTGAGTGGCAACTGTCTCCATCTCGTCATATCCTCCACTGCCTCCTTCAGTATTCGTTCCACATTTCTCTGGAACGAGAGCCTTTTGTCCAAGGTGACATATACCCCAAGGTACTGGAACCCCTCAGTGGTGGTGAGTAGACGTTCCGGTAGCGTTACTCCCTGTACTGCTCCCCGTGGCGTATACAAGACTGATTTATGCCAGTTGATGGTGTGGCCTGCCATTCCCCCAAAGTCTTCCAACTCTCTGAACAACTGCCCTACGGATATCTCGGGGTTCGTGATATACAACAGTACATCGTCTGCATATAACGAAATCTTTTCCTGAGTATCCCCCGACTCGGTGCACCTGAAGCCATGGATCTCTGGGTTCTGCCGAATTTTGGCCGCCAGTATTTCTATGGTGAGAGTGAAAAGGAGAGGTGACAGCGGGTATCCTTGTCTGGTGCCCCGCTCCACCCGGAATTCGCGTGATAGGCACCCATTCACTCGTACCCTCGCCTTCGGCGCCGCGTATAGCAGCCCTATCCATTTTTGAAAATGGGGGCCAAAGCCAAACCGACGCAACACTGCCATGAGAAAGGGCCAATGTACCGCATCGAACGCTTTTTCCGCGTCCAAGGACAGGAACCAGTGCGGCTCCGTTCTACCGTGTATTTCTTGGAGCCAGTTGTGGGTCCGTCGGAGGTTGAGTTTTGTCGCCCTATCCGGCAGGAATCCGGATTGGTCTGCGTGTATAAGGTCTGGGACCACCGTTCGTAGGCGCGCCGCTAGAATTGTTGCCAGTACTTTTACTTCCATATTTAGGAGGGAGATGGGGCGGTACGAGGCACAGTCCTCCCTCGGCTTTCCCTGTTTGTATATCGGCACTATGGTTGCCAATGCTAGATCTCGTGGGAGTCTCCCTAATCCGTATGCTTCTACATATAGCGCCAACAGGTGGGGCGTCAATAGGTCAGCCGTCTTTTTAAAGAATTCCGCCGGGAACCCGTTTGGCCCCGGCGTCTTCCCCGTTTTTAATTTATTGATGGCTACGGAGATCTCCTCCCGTGTGATTCTCGCCTCCAAAGGGGCGCTGAGTTCCTCATCCAAAACTGGGATATCCAGATTGTCCATATAAAGTAAGGCCTCTTCCACTGACCCGAGGTCCCGGCCCCTATAGAAGTTCTCATAGTGCCGCGCGAAGGCTGCTGCTATGCCCCCGTCGGTAGTTTCCAGGCCTCCCCCATCTTCCCTGATTCGCTCCACCCACCTCGCGGCTTGTTCTTTCCTGCTAAGCCAGGCCAGGAGCTTGCCTGACTTGTCGCCCACATCATACAGGCGGTGTAACGTGGCTAGGGCTTGCGTCTTTGCCTCATTGGAGACCAGCTCCCTATACTCCTTCTGTTTGTCTTGCAGTTGCCGCAGTATTCCTTCCCCTCGGTTTACAAGGTAGTGACTTTCTAGGGTCAGGATTTCGTGTTCTAACGCTGCTGCCTCCCTGTGCTGTTTGTTACGCTCATCCCGTAGTCTCCCTCTGAGTCTATCTCGCACCACAGGTTTCATGGCTTCCCAGAAGACAATGTTAGATTCCACTGAGCCCTTGTTCTCCGCTACATACACTTTTATGTCCGCCCTCAGACCCCGCACTATTTCAGGGGATTGAATATCCCAGGCCGCCAATCGCCATTCTGTCTCACGCCTTTCGGTGTTCTTCCCTAAGAGCGCATAGAGGGGGGAGTGGTCTGAAATTCCCCTTGCCTTGTACGAGATCTCATCCCCTTCCGACAGATACTGTCGTGCCACAAAAATATAGTCCAGCCTGGAGAAGGTTTTGTGGGCCCCTGAGTAAAAGGAGAATGCCTCTTGCGTCGGGTGTTGCCACCGCCATGCGTCGGTGAGTCCCATGTCCGCCACGTATTTCGCAAGAGTTGTTTGAAACCCCCCTCGGTGTTGTGCCCCCGAGCGGTCTAAGTCTTCCGACATGACATCATTGAAGTCCCCCCCCACTATTTGCATCGTATCCGCCGTTTCCAGTAAGATGGACGCTACCTCCCTGAGTGTGCGTGTTTGGAGTTTCGGAGGGGCATATACTGAGATGATTGTCATGCGTTGTCTGTTCCACTCTCCCTGTACTCCCACGTATGTACCCTGTGTATCGCTCCACGTACGCGCTACTGTGAAGGGGTGTGTTTTGTTAACTAGTATTGCGGCTCCCCTGGCGCCTGACGTGTAGCCCGCATGATTCAAGACTTTGTATCTCCCCCTCGCTATGAATGTACATTTTCCCGCCCTAAGGTGGGTTTCTTGCAGGAGGATGAGGTCCGGGGCGGTCTTCTTTATGTAGGAATTCACTAAACCCCTTTTTATTTTGGAGCCCAGACCATTAACATTCCAGGTCATAATGGATATCCCCTTGCGTAGACCGTCTGTGTTTGTTAGGTTACCTGCCATATTGTGTAGGTCTTCTGGAGGTCACTAGGCGACCCTAGCGGCTGCGTGTGACAGTGTGGACTCCCCTTCCTCAGATTGTGCCTCTTTGTGCTATCCCTTGTCCAACTCCCTCCCCTGCTTCCCCAACTTGTTGAAACTCCCCTGTGCCCCCTCCCGCCCCCCACCCCACCTCTCTCCCCTTCCAGACTCGTCCCCATCACGGTCCAAGCTGTTAGTAGAAGTCGTTCTGTCACCCCCCCACTCCCTCCCTCTACAAAACTGTTATTGCTAACAAGTAAACCGTACCTGAAAACACAAAAAGCGTTAACGGAAGGGAACAAGAAAGGAAAAAGAAAGAAACAACAACTAAAAGGGTGCTGGCCACTTGCGTGTCATGTCCGTGTCCCGGCCGACAATCTAACCCTCCACGTCTTCCAGGGTCACGAATGTGAGTCTTGCGTTGTCGGTACTGTGCTGCAGTGTTTGTCTGATACGTCCTGTTCCAACTGCCAGATCTCTGATTCCAGTGGGTGTAAGGAGCGCTGTTCAGTGTCCGACACCTCGCCCTCCCCTGAGGTGTACTCCTTCTCCTTCCGAGCCTGTCGGGTCCCGAGACCCTTCCTGAGGTCTGTGTGCCGTCCTCGACGTCCCGGGTGATTCCGATCTCCCCCTCCTGGCTCCTGCCGATGCGCGCGAATGATATGGGGTGCCTGTGTATCTCGAGTAAAGTCTCCTGGATCTCCTCCTCTGCTGTTTTGGCGTGTCCGACCGCGCCTTATCCTGTGCCGCCCTCACCAGCTCCTCTCTCCCAGCCGTTTCCCGACTATTTAGGATCGGTCTCTCCTCCAGCCAGTGCCATGCATCCTCCGGATGGCTTAAGAAGTGTGCCTTATCCATGTAGATGAATTGAGTTTCGCCGGGAAGAGCAGCATATACGTAATGTTCAGTGATCGCAGTTTGACCTTCACCAAGTCAAAGGAGCGCCGCTGCTTCTGGACCTCCTGACTATAGTCCGGAAAAATCATTACGTTGGTGTTCTCAACTCGGATTTCGCCCAGTTTCCTCGCTTCCCGCAATATTAAGTCTCTGTCAGCAAAGTTGAGGAATCGTGCGATCACTGGCCGGGGTCTCGCGCCCTCCGGAGGTTTTGCCAGGAGCGCCCTGTGCGCTCTTTCGACCACGAAGCAGGAAGAAAAACGGGCTCCAGGGAAGGTGTCCGTGAGCCACTTGTGCAGGAAGGCTGCCATATTGTTCCCCTCGATTCCCTCTCTAAATCCTACGAATCGGAGGTTGTTCCGTCTCGCCCTATTTTCGGCGTCATCCACCTTCCAGAGCAACTGTCTGTGTGACGCCTGGAGCTCCGCCATTTCTCTTCGAAGGGTGGTTATCGAGTCCTCAGCCTCTCCAATGCGTGCTTCAGTCTCGGACACCCTGGCGGAGAGGTTCTTGAAATCTTGTCGCAGGAGTGTGACCTCAGCGCCCACTTCCCCAATTTTGCCCTCCAACGCGGATCGGGATTCCTGTATGTCCGATCTCGACGCCTGGATTGCCGCCAGTAACCTGTCCGTGTCAGAGGCGCCCTCTGCCGCCGTGCCCGTGTAGTCTTTGGATGACCTTGGCGCTGCGAAGAGATCCAGAGTGCCTTGTTTGGGGGGCTTGGGTGGGGGGTCCCTCTTCCCCATCTTGCCTGATTCCGTGGTGAACCCAACTGCGAGCGACCTGGGCCGAGTGGTTGTCGCGGTCTCCCCGGTGTGTGTCCCACCGGGATCCAAAGTGTCTCGGCGCTGCCCGTCGTGCGTCCAATCTCCAGTACCAACCCTGCACGAGGCAGCCCCCCCGTTATCACCTCACTCTGATCGGCCAAGGTGGTGTACTGGGTTGGTGCTCCACTTCCTCCCCGCCTATCTGGTAGCGGGTATGCCTGTCGCGTGTCTCCAGGTGCCCCTCCGCTCTGCCTGTCCCACCACTCCTCAGTGCTGCACAGTGCGGTGCGCGGCGGCGCCCCTCCGAGTTAGCTGTAGTGGGCCCATCGTATGCAGAGGCACGTCCAGCAAGATTCCAACTGTCCCCCGTCTCCCCCGCCACTGGTTGGAGTCTCCTTCCTCCCTCATGGCCCTTCGACAGTGCAGTGTGGATGTTACCTTCTCCCCTGCTCTCCAACCGTGCGCTGCACTAGTCCCGCTCCTTTACACGGCCAGCCCTCTCAGTGCCACTGGGCTCAGCAATAATGCTTCCGTGGGGCGGCCGGGGGGGGGGGGCGCCTCTCCCAGGTCCGCGCGGCCGTCAGTGCGTGGCGGTCGCCAGTGTTGCCTGCGGGCCCACCTCCGTGGGGCGGCGGTGAGGGCGTGAGGAGTGTGGGTGGGGGGGGGGATGGGTCTCCCGCCACTGGGACCCCGCAGTAAAGGTTTAACCTCTAGGTGTGAAATATAGATCAAAAGATCTCCTGCTACTAATTGCTTTGCTATGCTAGGCCTCCTGAGGAAGGCCCCACCTTTTCTCCTTAGCGAGAAGCATGCCACGTTTGCGCCATCTGAATATTGCAACAGCCTTTAGTTTGGTCTTCTAGTTTACTGCTGGTTGGTGTTCCAAAAGGTTAAAAACTTTACGGTATGGATGGTCAGGCACCTATGCAAGTATGTTCAAATATCACAGGAATGAAAAGGTCTGTCTTTGTTGCAGTAAAACAGTGTATTCTGTGCAAAAATATCTTCATTCACGCATTCTGCTTTCTGCTACACACTCCATTTTTGTAGTGCCGCAAATAGACAACAACCAAACCGGAGAGTGCTCCTTTAGTTTGCTGACTCGAAATGTTTCCAACAGCGTGCCTGAAATTTTTGCATCACTGAATTTCATCCACATAAAACGGTGCTGTTGCAAAGTCATCCTGTGCCCTAGGAACTCCCATTTTTTGCTGACTCGTACTGGTGTTAACTGACTCTGACTGACCCTGGCACTGCCTAACCAGGGCCAGTGCTAGTGCTATACTGAAAACACTCTTAGAATACAGAGAAAACACCTACATGGTGGGGTACACTATGGGTTAGGGTACCCCTTTGATTGGCTTGACCTCCCCTATAGGGCAGAGGGATCAAAACTACATTGCTGAGGCCTGAGGTCAGTTTAAAAGGTGCCCTGTATTGTAAAACAGTTTTTAACATGTAAATTGTGCCCAAACCTGACTTTGGTGTTTGTGGCACTTAAAAAGTAATAATCTACAATATTTTGGTATGTTAGGCACCTCCAGTGTCTCCCCTAGGTGTGTCAGTGGTGGGGGGTCAGGGTCAGGTAGTTATAAGCAGGACCCTTATAAAATGTGTTTTATATGCCTTGAGTTTGGTGAAATTGCGCATTTCCCTTCCCTCATTGTAGTAAAGTGGTTCCCAAAATTAACTTCTATGCTTGGACCACTATTGAGTGTGGATTTGCACTATTTTTTACATATTCAGAACCTCTAAAGTCTCCCCAGGTGTTCCAGGGGTGGGGTATCCTGTAGAGATAGGCAGGGTCTTTATAAAATATATTTTATAAGCCCTGGTGTTGGAGAAGATTGCCCAGTTCATTTCCCCATTGCAGATCCCCAGCCACATAGGTTAAAATGGCAAGAAGTTACTAAGAACTAAGTCCCACCAGGAAACACCAAAAAATATAATTCAAGAACTTACTAGAATGGTATTGATGAATCCAACAATATCCTAATGTTGGATATATCCTAAAATGTTCAGACAAGAAGTTATAAGATGTTCTTGACTGTAATCCAACATTCAGCCTTTCGTTGATCTGTCCTGATTGGTCAGAGTTAAGTGGATTAGACTGGCTGCTTTGATGAAGCTATAAGTAGTACCTGGGGTGAAAGAGCCATCCTGGGAGCAGAGGGTTCTGCTGCAGGGGAATAGAAGAGCAAGGGTGAGGGGTCGGATACAATGAACTTCAAAAGAAGGAGGGGACAGGCAGAAGAACACAGTTTCATTTACACCCCTACTATTTGAACTCTGCCAGATGTCAGACTTAAGGAAGGAATGTGCAGATGCCAGGAGGAGGGAGTCTATGGAGATGAGACATCCTGGAGGTTGGTTTAGCCAGCTCCTGCATATCTGCTGAGACTTCAGCCATATAACATTTTGGAGAAATGGTGCTTTCTGGGAGACTATTGTGCCACACTTTGGAGGAAATGGTCATGCTTTGGGGCATTACCCTGCAACTCATTGGACAGGAGAGCCCTCCTGGGTGACCTCAGAGAACACTGAATAAGTATCTTAGAGGGGCAGTGCCACTTAGAACTGCTGCTTCAAACTAAAGGAAGAAGAAGGGTGGGTCCATGCTGAGAAGTTGCACTCTGACTGACTGCGCCTGCTGTACAATCTGGAACTACAGCCCTGTGGATCAAACCTGCTTCAAAAGGACTAAATAGTGGACTCCTTGCAAGCTACAGGTTAACAGAGTTCACCTCGACCATCACCACTAAGAATCCCCAGCCTAGAGTACTACCAGTGGATTTGTAAGGGCTTTGTCCAAGTGAATTGTGGGAATTGAAGTCCCAAACTTCAATCTTGGAGCTTCCAGACCCCTTAAGTAAATTTTGGACACTTAGAGACCCGCAAAGCAACTTCAGAAAGATTTTCCAGATGCTTTGAGAACTTTGGAGCAACTTTTAAAAAAAGCTCCATAAGTTGACCGACTCGACCTGGCGAGCCATGTTGGCGACCCTCAAACGCAAGCCAATCTGCCCTCCAGGTTCGTCTTGCTGAAAAGTTCCAGAGGTCTGAATTCCAGAGTTTGACCAGGAGCTGGTTGAAGCCCAAGCCAGCAAACCCTCACCAAATCCAGCCTGCTGAAGTGCATCGAGTGAATGTAGAAAAGGTGACTAGGACTAACCGCGAGAGTATGGCCAGCCTGGATCTCTGGTTCATCCCGCTGGAAAGCTACAAAGGTCTAACTTCCATAGCTTTGACCAGGAGCTCGCCGCAAGGTAAGCCGGAAAACCATCACTGAATCTGGACTGGCTGAGAGCTTGGACCCTGAGAAGAAAAGCTCCAGAGAAGTTTCTAAGTCAGAGGGTAAAAACTTTGACCAAGACCTACTTTGAGGGGTAGCCACACAGGGCTGTATCGCGGTTAGCCTGACCCTTTTTCTGTCTAGCGTGACCAGATGTCCTAATAGGCACTATAGGTTTCTATGTGCTATATAGTGCTAAATCTTTAAAAATTCATGTCTCAAGTTCCCTACATTGGATTCGTTTCGTTTTGGTGTAATTTTAAAGATAAAAATATTTCCAAATGTTATAACTTGGTGTTGGATTTTTATTGTGTGTTGTGTCTCAATTATTTACTGAATAGGTGTTTTTAAATGCTTTACGTACCTGTCTTTGAAGTTAAGCCTGCATGCGAGCAGCCAAGCTACCAAGGGTTGAGCTTGGGAATAATTTTCTGAAACCTATTCTGAACCCTATATTTTGTTAGTGGGATTATTGCCAATGGTACATGCACATGTACCACTACTAATAATCCACTTTCAAACAGATGCATTAAACTCTGGATGAAGATATCTGAAGTCTGATTATGTTTGAGGCATGGAAGTGTGTAATGGAGGTAGAGGCGTTAAGCTACAGCCCGGCAGCCCCGTAGTGCAGGGGACCTCAACAATTCAGGGGCCCCCATCAGGCCCATGCCCAATGAATATATGTGAGCTATGGAAGACTCAGGCCTGGAAGCATGGCCAAGATGGAACCAAGATCGGATGCCTCATGCTGAGGCTTCAATACATTTTGGATCCATCAGTATTTATCCTTACTAATTTGAAGCCCCAGCTCATCAGGTGAGATCTCCTCTGGCCCCCTGATGTGACGGTGTGGGTGCGGGAAGGGCCAGAACACTGAGACTATGTCAGAGTCGCGCTGCCGCCACAACCCATGGCATGGTCTGCCTTGGGAGCCCAGAGCTGTTGCGGCCTGCCTGTGCAGCCAGGAGTGGCATCACCTGACATTGAAGGTGCTGTGTGAAGCCCTGTGGGGCTGCACTGTTGTTGCAGGCAACTGGAGCCTTGAAGAAAGAGCAGGAGAGCTGGCGGCCTCGTGGCAGTGAGTGCCAAGCCTAGAACATTACATTAAGACCTCCCCAAAGCTGTAATTACAATGCATATTTACTATGGTGCATGGGGACACCCGGAGCACTTCCTCTTCTCTGTTCCCTTGGTGACCCTATTACGGATAGGTGGGCTTCTACCTTGACAGTGGGGGGAATGCGGCCACAGCTGCCAGAACATTATATTGTGAGATTTGGACCAGGCATATTGTTGTGGTTGAAACATGCCTATCAAGTGGCTAAAACCTGTCTCAAAAGTGGCACAGCCAAGCTTTCGTCTTACTGAGGAATCAAATCTGAATCGCTCTCCACAGCACCATGCCTAGTACATTCCCCTCCTTGGTAAATGCTTCCTACACCCCGACCCCGAGAGTCATATCTGGCCCCGAAGCACCAGCTCACACTGGGGGTATAGTGCACCCTAAGGCAAATAAACCTCTGCCCCAAAAGTCATAATGCCCATGCTTTCAACCACAATGGATCCGATGTATCAACTTGAGAAAACTCAATAAACATATGGCTATGTTTGACACGGTGCTCCAGGCCATACAGGACTCCAAGACTTCAATGGAAACGCAGTTAGGAGCAAACCAAGTCTAAACTGGTCTGCTGCGTGCCGATCATGCCAATATTGCAGAACGCGTGGATGGCACTAAATCCACACTATCAGCGATCTGGCCCACTGTGAAGATCCTACAGGAACAAGTCACAACACTACAGAAGGAGGTGCGGGAGCTCACTGCGAGAGTGAAGGATGCAAAAGTCCGCTCATGGAGGAATGATGATGTTTACTTTTTGGGCTTCCCTGAAATTGCCGAGGGATCACTGACAGAATATCGACGGACGGAATATCAACCTACAAGAATATTGAGTACAGAATATCGATGGACAGAATATCTACATCCTATCTCTACAAAGGTAAGTACAAAAATATCGAAACCAAAATATCGTTGTTTAAAATATACTTTTTTTAAATGTCTTAAAAATATTATAAAATTAAATAAATAATAAATATATTTAATAAAAACATAGTTAGAATTATTTTAAAAAGTTAAAAATGTTAAATAATAAATGTAATCTAACAAAAATAACATACTTTTTTATTATATATATTAACTTAATAATATTAATAAATACTTATTTTATTTCATTATAAAATGTTAGAAACATAATAAAAATTATAAATATATATATATATATACATAAACCTGTAATATAAATATAAAAATCTAATTTATATATAATATATCAAAATATAAAAATTAATATATATTTGTAAAAATATATTTTACACTACATTAACTATAACAGTAGGGGAAATGTTGGATAGCGTAGGGGATGAAATTACTATTCCCACTCCAAAGAGTGCAACAGTAGGGAAAGTGTTGGATAGCCGAGGGGAATAATTTAGTATTCACACTCAACGGGGTGTAACATTAGGGAAAGTGTTGGATAGCAGAAGGTTTAAAATTACTATTCCCTCTCCAGTAATTGCAACAGTAGGGAAAGTGTTGGATAGAGGGAGGGTAAAAATTACTAGTCCCACTCCAGTGAGTGCACCAGTAGGGAAAGTGTTGGATAGCGGATGGGTAAAATTACTATTCCCACTCCAGCAAATGCAACAGTAGGGAAAGTGTTGGATAGTGGGTGGGTAAAAATTACTATTCCCTCTCCAGTGAGTGCAACAGTAGGGAAAGTGCAGGAAAGAGGAGAGGTATAAATTAATATTCCCACTCCAACAAGTGTAACAGTAGGGAAAGTGTTGGATAGTGGAGGGGTAACATTTACTATTCCTACTCCAGTGAGTGCAACATTAGGGAAAGTGTTGGATAGCGGAGGGAAATAATTTACTATTCTCACTCCACAGAGTGCAACAGTAGGGAAAGTTTTGGATAGCCATGGAAAGGCCTTTCTCCGCACACATCCTAATATGGATGGCGGTGCCTGCTAGGCACTGCCACCATATTAGTGGCCCAAGTCCGCCCGGCCGGCAATCGGAACAATTGCCGACCGCCGGAAAAGCGGCGGATGCAAATTATAATATGGCAGGGGGTATTAATCGTTATGATGGTGTAACAGTCGCCACCATCAGCTCAGCGATGGCGATCGTTACGCCATCGTAATGACCTTCAAAGCTCCTTTTCTCCTTTCCTTGGCAATAAGTAACCACTGCAGGTCAACCCCAAACAGCAAACAGCACAGCAAACAGCAAAGGGACAGTCTCCTCCTTCAGCTTCCCTGGTTCCTCTCCTTGGCAAAGGATTTGTCTAGATTCCCAGAAGTGATCTAAAGTTCTGGGGTCTGGGCCCCAATATTTATACTGCAAAATCCTTTGTCCTCTAAAGGCAGAGGGTGTCTGTGCCCTGCCAAAACCAGTTCTATCCTCCCTGGTGCAGCTTCCTGGCAGGAGGTGGAGACAACATTGTTGAAAGCAGACTAGGCCCAGGTAGCTGAAAGGAAAACTCCTCCCCCTACTCTCTATTCTTTGAAGGCTCAGGCAAGTGAAAGGAAATCTTCTCCCCCTACTCTCTATTCAATGCAGGTCCTATTCAGCCCAGCCCTGAGCCATCAGACTGCTGGAGCAAAGGCCCTCTCCAGCCCTCTGTCACTCACAAACCAGGCATGGAATACACAAACCTAGCAGAGGCATACAGGATAGTTAGACAAGAAAATACCTACTTTCTAAAAGTGGTATTTTCAAACACAGAATGTAAAAATCACCCACACTAAAAGATGTATTTTAACATTCTGAGTTCAGGCATACTGAACTTGTTTTTCTACCTTGTTCCCTGGGTCAGTTAGGATTATAAGATGTTATATTCAAACTGCTCATTCTGGCCTATGGGAACAGGTAGCCTTGCAATAGTGAAAAACGAAATTGGCTGTAATTAACTATCAGGGCATGCCACACTCATCAGGGCATGTCCAACCTTTTACATACAATGCACCCTGCCCACAGGAGTACCTTGGGCGTACCTTAGGAGTGACAAATGTAGAAAAGGGAAGGTTTAGGGACTGGCAAGTGGGTGCACTTGCCAAGTCGACATGGCAGTCCCAGACTGCACACAGGCTCTGCAATGGTAGGCCTGAGCCACATTTTACAAGCTGCTTCAGTGGGTGGCACAATTAGTGCTGCAAGCCCACCAGCATCATTTGTTTTACAGGCCCTGGGCACACATGGTCCACTGTACTAGGGTCTGACAAATAAATCAAATAGCCAATCATGGAGTCACTAATCCATAACACAATTTACAAAAGAGAGCATATGCACTTTAGCACTGATCAGCAGTGGTAAAGTGCCCAGAGTCATAAAACCACCAACAACAGGTCAGAAACAATATAGAAGGAAGGCAAAAAGTTCAGGGATGACCCTGCAAAAAGGGCCAAGTCCAACACTGACCATGGGCACTGATGCTGAATTGGAAGTTCCTGGATCTGTTGCCTCTGGAGTGGGATCTCTGATCACTCCTCTGGGCTCCCCCGGGAGGGGATCCTGCTCCGTGGACTGCTAAAGCTTCTCTTGACGCCCCCTTATCACCTGAGCTGTGCCTCTGGGACTGGTGATGTATGTTGCCAAAACAAGGGCCACCTATGAGTGTAGAGGCATGTTTCCTGAATCATAATGGTCAGGCTCAAAGTTCTCTCTGCAGATACTGGTTGTCAATTTGTAAACTACATTGGCTCCGCCCCCCACCTATGGTCTATTTCTGAATGGACACTTTCTTTTCAATGGTGTATACCATGTTTGATCTTTGCGATTGAGTGTTACTAGCATGATGCACATTGGTATCTAAGCCTGGGAATTGGTGTTTTGTTGTATTACAGTTCTTATGTGTTTCTTTTAATCAGTCTGGGCGGCAGGGAATGTGGAAATATGGGAGGAATGTTTTAAGTAGATCGTTATTTCCTCTGCTGTGTTGGGGGTATTTTGGGACTACTTCCACAACTAATGTCTGCTGTATTTACTGTGCTGACCTGGAATATTAGGGGGATGTCCACATCTGCTTGGTGACATATGATTTATGCATATCTTAGATGTTGAAATGTGCATATTGCATGCCTCCAGGAAATGCTTCTTATGAAGCCGGAATTTGAGACGGTTGCCAAACACTGGCGAGAACAAACTTATGGTACTGTGTATTCAGCATAAGCTTCTGGAGCTTTGATTTGGGTGGCACCAGGTTTTCCTCCGTGTGCAGCATAGGACACTGATTGACACTGAAAGTAGATATGAATTAGTGAAGGGACTGTTGGATGGTCGCCCTTTCTTCTTGTTCTCAATTTATGCACATAACATACATCAGGGAGATTTTCTCCACACACTGTCTCCGGCTTTAATACTTGACCCACAGACCCCTGGTGTGGTTACTTTAAATGTGTCCAAGATTCCCTTCTGGACAGATCAGTGCTGCCACTTCTGGACACCCAAGGGATACAGGCAAGAACGCACTTTCAACACTGGACTGACTCTCTCCATATACATGACGTCTGGCGGTTAGGACACCTCTCTGACATGGAATACTCTTATTAAGCCCCTGGCCATCAGATTCATACTAGATTAGATGACATTTTTGCACTGCAGACTATTGGCCCTTAATACAAAACTCTAATTATTTGGGCCGCACTCTTTCTGACCATAACCTGCTTATGGTAACCTTCCATAGGAGGATGACTAGAACTGCCGTCCCAACATGGAGACTAAGGACGGACGCACTAATGGATGCACCTTATAAGGAGGCCATTGGCACGCACCTTACACAATCCTTTGCAGACAATGACGGTACGGCTACCATCAGGGGGCAACAGTGGGATGCTATGAAGGAGGTCCTGAGGGAGTACTGCGTTAACACCTCCTGGGTGTGAGGTCGACACTTGAGCTCTCGTTCACAGACCTTGAGACACATATGCGTGTAACTGACTGCTGTGGTTGCACGCCTGCGACTGGCAAATATTCACCACCAATATAGAGAACAGACTCAGCGATTAAGCAACATTGACTACAAAGCCGCATTGATGCACCAGCATGAGGAGTGTGATAAACCAGGGCAAATGTTAGCATTGCCACTGCACTCAGAATTCCCACTAACAGTTATTACAGGTGCATTTACGATGCTTGGGGCCACATGGCAAACATGCAAGCAGGCATAAATGACGTATTTGCCAGTTATTAGGAAAAACGATATACTCTGCATACAGAGCCCTTTCTATCACCTCTTGAAGCCTTCTTGCACGAAGTTCCCCTTCCTTGGTTATCCCTCTGCCCCCTAGACTTGGAGCAGCCCATTCAGCTGGATGAGATTCAGTTGGCCATTCAGCAAATTGGCAAGGCAAAACCCTGGACATGGACTGATTTGCTATAGAGTTCGGTGCGAGTTATCGCTTTCCGCTCGCCCCTGAACTACTAGCGATGGATCAGGAGGTGCATGTGCAGGGTAGTTTACCTGCCTCTCTCCAAGAGGCCGTTATAGTAGTTCCTCCAAAACAGGGCAAAACCCACTCTTGGTGACCTCATATTACCCTCCCTTCATGCTCAACATTGACTACTGGATTGTAAGCAAAGTCCTTGCCAACAGACTGCTCCCTGTATTAGATTTATCCCATATAGATGGACCGCGTATAACATACGCCAGTTATGCCATAATAGGGGTGCAGTAACTGACATGGGCCCTGCTCGGTGGAGATTTTCCAAGGTTTTGAGAAGGCCTTCGGCTTGTTGTGCTAGACTTACTTGTTATGTGTGTTGGAGGCCTTTGGCTTGGCCCCTGAGCTTCTTAAATGGATCAAGTTATTATATGCAGCTCCACAAGCTAGGCTGCATTCAGGACGTTACATGTCACGCTCCTTCCCTATTGAAAAGGGTACTAGGCAGGGATGCTCCCTCTCGCCCCTTATTTTTCCTTTGGCTACGGAGCCACTGCCTGCTATGCTGCAGACTCAGGGACCCGAATGAGGTACAAAAATACATATGAATTGGCCCATTGCCTGACTCTACGCAGATGACGTGCTCATCGATCTGCAAGATCATACCCAATCTTGTCGGGCCTTTAAAACTTGTTGGACGTCTTTGGGGACCTAGCTGGACTTCGGGTTAACTGGGGCAAGCCTTGTATCTTTCCACTCTGGGGATTGAGCCCTACTGAGTGAGCTGTACTGGGGCTAGATCGCCTTCTCTGGGTCTGCAATACTTTTTGCTATTTGGGGATTAATGAATGCCATACTGATAATGATCACCTATATGGTGATCATAGCAAGGTCTTGTACTTCAGTGCGATCTTCAATGGCCGTCTAGGTGAGGCTGCCCTTGTCTCCTGTAGGCCGAGCGGCTCTAGCCAAAATGCTTATCCTCCTGTGGTTCTTATACTTTTTTTTACCTTCCCCATAGGGCCTGCCAGGGCCTTCTTCAGGAAGTTAAGTGGGCTATAATCAGATCTAATCCGGGGGCCTGCATGAAAGCATGTGGCAGATAATACATAGTCTCATGAAGAAGGGGGACCTGGGCACACCAGATCTGGAATTATACTTTTCAGCAGTGCAATTGCAATGACCTATTCGATGGCTAGCAAAAGACAAAATGGGTTGATTTAATTTTGTTATTAACGAATTTACAAGTGGAAATGTACTGCATTGGCTTCTGTTGGCTGGTGGCTCGGCTAAAGAGCTGCCGAGGTTACAGCACATGGTCAAAATGGTATTGAACAGATATATGCAGCCCAAATGCTCAACTTCCACATATGCACCACAGCTTCCCCTCTGGGATTTTCCTACAACTAGGCTACTCTTGGGAGATCATGACCCTAAGTCATGGTGGGAGGTGGGACTACTTCAGCTTGGCGGCTTCTGTGAAGATGGCTGTTTACAGTCATTTCAACAACTTCAGGACACCTTCAGTCTGAGTGCGGGTTCTTTCATAACGTATCACACTCTCATACGGGTTATCAGCAGTGCATGGTCGATGGGAGACGCAGAGCCATCCCTCCACCTTGTGCTGTTCTGTTTCCTTTTATTCACAAAAGAGAGTAAGAGAAGCAGATCAGTTGCAATCTCCCAAGTACAATCGCATCAAAAAAAGGCAACTGCTGGTGTCTGTATATCCGTTATGGATATTCAGGCAGAAAAAAAGAGAACATCTAAAGAAGACAGGAGAAAGGAAAGTGTAAAGGGTCCCACTGAGGTCAAATTTTAAACCTCCGACTATCGTCAGGTGATGGAATATCCAAAGATATTGGAGAAGATGCCTCACTCACTTCTCATGACATGCTTAATTATAGGCGTCTTTCCACACCCAGGTAAGATGATACTACCTGGGCGGACTCAACCAAAAGATGTAATGGGAGTTCTTATATAAAATGTTAACTGGCCATGCAGGGAACCAGATGAGTGGTGTTAAAAATTCCTACGGGTATACCCAAATAGTAAGTTTATTCATAGAGTACCTGGGGTACTGGATAAAAAAGTGATGCAGAAGAAAGGGGTTTTTCTGAACGTTATTCATTCAGTTTTTCCCACATCAGAATGCCAACATGTTTCAGCTCACAACTTGAGCCTTGGGGCCTTCTTCAGGGCTAGAATATCTACTCTTAAGTATCCCTGCTATAAAATGTGCACGTATTTCATGCAAAAATTAGGCCTAATGCATTCACCTGTTTTTCCTGTAGTTTTTCTACTGGGCATCGCTATTAAGCACAATGCGGGTCAGGAAATTAGGTGCTGTCTTATAGTCAAACATTCATCAAAGTACAGACACCACCGACGTACCTAAATCTCCCGTCCTGCCCGCCGCCTTTACACTTTCCTTTCTGCTATCTTCTTTATATGTTCTGTTTTCTTACCTATGGAATGAGTTGTAAATCTGTGTTGTTTCTTTATGCAGTCCTTCTGGTGTCAGGTGTGAGCCAGACGCACAAGGGCAGGACTAAATGGGAGACAGTCATGGGCACTGTTCTTAGAGGCAAATAGTGGGCAATGGCACTCGGTTACGTCAAACAGGTGTCTCGCAATACACGTCTTAAATTCACACAATTTAATTTCTTCCATCAAATCTATCTTATTCCACACCACCTGCAGAATCAGATCTAATCTGGGGGCCTGCATGAAAGCATGTGTCTCTTCAGATAATACATTGTCTCATGCAGAAGGGGGACCTTGGCACACCATATCTGGAATTATACTTTTCAGCAGTGCAATTGCAATGACCTATTCGATGGCTAGCAAAGACAAAATAGGCTGATTTAATTTTGTTATTAATGAACTTAGAAGTGGAAATTTACTGCATTGGCTACTGTTGGCTGGTGGCCCGGCTAAAGAGCTGCCTAGGTTACAGCACATGGTCAAAATGGTATTGAACAAATATATGCAGCCCAAATGCTCAACTCCCACATATGCACCACAGCTTCCCCTCTGGGACCTTCCTACCACTATGCTACTCTTGGGAGATCATGACCCTAAGTCATGGTGGGAGGTGGGACTACTTCCGCTTGGTGGCTTCCGTAAAGATGGCTGTTTACAGTCATTTCAACAACTTCAGGACACCTTCAATCTGAGTGCAGGTTCTTTCATAACGTATCACACTCTCATGCGAGTAATCAGCAGTGCATGGTCGATGGGAGACGCAGAGCCATCCCTCCACCGTGGGTTGTTCTGTTTCCTTTTATTCAAAATAGAGAGTGAGAGAAACAGATCAGTTGCAATCTCTCAGGTACAATCGCATCACAAAAGGCAACTGCTGGTGTCTGTATATCTGTTATGGATATTCAGGCAGAAAAAAAGAGAACATGTAAAGAAGACAGGGGAAAGGAAAGTGTAAAGGGTCCCACAGAGGTCAAATATTAAACCTCCGACTATCATCGGGTGATGGAATATCCAAAGATATTGGAGAAGATGCCTCACTCACTTATCGTGACATGCTTAATCATAGGCGTCTTTCCACACCCAGGTAAGATGGTACAACGTGGGCGGACTCAACCAAAAGATGTTATGGGAGTTCTTATATAAAATGTTAACCGGCCATGCAGGGAACCAGATGAGTGATGTTAAAAATTCCTACGGGTATACCCAAATAGTAAGTTTATTCATAGGGTACCTGGGGTACTGGATAAAAAGAAAACGTGATATAGAAGAAAGGGTTTTTTCTGAACGTTATTCATTCAGTTTTAACCACATCAGAATGCCAACATGTTTCAGCCCACAACTTGAGCCCTCACTGGTTTGGGGCCTTCTTCAGGGCTAGAATATCTACTCTTAAGTATCCCTGCTCTAAAATTTGCACTAATTTCATGCAAAAATGAGGCCTAATGCACTCACCTGTTTTTCTGGTTTTCCTGTAGTTTTTCTACTGGGTATCGCTATTAAGCACCATGTGGGTCAGGAAATTAGGTGCTGTCTTATAGTCAAACATTCATCAAAGTACAAACACCGCCGGTGTACCTAAATCTCCTGTCCTGCCTGCCGCCTTTACACTTTCCTTTCTCCTGTCTTCTTTATATGTTCTGTTTCCTTACCTATGGGATGGGTCGTAAATCTGTGTTGTTTCTTTATGCAGCCCTTCTGGCGCCAGGTGTGAGCCAGACACACAAGGGCAGGACTAAACGGGAGACAGTCATGGGCACTGTCCTTAGAGACTAATAGTGGGCAATGACACTCGGTCACGTCAAACAGGTGTCTCGCAATACGCATCTTAAATTCACACAATTTAATTTCCTCCATCAAATCTATCTTATTCCACACCGCCTGCATACTATGTTCCAGAGGACTCAACCTGTCTGCCCCAGATGCAGACATGCTGTTGCCATATTTCTGCATATAGAGTGGAAATGCCCACCTTTGGTGCATATCTGGACCCAAGTACTGGAACATACCTCAGCAGTGATTGACATTCAACTCTCTCATGATCCACTATTTTGCTTTTCTGGGATCACTGAACGCTCAAAATGCTCTAAACATTACTTACGACTAGCTGATTTAGCATTAACACTGTTTAACCGGTTAATAGCCATGTCTTGGAAGACAACTCAGAAACCTGAGCTTCCAGCATGGCTTCAAATAACAAATAAATGGCCAATGGCAGAGAAAGAGGCTTTATCATCTGCTTCCATTGGACGAGGTGGAGCGGGAGGCATCATGATTTGGGACACATATGTGCAAAAGAATTGTGATAGATTACATCCTCCTCCCCCTTGATGAGTCGTCCTCCCGCTCCCTCCCATGACTTTAGACTACATGTGTCACTCACAGGGGTCTGTCCCACCTCCCCACCAACTACCTTCCCATCGAAAGCACCGTGGGGACATCCCTCATACACGTTAATAGGTGGCCTTTCCCATGATCCACTGGACACCTTATGATGCTTGGTGTTCTATACTTTGCCTCCTATGGTTCCTCCCTGCTCCCTCCAGGTTGTGGGGGAGTTTCCCTCCGCCTTTTTGCCATCGTTACGGTTGGTACTTTGGTTGTTATGGTAATACCATGCTGTAAGATGTTTGAACACATCAGCTGGCACATGGAGCCCCGTAGACCTTTGGAGACTTCGATCCCATGCATGGTTGCTTAACTAAATCTATCCTGGGGTTTTACGAACCAGTGCTGCTTAGTATGTATTTGTTAGTACCTTGAAAATGCCAATAAAGTGATTTAAAAACAAATGGAAGACTCGCGCCCCTCTTCATATTCTGAAGGGGGGGCTCCAACATTTTGCGTTGCCCCTCTGCATTGAGGTGCATATGTCTCTTACAAAGTAAGTCAGCACTACAGAGTCTGTGAGTTTTAACACAGCTGTGCGTTTTTGTTTGTTTGTTTCCTTTTTTGCCAAGCCAGACCGAGGGCTATACCAACTCATTGCTTTTTTGTCATGCATCACTCACCCAACATAAAAGCATGAAGCTTCTGTCTCGAGAAGCATGCAGCGGCGCCGAATACGCCTCCTCAACGCCCACAGCAGTGCCATTCATTGCAGTTTCCGGGCTAGTGCGGTTTGAGGAGATGCGGCTTAATGGCGAGAGCTGCCGATTTTGGAAGCGGATAGTTAGGTTCGGAACCCGGTGTCGGTTCAGAGTCCTGTGCTTCTGGGAAAATCACGTATTCGCCCATGCCCAAAAAACATCTGCACCTGTATAATGTAACCTGGTGCTCAAATAAAGTGCTCTAATGCCTGCGGCCGAGTTCGCGCAACATAAAAATACATTAAAATGTTTGCAAATGAAACGTCTTTCAGTTTGAAAGGGAATTGCCCAGGATTATGTGTGTGCATGATTCCACCTCATTTTTGTGGTGCTGTTTCCCACTTTATAAACCTTTTGGACGCACTATTAACAGCCTTTCTTCATCTTCCACAAGTTGAAATGTATGTGAGGTTTCTTCCTTACTGTGCGGCTCTCATGTTCACATAGATAACATTTTCACACGCAGGGGTAATGATCCAGGCAGAGGTAATGATTCCAGTAGAAGTGGTTCTGGCTCATCTAACTTAGAACACAGTAGGGAGGTGTGAAGTTGCAAAGGTTTTGCCTCCACGAAGATGTTTCAAACGCTGCAATCTTCTTTTCTAACAAAAGACTTAACAGCCTTTGAAAGCCCACACAGTTTGCTAAATGAATAAAAAATATGATATAAAGATGATTCCTGGCAGAAATATTATTGTTGCAAAAATGCACATAAAAACACTTTCAGCAGGGAAAATTGTTTGTGGAATAGTTTCTGTGCTAAAAACGTCTCCAGCAAGCAAATGGTGCAACATTTAAAAACTCTGTACTTTATATAAAATGAGCGAATTATGTGTGAAGTTTTCCAACTTTTGCCCAAATTCAAAGGACATTTTTAAACCTGTATCCGCCTCTAGAACAAGGACATATGCAGTTCAAGCAGAGCCGACCAGGAGGCCAGGGAGCTTCTGTTCAGGCTTCCAGGCTATGGAACCCCTCGAGTCTGAAATCCATTGATTGCTAGTTAAAAGTTGTTTGTCCCGAATGAGTCTTTTAAACAGCAGCTTAGAATGTGTGTTTTTGGGGGTGCTCCCTGTCTTTAAACCTTAGGAGCCCACTGCGTCAGAGAGCGCCGTGCTCCAGAAGGCAAACGCAGAATAAATAGCACCGATCAACATTAGAATCACTTCCAGTGCGTAATCACCGATGAGGAATTGTGGGAATTCTCTAGGGACAGGGAGAACGAGAGAGCAACGTCATTCAGTTGCGTTGTATTTAAACAATTTCTTCAGCGTTTTCCCAAAGGGCCTGTGTTGTGACGTCAGCTAATAGTCCAACTGCCGTTGCCATGGAAGATGTGGATGGAGGAGGTAAGGAGACAGGGCGGGCTCTGAAGGTTGTGTGTGTGTGTGGGGGGGGGGGGGGGGGGGGGGTAGAGGGTGTGGTGTGTGACGAGCACGGGAATACACAGTTCTTTCCGAACTAAAGATCTTTAAATCTCATATTATTTCCTTTGGCCATTCCACATGAGAAGACAACTGCTGCAAAGTGCGGGGCGCCGATGAGAACAAGGTGTCTGAGAGAAACCTACTTCATGACACACGGAAACAGCATGCTTCAAATACAAGTCTGGGAGGTTACCACCACCATGATTGCATGCCTCCTTAAAAGGTATTCCCTAGCTGAGAAGCAATACAGAGTAATAATTATAAGCCGAAGGTGACCAACAACGTGTTAACTAGACAAATGATTGTGTTGTTTGTGTCTAGTTAAGCAACTGTATTAAACTTCATTAGCACAGGTAGCAACAGCGGAGGGTTCCCTTACATACAGAACAATATCTGCAACAACAAACATGCATTCCATCGACATGACGTGTATAATTAGTGTAGTTAATCGATCGCAGTGAAAGGCAGCTAATAGACCACTAAGGGAAAATGTACTTTTCAGCCACTGGTATTACTGGCAAATCCCACAGCAAAGGCATACTTTACATTAGGCATGTGTACAATTATGGCTGTGTGATGGGGACAAACTTTAAGCTTTTAGGAAGCTGCAGAGATTTCCCCTTTGCAAAATGTTCTACACAGGAGAATTGAGTCACAAAAAATGTTTATGTGGAAGATTCGTTCAGCAATCAAAGTCAAAGTCAAAGTAAACTTTATTCGGTTAAAATTTTAAAACCATCAAAGCACAGAACAATATTTCATGGTACAGATAAATGCAATTGAAGAAAAATTTTAACACAATAAATACTATACGTTTTGGCAATAAATACAATAAAAGTATGGCTTTCAATTAATTCAACCAAGTTACAAATCTATAACGTCATTTCTCCTTCAACATTCCATCTTCAACAGTTTATTAAAAAACAAAATCATAAGAAAATGAGGGGAATTACTAAATGGGCTGAACCCTATTTCTACACCTGATGGCACCTACGATGAAGCTAGCAACCCCAAAACAAATCAGAGGAAACTCCAGCATTTGTAAATAGGCCAACGCAGGCCTCACTTGCTCAAATTGGCGATTCTTAAAAATCGGAAGAATATATTTTTTATGCTGAGGAGAGTAAAATTTACAAAAAAATACCATGTGCAACGTATTTTGTTCAGAAGTGTTGTCACAGGGACAAGTCCCCATAGTTCCCTCTTTGAAAAAACCTTTGGGGTAAGCCAAAAGCCAGGGGAGCATACCATATTTAAACCTTATTAACAAAAACAGATGGAATGGTTTGCTGGATCTCACAGCCTAAACTTAGCATGACAAATCTCCTAACTGCCGGCTTCCCCAATTCATCGCCTTCCCTCAGCAGCATCGCTCTATTAAAAAACTGGGTCTTAATGGCCTTGATTTTCACTTTACTCAGCGCACATGGCCTGTCAAACAATTCAGGACAGCCAAGTGACTCCAGGTTGTTTTTAATATAACAAATCCATGGGATAGACGTTGCTTTATCTAGGGACAAACAGTCTTGAATAATTTGTTGGTTTAGATTCGGTGGCTGCTGCGCCCAAACTCTAAGCCAACCTAATAGCGGGGCCACAGATATTTGATCAGTAAGATATCCCGCCCCCAAATCCTCGTGTATATTAAAAGTTGGAGCAGAAGGGGGAAGAGACAACAATTTCCGGAAGAAAGTATTTTCTACTGTTTGGATGTCAAGTGAGGCCTTATAACCCCAGACCTCACTACCATATAGGGCCATGGGGATACACTTAGCTCTATAAATCTTCATAAGAGCAGGAAGCGGTTTACACCCCAAACGTTTTGCAAAGCCCAACAGTGCTCCTGTAGCTCTAGCAAGGTTATTCTTTTTCTAGGCACGTTGCATGACCCATGATCTTCTATCGTCAAATATAATCCCTAAATATGGGAATGTCTGCACTTTAGTTAACTCCTGCCCATTACAGAAAAATTTAACCCTTTTTGCCCTCCCGGTACCTATTGACATGGAATGTGATTTTTTGAAATTTATTAATAAGTCTAAAGAGACCATAAAATCATAAAATCCATTTAAAAGAGCTTGTAAACCTCTCGCGGTTCTTGCCAACAAGACAGTGTCATCAGCATATAGTAATGCAGGGATCATTTTTGAGCCGGCTTTAGGAATATCTTTACTAACCAAGGCTAGAACCACACCCAAATTATTAATGTAAAGCGAGAAAATCAGGGGGGCAAGAATGCACCCCTGTCTTACCCCACCCTTTACCTGCCAAGCATCTGACTGGCTCCCATCTTCACTATAGCGGACGACTGCAGTAGTGTCCTCATGAATGACAGCCAAAAAAGAAATCAATACTGGGTCAAGCCCCAAGACGGCTAATAAGGCCCATAATTTTTGCCGATTTACAAGATCGAAAGCAGTGGACAGATCCATAAAAGCTAAATGGAGGTCACCCTGCTTAGCGACCGTGTATTTCCCAATAATGAGATGTAAATTAAGGCATTGACCTACAGTGCCCTTTCCTTGTCTAAACCCGTATTGTAGGTCAGAGATTATGGATTTCTCCTCCAACCAAACTGTTAAACGGGCAAGGACAACTTTACCCATTACTTTCATGGCAGAATCCAAGAGAGAAATAGGCCGGTAACAAGCCGGATCATCTCTTGAACCTTTTTTGAATAGTGGGACAATAACAGCTTTGCCCCAGGACTTAGGAGCACCGGCCTCAGATGCAGCATTAAAAACGTGAGTTAAAAGTTTTGCCCAAAACCTTGGATCCACCCTATAAAGATCCGCGGGAACTCCATCCGGTCCTGGTGCTTTACCTTTTGCCATTGAATCAATGGCCTCCAGGACTTCTTCCTCTTTGAAGAGGATTTTTGAGGCTAATATGCTATCCGCATAGTTTACTGGATTGAGTTCTTGAATCTCTGAGTAAAGACCACTAAAGTGAGCCACCCATCTGTCTGGCGGGATGAGACACTCTTTATTAGTGTTCTCCAGTTCATCAAAAAGAGGACTATTAATCACCTTCCAGAACTTGCTACTATTTTTCTGAGCACTTGCATCTGACAAATCATCCCATGCCTTATTTCTTAACTGAGTTTTCCTGTCTTTTATTGCTTTTTTATAACATCTTTTTGCCTCTGCAATCTTACTAGGATTTTTACCGGATTCTTTCAGTGCCGACAAGAGGGCAGAGTGGGCACTAGAACAAGTGCGGTCAAACCAATTTTTAAATTTTTTCGGCCTCGGTCTCCCATGGCTGGTAAGCTTACCCACAACTTGTTTAGTTATCCTGTCAAAGGCACCCAAAATTTCCTTCGGTTGCGCCACTACCAAAAGACAAAGACTAAAATCGTCTTTATTACTTTCATATAGGTTCTCAAGGAAGTCAGTAGGGGTGATAACATCCCATCTCAGTCGTCTTCCCTGACTGGTAGACTCTAAATTTGTGTTGGAAATCAAAGGCAAAGAGACATCTTTCATCAAGGCCTTAACTTTGATTTCCACAATAAGAGGATTATGATCACTTAAGGTGTTTTGCGCAACACAAGAAGTACCCAGCAAGTTCATCAGAAGGCGAGATACGAAGATATAATCAATCGTACTACATCGGCCTTGACCCGTAAACGTAGGGACAGGAACCAACAAATCCTGGACAGGCATGTATAAATGAGAAGTCAATACCATACTCTCTAAATATATCCCACCCTTAGAATGTTCAAAGTGGGTAGCATCTTGCGGGCAAAGATCCTGATTATTATCTCCAAAACAATTAAGATTACATACATGAAAATTAAAATCTCCAAAAAGTAAAAGCAAATAAGGTTTAACATTCAATGCATCATACTCATCCAAGAATGTGAACAGTGCTTTAAGATGCTGTAACTCATCAAGCCTAGTAAATGAATTATAAAAATTAACCACCAATAATGATGGCAAGTTAACACCTTCCATTTTCACCGCTAAAATGTGAGGGGAATTGGTCACTAACAGCTCCATGCTATATAATAACTTTAAGCTGAATAATAGCAAAAAAAACCCTCGTGGTCTCCCCGTAACAGAAGGCACAGCATATTTAATAAAGGACTGATACCCGTCCAAATAGTAAGGGTCTGTGGCCTCCCAAGTTTCTTGCAGAGCGATTACGTGATAAGTGGAAAGAAAAGCCCTCCAGTTTTGATCGCTTCTTTTAGAGCGAAGACCAGCAATATTCCATGATAACGCAGTGATTATATCTATTGCTGGAGAGCCTCCTACACAGCCTCGCTCTTGTATTATACTATTTTCCAAATTAGGTGAGAGAGATTGTGAGTCAACTTCTACTCCATAATTAGGCAACTCAACATTCAAGTTGTCAGAATTAATAATAGGAGCTATTCTACCCCCCTCTACAGAAACCTCCTCAAGGCGCCTCTCCATAGCTCTTATGTCGTACTCTGCGTGTGAGGTTAAATTTTTATCTATTGAATCACTGAAAATGACGATATTATCCACAGCAGGTACCCTGGAAGATAAAGACCCAAAGGAAGTAGAGAAGACTGCTCTAGATACGTCGTTATGTGTATCAACTCTATCAACCCTGAGTCAGTCATTAACATCTAAAGTACTAAGGGCTTCGTATCTATTACTTAATAGCAAAGATTTACTTGCAGGGACGTGCTGAAAGGTAAGCTCACTCATTCCGGCAAGCCCCAAAGAACGAGGTTGGTAGAAGAAGCCCAATGGAAGAACATTAACATAGTCCTGTTGAATACTAATAGACCCAGCTTGTCTCAAAATATGGTCTACTATATCGGGGGAACTAAAATTCACAACGACACAATCACCCTTCAGTGTCTTATTGGACTTCCCCACCCATGGAACCCTTCTCACCATTTTAAAACAATCAAAAAGGTGACTCCCCAAAACTGTCTTACTAGCCAAGTAGTGAAGTGCTTTATTTTTTAAGGAGGACCAGTGCTCTTCCTTACCGTCACAGATTTTCGGAACATTGGCCAAAATAACGGTGTATGGGCAGGCCTCTGGTGGCAAATTTAAAGGGCGATCCTTGCGTATAATCTCCCCCCGAGAACTTAATCTTTTGTTATGGCCTCTCAACCCCGGGCTAACAACACCATTTGTTCCCCGAGCAGGTGGTAAGGGGTTCATAGGGCCAACAACAGGAGTCGTCATAGACTCAACCAGTTCGGACACCCAAGATGTAACTGCACTTAGGGTGTGAAGATTAGGTGGGTTAGGCCTTAACACCGGAGCGCTCTGACCTGCTATGTGACGTTCAATAAGAATAAGTCTATCATCAATCTTACTAAGTCTGTCCATAACTGGTAATATAATCGCTCTCAATCGCTCATCCATCAGCCTAATCAAATTAACCGACATGTCCCCCATAGTAGCTGCATCCCCTTGAGCCATATGCTCAGTAAGCCCCTTGCCCTTGTCAGGAGTAGCCTGAACCTCTAAACTACCTTCCTGTTGAACCAACCCTTGAACAGGATCTTTATTCCTAGGTTGTTTAGCTTGTTGGCGGCTTCCTTTAGGGGCTTGAATAGCTTTTCTCTTACCCTTAGCTGTTTTGGCAGGGGCAGCAGAAGGGATCTTTAACTGCCTAGTGCGTAAGGCTGGGGGGGAAAGAGAGGGACTGGAGACATTCATCAACAAGCATTGGCATAGCCAATAGGTCTCGCTTTTGGGACCTTATAAGTATTTAGTTATGCAGCACAATATCCTTGGTGCAACAACATTAACTGTTGCATGGCTAAACACTTATAAGATCCCAAAGGCGAAACCTATTGGCTATGCCAATGCTTGTTTCTTTTTCATTTAGCACACCATTAGAGTGCATATGTTTCCTAGCTCTCTTCCTTCTGTGCTGCTTCCCCCAACCCTTGCTTTTTTTTGCTCCCCACCCATCCCAGCTTGCCTGTAAAAGCAGAGCAGTAGGGATATTTTTGCTGGGGTATGACTGAATAGCAGACTTTAATGGTTGTTTTTTGTTTGATCTTCTGCCATCCACATATTGCACGAAAGCACAAGCTTTGGCTTAAAAGGGTTTTATTGTGATATGGAGAGGACCATCTGCCACAGTCACTCAGCTGGCATCTGTGGCAGGAGGTGTACTTAGCATGACACTTCTCCTAGAAGAATTGAATATGAGAATTGTGGCACTCTCTGGTGTGCAAATAGTGTTTCTTTAATTGTGGTAACCCAGGTGGAGGGTGCCGGTGGGTACCATCCTCTGATCCGAGGCGTGAATCCAAATAAATATAGTCTGCGTTGTCTGAGACAAGAAACACCGTCCCCACTAAGCACTCCTTAGTAATTTATATCCAATAATTATTTTCTTTCATATCATCTTGGTTTTTGCAAAAAAAGTTCTTTATTTGATCATTTTCTCTTATCATGTTCATCGTGTTGAGTAATCACACGTAGAGATGTACATTTGTTTTTCATTTGGTTGAATAAATCCCAATGCATTTCGGACAAAGCCCTTCATCAGGGGAATTATCCTAAAAAATAACCAAAGTGCATATAATCAATGCTCCAAGCGGAACCGTTGCAGTAATCAAAGTATGCTCTGTGGAAATCACCTAAATCGAAGGAAAAAAGGTGAAAAGAAAACATCCACCGAATGTAGGAAAAACGAAGCCGTTCGTAAAGGACATAACTCTGCGTTAAAAAAAGAAAAGAAAAAAAAGTGTCTCAGGGATGTGCCCATGTCGCAAAGTTTTGTTAAAAGGATTGTGGGTAAGAAAGTGTCCTTTGCCGGATAGAAGATCTGCATTTTGCTAATCATCTGCCCTGTTAGCTGGGATGTATTTTGTTTTACTGACTGTAATTGTGTATTATATTTGTAATTTTATGACTCGAAGGCTGGTAGTTGCATTATAGGAAAGCTTATACTCAATAGAGTAGCCCAGAGTTGATTATGTTGCCAACCCAATGGTAAAGGTTATAGGCCTCATCATTTCACTGGGAAAATGATGTCCGATACCATAAGTCTGATCTGTTTATTGTGACAAGTTAATACACAAAACAGTGGGCCTAGTTTATTAATTGTAAAAAGCATTTGTTAGTCGATAGGTGTTCATTGGTGGATGATTATCACTATTTATTGGCTGTATACAGGAGTTGTTTTATATGTAATCTCACACATTAGAAGAGCATACAATTGTTTAGGCGTTGGTTAGCCCCCACTGGCATAATTGTATTTGTAATTTTATAAGTGTATGTCTGAGAGTTTCTCTTAAGTTGGGCTGTGCTCAGTAAAGTGGTCCAGAGTTGTTTACGGTTGCAAGCCAGTGATCAATGTTGTGGGCCTCATTGGTTTACTTGGAAAAGAGAGGTTAGATGCCATAGGTCTGATCTGTTTATCATGAAAAGTTTTGATATAGGAAGTAGTCCTGGTCTATTTATTGTGGAAAGCAGACGTAAAATCAATACATTTTAAAGATGGATTGTGATTACACTCTTGTTGCTTACCTCCTATGACAAGCCCTTGGGGTTGAAGATTAGCAAAACAGTACAGATTTGCAAAACAATACTCCTTGTTTGGCCTTTACCCAACATTAATAATGTACATATTTATAATTGTAAAGCTGTGTGTCTGATGTTTGCCAGCTTTTGCACAGTACAAAAGGCCTGAGCAGCTTATTGTGACAAATTTACAGGCTAAAGGCTTGTTTCATTTTTATAAAGTTATTTCGGGTGCTAAAGCTCTGTCTCGTTTCTTATGAAAATTTTTGACAAAGGTTTAGGCCTGACTTATTTATTATGAAAGCATTTGTTGAAGCAAGTATACCCTAACAGTGTATTGTTATTACACCCTGTTAAATCCTGTAAACAGATATTTTGTTACATCAAATCTAATTAATTACCTTAGTAGGCAAGGGTTATGATGTTTATTACCACCTTTGACAAAACCTTAGAAGATTTGCACTGTGATAATTCTTGCTACACCCTAAGTGAGCGCCTGAAAGGTATAGTTGTCTGCCATGCTCTAATAATAAAAAATACAAATAGAGCTATACATATAAATACATACAAAAAGGGCTTTGGATCAGCCCTCTCCTGCCACTGGTCTGTTCGAGTGTCACCCTCACTTTGCTTCCATCTGGGACGGCATTGAACCAATGCTCAGCCACTTAAGCCTTTGCTGTATTGCCCTACAAATGATGGCATTTTGCCTTATCACATGTGCACCTCTGTCTGAACATGAATGCACTTAGGTGCTATGTATGGCTGGTGGGACAGTCTTTCAGTTTTTCATGTACCCTCGCTTGCTTCTAATTTCATCATTGCACCGCATCCTACATGGTCGCTGACTCGAATCTGGTCAGCCATCTTTGTAGATAAACATCTCTATAATGTACCATTGTTTATCATTCTAAGATGGCCACGTCTTTGCTTCCAAACCTGGAGGCCATGTTGGAACTTGAAATCAATAGTACGCTTTATACAGTATCATTGCACGTCCGTACCCTCCCAAGTTTTAGTTGTATTTTTTATACAAGCATACCATGTAGGCAGCAGCATGTTTTAATTTTTCAACGTGTATTCATGTAATTTGTTACATATGCTTGTTGTGGTTTTGTATGTGGATTGTGTGTAGGTAAGTCGGCAAATGCAACAATGACTCCCTGCATGGAAGAGTTAATGGATCACTGTCCAAATAAATTTATGGTGACGTTTTGTGTGCCTAGAGTCAGCAATGACTGAAGAAGCACTTGCAGCTATAAGCAAGACATATGGCATTATCAGTGCGTATTTTTCTTTTCGACGACTGCACTATGGCATGGAAGAATAGCTGTCATTCATGCTACGGGGCGAGCTTGTCTTTCGCGTCCTCCCATCTCAGAACCGATGCACTTTAAAGGTTAATAAGTAGAAAAGCTTAAATATTTTAGTGCAATATCTGTTCCGAAAGCATGTTATGTGCCAATAGTGGCGAGTCATGAAGGGAAAAGGTTCTCTGTAAAGGTTCACTGATCATTTTGACCGAGTGTCGCTTTACTTCACACAGTCCTTGCTAAAAGCGTTTCCTAAAAAAATGGCCTCGCGGCAAAAAAAAAAATAAACAAGTGGGGGGGAGTGCATGCGTATGACGAGAAGGGCGGGGGGGAGAAAGGAGGAGGGAATGAGGGGTAGTGCAAGCCGAGTAAGGCTTAAAGAAAAAAATAAATAAACAAGTGGGGGGGAGTGCATGCGTATGACGAGAAGGGCGGGGGGGAGAAAGGAGGAGGGAATGAGGGGTAGTGCAAGCCGAGTAAGGCTTAAAGAGAGAACAATGGCAGATGGCGATCAAAGCGGCCGTGTGGTCGCAAAAGTGAAAGTAAGCGCGGCGCGCGCGCCCGCGCACATGCACTGTACCTCTAGGCTGGCCTGGTAGCACTTTTTGGAGCCCACATACAAAATGTCTCTTCGAGCCAGCGCAAGCGCTGGGGCTCAGCGAGACCTAAAAATGGGGCACTGGCAAGACTGGACTCTAATACATGCCCAGAAGAAATAAGATGGGTTGCCTGCGTAGAGACAAAATCCGCAGTACAATCAACTGGTTGTAACACTGAGTTAAGGTGGGTAAAAGGCTCCAATGACAACCTTCTTTCCACCATTTCAATTTCTTTTGACACAGCATTTTCGGCTTTTTTTAAGTAAGCATCTAATGTCCCTGTCCCTGACCCCCCTGCTGTAGAGCCCTTATAAGGAATTTTCGCCATAGCGTGTACTAAACAGATATCTCAGAACATTAATATCAGCAACAGCCAAACCGTAGGAGTCCTTGACGGTGCAGACCTTAAGATCCGGCTGAATGTTGGAACGCACGGGTTCAATGAGCAACTGGCACAAGTTAGAGGGGTGGCCCAGCCCGGCCTTGTACGGCCCCGGACGGCAACAGACAGCCCGCCCTTTGTCCGGGCTTCGTCCGGCACGTTCCGTGCGCGTTCCGCGCAGCGTACAAAGTCACTTATAATAAGGGCGTCACCCAATAGCAGGTGAGTGGGTGGGAAGCCGACTCGTGTAGCGCACGGACTCCTGGTAGTTGGAGTCCCGTGCGAAGGCCCTTCACCCAACAGCAGCAGCACAGGTCAGGATAAGGAGATCACAGCCCCTCCTGGGACAGCGGCAGCTAGAGACACGGAGAATCAGCCAACAGCGATGCGGGACCCGCGCCAGCGGGTTCCGCGAGGTGTTAAGTACCGGCAATATGCAAATGGCAACAGGTGAGTGGCTGGGAAGCCGACTCGTGTAGCGCACGGACTCCTGGTAGTTGGAGTCCCGTGCGAAGGCCCTTCACCCAACAGCAGCAGCACAGGTCAGGATAAGGAGATCACAGCCCCTCCTGGGACAGCGGCAGCTAGAGACACGGAGAATCAGCCAACTGCGATGCGGGACCCGCACCAGCGGGTTCCGCAAGGTCTTAAGTACCGGCAATATGCAAATGGCAACAGGTGAGTGGGTGGGAAGCCGACTCGTGTAGCGCACGGACTCCTGGTAGTTGGAGTCCCGTGCGAAGGCCCTTCAACCAACAGCAGCAGCACAGGTCAGGATAAGGAGATCACAGCCCCTCCTGGGACAGCGGCAGCTAGAGACACGGAGAATCAGCCAACAGCGATGCGGGACCCGCGCGAGCGGGTTCCGCGAGGTCTTAAGTACCGGCAATATGCAAATGGCAACAGGTGAGTGGGTGGGAAGCAGACTCGTGTAGCGCACGGACTCCTGGTAGTTGGAGACCCGTGCGAAGGCCCTTCACCCAACAGCAGCAGCACAGGTCAGGATAAGGAGATCACAGCCCCTCCTGGGACAGCGCCAGCTAGAGACACGGAGAATCAGCCAACAGCGATGCGGGACCCGATCAACATTAGAATCACTTACAGTGCGTAATCACCGATGAGGAATTGTGGGAATTCTCTAGGGACAGGGAGAACGAGAGAGCAACGTCATTCAGTTGCGTTGTATTTAAACAATTTCTTCAGCGTTTTCCCAAAGGGCCTGTGTTGTGACGTCAGCTAATAGTCCAACTGCCGTTGCCATGGAAGATGTGGATGGAGGAGGTAAGGAGACAATGCGGGCTCTGAAGGTTGTGTGTGTGTGTGGGGGCGGGGTAGAGGGTGTGGTGTGTGACGAGCATGGGAATACACAGTTCTTTCCGAACTAAAGATCTTTAAATCTCATATTATTTCCTTTGGCCATTCCACACGAGAAAACAACTGCTGCAAAGTGCGGGGCGCCGATGAGAACAAGGTGTCTGAGAGAAACCTACTTCATGACACACGGAAACAGCATGCTTCAAATACAAGTCTGGGAGGTTACCACCACCATGATTGCATGCCTCCTTAAAAGGTATTCCCTAGCTGAGAAGCAATACAGAGCAATAATTATAAGCCGAAGGTGACCAACAACGTGTTAACTAGACAAACTATTGTGTTGTTTGTGTCTAGTTAAGCAACTATATTAAACTTCATTAGCACAGGTAGCAACAGCGGAGGGTTCCCTTACATACAGAACAATATCTGCAACAACAAACATGCCATCCATCGACATGACGTGTATAATTAGTGTAGTTAATCGATCGCAGTGAAAGGCAGCTAATAGACCACTAAGGGAAAATGTACTTTTCAGCCACTGGTATTACTGGCAAATCCCACAGCAAAGGCATACTTTACATTAGGCATGTGTACAATTATGGCTGTGTGATGGGGACAAACTTTGAGCTTTTAGGAAGCTGCAGAGATTTCCCCTTTGCAAAATGTTCCACACAGGAGAATTGAGTCACAAAAAATGTTTATGTGGAAGATTCGTTCAGCAATCACTTTCCTTTATTAAGAAGAGAAATCTTTACTTAGTTAATAAAAAGTCGGTTCAGCATTTGTTTTTAATTTGAAACCTCATAGTTGGCAGACTTTTCAACTCCTATGTTTTAAAAAACTTCACGATGGTGGTAAGAGACCATTCTTTGCAAATGTTCTTCAGCTTTTCTTCAAATGTGAGATTGCTAATGTTTCTCAGAAGAGCTGTTAGATTAGGAATACACAATTCCAGCAGTTCTCTTTCATGAGACTATCAGTGTTTCAAATACTTAGGTAATCTTCATCAATGCGACTTTAAAACTGCCGTTCATGCGATGGTGATTACGTTCTGCACCATTGCCTCCCTGATTCCACACTGGCATCTTTAAGGGTATTCTTCATGCTGCAACATGTCCTATCCAGGGCTAAAAGAAATATTATTGCATCTTGATAGAACTTAATTGGCCATCCTTGCCACTCTGCACCATCTCAGAAAACTAGTTGTATCTTTTACAAAGTCATCATGACCAGTACCTGTACTTACTTTTTAGACAAGCTCACCATCTATGTTGGTTCTTGGAACACCTGCAGCCATGACACCATCAGATTCCAGAGTGTGAAGTGTAAAATTAGAAAAAACAAGGCAGCAAGGTTTTTACATCTATGCACCCAAAATCTGGAACAGCATCATTGTATCCACAAGGATCATCCCAATGCTGCTCCAATTTAGGAAACAGTTAAAGCCTCACCTCTTTACAAAACACTACTCCACAGTATTAATGGTTAACAATCCAGCTACATCTCCTAACACTCATTGACTTAATACTTGTCTTTGTCAATGTACAGAGCTCTGCAGCCTTTTGCTTCAGTTTGTGCTATAGAAATACCTCAAACATACACAAATTGTATCCAGCTTCCACAGTGGGAAGGATGAGAACCAAGACTTTGATGAGAAAAAATACTTCTTAGGCTCTCATTAAAAGTATAATGGAATATGATGTCAGGATAGTGGGGAGGGGAGTGGTGTAATGCATAGTTAAGTCCAGTATTCCTCACAAAATTCTAGTGAATGCAAGTTGTCTTCAACAGAATGGGAACCATCTGCTAAGACTGGTAACAGGGGTCGTTTTGCCTGCAGTGCTCCCCGATTCCAGTGGGAAAAAAAACATTATATTTCTTACCTGCTCTGAATTAGTGGAAAATGTCAGGGGTAGAGCTGGTGAGGATTAGGATGTAATGGTGGTGTGACCTGGGTTGAGGAGAGGCCTGTGCTTGTCAAGGGGAAGCATGTTTGTTCCCCTTCTACTGGTGCAGTGGTCAGACAGGGACAGGCCTTTCATTCCATTGGAGTCCCTCAAGGCCATTTATAGGGCTCCTAGTGCCTCTGTCTCTTTCCCCAGCTCCCATAGGTTAATTGCAGCAGGTACAGGGAGGCTTCAAATGTGAGAGAAAGAGAGAGAGGGTGATTGGTGGGGGGAAGTAGAGACAAAGTGTTCAGAGAGGGAGAAGAGAGACAGGCAAGAAGGAGAGAGGGAGGGATAGAATTAATAGCTGAAAAGAGAACTTGCGCTAGGAGATGAAGGGAGCGGGGCCAGTTTGAGCACTTTTGCATGGGCTGGTTTGCGTCCCATTACACTCCTGGAGACAGAGCTCTGGTGCTGCCCCGAATTCCTGCAAAGGTACAGACAGGCCTAAGGCCTCTGGACTTGAAATTATCTGATCTTGAGCCTGCGGACTATATAAATAAGTCTGGGCATGGAGATGCTTGGAAATTTGAGTTGGTAATTTCAGCAGGAGTTATTGCTCTGTGTAAAACACCACAACTCATAATGAGGGTCTTAGTGTACTGAATATTAGCAGTACAGAGTCATGGCATTGGCACTGTGCTACTCCTAATAAACAGGATATAATACGTGCAAAAGGGATATATGATATATGAAAAATGTCACAGTAATACTGCTTAGTTGCAATACCTTAATGTTACTCGAAAGGAATTAAACAGAAATTAAATATTCTACTATGGCTAATCAGAAGCAGCACCAGCACTCTCCTGAGGGTCGGTAAATTGTAATGTATGTGCTAAGGGAAGCTCAAGTAGCTGCATGAGAAATGTCCTGCAAACAGATTGCCCTCACCCCAGCCTTCCCTTGCATCAGAATGCACTAGAAAATATGGTGGTATACGGTCCAGCCTGAAAATAGGCACACATTAAGCAAATATTTACTCCTGAAGGTAGGCATGGAATGCTTCTGCCCCTTTACTGAGTGCCACATTTGACAAACTGAGAATAAAAAGAATAGAAAGGTTCCTCCTACTTCCATCATGTACAGCTCTGAATCTTTATATGAGGAGCAAGAACAAGTATGGCAAGATAAAGTCCTGTCTCAGATTATAAATTGAGAGGATATTGGCACAAATTCTGGGCTGCATGAATATTCCCATCATTCGGGTATGGATGAACATGAGGGTAGAGCCCCCTCAGAAGCAGATATAAGGTGCCTTAATGAGGAGCCTTGTGGCGAGAAAAAAACAACACAAATATGGATACGGAAAAGATAGACAGAGCAGAAAATATAGGTCTATGGCTCAGAGCTAATGGTGACCGTGAATTATGCCCCGTTAGACTCATGGAAAGCATATGGAGGATTGATATTTTATATACAAAAATTAGAAGAACACAAACGGCAGTAAAGAAATAGCTGGACTCAGTAGGAGTTTACTAACAATTAGCTCGTTGCAAGGGGAGGATTTATATATTCACACCCATTTAGAATTGGGATGATGATGGAGACAGCAAAGTTGGACATAAGCAGAAAGAAGTTAAGAGGCCTGCTGAGAAACGAATGGCAAAAGTTAAGTCTTATAAAGGCAGAGTTTGCACATGTAACTCAAAAAAGGGATCATGTGAGTAGTGCTTGGAATCACAATGCTAGTGGATGGATTACTTTGTTTGCATGCAATTTCGTTCCAGCATGTATGATGACAACAGCAATTAATTTTCCTTCTAAAGGTTTGGATCTCATTTATATGCCCAGGGACAATGGTTAGATCAACACATCATTCATAATTTAGCATTATTGTTCAATTACAAACAATAGCAGAAAGATATCTGAAAAGTTGCTGCATGGGTAGGTTTCCAGGCGTTCTACACTAAGGGGCCGATTACGATGTCATTAGGAAAGGCTCCAGATTTGGTATTGCAGATTCTGATTCGGAACCCTTGTTTCCTACCGAATCTTACAGATTGCCTAACGGCCAATTACGATGCCCAGAAACCGTTCGAGCATTCTGAATCGGTCCTGAAAGCCATGCGGACAGCCCGAGTCTTTCAGAGCTGATTCGTACAGCTCTATGGACACAGTTTCCGGACGAGCAATTACGATGACCGATTCGTACAGCCATTCCAATTCGGTTTCCCCGAGATGAAAAGGCTGCCGGAATCAGTCTTTGGGGGCCCGTTGTGGGCCCCCCTTCATCTGGAGACCCCTCTTCCCAAACATGCACCATGAGGTGCCCGCCACTGGGAGCAAGGTTTTCCCCAACCACCCCTTTTTTCAATGGGAACCTGTGTTCTCGTTCGAAACACAGGGTCCCATTGAAGTCAATGCGAGTCTGACCGAACAATGTTGGGAAGCATCGTAATCAGTCGCTCGGACTAGCAGGACCTGATTAGTTTGGAAACTAGTCCAGAACTGATTTGTTCGGGACAGTTTCCAAACAACATCATCGGGCCCTACATTTCATATGCCATTTTCCGAAGGCTCCTAATGCTTCTGTGTGGAAATCTACCTAGCTTAGATTTCAACAGTGGAGAATGGAACCTACTGCCCAACACGTATTGTTTTCATTTTTTTAATTGCCGGAGGAAACAGTTTCCCCTACACCTCCACCAAATCCAAGGTGATCCACTCCTCTTCCCAAACCAAGATTGGAAGTTACTTCAGCTCTTAGCTTCCTTTGACTGGAGTAACTTTCCGACCATTTCCATAATGGATATTATATGTTACATGTTACAAGCTAATATGTGATAATAACATACTCAACCATATAATAACAACTCAAAAAGTGAAAATATGCATTTTAAATAGTACAGTATTAAATATGCTCAATAAATCAATTATCAATTAGTAAATATTATCATTGAGCTATCATTGAGCTAGAGTATTTTGAAATTAATATTAATGTAATCTTTTATAACAACACCTTTAAAAAATAAAAGATTCATAATTAGAAATACACATTTAAATAAATATACAAAACATTTAATTAAGGATATAGTAATATCCATTTAATAATGTCTAAAAATGTGTTCAAAAATTAAAAAAAATAGATATCCTTGTATGAGCTAAAAAATAAAACACAATATATTTTTGAAAAGCTATAATTTTCATACATGATTAGTCTAGGAACCACATGAATTTTGTGTGGTAATAATAGTACCATAATTATCCTAATTCTACAAAGCATACAATTATTAAATTACTAATGAGCATACATAAAAAAGTATATTTTGAGCATTTTAATATAATTTAATACATTCTAAAGTCATATTAGGATTAAATCACTCAACCTTCTTGGTCCTCCTTATCTATCTTCTCTTGTGTCTGTCAAGTCCTCTAGTGGGAGTCCGCCATTTGTCTTTCAAATTTGGCTTCTTTCATCTACCCTATTGCAGTCTCGTTTTGGTTTCTTTTGAATTCTTGCTCTCACACATTAGATTTTACTGCCACTTTCTATGAAGTCTGTTTCTCTATCACATACTTCCTGCTTTCTTCTAAAAGTGAACCGACTTTTTCTTGCTCTGAGCTCACTTGTCTTATCCTTTATTGCTTTTCTTGTTTTTGTACATGTTTATTTGCCGCTTCTTTTTGTGAAACCTTGATAAAAATGCAGTAAAACAAAATCAGATGTGCTGTAAGAGGTAGGTAGCTAAGGGGTAGTTTGCCATTGTCAAACCAAAAAACAGCACAAAAACAACAAGTAAAACTAAGAAAGCAACGTACAAGCAGCCTATACAACTTTCATGCTGCTTTTGAAATTATGTAGGCATTATGTATGGCACTCCTGGAATGGTTAAAATTAGGAGATGACAATTTAAAATTCACAGTTTCTAGGATCAATAGTAAGTGTGAATTTCTAGATTTAGTTGTTAATGAAGAGGCGGGTGTTTTGGTAGTGGACCTATACAGAAAACCACAAGATCAGAACAATTTGTAGCTTTATCAGAACTCCCTTCTGAAAAGCCAAATGGATAATATTCCTTTTAGTCAATTTCTGCAGAAACTGCAGCAACAGACAATATATTGAAAAGGGGGAACAACCTTTACAACGCAACTTTTACAACGCACTACCATTACAACGAAACTGTTACAACGCGAGTGCATTGACAACGCAGGACATTACAACGCAAGTCTTTACATCGACTTGCACTAGATGGCGTGCTAACATTAAAAATAGTGTAGTTTACTATCCCAACACCTTCCCTACTGTTACGTGGACTGGAGTTGGAATAGTAAATTACACTTTTTTAATGTTAGCACGTCATCTAGTGCAAGTCGATGTAAAGACTTGCGTTGTAATGTCCTGCGTTGTCAATGCACTCGCGTTGTAAAACTTTCGTTGTAACAGCATGCGTTGTAACAACATGCATTGTAACGTCATACATCCATTGAAAAGCACTCTGCTATTTTAAGAAATTAATTGTTAGATAGATGATACCTGTTGGACTTGGCCCTTTTTGCAGGGTTATCCCCAGACTTTTTGCCTCTTCCTCCTATTTGTTCCTGACCTGCTGTTGTTGGCTATAGGACTCTGGACCCTTTACCACTGCTAATCACTGCTAATGTGCATATGCGCTCCGTGTAAATTGTTAACATGATTGGTTATCCATCTTTGGCTTATTTGATCTCCTAGTTAGTCCCTAGTAAAGTGCACTGACGAGTGCCATGGCCTGTAAATCAAATGCTACTGGTGGACCTACAGCACTGATTGTGCCACCCACATGAGAAGCCCTGAAATGATATCTCAGGCCTGCCATTGCAATGTCTGTGCACAGCCTGTTAACTGCCATATCGATTTGGCAAATAGTTCCACGTTCCAGGCCCTAACCTTCCTTTTTCTTACATGTAAGGCACCCCTATGGTAGGCCCGAGGTACCCCCATGGACAGGGTGCAGTGTATGTGAATGGTAGGACATGTACTAGTGTGTGTGACATGATAGTGAAATACTGCCAATTTTGTTTTTTACAATTGAAAGGCTATCGTGCCCCTTAGGATAGAATGGGAATGTTTTGTAACATCTTACAAGTATAACTTCCCATTGGGACAAGATAGAGAAATAAAGCTTAGTCTGAACTCAGAATTTAATAACACATCTTATAGTGAAGATGGTTGTTCAATTGTGTGTGTGAAAATGCCACTTTTAGAAAGTAGGCATGTTCTTGTTTAACCATTCTGTGTACCTCTGCCTGATTGTGTATTGACTGTCTGGTTTTGGAGTGCTGCCAAATTAGCCCTGCTACCTACCCCCCAAAATTCTTCCCTGGGACCCAAATTATGTGGGATTCCGGCTGCAATTGGCCTAGGATCCGGGGGATGGTTTTCCTTATCTTCAGCCCGTGGGTGCAGGTTGGTCAGGGTTAGATGGCTGGTTGAGGAGGGCTTGGGCCATGGGGTCTGCATGTGCATTATCAAATGACCTGGTGGATATCAGTGCACCACATTAGGGTGCTGTGTATGTGCCAGGGCGCTCCACACTAGCCTGCCTGATATCCGTGGTACAGCAAATCTTTGATGAGTGAGTGTGTGGGAGTAACTGGTGTTATTACTTACACTGCATGGCTATGTTTCTTTACACGTTGATTCCTTGACTAAATAATATTACACTTCACATTGTTTTGTACCCGTGTGGCCTTGGTCTACGGTGCTGCTTAAAAGTTTTGTAATTAACTATGTGTACACATTTCTGATATCGTTGTGATCTGGGGTGCACCCAATAACTGTGTGGGACTGAATTATAATAATTGCCGGGGTGGGCTTCCGTCTGACAATGTTTTGCGCAGCATAACAGTGCTGGGGTAAAGTAGGATCTTTTCCAAATGTGCATATTACTGAGGTCATTTTAACACGTCTGGGTCTAGTACTGCTAGTGATTTTTCCTAATGTGATTTATGCCTAGAAATACATAAGTGCTCACTACGCCACTGGAGTCAAGCTATCCTGGCTGATGACGGCTGATAGCCAGAAACCGGTCCTAGGATGCTTGATTCCGGTCCAGGGAAGACATGGCTTGGCAGTTCGGGCTGGACTGTTCCCATGAGGCACAGGGTCAAGACTGATTTGCATATGGCCATGTCTAAACTGGGGTGGTGTAGTGGGCAAAAGAACGATGGATTTAACCCAGATCTCTTGACTGGGGGAGAATGTATGCATTGTCAGCATTCCGTCCATCATTTGTTTGTTGTAACGCTAGAAATACATAATGTTCTTGCAGTGTTAATTAATATGTATGTTGAATACAAACTTTATTTACATACACCATGCATTAAGTCTCTTTTGACGATCAGTGTATTTATTGTGTGAGAGTGCTGTGCCATGCTTTACACATTGCCTCTGTGATAAGCCTAACTGCTCAGTGCTAAGCTTCTGAAGGGTGAGTCAGGTTATATATACAGTGAGTGCAATCACCCTCCCCTGAATGGGTTGGTAGGTTCTGCCTGGCTATGTCCTTGCTTCAGCCAACCAGAACGTGCCAGTTCCAGCAGGTGCCATGGCAAGAAAAATCAGATCAACTTCATGGCTAATTGCAGAAGTAAAAATGTCATTTACCTACCTATATGCCCTTGTGGTAAGAGATATATAGTGGAGACAAGCTGTGGGTTTAGGAGCAGATTCAATGAACATCAGTCAGCTATCCGAATAAAAAAAATAAGGGAGGGTGCCCCTAGTCGACCATTGTGTAAAAATGCAGCATAATGAAAATTAATTTAAATGACTTATATTTGAAAAAGTGTTGATATCCCTTTGGGTTGGTGACATTACAAAAACAAAAAAAAATGAAGTGACATTTTTTTTTAAAACAAGAAAATCAGGATTAAACAATAGGGTAGAATGGAATTGCATCATTGGTTAGTACACTTTAATTTGTGGACCCATTCTGCTCTAGGGATTTGTGTAAAACTAGCAGGATGTGGTCTTATGAAGTTTAGCTATATTGAGTGCGACTGGATATCACGGCTGCACCAATACAAGTACTGTGTTTTATTCATTGGCCAGACTCTAGTGGAAGTAGGTATTCTCATTGAGAAAATGTATTTTACATTGTATATGTTTTATAAATTGGCATCAAATTCGGCTATACTTATTTCAGTTCAAAATGGCAGCCATACTTTAAAGCTTGGCAAGAGAGTTATTTTGCCAAGTTGAATTGGCAGTTTAAAATTGCATTCAGGCTGCATTGGCAGACCTGATACATGTTTCACAGCGATACCTAAGTTGGTGTCACAATAAGTGCTGCAGGTCTACTAATAGCATTTAATTTACCAGCTCTGGGTACATGGCATATGTTGGACCTTGCCCTTTTTGCAGGGTTATCCCCAAACCTTTTGCCTTCCTCAGCGTATTTTTCTGATCTTCTTTTTGTTGACTTTAGGACTCTGGGCAGTTTACCACTGCTAAACAGTGCCAAAGTGCATGTGCACTCTCCTCAAACATAGTATGAATGGTTTACATCTATTTGGCATGTTTAACTTACTTATAAATCCCTTGTAAAGTGGTACACCATATACCCAGGGCCAGTAAATTAAATGGAACTGGTGGGCCTGCAGCACTTAATGTGCCACCTACAGAAGTAGCCTTTCAAACCTGTCTCAGGCCTGCCACCTCGGAGCCCGTTTGTGCAGTTTACTGCCACTTTAACTTGACATTTAAAACTGCTTACCAAGCCATAGACTCCATTTTATTACACATAGGTCACCCCTAAGTAAGGCCCCTGGTAGCCCTTTGGGCTGGGGGCTGTGTATGTAAAAGGTAGGCTCTGTGCCTTTACGTTTTACATGTCCTGGTAGAAACAAGCAGCCTATTTATTTTTTCACTGCTTTGAGGCCTACGCCTCTCATAGGCTAGCACTGGGAATTCCCTTATCTACTTTTAAATGGTAATTCCCGGTCAGAAAGGAGTGGTGCAGCCATGTTTGCTATGTTTAGAATGGTAGTGATAAATCCTACTTACTGGTGAAGTTGGATTTAACTTACTATTTTAGAAATGCCACTTTTAGAAAATTAGTATTTCTCTATGCTTATGACTCTTTGTGCTTTGCAGCCTGTCTGCAAAACATGTCTGGGCTGGGTGACAGCTGCACTTTGTGCATTCTCTCTAGAAATCCACAACACAAGAAGAGCTTGGTGTGACAGGGGATATATCTTGATTCATATGCGTACTGATAGTTTTCCTGGGCAGGGAGAGAGAAAGAGGTGGTTCACACCTACATTTAATAGGTTGTGTCCCACCCTCACACAAAGGGCTGATTTACATCCTACCGATTGTCTGGAGCAAAGGGTGGGCTGAAAGGGATTGCTGTGCACAGGTTTAGCTTTAGAAGTCACCCCGTACGAAAGGGATTTTTTAGTATAAGTACTGGGGCTCTGACCCCATATTTTCAGATATTGCATGGGATTTGTAACCAGATATTGCTAGCTCTACATCTGCACATTGTAAAGAGGACTGCTGTGCTTGCAGGAGGAACCACCATTTTGCTAACTTCTATGCTTTGTTGGCTTGCTGACTGCCGGGCTGCAGAAGGGACTGTGTCAGGATCCCTAAGGTGAGTTCCAAAGCGAAGCGCAAGGAATTGAGTTCTATGGGCGCTTCAGTCTTGAATGGGTTTCAATGGTCGAGTTTGTGGCATGCCCGCATTTCCAAGATGGCCACGCAGACGCTGGGGTCGGCGGTCTAGTTGCTGGCAGATCTAGAGGGAGACGATGTGACGCGCGCGCGCCTGAGGTAGCGCGCACTTCACCAAGATTTTTCCTCAGAGAAGACGTGTTCGAGAGAGTTCCCAGTTCTGAAGAGAATACCTTGTCAAAGAAGTTTTCCAGAGGGACGCAAGAGAGTTTTGTCGATACTTACCGAAGAGAACAGAAAAAGCCGCAGAGTCCGTAGAGGCAACTTACTGAGAGTAGAGTTTGGAGTTTTCCTCGTCGCTCCAGGAAACAAGATACGACTTCTGCAGCACCTGAAGAGAAGACAGCAGAAAGCTAAGTGAATTATCGATAGATTATCTAAGGTCACATAAAGATGATAAGTAGTGTTGGGTGAGAGAACTGTTTTGGGGCCTACGAGGCAACGAGTGAACAGAACCCGGCTCATGCCTTATGTTCAGCGGAAGTCTCTGTGTGCGTAATAAATACTCAAACAATTCCACAAGAATATAAAGATTTCGAATACGTTTTCAACGAACAGGAAGCAGAGCAACTGCCGCCTCATCGTGTTTACGACTGCAAAATAGACTTGGAGCCAGGGGCAAATTTGCCTTGCAGTCGAATGTACGCCTTGATGGAACAAGAGAATCATCACCTAAAGGAGTATATCGACAAGTATCTGGCCAATGGATTTATACGTCCTTCCCAATCGCCGGTGTCCTCGCCACTATTTTTTGTGCCTAAGAAGGAGCAGGGCGAGTTGAGAACGTGCATTGATTATAGAGCCATAAATCGAATAACAAAGAAGAACAGGTATCCTCTTCCCCTTATCTCCGTCATGTTGGACCAGATCAAAGGAGCACAGATGTTCACGAAGTTGGATTTAAGGGGAGCTTATCACCTTATTCGAGTTAGAGAGGGAGACGAGTGGAAGACGGCCTTCAGAACACGCTTGGGGCTATTTGAATACCAGGTGATGCCCTATGGGTTGTGTAATGCGCCTGCAGTGTTCCAACACTTCATAAATGATGTGCTCAGTGAATTCATTGATCAATGTGTAATTGTGTATATTGACGATATACTAATCTACTCAACGAATACGCAGGAGCATCAAACACAGGTTTGAGGTGTTTTGCAGAAACTGCGAGAGAACAAACTATTTGTCAAGTTGGAGAAATGTGCTTTTGGAGTTCCACAGGTAGAGTTCTTGGGCTTTGTAATCTCGCCAGCAGGCATTCATATGGACAAACGAAAGATTCAGGCCGTACAAGAATGGAAGTCGCCCACTTGTGGGAAAGAAGTCCAAGTGTTTATTGGGTTCGCAAATTTCTATCGGAGATTTATTGGAGAATTTTCCCGACGAACACTACCTTTGACGCGACTACTGAAGAAGGGAACACGATTCGAATGGTCGGAGGAAGCAGAGCAAGCCTTTAAAGATTTGAAGATAGAGTTCACCACTGCGCCAATCCTCCTTCATGCCGATCCGATGGAGCCCTTTTATGTCGAGACAGATGCTTTGGAACTTGCGATTGGTGGTGTTCTATCTCAAAGGAATAAGGAAACGGGCCAGTTACACCCGGTGGCTTATCGGTCCAGGAAGTTGACACCAGCAGAAATCAATTATACGATTACGGAAAAAGAGTTGCTGGCGATAAAAGACGCCTTCAAGGAGTGGAGACATTATCTAATGGGGGCCCACCACGTGGTAACAGTCTACACGGACCATCGGAACTTAAAATTCCTGAAGTCAGCCAGAACCTTGACACCTCGCCAACTCCGTTGGTCTCTGTACTTTGCCGATTACGATTTTGTGATAACCTATCAGCCGGGGTCACAGAATGGAAAGGCGGATGCTTTGTCTAGGTTGGGAACCGGAGAAGAAAGAAGTCCACTAAGCGCTCAAGTGATCATACCTGAAACCAAGATTATAGGCGCCACTGATATATTGAACTTTAAGGAAAAGGTAATCCAAGCTCTAACCCCAGAAGAAATGCAGAGATGGGCGCAACTAGAACCTGGAAGAGAAGTTCGCGATGAATTACCATTTAAAGAAGGTGCATTGTACTTGCCGACTACAGCATTGCAGAAGCAAGCCTTGCAGGAATGCCATGATCATCTGTTGGCTGGCCACAAAGGAGAGTTCAAGACAGCCGATCTAATTAAAAGAAAATATTGGTGGCCACAGATGAGTAAAGACATAGAACAATATGTAAAGACTTGTGAGATATGCGCTCAGGGAAAATCAGAACGGCACGCTCCACAAGTGCTGTTGCAACCCCCTCCCATTCCTCCTCATCCTTGGCATACAATCACCCTAGACTTAATTACAGACTTACCATCCTGTCAAGGGACAAATACAATACTAGTAATAGTAGATGCATACACGAAAATGACACACTTCTTGGCCTTAAAGGGAATCCCTACAGCAAAACAGTTAGCAAGACATTTTAGTACACAGATTGTCAGATTACATGGAATACCCAAGATCGTAATATCAGACCGGGGAACCCAATTTGTTTCACATTTCTGGAAGGCTTTTATGAAAGGGTTAGGAGTAGAAACTCGTTTTTCCACCAGTTTCCATCCGGAGACGGATCGACAAACGGAAAGGGTGAACCAGGAATTGGAACAATATTTACGATTGTTCTTGCTGAAACAGGAGGGAGAATGGCCGGACTACTTGTGGACAGCAGAATTCGCTCATAATAACGCAAAGAATGTGTCCACTGGATATTCCCCGTTCTACTTAAACTATGGTAGACATCCAAATTCCGCAGTACAAGATGTGGAGCTCACAGTCCCAGCAGCCAAGGATTTGGTAGCTCATTTAAAGTCAGTGCATGAAGAAGCATCAAAGAATCTAGTGCAGGCTAAGGAAAAGTATAAGAAATACGCAGATAAGAAAAGAAAGAAACCCCCTCCACTAGGAATTGGAGATAAAGTCTGGTTGAATACAAAAAATTTAAGGTTAAAAGGGAACCGAAAATTTCAGCCACGATTTATCGGCCCTTACCCAATTGCAGAGCAGATTGGTCCAGTGACCTATAAATTGACCTTACCCTCCCAATTCAAAATTCACCCAGTGTTTCACGCTTCCCTTTTGAAGAAGACAGTTTCTGATTTAAGAAAAGAACCAATTCCAAAACCAATGCAGCTAGATACAGGAGTAGAATTTGAGGTGAAAGAAATTCTGGACTCAAAATTAGTCAGAGGTAAACTGTACTATTTGGTAGATTGGAAAGGCTACGGTCCAGAGGAGCGGTCTTGGGAATCAGATTCAGATGTTCATGCTCCTAGGCTAATAAGACTACCAACCAAGCCCAGAGTGGAAGGACCATCCTTGGTGGGGGGTACTGTCAGGATCCCTAATGTGAGTTCCAAAGCGAAGCGCAAGGAATTGAGTTCTATGGGCGCTTCAGTCTTGAATGGGTTTCAATGGTCGAGTTTGTGGCATGCCCGCATTTCCAAGATCGCCGCGCAGACGCTGGGGTCGGCGGTATAGTTGCTGGCAGATCTAGAGGGAGACGATGTGACGCGCGCGCGCCTGAGGTAGCGCGCACTTCACCAAGATTTTTCCTCAGAGAAGACGTGTTCGAGAGAGTTCCCAGTTCTGAAGAGAATACCTTGTCAAAGAAGTTTTCCAGAGGGACGCAAGAGAGTTGTGTCGATACTTACCGAAGAGAACAGAAAAAGCCGCAGAGTCCGTAGAGGCAACTTACTGAGAGTAGAGTTTGGAGTTTTCCTCGTCGCTCCAGGAAACAAGATACGACTTCTGCAGCACCTGAAGAGAAGACAGCAGAAAGCTAAGTGAATTATTGATAGATTATCTAAGGTCACATAAAGATGATAAGTAGTGTTGGGTGACGCAATAAGTAAAGACTTACCAGGAACACCAGAGATAAGCATACCGAGTCCTGAAAAGAAAAGAAGAATATTGAAGTATATTGTAGTATTTACTGAAGAGGTTACTAAGGGAGAAAATATTAAAGACAATAAGAACAGTCAACTAAGAAAGTAAGGAGTAAGACTTACCTGAGCCATAACAATTCGCAGAAACCATAGGAGAGGAAGCAACTGGAGAAGTTAAGGCACAAAGAATCATCTAGAAGACAACAGTTAATAGTATAGCTAGAAGCAAGAAAAGAAAGAAGAGAAACCACGAGAAGAAAGATTGTTGGTAGGTCAAAAGAGAAAGTTAAAAGATATTAAGACTTCAAGATAAATAGGTATAATAAACGAATATATGTTTTACAGATGATTAGAGACATCAATAACAAGAAAGAAGAAAAAAGGCAGAGTTGAACAAGAAGAGAGGCACAGAGTTCAGGATACTGGGTAGGTAGGAAACATCATTAGAGAAGAGAGGAAAAGAGACAGAATAGAGTAGAGGAGGAATAATAATAAAATAATGTTGTGTGCTTAGTTACCTCAGGAATCTTCAGTAGCAGAGAGATAGCTGAAGAAGAATTCCAGATAGGAAAACCAGAAGGTCCAGAACCAGTCTCTTCTCTTGTTTGTTATTTTATCCAATTTCCCCCTTCCCCCTTGCTGATCAGTTAGAGCCAAAGACATTCCTTGGGGCTGAGTGATTAGTAGTGGGAGTCGGGAAGCTAGCAGCTTCTGTTCCTGTGCAAGACAACGGCAACCAGCGAGAAGCTGAAGGTGAGCCTTGACAGACTGCCACTGTGTAACCTGTATTCATATGCTGGCTGGCTGCCTGCCAACTTCCTTTGTGCCCCACAAGTGTTCTCCAAGGGCTTGTTGGCCAGCCCACTGTTTTGCAATCTCATGCCCTTCAAATATTGCGCTTAAGCACCTCTGCCTTGGGACTCTGTCTCTTTTGAGTCTGGCAGCATCATGCTGACTAAGGAGCCCTGATCAATTGCTTCTTGATTTACATTCCACATCCAGTGCATGTTGAGGGCTACCCGGTGTGCCCAGTTTAATAAGACCAATGCGTATTGAAAGCTTCCTGGTGTCCTCAGTTTACAAGGATCAGTGCAAGTTGAGCGGCCTACAAACTGCCTGAACCAGCACGTGTCGATCGCTTTAGAGTGGCAAGTGTTTACGCGTTCCGTGCTTGGTGCAGCACTAAGGGAAGCCTTGTGGTAGTGGTCCCGGCTAGGCCCATGATGACAGGAACTGTGTCACAGCAGTGCCATTTAAAAACCCTTCAGTGAGGCCCTCCCAGCAAGGGAACCGCAACGTGCAACTCTTTTGGAGATAGGAGCCATTCTGATGTGCCTTCGCCCTACATACAACATCGTCACCAGTCATTGGAAACCCCTCCAGCAAGGCCCATCCAATGCAAGAGACGAACCGGACAGGGTTCGTAAGCTACAATGCTGAGGACAGGACACCGCTCCTGGAGGCCGTGGCAGAAACTCTCCTTAATAACAAAAGGTGTTCCTATAGTTCCTCAGAAAAAGAGTGGTGTCAACATGAAGGCTGACGTGAGTTAGATACACCGTGTAGACCTGGTTCGAAATCCATATGTCGGATTTGAATGCCCTCACACACCCTTTCAGGTGTCATGCTTCATCATTTGGGCTGCTCCTCGTCGGGCCGACGGTGCAATGCCCGATGGGCTCCCTCAAAGGGGCACTTTAGCGGAGATCTTTAATCTGACTGCCGTATTGGTGAAGTGAGGGTGTGGGGCCTGATTAATGTAGATATGAGGTAGTGTGGTTAAAAGGAGGTCAGGAGTGCCTAGTGAAAATAAGTTTTATTCTGATGGCCTCCTACCTAGGATTAAAAATGTGTGTACATAGCACTTGTTCGTGTGTAATGTCTCTTATTAAAGTGGCATGTATTTGTCAGAAGTTGGTCAACATGTTTCTTGCCTAGAGTAACTATACTCGCGATTCTTCAGAACCTTCTCAGAAAAAATATCTACATTTATGAACCTATTCAGGTTAGGGTTATAATTAGTCTACGTATTATGTTCAGACTCAATACCTGTTGGTGTCAGGAACTACCTGAAAAGAAGACAAGGTATGGTCAAACATATATACAGGTGCTTCCGGTATAGAGTAGTTGGTATGAAAGCCTTCAATGTGACTCACACTCTGTAACTTAAATAAAACGTGGTGCAAAGTCGCAACATCCATCAGAATTTAAAAAACGACGGGGTGGTGGATCCCTTGGTGAGCTAAAGTGACTGCGCCGAAGTGGAACATCTATTAAAAGCAGCAGGCATCCGTGCATTTAAGACTCACCCTAATCGGTCATTAGCCTGGCATCAACAGTACTCGGTGGACTGTACATGAGTTTAAATTCCTCAAAGTTATAGGACTGTATTAAAACGAGAATTGCATCAATCATATGGTCTGGTATGGTTGTTATTAGAGCAAACAAGGATTAGACGCTAAAAAGTGGTCTGTGAAGCAAGAGACTGGTATGAAAGAGACTTACATTAGTAATATTAAAATACATAAAACTGCCTCTGGTACACAGTGTCTACAGAACATTACACCTCAACTTGACTGTTAATATGCGTGTTCTGGGACTGATAGGGGCTGTTTATAGCCTATCGTAGGGTAAGTATCTTAATGTGAGGAAGAGTTACCCTTCGTTCTAACATGGAATTGTCACCCCGAAACTGCTGTTAATAAAGTTTAGCATAAGAGTTGTAGTATATCTTTCGTTTTATTAATAACCCAAGTCAGAATGACCTCTTGTGGTGTAATCAAGGGATTGAGGCGAAAGTACTGACATGGTGCGTTATATCAATTGCGAAGTAGATCGTCAATGCTTTATTAGTCACTATCTTCCCCAGCTGCATGGAGTGTGGCGGTTCTGGATGAAACAACGCTTTAATAATAACCCACGGAGGAGTCAGTGGATGGTTACCTCCACTTACATAGTCAAGGGGTTAGGTCTAGCTGGTACGATGTTACCTAGTGCCGTCCGCAGTATTAAACGTAACCACTTGAGATATGATTTTTTCAAAAGCTTCTTAGAGCTACGGTAAGCGTTGTGGAAGGCACATATGGAAAGGACGTGTAAAATGTTGAAGTTAGTCGTGTACTTACATTACTTCTTGTCATGTAGCGTGAGTCGACCTACCCTCTCCACCGAGTCCGGGAGGTGGCGTGGTGGAGAGAGAGGTAGGACTTATGCGTAGTGGGTTAGTCACGTGACTCACAGCTTAGTATCCTGGTTGCGTATTGTAACAGAAAAGGGTCGCTTTTGGTCGCCATTTTAGAGTGGTGTTCGTAGTCACTGGTGCTATGCCTAGTTTAGGGAGTGATATCGATTGCACGCCTTAATAGACTTGCGGCGTGCTATATTCATGTGGACCTTATCAAATGAGGTATAATGAAAGGTTGATTATTTCTCGCTTGAGGTTAGGCAGACATCTAGGAAACGAGTGTTAAATGTCTTAATACACTAAAGGCAATGGAATTAGCTGGACATTAAAAGCCAATAGCGTATTGGTGTGGCAACTAAGACTCAACAATAGGTATTCTTTTATTGCCTCAGGCTATTATTGTTGTTTTTACAAGTAGCATGGCAGACATATTGGGGTGGGGTGTGCAAAGTAATGGTGCACGGAGTCTCAAAGGATTTGATGGTTAGAAGCCTATACCCTGTCAGTATAATGATGGAATCTCTATATCTAGATATACATTTAATATATTTTTATTCCCATCGCCCTAGATTAGATGATAAAAACATCATAAATAGTGTAGAGAGAATATTCAATGCATATTGATGGGTTGCTTTGAAACCATAAGTCTGTTGTATGTCCAGGTGGGCAATATTAAGTAATCTCCATATAGTGGTCGGGTTAGACCTTGATTGCGCCCCAGGGGATATCATCGTTAAGCCCATTGGTGTTGGTTGATAAGCGATGAATCCACCGATGTTCTTTAGCGAACAGGCTCTGTTTAGTTATGTTAGGGTTAGCTTCTAAGATCAACCATCTAACCGAGTCTGGTGAGTGTTTGTTTTCAAGAAAGTGAGTGCTTATTTTAGTGTTGTTTTTCAAACAGCGGATATTACTACGATGTTCCGTAATGCGTAGTTTAATAGGGCGAGTTGTCATCCCTATATAATAGAGGTTGCAGAGGCACATCAAAAGGTAAATGCAATTCGCAGTATTGCAGTTGGTATGTGCTCTCATTTCCCAAGTAAAGGTGTTGTTGAGGGTTATAGTCTTGTGTATGGATGTAAAAGCACATGTACTGCATCCTCCACATGGGTAGTGTCCTTTAACCATTGGAAGGTGCCACAATGTTTGCTGTGAGTTTTTCGTTGTTCTGAGTTTCGGTCTAGTTTTGATGAGCATATCCCTGAAATTTCTCGAGCGTCAGTATGCGAATCGAGGTGGATCGGTATTCATAGAGCCTGTATTGAGTATCTCCCAATGTTTTTTCAACACCTTGGTCACCTGGTTGGATGCTGGTGTAAACGTGGTAATGCACGTCAGTATCTCTGATTTATGTTTGGTTTTATGTTCCAGCAAGGCCTCTCGGTGGTTATTACGTGCCCGTTTTCTTGCCAGTGCAATACTCCTCTGAGGGTATGCTCTTTCAGTCAAATTGCGTTCTAGGACGGTTGCTTCACTTCTGTATTCATCTAGTGTACTACAGTTCCTCCTAATTCTCAAGAACTGACCGAAGGGCAGATTTTCCTTGAGAGCTTTGGGGTGGTGACTGTTATAATGGAGCAAAACTGTTGCGATCAGAAGATTTCCTAAACATGGTGGTACTGAGATTACCCTGTGTGATTTGAATCGTCAAATCCAGGAACGCTATCTGTGAGGAGGATGCTGTAATGGTGAACGTGAGGTAGGGATTAAGATTATTGATCCATCCAAAGAAGTCACCATAGCTGTCCTGATCTCCTGTCAATGGTGACAATGCCATGTTAGAACGAAGGGTAACTCTTCCACACATTAGGATACTTACCCTACGATAGGCTATAAACAGCCCCTATCAGTCCCAGAACACGCATATTAACGGTCAAGTTGAGGTGTAATGTTCTGTAGACACTGTGTACCAGAGGCAGTTTTATGTATTTTAATATTACTAATGTAAGTCTCTTTCATACCAGTCTCTTGCTTCACAGACCACTTTTTAGCGTCTAATCCTTGTTTGCTCTAATAACAACCATACCAGACAATATGATTGATGCAATTCTCGTTTTAATACAGTCCTATAACTTTGAGGAATTCAAACTCATGTACAGTCCACCGAGTACTGTTGATGCCAGGCTAATGACCGATTAGGGTGAGTCTTAAATGTATGGATGCCTGCTGCTTTTAATAGATGTTCCACTTCGGCAAGTAGTCACTTTAGCTCACCAAGGGATCCACCACCCCGTCGTTTTTTAAATTCTGATGGATGTTGCGACTTTGCACCACGTTTTATTTAAGTTACAGAGTGTGAGTCACATTGAAGGCTTTCATACCAACTACTCTATACCAGAAGCACCTGTATATATGTTTGACCATACCTTTTCTTCTTTTCAGGTAGTTCCTGACACCAACAGGTATTGAGTCTGAACATAATACGTAGACTAATTATAACCCTAACCTGAATAGGTTCATAAATGTAGATATTTTTTCTGATAAGGTCCTGAAGAATCGCGAGTATAGTTACTCTAGGCGAGAAACATGTTGACCAACTTCTGACAAATACATGCCACTTTAATAAGAGACATTACACTCGAACAAGTGCTATGTACACACGTTTTTAATCCTAGGTAGGAGGCCATCAGAATAAAACTTATTTTCACTAGGCACTCCTGACCTCCTTTTAACCACACTACCTCATATCTACATTAATCAGGCCCCACACCCGCACTTCACCAATACGGCAGTCGGATTAAAGATCTCCGCTAAAGTGCCCCTTTGAGGGAGCCCGTCGGGCATTGCACCGCCGGCCCGACGAGGAGCAGCCCAAATGATGAAGCATGACACCTGAAAGGGTGTGTGAGGGCATTCAAATCCGACATATGGATTTACAACCAGGTCTACACGGTGCATCTAACTCACGTCAGCCTTCATGTTGATACCACTCTTTTTCTGAGGAACTATAGGATCACCTTTTGTTATTATTGAACTAGGGGCCTCCGTTCCTACTGGACTTCCCACTCATTTGTGAGTGGCAAACGGACTCTTCAGTCCCTCTTTTTGCATTCTAGTTCCGGCACGGCGTAAAACCCGTGGGACTTTCTACTGGCGGGTAAGAGTGGCTCTATCTCCCAAATATATTTTCTCTCTCTCTCTTACATTGACCACTACATTTAGGTGGCTATCTCTATTGAGCACTGATTTTACCACCTTCAAACTTGACCCCGGCCAGGAATACTCATGGAAGGCCAGGGTTTAAGGTACGGTGAGGACCACGCAGCCGAAATCCTCCTGACTCCCTCTATTTTGAGTCTTAATAATGAAAGTGCGACAGGTAGCCAATCAGGTGATTGGCAATCATTGTCAGACATGAGGAGAGAATGGGTAAGAATTACCCTACATGGTGCACTCATGACGGAATATTTTAGGGCAAATATTTCACCCAGTGGCCTTATAGTAAAAAACTTCCCAAGGATTTTCTGGGAAGATGGCCAATTTAAAATCGAATGGTCACAAATCTCCTGGAAGTGCACCAGAGACTTCCTGATCCTAATTGTAAACACGGCCAAAAGGCTGGCTGACGAATTACTCATCCATATACAAGCCGCCGAAAACGCCTTAAAAAATAACAACTCAGGCTCCACTTTTAAAACCAAACTGATGGAGCTCAATAACGAGATTGCAGAGCACAAAGAATACCTGATGAAACAGAAAGTGGCTAAGCTACAAAAGGACATTAAAAGATTTGATAAGGAAAAGGTATACCCTTACCTCAAAGCTGACTACATCCCAGCAAACACTAACTATGCATCTGATGCTAGCTCAAACTCCTCCAAGGGAAGTTCATCGACCAATAGTGACTCCAGCACAGAGAGTATGGGACACAATCAATATAGAGGTAAGAGAGGAAGGCAGGGTTACAATACCTACCCACCACCACTCTACCAGGGACCACACCACCCCCCCCCTTTCTGGCAATACCCAATGTTTCCTCCAGGCCCTCCACAATTTGGCCCTCAATATCCCCCGCAGTTTGCACCCCAAGGTATGCGCCAGCCTTTTTTAGGCAGAGGTTTGGGCAAAGGGCGAGGGCGAAAAAGAGGTACTCAACAGGAAAAAAGTGTACAATGGGAGGATCCTGTTCAAACCGGAATGGAAACCAGGAGCCAGGCCAACAGAAAAAAAACCTAGTGGTAAATCTGTCATCCAGACAACTAACCAAGACAGAGAATGACGTTCTCCAGAAGGGACTAGGGTTTGTTACTACACCCCGAGTGGATCTTTTTTCACAAACTTGTGAACTGCACCAGTTTTTTCGCAAAATCCACCTCAAATTCTTCTTTGAGGGGAAGGACTATACTCCTGACGAAGACTCAGGTTTACACAATCCTTCTTCCTTCACTCCCCAGAGTGGGATGATAGCCAATGAGGTGTTGACTTACGAACAGGCAGTATTGAAAGATGTGAGAGCCTTGACAAACAACAAACATTTCAACAACATCACTAGACAAGAGATGCAGGCGATTGAAACACTCGCCAGTGACACAACTATTACCATCAAACAGGCCGATAAAGGCGGTGCCACAGTCATTATGGCAACCACAGATTACGATATGGAATGCCTGAGACAACTGGGTGACAGGAAATATTATACACCTTTATCCCTAAATCCTACTGAACACCTTAAGAAAACTATCACAGGTCTAGTAGATTCAGCAGAAGGCCAGGGTTGGATAAGTAAGAGGGAAGCCTGCTTTCTTATCAAGAAAGAACCCAGGACCCCCTACTTTTACATCTTGCCAAAGATTCATAAGGGCACCATACCCACACCAGGCCGTCCGATAGTATCAGGGATAGACTCGATTCTTGAACCTTTATCACAATTTTGTGATCATTTCCTCCAACCCCTAGTAAAAGTGATACCATCGTACATCCAAGACACCACTGATGTACTACGGTTATTGGATCAGTTTCAGAATACTGACGCCATCAACTTCCTCATCACTCTAGATGTTGTGGCCCTCTACACTAACATCTCACAGAGGGCCACCCTAGAGGTGATTGAGGAAATACTGAACGCATCCATCGAGGGGTCATCTACCCCACCATCATTCATTATGGAGTGCACCACTCCGGCACTGACTGAGAACTTCTTTGAATTTAAAGGCCTACTTTACCATCAGACGCAGGGTACTTCCATGGGGAGTACCTTCGCTCCTAGTGTGGCCTGCCTCTATATGGCAGCATTCGAGGCAACCCATATCCTCAATGAAACTAATCCTTACCATAAACACATCCTCCTATGGAAACGTTTCATTGACGATATCCTGATCTTCTGGACAGGAGATCAGGACAGCTATGGTGACTTCTTTGGATGGATCAATAACCTTAATCCCTACCTCACGTTCACCATTACGGCATCCTCCTCACAGATAGCGTTCCTGGATTTGACGATTCAAATCACACAGGGTAATCTCAGTACCACCATGTTTAGGAAATCTACTGATCGCAACAGTTTACTCCATTTCAACAGTCACCACCCCAAAGCTCTCAAGGAAAATCTGCCCTTCGGTCAGTTCTTGAGAATTAGGAGGAACTGTAGTACACTAGATGAATACAGAAGTGAAGCAACCATCCTAGATCGCAATTTGACTGAAAGAGCATACCCTCAGAGGAGTATTGCACTGGCAAGAAAACGGGCACGTAATAACCACCGAGAGGCCTTGCTGGAACATAAAACCAAAAATAAATCAGAGATACTGACGTGCATTACCACGTTTACACCAGCATCCAACCAGGTGACCAAGGTGTTGAAAAAACATTGGGAGATACTCAATACAGGCTCTATGAATATCGATCCACCTCGATTCGCATACAGACGCTCGAGAAATTTAAGGGATATGCTCATCAAAACTAGACCGAAATTCAGAACAACGAAAAACTCACAGCAAACATTGTGGCACCTTCCAATGGTTAAAGGACACTACCCATGTGGAGGATGCAGTACATGTGCTTTTACATCCATATACAAGACTATAACCCTCAACAACACCTTTACTTGGGAAATGAGAGCACATACCAACTGCAATACTGCGAATTGCATTTACCTTTTGATGTGCCCCTGCAACCTCTATTATATAGGGATGACAACTCGCCCTATTAAACTACGCATTACGGAACATCGTAGTAATTTCCGCTGTTTGAAAAACAACACCAAAATAAGCACTCACTTTCTTGAAAACAAACACTCACCAGACTCGGTTAGATGGTTGATCATAGAAGCTAACCCTAACATAACTAAACAGAGCCTGTTCGCTAAAGAACAGCGGTGGATTCATCGCTTATCAACCAACACCAATGGGCTTAACGATGATATCCCCTGGGGGCAATCAAGGTCTAACCCGACCACTATATGGAGATTACTTAATATTGCCCACCTGGACATACAACAGACTTATGGTTTCAAAGCAACCCATCAATATGCATTGAATATTCTCTCTACACTATTTATGATGTTTTTATCATCTAATCTAGGGCGATGGGAATAAAAATATATTAAATGTATATCTAGATATGGAGATTTCATCATTATACTGACAGGGTATAGGCTTCTAACCATCAAATCCTTTGAGACTCAGTGCACAATTACTTTGCACACCCCACCCCAATATGTCTGCCATGCTACTTGCAAAAACAACAATAATAGCCTGAGGCAATAAATGAATACCTATTGTTGAGTCTTCGTTGCCACACCAATACGCTATTGGCTTTTAATGTCCAGCTAATTCCATTGCCTTTAGTGTATTAAGACATTTATCACTTGTTTCCTAGATGTCTGCCTAACCTCAAGCGAAAAATAATCAACCTTTCATTATACCTCATTTGATAAGGTCCACATGAATATAGCACGCCGCAAGTCTAATGAGGCGTGCAATCGATACCACTCCCTAAACTAGGCATAGCACCAGTGACTACGAACCCCACTCTAAAATGGCGACCAAAAGCGACCCTTTTCTGTTACAATACGCAACCAGGAGACTAAGCTGTGAGTCACGTGACTAACCCACTACGCATAAGTCCTACCTCTCTCTCCACCACGCCACCTCCCGAACTCGGTGGAGAGGGTAGGTCGACTCACGCTACATGAGAAGAAGTAATGTAAGTACACGACTAACTTCAACATTTTACACGTCCTTTCCATACGTGCCTTCCACAACGCTTACTGTAGCTCTAAGAAGCTTTTGAAAAAATCATATCTCAAGTGGTTACGATTAATACTGGGGACGGCACTAGGTAACATCGTACCAGCTAGACCTAACCCCTTGACTATCTAAGTGGAGGTAACCATCCACTGACTCCTCCGTGGGTTATTATTAAAGCGTTGTTTCTTCCAGAACCGCCACACTCCATGCAGCTGGGGAAGATAGTGACTAATAAAGCATTGACGATCTACTTCGCAACTGATATAACGCACCATGTCAGTACTTTCGCCCCAACCCCTTGATTACACCACAAGAGGTCATTCTGACTTAGGTTATTAACAAAACGAAGGATATACTACAACTCTTATGCTAAACTTTATTAATAGCAGATTCGGGGTGACAATGCCATGTTAGAACGAAGGGTAACTCTTCCTGACATTAAGATACTTACCCTACGATAGGCTATAAACAGCCCCTATCAGTCCCAGAACACGCATATTAACGGTCAAGTTGAGGTGTAACGTTCTGTAGACACTGTGTACCAGAGGCAGTTTTATGTATTTTAATATTACTAATGTATGTCTCTTTCATACCAGTCTCTTGCTTCACAGACCACTTTTTAGCGTCTAATCCTTGTTTGCTCTAATAACAACCATACCAGGCCATATGATTGATGCAATTCTCGTTTTAATACAGTCCTATAACTTTGAGGAATTCAAACTCATGTACAGTCCACCGAGTACTGTTGATGCCAGGCTAATGACCGATTAGGGTGAGTCTTAAATGCACGGATGCCTGCTGCTTTTAATAGATGTTCCACTTCGGCGAGTAGTCACTTTAGCTCACCAAGGGATCCACCACCCCGTCGTTTTTTAAATTCTGATGGATGTTGCGACTTTGCACCACGTTTTATTTAAGTTACAGAGTGTGAGTCACATTGAAGGCTTTCATACCAACTACTCTATACCAGAAGCACCTGTATATATGTTTGACCATACCTTTTCTTCTTTTCAGGTAGTTCCTGACACCAACAGGTATTGAGTCTGAATATAATACGTAGACTAATTATAACCCTAACCTGAATAGGTTCATAAATGTAGATATTTTTTCTGATAAGGTCCTGAAGAATCACGAGTATAGTTACTCTAGGCGAGAAACATGTTGACCAACTTCTGACAAATACATGCCACTTTAATAAGAGACATTACACTCGAACAAGTGCTATGTACACACGTTTTTAATCCTAGGTAGGAGTCCATCAGAATAAAACTTATTTTCACTAGGCACTCCTGACCTCCTTTTAACCACACTACCTCATATCTACATTAATCAGGTCCCACACCCGCACTTCACCAATACGGCAGTCGGATTAAAGATCTCCGCTAAAGTACCCCTTTGAGGGAGCCCATCGGGCATTGCACCGCCGGCCCGACGAGGAGCAGCCCAAATGATGAAGCATGACACCTGAAAGGGTGTGTGAGGGCATTCATATCCGACATATGGATTTCCAACCAGGTCTACACGGTGCCTCCATCTCACGTCAGCCTTCATGTTGACACCACTCTTTTTCTGAGGAACTATAGGAACACCTTTTGTTATTATTGAACTAGGGGCCTCCGTTCCTACTGGACCTCCCACTCATTTTTGAGTGGCAAACGGCCTCTTCAGTCCCTCTTTTTGCATTCAAACTCTCCTTAGCCACAGCAGGCTCGTCTCACCAGAAAATTAAGTTCATCGGCCTGTGTAGCCCCCGCAGCCAACCTGTGTGCAGAAGGTGGCTTGACCTGCCTGAAGCTTGTTTTCACCGTTGTTTCAGGACAACGAAACGGGGAGGAGGAACGTACTCCCTCCCACTCGAAAGTGATCTAGAGCTTGAAACTTACCAAGAGTGCCTGAGAACACTCTGTCTATGGTGCATGAGCACCCTAGCAATACAAATGCGATTCTTATTGCTATTACCTAGTCTTCTGCCAAACCAAAACTATCAAGGTGATATTCCCGCATTACTGTGATTGTTTCTTCACACCTTTATTAATTCAACTACTTATATGATTCAGATTGTTTTGGCCGTAAAGTGTTATGTACAATTTGGTACGTATTCTCATGTAACCTAATGTGGAATCTGTGTTCTGGTGTATTCATTGTGTTACTGTGTGAGTGTGTTGCACAAGCGCTTCACACATTGCCTCTGATGATAAGCCTGCCTGCTGTGTGACAAGCTACCTGAGGGTAAGCACAGGTTATCTTGGTGTTTATCTGACTTGCCTTGACTAGAGTAGTGGGTTCTACCTGGCTTAGGTGCTTACCCTAGCCAGCCAGAAACTCAATTTCTAACAGTATACTACTTTACAAAGGACTTACAAGTAAATTAAATATGCCAATCATGTGTAAACCAATGTTACCCAGTTTTAGGGAGTGAATACAAGCACTTTAGCACTGGTTAACAGTGGTAAAGTGCACAGAGTTCTAAGGCCAACATAAACTAAATCAGCAACAATAGAAGGCAAAGGCAAAAGGTTTGGAGATGACCCTGCAGAGAAGGCCAAGTGCAACAACAGCTATGTTTAATGTATAACTATGTCTTGGTGTTTCCATTCAAAAGTCGATAAAATGAGCGCTATTTAGGTAAGTAATTTTAATTTAGTAGTCAGAAGAGCTTATAGGATGTCTGTATCTGAGAAAGGTTGAGAAGACTGGGCCAGAATAATCCGCGTCAAGGAACCCTTCCTCCATATACGGTGTCTCAATTACTGCCATGAAGTGACTACTAGTACAATAAGGAGAGTGTATGGCATTTATGCACCTCTAAAAGACTTATTGGGTTGATACTGAGTAAATAACAAATCACTAATGCCTGATTGAGCCACTTATCTTTCCAAAGGCAACCGATTCAGAATGATATATCTATATAGGGTACTCTAATCTCCAATAACGCAGGCAATATTACAATGGAGAAAGTTCATGGTAGACCCTGACCGCTAAAAGATTTTGCAGGCTGAGGCGGTATCTGCATGCATGCATGCAATCAGTCAATCAGGATTTATATACAGCCGTGCTGTATCTGGGTGCTGGGGGTGCTGTGTCTCCGCCGAAAAAGTAAGGTCATCAGTTTCTTCCGAAGTCCGCCTTGTAGGGTGCTGTACGGAGGTGGATGGGCAGGTCATTCCAATTTTTGGCAGTGATGTAGGAGAAGGGGTGGCCTCCGCTGTTGCATCAGATGCAGGGTGTGTGCGAGGGCGAGTGAAAAGGACTGCAGGGTTCTTGTGGGCAGGTGGAAGTTCAGACGATGGTTGATGTAGGACGTCCTTGTTTTTTTTTTTTTTTGTTTAACAGGGAAATCGGTCTATATGAGGCACAGTTGTCTTTTGATTTCCCTTCTTTAGGAATGGCCACCAGCGTGGCGATACGTTGGTCTCGTGGTAGTTGCCCCAGTTTCCTACTGTCCTCATACATACTTTTTAGGTAGGGCGCCATTCTGTCTGGTTTGAGCTTGATAGTTCAAAAGGTAGGCCATTGGGGCCCAGCGCCTTGCGAGGGCGGAGGTCCCTTATCACCTTGGCCAATTGATCGTTTGTAAGCGTGTTCTCTAAAGCTTTTCGGTCCAGGTCAGAGAGGACCGGTAGTCGGATGTCTGCCAGTAAATCAGAAGAATTTTCTTCTGAGAGTTCCGAGCCCCTCTGGTATACCCTCTCGAAGTGCGCAGTGAACTCTCTGACTATGTCATTGGGTTCGGTTTTTAGCTCCAATACTATTCTGTGCGCCCTCTCTTTTTTGTCCAACCAGGCTATAATTTTGCCCGCTTTGTCACCATTGTCGTATAGCCGTCCATCTCTGTCTCTCGCAAGGATTTTCGCAGCGTCAGTTGCAATTGCTTTGTATTTGGCCACTTTTATTTGCATTTGGTGAAGGGCAGCTTGGTCCGCACCATCTCCCGCCATCTCTTCAAGTCGAAGGAGGTCGTGCTCAATAGCGACCATTTGTTTTTCTTTTTCTTTGCGCAATCCCGCTATAGTTGAGAGGGCGTGCCCCCTTAGTACTGTTTTAAAATGCTTCCCACAGAGTGGTGGGGGAGTCCACTGTACCTTCGTTTTCTAAGAAGTATTGGTCAATGGCCCGTATGAGAGCGGCTTTGGTTTCATGGTTATGGAGGTACCAGGGATTTATCGGTGCAATACAGCCCACCCTCTTTTCCCCTATGGTGAGGTGGACCCATAGAGGGGAGTGATCCGAGATGCCCCGCACTAGATGTTTGATTTCCTGCGTGGTCACGTTATAGTTGTAGGGGCATGAGGATGTAGTCTATCCTCGAGAGGGTATGATGCGATCCCGAAAAGAACGTGTATTCCTGAAGGGTAGGGTGATGCCGTCTCCAAAGGTCCGTGAGGCCCAATGCCGTGATAAAATTGGGGAGCCAGTGTTGCCCGGCGCTTACGTCTCGCGGCGAGTGTCGGTCCATCAATCCTGAGACAACCAAATTGAAATTTCCCCCGATTACAAGTTGCCCCTCCGGTAAGGAGAGCAGGAGCGCACCAAGATCTTTATAAGACAGCGTTTGGAGACCTGGTGGGATGTAAACTGTTAACAGTGTAAGTGTGTGTCCCTCCCATTGCCCTGAGATTGCCACAAAGCACCCTAGTGGGTCTGCCCAATTGTGCTGGATACTGAATTGGAGGGTACGTCTGAGTAAGATACCTACCCCTCGAGACCCCAAGGTGAAGCCGGCGGGTGCCACCATTGTGTATCCCAATTTACAGGAATTTCCGATTAGGTGTGTCTCCTGGAGCAGTGCGGCATCCGGGAGATGGCGCTTAAGATGCTGTAGCACTATACTCCTTTTTATTTTGTCTCCCAGCAAGTTGACGTTCCAACTCAATAATTTCAAACTTTTATCCCAATGCATACCAATTGTGACAATGGACGTTTCTGAACAACCTACGACACCTGTGACACCACCTACTTGCTATATAGTTTACATTGCATGACCAATGAGTAACCCCCCGTTCCCTCCCCTACAAAAACAACAAAAATAATGTAAAACACTTTTAACCCTTAGTCCTCCCCTGCTCCCACCCCCCCTCCCTGCTACCCTGCCACGTAGGTTTGAAACTACCCACATCCCAACTGGCAGAGTGCCTATCGCCCTAGAAACTAGTCAACAGTGACATGGGGAAGTGGGCTAGAACCACCTCCGGCCGCCAGAGGCTCCCCCCCTCACTGTTAGGGGTGGTCGGAATTTGCAAAATTCACTTTCGCAAACTATCGCGATAATGTTGAAAATCTCCACAAACACGCCGGAAATATCGCGAAGACGCAGAAGTTTTTTTCCCGCCTGTTTGCGGTATTTTTTGCGTGATCGCGGCTCGCCAACTTACCCATGCGGTTGCTCATGGGCGCGGCCATCTTGTTTTCACTTGTCCCGCCCTCCCGCGATGCTTACTTCCTCTTCCGGGTCGCGCAATGCATGCTCGCGCCCGTTCACAGTAAGTATTTCCTCTTCGCGAACGCTTTTACTTGTTCGCGTTGCTTTTTGCGTGCTCGGGGAGAAAATATTGCGCGAACTTGCACACGTGGTCGCAATGGGCACGGCCATCTTGTTTTTCACTCTATTGCATGGTTCTGGGGCCTGATTTTCAATCCTCCCTGCATCTTTCCAATCCTTTGTTTGAAGCCACTTTTTAAAAATCTTTTTTATTTATTATTTCTCTAACTATTTTCCTGCCTCTATATTTTTGGTTTTTGTCTACTTTTTTGGGGGTTTTTAGCTACTTTTTCAATCTTTCAATAGCCTGCTATTTATTTCCTTTACTTACTTTTTAAATTTTATTATCTTTTCTTTCCCGCCCCGTCTTTCATCCCCAGAACGATGTCAAAGGGTAGGGCTCGCCGCAGCCAGAGCCGCGACCGCCTTCCTTGTGGAAGACGGCGCCCACAAGGGGTGCAGGCACGGGCCTTATTTGGGGAGGTGGAGTTGGCTGCACTCATTTTATTTGTGCAGCGCCACCTCCCCTCAACCCTGGCAGCAGGTGGCAGGCCTGGGTCCGGGTACGGCCTCCGGGAGCGTCGGCAGAGGTGGGGGAAGGTGCGCCGGGCAGTGTTGTGCTGCTTTGGGGTCCGGCGAACCCAGGCGCAGTTGACGCACCGGTGGTCCGACATCCTGGACCATGAGCAGGACCTACTGGACCTGCTAGGAGTGGAGGTCCCGGGTCTTGGTGAGTAACTATTTAATTATTACTACTTTGTGTCTGTTCTTCTGCTCTGTGTTATATATTGCGAATATCTTTTTTATCTTCCAACCAGCTAGAATGTTGCTGCTTACATTCCAGGTTAATTACGTTTAAAAGTCTTCTGTGATTGTTATGACACAGGTGCTCCTCTGCGCTACTACTAATCTTACTTGTTTGCCTACTGGATGAAAGCAGGCCTGTTGTTGGCAGACACAGCCAGACAAATTTGCAGGCCTAGGTTTCAAAATGGCCACCAGCCACATGGCCAGGCCCAACAACATCAGAAAGCCCACCCCAAAAAAACACACTTCCCCAACTCAATCCAATGCCATCCATGCCCTAAATGATGTCTAAATTCAACAGACCACACAGAAACACTTGATTAATACAGCTGCGGCTACCTGCTCAGCCTCTGAGTCTACTGGATGAAAGCAGGCCTGTTGTTGGCAGACAAGGCCAGACAAGCTTGCAGGCCTAGGCTTCAAAATGGCCACCAGCCACAAGGCCAGGCCCAACAACAGAAAGCCCACCCCAAAAAAACACATTTCCCAACTAAATCCAATGCCATCCAGGCCCTAAATGATGCTTGAAAATGAAAGACATTCAAAAAACACCAAAGGAACAGTTGCTTCATCATGCACACACCCATGAGGCCATGACTAGCTCGGGCCTACTACTGACTACTACTACCCACAACATTTTAAAAAAAAGGAATGATAGTTACCAAAAATAAATTGTAGTTACAACAACTGCAATGCCCTCAATCAAACAGACACAACAACCACTTACTTGTAAAATATCCAATTAAAAAATCCTCAAATCCAATTGCAATGATGCAGCAGACAAAAAGAATGATCTTTCCAGCTCAAAATCCAAAGGCAGAATGAGCAGGAGATGGACGAAGCACTGGGAGGAGCCTGCTGGACAGGAACAGGAAGTTGGAGATTCTGTGGCACTTCCTCTCTCTCCCCACCTTTTTAAAAAAGGACTCCTTGCACAAAAAAGGACAGCCAAATGTCAATCTGAGGAGTTGTTTTCATCCAAATCATCATTTGCAGAAGGTTTCATGCTGCTAGAGCTGATATTCTTCTCCAAATTGAAAATTTTACATGTTCGAGTTCTCGAGCTTCACATTACTCCCGACGGATGTCGATGGCGTGTCCAAAATGACTTGATCGCGTTCTCTCGCTCCCTGTCGCGTTGGATATGACGTGTTCGGGGTCTCTTTCTCCTTTTTGCGTTCGATATGACGGGCCCGCGTCCTCACACTCTCGCTCGCAGTGGAGAATGACGTGTTCAAGATCTCAATTTTCTCATCTCTCGCAGTGCATGATCGCGACAAGAAAGACGTGATCGCACGACAAATGACGTGATCGCGCAACAAAGGACGTTTATGTGGGCGCGAACTGTCGCGAGACAGCGCAAATGGCTACCAACAATCCAACATCTCGTGGAGATCGCGACCGGATCGGGAAAACTTGTCGGCGCATGCGGGTATTCAGGTAAGGCGATCACGCGCACGCGAGAAGGTATTTTTTTACAGCTCGAGCAAGAAAAAAATTACCGGTAAGATGCAGATTGCGGAAATTTTGACATTTTTGCGCTTTCCGCAGAACGCGAAAGTGACAAATTATCGCAATTTCCGCGAGCGAAACGGAATTTTGGCCCAGGCCGACTTACTGTACAGAATTTCACCAGGTTTTTGAGATCCCAGGATAGTGGCTGTCCCATCTGAAACGACCGTGTTACCACCCCTTTTACTGCCAGGCTTTTGCACTACTCTTAACGATGTAGAGTCAGTTTATTAGTCTGGTGTACCCCCAGCGCCGCCAGGAGTTATTGAAGATTTGGAGGTACCACTTTTCCGTTAAGCCGAGCCCCACGGGCCGCCCACCCCACATTTTATCAACAAAGCAATTTATACATTACGGTTTGTAGATATAGTCCCTTCAATTCCAGCTCAGGAACCCCGGTTCCGTCAGTCTCTCTGTGTTGCTGGCAATCCCGGGCTGCTCGACCTCGATCTCCAGGAACGGATGCTGCGCCTTTCTGTGTCGGACCGTTCACCTGTCGATCTGGACTCACGGGTGTGAGGTTCCCTCCAGCCTTCTCTCACCCCGGATGTCTTCTTCTGTACTGCCTTCCCATCCAGCCAGTCCTGTACTTCCAGCGGAGTGGTGAAGAAGAGCGATTTTCCGTACGCTATTACTTTGAGCTTTGCTGGGAAGAACATCATATATTTGATTCCACGTTGCCGGAGAACTGCTTTCACCCCCTCGAAGGAGCGTCGTTCCTGCTGGACTTTAGGTGTAAATCCGATCCGAGCTGCCTGGAATATCACGTCGCGGTCTCTATAGTTGAGGATTTTTGCGATAATAGTCCTGGGGGCTGCACCCGGTTTGGGCTTGGGGATCGGTGCCCGGTGCGCCCTCTCAATAGTGAAGAGCGAGGAGAGCCGCTTTGGTTTGAGGTGATTTAAGATTAGATCTTCAAGAAAGAGGTCAACGCTCGGCCCTTCCAAGCCCTCCGGTACCCCAACCACTCTAATGTTACTTTGGTGGGCCCGCCCTTCTTGATCTTCGAGTTTCAATGCCATTTGACAGTGTTGGTGAGTCAGGGTGTTGATCCGCTCCTCGAGTTTTTTTGTAGAAGTCTGAAGTTCCAATACGTTGGCTTCATTAGTTTTTCCTTTGTCCGCTGTTTTGTTCATATCGGCTCTCATCAAGTTCATTTCAATGGACATTTATCCATTTTTGTTTCGAGGGTAGTTCCCAGTCCCTTGATAGCTGCCATTATGGATTGGAGAGACGGTTCACCCTCACCAGGCTGGTCCCCCTGCGCCCCCTCGTCCTGTGGCGCCGATTTCGGGACAGCGTACTTGTTTAATTTATTGCATTGTGTTGTTCCACCGACCAGGTTTACATCTCAATAGAATGGCACCTTTCCTCACGTGGTTTTAGTCCCCCTCTCAGATGACTGTAGGCTCCCTGGGCTGCGTCCACCGGTGACCACCATCCACGGCCTCCGCCCTAGGATGCGTGGCAGGAAGAGTAGCCCTCCCCGCGATCCCCAGGGGTATCTTGGTGTAGGTGCTAGGTGATGTGTCTGTCTGGTGAAATAACCAGGAGTTTCTGGAACCAAGCGCCCCTCTCGACGCTTGTCTTGCCCGCGGGCACCGACGGAGACCCACTGTAGCAGGTAGTGAGCCGTTGGCCCGTTGCTCCTCAGTCCGGTGAAAAGAGTGACCCCTTCAGTACACGGCCGCCTCAGACACGGCCCATAAATCTAATGCAGGGCGCCCCAATAATTTTAGCAGTAATCGTCGCCGGCTTTGCTGTCCCCACCACAAGAGGGGGATAGAGCTCTTTGTCTACTTGCTCCGTGGGTGCCACACACCTCAGCCCGTTCGCTTCGCCGCGATCTATTTCTCCCCGGATACGGGGGCGCACCAGGTCCGGGGCGGTATGCGAGGGCCTCCACTCATTTAGATTTTCCAGTGGAATAGTGGAAACACAGCGCTGTCACCTTTTAGCAGTTCTCACTCTGCACCAACAACAGTAGGGACTTCTTGTCTTGAGTTACGAGTTACGAGACCCACAGCCTCTCCTTCTCCGCCGACGTCAACATCTGGTACACCTTCCGCGGTGCTGGCGGGTGCCCACAGAGCCCACTTGTGCTTTTCAGGAGGGGCACGGGCCCCAACAGCGCTGCCCAGGTCTCACCCAAAGCGCGAGGGGCGAGTTGTGCTGCACGGATGTAAGCCGCTGACCGCGTGATGTCCCCCAGGGCACTAGGCCACCACCCCATCATCCATGCCACCAGGTACGAGGGTGCGCCAGGTCCCAGGGTGCCTATGAAGTTAAATGCTCACCAGAAACTTGCAGGATCCACAGCACCGCGTCCCTGCCGATGGCTGTTCTTGCCCGGCTTCCACTGCTCCAGGGCCGCCTCCGCGGATGATATGGGCCCAGCGGCCCTTCCCCCAACAGTCGACACCAACGCCCAAGCGGGCCTCCCGCGATGACAGCAGCCGCCCGCCAAGCCTCCCAGGCGCACCCCAGGAAGGGGGGGGCCCGGCCTGACCGGGCAGCTCAGCAGTTTCTTTCCAGGTCCCCGGAGCAGAGTGCGCAGCGCGCACGCCAGCGGCCGCCTCCGTCTTTCCCAGCCGCACTCCTCCTCACCAGCTTCTTGGTGCAGCATCCTCCGGAGCACGGCGCGGCTGCAGGGTCCTCGTTCTGCGACGATTTTGTGGCGGTCTGGTCCCACCTGACTTCACCAATGCCTGGGATGTCTTGTGTCTCGTGCAGCCGGATTTTTGACGGAGAAATAAGGGGATTAGGACCTTGGCTCCGGCGGAGCTCGTTGGTTAGGCAGCCATCTTAGTTGGTGCCAAGCCACGCCCCAAAGTAGGATGTCCTTCTTAATGTGGAGCTTTGTGGGCATGCGTGGGGAGCTTGAACTGGCATCTCTTCTGAATGGGGAGCCATTAGAGGTTTCCGAGGTGGGGGGTGATATGGGTCCATTTGGGAAGGTCAAGAATGAGTCTGGCTGCAGTGTTCTGTATGGTCTGGAGTCTTCTGAGGAGGCGGGTGTAGATTCCAGCGTAAAGAGCATTGCCGTAGTCAAAGTGGCTGGTGACAAGGGCCTACGTGACAGCCTTCCTGGTGTTGATTGGGATCCATCTGAAGATTCTGTGGAGCATGCAAAAGGTGTGGAATCAGGAAGAGGTGACAGTCTTGACTTGGCATTTCATGGTCAGTTGGCTGTCAAGGAGTTGATTTTGCAATGCAGCGCGCACAACGAAATTTGTTTTATTTATTTAATTGTTTACTTACCTCCGTTCATCCATATTTACTACACCCCTGCCCCTCCCCCGTCCCGCCTCACCGCCCCTCGGAACTCCCTCCTCGGGCCGCTACTGCTTAGTTGTTTCCTTGATTTCTTCGATGTATTTCATTTAACAATCCTGCCTGCAATGGTGGAGGAGTGTCATCCCACTGGCTTAGAGCCAGCAGCTGAAAAATAAAACAAAAGTTTACTAATGTTTTATTTTTCAGCTTATCGCTGAGCCAGTGTGTTTAGGCAGAGGTGGGGTTGGAGTTGGTGTCACTGGAAGTGGTTGTGCACTTCTAAGTGTGCATGTCTGTTTGGCTTGCTGTCTTAGACCGGCTAAACAGACATGAGCAGTTAGGTTTCGCAGCCTGGCTGTATTCTACCACCAGGTGGAGAAACAGCACAGACTCCCAGTGCCTGAGCAGAGCGTCAAACCAGTCTGCTCAGGCCAATCCCAGCAATCCAGGCCATAGTATGAGAGCAGCATCTGGATTGGTTGGTGGAGTATGTCCCATGGACTGTCGGGAGCAGCTACAGCAGGAGAATTGAGGGGAAGCGCGAGTCAGCTGCAGGATCTGGTAAGTTTCTTATTATTTTTTTCAATTCAACCCTTCCCCAGCTGCCTTTGCACATTTTGCGCTATTTTCTTTGATTTCTTTGTTGAATCTCTTGACCACACCATTAGATTTGGGTGGTAGATAGCACAATTCATGAGTTGAATACCTCACTGTGAAATAAAATCTTTCATTTCCCGTAAAACCAACTGTACTACATTTTCTGTAAAAATAGAGCCCAGAATACCTTCCCTGAAGAAAATGTCCTTGAGAAACTTCACCGCATACTTTGTCTCTACTGCCTGGGTATTCCTAATCTCAAGCCAGCTGGTTTGTAAATCATAGAATTGACCAGCGTAGTTGGTTACTAGCCCCAGAAATCCAAGGCTACCTGTTCCTATGGCTTCTCCAGTTGCTCCCTTACTGTCATGGGCTGTGATCTTGCACGGTGGACCTTATCATTGTTCCTGCAGTTTAGGCACTCTCTAATTGCACATTCAACCTGGGTATCCAAGCCTGACCACCAAAAGTGTAACCTTATTATTTCTTACATTTTGAAAATGGCCAAATGTTCTTGGTGTGCCAATCCTATCAATCCTATGTCTCAGTTTTGAGCCTCTACACACCCATCCATGGTGCCCAGATAACTCATTCCTCACCTCCCAACACCCCACGCATGATGGCGTTAACCTCTTGTGTTCATCCCACCCGTTCTCAATGAGCTTGCTCACTTGCCTAAATTGCACATCCTTTATTACCTGCTCTTTCAACTCCTCCTCGCTCATGATCCCCTCTGTGACCTTGCACACCTTAAACTCATCTATCACCCCTTGGTGTTCCTCCATCAGATCTTCCAGTTCTTTAATCTTCGTATCCACCAATCTTAACAGAATTAGCTACTCGATTTTCCCCTGTGGAATGGATTCCACCTTGAAATTAAATGATATGTCGAAGATACACTATTTTCTTGCATCCAAATCTACATTAACTGTCTTTCAACATGAGGACCAGATGGTTAAACCTCTCCAGAGCCTCATTCAAATGAAGTTCATGTTTTTCCTGCATACTAGCATAGACAATATCATCATCTTGGTAGATTTTTACCCTTATCCCAATACCCTCTTGATTGCCCTTTAAAATGCAGAGACAGCAGATATCAACCCAAAGTGCATTCTGGTAAACCTTAAAACCCCAAAGGGTGTGATGAATGGTGTTAGGCCTCTAGATTGTTCTTCCAACACAATCTGGTGGTACGCAGCATGAAGAATAGATCCAATGTGAAAAACACTTTCACACCTTCAAGCTGCATGAGCATGTCCATGATATTAGGTAAGGGAAATACATCCACCTATACCTCCCTGTTTAACCCTCTCAGGTCCACACAAACCCAAATATCACCTGAAGCCTTCCAAGCCAACACTACTGGTGCCGCCCACTCTGATACCTCCACCTCCCCAATATTACCTTTTCAAAAATATTTCCAACTCATCTTTCATAGGCTGTCTCATGGTAAGTGGAACGCCCTGCACTTTATTTGTATCTCATGAGTATACTCTGTAAGACATCCCAACCCATCACAGAATACTTCAGAGAATGTTTTCGCCAACAATTGCTCCATTTACGATTAGCACCCTCTTGCGTCAACCACACTGCACACAGTTCTGAACCCTCACCATACATAGGAGGTGAACTATTGGGGTCCAGCATCACCTCCAACTCAGCCTGCTGTTGCCAACTGATTATGTTATTCCCTGCTGTAATCCATCCTTCATATTCCAGTTCACCGACAAAGTAGCTCACTAATTTAATAGGCTGGCTCCCATATACAAATGGCCTAATGTCTTGCATAAATAATCTTACTCTACCAGCCAGTTTTTCATTGTAAAATTCCTTGGGAACCAGAGTTATTTTTGCTCCTGAATCGAACAGCATTTTCACATTATATCCATTTACTGGTACCACATCCTCCGATCCTTGCCCTTTTCCTTGTTCACACACCTGAAAGACAATTTCACCCACTTGCAAATCATCATAATCAAATTTCTCAGTACTTTCTCCAGCAACCCACACTTCCTTCACTCTATCGCTCTTATTTTCCACTTTCAGTACATTGCATAGTGGCACTTAACCCCACATGACTTACAAAACACACCCCAAGCAGGGCACCTTTTGTATGGCCAACCACACCACATCTGTAGGCACTTTCCTGTGAACTTCTTGTTTTTTTGTGCTCTCACTTTTGGCCTTAAGTACACTTAGCACCTGTTCTATTCCAGTGTGTTCATTCCCTTTGTGGTTCTCGTTCCTAATTACACCCACACATGCTAAGGAATGTGCTATATTCTTTGCTATTAGAAGTTCTTCATCTAGTTTGGGATCATCTTTTTGCCATATCTCACCCCTTACTCTCTCCAACATGAATATGTCCCTAATGTACTCCTCCACACTCCCTTCAAATTTTCACGATTGCACAATGATGCTAGCTTCTGCACATGGGTGACATAGTTCTCCACCAAAGGGATATCGCTCTAATAACGTGGTAAATAATGTTTGTCCAACTTTATGTACATACATCAAACTCATTCAATACCTCTGCCTCCTCAGCGTTTAACTCTGGAACCAGACAATGAAGAAGCAAAGTTGTCTTTCTTTCCGCACTCAGTGTCGACCCACAGACTCTAGCACATAGAGAAAATCCTTTTTTCCATTTGACCCATTTCAATTCTGTTTCCCCTGGTGGCATTAAAAAATGGAGGAGGAGTTATATATTGCATTCTATAAAATTTGGGCCTTAAAGTCTACTCTAAAGAATTGACTAATCAAGGTCCAGTGAGTGACCGGTGCCTGACTAGACACTCGATTTACCCAGTGCTCGATGAAGCACCCAGGTTCAGTGATGAAAAACAGCAAAGCCCACTACGGTACCCAAAATGGCACCTGCACTTAGTCTATATCCTTTGAATGTTTCCCAGGGTTAATATTAAACATAAGCCTCCAAGGAGATGTATTATCCCTGCAAATTCTCCTCTTTCTCTGATTCTGGCCAACTTTGATTAAAAATGATTTCCTTAGGGTCTTTCCTCTAACCGCAGGAGATGTGGGATCTCAGGAATATCCAATGAGATACTTTCTGTTTTTAGGTCCTTCACTTTACTCCGTAGGACAGTGTCTTTGTTAGCAATTTGGCCAAGCTTCTCCTCTACAGCCCTCAGGAAGCTCCTACAATCAGACCTTTAATACATCACCTTTGGAACATCCCCCAGGGTGTTTCCTCTAACCCTTGAAGAGGTGAGACTATCAACCAATGAAATGCTTTCTGCTTTTAGTTCCTCCCCTTTACTCCGTAGGGCAGTTTCTTTATCAGCAATTTGGCCCTTAGGAAGCTGCCATGGTCAGGCCTCTAACAGTCATGCAACCAGGAGATGACTGATCAGGATGTTGAGGAATTGTCTCTTCCTCAGATCGTCCGCAACGTGAAAAAGTCTTCCGAAACTCACATATGTGGTATACATGAATATATTTTGGTTCAAGATAAATTAATGCCTCAGCCATCCAACTGCTTTTTATCTTACCAAACACCTATAACCTTTCAACCACTTCCCTCAGAACCTCCTGGATCCCACATTTCACATTCCACCCTGCAACCTTCTATACCCTAGATACTACAAGTGAGAAAAACACACAAAGGGAAAAGAAGGAGGAAGAGAAACACAGAAAAGCAAAAAACGCAGTGACCAGCATGAGTGAGATGAACGGGCAGCAGTGTCTGGAAGGGGATTAACAAGGCCTGAGGTGAATTTGGCACTACATAGTCTTGATATTCGGGACACTGATTTTTAAAACAATGCTGGAGCAGAACTTTGGACACCAGCATTCATTCTTTAACAAATTAAGGACAGGGAGTACATGTAGAAAAAGGCCGGTGAATCACGTTGCCTCTACCCCCATCTGCCACATAGCCTGAATTTTGGGTGTGCCCCTAAAATAAGGGCACAGCTCTGATAGCAAAAAAGAAAACAACATAAAGCACCTCCAGCATGGTTAAAATGATTGTTGGGTTCACTGGATGAAAAACACATGGCTGTCCGAGAAAAAACTAAACGTAGCGTGGTAAATCTTGCAAATTCATGCAGAGGATATTCACCCCAACCATATAGAGTGTAGAGTCTAAGAGGATGAGAAGAACAGGTTTGCTGGTTGTGAGGAGGAGGGACTGGAAAGAAAGTAGGGATAAAAGCAGGATGTCCAGGTAGGAAAGGGAGAAAGGAGCAGGATGGTTAGGCATCACCTATTCAATATTTGTTTATCAACTGGGGATGCTCATCCAAACCATGGGACTTAGCTTCTACATACACATATGAATGAATGAATGGATGAATGGATGAATGAAGGAATTAATGAATGAATATGATTTGTGGAGCATGCAGCTGCTCGTAGGAGACACAAAGAGAGAATCGCGAGAAGGCAATGATTGCTATGGATCAGTCTAGGCATTTGCTGCGGGAGCTATATAAGATTTGGAAGATAGGGTAAACTGATAAAAGCTAGGTAGCAGTTCCCAGAATACCTGATCTGAATAGGGGTGGAGCAATGGTGGGCAAATGATTCTGCAGCAAGACATTCCATGCTCTAATAAAGGCTGAAAAAGACTTTGTCATAGGAGGTCTTCCTTAGATTGAGAATGCACAGGAGACAGCGATAGAAGGTAGTGAATACATCCTGACCCTCTGGTGTCTGAAAAAAAGGGAGGGAGGGACTACCAATGAGGATTTGGGCTGCTGATTAGGAGGCCTGCTTTGTGGGCAGGAAGCATAGTTTACCATAGTGTAATTGGAAAAGGCAACCAGTTCAGTCTCCTTCAACATAGGCTTGTGTTTCAATCACATTTCCCTGTAATACTGGCAATTTATTCTCTAAAGTAAAGTCATGGCCCCTTGCCAGAACAGACAACATAAAGAAATCTAATTGCATATGGTTTAGAGCTGAATTTGCGATTTTAGAAAGATGAATGCTGTAAGAAGTAGGTTTGTTCTAATTATGCGGAACAGTGTACATGAAAATAAATTAAACCAAACAGCCTTGAAAACGACGTGTATCAAGCAAAAATAAATCACCGGTATACGGTTTTTTTATATTTTCAAGGATGCCACATGAATGAACCCTGTACATGAAGAAAATGAATTTTGTATAGCTTACAAACTAGTTTAAGAAAATGAAATTATAAGAATGTAGTTTATATATACTTTAAATGTGTGCCCTTTAACCTAACCCGTGGGTGGATCCACTATCCATGCTGTGATAAAACTTAGGAGAAAATGCACTGAACTGAGGAAAACAAAATAGTCATGGGGGAATGCTGAATTTCTCCAATGGACTGGTAATTACTCTGGGGCGCATTCTCATCCATAGTTTTTTTGCTCACCCTGATAATTAAGACAGGAATGAGCCACACACAAATAGACTTGTTGTTCCAACAGGAACAGTTCAGCCCGAGCTGCCAGGCCAGGCAAAGCCACCCTGCTAAAAGAAAGTCTCTGTTGTAGGTGCATTTTGAAATAAAATGCAAAATTAATATAGTTATAATGAGTGAGCAGTATTAACTTGGAATACTTAATGAAAATAAAATGTGTTTAAAAATGCTAAATCTGTAATATTCAGTCACATTTATCCATACTATGCCTCAAATGGCTAAAGCAACATTGCTTGACCAGTTGATTGAATAGCTGCACTGAAACACACATGAAAGGTTTAATTCCTGACCTTTCCATGTTCATGTTTTAATAAATAACATGTTTAATTAATGATTTCATCTTAAACTCGGCAGAAAGTTTCTACTTACACAAAGACCACTTGTAATAAATTGAAGCGTAGTTTAGATGAAACAGGTAGGTTTATTCAGGATAAAAGGATCCCATCCACAGGTCACCTGTTGCAGTGTCTCCAACCCAAACTCCAACTGCATCTCCGCTTTAGATCATAACATTCTAAACATTCTCTAACACCCTGGCAACATGCATAGAACCACAGGATGCCACACATCTCCTCTCTTTACAAAAGACACGGAATAATAAACAAAAACCATGAATAGAAAGAATAGCAAAATACACATGCCTAATACATATAACAGTATAGAAGAGCTGACTTAGAACACACCAAATTATCTCACAAAGTCCTTTAAGTAAATTGGAGAGGTTGAGACTCTCGACGACCTTCGGAAAGAAGAAGGGTGATTGGAGATGTGGTCCGAAACCTCAGCAGAATCTTTTGAAGAATCCTTTGATCTGCACATGAAATCCTTTCGAACCACCACCACCCTGTTCAAATTCCAAATCCTATGGTCTGATGTCTTGATAGCATTACTGAAAATTTTAATCACTTGAATGGGTTTCAGGAAAGCATCAGATGACTTGCTTTTAGAAGGATTTTTAATTAATACCCAATCACCTACTTTCACAATGGTCTTCTTAACAGATTTCTTATCATCATAATATCTCTTCCTATACTCAATTCTTTTCGATTCTGCTAGTTTCCAGTCACTATTGTCAATTTTTTTTATATGAATTAGATTGCATGTCATTTACCCAAGTAGGAGAAACTATCATATTAGGACGCCTACCTCTAAAAAGTTCAAAAGGAGTTCTCTTCGTAACCGCATGTGGTGATAGTCTATAAACTTCAACCTTTTTAAAAACTTCACTACGCCAATCTAGATTCGCACACTTAGCCATCTCAATGGTTTCTTTTAGTACTCGATTGAACCTCTCAACCAAACCATTCGTTTCAGGATGATACAATGAAGATTTCTTGTGTCTAATCCCATGTCTTGCCAATAAATCTTCCATTTCTTTTGATACGAGCTGTACTCCATTATCAGTCAGGATGGTGTTGGGTATGCCCTCCCTAGCAATAAGTTTTTCTAGAAAGGTTATGATATGTCTGGTTTCAATACCTCTTGTTAGACCTATTTCGGGCCGTCTTGAAAAAGAATCTACGAGAACAAGGATGTACCACTCAGTGCCTGACGAACGAATTGGACCAGCAATATCAAACACAACCTCCTTCCATGGGCCGTCAGGGCGAGCTCTTATGGTCATAGGTTGTACTTTGGGTTTAGCTACCCTCTCACTCATAGCACACTGCATACAGTCTCTGATCTTCCGTTCAACTTGCAAATCCAAACCTGGCCACCAATACGATAGTCTTAATATCTCCTTGGTCTTGGAAACACCCTGATGACTGGCATGTGCTAAACTGATTAGTTCTTCTCTGAGGGAGCTTGGAGGGACAAGCCTCATTCCTCTTACCAGTAAGCCGTTCTGCTCAGATAATTGGTCCCTCACATGCCAACATCTTTCCAAACCGTTATCATTTTTTATTTTAGATTCCCAGCCTGTTTTAATACACTCCAAGACTTTTTGCAAAACACTGTCATCCTCTAACGCTTTCAGCCATTTTTCCTTCTCAATGATGCTGCCTTCAATTGTACATACTATCTCTTCTTCTAATTCATCTTTAGCTTCTGGACAAACATCATCCTTAACCACCAGGCGAGATAACGCATCAGCTACCTTGTTCTCTATCCCTGGTAAATATCTTATGTCAAAGTTATAATCCTGAAGCGCCACAACCCATTTCGTGATCCTACTGGAGACTGCATCGATACCACCTTTCTTAAAAATTTCACATAACGGTTTATGGTCAAATTCACTTCCCCACAGCAGATTTTTTAATTTCTTTACTGACCAATGTACTGCGAGCGCTTCTCTTTCCACCACTGAATATCGGGTTTCAGCTCCCCTCAAACTTCTAGATAGAAACAAGATAACTTCATCTCTTCCATTGAGTCTTTGTAAGAGAACTGCCCCTAAGCCTTTCAAGCTTGCATCAGTCAGCAATATAGACTTTTTGTCCGGGTCAAAGCTACTTAATCTGGGTGCTAAGCTTAACTTCTCCTTAAGGATGTTGAATTCTTTTTCACACCTTTCATCCCAACTGAATTCACATCCTTTACGCAACAAAGATCTCATGCAAACACACAAAGAGGAAACATTTGTAATAAATTTACTATAGTATTCTGCCATGCCCAAAAAACTCATCAGCTCTTCTTTGCTAGTAGTAGAGGACATGTTTTTCATTGCAGTAACTAGGATTTATTTTGGTGAAACCCCTCCAGCAGAAATAGTATGCCCGAGGTAATCAATGCTCTCTCTCCTGAATTTGCATTTTTCCACCTTTACCGTAAGTCTAGATTCCTGGAGCCTATTCAAAACCTCTAGTAATCTTTTATCATGTTCAACATTACTTGCCCCAAAAACTAAAATGTCATCTTGATATATCCTTACCCCGGAAAGTCCCTTTAGAACATTCTCCAGAGCCCTCTGAAACACCGAGGCTGCTGATACCAATCCAAACGGCAATCTCACAAAACGAAAAGTGCCAAAAGGGGTAACAAAGGCTGTCAAATCCTTCGATTCCTCATCTAATCTGATCTGGTGATACGCCGATTTCAGATCTATAGTACTAAAAACATTTGCTCCCTTTAGAAGCATTAACATGTCAGCTATTTTTGGAAGGGGGTAGCGATCTATGACCACATTTTTGTTTAGTTCCCTAAGGTCCACACATAGACGAAGAGACCCATCACCCTTTTTCGCGGCTACGACCGGAGCGAGCCATTGTGTTGCCTCAACCTCTTCAATGATGCTATCTTGTTTCAGGCGTTCTAATTCTTTTTGTACCTGCTCCCTGACTGCAACTGGAACACTTCTTACTTTACAACAAACAGGTATTGCATCATGTTTTAAACGAATATGATGGATATAGTTTTTAAGACATCCTAAAGTTTCACAAAATACCATTGGAAATTTTTTTATCAACATTTGTGTAAAATTCTTGTCTGAGTCACTACTTATGTTGGCAATTGTTTGGGAGTTAAAACCCTCTCTGAGTAAAATAGGTGGTGAGGCATTGGGGTCGAAGATCACTCCGAGATCCCTTTGGTGGAACCAACTTAATATGCTATCCCCTTTCTGTGAGAAGTAAATCTTAGCATTTGCTAACCTACCTTTATAATCTAACATTCCCCAGAAATATCCGTATAGCTTAATTGATTCGGCCACCGTATGCAAATGATCTGATGTCGGGTGGAAACACCAACCTCTTATCTTTAATCTCATTAAGGTAGAATTCTTTAGAAATTATACTGATTTTTGCTCCAGAATCGAAGAGCACTTTGGTGCTTTTCCCATCAACTCTAATTTCATCAGTTGGACAGTTCTTACTTTCTTTATTTTGGATCACTTGTACATGAATCTGACCACAATCAACTCCTTCAAAAGGATCATACATCTCATCCCCATCACAATATATTTCATTAATCTTCCCTTTGTAGTCCTTAGCTCTACATGCTATCGTAAAATGGCCTTTCCTTTTACATTTACTACAGGTCGCTTTCCAACCAGGACACTGTCTGTCATTTGCCAAATGACCTGTTTTACCACAACGGTAGCATTTAGCCTGCGTGACATTGAATTTACTTCTATCTTCAGCATGTGTATCACTTTTCTTAACTACTTTCTGCTGCGTATTCTCTTTAAAATTTTGTTTAACCAATTGTACAAAGGTCTTCTCTTCCTTTTCTGAATCTTTTTTAATCACTTCCACACATTTTATGGAATGTTCTATTCTTTTAGCAATGATAAGTATGTCTTCTAGAGTTGGTTCATCTTTCTGCCAAAGTTCTTCCCTTACACGCTCAATACTACAGCCCAACATAAATTGGTCTCTAATTCTCTCATCAAGTGTGGAACCAAATTTGCAAGAGGACGCTAATTTTCTAAGAGATGTAATATAGTTTTCAATAGTTTCATCCTCCAACTGTGTTCTTCTCCCAAAATGATACCTTTCGAGAATGGTGCTAACCTTCGGCAGATAATGCAAATCTAACACTGCAATGCATATTTCATATTCATTAAGATTTCTATCTTCAAAGTCAGGTAAGTGGTCAAAAACTTCTTGCCCTTCAGAACCTAGGCAGTGTAGTAATAGCGCCGTCCTTCTCTCCGCACTTAATGAAGACCCACACACCCTGGCATATCTTTCAAATACTTTACGCCATTTTTGCCATTTAATGGGTGAATCTCCAGGTGATGAGAGAAAGAACGGAGGTGCCGTTACATTTTGCATATTTTAATTCACACTTCCTGTAACAAACAAGGTTAAACTTCTACTAGTCAAACAATGCAATATCCAATTCAATAATAATTTATAATATATGAAGAATAAGATAGTAAAACTATTTCCTCTACCTCTCTCCTCCTTTCTTTTTTTTTTTTAAATGAAAAGAAAGACAAAAAATTATTTAAAGGAAAGAATAAATAATTTGACATGTCACAGCAAGAATGTCATTCTCATTAGTAGGCTTAAGAACAGATAACACTTGAGGACTAACACAAACAGTGTATAAAACTTAAAGAAGCTGGCTTACTTATTCCCCAAATGTCATGGAAATAATGATGCTGGCGAGTATTAAATTAAATGTCATGTATCAATAACGTGTGCGTATCATGGATGAGAGACTCTGATGAAACGCATTAAACTGTGCCAGTTGCTTAGAAACGCTTCCACTCGTTTCGGTGCATGTGTCATAAAAGAGGCGTGTGCGTATCACGGACGCAGAACGCACCAAGTTCACTGGAGCTGGTTGCCGAGGAAACACTTCCGCTCCACTGTAAGTGCGTCACAAACAACGTGTGCGTATCACGCAAGTGAAGTGCAGGTAAAATTCTAGAGCTGTGCAAGCTCGGCTCCTGGCTGACGTCCGCTCCTTGGCCGAAGAACAATGTCGAAGGTGAAAGCACGGGGACACCTCCACGCGGGACAGCAGCTGAAGAGAGGAGACGAACGTGGCCTTGAAGGTAGGCAACGGCTCCAATTTTGAATAATGCGCCCTTGATTAAAGTGTACCGCCTTCAAAGAATTCCTCCTTTACGCAAAATATGGCTAACGAAAATCAACTTTGGGGAGACGCAGGCACTGTGTATCGAAGGAGGTGATAGAGCGGCTATGCTCCCTTTTTTAAAAAAATGTCACCAAGAGTCCCCAACATGCGAAGAATCAGACTGAGAAAAACAAATCCATGCGGGCCCTCAAAAAGCGTTGAGGTAACGAAATGAGGGCAGTTACGGTTACCAGGTGCTAGCGATATTTTAAGGGAGTGTCAGCATAAGTCTGTTAACATCACGGGAAAGACGAAAAGGTCTTGTTGTCACTAAATCACCACAAATAATCTTCAAAATAGTACCTTGATGTTGAAGGAAAGGAAAAACACTTCCTTTGTGAATATTTTTCCAGGTAGTGTTGAGATCCTTATGAATCCTTGTTCAATCCCATCTTCTGTCGCCAAGTGTAATAAATTGAAGCGTAGTTTAGATGAAACAGGTAGGTTTATTCAGGATAAAAGGATCCCATCCACAGGTCACCTGTTGCAGTGTCTCCAACCCAGACTCCAACTGCATCTCCGCTTTAGATCATAACATTCTACATTCTCTAACACCATGGCAACATGCATAGAACCACAGGATGCCACACCACTGTTAACACGTGATTCTAAATTGTAGCTGAATAAAAATAATGACGAAAACCTCATACAAAAAATGCAACATTTAAATGTCAACTTGACCTTTTCAATGTACTTATTTTTTCCAATGAATTGATTCATACCAAATGTTTTCTTTCCCAAAAAGAGAAGTTTCAAGTTTTTACATAGATCATTGTTAGTGAAACATATATTTTTATGTTTAAATAGTTAGATATATACGGCTATGTTTATTAAAGGGTTGCATCGCTTTTACATCACTCAAGGGGGTGCATGCGTGAAGCAACCCTTAAGTGCAATTTATTAAGCCACACAAGCCCACCTGTCTTGGCTTTGAGTGGCTTGATAAATCCAGAGTACTCAAAGCAAATTGATTGTGACACATTCCCAGATTTGCCATAAGTGGTAGACCTGGGAATGAGCCAAAACTGCTATGCCTCCCAAGGTGAGGCATAACAGGGAGAAATATGTTTATTTCTCCTAGTCTTTTTCCTCTTTCTATAAGTGCTGCATTCTGCAGCATACATGGAAAGAGGGAAATGCCTCCGGGAATTGATTTTGTGCAGGAATGTGCCCGTTCCCGCACAAAAACAATTCTGCTAACAACACAGCCACCTTTGCACCATGGTGCAAGGGTGCCTGCAATAGTGCTAGGCAGGACATTGTGTACCAGCACTGGAAAAAGGCAGAAATGTGCTGTATTACATTCAATACGAGACTAAAACTGATACAATTAAGTTTCAAAATTAACATTGCTGTCAGTAGAATATTGTATTTTTGTGAAAAGATGAGGAGTGATCCTGTTCCCAGAAGTACAACGAAAGCAGATTGGATTGAGAGGTTGAGAAGATGCAACATAAACTGCAACACCATTTTTGACTGTTTATAATAGTGTGTGTTCCTAGAGTTGTTTAAAGTTTTATCCAGACCACTTTTCTTTTACTAAAAAAGAAGAGGTAGCCAGACTTAAAGAGGGTGCTCACTGAATGTCTGCCACCCAGTTATATGCTAATAGGATAGCCAGGTGTTGCTCTAGAACAAAGGTTGGCTACCATGCAACCTCAAAGCATGCCCCCAAACATAGGAATAAATGTAATCATAAACTGAGAGAGAGAGAGAGTCCTGAGCACTCAAATAGTCAATCATCAAATTTCTGAAGTCATGAAGTGTCACATAATCTTTATTCTATTTCCATTCTGTGGTTCGTGAGATGTTGATCCAAGAACATGCAGCCAACAAGTGTGTCGTTGAATGGCGAGTTATACCCTCAACTTCCTCAGGGCTGCAATGGAGTACAGGATACTAGTGGACTGGATTTGATTGGAGACTGCAACTGTGACAAGCATCACTACCGTACATTAAACTGCTGAGTGCACCAATGGAATTTGCAGGAACGGATTGGTGACTGGAATTACTATTGACAATATGGCCTTACTAGACCCTACTCTACGCAGTATGACTTTGAAGCCCTGAAGAAGTCGAGGGCATACTCGCCATACAATGAAACAGGTGTTGGCTGCTCTAAGCACCATATTGATTCTGCCAGGTCCATGCTAATGTCATCTGGAAATGACAGGAAAAACTAGTTACAAGAACAGCAGCAAACTAGTGTGAATAGATATAGTACTGTGAGTTAGTGGAAGGGACTTGGAAAATCCATTATTATAGTGTCCATGCTGGAATGTTTTCTGTAAGAACGTCAACGGAAATAAACAATCATGACTCTGCTTGACTGTGTGCTGCAGAAATAAAGACCAGTTAACAAACAGGAGCAGATATCCATTTTGAATAAGATGGTATTGAGGTCTAGTTAATATAAGCCAGAAAAACAGGTCTATAAATTATAGCACATTAATTTCAAATGCAAAGCACTATACCAGTATGCACATGTAAATTCAAAAGTAAATTCATGTTCTGTACGTTGTTAATAATGTACAAAAATAAAAAGATGTACAAACCATATCATGCTGTCTGATATTTCAGGCTGAATACACAATCCAACCAACGCCAGCAGACACCAGTTTCTGAATGCAAATCTTAGGTGAAAGTCCACAAATTAGGCTTTTCCCTGATTGACCCCAGAAATGAATTTTACCAAAATCCCATCTCCTGATATGAAACCTGACCCACAACCAAGCTTCCTAAAACTAAATATGCATTCAACATACAGTCTTAGTACACCTGGCTAACGAAGGTTAGATGTTAATTACAGGGATTATGTATATTGATGCTCAAATTAGATTAACATAGGAGCAAACTCGGTGAAGCTCAGCCACAAGTGACTTATTGCTGATTGGTTGCCTTGAAGAGACAGCGTCCTGAAAAGAAAGGAGCATGAGTCAGAAGTTTCATCAAAAAAAGTCCAAAACTGCCTGCCTGCTGTGTCCAAGAAAATGTGGGCTTAGTCTGATAACCAAGAAAAAGTCCCAGTGTGACTTGTGATCAAAGAGGAACACTTTACAACCATCAACAAGCAGAGACCATGACAGGCATGTTTTATCTAAATGAAGTATTGCAAGAGCATGTCACTCTCTCTGAAAGGAGAATCCCCTTTGGCTTTACCTTACAACACCTCCCACATGAGGCTTGAATTTCGTAATAGAGGAATAGTAAGCATTGCTCCCTGATTATCATTAAAGGTACATGTAGAACCAAAAATATTCTCCAGTTCCACACACTGTCACTCTGTCAACTCTCCCAAAAGGAGCACAATGTCCTCAGCGACACAACAGCTAAAGATGGTGGTCTATCAGATCTTCCTTCTAACTTCCCCTCAGGAGGCCTAGATTTTTTCAAACAATCTTAAAGGTCCATGGACATCCAGATCACAAAATTAATGACATCAGCAAGCCTATTTCTAAATATAGGCCCATGAATATCAAATATCATAGGGGCATCAATAAAGCATTTCTGCAACCCGCCAATAAACGCTTTGGGTCACCAACAAACTGGTCATTGAAACACTGCCATGGTACTCTGTGCAAAGTCTCATTGTCTTAGTAACTTTCCCAGATTTGAGATTTACATTTTTCCCATTGTTCAGTGGCAGGAGCCCAGACCCATGCATTTTCTTTAATCTAAAGAGACTCGAAACTTTCATGCTACACTGAGATAAGAGGTGCTGCACTTGTATACTACAAAGCAAGGGTTTTATGTACAGGAAGAAAATGGCGCACACATTGATCTACGCAATATTAATGCAAAAGACAGTAAGGTATGGTGCTAACAGGGAGGGGCAGGTATATTGACGACTGCCTGCTCTGTTGGTCGGGTTCACAGATAGAATTGGAGCAATTCAGCCACTTTTTAAACACTAATGATTTTGGCATGAAATTCACTATGGAATCTAGCCCCATAAGAATTAATTTTTTGGACATAGAACTATACGTTAAGGATGGTCATTTACACAGTCGTCTTTTTCGTAAAGATACTTCATGTAATTCTGTCTTACATGCAGATAGTCATCATCCAGCCCATCAAATCAGTTCTATCCCCTATGGTGAATACATTAGGGCGAGACGTATCTGCAGTGAAGAGACCGAATTCCGTGATTGTATTAAGGACATGAGGACGAGATTCCATAGAAGGGGCTATGCATCGACCCATCTCAATAGAGCAGAAAGAAGGGTGAGCAGTATAAATCGTGCAGACACACTATTAACCAGAGATAAGCACAGAGTGGACAATCAGAAAATTCGAATGATCACGGAATATTCTGACCTTAATCAAATTTTGCGCAAAAGTCTCAAAAAACATTGGGGTTTACTTCTGTCAGACAATGCTTTGTCAGATTGCATTACCAACTCACCATTGATTACTTTCAGAAGGGGAAGAACTCTCCATGCTAGACTGAGCCCCACAGTACCTAAGACCAATCCCAAAGAGACATGGCTTGCCACACACTGCACGGGTTTCCACAAATGTGGAGCTTGTGGGATGTGTAGGTGGGCACAACATAAGGTTAAAACTTTCAAGGGTTTCAATGATAGAACCTACGTAATCAAATCTAACATCAACTGTTTAACCAAGTTTGTGATTTATATTATTGAATGCAAATGTGGTAAACAATATGTGGGTAGCACTATTCGAACCCTTAAGGAGAGAATTAGTGAGCATGTCAGGGCAATCCATCAACAGGATGTGAGGTATCCTGTAGCCACACATGCATGGGCCTGTCCTTCACAGGGCCCACACAAAGAAATAAGTTTTTTTGGCATTGAAAGAATAGACCTCAGTAGTCGTGGAGGTAATAGGGAGCTGCGACTTAGAAGAACAGAGGCATTCTGGATCATGCGTTTACATACGGTAGAGCATGGTCTCAACTGTGATTCAGAGATGCAATATTTTTTGGGCAATTAAGCGCCCGGTGTATAGTGTGGTTCTAGATCCGTCAGATTCAATGAGAGACTATCACATGTATGTCAAGTTATAACAAACTGTCATGATATGACTGTAGTTGCCCTTGTGTGGGCAATGTGAACTCATTGTGTCTAACAACCAACTGAATAATTGCCATTGACCAACATGTAGTCCACTTGAGTGTTGTCTGGTCCACTTAAGTACTGTTCTGTACATAAAAAAATTGATGCCATTATTTTTTGATATTCTGGTGAACCATGAATTTCGTATAATGTTGGAATCATACAGTTACATTGTCGATTTTATAGAGGTGTGTGATGTATTTCCCGATACGTAAATTGGCTGTTTTCTACATTGAGACCTAAGATGAAGTCGGGTGCCATACCTCTGTAAATTTTAGAATGTCACATCCTTAAATACTGCCTAAAGATGTTTTCCTATATTCTTGCTGTTTCCCCTTACACTGGCATTATGTGCCATATCCACTTCTTTCTATTTTCTCTTCATTGTGGGGAGTGCCTACTTCCATGGATATCGAACGGGATGGTTCTGGTCTAGCGCTGAATTTTGGGGCAGGCATCGCCTATACATCAATGATGTGTGCCATCCACGGGGAACATACTGTTTTTTTCTGTGGAATTTTTTCGAGTGTCTGTGATTTCTTTTTCCTGCTAATCTTGGTAAGATGATCATGAATTATTCAGTAACTTAATCTCCAGTATGATCGACATTGTTTGGGGATATACAAATTTTAGGAATTTTATATTGTTTTAATATGGTTTTTTGTCTGTTGTATAACTACTGAGATACTGTGTGTAGTTTCATTATTGCATTTACACCCAGCACATATGTAGAATGTCTATAAGTGAATGATATGGTGGCGCGTGATTTAGCGCAGCTACTGCCGATCTGTTTACCTTTGTTTTTCGGATCAGGCACATATTGGGTTTTATCCAATGTACACACACGTACGGGTTCTCTGAATGTGAATGAGAGCGTAGCCACTCCGCCTATTGGTATCCCATTTTTAATTAGAGGGGACTCAGTGTTCCTCTCCCCCGGGGAGTTTGGGACGTCTTGCAAATTCAGGTGATGCGGTCTAGTGGTTGCCATTGACGTAGTCCATCCACAGTGTTTATACTTCCGGTACACTTCGGCCGGATTCCCACCACCAGTCGGAGTGAGAAGCAACAGGACACGCACCCGTGTCGGAGAGACGTAAGGTATTTGGGCCGCCTTTTGAATAGCTGTGTGATTTTTAGAGCTCAAATTGGTCGTATGACGACGATTGTAGTTTAGTAATATGGGATATAAGATTAATTTAGAGTGGGTGTGTTTTTTATCTTGGGTATCTTTCCAGGTTGAGGTGGATACGCACACGTGTCCTCCAGCGGTACTAAGAACCTTGTGATTGCTGAAAATGTAAGTTTTTTGTGAAGATGACATATGGTGGAGGGACACACTCGGTGTTTTAGATTGATAGGCCGACTGATATTAGTATATATATTGTTTTATCTGTTTTAGAGATTTAGATACTGTCGAAGGATCTATAAACTACATAGTCTGCATGGACACGACTCGCGGGGATTATTATCCTGTCTCGGGAGGTAAGCCATGTCTATGTGTGGGATAAGCACATAGTGAGGGTCATCTGGGACCTTGAATCGATATTAAAAATAATTAAAAGAATAGAATTGGTTTTGGGGTATTTTTAGAGTGGCTCTATTCAATATTTATTTTAGGTGCGAGGTTTTCTATATTTATTTGTTCACTTGCAGGACTGTAGAGCATTGCTTGATATGAAGTCTTTTATTTAAACAAGGCTGATTGAACGATTATCCGTGTTTCGTTGGGACACATGAGCATCACATATTTCTTGAATTTTGAGATTACTTCCGGTCTTTTAGGTATGATGTCAGTTCATGTGGTTTCACTTTTATGTTGTACAGTGCGCGGTTTGGTCTTTTTTCATTCTGTATTGGTGTTTCAGTGGCAACATCAATTTGTGCTTACTAGGCACTCACTAGGTGTGGTGGTCTGTCAACACATGGTCTTGGGATTGACAGTGGTTCTTTCTTTTGTTCTACACATGATCCACTGATAGGGCACTAATCACCAGTTGAGAATGTTTACGTGACTTCTGTCACCCTAGGGGGATCTATGGCATCCTATCCCTCCTGTTCTCTGCTCTGCTTCCTTCGCACTCCTAGTGCGCGGATGTCATGTTCAAGAATTGTAAAAGAGATTTTATTTTGTATTATGCCAATTATGTGTTTGTATTGTTTCCAGCCCTGAAGAGTCAGAGTGTGACCTTCTCTCTGACGAAACACGTGTCGGCTGGCTTTTTGTGTTCACGTCTGATGACCTATTAAAGGATATACAAAAACTGTGAAGCATCAACATTTTTCATGTCAAACCAATGACACACAGACTCTGTGGAACCGATATTTGTATGAGTGCACGGGACTGTTGTTTCATGTTTCAAGTGTGGGTTTTCCCATACGGATTGAGGGGTTGAGGGCTTCCCCCTCCCTGTTAGCACCATACCTTACTGTCTTTTGCATTAATATTGCGTAGATCAATGTGTGCGCCATTTTCTTCCTGTACATAAAACCCTTGCTTTGTAGTATTCAGTTGTAGCAATCAGGAAGGGCAGCCTCAACGCCGTATTTTGTGGTACTCTAATTGATCAATAATTGGGTCCATTTATTAAAATGGACAGAGATAAGGAAGCAGAGGAATTGTTTGGGAATTTAGAAACTGGCTTGAATAGTAGCAACCCGACCACTAGTGGGAACACTGTCCGTAATGAGGGCTTGAGGGACAAATTTGTGAAATTAGAACGTCTGAAAAAAACTGAAAACGCTAGATGGTGGGATAAAGCTACTCTCAAGCAATATCTGAGATTGAAAAGGATACCTAGGGGATTAAGAGCCCAAATCCTACCCACATATGACGAGCTGGATGAGGACCTCTTAGTAAAATGGGAGGAGGCCCTCAATGTTAATTCACAGACATTGATGTTAATATTGATCGATAGTGCAGACAGAAAAATGACCAAATTACAAGCTGAGATTGACATCTTGGAAAAGGAAATCAAGGATTTAAACTTAAAGGAGGCCACAGAGAAAAATTATGTGATCCTTAACCAGGTATTAGCTAACCATCAGAAAGAAATTAAAGATAGGAAATCCCGACAATTGAAAAGGGATGAAATTGATTACACCACAGGTAGAATTTTCACTTATGCCAGAAAATATGATGCCTTAATCCAAACGGACATGAAACAGGACACAACATCTAGAGCCAATTCAACCTCTATACATTCCAGCTCCACTTCCATTAGTGCCCCAGTGTCTAGTGACAGTGAATTAGATAATAATCTGGGGGATGGAGCGACAATGTCGTCTTTTTTACAAGAGGTACGAACAGTACGCAAGGGGAACAGATCCCAGGTCACACGTACAGGGGTAACCCCAAAACCCGTAGAGGCTGTAGGGGGAAAACAGGAAGAATACAAAAGAAAACTCAGATCAGGGAACGAGAGGAACAAATAGACACCTCCATTAACAACTTGCAGGTCATTAATTTCTCTTCCAAAGAACTCACTCCTGATATGATCTCTCTTTTGGGTAAGGGACTCAGTTTCAACCCACGAGAGTGGGGAGATGTATGTAGATTGAAAGTAGATCTGTTCAAGTTTGTGAGAGCACTTAAATTGAAAAAACATTTTGCTTGTAATCCTACTGCAAATAAAAATATGAGCAATACTCAGTTGGGTGGTGTAGTTGGTGTGCCGAGCATACAAGATGTACAGGCCACGAGACTCTTGTTGTCAATCACCGAGGTGGAAGATTCTCCTTATACAATGACGGGCTTGTTGGGTGAGCTTGATATTGAATTGGACTACTCCATTTGTAGTGGTCTGAAAAACAAATCCAGATGGATCCCGACTTTACCAGGGGGGAACAATATTGACATCTTCCATAAACGGGTTTTACAAGACCTGAACGACTATGACCAGAAACATTCATTGAAAAAGAACTTCTCACGTGATAATCTCAATACTGGTGAAAGACAGGCTCTTAAGCTGTTGAGTACCGAGCAGGAGATTCTCATTAGAGAAGCCGATAAAGGTGGGAACGTGGTCATAATGAATAGAGTGGATTACAATAAGGAAATCATGTCTCAACTCACAGATACGACCTGTTATGAAGAAGTATCTCACAACCCGATGGGTCCTCTCAGCAACCTGATTAACAAACATTTGGCTGAATGGCACACCAAGGGCCTTCTAGATGATGATGAGTGGGCTTACCTTAAAGTATTCAGACCGACTTATCCATGTCTATACACTCTGCCCAAGGTACATAAACACCAACCTTTTCCACCAGGTAGACCCATTGTCTCGTGGATAGGGGGCCCCACGGAAAAACTCTCTGAGTATGTTGACGTATTCTTGGGTCCATTAGTCTGTAATTTACCCAGCTATATCAGAGACTCCAAACACATTTTGAGTCTACTCACAGACTTGGATTGGCATCCATGGATGATTTTGGCGACACTAGATGTGGTATCTCTTTATACCAAAATTCAACCAGTATTGGGGCTTCAGGTAATTACACGACTACTGAACAATCGACCAGCTACCCAATGGTTGCATAATGAGATGATAATAACTATGATGCAACTCATTTTGGACAACAACTTCTTTTTGTTCGACAACAAGTGGTACAAACAGATTACTGGAGTCGCAATGGGTTCCAAATTTTCGCCCTCTTTTGCATGTTTGGTTATGGGAGGCCTGGAGAGTGAGTGGATATGGGGCGACAAAGGAACATCTTGGGTGGACCATATCATCTTTTGGGGCAGGTATATTGACGACTGCCTGCTCTGTTGGTCGGGTTCACAGATAGAATTGGAGCAATTCAGCCACTTTTTAAACACTAATGATTTTGGCATGAAATTCACTATGGAATCTAGCCCCATAAGAATTAATTTTTTGGACATAGAACTATACGTTAAAGATGGTCATTTACACAGTCGTCTTTTTCGTAAAGATACTTCATGTAATTCTGTCTTACATGCAGATAGTCATCATCCAGCCCATCAAATCAGTTCTATCCCCTATGGTGAATACATTAGGGCGAGACGTATCTGCAGTGAAGAGACCGAATTCCGTGATTGTATTAAGGACATGAGGACGAGATTCCATAGAAGGGGCTATGCATCGACCCATCTCAATAGAGCAAAAAGAAGGGTGAGCAGTATAAATCGTGCAGACACACTATTAACCAGAGATAAGCACAGAGTGGACAATCAGAAAATTCGAATGATCACGGAATATTCTGACCTTAATCAAATTTTGCGCAAAAGTCTCAAAAAACATTGGGGTTTACTTCTGTCAGACAATGCTTTGTCAGATTGCATTACCAACTCACCATTGATTACTTTCAGAAGGGGAAGAACTCTCCGTGCTAGACTGAGCCCCACAGTACCTAAGACCAATCCCAAAGAGACATGGCTTGCCACACACTGCACGGGTTTCCACAAATGTGGAGCTTGTGGGATGTGTAGGTGGGCACAACATAAGGTTAAAAATTTCAAGGGTTTCAATGATAGAACCTACGTAATCAAATCTAACATCAACTGTTTAACCAAGTTTGTGATTTATATTATTGAATGCAAATGTGGTAAACAATATGTGGGTAGCACTATTCGAACCCTTAAGGAGAGAATTAGTGAGCATGTCAGGGCAATCCATCAACAGGATGTGAGGTATCCTGTAGCCACACATGCATGGGCCTGTCCTTCACAGGGCCCACACAAAGAAATAAGTTTTTTTGGCATTGAAAGAATAGACCTCAGTAGTCGTGGAGGTAATAGGGAGCTGCGACTTAGAAGAACAGAGGCATTCTGGATCATGCGTTTACATACGGTAGAGCATGGTCTCAACTGTGATTCAGAGATGCAATATTTTTTGGGCAATTAAGCGCCCGGTGTATAGTGTGGTTCTAGATCCGTCAGATTCAATGAGAGACTATCACATGTATGTCAAGTTATAACAAACTGTCATGATATGACTGTAGTTGCCCTTGTGTGGGCAATGTGAACTCATTGTGTCTAACAACCAACTGAATAATTGCCATTGACCAACATGTAGTCCACTTGAGTGTTTTCTGGTCCACTTAAGTACTGTTCTGTGCATAAAAAAAATTGATGCCATTATTTTTTGATATTCTGGTGAACCATGAATTTCGTATAATGTTGGAATCATACAGTTACATTGTCGATTTTATAGAGGTGTGTGATGTATTTCCCGATACGTAAATTGGCTGTTTTCTACATTGAGACCTAAGATGAAGTCGGGTGCCATACCTCTGTAAATTTTAGAATGTCACATCCTTAAATACTGCCTAAAGATGTTTTCCTATATTCTTGCTGTTTCCCCTTACACTGGCATTATGTGCCATATCCACTTCTTTCTATTTTCTCTTCATTGTGGGGAGTGCCTACTTCCATGGATATCGAACGGGATGGTTCTGGTCTAGCGCTGAATTTTGGGGCAGGCATCGCCTATACATCAATGATGTGTGCCATCCATGGGGAACATACTGTTTTTTTCTGTGGAATTTTTTCGAGTGTCTGTGATTTCTTTTTCCTGCTAATCTTGGTAAGATGATCATGAATTATTCAGTAACTTAATCTCCAGTATGATCGACATTGTTTGGGGATATACAAATTTTAAGAATTTTATATTGTTTTAATATGGTTTTTTGTCTGTTGTATAACTACTGAGATACTGTGTGTAGTTTCATTATTGCATTTACACCCAGCACATATGTAGAATGTCTATAAGTGAATGATATGGTGGCGCGTGATTTAGCGCAGCTACTGCCGATCTGTTTACCTTTGTTTTTCGGATCAGGCACATATTGGGTTATATCCAATGTACACACACGTACGGGTTCTCTGAATGTGAATGAGAGCGTAGCCACTCCGCCTATTGGTATCTCATTTTTAATTAGAGGGGACTCAGTGTTCCTCTCCCCCGGGGAGTTTGGGACGTCTTGCAAATTCAGGTGATGCGGTCTAGTGGTTGCCATTGACGTAGTCCATCCACAGTGTTTATACTTCCGGGACACTTCGGCCGGATTCCCACCACCAGTCGGAGTGAGAAGCAACAGGACACGCACCCGTGTCGGAGAGACGTAAGGTATTTGGGCCGCCTTTTGAATAGCTGTGTGATTTTTAGAGCTCAAATTGGTCGTATGACGACGATTGTAGTTTAGTAATATGGGATATAAGATTAATTTAGAGTGGGTGTGTTTTTTATCTTGGGTATCTTTCCAGGTTGAGGTGGATACGCACACGTGTCCTCCAGCGGTACTAAGAACCTTGTGATTGCTGAAAATGTAAGTTTTTTGTGAAGATGACATATGGTGGAGGGACACACTCGGTGTTTTAGATTGATAGGCCGACTGATATTAGTATATATATTGTTTTATCTGTTTTAGAGATTTAGATACTGTCGAAGGATCTATAAACTACATAGTCTGCATGGACACGACTCGCGGGGATTATTATCCTGTCTCGGGAGGTAAGCCATGTCTATGTGTGGGATAAGCACATAGTGAGGGTCATCTGGGACCTTGAATCGATATTAAAAATAATTAAAAGAATAGAATTGGTTTTGGGGTATTTTTAGAGTGGCTCTATTCAATATTTATTTTAGGTGCGAGGTTTTCTATATTTATTTGTTCACTTGCAGGATTGTAGACCATTGCTTGATATGAAGTCTTTTATTTAAACAAGGCTGATTGAACGATTATCCGTGTTTCGTTGGGACACATGAGCATCACATATTTCTTGAATTTTGAGATTACTTCCGGTCTTTTAGGTATGATGTCAGTTCATGTGGTTTCACTTTTATGTTGTACAGTGCGCGGTTTGGTCTTTTTTCATTCTGTATTGGTGTTTCAGTGGCAACATCAATTTGCGCTTACTAGGCACTCACTAGGTGTGGTGGTCTGTCAACACATGGTCTTGGGATTGACAGTGGTTCTTTCTTTTGTTCTACACATGATCCACTGATAGGGCACTAATCACCAGTTGAGAATGTTTTCGCGACTTCTGTCACCCTAGGGGGATCTATGGCATCCTATCTCTCCTGTTCTCTGCTCTGCTTCCTTCGCACTCCTAGTGCGCGGATGTCATGTTCAAGAATTGTAAAAGAGATTTTATTTTGTATTATGCCAATTATGTGTTTGTATTGTTTCCAGCCCTGAAGAGTCAGAGTGTGACCTTCTCTCTGACGAAACACGTGTCGGCTGGCTTTTTGTGTTCACGCCTGATGACCTATTAAAGGATATACAAAAACTGTGAAGCATCAACATTTTTCATGTCAAACCAATGACACACAGACTCTGTGGAACCGATATTTGTATGAGTGCACGGGACTGTTGTTTCAGGTGCTGCACTTGTGTCCCTTCATTGACTGAACCCTCAAAAGTAAACAGTAGTGGAGCCTCCACAATCCTGAACTGTATTGCTAAACCCAATTCCATAAACTAACTAAAGAAACATATATAAGCTTACAGTATCGTCTTTCGTCAGGCTAGAAGCTTGTGGTTTTCACCCTTTGTATGGTATAGGTTATATATTCTGATTTTTAACCTTGTGTTTTAAAGAAGTACTCTTTTCAAAAGTCATAAGTATGACAGGGCATTCATCTTTATTTTCTGTGATAACCACTCTCCAATGATGCACCTGAACCCAAATACTTACCACTTCTCTAGAGACAAGACATGTAATTGAGTGTTTGCTATTCATTGCAAGGAACAGCATTTAGTGTCCACTGATTATGAGAAGCAATGCACATTTCCACTATTTTTACTGCTATGGACTCCCTGTTTTGTTGAGGCTTGAAGAAAAACTCTTCCACTGTTCATTGGGGTGGTGGGTGCTGTAAGTAGGATGTAGGCAGGCCTGATATGAGGGCATTGCAAAAGCACATGAAGTACATCAGGGATGTTATTTACAGCCGCAGCCCATGCAGGTAAGAGTGGTGGGGAGGTGGGGCTGGGTGGGGGGGATTTTGACAGACGGCGATGAGGAAAAAATAATTAATTATTTCATTGTCCCTCGTGGTCGTCTGTCGAATCCCCGCCCCCCCAACACGACCTCACCGCTCTTACCGTTATGAGCAGCAGTTGGTTATTTAAGACAATATTTGTTATGAAAGACAGCTATTGGTGTGAGCTGTAATGCCCTCTGTCACCAACAGAGGGTCTGTTTAGGACAAGAAATGTAAATAGGCTGAGATGACTAGACAGTATATTGTCTTAGAATACATTCTAAACGTGCTCAGTGCGCATTCTGTGAATGCTGTATTCTGATAGCCTACTGATTGGTGAGTATCTGCTTGGAAGAGGACAAACAGGTGCAAAACTCACTGGAAGGTCTATGGCACATGCTGTTATCATGTCAGCTATGCGGCACCTCTTCCTTAATCCAGCAGATGCTAAATTTCATTACTATGTCTGAATCAAGACCGCCACTTCATGGCTGGTGGAGTCTGCTCCTTACTGTACAGGTGGAAAGGAAAGGTCCCATTCTGCCAAAACCAGGGAAATATACATCCCAAATACACAAAAACATTATAAACACAAATTAGACCCTGCTGGTTCAAAACTTCTGAAATTAATTCTGCCATAAGCCAGAGATTGTGTAGAGTGGGTCAAAGATGGGGGCTACAGCCTTGAGGCACAGGGTTTGAGAGACCAAGAGGTGCTCTCTTCATCTCTGAGAGCACCAAAGATTTTCCACGAGGAGAACCAGATTTGCAGTTTGAGGGCCCCTCAAATTCAGCCACAAAGCAAAAAATTAGGGTAACCGTGTATGAAAAAAGTAGTGGCAGGGATAGCACAGCAGCTGGGTTGACTCTTAACTTTCATCAGAACATGGGGAGTGCCCTCTGACTTTTCTATATTGTGTATACCTCAGACAAAAAGCAATAGCTACAACATAAGAATATTACCTTATGTTCTATCGACAAAAAAATGTAATTAGAGGAGAAACACAACAATGGTGCCTGCAAGTAGCCCAACAAAAGCCAATTAGCTTCAGACAAAAAGAAACTGGTGCAAATTATTTGGGTGGGTGGGCCTAAAGACATAGGGGCAGATTTACAAGCCCCATGCATCACTTTTGCACCGTCGTTGCGTCACTTATGTGACGCAGCGGCAGCGTAAAAGTTGCGGCCCATTTACAACGTGACGCATCTAGGGAGATGCGTCACGTTGTGAAGCCCTGTGCCACATTAAACCTGCATCAGGTTTAATGTATGCAGGGTGGGCGTTCCGTCGCAGGAAGCCCTGTAAAAGTGACGTAGTGAAATCTACAAGATTTCAGTGAGTCCCCTTTACGTCCATGCTGCGTCAAAACCCTGCGCCTGCTTGAAGCAGGCGTAAGGAGTGACGCAGCATGTTAGGCATAGGGCGTCCCTGATCATTGCTGGAGTTGCGTCGTGCTTGCGACACAACTCCAGCAATGCGTGACTTTTCTGTCAACAGATGCGTCAGAATTTCTGACGCATCTGTCAATCCTTGCGCCATGGTGATGCAAGGGTTTTGCATGTTGGCACAGGGAAAGTGACGCATCTCCACAGATGCGTCACTTTCTTGTAAATCTGCCACATAAACTGCTACAGCCAGCCACTAGGAAGAGCCAACCCATCATTCACTTGATATTCACATGGGTTAGGTCAGATGGTCAGAAGTCCCACACACCTTTATGGAATACCTCTGTAGAGATAAATCATGAGCTCCAAACCACTAACCCGCATCAAAAGTGGCTTAGAAATTAATACCCTTGAGGAGAGACTCCACTGGGAAAAGCAACTTAGACAAACTAAAGTCTACACAAAGAACCTAGAGGAAAAGTAATTGTCAAATGCTGTGCTATATAAACACCCTGTAAGATAAGATACTATAAATATGTCATTGATAGAGTAACACTTTCAGATAGGCTGCTTTGATTTACTAGGGAGTGGATTGGAAATTTTAGACTCTTGAGACAGTTGAGAAATGAACAAGAACTAGACAATAGGTCGGAGAAAAGCTGGCTTATATTGTGGGAGGTGATATTAATGGTACTGCAGACAATGAAAAATCAAACTTAAAATGGAGAGTTCGGCTCAGAGAGAGACGAAGTGAGTAAGCCCAGTGATGTGTACTACAGTTAACAGACAGACAGGCTCAATTGATTTATGTCTGAGACTGATCCAGTAGATATTCTGTTTGTATAAATGTAGTCCCAGGAGCGATGAGAATGCGATACCTGCTGGCTTGTAATAGACAAAGCATTGCGCTCAAACACATGTTTAGGCACTGGAGTTCAGTTACGGGCTTCAGGATGAGCTTTATTGTAGATTAGCACTAATTCCCATAGTGGATTTTTTCCAGAAGTTCTCCTTTAATGCCTTTAAATGTTATTGTTTCACGTAAGAGGGGCAATGCACAGCCCTCAGGTGTAGCTTAACAGGGATCAAGCTCTGGTAAGCACAGGTCTCTTACATGGCAGAATCCAGTGCTCTCCCTCTCTGGTGCTGCATCCAGACACAATGTGCCCACTCAACTCGCCCATCTGAGCGCCCATGCATGTTCTAATGCTCTCTGGATTATTTCACTAATTCTTTACATATTAGGCATCTATCTATCTTTCTCTCTCTCTCTCTCTCTCTCTTTCTCTCTCTCTATCTATCTATCTAGCTATCTGTGACTTAGCTAGGTTGCATTGGTGCAAGAAATGTAACTGGTCCCTCTCACTAGGGTGACATCTCAGTCTGTCAGCTGCCCCTGACAGTTCTCATACTCCCTCGACAAAGTTTGCATCAGTCATGCATTAAAACACTAACATTCTCACACAAAACAAAATTGTATTTGCACTCTCTGCGCTGTATTTCTGCAATCAAAGTAATAGTCCTAAAAAGCATTAGCAAAGCCAATAGGTTTGGCCCTTGTAAATTGCATGCACACAAAGACACAATATGCAGGGCCCCACATTGCCACTGCTGCCCTTGCAAAAGTACACCCCTCACATCCCTCATGCTGCTCTCACACAGACATATGCCTCACTCTGCACTTGTACAGGCACAGCTTTCCACCTGTAGGTGTTGCAGCGTGGAACATCAAATTCCCCCTTCGACACAGATCAAATACCTCAATAGTAAATTCACTCAACTACATTCATTGGTGGGGCCCATAACACCAACACTCACACTCCGTTGATCTGCTTCCCTTGAGGAATAAGCTTCCAAACGCTGACATGAAAGGAATATCTTTACCTAACTCTAAATGCGTTGACTCCAACCCTGAGATATTCCCCTCATTAGGAGATTAATCTTTTAGTTGTTAAATATGGTTTTAGTGAACACAATCGTTTATCTATACTTTACTCATTAATCTAGATTTTCTTCTTCAAATAATCGAAACCACACATTTGTCAATTAATCAAATATCATTTATCTAAGATAATTGCAAATTGTTAGAAATCATCATTAGAACCGCAGAACATCATATTTACCTAATCTGGCTAAAAGTCGTCCTCCAAGTCAGTCTAGTCGTGGAAAACCTTTAAATTTCATCAAAGTCAGGCCGCAATTCAGTCTTTCAAAGATTCAGGATAACAGCTGTCCAGCAGTGTCACCGTCCTCTCCGTCAGCATAACGTCAGAAAATCGAGTTCCTCAAAGAAGAAGAGTTTTTTAGTTCAATTCCCTACCTTCTTTTATAATGAAAATAATGTCAAAAAGTATCAAGATTGGGGTTTTAGAAAGTTCTGATTGGTCGTCTTGGGGTCATCCGTTAAAGTTCTCACATAGTCTGCAAAATAAAGTCATCGCACTTGCTGGTTCCGGTTTTAAGACAGTCCTTTGTATAATTGTTGGCGAAGTTCCCGGAGCAACCTTGACTAGGACATCGTCTCCTAGGGTCAGGACCAGGCCACTGTTGCTGGCGGTGACGCATGCGCACTTCACCCAGAACCTCGTGTTGTCAGGAGCAGTCACGTTCAACGTCTCGTTCAGCCATTTTGACTAGGCCGAAATGGGCAACTTAAGCAAAACAAACACAAAAACGTAATTAAAACATGGAAATGGCTAATAAAATGTTAATCCCTCGCTAATACCCTTATGTGTAAGTAATTATCTAGCAGAAAGCAACATCCAAAGCGTTTGTACTCACTTAATAAAGCACAATTTACAATCACATCATAAAAGCAACATATATCATGCAATATTCTAATTTTCTATTATCAGTATGCGTACATGTATTAGTTTACAATTAGTTTAGCCATGCAAAGTGCAATTCCCACGTGTAAATCTTTTGTTAATATGATTGATAAGTCTTTCACTGCACACAAATTAATAAGATTACTATTAGTTAATTATTTAAATTAATATAAACATGCAGAATGGGGGGGGGTATACAAAATAACACAGGCCCGTGTAATGCCACTGGAGGGAACCAGAAGGAGCTCACAGCAGTGGCAGCTCCTCTGCTAAGGTGGAGGAGCGTCACCCCACTGCGAGGAGCAGCAAAGAAAGGAAAAAATAAAATGATAATGGAATGTTATAATCATTTAATTTTTTCGTCTTGCTGCGGCAGTGCATGACGGGGCGCGACGGAGCTGCAGGGGAGGAGTGGTAGACACTTCTGTGCGCAATGACTGTTTGGTCAGTCCTCTCGGGCCGCCCAAAATAGTCATGCCCACTCCCCTGTTCTCCATGCAGGCTGCATTACAGCCTGCATGGAAAACATGCCCATCCCCACAGCCCCTGGCTGAGTGCTGTGTCACGGCACTCAGACCAATCACAACGCTCCACTGGAGCGCTGTGATTGGCTCAGGGGTGGGAGCCTGGCTGCCTGCTTCCTGTTCCAACTTGGAGTCAAACACAGGCAGCAGGAGAGAAGACACGGGACCCGGCGGCGGCAAGGTAAGTTTTATTTTAATATATATATTTTTTAAAGCATCCTGCAAGCCCCTCCCCCCGCACCCACCCCCTCACCTGCGGGCCATGCTGGCAGCCCCTGGCTTACAGCAATCTCCCAATGCTGTTAGAGTTCTTGTGGCCATAGTACAAAGTGAACTCCTACGGATTCTGAAATATCCAAGCATCACACAAAGAACACGTCACAAATCTGTCGTGCCCATTTATCAGGAGGGTGGTAACGGTGTAGTATGTAGCTGGTGCAGCATTTAGACACACACTCTCACAAATCTATTACAATGCATAGTGTGGTAGACATTTCATACCAGGTAGCACATTTCCATTGAAATTACCACTAAATTTGCAAGGACATACCATTTTAATGATAAAACTACAAAACTCACGAAAGATAATGTGTGGAAATTTGGTTTCAGTGAATATTTGCCATTTGTGTATCAGCATTGGTGCATTACCAATTAAAGTACTGTAATATGTTTTGATCGTAAGAAGATCTGTAGTTCAATTACACTTCTGAATTAGAAAAAAGCACTTCATTTGTGCTTTCCTAAATGTTTACTTATTTTGAAATGTTTGTACTGGAAATTCACATGTATTTACATTTTGTTGTGTTAGAAGAAAGCTACATCATACAGCCTTTCTTTTCCTCTGACAATAACATGATTGTCAAATAGTTCACTTTACAATATCCTCAAACTTTGACCTAAGCAAAAGAAAAGTAAACACCAGTTTCTGTGTTTAAAGAATTAGCAGCAATTTCTCAGAAGAATGGGCAGACATTTGGCCTCTGCCTTTGTACAAACAGAAAATGTGACAGGATAAAAACACAATTTAAAGTCTTTAATGCTCATTCACCTCCGAAACTCCAGCATGAATGTTCTTTCAGGGCTCAAGGGTCGGCTGTAGTTGGCCCCCCTCATTCTTCTGGGTCCCTGTGCATTGCACTGGCTTGGTAGCCACGCCCCTGCTATCTATCTATCCTCCGTCCATTCTTTCTGTAGATCGGCCCATCAATATGTAAAGGTCGTGGCAGGCTATGTATGACATATTAAAGCATGGCCGCCAGTGCAAGGAGCTTCAGTGGAAAAAGAGCCGTGGGTGACTTCAGCCAGCCTTAATGAGCACCTTTTAATGAACCTTACAGGAAAGCATTATCAAATAACCAAACCATGACTTCATTTACAGTCATCTTGATTTAAAATGGCCATGCAGCCGCCCGCTCTCCTGCTTTCATTTTAATATGGTTAAATCATGTTTTATTAAATCATCAAAGGTCTGTGTTTCCTCTCTAGTTAGACCAGAATTCTCTGACATTTAAACCTTTGTTTTGATAATGTTCCGAGATCCTTCAAAGCCCTGTTCATAAATCAGGAACATTTTCTTCTGATATATGTGCGCGGATTTCCGTTTTAAAAAGACAAGTATAATTCCCTCCTCTCTTGTATTTAACAGCCCTGTAGCTTTTACGGCTTTTCGTTCTTGACAACAGACGGAGGCAACGGGAAGCATACAAGTGTACACCAGGTGAAGGGTTTTTGTCAGCACTTTCCCTGCTGCCTTGAATACAGAGATAGTTGCTTTCCGGGTTTTATTCTATGCTGCCCGAGCACACGCCCTGCTTATTTAAACATTTTTTAGAGTGAAAAGCTATTTGTCCTTTTTAAAGCATTCAGCAAGAATACAATTCAAACTGCTGCCGTGCTTTGTTGACCCACCTCCATGAGACTAGTCATGAAGGAAATATTTGAGGGCCTGGACTTTTGTTTCTCAGTATTTCTACTCCCATGTCATTTCACACTCAGCAAACCTAATGCAACCTTTTTTTTTTTTAAATGACTCTGCTGGTGATAAACAGTTCGATACGTTTCGAATACACAACACAGGATCTTTCCCACCAGCGCAAATCTAAACAAGCCCAGAAGTCAGCCTAGGCACCGCCATAGCACGCAGGAAGAGTCTCTCCAATGCAATATCCCATAGGGCAGCCTCTCCGGCCTCTCCAGGCAGCGCCCTGCGTCTGCAGCAGGCTCTTCACATGTCTGCTCAAATGCCCGTCTGTTCACCTCCAGCAATTGTGCTGCTCAGTAGTACAGAGGTAGCTTTGGGAGAGCCTCGTCCTCAATTGATTTTTTTTTCACAAAGTCATTATTTCTCTGTCTCCAAACCCCCATTTAAAGAATATAAATACCTATACTCTAGTTCATTCACTTCTCTTCCTAAAAACTGTATAATTCATGCAGCTCATAAAATAAGCTCAGGCAAAGCCAATAGGGCTATTTTAATATGCAAGCAAATACAGCCATGCTTAAATGCATGCAGTATATGTGCTGTGACATTGTTTATTCTGTTGCATGTCACTGTGGCCTTCAGGAATACAAAACAAGGCACAGACACATGGCCTCTCTATGAATGCCCTGTAATTCCTCTTTGGGAACAATGTTACAAAGCCAATTAAAAATTACTAAATCCAGGAGAAACCCATGGACCTGTTCTGTTTTTTCATGGAGGCTAAGACTACTGAAAGCATCTAGAAACTCTGAGGGAAATTGTGGGAGAATGAGAGTCAGACACTGAACTGCTGATTCCCCAGTATTTCCTCATTTCGCAGTGGGTTCTCAGTGTTTACCTGTAATCCATATTAATTATGCACAGTAAGGTGACCGCAGTAGCATTAACCCTGGGGGAACAGAGTTAACACCTGTCACGCCAGGGCACTCCTAATGAGGCCCATAGAAATCACAGAAAGAGGCAGTTTGCACATAAGCAAGGCACAAATAGTCTGTGAATGCATCTGTGCCCTCCTTTGTTTATATACTTTACAACATTAAGGACAGACTTATAAGCTTACCAATGTGTGCTCAGTTTCTCAGTGAAACACCCCAACAGCGGAGGGTATGGCCAGACTTGGGTGCTGTACTCACCGTTTCCTAGGAGTCAAGTTGCAACTCAATAAGGATGCCTAACACAGTCATAAATGCTTTAGAGTTGCCTGTAGTCCAATGCAGAGGGCATGCATCTTTTTTTTCTTCAAACAAATTTTAATCGTTTTCGTTTACATCAGGTTATAACATGCTCAGATTGTACAGGACGATAGTAGTCTCATACGTTGTGGCAGCTAAGTTTTACAATTGTATCTTAACATTGCTAGGTATCAGCATATGCGATTGTATAGTATTCATGACAAGGCAACTGTCAGCGTTTATTGAGGCGTCCGCTAGTTGTCTACCCTATAATTACATCAGAGTGTTGTATTTGAGTGACATTGAGCATCAGTGGCGGCTCGCAGAGGCAGTGCTGCAGGGCGGTGAAGCAGGGCAGGGCGGGCAGGGTGGGGGGTAGTGGAGTCGGACATACAACGGCAAGCCCCACTGCCCCACAGCACTCCCTCTGCGAGCCACCACTGTTGAGCATAGGAAAAGAAAAAGAATGATAAGAACAAGGGAAAAAGAAAAGAACAGTCAAATATCAGAACATCCCTCCCTCCCCCCCTGATGACAGTCTCAAAAAGGGCAATTTAGCCCTAACTGGTTATTACATGTTAGGGTGTCCTTGTCGTTACAAGGGTGGCAGTCCTTGAGGGGTCAGAGCACTTGGTGGACACCGTATTTAGATGTATATGGTTCAAATTAAAAGTGAATGTGGAGGTGCTGCCTTGTGGAGACAGTTAAGGAGTCAGTGGAGAACAACTTGTCGGAGCCTATGGGGGAGGGGTATCTCTATTTTGGGTGTGGGGGACCCACACGTGTTAGTGACGCTACCATTAGGGGTTAAACCTGTCAGATGCTCTGAAGGTTTCTATAGGGCATCCCAGCTCATTGCTATGGGCCTCTTTCAGGTTCCTCTGTGTTCCTCTCTGCGAATGGATACACTTTCTGCTAAACACCATTTTACGACTTCTTTCTTCCAGTATTGTATCTTGGGGGGTGATGCTGATTTCCATCTGCTCGTGATACCTCTTTTCGCTAGAATAAGAGCTAAGTCTGCAAATTTGGCCTGTACTTCATGTCCCTTCCGTTGTTGGTAGAGGCCTAAGATGCACGTTTCTGCTGTTTGCCAACCGAGGTCCCCCACCATCTTGCCCAAGGTAGCAATTACCCTTTCCCGGTACTCGCGTCATCCATTGCAAGACCATATCATGTTGATTGATTAAGTCTGCGTCCTGCTCAACACACTTAGGGTAGGCCACCATGACGCTAGGGTAGATAGAGTGCAACATTTTGGGGGTTAAGTATGCCCGTTGAGTTATCAAAAATTGGATACATTTAAATCATGTGTTCTGAGATACTCATTTGGGATATTCCAGTATTGTTTTCCATTCCTTTGTAGGAGAGTGGTTTGTTGACATCTTGTTCCCTATTAGTTCGTATCAGGGTCAAGGGGGATGGTTGGTGAGTACAGATCCCGCGGTAAAATCAACAGGTTAGGTATCTACCCATTCCCATGAGGTATATTAGAGGAACTGATTCGTTTGTGGTGGGTTTGAATCTTTGGGGCGCCCAATGTCTCTTAATATATCGTACCAGGTTTGCTGGAATTAAAAATAGTGCTCCTGCGACCCCTTGTTCATTTGTAAAGTCTGTATGTGACAGCAGCATCCCCTCCCCAAAGAGGTCTCCCACCGTAGAGACTCCTGACTGTGTCCAGGGAGCTACTTTGTGACTAGTAAGTGTTCCCATATTGGTGGGGATTCCCAAGAATGGTATGTTAGGGGTGTATGCTGGAGTGTTGGCTGTGTATTTTCATGCTTGTTTCCAATAAACGATTGCAGTCCTAAGTAGCATTTGAGTGGAAGGTGACAAAGTGCTGCCTGGGCATAACAACTTATGTAGTGTACACTGTGTGATCATTAGAGCTGTGTATGCTATCTCATGTACGTTTCGGCCCCCTAACCAGTATGAGAGCTACCGCAGTTGTCCTGCTAGGCAGTAGGCATACAAATCGGGTGCCCCCATTGCCGAAATCTGGAGAGAGTTGTAGCTTCGCTAGGCTGATGCGTCAATGGCATGTGCCGCATATTAGATTAGTCAGTAATGTATTGAGGACATGCATCTGAGCACTTCAGGATTAACTATTCCTATTGGTTTAGGAACATTGCTAAGTTGCCCATGGCTGATCCCTACCTGTGATGGCATAGTGAGCAAAATAAAATGGAATGGAAAGCAGCCGGTAGTAATTACCATTATATGACATTAATGCAAGGATTGTACTCTTCACTTATTGTTATTTTTCAGTGTTTACTACTGTTGGGCAGCTGTTGTTGTTGTTGCTCCTGCTATGATTACAATTGTGGTCAAGGCAGTAGTCCATGCCTTCCTAGCTGCTGTTGGTGCTATTGTTGGCTCAGCCATGGAGACAGATTTGGTTACTGTTTTGGTTGCCTGATTGGTCACTGCTGCTCGCAGCACCTGAGGGCACTGTATTTGACACAGTTGTTACTGCAGTTGTCCCTGCTGTAGTGGCGGATGTTGTTGCTGCTGTTGGGCATCCCGTTGTTGCACGTGTTGCTGCTTTAGTCCTTGCTGCCCTTTACAAGATGCTTACTGTGAACACTAGGTTTGAAAGCTCTCCATAAGCTTTGGTGTTAGACAGCGGTTCTGAGAACCCCTTGCAGGATGTCCGAGGTAGACAGTGTGTATCAGAGTCCTGTGGTAAACCGTAAGACTAATAGCCCTCTATAGGCTGCTGATGATACATAGCAGATGTGAGAGTGCCATGTGTGCTACCAGTGGTGGGCAGAAAACATGCAAGCAATCTACAGGGTATCCGGAATGGACAGCAGAGCTGAAAACCTTCAACAGGCTTCTTCTTCATGCACTGCGTGCCCAGTGTAAGGTTCCTGCAACTAAGGGTAAATCTTTTAGATGCTGCCTTGGCTGGACCGTGAATGGAATTGACATTGGTTTAATCCTGAGGAGAATCTTAAATGGCAAAATAGTTGTTTTTATTTTTCGTTCCAAATAAGTATTTCACCAGTGGATTCTGAATTCATATCGTATTTCTTACTATTGGAATGAGTTTTCTGAAGGAAAATAATCCAGCCTTAGTTGCAGAGTAATAGTCACAAATGCCAACCTTTAATATTTATGTATATTTTGGATTCATCGAGCACACATGTACTTGTAGATCTTTGGGCGCTATAACAGATGGTAATCACGGTGAGCATTAGCCGTGACTCCAGGTTTCCTTCTGAAAATGACTGGCTTTAGTTCTCAAAGAATTTCACAGCCGTGGAGCAGGTGCAATGTACAATCCCAGCCTGAGTCTGTAGAGTTTGAGAAAGCGATGCTAGACCAAATTTCAGCGAGAAGCCTCGAACTTGAGTCTGGATCCAAGTGCTCAGGAAAGAGGGACCTGAGGCACCGAGAGCACTAACCACAGGACACAGTATCTTACACTTATGTCGCTTCTCTGACCTCAGACAATGTAGGATTTCAAATCTTGCATGACATATGTGACCTGAAAGATTTCCGTGACTACTATTGCTTCAATACTTTGCAGTTGGAAAAATGAAGATGGCAGATTGACCCCGACAGAGAGAGTATTTCCAGTGGCCCTCCTTAATTCAGTGGCTCCGCAGTCCTCTCCCCTACACCCACAGTTTTCATGGAACGGACTATAGTACTGCTAAAGCGGTGAAGGCTAAAAGGCTAAAAAGACTAAAGGACTACTGCCGTCTTAATTGTTTTCCTTAAGCACGGATGTGCTGGTGTTGCTCCGCTGCGACCATTTTTCAGCGGGAAGGAAGTGGGAGAAGTTCTACATCATAGAATACGCATTTAATCAAAGTGAAATATTGGTAAGCAACATTCCTCGTCCCTGAGTGGGCGCCCTTATCGTTGGGGATCCTTTTTTTGACAGATGCCTTGTTCTACTAAAGGAAATATACATTTTCCAGCAATTCCCTCCAGATTATTATTCTGCTTTGAGAGTCTCTATAGATGATTGGCTTGGATTCAATATTGACCATTTCTGATGACCTTTGGTATCGACCGCTTCCACACGATTAGAACATTAACATCGTATTTTCCTTTCCTGATTCGACAAAATTTCTACAAGTTGAAGCCTTGAAGAAGTTACTTTCGTAACGAAACACGTGTTGGCTGTTTTTTCAATCACTGTCAACAGCGGGCCATATGGTCTCATCTTCTACGTATTTACGAATGACAATTGAACATATGTTAAAAATCATTTGCTTGTATCCTGTGTTTCATCCTAGTTATTGGTTTTACATCTTTGTATCTAATGTCTAATTGGATATAAAAAAGAATGTACAACGATTTAAATGTATGGATTTGTTTCCTGTGAGCTGATATACTGGATATATATTTATAAGTGTATGAGAATTTATGACGACTAGAAGATATTTTTAGAGTGCCGAGGTATACAGGTTTACATCTGCCTCGAGGATGACAACCCGCAAGGGATGTCAGACCGATGTGTTTAAGTTTTGGCATGCAGGACCCCTGTCTCAGCTTGGAAGGAATTCTCCTCTAATTTGTAAGGGGAAGGGAGGGTCTTATATACTAAAGTGGTCACTCCAGGGTTTTTTCTAGAATCAATATGTTTTTAAAACAACCATGGATGTTTTGAAAACAATCATAAATGTTTTGAAAACAGTCTGATGCCTTTCTAAACAAGTGCGATCATGCACACAGCTGGCTGTTGGCCAAGGATGGAAAAAAGAGTGGTGACCCTTATACAGAATAAATCTGCCATGTCTGAGGATATGTTTATGTACGTCAGGTACAGGGATTCAGATAGAAGATTGAGAGCCTAGTGTTGAAGAGACAGGATCAAGCTATGAGGTAAAAGGTCACCTCTTTAGAATCGTTATAGTTATGTGGATGGGATGATGTATGTAAAATGGAGTATACATGACAGGGCTATCCTAAAGAACATGACAAATCACTCTTAAATATGAGTCACTTCATAAATCTTTTATTGGCTAAGCTACGTTGCTGGCATCAGCTTCCACTCAGCATTCTCGGGAGATGCAATGTAACAAAAATGATTATATTGCCTAAGTTTTTATATTTATTCCATTCAGTCCCTCTCCGGCTCCCAGGATCTTTTTTCAAGCATCTAGGAAGTGCTATCGGCAGCCTTATTTGGGGGTACAGGCATGCTAGGAGGGCCCTCAGCTTTTTAAAATTGACAACCACAGCACCGAGACCGTCCTCATGACCGCCACTGACGACATCCGGACCATATTGGACAAGGGCAAAACCGCGGCCCTCATTCTCCTGGACCTCTTGGCCACCTTCAACACCGTCTGCCACCACACCCTGCGCACACGCCTCCATGACGCAGGGATCCGGGGCAAAACCCGGGACTGGATAACCCCCTTCCTCAGCAGCAGAACCCAGAGAGTCCGCCTCCCCCCGTTCTGATCCGAAGCCACCCCAATCACCTGTGGCGTACCCCAAGGATCATCCCTCAGCCCGATCCTGTTCAACATCTACATGGCACCGCTCGCCAACATTGTCCGAGCACTCCAACTCAACATCATCTCGTATGCCGACGACACACAACTGATCTTCTCCCTCACCAAAGACCCGGCCACCGCCAAATCCAACCTCCACAAGGGAATGAAGGCCGTCACAGATTGGATGAAGACCAGCCAACTGAAATTGAACTCAGACAAAATGGAGGTCCTCATCCTCGGCTCCACCCCCTCCGCATGGGACAACTCTTGGTGGCCGACCTCGCTGGGAGCTGCCCCGACACCCACAAACCACGCATGCAATCTGGGGTTCATTCTGGACTCAACGCTCTCTATGACCCAGCAAGTCAACACTGTCTCCTCCTCCTGCTTTAACACCCTCCAAATGCTCCGCAAGATCTACAGATGGATCCCCACCGAAACCAGGAGAACGGTCACCCAAGCACTCGTCAGCAGCAGGCTGTACTACGGCAACACCCTCTACACAGAAAACTCGACTACACTCCAGAAGAGACTCCAAGGCATACAGAACGCCTCCGCACGCTTCACCCTTGGACTCCCCCGCCACAGCCACATCACCACCCACCTAAGAGATCTGTATTGGCTCCCGGTCAACAAGAGGATCACCTTCAAACTCCTCACCCACGCTCACAAAGCACTCCACAGCGCCGGACCAGCATACCTCAACAAACGACTGTCCTTCTACACCCAGAACCGCCAGCTTCGCTCCGCCGACCTCGCCACCATCCCAAGCATCCGCCGAACGACCACCGGTGGCAGATCATTCTCCCACCTCGCCTCAAAGACGTGGAACACCCTCCCCACCCACCTGCGCCACACCCAGGACCTGTTGACCTTCATGAGACGTCTCAAGACCTGGCTGTTCGAACAATAGCTGCCGCCCACCCCTTAGCGCCTTGAGACCCTCACGGGTGAGTAGTGCACTCTACAAATACTTGATTGATTGACTTACAAACAAGTGGGCTTTAAGCTCCCAGATTTTAGGCTGTACTACTGGGCTGCCTTTGCCGGGCAGATTCAGAACGTGTTAAATAAGCTTGAAGACGGATTATTTACACTGGCTTATCAATTAACCTGTGCGCCATCAATTGGGTTTATCCTTTATAAGACTACTGATCCTAATTATTACAAACGGTTCAGATATAAGGTAGTCAGGGACATAACAAGGATATGACAGGGAATCTGTAGGAAATACTCTATGCCTTCAATACATTATTTTACTGTTTTATGGGGTAATCCAATTTTCCCTGAAAGATTTCAGGACTATGTCGGGAAAGCCTGGCAGCATATGGGTGTCAATAAACTAGGCCAGCTGTATGGCAACCAGGGGTATTGCTCATTTTGCTCATTAAAAGAGGAGTTCAGGCTTCCGCAGAACTCTTTTTTTTAAAATATCTTCAAGTAAGGGACTAGTATTTTCCACACGGACAGGAACTTCTGGATCTACTTCAGCAATATTGTTGGGTATATATGGGAAGTCTGTTAAAATTAATTCATTCTATCAGAAACTCTTCTCATTAGCCCACGACGATAGTATGCAGATATCTGCTAAATTAAGTTGACTTTTTGTATCAGATATGACAGCAAAAAATATACAGAAGGCCTTGGAAACTGTAGATCGATCAGTGGCCTCCGTTAATTTGAAATTGCAGCAGCATAGGACAATCTTTATGTTGTATTATATTATATCTGTCCATCAACAGTTATTTTTGCATTTATCACCCCGAGGGGGACGGGTATGCTCAGACGTGAGTCCCTTGCTCTCCATGCCACTGGAATAAAGCTATCCTGGCTGAAGAGGGGTGAAACCCCGAAACCGGTCCTAGGATGCTTGTTTCCAGTCCAGGGAGGACCTGGCCTGGCAGTTCGGGCTGGACTGTTCCCATGGGGCACAGGGTCAAGACTGATTTGCATATGGCTGGGTCCAAACTGGAATGGCATGGTGAGCAAAAACGATGGATTTAGGCCCAGATCTCTGTACTGGGGTGAATGTATGACATTGTTCTGCATTCTGTCCATCAACAGTTCTTTTTGTATTATACATCTAAGTTGGCAAGATGTCGAGTCTCTGCCCAAAATGCAAGTTTTTTGCGGCAGACTTAAAGCATATGTTCTATGTTAAAGCCATTCTGGAATAAAAAAAATTCTCTGCTCACAGGGCACTTGGGTCGTGAATTTCGGCTTACAGATATGGAAATTGTCCTTGGATTTAAACAGGACCCTACTTGCTATGAGTGGTCATTTGCCTCTATTATCATTGTATGTGCACGCCTATGTATTGCCAGAGTGTGGATAAAGCCTACCATTCCAAATGTTAATGAGTTTTGGGCACTGTTAAGAGAGGTGTTTGAGTCTGAACTGACTCTAGCTAAGGCTAGAGGGCTCGTTTCTGTTTAAAGTTCAAAAGGATCTGGGCTAGTTTGTGACGGGAATAGTCCTGTTCCAGTATCTCTATATCATGATGTTAAATAATGTTTTGGTCTTTATTTCTCTTTCTTCCCTAATACCTTGATCTCCTCCTCGCTATCGGCTCTATCTAACCTTGTTCCAATTATGTGTATCATCCTATGTATGTGTCAAATTGCTTTTTAGTTTCTATCTTACGTAGTGTATTTTATTTTTCAAAAAAGAAAAAAAGAGAGAGAAAGGGAAAAAAAAATCCTTTGCAGTCAGAGTGTTCTTTTCATCAAATGTACCATAATACTGAAATAGATATCATTAGCATATTGTGTTTTTAACGTCACCATGCCTATGGTTGCTTTTACTTTTTGAGGTTGATCCAGTTAACAGTTTCTAAGGGTCTTTACTGTAACAGACACCAATGGATGCAATGAGAGGGTCGGTTATAAATGCACTCTTAGGGGCCTATTTACTAGAAAGTCACGAAGTGCAATGCAGCAAGACGCCTTACTGCGCTGTGCTGGACTGCAAGACCGGGAAAGGGCAGGAATGTGCATTATATAAGGCAATATGGTGCATTCCTGTCCTTTGCTCTACGCTGCTGCCCTTTGGCTGCCTAGCGCCAATGGAGGCACCCTTTTACGTTGCATACAGGATTGCTTTTGTGCAGGAAGGGGCACCTTCCTGCACAAAAACAATCATGAGAAGCATATACCTCTTTCTATGTGTGCAGCAGATTGTAGCACACATAGAATGAGGAGGAAACTAGGAGAAATAGAGATATTTCTCCTCGATAAGCCTCCCCTGGGAAGGTGTAAGGGGCATATCAGCAAGGGCCGGCGATAATTATCGCTAAGCGCACTTAGCGCTAGGATAATTATCGCCGGCTATAGCTGCTTTCTATCGTGGAGATAGCGTGCTATCAGCAACGCTTATCTCCAAAGCGATAGGAATGCAAGCATTAGCTGGAAAACAGTGTGATTATCGCACTGTGACCGGCGATACCTTGCTGATAGGGTAGGGTGGTCTTAGCCATTTTATCCACCTCCCATTGGATTACATGGCTAAGTCAGAACTAACGAACACGAAGGGACCACAGCTGATCCCATTCAAGCTGCACAGCCACGTCCATCATGAATGAATCCAATCAATCAAATATATATTTAACTATTCATTCTTCTTCCTTATTGCTCCATTACTTTTCGCCATTTTTTTCATTGGTTTTCATCAATTCATTTTACCCATTCACTATTTTATTCACAGTTTTTCATGAAAACACAGGAGAATTATATGTTTCCACATGCCATGATTTTATTTGAAATCACCCAATGCATTTCGGGATATTCCCTTCCTCAGGGTTATCTAGGATACAAAAATTAATAAACAACCATCAGCTGGTTTATAGTGCTTCTTGTGCAACAGGCAAGTTAAGACATCCATTTAACTCTGAATTAAACCACGAAATGCTACAACATCAAGCCTCAGCTGTTCTTCTTTTTACAGCACTCATTGTTTTCCATCACAAACCCTGTTCTGCGCCCCTCACATCCAAACCATAGTAAATGTGAAGTGACAGACTCCAGCAATTCAAAAATACTTCTGACCCCGAAATTACTCATGCAAAACTGCTTTCATCACTGTAGAAATGAACCCTTTCAGCGCGCTTACCCTGACATGTGCAGCTGCCTTTTTAAAGGAGAAAGCATTCCTCAGTTTCAACTTTTAAATGCAACACTAAATCATGGTGTTGTGCACATTTCCGTGGTGTGCCCCCGGACTTCCACCATTATCAACTGCTTCTACTATTGCACGCCTGCTCTGGCGTTAATCAACCACGCCTCTCCCTGAAGATCTCTTATCACGTGCCTTGGTGCACAACCTAAAATGAGTAATGGATTTTCAATGTCACAGGCTCACTCACAAAATTACTCCTTGGCTGAAGGACTCAACTTCCCAGCATGCTTTGTAAATTATATTGCACAGGCTCCTACCGACATGGATGCACATTGCTGAACCAAGGCAAACGAAACATTAAAAAAGAATAAATGAATGAAATAACAATAAGCCGCTAGGCTTAAACATTTTGGCAATGATTATGCGAAACGAATTTTGAATCCATTAAATGCCATGTTGTGTTCCATGCTGATGGTGGTCGTGCATGACAAGGAAACACAACTCCTGTGTTGTCCATTTGTTCACAATGTTATCATGTCCCATTATTTATGGCTGTTTAACACTCCCCATTCATCCTGGGTGCAATCTCGCCGTTTAGGGCGGAAAGTTCATTCAGTGTAAATTATGGGTGGTGAGATGCACACCTGTGTACTCATAAGTATTCTGTAATCCTTGTGGAGTACACAGGTGTGCATCTCACCACCCATAATTTACACTAAGTCAGAACTAAAGCAGGCATAAGGAAAGTAACGATAACCATGGTTAGCGCTACTTTTCTTATCGCTATGCTTGTTAGCGATTCCATTGATAATTGGAGAAATGTCGGTTAGCGACATTTCTCCAGTTATTTCGCGAAGGAATGCCTACTTTACATCTCATTAAAGATGCAAAGCTGGGCATTCAGTAAACAGGCGATAAGGCAAGGATTCACGCGATAGCGTGACCTTGCTGATATAGCGATAAAATTATCGCTGCCTTGTAGATATGCCCCTGAGATTTTACCGCATTCCCAGGTTTACAGGTTCTTGTAAATCTGGAGATGTGTCAAAAATCACGGGAGTTGTGTGGGAACACCTATACAATATCCTTGGAATACCTTCCCATGGCAGAGTCAAGCAACACAACGATTTGTGCTGCGTTGTGTTACTCCAGATATTTGGGGGCCCTCAGAGTCATGCAAAGTGGCTTTATGTGGGTTCAAAAATCTGTCTTAAGGTTTGTCACTCTTGCACCACCACGTTGCATGGTACAAAAGTATCATAAATGGCCTCATAAATAGACCCGCTAGTTTCTTGTCAAACTTAGTAGATTTATATGAGGATCGTAAGTTAGACGGTCTAACAGACTGAGCATCAAAGTTAATAGCACCAATGATCTGGATTTCCATCTGTGACACGCTTCGTTTCAGAAAACATTGATTCACCCATTTTCCTATTGCAACTAGACCCTGTACAAAGAGTGGGCATGATGAAAGGACTATTATTGATTTGAGTATTGTTCATAAACAAATAGTTCCAATAACTTCTAGCACACATAAACAAGTAAAAATATGGGTGACAGTGGCCAGCTCTGAGAGCCCTGCATTGTATTTTTGTAACTGCAGATTGAAATGGGGGGTGGAGAAATACAATGCCACCTATGGAAGGCAAGTGCTGCTTTTCATGTGAAGACAGTATCTCCGATCTTTAGTTGACACAAATTACTGAGTGCATTCCGTGTTTGACAAGTTGAAAACCATAAAGACATCTAGAAGGGCAAGGGTGCCATAAATGCCACCATTAAATACAATGCATTGGTCATTGATATCACTTACCTCTAAATATTTTGCCTCTCTTTCCAACCTTAATCCAGTCTGTGAAGGATCATTTTACTCCCCATGTGAAGTTTCAGAGTCATGCTAGTAAACAGAATGAAACTCAGATTATCAATGCAGTTGCTGTTAAATGATTTTATGGGGCATCTCTTCTCGTTACCTATTTTCCATCACTTTGTGCCTCAAGAAAGAAGGCTGTTCACAAGAACAAGTCCTTAATGAATGCTGAGCATTGCTGTCTAAGGAATGGCAGCCATTGGATATCCAGCAAGAATATATGACATTACAATGCATGCAATTACAACGCATGCTTTTACAATGCAGTTTTTACATCGCAACTACTATTACATTGCATGATTGTACAGTACATGCCATTACAACTTATTTTTGAAAACTACCATTACAACACATACCATTGCAACGCATACCATTACAATGCATAATACTTTTAGGGCAACAGTAGGGTAAGTGTTGGATAGTGTAGGGGTAAAGATTACTATTCCCATGCACCCCAAAACCCATACTCACCCTAATACTAAAAAAATCTTCATTATTTACCTTATGATGCTTTGTTGCGTTTTAATGGTTTGCACTGTAATGGCATGCGTTGTAGTGACATGCGTTGTAATGACATGTATTGTAATGGCATGCGATGTAAAGGCAGTTGCGTTGTAACAGTTGTGTTGTAAACGTAGGTACATGTAATGATTGAGTTGTAATTGATGTTTCCCATCCAGCAATCATTGAACCATGGAAGAAACAACTTCTTGATTAAGACCTTTCTATTCAATTCAACTGTGGATCATGGCTCAAGTAACAGCTGGTCATTTGCAACAACAGACACACTGCTTAGTTTGATCCAACGAACAAGTGGCAGAATACGATCCATGCTCTGGCTGTTGCGGTGCCAGAATATCATTGTCAAAATACTGTCTGACATACATGTCATGTTCTATTATCATTTACAAAAATATCTCCCTATTGAAGTCAATAATAGAAAATCTTCACACACTGGTTGTTTGTAAACACTACCTAAGACAGAATATTGATGAAAGACAATATTGCAGCCAATCTGCTGACTCGAAACCAAATAGGAGCTTACTTCCCTGAGTCTTGTGATAATTGCATGCGCTAAGTCATCTTGAGCTGCTTCCCTTCCCCCCCCCCCCCCCCCCCCCCCCGCGCCTAGAGACCCTCTCGGGGGAGTAGCGCGCTTTAGAAGACCCCTGATTAATTGATTGATTGATGCTCCTCTAAGCCAATCCAAAAACAACCTCTGCTTGTTCTTTTTGACTTCATTAGAAACCATTCATTTGTAAAAATCCATTGAAATATAAGAGCAGTGACAGGAATTCCGATTTTACATGAGCATCACATTAAAGCTAAACTGTTATCCCTAATCCAGAATAAACAATACGCCCACCGTGATTGGTTGACCAATGGGGATTTAGATTCAGATCTACAAGAATTGTGTTTAATAACATAAGTACTCTTGGCAAGGACTGAATTGTAGAAAATGAATACGCAAGGGAAGGCATGGATTGTATAACATGATCATCATATGCGTTTCTCAAGGAATGATGTTCTACTGAGAAACCAGGAGCTCTCTCAAAAGACTAGTGCATCTAATAGATATTGGATGAGCTTGATATGCAAATGACTCTTCATCAGCCCACCAGAGTCCTTAGTCTAAAGGAAAGAACCAGCATTCGACTATGGCTGGCCACTGCAGATGTCACCATTGTTTCAAAAGGATTCTGGAATTAAAACAAACACGATTCAAGTTTCAGTTTCAGGCAGGTGGCCCATCAAATTGTATGAAAAATTGTAAATGCAACCTTGAATCAAAATGCACATGAGACATAGAAACAGAAGTTTCTAATCTTGAAACCGTTAATATAATTTGTTTTTAAAGGAACCTTCACTTACATATGGTCCTTCTGATTTCAGTTTGAGTGGATACTCATGGCTTTGAGCCCTGACCCCAAACAAATGTGTGATTGATGAGCTGATGTTAGCCGCCCCTCACAGCGTGCCACTCAATCTTGTGGGATCCAATGTGGTTAAGGCAGACCTTTCCGACCAGTGCAGCATGTTCCAGAAATGACACCAGTGTGCAGGTTACCTGTGTTATTGCAGAATTTGGGGTATTTTGTGGTGTGTTATGAAGGAGGTTCGGGAAATTGCTCACAGCTCTATTAACAGCTAACATTTCCCCTTTGATCTGTAAAGAACAAACACAACAATTGGTGTCTGATTAAGCTGGTGGTGGAGTCATAAAGAACACACTCAAGGAACGCTTCATTCCCCCCTCTTCCTACCATAAAACATCTGCACGTTTGTTAATAGGCGAAAGTGTCAAGCTAATGGCTCACTCAGTCACCCAATCAATCGATTGGTCTACTTATTTAGACTTCTATACTAACATGGCCCATTGCCAAGCCCTGACCTCAAGCTATTGATTGATTTGCTCATTAGCTAATTGATGAATTGTCTCTGCGATCTATTTTTAGCTGGGAAGTACCAGGCAATCAAAAAGTGATGACTAAGCGCAATTCCTGGGGACGGCATGCATCCAGGGACACAAGGAGATGTGGGATCCTGCTTGCTCCTTTCATGCTCAGTGCCTTGGTGCGTGAGGCAGGCACAAGCTGGACCGCAGGAAAGGTTTAGCTGGCTATGGGGTGAGAGACTTACTCTTTCCCAACCCACCTGCCCTTTCAGAAGCACCGGCCTGCCAGGCCATCCGTCAATGTAAAACATGGTATAAAAGAGCAAGGGATGTCCAGTTCTTAAAAATGATTAACGGGCTTAAAAGAAATACATTGCCAAGATGCCATGAACCTAATCATCTAGCCTTCCATAAAGTTCTTAAAACTTGACTTTTTCCTGAATGTGGTTGAGTAGTTTCTATTGTCTGTACCGCTATCAGCACTGGGATGCCCTCGGGTAGCTATGCCCTTAATAAATGTTTTTTCATTCATTTATTCATTCATTGATGAGCCACATAAAGATGCTTGCTGAAATGCAGGTGAAAGGCATAGGTTTCAAAAGGAGGCTGGGGAGGGGTGGAGGGGCTCCACCGCTAGATGGGAGTCATACCTGTGAAAACCACAAGAAGAAGCCCCACTGAAGATCAATGCTGCAGGTACATCCTGACCTTTACTGGATGCGTCTGCAGTGTTCTAGTTTAAAGATGGTGTACCTATATGATAGATTCCTTTCAGCAATGCAGATGTGTTGCCTATTCTTATTGTAGTACCTTAAAACCACACCACAGCACTGAATTGTCAATGAGAATACACTCAGCCCTTTTCATTCTGTCTGCAACTGACCATCACAGAGAAGGTATTATCTCTGTATTCCAAGTTTATAATCTCTTGGTTAAACACAGTAATAGCCATACTGCTCAAAGCATTCATAACTTCAACAAAAATACAGAAAATGTTTGTCTGATTACATTTTATGTGGTCACAGGACAAGCAACAGCTACTGGGTCCAACCACGGAATATGAGGCCTTTCAATCCTGATGTCTCGGGCCCTCCTACAGTGGGTTCTTCTGAGTACCTGGACTAAGTACTACCTCTTTTAGATTCTGACTCTCAGTGGTTGTGCGGGTCAAGCAGTCCAAGGTCATTCAAGGCAGAAGAAGGTGTGAGGCATACACAGGCTCAATACTCAAAGTGCACACAGTAACTGCAATAAGACGATTGTCAACACTTGCTTTTATGCAAACAATGAGTATTTGTATGTGATTACAAAAACCATAGAATGGACACAATAACTAATTTCCACAACCTCTTAAGGCCAGAGTGATAGTGCTTTCCTTTGCAGAATCCCCAATTCCCTCTCTTCTGTATACTGGGGGTTAGTGTTTTCCCATTCTGTACTGGAGTTAACTCCCAGATGCAGCACACACTAGTACCTATACATCAAAGTCTATGTCTTGCCTTAAAAGTTCATGCAATCAATATTTATGTGCTAAGTTCATGCAAGTTCCCAGCAGGCTCAACGGCCTGGAACAGTATTAACCCCTTCCCCGCTCATGACGGAACCGCTCCGTCATGAGCCACGGTTGCCGTGTGCTCATGACGGAACGGTTCCGTCATGACACGACCGTTGGCGGCCGCTCCGCCCACGCGGTGCTGTTTCCCCGCCTGTGCGAGGGGACAACGCAACTGGGCAGAGTCATGACGGAACCGTTCCGTCATGAGCACAGCTCAACTGTGGCTCATGACGGAGCGGCTCCGTCATGAGCACCGGGCCACCGCGCTGCCCCCCCGCACCCCCCAGCGCCGCGGCGGAATTCCCGCCGCGGCGAAAGGGTTAACTGACCCTTTGACAGCCAGCAATGCTGGGAGGACCAGGGTGTTCCTTTGCAAGCTCCGGTCTTGCAATGCTGATGGCCTACGCTATCTTTTCTCCAATGACGCAGCAGCCTCCTCAGGCCTTTGACAGCTGTATTGGTGTCCCACATCCTTGTCTGGCTCCTGTGACAATCGATGTGTTCCTCCTGATTTCATGATGAACCAGGACAATGGCTCTGACTAATGATTGCTCCCATTCTGGTCACACGGGGTTGTCTACGACATCCTGCACACAAATGACAGCCTTGTCTTCCCAGTGGCCTCCTTCCTGGTGATATGGTCATCCACGGCATCAGTGCCTATACACGCGAGGGCCTCCACTTCACAATAGCCTCCCCCTAGTCACACAAGGATCACTGACTTTGGCACACAAACAGTCATTGGCCCGCAATTCACAATGACCCCCTCCTACTCACACACGGGTTGCAGACTTTGGAGCACAAACGGGCGACAGCCCAATCTTCAGATTGGGCCCCTCCTGGTTATATGAGGTCACTGACTTTGATGCTCAGACAGGCGATAGCCCAAACTTAGCTGTGGTCTCCTGCCAGTGACAAGGGTGTCACCTATTTTGACAAGATCAGGCTGGCAGTCCAGACTCCTACGGCAATCCCAACTGGATGAAGCATCTCACACGTCACTTACCGGGATCCACTCACCACGGTCCCTGCTTGGCCATGCTCCCTGCAGGCACTCTCCTTCTCCTTACTGGGTTCATTGATCTTGGCAGGCAGGCAGAAAGCTGGTCCTCCGGGATCAAGGCAGGTGACCTTGACTTCCCAGGTGATGGGCCCTCACCCTCCAGGGAGACTAGCAGTCCTTCGACCATAATTCTGGTTTCATCAGCTGGAAGTCTTGGTGATCTTCTTTCATCAGCTGGAAGTCTTGGTGATCTTCTTTCTCTTTCTTCTCCTAATTAGCAGTGCTGTTGAACAACTTGGGGGGCTCCGTCTTCCACCATTATCATCAAACTACGAATACAAAGGTGATTTAGTATTCGATCCTTTTGAAATTTGGGTTATGGGTGTTAGCTCCTTTGAAGTGCTCTCTACTCTGTGCTGCTCTTTGGCAAACAGACTCTCCGCCACAGCAGTGGTTCCAATTCGGACTGATCCACAACACAGATCAATGTAGTAACCAGGAATCACACCTGGCAATCAGCTTCCACTGAAATATGCCTCATAAAGGTTTAGAGGCCAAAGCCTTTGTCTCTATCAATATTCCCTGGTCTACAGAACCAATCATATCAGTCCCACCATCTCACTGACAATGAGCCCAGGCCACATTGACCAGTAGCTCTTCCTCGAATCAAAGGGACATTTGATCTGCATGAAGGATGATAGGATGATATGCTCCCATTCCTTCAGTGTGTGCTACAACCCCAGTCCTCAGGAATGTCAGCAATACACATCTCCTCTCTGGGGCTCAAAGTCCTCACCTCTCATAGCCTCTCCAGGCCCTGTATTTTCAAAACGGAACCCAGAGGCCTCCATATTATATACCTTACTCAGGCACATACACATTCCAGCAAGGCCAAAACAAGTATCAGGCGATGAAAAGCACTACACATCATCCGTGCAGGTCAAGGGTGGGTTAAATACACAAACAAAGAACGTTACATGAGTAGTACAGTCAGCACAACACTCAGGGTACGGGGAAAAAGGCCTGCACAACACTCTTGATCAGTATGAAATACAAAATGGGTATATTGCCATAACTGTGCTCATGTTACTCAACTACTGGTAGGAGGAGAAGTCCTCTGTCATCATGAGGGAAGCCTCCTGGTCCAACTAGATCACATTACAATGAGGCATACAATCGTGATCTGTTATCACCAATGATCAAAATTCGTTACCGAGGGTCCGGATATCCATGCAGCTGGAGAACTCAGGATGAAGGTGCAAGTTTGTCACCATGCAGGGGACTATTCCATTCCGACAGCGGTGTCAAGCAGGCTACAGTCATACAGAAACAATATCCTTTATTCTCTTGTGAATTAGCTGTCTATTATACATGGGTCTACTTCTAGTGAAGCTATTCTCCTCCCATGTGTGCTGATGCCCTTCCTCCTTTGTCCCCCACTTCCTGTCCTCCTTCCTCTTCCCACCTCTCAAGAAGCAGTGCATCATGTCCAACGTCGAGAAGAGGGCACAGGGTGGCTGCAGGGTCCTAGAGTCATTCTGCCTAAACGATAAGAGGATACTAGAAAAATATAAATCAGCAGCAAAAAAGAAGCGGTAAGGGAAGTGGAGAAACATGATTATGTGGATCCCCTTTAAGATAAAAAATTAAAACAGAAATGAAACACAACAAAAACAAGTTGAAGAAGAAGGGGTTGAAACAGAAAAAAGAAGAGAACGCATATGAATGTCAAGCATTGACAATGCCTACAGGTCTGGCTTTAAAAGAATATTGCATAGTAGTGTGAAACGTTACAAATAAATAGCAGGGGAATAGATATGTATTTTGTGGACGCAAAGATCTGTAGAATAATATTGATGTAGGTTAAAAGGTCAGGTGATGGTTGCACTGCCAAGCCAGACCTAAAAATCCATGTAGGTCAATGACTGCACTTCACTGATGTGTGCTGCTGCCAGAGAAAAGCAACATATATCTGAGACACTTTCATAACATTCCCATGTCATGTGTGTGCCTGTGAAAGTTCAAACTCCGGCAGCTGGATAAATAAACAGAACGAGCCCAGCTGCTTGGAGGGAAAGCAATTTTTTGTGGAAGCACACAACTCCTGCCCAATCAAAACATGTACACCTGGCTCCCAACATGTGGGCAGAGCCAAAGCCCCTCTCTAGTGATGCTTACATAATTATCTGGCGACAATTGCGCTGTCAAGTCAGATCATAAAAAGGTGTTGTGAGTTGCCTCATCTTCCCTGTAAGGGAAATGGGGCATGATACACGAGACAAAAAAAAGTGAAGCATAAAGGGGAGGACAACTGGAGAAATTCAAAACTGTTAAAAACGAAAGTAAGAAAAATGAAGCAAAAAAGAGAGAGGAGGATAAAACAGAGCAAAACAATACAAAGGTATTGAATCCGAGATATGAGGTACATTCGACCGGAAGCAGACTCCTCCGTACAATTGCAGCGATGGGTTCTACAGCGGCAGGAGTGACGCGCCAGTCCGGCCCTCTCCACTCAGGCAGCTGCAGCAGCTCGTGAACTTTACAGCGCGCATTTGCTTGTCTAGATTGCCCAGGACAGGCGCAGTTTTGCTCTCGTGAATTATTGAGATCTCCTATGAGCTATTTATTTAACCTCCTTATGCAAAAAAGGCTGTATTCCCTGCACGGCGGCGCACGTCTTTATTAACACCGATCCATATTGAAATCAGGGGACATTAGTCTTCCTTCAAATTACAAAGGGATGGCAATTAGCAGTTCTCTTGCTGGAGGCTCGACAAACACACTGAACCCGGACTAGATAAGTGCGCTATTTAAATCATCGCTTCTTCCTAAATTGTTTACACAGAGTGTGCATTTAGAACAGCTTTGGGGATTAGAGGCGGGAGTGGGGTGGGAGAGAACAGTGAATTATTTATGCATAGCCACTATGACAAATGTGACCCTGCCACAGCTCTAAAGGAGGAGCCAGAAGAATGAAATACCCGCACTTTGAGCCATTTCCTGGATGGCACTAAGTGAGCACGTGAGTCGAGAGAGCCCAGCAGTGGTTTGGTTGATCCCAGAGTGAATCCTGAAAACAATATCACCAAATGGTGCTTTTTACACTTCAGTTCTCAATGAGTTCGGCCTTACTGCCTTTCATCTCATCCACTTACTCATCCATCCTATGCGACTTTCATACTTCCTTTCTCCATCCATCCATTTTCTCCTCCCAGCCTTCCCCTCTCCATCCATTCTTCTCTGGTCCATCCTTCCTCCTCACCTTCCGTTCTTCTTTCCACCCATTCTAACTTCTCTCCTTTGATCCATCCAGTCATTATTTTTGCATCCATCCTTCCATGAATATTCTCCCCATCGTGCTCTCAATGCTTTCAGTCTTCTCTCCATCCATTCCTCATCCACCTCTTTATCCATCATTCTTTCAAGACATCCTTTTCGTCATCCCTACCCACTTCCTTTACATCTTTTGGTTCATGTTTTTTTTGCATATGAACTCCTCTACTCCCCACCTATCCCGTTCTGTCCACTCACAATGGTTTATAGTAGTTTGGAGACAAGTAAGATAAAAGTCATAGGAGCAAAACGCAAGTTTTAAAATGTTTAATGGTACAAACACTTGCTAGCAGCACTCACCCCCAAATAGGCCGCTAAAGTGGGGTGTTCCTGATGCCTCTGCACAGCACCCATCGTGGACTAACACCTATTCAGACAGGACTCGCTATGCCTCCTCTCCTTGACCAATGTTCGCGTCCTCCGTCCATCTCACCCTCTCATCCTTGACTCCAGAAGTGCTCTGCCTCGCTTCACCTTTACATTGCTGGCCTGCATTTTGTATGTTTTCTTGAAACCAGTCTCCTGCACCATGACTGCATTTGACTGAGCAGAATGTGAGGATTTCCAAGAGGCAAGACCCCTCAGGCAGAGACAGAGTCAGGCAGGCATAAAGCAGCACAAAAGTCGAATGAGTCAGTGCTTTGAGGAGGTGGCAAGAGTTGTTGACATATAGAGAGCCAATCAAAATATGATGCTGGTCCATATGGGGAACCAGATGTCTCCATGACACAGATGGACCATGAATCGAAGTACCACCATGCTTGTTTGTGCTACCATACTGCCATTTCCTCACCATGGCACAGCTGCCCCAAAAATGCAGGTGTAATAACGCTGGTCCCCGTACTGGAAGAGAGATTATTTAAAGCTAGAAAGGGTGTGATTCAGAGTTTTGCAGAATGGCAGTTGTAGCCATAATTTGCAGATCTCCCGCAACTGCACCTGCAGTTTCCTTGCTTCATATTGATGACATCGAACTTTCATGTTTCGAGCAGCAGAGCCTCAACTGGATCCATATTCGAACTGCTGGATCCGGTGGATCCTCAAGCAAAGGACTGCAGGGTCAATGTGACAATCGCCCAGCCATATTTAATTTAAGGCAGGGCTAGAGTTACTGATTTTATATGTGAAGGTCCCCCACGCAAAGTATCATGGCCACTGCACAGATTTTTTTATTCAAGCATCTGCTCTGGGATATGTTTGATAAGCAAAAACTTAATACTGAGTTATATATATTTATTAACATCCGATATCAATATTACTACATTGGAGCGGCTGTTTTCCTTGGTGCACGCTCGTCGAGGATTGCATTGGAATATTTATATATATATATTCACTGGAAAAGACACAGGTTTCAGGGACGTTATAGTTAGGTATTAGCATTTAAAAACCTTGAACATTCACAGGAAAAAAAAACACAGGTTACAGGAACGTTATAGTTAGGCTGACATTTAACTTGTACAAAACCTGTGAAATTCAGGCTTTATAGTTAGCTGAGATAACTATAACTCGAGCCCCTGCAATGCACTGCTGATGACGTCACATATTACATCACTCAGGACATGGTCAGTGACATCACTGATGACATCAAATGACATCATACAGTGACTGTGAGTGTTTCCAAAAAGTTTAAGACTGTTATATATATAAACATATATATCAAGATGTATTGAAGAATGAATGGGTATATGAGTGTCTGTGTGGATGATTCAGTGTGTGTGTGTGTGTGTGACTGACTGTATAAGTGAGTGATTATACATCCTCATTGAATGTATGGCTGAGTGACTAATCTGTACGAATGTCTGCATCAGTCTGTCAGTTGGTGTGTAAGTGGCCGCACTGGCGGACGCGCTTGAGGTGAGATAGACCTCTTACACTGCCAGAACCAGGAGCGCCTGGGAAAGGGCTCTCACATTGTACTTTTACCATTTTTTAATCGCTCGCTTTTTAACCAAATTTAATACTGTCACCTTTATTTGCACCCTGTTTGAATTGCACTCACCACTTGTTTACTGCACTTTTCCCCAGTCCACCGCCGATTCTTCGGTTTGAGTGGAGGGAATACTACGTGCAACAGGAAGTGATCCTTCCCCCTTCATTAACAGGATGCCACTCGCTACGCGCAGCGGACGTGCGCAGTTGGCCCATCTGCGCCTGTCCGCGTCAGACCGGAACCAGGGGCCAGGAACCCTATCCCAATTGCAACAGACAGATTAGTGTTTATATCCAGCCAATTGCTGGCTCACCACCCCTCTGTTCGCTGGGACTGTACCCTACTTCAAACAGTCGGCAGGGTGGGGAAATGTCCCTGTTGTTGCACTAACTACACCACCGAGCAAAACCAATAAAACATGTCAAGCGGCCCCAACTGACTTGATTTGTCTCGTGGCAGGCGATTATAGCGCTGCCCGGGACCCGACTTTGGCCGCCATCTTGGGTGAGGAGCCTGTAGTCGAGGCGAGCGGACTAGCGCTCGGCCCCTCCCGCCCTCAGCCCTACAAAAGCCTCTCTCGCACTTTGGCCATTTGATAGACGCTTACGGTCGCTAGAGGCTTTACCGGGCCCCGTGACTAAGCTTAGAAGCCACAAGGCTACTTTTAAAATCGAATTGTGTATTTTCAAATCGAACTGTGTATTTTAAATTACATTTGCACTCTGTATGTTAACCCCCTTTTTGTTGTGCAGGTTGACTGTTTGTGCTTACCTGGGCTTTATCTGTACATTCGCCCTTGATTTGTCTCGTGGCAGGCGATTATAGCGCTGCCCGGGACCCGACTTTGGCCGCCATCTTGGGTGAGGAGCCTGTAGTCGAGGCGAGCGGACTAGCGTTCGGCCCCTCCCGCCCTCAGCCCTACAAAATGGCCTCCTCTTACCGGAAGCGCAGAGGACGAGCGCAGCGGGCGCGACGTAGGCGCGCCGGAGTTGCGCCTGAGTTAAGCCCATCTGCGCCCGTCCACGGCCTGACGGGCCCTGGGCCCCGGATTGCTGCTCCTCCTTTCATCTACTCAGCTGCCACACTTAGAGCGCTGCAGCATCCACCCTGTGCACTTTCTACCACAATCTGGGATCGCCTAGTGTCTCGTGACATCTCGGCTGATACTTCTGCTCCCCGACTTACACATCAAGTTCTGTCCACCCCGTCCCAGCCTGAGTCTTGCATTCGTATACTGTATCTTAACACACGCTCCCTCCCTCAACATCACTTGGATATATTTCTTCTTTTGACGGCTGAGAGCCCTGATGTCTTGCTGCTTACCGAAACTTGGCTGTCTGATTCCTCCCTCCCTGATATCCTGGCAGCCTTGCCTCCCAGCTACTACATGCTGAATGCCAATCGGCCTACAGCTCGCCGCGGCAGAGGCGTGGCGGCAATCATACGTAAAGATCTTAAATTCATTGCGTCTTCTTCGCTCTGTCTTCCTGAGGTTGAGAACCTTGTCATCAGCTTAGCCTCTGAAGCTGGAGCCCTGACTCTCATTGTTCTGTATCGTCCTCCCACCCCTATGTCCTTGTTCCCTGCTGCTCTCAGCGATCAGCTTGCCGCCCTGATGACTGCCTCTGCCCGTATTGCCATGTTCGGCGACTTTAATTACTGGTACAAACAGGCTGACGCCGGCCCCCATGCTACCGAATTGATCGAGGCACTCCTCAGTTTAAATCTGACCCAGCATGTTACCACTCCCACTCACATCGGGGGTCACATTCTGGATCACATCTGGACGCTGGGGGTATCACTTTCTTGCCCGATTATTTCCCCATGTGTCTCGTCAGACCACTCGCTGATTGAGACCTCTATCTCCGCGAAGGGCTTGGTCAGACTGCCGCCTTTGGAGGGTGGGGTCGCTAGGAAATGGAATGCTCTCGATCTTCCTGCCTTCCTCTCTCTTCTCGCAGTGACTCAACCCCCCTCTAGTAACAGCTTAGGGGTTGAAGTCTTGGATGCAAATATCACCGACTGGCTCACAATGGCTAGCGACCAACTTGCCCCCTTTTCTCGGTTCCCTCGCTCCCGACATAGTAAATCTCATAAATGGTTTACCTCAGCCCTGAAACTTCAACATCTTGAGCTACGTCAAGCAGAGCGTAGGTGGAGACGTAATTACCTCAGCACCGATAGGGAGGCGTACGTGCTTGCACGTAAGGAATATAAAAATGCCATCACCACCACTAAGGCCGCCTTTGTCTCTAAGAGAATACTAACTGCCCCTAACAAATCCAAAGAGATCTTCAAGGTTCTTGCTGAATTTACATCAGACGATAGGACTCTCCCCAATCAGGCCCCCTCTGCCGAATCATGCAATGCCCTGAACTCCTTCTTCATGGATAAAATCTTGACAATCAAAAATTCTATCCCTTATTCTCCCTTCTCGGCTATTGCCGCAGCCCCTTCTATTAATTCCTCTACTCTGACTTGTTTTCCGACTCTTGACTCCGACTCTTTGGCCAAATTGGCGACGCGTGTAAAGTCTGGCTCCCCCAAAGATTGCTGCCCTCCCTCAGTGCTCCGTGAGATCTGTTACACTTTTCCGCACAATGTTTTATCCCTACTTAACGCCTCTCTTAGCTCCGGAATAGTCCCAAGGTCCTTCAAGGAAGCTATCCTGGTGCCTTTGCTGAAAAAACCTGGCGCGGACCCTGCGGCCCTCGCAAACTATCGGCCCATCTCCCTTCTGCCTTACCTGTCTAAAATCTTAGAGGCACATGTCACTGCTTGCCTCTCGCAATTCATTGAGGAATCCCATTTCTTGGAAATAAATCAAGCGGGCTTCAGACCAGCCCACTCTACCGAGGCTGTCATTCTCGCCGTGCTGGATAACCTCAGAAATAATGCTGACAGAGGTCTCTCCCAGGCACTGGTCCTACTGGATTTGTCGGCAGCTTTCGACACGGTGGATCATGCCATCTTACTCCACCGTGTCGAGTCAGCTGGAATTCGTGGGCTCGCCCTGACTTGGGTCAGGTCTTTCCTTGAGGGAAGATCTCAAGCTGTCAAACTGGGCCCCTTCAGAGCTACTAGCGCCCCGTCGCTGTGCGGCGTTCCCCAAGGATCATCTCTGTCTCCCCTTCTTTTTAATTTATATCTCCAACCCCTTATCCACTCCTTGGGCAGGTGGGACATCACCGTGCTCAATTATGCAGACGACTTACAAATTATTTTCCCCCTCACCTCCCCTGACGCCATCACCAACTTCCAGGCGGTCATGACACACATCCAGCACTGGATGAATCAAAATCAACTGAAGCTCAATCCTGGGAAAACTGAGCTCCTCCTTCCCGGGAGGAGCGCTTCCCACTGGGGCCCTCAGTTCTGGCCCTCTGAGCTTGGCCCTCCGCCTCTTCCCGCTGATTGTGAAAAGAGTCTCGGGGTCATTATTGACTCTGAGCTCAATCTCAAGGCTCAGGTGATTGCTGTAACCTCCGCCTGTATGTTCCAGCTCTACAGAATACGGAAGGTCGCCCACCTCTTGACTCCGGAAGCCTTGTTACAGGTTATAATAGCATTGGTGATGTCCCGTCTGGACTTCTCCAACTCTCTTTACTTTGGCCTCCCAAAATCCCTGCTTTCCAGGCTACAGATTATTCAAAACCAGGCCGCAAGACTTGCTTTCAAAATCCCAAGATGGCAGTCGGCTAGACCTCTGCTCCATCAATTACACTGGCTGCCTATCAGTGAAAGAATAGCCTTTAAGGTCTGATGCCTGGTTTTTAAAGCCCGTACCGGCTCCTCTCCGGCTTTTGTAAAGTCCTTGGTTACCCCTTACTGCCCTTCCTGTACTTTGAGGTCCTCTAATCTCCAGTTGCTGGTTGTTCCTCGCTTTAGACTCTCTAGACTAGGCGGTCGCAGCTTTATCCACTTGGCACCTAAGCTGTGGAATTCCCTTCCACTCTCTCTTAAGACTGAGCCTTCTCTTCTGTCTTTTAGGAAATCTCTGAAAACCCTGCTTTTTTCACATCCCCGCTAAGTCTCTTCTGCATTACCTTGGGAGTCTATCAGCGCCAGGAAACTCATGGTGTCAGTGCGCTCAATAAGTTCCCCTTAACATTAACATTAACATTAACATTAACATTAACATTAACTGCCAAGGGATTATCCTTTCTAAACACTAAATGCCGCTCACTCCCGAAACACAAAGCTGACATTTTCGACCTCCTGACCAGCGAGCAACCTGATGCACTATTTCTAACGGAGACATGGCTGCATGAGAGCACAGGCCCTGATGTTGTCACTGCTCTGCCATCGAATTATGCCATAGTTAGGAAAGACAGAGGTCATAAAATTGGAGGGGCATAGCCATCATATTTAAAAAAGACTTCCAGTGCAAATTCGAACCCTTAGTCTTCACGAATTGCGAAGCAGCACTATTTAAACTGGCCCTAACCCTTAATTTTACCTTCTCGTGTATATTGGTCTACCACCCTCCCGGACCCTCAGCTCCCTGGGCGGCTTCCTTTCCTGATCTTCTAACCCCTCTACTCATGAGTTAGGCCAATTTTTCAATTCTGGGTGACCAAAACATACACTTAGACGACCTTACAAATTCGTCTTGTATGAACTTTGTCTCTGACTTAGCTGCCATGAACATCAATCTACTTAATACTGGTCCCACACACAAGTCAGGTCATTTACTGGATCCCATCTTTTTCCAATGTATCCTGCATCAGCTGTGCCCCTGCACTACCATTATGCTGGTCGGACCACTTTTTAACCAAGTTCAGTTTAAAACCCTCGGTCAACTCTAAGACCTCCTTTCCCACTATACGGGTATTTAAAAGGGACTGGAAAAACCTCGACCTAACTGCCCTAAACAACCTTTTATGTTTTAATACACCCACCATTGATTTAACCCCTTCGATGCTGCGCAGATTCCGCCGCTGTGCTGACGGAATCTTGCGCGGGTGTGCTCATGACGGAATGGTTCCGTCATGAGCACAGCTCAACCGTGGGTCATGACGGAACCATTCCGTCATGAGCACCGAAGGGGTTAAGGGTGAATGCGCTCTCTGACACTGTACATAAATGGCTTTTGAATGCTATAGACACCTGTCTTCCCCTCTCAAATAAAAAAATTAGCAATCATCGTCCGCTGGCACCATGGTACACCAACACTCTTAAAAAAAGGGAAAGCCAAATGTAAAGTGCTGGAACGGGAATGGAGAAGAGACTATGCTCCTGAATCCAAAAACATATACAAAAAGGTCAAAAAACGGTATCACAATCTTTGTAACTCAGCCCGTGCTACATTTGTCTCTACAACTATCTCTGATGCTCTGCACTGTCCGAAAACACTTTTTGGCTTAGTCAAGCAGTTGGCTGGCTCAGAGACCTTAGCGAGACCCCCCCTTAATAAACATCAATGTGAGGACCTCGCACTCTTTTTTGTTCAGAAAGTAGAGAATATATACTCAGACATTGAGATCACTAATTGCAGTAGTCCCTCTCAGTCACAGCCCAAATTCTCCCCCCAGCTCACACCTTCACCCCATATGGCAGATAACATATTCTATGACCAAGACAGGGTGCTTGGTTCCTCATCCAATGTTTTGGACTCCTGGTCCCTTCTCAAAGAAGACTCCTTTAAAACTCTCCTTGACAGGGTGAAATCCGGCTCACCCAAGGACCCGATACCAATCTCGGTGCTCAAACAGCTTGAGGCACCCCAACTGCGTATCATTATGGACCTTCTCAATGCTTCCCTACTGGAATCGTTAGTCCTGTCAGCCTGGAAGCACGCCATGGTGACCCCTCTTTAAAAAAAGCCCAATGCCGACCTCAAAATATTCTCCAACTATCGGCCCATCTTCTTGCTACCAGCCTGCTCTAAAATCTTGGAGAAACACATCCACTCCCAGCTTTCCAAATTTGTAGAAACCAATGCAATTCTCCATCAGTCTCAATCTGGTTTCCGAGCGGGTTTCTCCACAGAAACTACTTTACTGGGGGTCACTGAACGGCTGTGGCATCACTTGGATGATGGTGATACTGTCACGCTTATAGTGTTAGACCTAAGCGCAGCGTTCTACACAGTATCTCACCCAATACTCGTCAAAACACTGAGGTCACTCTGCATCTGTGGCACAGCTTAAAAATGGTTAATTTCCTTTTTGGATAACCGTACCTTCCAAGTTTTCTCGGCAACTGCCAGCTCAGACAATCATTGCTTACCCTATAGGGTGCCCCAGGGCTCCATCCTTAGCCCCTTGCTTTTTAACCTATATTGCAGACCTTTAGCTGGCATTGTAGAAGAGGCTGGGTTGTCTCTTTTCCTATGCTGACGACTCCCAGATTATTTTCTCTCTCTCTAAAGCAAACACTGGTGTTTCATCCTCCCTTCAGCTTGGATTAGGGAAAATAGCTTCATGGATGCACACCAACTATCTAAAACTAAACGGTGAAAAAAAAGAAGTTTTGATCCTTGGTAAAAATAAAGATCTATGGGGCCCACTCCACTGGCCCAGTGAGATGAGACCTCTACTGCGGCCGTCTGATTACGTCCGTAATCTAGGCGTAACCATTGACGACTCACTCACTATGCACCACCAGGCAGTCAAGGTCACTGCCACATGCTTCACCGTTTTGAAGTGGCTCAGAAAAATCATCTGGATGCTGCCGGAGCCTACCCAGAGAACAGTGGTCCAAGCTCTTGTCACCTCAAGGCTGGACTATGGAAATGTACTATACATTGTGTCCAACAAGGCTGTGACTCGAAGGTTACAGATGGAACAAAACTCTGCGGCAAGACTTCATTGCAGGGCCCCCAGAGCTACCTCCATCTCCAGCCACATACGGGACCTACATTGGCTCAGGGTAGAGAGCCGTATCAAGTTCAAAGACCTGAGCTACATGTTCAAAATAAAAACCGGCATGGCCCCACAGTACCTACAATCCCTGGTCAGCCCCTATGTGCCTGCTCAACACCTCCGCTCATCAACTTCAAACTATCAAGGATGGGAGGGAGATCTTTTGCCTATCTTGGCCCCTCTCTTTGGAACTCACTCCCCCCAGCCATCCAGATTGAAACAGTCTATACCTGCTTCTGCAAATCCCTGAAGTCCCGGCTATTCAACTGGGTGTATGAGTGGCTGTATGGGTGAGTGAGTGGATATGTGTGTAGACCTATGAATCAGTGAGTGGCTATGTACTTACTGGTATTGGTGTGTCTATGGTTTCGAGAATGGTAGTCTGAAATTTGGAGTGGGTGTATAAAAGGTTATATTGGGGTGTGAGTAGGTGCATCAGAGATTATGTGGATGATGTCATCAGTGATGTAATTTGAGATGTCATCAGTGATGTCATTGACCAGGTCATGAGTGATGTAATATGTTATGTCATCAGCACTGCATTGCGGGGCGTGAGTTATAGTTAGCTCAGCTAACTATAGCAGCTGAATTTCACAGGTTTTTTACGAGTGAAATATCAGCCTATCTATAGCACTCCTGTACCCTGTGTTTTTTTCTGTGAATTTCGAAGGTTTTTTAAATGCTAATTCCTAACTATAACGTCCCTGTAACCTTTGATTTTTTGTGTGAATTTCTAAGATTTTTAACTAGCAGTTGCGTTTTAGAGTGGTGGGAAAAGGGGCGTGGCCTCCAACCACCTCTCAGCAATTCCACTGTGTGGGGCTTACTGGAGGTAACAGGTGGGCTAGTTGGCACCTATGGACCCTCAGCAGCAAAGGGGACTACATCCCCCAACCAAGAGCGGGCCAGGAGGCGCGTTTGCAGAGTAGTGGAGAAAGGGGCGGGCCTCTGGCGAGTTGACAGCTTCCATTTATTTGTTTTAATTTTAGGAAGGGGGCTGTGTGGCCCTCCTTTTCTTTACCCCTTCGGGCCCTGGGGACCCCATCCCCTGGTCCCTGACCCATTTTTGTGCAATTATAAAATGGGAGGGGAGGCGCGCGGCCCCCCTCCTCAGGCTGGTTTCGGCCCCGGGGACCCTATCCCTGGTGCCTGCCCTGTCTATAATTTTTTAAATTTTTTGAGGGGGTCCGCATGGCCCACATCCTAAGGCCAATTTTGGCCCTGGTTACCCCAACCCCTGGGGCCAGGCCTTATGTTTTTTTAAAAATAAAAATGGGACCTACACGGCCCCCCTACCTGAGCCACGATTGCCCCAGTGACCCCATCCCTGGGGCATGGCCACATCGTCAGGGACTGCGGGGGGAGCCTCAAGACTCCCATGGTCCCTGCCGGCTCCCCACCTCCTGTGGAAGCTGGCATTGCTTTTGGGCAGAGAGAGCTGCAAACATCGAGCTCCCTCTACCCAAAAGCAATTCTGCTCGCATCATGGAAGTGAGAGCATTTTCAATGCTCTCGCTTCCATGAAGCGAAGTAAAGTTTGCTATGACATGGCGGGAGCAGTACTCCCACCATGCAAGGTAATCCGCAATATCCTGGGGGTGAGCACCCCTATAAATTGTTGGCGGTCACAAAAGCCCTGTCCGGCTCCAGGAGGGAGGCCATGCGGGCCCAATTCCATCTATGAAATAGCCCCGGGGAGGTGGTGGTCCCTGGGGCTGTCCCCCACACTTTATTTTTTAATATAGCCCAGGAGTGGTGGCGGTCCCTGGGGCTCCGGGGGGCTGGAGTCCCCCCCCCCCCAAGCATCTTTTGAATTTGGCCCTGGGGAAGTGGCTGTCCCAGGGGCTATGGAGGCCACGTGGCCCCTCGCATGTAAGATAATTAGCCCCAAGGAGGTGGCGGTCCCTGGGGCTGCATGGGGGTAGGAGCCACCCTCACATTTATTTTGAAAATAAAGCCCCGGGACTTGGGCCTGCGGGGGCGCCGTGTAGCTGCCCGCATTCAATCTGTAAGCCACGGGGAGTGGCGGTCGCCAGGGCATGCAAGGGCCCATGTAGGCCCCCACCACCTATTTTTTTATTATCCCAGGATCCTGGCCCACTCGGGGGGTTAAAGAAAACGAAGCGCACACTTTTTTTTTTCGAGCTGGATTCACTGATCCAATGCGAATCCCACCCAAAAATATATATATATATTTTATTGGCACCCTGAGCAGGCCTAGGGGGTCAAGGTGTTTCTACCCTGCCCCCTTTTCTTGTTTTTTCAAGTTTTTGCCAAACAGAACCCAGAACTTCCTGGTTTGAAGTGTTGGCAGCCAATCACATCGGAGGCACGAGATCAGGAGGGTTTACGGATCCTTTGTGTCCCCAGTTGTATATCTGAGAAATATTTAAATCTCTAAGGAACTACTGAACGTATTTACACCATTTAACAAAAAGAGTGCAGTCTGGACAAAGAGCTACCTTTCTGCCAAATTTGGTGCAATTCTGTTCAGCAGTTCGGGCTGTAGCTGCATTAACAGTTTCCAATGGAAATTAACATGGCGAAAAAGCATTGATAAGAGGATACAAACCAGCATATGTTAAGGCAGGCTAAAGGAAAGCAGAGGCAATACCTCGTGAACAAACACTACTCACAAAAAAATAAAAAAGCAATGAGACATAGAAAAAGGACAATGCAGAGATCAGATTGTTTCTAACCTACAGTAAAGAAAATCATGAAATTACCAGGATTATGAACAAACATTGGAACATACTTATGAAGGATCCTGACATATGGAAGACCTTGGGACACCAACCGAATGTAACCAATAGACAAGCACCATCACATAATGACAAACTGGTACATTATCACTATACCAGACCACAAACAAAATCATGGTTATATGAACATCAAAAAGGATTTAGCAGATGTGACAAAGGCAAAGCCTGCCATATCAAAAAAACATCAAAGAAATTGCAGACTTCAAAGGAAAAACTTTCTTCATTAAGGAAAAGATCAATTGCGAAACAACTTATGTCATCTACATGTTGGGATGTAATTGTGGCCTAAGATACATTGGTAGCACCATCTGCCAATTGAAGAAAATAATTTTTAGAACACATTTGCGCAATACGGACTAATGACAACAACTATGCCATGACAAAACATATGCGCACACATAAGGATTACAACCGGCAACAAATGAAATATTTGGGCATAGTATCAGTAAACAACAAAACATTAGAAAAGGGGGTCCAAGGGAAAATATTTAAAGACCCAAAGTTTTCAAACCCTTAATATCAACATATGCAAAACCACAAAAACCTAGGGTCTAGACAGTCAGGCACTTAAGAGAACAGTGGAGCAATTCATAATGTTAGGAAAAATCTCATAACGTGATAAAAGGAATCCCATCAGCCACCGAAGTAGCATATATCCTCATCTGGGATCTGTTTTTTGTTGCAAAGCCCCAAGAAAACCGAGGGCTGCAATCTTAGTGAGCAGCAGGCTCACAAAATTATTTATGAACAGAGATTCTTCCAATATGATACTGCAAATGTTTTTAGTGGTGATGGTTCCTGTGCAAGTGAAAGGTGTGCAAATACTAAAATTATCTACCGGAACAGTGAAAAACTACTAAAAAACACACTGTCCAGGTGCAGTTTGAAATAATAACTGCTTGAGTCCAAAGAAAAGGTCTACATGTTACAGCCCTTAGATCAACTCTGATCCAGGCTTTCGTGAGGATCTAAAGATACTTTTGCTACTGCAATATATGTGAAAATGACAAAAAAAGTAGAAAGAAGGGAAGAAGAAAGATGGTTAATATAATACCACCTACATTACCCTGTAATTTCCAGAAACTGTCGGAAAATTTTTCACAGGAAATGTCGACCCAAGTCCTTTAGAAAGAAAATAACTTTTTTTAATAATCGCTCCATTATTCAACATAGTGCTCAATATATGTAAATACTAAACCATATCTTAAAAGTATAAGATGCTTTCTGTCATCTCGTATAACAAAAACATGTATGAATTCACTTGAACTATTCAGAAAAGTGTTGTTGAGCGTACCCGTCTTTATGCGGGCGCTCTCCTCACCTCACCTGGCATCCGCTCAGGACAATGAGGCCCGCTCTGTATTGAGGCAAAAAAGACATGAGAAGTGATCCTACACTCAAGCCAAAAAACCTCTATCTCCATTGTTAACAAACGCTCTTGTATCATCAGGCTGAAATAATAAAAAAATTGGAATGATGTCCATCTTGATTTGTATAAGTATCTATATTGTGCAAATACGCACAAGGATACGTGTGTGAACCCAAATTATTAATCAGTACGAATATATCATTTGAAATTATTCTGGATAATAATCAAGGGTTCTGTTTTAAAGGAACCACTGCTTTGGACAGAATGTCAAAATGTCACTGGAACCTTGAAAACAAATGTAAAAATGTATACCCTGTAAATTGCAATTTATACAAGCATCGAACATGCAAATAATTCTATATTTAGAAAGTCCACTTAGCTAAGCATATCTTAAGGTAGCGGTGAGATACATATCCTATCTCGCTACCAAATGTGGCCAATTCAGAAACAGGTTTGTCCCAAGCACGAACATCGAGCGTGCAGGTAATACCTTGAGTGAAAATGTAGTCTACAGAGAGTCACAGTCTACTACTTAGCCATGTGTATCTTTAGGTAGCGATGAAATGCGATACCAACAACGCTAGTATGTGATCAGCACAGTGGGTTCACGAGTCTACAAAAAGTCACAGTCTACTACTTCGCTAAATATATCAATAGGTAGCGGTGAATTACGCCACCAGCAGTATGTCACAAGCACGCTGGGTTCACGAGCCTACCTGTCCGTCGGTACCTCGTCACAGTCACAGAGCTGGATGGGGAGGTACCCGGAAAGAGTTAAAGCATTCTTTTCAAAACCACGAATCCGTGATTTGCATTAGATCGGGCGCTCACCGATGGAGTCATAGGTACGCGCCGGAGCTTGATGGGGCTTGTAGTTCAATATACCTAAGTCTTATCGCTCTTACTAATCGCAATGTAAACTTTCTTGCAAGTAAAAAATAAAGGTGAAAAGAGAGAAATAGAGACCGAGCGAAGCAGAAAAAACTCTATTTGCGAGCCAAGACATCTCATACTGCAATTATTTAAGACCATGCAGAAAATCTCGCTGGAATCTGCCCCGCTATATAGTGAGAATAGTGTACACAGACCCTCTAGTGCCCAAAGCTGAAGATGTTTCATTTCAGAACTATTGTTGCCCATAAGTAATGAAATAGATGTTTCAAAGCTCAGTAAATGTTCAGATCGTTAAATCTCAAACCTGATTGCTATAGCCAGACCAATACTCAGTAGGTGCAATCTGTATTCATCTGTCTACTATCCACGGCTATAGGATATCATCGCATTCTTTCTAAGAAGCTGATCCATTACTTAGATAGCTGCCCATGGAATATCATCGTTCAGACCCAGGACATCGCTTTTAAGCTTAAAAATCCATTTCTGTTCTTTGACAAACAGAAACCTGGCGATGTCACTTATATGCGACGGAATGAACGGTTGTTCTAGTATAGTCCATCTCAGTTCTTCTGCTTTATGCTTATGTGTGAGAAAGTGATTTGTCAGTCTCGTAGCCTGTTTCTTGCACCGAATGGTGCTCTTGTATTCATTTATACGCAGCTTGATTTTGCGTGTGGTCATACCCACATATTTAAGTGAGCACAGACATGTGATGATATAAATCACTCTCTCTGTATTGCAATTAGTGTGTTTTGTCAGAACCCACGGTTTGTCTGTGTCTATATCAACCGTTTTTGTTTGTTGTGTTTGTGGACAAGCAGTACATGAACCGCACGGAAAATGCCCTTGTACAGCTGGAAAATTCCAAAGGGTATCTGGTCTGGTTGGTGGATTATTTTTAGGTCTGGTATGTACCAAACTATCTCGTAGATTGGTTCCTCATTTGTAGGAAAACAGGGGTGCTGGTACAGAATCTGGCCCCACATTCAGAATACGCCAATGTTTCCATACACTCTTTTGTACCTTATTAGTAAGTGTGCTAAAAGTATGTACAAAAGTCAATCTAGTAATTTGGGATTTCTGTACCGGGGCCCCAGAAGAGCATCTGAATTGTTATTAGAGGCTTTCTTCCATGCTTTTCTCACTAGATGTAATGGATAGTGGCAATCAGCAAGTTGTTCAGAAAAAAATCTTTGCATGTCTTTGGAAGGTAGCTGTATCTGAACAATTCCTCCGAAACCGGAGGAATTGACCCACGGGCAAATTTTCTCGAAGTGCCCTAGAGTGATGGCTCTCAAAAGTGAGCAGCGAATTCCTAGCCATGGGTTTCTTATAGAGTTCGCTGCCAAGATGTCCCTGTGACGGATATATTCGAATATCCAAGAATGGCAAACTCTCTTTGCTGTATTCTACAGTGAATTTTAGGAAATTGTTCTGAAGATTGAGCCATGCATGAAACTCTAGAATCTCTGGTCCTGTGCCTCTGAAGACAACAAAAATGTAATCTATATATCTTCTCCACAGCAAAATCCGATCCCGGAATGGATTGCTGTGAATAAGGACATGGTTTTGTTCAAACAAATGGACATACAGATTAGCCAGACCTGGGGAAAAAATATTGCCCATTGATGTACCGGAGATTTGAAGATAAATATTATCTTCAAATCTGATTTTTTTTCGGTCATGGTCAATTTTGCACATTCTAAGATAAAAGATATTGATGTAATCGTATCCAATTCTTTTTCTTTTACTTCCAAAAGACCACGTATTGAGTCTAGAGTTTCCTCTTGAGGAATGGAGGTGTACAAGATTCAATATCGAATTACACTAAGAAGCCAGAATCGATATTGAATTCAATCAGGTAACAGCCTCAGGACATCTTTAGTGTCCTGTAGATATGTAGGTATTTCTTTGACCAACGGTTTAAGAAAATGGTCAACAAAAGTGTACAAAGGTTCTAGCAATGAGCTTATCCCTGATATGATGGGACGTCTTGGGGGTGGTATTTGGACCTTATGTATTTTGGGTAAAGCGTAAAAATGAGGCATCACCGGATACTTGGTCATTAGAAAATCAGCCTCATTAGGTGTAACCCAGCGCTCTGTTTTAGCTTCCTCAACCAAATCTTTAATCTCTCTGGTAAGTCTCAATGTTGGATCAACTTCAAGGAGATGATACGATCGAGAGTCACTAAGTTGTCTGAGACATTCATTCCGGTTCACATCCGTGTCCTGAATTACAGTAGCGCCACCTTTATCTGCCGGTTTTATTGTAATACTGGCTTCATTGGCCAGAATTCGCAAAGCTCGTTTCTCAGATGTAGGCAGATTTTGGTGAGATTTCTGCTGAGTAGCACAAAGATTAATCATATCTTGTGTTACAGCTTTCTCAAATGTCAGAACTTGATCAGGTATCAAATGGTGAGGTGGATTAAAATTCGAAGGTGGTTTAAGGCCTGTGTTGATAGATACAAGCTCTGACGCTGGACCTTCTATAGTAGTCTCTTTATTTTTTAAAAAGAAGTGCAAGCAGATTTTTCTAAAGAATCTCGCTAATTCACACCTACTCTGGAAAGGGTCACCTGTATTTGTAGGGACAAAACCTAGTCCTCAATTAAGGACTGATGTCTCTGTAGTGAGTGTGCGTGAACTCAAATTCACTACTAGATTGTCATGTTCGTGCTGGTGCCTGGTTGTTGTTGACCCTTCCTGCTGCGTGTATTTGGTGGAGGTAGATCCTGCTCCCAATGTACTTGCGGTTGGCCTCGTCTTCTGCCCCTGTGTCTTCCTCGGCCTTGTCCTAAAAATGACTGATTACCAAAGAATTGAGTTTGCGGTGGAAATTGTGGCATCGTATGTTGGTACTGGGGGAGTGGGTAGCCCCACGGGACCGGTGGCCACCACGGACCTTGTTGTTGGTATGGACCTTGTCCTCCTCGCCTACGATTATATCTAGATTACGATCCCTTTCCTCTATTCTGTTGTACATCAGACAGAGAAGATTCAGAGTCGCTAGAATAGGTATCTGAACCAGATGAAGAATAATTTGAGCCAGTACGTCTCCCTTTCCTGTTAAACTCTGGAGCTACATAGCCTTCACTGGTATACGGATATATTTTCTCTAGTGAAAAGAATTGAATCTTTATATTCCTTATTGGATTTGTTAGTTTCATCCGTGTTTTTCTTGTATACGGTGTTGGTAATGGTTGTTTTGATCTCACCCTCTAGTGCCTGGATCTCAATTAGAATGGCATCAGCCATTCTTTTAGCTGTACTTATGATCAGTAAAAGCCAATCGCGTGTACAGCGCCACACGATTAGTGACCAATCTTTCATAAAAGTTTTATCAGAAAGAAACAGTCTAGGGGCGTTTGTGACTATCAGACCAGACGGAGCACAATTGCCCCAAAGATATTCCGTCATTATAGCACCGTGGATAAATGTCCGTGAATGAGACTTCTTCAGATTCAATAAAGTTTGCCAGTCATCTTGTGTATTAATAACAGTATCTTGTATTGTGTCAAGAATACTCGGATTGTTCGACAGAATCGATTGTAGAACGTCATCGTCAAAAGACAAACCAGTAAATTCAGCCATGATGAAGAACAAAAGCGTATGTTAAACAGAGCAAAAATATATATTAATCTCGCATTAGAGAGATATGAAAAGGGGACCCGCCGCCGAGGCTGCTCAGAACAATAAACAACAAAACATTAGAAAAGGGGGTCCAAGGGAAAATATTTAAAGACCCAAATATTTCAAACCCTTAATATCAACACATGCAAAACCACAAAAACCTAGGGTCTAGACAGTCGGGCACTTCAAAATTACAAAATGAACACAAGAGCACCATTCGTTGCAAGAAACAGGCTATGAGACTGACAAATCACTTTCTCACACATAAGCATAAAGCAGAAGAACTGAGATGGACTAAACTAGAACAACCATTCATTCCGCCGCATATAATTGACATCGCCAGGTTTCTATTCATCAAAGAACAGAAATGGATTTGTAAGCTTAAAAGCGATGTACGGGGTCTGAACGAAGATATTCCATGGGTACCTATCTAATTAATGGATCAGCTTCTTAGCAAGAATCCAATTATATCCTATAGCCGTGGATAGTAGACAGATAAATACAGATTGAACCTACTGAGTATTGGTCTGACTATAGCAATCAGGTTTGAGATTTAACGATCTGAACATTTACTGAGTTTTGATACATCTATTTCATTACTTATGGCCAACAATAGTTCTGAAATGAAACATCTTCCGTTTTGGCCACTGGAGGGCCTGTGTACACAATTCTCACTATATAGCGGGGCAGATTCCAGCGAGATTTTTTGCATGGTCTTAAATAATTGCAGTATGAGATGTCTTGGCTCGCAAATAGAGTTTTTTCTGCTTTGCTCGCTCTCTATGTCTCTCTTTTCACCTTTATATTTTACTTGCAAGAAAGTTTACATCGCGATTAGTAAGAGCGATAAGACTTAGGTGTATTGAACTACAAGTCCCATCAAGCTCCGGCGCGCACCTATGACGCCATCGGTGAGCGCCCGATCTAATTCAAATCACGGATTGGTGGTTTTGAAAAAAATGCTTTGACTCTATCCGGGTGCCTCCCCATCCAGCTCTGTGACTGTGACAAGGAACAGACGGACCTGTAGGCTCGTGAACCCAGCGTGCTTGTGAGATACTGCTGGTGGCGTAATTCACCGCTACTTATTGATATATTTAGCGAAGTAATAGACTGTGACTTTTTGTAGACTTGTGAACCCACTGTGCTGATCACATACTAGCGATGTTGGTATCGCATTTCATCGCTACCTACAGATACACATGGCTAAGTAGTAGACTGTGACTCTCTGTAGACTACATTTTCACTCACGGTATTACCTGCACGCTCAATGATTGTGCTTGGGACAAACCTGTTTCTGAATTAGCCACATTTGGTAGCGAGATAGGATATGTATCTCATCGCTACCTTAAGATATGCTTAGCTAAGTGGATTTTCTTAATATAGAATTATTTGCTTGTTCGATGCTTGTATAAATTGCAATTTACAGGGTATACATTTTTACATTTGTTTTCAAGGTTCCAGCGACATTCTGACATTCTATCCAAGTGGTTCCTTTAAAACAGAACCCTTGATTATTATCCAGAATAATTACAAGCAATATATTCGTACTGAATAATAATTTGGGTTCACACACGTATCCATCCCTGTGCGTATTTGCACAATATAGATACTTATACAAATCAAGATGGACATCATTCCAATTTTTTTATTATTTCAGCCTGATGATACAAGAGCGTTTGTTAATAAATGAGGTTTTTTGGCTTGAGTGTAGGATCACTTCTCATGTCTGTTTTTGCCTCAATACAGAGCGGGGCCTTATTTTCCTGAGCGGATGCCAGTTGATGTGAGTAGAGCTCCCGCGTAAATACGAGTAAGCTCAACAACACTTTTCTGAATAGTTCTAGTTAATTCGTACATATTTTTGGTACACGAGATGGCAGAAAGCATCTTATACCAATAATATATGGTTTAGTATTTACATATATTGAGCACTATGTTGAATAATGGAGCGATTATATAAAGTTATTTTCTTTCTATAGGACTTGGGTCGACATTTCCTGTGAAAACTTTTCCAACAGTTTCTGGAAATTACAGGGTAATGTAGGTGGTATTATATTAACCATCTTTCTTCTTCCCTTCTTTCTTCTATTTTTGTCATTTTCACATATATTGCAGTAGCAAAAGTATCTTTAGGTCCTGACGAAAGCCTGGATCAGAGTTGATCTAAGGGCTGAAACATGTAGACCTTTTCTGTGGACTCAAGCAGTTATTATTTCAAACTGCATTTGCACTGGCTTTTTTAATCTTGTCACCTGGACAGTGTGTATTAAAGTAGTTTTTCACGGTTCCAGTAGATAATTTTAGTATTTGCACACCTTTCACTTGCACTGCAACCATCACCACTAAAAACATTTGCAGTATCATATTGGAGGGATCTCTGTTCATAAATAATTGTGTGAGCCTGCTGCTCACTAAGATTGCAGCCCTCGGTTGTGTTGGGGTTTTGCAACCAAAAAACAGATCCCAGATGATGATACATGCAACTTCGGTGGCTGATGGGATTCCTTTTTTCATGTTATGAGATTTTTCCTGACGTTATGTGCCCGATTGTCTAGACCCTAGGTTTTTGTGGTTTTGCGCATAGCATCAGTACCCACCACTGAGAAGGGTGGGGACAGAACAGCGAAACTGTGACGCCTGGAATCCAGATTGATAATTTGTTTCCGAACCAAACAACCACATGGATTGAATGGAGACGAAGAACTACATGTTCACACATAATCCTGAGTAAAATCAAACAGCTTTCAGAAATTGGATTAGAGTCAGATCAAAACAATGAATTAAAAAAGCATAAGGAAAAAACTCAGTTGAATTGTGATATCACTTAGATGAAACAACAAGTGAGAGCTACAAGTGACAAATCAGAGATGATTCTCCTCAAAAATCTTCAACATTCCATTAATGAATACAAATGGCACTTAGCCTGATAAATTATTTAAACTTCATCCATATGGAAGCCATAAAAATTTGTCAACAAATATCGCTGGTTGGGCAACAAAACCAAATAATATTGAACTTTAAACAATCTTATTGTGATTCAATTTGATGTAGAAGTTTCATCAACAAAGAGTCATGGGAACTTGAGCAACATTGTAATAATGTTCAATAATGAATAGTATGGACTTATTTCATACATATTTCTTTTTTTCATAATGGACTACATCTCCCACAATGCCTCATTAGGGGCTTATTGGGAGGTTATGTATAAATAGAAACATCAGAAGGATTGTCACTAACCGTGATCAAGACCTTCCTGGCCGAAAAACGTTGGTTAACAATTGGTGATGGTGAAATCTGATGGAATAAAAAAGCTTGAAAATATATCTCCTGGAGTGCGAGTACATTTTCTGTTGGAGAAATCTGAAATATTTGCAGAATTTGATTGCATTCCGCGATACTTGCACCAGTCGAGAGCGCACTGATTCAGGAATAATTTGTTGGTATGTATATATATATATATATATATTATCTACTGGCGGTCGCCAGTAGATAGTTATAGTTACAACCTAGTTTCCATAGGAAATCTAAAAATTCTATTTTGAATAACTTTGGCGCCGGTTGACGAATCTTCGCAAAATTTTCAAAACTAATGGGGCACTCCATTCAGCTCCTACCCTAAAAGTCTCGGGGTGATTCGTCAAGCGGGGGCCGAGAAAAAGGGGGGGGTCCCAAAATGTGTTTTCCCCATGCATTTTTCCATAGGACCTTTAGTCGCAGCTACAGCCTGAACGGCTGAACAGAATTATGTGAAATTTGGCAGAGAGGTAGCCATAAGGTCAAGGAAGTGCCTTTTGCAGGTCTGGTGTAAATCTGTTCAGTATATCCTGAGAAAATAGCATTTAAAAGCATATCAATATCTATACGCGCGCACCGTGCGCGCACGGTGCGCGCACCCTGCCGTGCGCGAGCGCAATTCTGATTGGTTGTTAGATGTCGGTAAACATTCGAATCGGTCGAAACCAGGAAGTGTCGGCCGCCATTTTGTCTCTCCCAGTCTGAGGGGGTTAAAATAAAAGGTGGAGAACTTGAAAAGGGGGCAGAGTGGACAGTGCCTGACCCCCTAGCCTTGGTCAGGGGGTCACAGAAGGACCCCCAAGGGCGAAAAAAACATTTTTTTTTTTTTTAAATCGCGAGGTGCGCGGTGAAAAACCTGAAAAAATAAATAAATAAATACATTACTTAGTATTTAAAAAACCGTACAAATTCACTGAAAAAAACCATAGGTTTCACACACGTTATAGTTACGAATTAGCATTTAAAAAACCTTGCAAATTCACTTAAAAAATCATGTAATATCTGATGTCATCAGCAGTGCATTGCGGGCGCGCGAGTTATAGTTAGCTGAACTAACTATAACGGGGGAATTTCATTGGTTTTGTATGAGAGAAATGTCCAGCTAACTATAACATGTGTGAAACCTATGGTTTTTTCAGTGGTTTTTTAAGTGAATTTGCAAGGTTTTTTAAATGCTAATTCCTAACTATAACGTGTGTGAAACCTTTGGTTTTTTCAGTGAATTTGTACGTTTTTTTAAATGCTAATTTTTGAATTATTAAATTAAATATTTTTTTTTTATAATAAAAATAAAATTCCTATGTATTCCTATGCGCGCACCCAGTACGTATGCGTACGTACGTACGCATGCGTGCGTGCGTTGTACGCGCTCCACGCGGTTCACTTCCGCATACGCTGAAATTACGCGCAATACGTACGCGCATATGACGTATGCACATGCGCTCCTACGCGTTCGCGCATGCGTAAGCACAAGGTGCGCGCTCGGAGCTTGTGCAGTGCGCGCACCTCGGGTTATATGCTTAATAAAACAACACTTCTTATTGGTTATCATTACTTTCAGTTTCTGATTGTTTCAACACCACACCCAATCCCCTCATGGCAAGTCATGTGATCATGAATCATCACTTTTGATTGGTTTGAAGTACTTTCAGTTCTAGATTCTTCCCAAACCACACCTACTCCCCTCATTATTAGTTCTGATTCCTTTGGAGAAGGAGCTATTCTGTTGTTGAGAGACAATGGCTGAACAGCAACCATCTTCAGACAGTGACCAGGACACTCTTGAGAGGCAGAGGAGCAGGAAGCAGAAAGACAGCTTTATATGGCAGTTTTTCCCTTTTCCAGAGGGACAAAAAAAGGTAAATGCACCTAAAGTTACTTGTGTACTTTGTCAAAAAGTCTTGTCGCGTGGGAATCCTAACAAGAAGTATTCTTTTAGCATTCACACTATGTTGAGGCATGTTGACAAAATGCATCCAGTGACTTTTCGTCGAGCTTCTGGAGCAAACCCTCCACCTGCTCAACCGACGACATCTGCAGCAGCTCAGCCGAGCACATCTTCGGCAGCTCAGGCGAGCACTTCTTCTGCAGTGGTGCCTTTGCCTTCTTCCACACCTCTTTTTGGACCACCTTGTTTTGCGAGGTTGTCCACACGCTGCACTGATTGCGGTCGACTTATTTCTGTGGGTGAGACCAGTCTTGATCTCACTCAGAGAAAATTTGATGCGCATCAGTGCAGTAGGCCATAGATGTTTTTTCTTCTTTTTTCGTTTTTATCTTCCTGTTTCCCTCCATTAACTCAAGGGCTCTTTTAAGAGCCACTTAAAAACTAAACCCCCAAAATTTTTTGGGGGATTTATTTATTTTTTTGGGGTGCGCGCACCCTGCGCGCACCCAAGGATGTTTTTTAAAAATTAAAAAAAAAAAATGTAATGTACAAAAAGAGGTGAAGAAATGGAAGCATGAAAAGGGAGGATTGAGAAATACAAATATTTTTCACTTATTTTTTAAAAAAAATAAATTATTTTGAAATTTTTTTTTTTAGTATTTTGCAAGGGAACAGAATTTCTTTTTTTCTTTTTTCTTTCTAGTTCTGCAAAAAAAGAAAAAAACTATTAATATTCAATCATACATTACAAAAAACATTACATGTTTTTACATATTTTACAAAGCAATTTTTTGCCCTTTTTTTGCTGTTTTCAGAATTTTTTAATTTTCACTTAAAATAGTGAAAACAATTGTATTCATCATTTAACAGCGGGCAAAAAAAAACAATCTGAAAGATTGTTTAAAAAAATCCCAAAAACTATCCTCACTAAAATATACCTTGTTAGAAATATTACATATATATTACAAGATGAATAAAATTTTTCTAGATAAACCGTCTTTAAACCTTGTCGCAAAAGCACACATGCCAAAATAATTTCTGTCAAAGGAGTCCACAATTGTTTTTATTACTTTTCCTTTAGGCCAAATAGTAATTTCAAAATCCTTTTTAAGTGATATCTTCAATTATAATCCTTTAAAATTACAAAAAATGCTTTCTTCAGATGCAGTTTTTAGTTTTCAAAATTTAGGTTTCAGAAAAATTAAGTAAGAATTGGGTAAATCATAAGGCAAACGTTGCTTGAAAATCAATTGGGAATCATTACACAGTGTCCAGCCTTTTTCACATTTAAGATAAACTGTGTAATGTCCAGAAGTTACAGTAGGTCCTTCATGAAAAATTATTGCAACTGTAACAAAAGTTTTTCCAGAAATTGATAATTGTTGTCCTGTAAACTTCTTTATTAAAGTATCCAATTTTGAACCATCAGCTCTACAACGTTGCATCATTAAAATTACATACTGACCATATTTCTGTAAAAATAACGTGGAAAACATGTCAGATTTACATTCAGAACATTCCATGTTGTGATTGGCATCTTTAACTAATTTACTAAAAGTCACTGATTTACTTTGTGGTAATGGTAAAAATATGAACCTTTCTGAATCAACATTACTACTACATGTGTTCATACAGTTTTCACAGCAATGTTCCCATTTGTAAGAGACACCAAATAAGTTTTCTACCTTTACTCCTTCATCTTCAAGTACACTCAAAATATATATTAAGAATTCCTGTGCATCTTGCTGGACATTTTCTTTAAACTGTGTAGAACCACAACATACATCTAAAAGATTTCTAACATCAGTAGCACTTTCTATTTCAGTTTTATCATTACTCAGCTTCTCATAAAGGAGACTCAGCAGAGAACACAATCTTTTTCCATGATTTACTATTATCTGTTCTAGCAACTTTTCAAGATAAAATACAACATTCAGCACTACATTTGCATAGCAGTTGACACCAGAGCTATTTTCAAAATGGCAACCAACAACCTCTTCAACACTGTCCTTTTTCTTTTTCCTTGCTATCACATCACTGTCCTTTTTTTTTTGTTCTGTTCATCCACATTACAGATATTTTCAAATCTCCTTTTCCGAGAAACAACATGTTTTTCAATCACAGGATACTGACCTAAATGAGGAGCATAGGTTCTTCTTAATCTATTATACTCCTTTACACAGTTTGTATCAGCACTAACTTTTGAGTCATCAAAGTCTATCATTAATAAACCAGATAATGTTTTCACTCGTGACAAAGCAACATATGCCATACCTTCTTTGAACACAGTAGAACCAATGTTTACAAAAGCACTATCTACAGTCAAGCCTTGAGACTTGTGAATAGTTACAGCATATGCTAGAGAAAATGGAAACTGCTTCCTACGTACATATAAGTCTTTCACAAGCATGAAACGAACTGAACAACGACAAATGCCTTTAACTTCTTCTATCTGATCAAATTTTATTTTTAAACATTCAATTCCTTCTTTTTTCTGATAATTAATAAAACCCACAACTCTTCCCATAGCTCCATTCACTAAACCTTTTTCTACATCCAAATTTCTCCTTAAAATCACTCGACAATTCATGCAAACACATAGATTTTTTTCTAATGCAGCTGTTTTGGAAATGTTCTTCTCTAGTGAATCCAATTTATTTTTCAGTTTGCCTGTTAATGTAAAAGTAATTCTTTCATGCTGAATTTTGTCCTCTTCTTCCATTTTCTTAATCTCTTCCTTTTCCAATTTCAAAAGTTCCTCATTGAATATTGAGCACTAACGTAGTGTTGGCATTAAGCAGATTACAGTATTTTTTTCAGCAATGTTCTTGTATATTTTCTCTGCAACTATTTCTTCATTTGGAAATAAATTATGTAGCATCCTACTCTGTAATGCTTTTTTGCCAACTTCTGTGAGTAGTCCAATTCTGATATCTTTCAGAATACTTGCATAATCTTCGTTGTTTGCTTGTCTCATATTGGTAGTGAGTTCTTTGTACTCAAAGAACGACCAAATATTCGCATTACCAATGCTTCCTAATGACTTCTTCGTGTCTTCATGTGTCACAGTATTAAACACTGGTTGTCCTTTAACTGGAGTGAGCTGTAAAAGATCTCCAAAAACTATGACGTGTTTACCTCCAAATAACACGTCATAGTCTCTCTTAAGAATTTGTTGCATTCTTAAATGCACAAAGGCAAGCATTAAGTTTGAAACCATGCTCACCTCATCAATAATGAGAACTTGCATCTTCTTCAACACTCTTGAAACTTCGAAGCATGCTTCTCCAGTTAGCTTGTGGTATTCTATTTTGTTCTCCTGCTCCACTGGTAACATTAGCAAGCGATGTAAGGTAATTCCTTTTATGTTATAGGCTGCTAACCCAGTTGGAGCAGTTACCACACAAGACAAATTTGAAGCTGTTTTTTGCTGTAGGTAGCTTCCGATGACTTTTATTAAGAAACTTTTACCAGTTCCAGCTTGCCCACTCACTTACATCCTGATTGGTTCAAATGATGTGCATGAGCACTGTTTTTTTCATGTAGTAATCCATGATCAATTTTTGTGGTGACTTCTTCATAAATTTGTTTTTGTTCTTCATTCAGTTGTTGTTCCAGATTTAGTAAGTCGATTGAATCTTCCTGTGCTTGATTCATAGCCGTTTCTACTTCAGTCATGGCTACTGCAGCTTCATTTTCTACGATTGGTTGTCCTAGGGGATCTTGACTAAGTGTTCCTGAACTTTGTCTGTCTTGAGAACTGTCTCTAGCTACTTCAGCTGCAATTTTTTCTTCCTGTTCATTTTCTTCATTTAACATTTGGACATAAGTTGTGAAAGTACTGCATTCAATGCTGTCTTTGCTAGCTATGAAGGAATCTTCATAACTCTGGAATTCTCCAAGTAGTTCGTCCTCTGAACGCCATGGTTTAAACAGCTGCAAAAGTGCCAAGTAGTAAAATTCCTTTTTGTCAGTAGTGTCGCAACTCAGCTTCCTGTGATTTATCAAACTTCCTTTTGTTTGCTTCACCAAACATCCTTCCTCACCAATGACTTTATATTTTCCATTGTTGATGTCTTCTGTGGCTTTCCGTGAAAAAATGTAGTTCTGCAGCACTTCATAGAGACACATGTTCTCAAGATGATGACTTCTTTTTGGGTAATATGTGTCCAACATGTTTGTTTTCAAAATATCTGTACTTTCTGGGTCATTCTCGGCCAAATATTCAATTTCTCCAACAGATTTCAGTACCCGATTTCTCATTCCTGCAAGGCCTAAGCTTTCCCAAATTATTCTTCTGGATTTCGAGTAAAGACTTGCAGATGATAACCTATCTGAGCATTCGTAGGATCCAATTTCTCGATGCGATAACATCTTTAAACTGAAACTGTACAGCTTCTTACTGACAGTCTTCTCGTGAGAAATCTCTTCCCACATTTCCTTCAATTCTGTTTTCTCAGATTTAGTGATGTAAGATGTGACATACCGAGCAACAGCAATAGAATTGTCTGCCACATACTGAATATCCATGTTAGCATTCCACATGGATAAAATGACTGGGTTGAAGTCATTCATAAATTTTGACTCTTCTTTTCTTCTTAGGTTGTATGTATTTTTGGGAGATTTTCTGGTTATAGTATGTCGCACAGCTGACATAAAACTGTTGACTCTTCCTTTTGAAAGAACAGGTCTAGGAAATCCAAATCGACACTTTGTGTAGAATTTATCTTTGGTCTTGTACTTCCGTTGACAGTATTTTCCACACCAATGACTTTGGAAACGTAAAACTTGTTCTTTTAACTTTTTCTCTTCTGTGCTATTAGGTATAGCACATGTTGCATATTCTTCAATGAAAGATAACACTGCTTCATCAGCATCTGTTCCAAATTTTGGGGCATCCTTGATCCACAACAGCATATGAATATGAGGAGCACCTCTTGCCTGGTACTCTTTTCTCCAAAAGAAATCCACTACTTCTCCAAGAGGTGGATTTTTTTTATTGCAGATGAAGGACATCATAGCCTCAAATCTATGATTGAAATATCTGCAAACATTAACCGGATCCAATGAGCACAGTTCTCCTGCTGTCTTGTATTCAATGTTTTTAATGTTTGAATTTGCCTCTCGTAGAAAATCCAATAAATCATCCCAAGCATACTCAGCGCAGCTTAGGGTTACAAACCATGTAGGAGTTCCTAAATTCCGTAACATGCATTTTAATTCACCATGGCGTCGGTACCAATATTCATTTGTCCCACGCTGACAAGCCATCAGATTGATCAGTTGTGTTTCCAAATGATCATCTCGGTGCTGCACTTTCTCCATAAAATCCTTAGCAGACACATTATGTAGATGTACTCCACTTTTTAAAATGTGATTTACTGCATAAGATAATGCAGACAAGTTGCTTTCAAATAAAAGATGAAACAAATAAGGAATACTTTGATGAAATCTTGAATCTTCAGCATATAGTCTTGTAGTCCGATACTCAGAAGCTGGAATCTGTTCTGGGCGTTCATCGTATCGTCCACCTTTTCCTGTAGGAAACAGCTGAGGAAAACATCGAGCTTCCAAGATCTTCTCCCATACACTCACGGGAGTTCCTTTTGCTTTCTTCATCTGAAACAGATCAATAGTGTCTCCCATAACTTCTTTTGAATGAAGAGGATGTATGCTAACATGTTCATAAATTTCTTTTTCCTTTGACTTGTCAACTTTTTCAATTTGTCCAGTTGGTGTTTCTGTGTCTTCTTGTAAATCTTCTTCTACTTCATCTATATAAATTGATTCATACCATTTATTATTCCTTTTCAAATATAAATTTGCTCTTTGTACTTTCCGTACATCTACCAGCTCCTGCCAAATCTTCTTATTCTTTGTAGGTACACCATTAACCAGAATAACTAATGGTTCAGTTTCCAAAGTATCTGCATCAATAGTTTCCATATTTTTTTTCAAAACCAAGGGCAAATACACCACTCTTCCTTTTAAACCTCTCAGTAAATCTGAAGGAGGTAATTTACCAGTTTTGGGCTCCATACGTACTATGGTCTGGAACGGATGAACACATTGTATGAGTATAGACTCATATGTATTTAAATCAGAAAGTTCGGCAAGAATAGCATCCAGTTCTAAATTATTATGTAGAGCTCTGGTCGGCATTCTATTTTCTTCTAACTTGTTATAACAGTATTTACAAATACGCTGATCTTCACCCAATTAAAAAAAAAATTCCAGAAATATATATGTTGCAAAATCCTTCCACTTATAATTATCTTCATTTTCACTTTTTTTATACAGATCAACATTCCTTGTTTGAATTTTATAATGGCTTCTGCGGCAACAAATACAAGTAATATTTGGTCTTTCATTAGAGATGATAGTAAATTTTGTCATTTCTTCCTCATAATTTTTAGTAATAATGAGTTCTACATTCTGTTCCTCATTTTCCTCATTAACTGTGTCCTTTTCTGCACTTTCTTGTTCTGGACCAAAGTAACAAAACTGAATCTCATCAGTAACCTTCACTACATCTGATACAGATCCACGGAACAGAGCATTATTCAACTCATTCAACTTTACTGCTGGACTTTTAGCAAAATACAATGTTCTCACAAACTTTCTCATTTCAGTACGATGAACAGCCAGCATCCTAAAATGATGAAAAACACTTTTACACACTTTTCTAGATAGACAAGCCAGAGAATGTCCTTGCAAACCAGTATTCTCTCTCACTCTGCATGGATCTAGTGTTTGAAGCACCTTCATCTTCTGTTTTACACTCTTTTGACTATATTCTCTTAGAAAGTCACGTAATTTATCAATAGATTTCTGACGCACAGTACAAATACTACTACAGTTCCAAGTGTACACTGGGGCTTTTGGACGTCTCCCCATAGCCTCAGCAGCCATTACTTCTTCCTCATTTCTTGGGACCATTTTCTCTTTTTCCATCACACAACCATCCTTAACTTCATATGCTCTACCATTGGTGTCAACTGCATGCAACAAACTATTACTTTGAAGATAACTCTCTTCATTACAAAATGGTTCAGTACTTGAACTGTGTTTCCATTCTCCCAAGAACACTTTACAAAAGTTACTTTTTTTCACTTCTCTTTTCCTTTTGCTTTGTGACTTCATTGCATTGACTAATTTATCTAATCTACGCATCCTATTCAAAATTAGAATAAAAAGTTTTCTTTTTATTTCTAAAGCCTTACTTACAATATTTTCTATAAAAAAAAAATTCTTAATAAATTTTGATTTTTTCTTATATTTTTTCACATCCTTTAGCAAATTTAACATCACTCTTCTCTGAAACATTTTTCGACGAATGTTTTTAAAATCTAATTTTCGTGTTAAATCAGTTTTACATACTTCTGATTGTACATTAGCTTTTGTTTTTTGCTGTTGACTCTGTTGTTGCTTTGTACATAAAACACTGTTTGATTTACATTTATTTTTGCCATTTTTTTGTTTTTTGAAGATCTTTTTTAAGAAATCTCTACTCTGCTTACCAGTAGACTTTTTCTTTTTGCCATCACCAGCTTCTCCTCCTATTTTTTTTTTCCCCAGTTTTGTCCAGATATACTTGTTGTTGCGTTTCTTTCCTCTTTCTTGTCCTTAAAGGCATTTTTTTATTTTTTCACTGTTGCTCAGCAATACCTGCAAGAAACTTAAAAAAAAACTTTTTTGTAATTATAATTCATTAAAATATTTTTTAAGCTTTTCATTAATTTCAAATGTTTTAACATTTGCCTCTCATTTGTGATTTACTAATTTGTGCACAGTGCTAACCACCACAGTTGAAAAAAAACAAGCTGCCCCTTTCGTGCAAGTGCATGTTTTACAGAACAACTGCAACACAAATTATATCTCTGGCCACAATTCCTGTGCGCACACAGCCTCATGGTGTTCTTCTAAGCAGAAAACAGAATTTGATTTGCAAATTCAAAGCACATTTACTGCTGTGGTAGAGCAAGTGATAATTACTGTTACAGCCTGACACATTTTCCTTGTAGATCAGAGGCAGAAAAGAGCACGTGTCCTATCAGCTACTTCATACCATGAGCATCTGCAACCTGGGTGAGTGATTAGACTAGAGCAAAGAAAATGAGGCCTTGATGATGTTTTTATGTGTTTGCGTTACACACTGCTATCTGAAACATCACACAGAACTGAGTACTACACATGGGAGTGTTGGAGAAGCTGCTGCGTGTGTGTCAAGAGTGTGTTTCTTGAGACTGTGTATTCTCTGGTGCAAGAGAGATGAGCAAGGAGACTTCCAGAACTGCATGAAGACTGCAGGGATGTATGTAACAGTGCATGTGTGCTAAGGGATAATTTGTGTAAAGACAACAGGCTGCCCCTTTCCTGGGACTGCAATTCTTACTGAACAACAACTTCACAAATGTAATCTCTGCCCACAATTCCTGTGCACACACAGACTCATGCCATCATTTTAGGAACATAACACAGGCTGCCCCTTTCCTGGGACTGCAATTCTTACTGAACAACAACTTCATAAATTAAATCTCTGCCCACAATTCCTGTGTGCACACAGACTCATATCGTCATTTTAGGCACATAACACAGGCTGCCCCTTTCCTGGGACTGCATTTCTTTCAGAACAACAACTTCACAAATTAAATCTCTACCCACAATTCCTGTATACACACAGACTCATGCTATGTTTTTTGGAACAAAACAGTGTTCCTGAATAGTACCAAATTACTGTTACAGCCTGACACATTTTCCTTATCATTTACAGAGGCAGAAAACAGCACATGTCCTAACAGCTCCTTGAGACCATGACCATGTGTTACAGGGTGAGTGATTAGACTAGATCAATAAAAATGAGGCCTTGGTGACGTTGAATGTGTTTGCATTACACAGTGCTATCTGAAACATCACACAGAGCTGAGTACTACACATGAGAGTGTTGGAGAAGGTGCTGCGTGTGTGCCAAGAGTGTGTTTCTGGAGACTGTGTATTGTCTGGTGCAAGACAGATGAGCAAAGAGACTTCAAAACTGCATGAAGACTGCTGGGATGTATGTAACAGTGCATGTGTGTGAAAGGTTAGTTTCAGTTTTGTACATATGGCAACTACCTCTGCCTTTGCTATTTAGAAAGAGAAATCTACCCTGTTGGTTTCAAATGTTTTAGCTTTTGCCTCTCATTTGCGATTAAGTGATTTCTGCTGAGTGCTAACCACCACATTTGAAGAAAACAAGCTGTCCCTTTCCTGCAAGTGCATGTTTTACAGAACAACTGCAACACAAATTACATCTCTGGCCACAATTCCTATATGCACACAGCCTCATAGTGTGCTTCTAAGCAGAAAACAGAATTTGATTTGCAATTTCAAAGCACATTTACTACTATGGTAGACCAAGTGATAATTAGTGTTACAGCCTGACACATTTTCCTTGTAGATCACAGAGGCAGAAAAGAGCACATGTCCTAACAGCTCCTTGAGACCATGAGCATGTGCAATCTGGGTGAGTGACTACACTAGAGCAAAGGAAATGAGCCTTGGTGACGTTGAATGTGTTTGCGTTATACAGTGCTATCTGAAACACCACACAGACCTGAGTACTACACATGGGAGTGTGGGAGAAGCTGCTGCGTGTGTGCCAAGAGTGTGTTTCTGGAGACTGTGTATTGTCTGGTGCAAGACAGATGAGCAAAGAGACTTCCAAAACTGCATGAAGACTGCTGGGATGTATGTAACAGTGCATGTGTGCTAAGGGTTATTTTCAGTTTTGAACATATGGCAACTACCTGTGCCTTTGCTATTTTGAAAGGGAAATCTACCCTATTGGTTTCCAATGTTTTAGCTTTTGCCTCTCATTTGCGTTTTAGTGTTTTCTGCTGAGTGCTAACCACCACATTTGAAGAAAACAAGCTGCCCCTTTCCTGCAAGTGCATGTTTTACAGAACAACTGCAACACAAAATACATCTCTGGCCACAATTCCTATATGCACACAGACTCATGCTGTGTTGGTAGGCACAAAACACAGGCTGCCCCTTTCCTGGGTCTGCAATCCTTACAGAACAACAACTTCACAAATTAAATCTCAGACAACAATTCCTATATGCACACAGACATATGTGTCTTTATGAAAAATAAATATTTGTAATATATGTATAGCTAAAGATTAATGGAAGAAGACATGGGTAAATAAGTGTCTAAATACAGTGATGTAATATCTGACGTCATCAGCAGAGGATTGCGGTCGCGTGAGTTATAGTTGACTGCATTAACTATAACGGGGGAATTTCATTGGTTTTTTACGAGTGAAATGTCCAGCTAACTATAACATGTGTGAAACCTATGGTTTTTTAAGTGAATTTGCAAGGTTTTTTAAATGCTAATTCGTAACTATAACGTGTGTGAAACCTATGGTTTTTTCAGTGAATATTTATTTTATATATATATATATATATATATATATATATATATATATATATATATATATATATATATATATATATATATATTATCTACTGGCGGTCGCCAGTAGATAGTTATAGTTAGGACCGTGTTTCAAATTTTCAAAACTAATGGGGCGCACCGCTCAGCGCCTACCCTGAAAGTCTCAGGGGGATTCGTCAAGCAGGGGCCGAGAAAAAAGGGGGGTCCCAAAACGTGTTTTCCCCTTGCATTTTCCCATAGGACCTTTTGTCGAAGGTACAGCCCGAACGGCTGAACTGAATTACTTGAAATTTGGCAGAGAGGTAGTCCTCAGGTCAGGGATGTGCCTTTTGCATATATGGAGTCAATCTGTTCAGTAGTTCCTGAGAAAATTGCAGTTAAAGCACATAAATATCTATAGCCGCGCACCGTGCACGCACCATAACGTGCGCGAGCGTAATTCTGATTGGTGGTTACATGTCAGTCAACGTTCGAATCGGTCGAAATCAGGAAGTGTTGGCTGCTATTTTGTTTGTTTTCAGTGCGAGAGTGAAAAAGGAAGGTGGTGAACGTGAAAAGGGGGCAGGGTAGAGAGTTCCCGACACCCTAGCCTTTGTCAGGGGGTCCCTGAAGGACCCCGAAGGCAGAAAAAAACATTTTAATTTTTTTTTTTTTAAATCGCGGGGGTGCGCGCATCGTGCGCGCACGGTGAAAAACCATAAAAAAAAATTTAATTTTAATACGTAGTTTATTGTAAAATAAATATATAAAAAAAAATAATAATACATACATGACTTAGCATTTAAAAAAACGTACAAATTCACTGAAAAAACCATAGGTTTCACACACGTTATAGTTAGGAATTAGCATTTAAAAAACCTTGCAAATTCACTTAAAAAACCATAGGTTTCACACATGTTATAGTTAGGTGGATATTTCACTCGTAAAAAACCAATGAAATTCCCCCGTTATAGTTAGTTCAGATAACTATAACTTGCGCGACCGCCACTCTATCACAAGGATGATGTCATCAGTGATGTCATGAGTGATGCCACTGACCATGTCATGAGTGATTTAATATGTGACATCATGAGCAGGATTGCAGGCGCGCGAGTTATAGTTATCTGAACTAACTATAACGGGGGAATTTCATTGGTTTTTTACGAGGGGGTTAATTTGGTAGAAAGTATGCTTAGTGATGTAGAAAGTAAACTTAGGACACATTTTAAATGAGTTCTCAAATATTTTCTTAATCTATTTTGTTAAAACATTCTGACATGCAGACTACAACACGTACTTTCAACACTAGCAGCAGACTGCCAGCTAATTAATTTCCTGGTGATCAACTGCAGCTTTACTACAGTTTTCTAATTGGCAACTAGAGTGCTAACATTCTGAATTTATGACAAAAGTGTGGCACATCTGAATGCCATTTTGATGGAATTAAAGTGGAAAACTGAAAGCATTTTAGAATATTGCAGTAAATGAGGAAAAAAGAGCCCAAATGTAGCCCAAATATAGCCCAGTGAAGAAATGTGCAGGACGTTTAAACTGATTTCTTTTTTAAAGTTTTATCAAGTGCCCACGTGAATGAGGCATTGGAGAGCTTTAACTGAGCATCAGTTACGTTACACAAGGACACATTCATTATAGTTCTAGGTACGTGGAGATTAAGAGATGATTAAGAGATTTGTCCAGGATGTTGAACCAAAACTTGAACCAGGATTAACTAAGTGCAACAAATAATTAACTTTATAAAAAAAACATAACAATAGCAAAAGAGGAAAATCGCTTTCTCACTATTTGAGAAATTATTTCAGTTTTTTAGAGCAATAACCATAATTTGTATGGGAAAAAAGACCCTTCTTTTTTATCATTTCTAATGGAAATGCTTTAGGTTTTACAGCTTTGATTCCATCAAGATGACTTCAGGTGTGCCAGACTTTGGAAATAAATACACAGTGTTGGTGATGTAGTTGTTCATTAGAACACTGTTTAGGAGCCAGAGGTTAGGGGCATGGACTCGTAAAATTAAGGGCAGGAAGGAGGGGCAGAGACAGTAAGTTGACTGTATTGGGCAAGTTGGGGGGGCAGTGGCAGCACATTGAATCATGCAGGGCAAGCAGGAGAGGTAGTGGTAGAACAAGAGACCATGAGGGGCAAAGGATTAGGGGCACAGGCAGCAAAGCAGCTATGCAGGATAGACCAGAGAGCTGGTGGCAACACAACAGACCAATGAGGGCATGAAGGAAAGGCAGTGGCAGTATAATTATACATGGCAATAGACCCGATTAAGGCGGGAGACTCGTGATTTTTTTAAGCCCAAAAGTGCTTTATTTTTGCTCTCTCCCACCTAAAATCTCCTCTTTTTCGATGTAAGTCAATAGAGGAAAATAAATTCCCCCAAATTTTAGTTTAAAAATTTCCCTCACACCAAGTTCACAATGTGGTATGTATGGTACATGGACCATGGAGGACAGGAGGAATGGTGTAGGACCTTGGACTCAGACAATAGAGGGCAGCAGGAGGTGGAAGGGGCACCAAAATGACGTTAAAGGGTAAGCGCCAGGCGTAGCGGCAGCACCATACAGCACAAAGGGCAAGCTGATTGGCATTGTAGCACAATGAGCCTTGGAAAGCATTAGGAAAGGGACAGGAGCGTGCACACAGAAAACAGAGGGCAGGGGAGGAGGCAAGGGCAGCAGGCTGACCATAAAAAGCAGGCAAGAAGGGCAATTGCAGCACAACAGACCATGGAGGGAAGGAGGGAGGGGACAGGGACTTGCCAATAGACTATGGAAGCATCAAACAGTGGCTGTCCTATTACCCGAACCTGGGGCCAAAAAATTATGTAACAACTACAGTGGTTCAAGAAAAAGTTACAAATAAGCAACAATAAACTGTTAAAGTTTTACATAAATGAAACACAGTTAAATTAGAAGACAATATACATGAAGAAACACAAAACAATCATGAAACATCATGACAAGGGACCCAACATGATTGATCAAAATACAGTTATTAATGCAAAAACATATTTTTACTTAAAAAACTGTTATACAGCAATACAGCTATACTCTACACAACGAGTGCTCGCAGGGTTACACAACAAAAAGTCACTAAAGACAGGGGAACAACTATTGGAGTTAACGCTGACCAGAAAAAAGTATGATGATTGGCAGGGCATTTGGAGAGATTATGCCACTCATAGTAACCATCAACCAAACCTTCAGCTACCTTAAACTAGCATAAAGACATATTTTCCAAAAAGAAAAAGGATTTTTAGAAAAAAATGGGTTTAGAAGTGAGGGTCTTGATTTCGGCATTTTTCTTCTGCCAAAGGTATTGAAGAATTAAAGGCCGGCCTGGTGTCTGTCTTGTTTTTTTTTACTGCTGCTACTGAATGTACTCATCCTCACAATTATCTTCCACACAGACCAAACCATAAAAAACACCTTTTGAATGGTGCACTCTTAGGGACACCCATGAAAATGATGCAAAGTGTAGCACTTCACAGCTACATTGGGAGAAGAAGTGCACTATAAATAATTAAACTGAGCCGTCCAGAAAAACACTTTAGGCTTCACAAGAGGCATGAAAGGCGCTATGTGAATACCACGGCAAATCAACACCACTCTTGAAGAGAGGGGGTTACATGAATTTTCATTTATCAAACCCTTTCTGTGAAGACCTACATGTATTGCTCAGGATCCTAACCCCCTCAATTGTTATGTTACCGCGTGGCCGATGAAAAAATAAAAAAACGAGTGCTTGTAAAATAACTTTCAATCCTGCGATTCATATGTGTGTTCAGCAAGTGCATTGGCCACTCAGCCTGGGTGCACCAATTCATGGTAACAAGCTGGTCCTGAAACTCAACATTTTTGCGAGTCGTGCTGCTTCTAAGAGGCGTTGGTGGAATATTGTAGCAGGCATGAGACGTAACAGCACACAAGGCCACATTTATCTTGTTTCCTCTTAGAAGACAGAGAGAGCCTGATGAGCCTTTTCATCCTATGCAAATGACAGTCAGACAGGGATGTTAGCGATGACACTCAAAGCCTTCAAAGGGTAGTGAGGATTCATTCAGGGGCAATGTGAGAAGCCAATTAGATATGCAGGTAGATGAAAAACACAGGCATGCATTTTAATGGCTCCGGGATCATCACAACAGGAAGGCTAATCAATGGTACTTGTGCACCGCAGATACTATGACATAGTCTCAGGGAGACGTGTAAATATTAGCTAAATTGGGAATGTGTGGCGCAGTGCCTAATTTGACAAAATGTAAGTGCCAGAGGTGTTTCTCAGGCAGCCACTGAAGGGGGCAAGGGGGTGTAAAGAAAGAAGAAAATAATGTACCTTATCGCCGCGTCTCTCCTCCATGTTGGGCCGCAATAGGAAGCACCCAGGCTCCGCTAAACCAATCACAATGCAGTGTTGTGATTGGTCTGAGTGCCATAGTTCGGTGCTCACACAGGCAGAGCGAGCCTGGGCATGTTCACCACCTAGGGTGGAGAACAGGCAAAGTGTGCATGACTATTTGGCCAGATTAAGAGGGTCAGCCAAACAGTTGTGTGCACTTACATTGTGCCACCACTTCTCCCCCTGCTCCCCTGTCATCGGTGCAGCCCCGCCACACCTGCAAAGCTGCAGCAGCAGGAACAAATAAAATGATAATAACTTTGTGTTATCTTTTTATTTTTTATTTGTTTCACTGCCTAAGAGCAGTGGGGTGACACTCCTCCACCTTAGCAGAGGAGCAGCCACTGGCATGTGGTGAGTCCCAAGAGGGATGATTAACAAAAGCAGGAAGTGGCACCTCCACCCCCAAAAGGGGGATGAAAGAGTGCGAAGAGAAACAGCACCAAAGCGAGAGAAAGGGTGCGAATACCACTGGCCAATCGCAGAGCAGAGAAGGATTCAACATTACCCATGGGGGCAAACAAAGCCCATTTAAGCATGGCAACAAGAAGATGAGAGGAGGAGCGAGGACAAACACGCCTTGCCATGAAGAAGAGTGTCAGAGGACCCACGTTTTTCAAAGCTCCCACTGAGATAACTCCCTGCCAGCAAAGACTCATTCCTGAGGAGATAGAGGGCCTGCTTTAAAGCTCCCATGGACAAGATCATCATGTGTCCAGGTGGAGCTACAGACCAATGGCACATTGAAGAAGCTGACATGCCAGGATGAGTTCAGTGGCGAAGCGGCTTAAGGCAGGACTGCTGCACAGTGAGGAGCCAGCAAGCTGGAGCGTGCCCAGGGTGAAGGGGCAAAAAGAAGGACGGCCAGCAAGCAAAGGAGTCAGTGAGCTTGGGGAAATTCAGTGGGGAAGACGTGACTAAAGCAGCCAGATCTAACCAAAGCGTGAACCAGTGACATGCCGCCACACTGAGCAGGACCAAAGCCCTGTGCGACAGACAGTGAGATTCACTATGAGGTAAAGGGAGTGGCATATGGGCAAACATTAATTTTCCAATCAGTGGAGCGGGCCCATAGTAGGGGTAGGTGAAGAATTCTACTCCACCGGTGAAGTTTGCAGAGTTTTGCCCACTCCGTACTCTGCAAAACTCCGTGAAGTGATGTGGAGCAGAGTTTTTTCTCTCATACGGCTCGCCAACGTGAAGTTGGCAGGCACTTGTGAGAAAAAAAATCACATGCTAGACCTCCTCTGGGAGAGATTTCTGAATCCAGGCAGTTGCAGCAGGTCGCGACCGCCTGCATTAGAAATCTGTCGCTCGTGTTGAGGAAGCTGCTGCACAAGTAGAATGTCAACTAAAGCGGCAGAAAGCAGCAGCGCAATCCGATGCGATGCAGAGTGCCGTTCGTGCTGTAAATGTCCAGCACTTAAAATCAGTGCAAGCAGGGCAACTTAATAGACTTTGCTGTTGGCAGAACTTTGCGGAGAGCGGCAGAGCTTTTGCAGCACTTTGCAGAGTTCTGTGGAGTAGAACTCCACAAATTCCACCCAGGCCTAGCCCATAGTTCCCATGGCCCCAGTCCAGTAGCGGCTCGCAGAAGTAACGCTGTGGGGCGGGTAGGCGGGGCGGGGTCAGGGCTGGATGGGGGTGTAGTGGATGACGGCAGATATTTATTTATTTATTACGTTTACCATTGCCGTCGTATGTCGGACTCCACTACCCCCCCACACAGCCCAGCCCCGCCCCACCTCCCCGCCCCTCAGTGTTATCTCTGCGAGCTGCCAATGAGCCCCACTCGGCGAGAGCCACAAAGGAAGGCAGCTCCGTCCGCAGAGAGCAGTGAGTCAGCAGAGCTCCAACCACAACACAAATGACTCAGGGGCCTGGCGTTTAAAAAAAATAAAAAAAGGAAACAACTAACATAGTGCACAATGTGAGCAGCTTGGCGGCTCTGCATCTAAGCAGGCAGAAATGCCCACCACAAACAAAGGACAGCAGGTCTCGCCGCCGGCATGGAATGAACTCATTTGGGACATTTGTTACCACAGATGCAGTGAAAGAAATCGAGGGGCATTTTAAATACACAATAAGACATGGCCTGAAGGAGCATGCATTGACAGCTCACAAGTGGGCAACATGACCCACAGTGCAAAGGAGCACTGAAAGGAATCAAAGGACATAGTCACTGCACACTAGGCCAAGGCTTGAAGGAGCATGCAGGAACAGCCCACAGAAGCGACATGACCCACAGTGCCAAGTCAGAAGGCCAGGCAAGAGGCAAACTACCAGGCATGTGTGCTCCACATGAGGGAGGGGCACCCAGTGACAGACTGCAAAAAAGGTAGGGGTGACAGGGAAAGAGACTAGAAAGAGAAAGCTAGTAACAATGAAGAGGATGAAACACAAGGTTTCCAACTAGCTTGCTCCCCCATCAATACCCACAAGCAGAGGCAGTTAGCTAACCAATATGACAATGAGGCAGACGCATGCCTACGGTACAGTGGATTTGAGAAATGGTTTACATTTCCATTCCTGTGTCACATTAGGGTGGGAGATGAAAATTCAGAAGGAAAATGAACTGGGTAGAGTAGAAGGTCTCATGGGCACTGTGAGCCCACCAGACCGGGTGATCCCCCCAGGTGTGGGACCCAAGAAAGAACCTGGTCAATACAGATTGATACACCCTTTATCATTCATTAAAGGTTAGTCAGTAAGTGATGGGATCAAACCCGAAGACTGGGCGGTAGGGTGGCATCAGTGGATGGTGCAATCTATCTAGTGCGAGTGGCTGCACCGGAATGCTTGACGACAAAGGCAGACATCCGCTTTCAGGCTCCTTACAGTGCACCCAGAGAGCTACCCCCTTCTGGGCATCAAATTTAAAGTGGAAACATATTTTGGTAAGGCCCTTCCCATGTTGTGTTCTATATTATGCCCATACTTTGAGTAATTCAATACATTCCATGAGTGGACACTGCACAAAAAGTACCCAGACAGGGGCAAGCTTAACTACCTGCAGATCTTCCTATTCCTAGGTGGACCGGGTGGCAGAGTGTATAAGCCTGTTGACTGCCTTTTAGCAGCTGGTGGCCGAAACAGGTGTAACACTGGTCGCAGAAAAAAGACAGTGGATCTTGCAACAAAGATTATTTTTCTTGTCATAGAGTTAGACTCCATTGCGGGCACATCCCATATCCCAGAGGATAAAGCACAGGACATTACAAGAGGGATTAGGGCACTGGTAGTCAAAGAGAAAGTCATGCTAGGGGAGCTGCAGAAGATCATATGAAAATTAAACTTCACAGCAAGGGTGATCCTGTGGGGAGAGTCTTTGCAAGGCGCCTCACCCATTTGACTAGGGGGCTACAAAAGAAACACCACCATACAAGATTGGGGTTTGCGAGACACTACCTGAAAACCTGTTTGACCTTCTTGTAAGATATAAATGGCGTGCTCAAATGGAGGGATGGTTGGGTGTCAACAGGCACATTACACTGTACATGGATGCTGTAGGCAGCCTGGGCTTTGGGGCAATCCTGGGAGACAGCTGACATGCGGAAGAAAGGGGCCACTGGACTGGACCACAACAGAAACAACCAAGACCATAACATTCCTAGATTTATTTTCCATAGTAGTTGTACTTATAATATGGCAAGGGAGGCCAAGAGACATGAAGCTTGCCCTATAATGAGATAAACAGGCAGTGGTGAACTCAATCAACAGTGGGGCAGCCATGTGTCGGCTGGTGCTGAAGGTCTTAAGATGCATGGTGAAGATACAGTTAACAAGCAACCTGGATTTGAGGGCAAAGCATGTCCCAGGGTTCAGAAATGCTCAGGCTCATGCACTCTCTCAGTTCCAGATAAACATATTCAGGAAGCTGGCACCTGCAGCAGAGTGAGCAGTAACCCCTTTCCTAGACAAACTCTGGTCTGTGGCAGATGTGACCTGTCCCCGCCGATAGAACATACCCTTGCACCCAAAACAGCGCTGCGGTATGGGACATACGCAAAAAACAGTGCAGAAGGTCACTGGGCTAGAATCGTTTAAGAACATAGGAAGCACTGTGGGTGCAGAAGAAAAGTTTGTGAGATGGGCATTTGAGCAAAATAAGTCAAAATCACGGGCGCAGGCACACCTAGGGGCAACAGCACATTTTGGAAACTCGTCACTGTGGAGGACCCCACTAACTAACACTACCTCAGGGCTGCGTTTAAAGGCTGAAAGCGACTGGAGAGTAAAGGACAAGATAAAAGGCTGCCCATTGAATTCAACACCCTAGTGCATTATGTAAGGGTCCTGGCCAAAACTTGTACAGATGCCTTTGAAGTAACACTATTTAAATTAGCATTTACACTAGCATCCTTTGGGGCTTTTAGGTTGAGTGAGTTGGAAACCCCATTCAAAACACGAGGCAGGGGGACTTGTCTCCAGGCTCAAGACATTCGGCTGGGCACAGGGCAAGATGATATACTACTGAGAAGGTACAAGATGGACCAGCAGTCCTAAGGAACACAGATAAAGCTACAGTGCCTGTCTGACCAAGATTTATGCCTGGAACGCTGGATGTGTGAGTGTTGGGCGATAATCCCAGCAGGCGAAGGACTTATTTTAAGGCACAACAATGGGGAGTGCCTTAGCAAATTTCAATTTCGGGCAAAGCTAAAGAAAGCTCTAGGTAAGACAGGGCATATTTCGGCATGCATTCTTTCCTCATTGGGGCCGCGATAATGGCAGCAAGGCTGGGTATCCCTGCAGAAGGCATCAAATGGTTGGGCAGGTGGCACTCAGCAGCATACAAAAGCAATACAGGGATCCCTAAAGAAGGAGGGTTGTAAAAAATACCACCCCCTCCCAACATCCACCACTGCGACCTTAGTATAGAATATAGGTCTTCTGGGCCAATCTATGGGATACCATGGCACTGGCAGTTTGCAACTTACAAACGACAGAACAAAGGGGGAGCTGCCTGGGGATGTAAGCCCATGAGCAGCATCGCAGTAAAGGGGATAAAAAGAGATTAGTTTAAGGAGGATTTGAAAGGCCACACACCACCATGGTGGGGTGACAGACCAGGCTACTTGTCATGGGATACCTTATGACAAGGTAAGGCAGTCAGACATGGGGGTACACAGACCACAGCCCTCGCAGCCCAGGCTTGCAGGGCAGCGGACCACACTGAGCAGGCAAAGGTAGAGAGTTAAGCCTAAAAGAGATTGTGGGATTACCCCCATACTGTAAGTAAACTCCAGCTCAGAGAATCCAATGACATTGCTGACCATCAAAATGATTTATGGCATGCTTTATGACTGTGTGACAAGCAATAATCCTGTCTACTTGATTTATGGCATGATTGATAATGACAGTACTAGCATGATGGTGTGAATTATGATGCCAATTACAATGATAATGATTGATTTATGACATGCACGCAGTCTGAATGATTTATGACCCCAAATAATGTTTGCACAGTGTACCTGTTTTGAAACCATGGAAGCAATATAGCTGCAGCCAAATGCTTCCAGACATATAGAAAGCTGTAATGCTTCATTAGAATGAGAGTGGCCACGTGCAAGGTTTAATGGCCTGGACACAAATCGTTTTATATTTTATTTTGAAGTATATTGAACACGTAGTTGATGAGCTGTGCTAAAAAATATACAGACAGCACCACCTTGTGGTAGACAGCTCATAAATAAAGGGAAGTGTTTACAAATATGTGCCGGTGCTGAGCACTGGCAAACACCAGCACAAATTAGCACTGGAGTTACTTGCGGCAAAAGCACCTAGCTCTGGAAGTGAGGAGACCTCCAGATCGGAGTTTGGATTGGATGCTGCTCCCTATGGTTGTTTCCCATATCTAGGGCACATGTAGTTGGGAAAGGGGATAATCACTGGGCACTTACCAGCCACATTTAGGCCATGATGGTCACCTGCCTGCCATTGCTCAAGCCCATAACCTGTAGATTTTAGTTGCTGGTTTCTGGTTGTTGGTATGTCCTCACTTCTTCCACTTATTCTTGAAATGTTTCCTGCTTAGCTCTGCTCGCGTGCAGTTTTGCTGGAGCCCTATTTTCATTGCTGCCAGGGAAGGCTTTGGGAGTAGAAAAAGCAACTGCTTTTCATTAGGAGTGTGTACATTTTAAATTTTGTTCACCTATTTGGGTAAAGTTAGAAAATCTCACACGTTTGAAAAGGCACAGCTTTATGACTTTGATTGAGCTGACGTTCTGTCACTAATCTATCTCACAGAGTGGTCTCACAATGAAGGGCCACAATTTGGGAATTTAAATACGCAAAGAACAAAACTAAAGGTCATTTTAAAATCGCATTGAAATTTGCTCCACAGTCTGATACAAGGGTCACTAAGGATTTCCTGGGTTCAAAATCTTCAATGCCTGGCATGGATTATCATACAAGTGCTCACACCCAAAGTAGACATGTCGTTTCTGATTTTGTAAGCCTTTTATCGATGTTTTCTCTTCTTTTGTCCAAACCTAAGGCTAAATGTCAATAAGCCATCACTCTCTAGAGGGTGTGCAGTGGGAATACATTCCAAAAAGTACTGATGGTGGCAGATACAAGGAAAAATCTCCACAACTGATTCCAATCAGAGAAGATTAAATGCCTTAGATATAAAAATATCTCAAAACAATGCAATAACAGTAACAGCAAGTTCAACAAAAGTCATATTGATAATAATCCAAAATAGATACAGAATCCCAGAAAACAGGAAACACCCAAAATTCAGTACAAACGTGGCATAGAATGCAATGCCAGATGGAAACAATGGAGCACTGCAATGCACATTAAAGAACAACTATTCACCTTTACAAAGTTCTGAATCCTAGTATTTGCAACTGTGAATATAATTTTTATTTAAACATGGCCATGTTTTAATGAGTTTAGAAAAAAGAAAAGCTACATTATTGGAACCCAGAGATACTTTGCATCTTTATTAGCATCTGCAGCTGAAACACTATATTTGATTCCCTCAGCTGGGACTCCCTGTCTACTGCCAGCACTTTTTAACCCATTCACAACTTTGTTACTCTTTCCCTCCTTTCTCGATTGCTAAACCATCACCGCACAATGCTAAGCCATTCAATAGACCACAACCATGGTCACGTTACCTTTCCCTGGTGTGGTGAACACTGGGACAGTTCTAATTTAGTCTGTTTTCATTCTGTGCCTGCTGTCTGCTTTTCTTTTTCTGTATTAGAAAGTGTGAAGTTCCTAGAGAACACATAAAAATACCAATATCATCATGAGTGACATCTATCTAGGCTGACATGTTTTTTAGGTCTCGCCTAGGCAGCACTTGCGCTGTCTCTTCGGGACATGCAGTATTCAGGATATCGGCATTAAGCTCTGGCCACTTTCTGGCCATCTTTTTAATTGGCTCCTGTCACTGTCCTTTCTAAACGGTGGCTTTTCATTGGTCAGTAGGCTTAGTAGTCCATCCTTAGTATTGCCTTTTCTCTTCTTGTAACCTCCCATGAAGATACCCCATGTTACATGTGATGTTACACGGAAGGTTTTAATTACAGCCCCGGAGCACTATTTTCCTAAATGACAGGACATGCTCTCCCACAACCTCTTTTTTTTAAACAGCACGGCACACCTTTCTTTATACAGGCTGGCCATATTTACTGCAACAAAGTCTTCTTTGTTTTTTAAAGTGCACCATGCTGCACTTTCACTTTAATGGCGGCCGTGCCACTTTCTTTAGATGCAGCTCGCCGTATTCACTTTGCTTTTTTTGTAAAACCGCCTCATGCCCACTTTCACTTCATTGGTGGTCGCCTCCCTTTCTTTAGATGCTGCTCACTGTATTCACTTTAACAAACACATTTGTTTTGCAAAACCGCTCGCTTTGGTGCCTCTCCCCGCTTCAACCACTCTCTGCGAAAACATTGTGTGACCCATGCCGTGCTTTCACTTTCACAATGTCCACAGCCTTTTCCATAATAAGGCCGCAATGCATCTTCAATCCTCACTGCTCATCTCTACCGCAGCATTCACAGCTCTTCCCGACCCACTCCACAATGGAACTAATGTACCCACCTGCCTTTCTGTTGAGAGACATTTCTCTCAAGACTTCAACAGCTGTTTGTCATGAATAGAATGTGCCTACATTTGTCGCTGTTAACAAACAATCTCTCCTGCTTGTCCCAAGATAAATGGAATGAATCAGCAGTGCGTTTACAAATTAGTAACAAGCATTTGCAATGCAATAGGTCTTGCATTAGTTAAATGCAAAGCTATTGGCTTTACAAATGGAAAAGTAATAAGGGGCATATTATCAAGACAGGCGATAAAATTATCGCCGCTTTAGCGGCAGAAAACTGCCGCTAAAACGGCAATAATGGGCTTGATAATATGCTCTATGGAATTCCAATTGAAGCTCAGGTTAGATGTCCTTCACATCTAACATGGGCTTCAATTGGAATTCCATAGAGCATATTATTAAGCCCATTATCACCTGTCTTGATAATATGCCCCTCAGGCGGGTAAACAACTTTTAAAATTTTTTTATTTATTGACTTTTGTAATAATGATGGCACGCCACGTGCCGCCATTGTTACAAAAGTGAATAAATAGAAGATAAAAATGTTGTTTGTCCGCTGTATTACTTTTACATTTGCAAAACCAAAAGCTCTGCATTTAACTAATGGAAGACCTATTGCATTGCAAATCTTTTTTGATTATGGCAATGGGAGAAGCAATTACAAGATAGCTCTTTATAGTGTAAGTGTTTGAAATGGGGGTCTCTAGTTGGCAGAGGTAGGTACCATTGACCAAGTACGGGCCCTTGCTTCTAGTAAGGGTAAGGGGGATACACTTCTGAAATAACCCCTGCTCACACCCTTGGTAGCTTGGCATGAGAAGGCAGGCTTATCTCAGAGACACTGTGTAAAGCATTAGTGACCACATACAGTAATAGAAAACACTACAAATGGACACCACACCAGTATAGAAAAATAAGTAGTCTTTACTAGACTTAACACAAGACTAAACGACAAAAATCCACAATACAATAATAAAAATATGACTTTCGGATGGTAGAAATAGTTTAGTTTACTGTAGATGGTAAATGCGACACTTTACTCTCAAAGTACCTTGGATGCGTAACACAAAACAAACAAAAGTGTCGCAGGAAAGGTGATGTATTGGTTCCTTGCTTCGGGGGAGGTGATGCGTCGGTTCCTTACTGCAGTGCAGGGGAGGTGATGTGTCGATCCTTACCGGAGAGGAGGTGATGTGTTGGTTTCTTGCTGCATTCCGGTTATGATGCAACAAGATGGCACCTCGATGCAATGTGACGATTCGGTGTGATGAGCCAAAATGGCGTCTTTGATGCAATGAGACAACGTGGATGCGATGCGTGCATGCCTGACGGCCGTGTGGTGAAATTATGGTTTCCTGAGCCACGACAGTTCCTGCGACACGCTTCTCTGCTTCTTCGGTGATGCGACGCCCACCTCTGCGGTGGCGGCACGCTTCTCAGGTGATGCGACACGCTTCTTCGGTGATGCAACGGTGAACAGCTGCGGCGGTGACACGCTTCCTTGGTGATGCAACGGCAACTGATGCAGCTGGAACACGCTTCTTCCTCGTTGCGTCACGCTTCCAGCTACCAGCGACACGCAGTCTCCAGAGGGCTCAAAACAACAGCAGGTGCCTCTCTGCAGGTAGAATTCCCAGCAAGGGAATTCAGGGGGGGATGGTGGTGAAGTCTTTGTGCCCCTGAGACTTCAGAACAGGAGGCAAGCTCAACTTCAAGCCCTTGGGGATCTTCCTCAAGATAGTAAAAGTACACACAAAATTCCTTTTCTCCTTTCCTTGGCAATAAGTAACCACTGCAGGCCAACGACCAAACAGCACACAGCACAGGGGCAGTCTCCTCCTTCAGTTTACTTGGTTTCTCTCCTTGGCAAAGGTTTGTCTTGATTCCCAGAAGTGATCTAAAGTTTTGGGGTCTGGGCCCCAATATTCATACAGCAAAATCCTTTGTTCTCTGAAGGCAGAGAGTGTCTGTGCCCAGGCGAAACCAGTTCTGTCCTCTCTGGTGCAGCTGCCTGGCAGGAGGTGGAGACAGCATTGTTGAAAGCAGACCTGGCCCAGGTAGCTGAAAAAAAACTCATCCCCCTACTCTCTATTCTATGTAGGCTCAGGCATGTGAAAGGAAATCTCCTACCCCTACTCTCGATTCAACCCAGGTCCTATTCAGTCCAGCCCTGACTCGTCAGACTGCCGGAGCCAAAGCCCTCTCCAGCCCCCTGTCACTCACAAACCAGACATGGAATACACAAACCTAGCAGAGGCATACTGGATGGATAGGCAAGAAAATACCTACTTTCTAAAAGTGGTATTTTCAAACACAGAATGTAAAAATCATCCACACTAAAATATGTATTTTAACATTCTGAGTTCAGGCATACTAAACTATATTTTCTCATCTTGTTCCTGGGGTCAGTTATGTTTATAAGATTTTATAATCAAACTGCCCATTCTGGCCTATGGGAACAGATAGACATGCCACACAACGCATGTCCTACCTTTTACATTCAATGCACCCTGCCTATAGGGGTGACTAACATGTAGAAAAGGGAAGGTTTAGGGACTGGCTGGTGTGTGCACTTGCCAAGTCGACATATGGCAGTCCCAGATTGCACACAGGCTCTGCAATGGCAGGCCTGAGCCACATTTTACACGCTGCTTCTGTGGGTGTCACAATCAGTGCTGCAAACCCCCCAGCAGCATTTGATTTACAGGCCCTGGGCACACATGGTGCACTGTACTAGAGTCTGACAAGTTAATCAAATAAGCCAATCATGGAGTCACTAATCCATCACAATAATTTACAAAAGAGAGCATATGCACTTTAGCACTGATCAGAAGTGGTAAAGTGCCCAGAGTCATAAACCACCAACAACAGGTCAGAAAAAATACAGGAGGAAGGCAAAAAGTTCAGGGATGACCCTGCAAAAAGGGCCAAGTCCAACAGTAAGCAACGGCTTATTGATTACAAAGATGGAGGCTTAATATCAACACGTGGAGAGAGTTGATTTAATGTTATGCCATGCTGGTTTAGTCTTTTAGCAGCCTTAGAGTACTCAGCCCCTTCTTCCAGGGCATACAGCCAGGCATCCAGGAAAAGGGTAGAAAGTTTAGGGCATCTTCCCTGTTTTGGCCAATAAGGGCCTGCAAAAGGCTTGGGCCAGTCACTCTGCTCTTCTCAGATACCAAACAGACCTCTTCAGGGTAAGTAGTTTCATAACCACCTTTCTCCCACAAGATTTGTTCTCAACCCTTGTCTTCTCTAGTATATCAACATTTCACTCATGAGTGAGCCTCTGAAACCTACTAATGTCGGTTAAGTGGCTGCTGAGGCTACCACTATTTACCTTATCCTAGTTCAGCTCGAATGTGATGCTTACCAGCCCCACTTCTTTAATGTTCTAAAATTCGGCTTTTATGTAACAGAGACCCATGGGATGAAATCGCAGGTGCATCTCAAGTGCATACTTGTGAGTTATGGTTGGTGTTATGATGAAGGTTTGGGTGCTGGAACCACCTTGATTCATCTTGAATTGCTCATGGTTTGATATGGTGCACAATGGCGGTGGAAGTACAGTTCTCCAGCCAGTGTACGTGTATTGCCTACATTTCTGAAGCTGAAAGGAGGAGCAAAGACATTAAAGTGTGGAAGAATTGAGACAGAGCTACCCTTAGGAATTCTATGATGATTTTTTTGTAGGGGATTCCTAAATAGTCCTTCCAGATCACTGCCATTTGGTGATGTTAAAAGAATGGGGGTGAGTCAGCAGGTGTTGTTATTTGCATCCCTTTTATCTTTCCCTGAGTCCTACTTTTGAGAGGCACATAACAGTCAGGTGCAGAGTTTTCACACTTCATTATGCTCATGTTTTGGAAAATGCCTGATTGGAGTAGACATCCGCACTCTGCTGTGAGAGTCATCATCTTGTACTAAGTCTGTGTCTGCAATGCACTTCTGCAGGAAATATAACTTTGAAAAGGAACCACCCACATCATTTCAGTATATAGGTGGGACCCAAAGCATCCCACTTCGTTTCAGTTCCAAGTTCTTCATGAAAAAACAAGTCAGTTGAGAAAGTAGAAATAACCATTAATTAACCCTGGGCGTAGTTTGCGAAGTAGCGCTACGTGTAGCTACGCGAAGTGCACTTCGCACTACGCGAGCTACGCGTAGCTTCGCAAACTGCGTAGTGCACTGTGCAAGATGCTGTTCGCACTGATTGCACAGTGCCGGATGCTTGTCCGCACTGTGCAATCAGTGCAAACTGCATCTTGCACAGTGCAAGCTGTTGTTTACTGTCGCTCGAGTAGATTTCTACTCAAGCAGCAGCTTTCTCAACGCGGACTGGTAGTTTCTCATCGCGAGCGGTCGCAAGCATACATGACCACTCGCAATGAGAAACCTGACCTCCCCACGCTGAGAAGCTCGCCTGGAGGTTTATTTTCCACGATCGCGATCGGCAACTTGATGTTGCTGATCGTGAACGAGGAAAAAGTCTTGTCGGGATGTCATTTTGCTTGCTCGCGGTCGCCAACATGATGTTGAGGACCGCGAGCAAGCAAAAAATGACCACTGCAATACGCTAGGCGTGTTTGCACTGTGCTACGTGCAATTTGCTTAGTGCGAAGTAGCACAAACTTCGCAAACTATGCGAGCGTAGCGTAGTGCTTTGCCCAGGCTTACCATTAATACCATTGCTTGTACAGCAAAAATGTGAATGCTCATTTATGCCTTACCGTGCACTGATACATTTAATTACTGAATAGTCACATTGTTTTTATGTCAGCCTGCAGACCAATACATTTGTAGAATGCCTGCTAAGATACATGCATTTTTAACTGTACCAATGCCATTTTATTTGGTGTTGTGTAATTGTACTTTTTTTGCACTGTATAGTAAGCGTAGCCTTGTTCTGACGGCTGACTAGCACCATGAAGTGAGCATTTTAGAAATAGTGGAGTCAGTGCTTGTTTGTGCCTTCAGTATCTATTCTTCAAGGACTTTTCACAGTCTTCCCTATGAGAAAATTCTGGCACCTGCTCATTATTTAGTATCAGATAGCTGCAGTATCTACCATGTGCTCTCTCTTACATTTGTTTGTACTGAGGAAAGAGATTGCATAAAAATGGTAATCGAATTCCAAGGCTTTAGCATTATATGTTTCAATTGATTGAGGGCAGAAAAATGGCCTTTTGTAACTGCAAATATTTTGCATTATTTTGCTTGCATATTGGCTATTTGTGCAATAAACTTATTTTAGACTTTATAAGTTACCCCCAGTGTTGCGTTTTTGTTTCACACAGTGCTCCACAGAATACTCAAAGAAAAGCTGTGATCCAGGGCTGGCGTCTGTCTGACAGTCAGTCTCCCTAAGATAAGGGGCACCACCTGAAGACTGTACAACTTGCTGGTGAGCTGTGGTTCTGCTTTCCAAGAGGAGAATCCCAGCCATGGTCGGGGATTGTGGAGCACCCAGAAAAGCAGACTAGTTACTAGGAATGTAACCAGAGTAAACCAAGATGTGAGGGTGAACCTGCCCTCAATGAATAATCCATGTGGTGAACTGTGTGAAACATCAACAACCCCCAGACGAAAATGCGCCAGCTGGCATCATTTACACATGACCAGCACGGCCTATTCAGCTGCTGCCCCTTTGTCATGTGAGAGCAGAAAGCCCAACAATAAAATCGTAGAAAAGGACTGACACGAGCCTGGAGACCACAACTACCAACTGCTGCCAAAGCCTGGGTGCTGTTCTTCCACAGTGGAAACATGAAAGAGAAAGTTTGCTGCCCATGATCCCAAACTCACTGGCTAAAGCACTGACTGTGTTACCACGAACAATACCCTTCTAATCTTCATGTCAAACGGCATCTTAGAGAACAGGTCAAATAAAGCCTAAAGTCGGAGACTAAGAGACTGTGGGGTAGCACCGTATTTACAAGAATACGGTGCAGCCCCGAGTTTCACCCTGCGCTGGTGTTAAGTACAGATGCCTAGTGCCAAGGCAGGCACCCTTGCAGCATAGTGTGTGAGTGCCTACTTTGAGGGGAGCCCCGAGTTTCACCCTGCACTGGCGTTAAGTACAGATACCTATTGCCAAGGCAGGCACCCTGGCAGCACAGTGTGTGAGTGCCTACTTTGAGGGGAGCCCCGAGTTTCACCCTGCACTGGCGTTAAGTACAGATACCTATTGCCAAGGCAGGCACCCTGGCAGCACAGTGTGTGAGTGCCTACTTTGATGGGAAGTATTGTTTATTTGCAGGAAGGGACACCAATCTGAAATGGAGTTTTGTAAGTTGTATGTGTGCTGCTTTGTGCAGCACACATAGAGGTTGCAACTCGTCATTTTTTGTTTTAATATGCAGTAATGGACACCTTACTGCACATAAACAATCATGCATGGCATTCTGCTGTTCTTACATGTGCTGCACAACGCAGCACACATGGAGACAGCAAAAATGAGGCGAAATAAAGCATTTCTCCTACCTTCACTAGGCTAAGACCAGGCTTTCGCTAGTCTTAATTTTGGCGCTGCCCACATTTACGCCACCCTTGTAAATATGGGGCAGCGTCAAAATCAATGGGTGCTGAGGTTGAACACCCACCACAAAACTCATTGCCCACCCCTTTCACGCTAAGTATAGCGTGAAAGGGTGTCTTATTCACAAGGTAGCGTTAAGCCTTGTGAATAAGACGAAGCCCCTACTACCACAGAATTGTCCCTAAAAGTGATGTTTCTGTGGCGACATGGGCTTGTAAATATGCCCCTTTGTCTTGGACTCAAAAAGATAATCCTGCTTATTAGGAACATTAATTACTGCCAGAATGGACTAGTTTAACTCATGATACATAGCGAACTGATGTACGCATTACCAAGCACAGTACATTCTGGTCCAAGCCTACTTGAGAACTTGCACCTGTGCCTGATTCATGCCAGTGATCTTTTCATTGCTACTAGATTTCCCTAGTTAGTTGTTGTTAGGACTGTAGATCCGGACTAGGCCCCTGTAAATGTACATTGAACAACTCTGTAGTTGAGCCCCACATTACTGTGTTCAGTATTTCGATTTGCTCTGTTATCTTTTTAGGAAGACACGCACTGGACTGAACAGTGAGCAGTGTGTCAGTCTGACGACTGGTCTCTACCCCAACCCTACCTCCCTCTGAATCCTTTGACTGCTCACTCCCACAACCCTGAGAGTCAAACTCCGAAGAGGTGTACCTGACCCAGTTTGGGGAGCCATGGTAATATTGTCCCTAGGACTCCAAAGGCAAACAACCCCACCCACCATGATTATGTCCCCCTAGCCTTGCCTGCCCTATGGCCACCCTGAACGAGGTCTGAACTCTTCCTTTAGACATCCAGCTTCTTTCTGATCTTCTGACCTGTGTTTGGATTTTGAAGACTCTTTTTTTTAAAGGGCCTTTCTTGTCAAAGTGTTGCTTGATTCTGTGGTTGTAACTTTGTATTTTTTTAATATTTTGAGATTGTGTCTCTTCTAACAATGGCTTTATTGTTGGGTGTTTAACCTATTTTTCTGAGTCATTTATTCTTGTTCTTTCAGAGTATGCCTTCTTTGACACTTTGAACTCAATTATGTATTTTTCTGGGTGGACATGTCAATTTGTTTATCAAATCTACTTGGTCCATGCTTTTTTCTAAATTTGACAAAAGACCCTACACTCTCTGGTTAGTGCATGTACCCAAAGTGTAATCACCAATAACTAGTCATACATGGCCACTGCTGCCTTACACAGTGCTATGACGACAATGATGGCAGGTCAGCTGATTTAAGTCACAGAGCATATTCTTTTAAAATGTTGACATTTTAGTGGAATCTCCAAAGCATCTGCACCGTTTTCTGGGTTCAACTCCTGGTAGCCCTGGATCAGGCTTAACTTAAGAAAACTAGGAAATCATGGAGTAGTACCAATACAGTTCAAGAGTTGAAAACACAACACAATACCTATTCTCTTCATAAACATAAACCTAGAGAATAATTTAATGAACAAAATGATACCATAATGGCACAAGTCCAATAAGGGGAGCCAGAGATATAAATTTGAAAGATTTTTAATAAAAATAGCGTCAAAATGCATTGTGCCAACCACAGTCATCTGGTTGAGCTTGACTTATACTTAAGTGCGATTTAAGGCTAACTGTGATGGAGGATGGGTTGGACACAGAAATCATGGTTTGACCGAGAAAAAGTGTTACCTTCTGACTTAGTCTCTAAAATGAAAGTAAAAAGTCGGCAGTGGGGCAAGGCAGTAGGCTGTGGTCAGCTGAGGTCCCAGTAAAGCCATTGACGTTTTGTAGGAAAGCTCCAAACAGAAGTGTTGGAAATAGCCCTTTTTTGCAGGGTTATCCCCAAACTCTTTGCTTCTTTCTCCTATTTTTTCCTGACTTGTGTTTGTTTGTTATATGACTCTGGGCACTTTACCACTGTTGATCAGTGCTAAAGTGCATATGCTCTCTGTGTAAATTGATATTGTGATTGGTTCTCCCTTATTGGCATATTTGTTTTACCAGTAGGCCCCTAGTAAAGTGCACTGAGTGTGCCAGGGCTGGTAAATCAATTGCTACTAGTGGTCTTGTGCACTGATTGTGCCTCCCTCAGTCTCAGACCTGCCACCGCGGTACCTGTGCACAGTTTGTTAACTGCCATGTCGACTTGGCAAGTGCACCCACTTGCCAGGCCCTAACCTTCCCTTTTCTTACATATAGGGCACCCCTATGGTAGACACAAGGTACCCCCCTGGGCAGAGTGCAGTGTATGTGAAAGGTAGGACATGTACTGGTGTGTGTAACATGTCTTGAAAGTGAAATATGGCAATTTGTTTTTCACTATTGAAAGGCTACCTTGCCCCATAGGACAGAATGGGCAATGCTTTGTAACATTTTACACGCATATCTTCCTATAGGGATAAGATTGAAAAATGGAGTTTGGTATCCCTGAACTCAGGATTTAATAACACATCTTTTAGTAAAGATGTTTTTCAAATTGTATGTTTGAAAATACCACATTTAGAAAGTGGCTATTTTCTTGTTCAACCATCCTGTGTGCCTCTGCCTGCTTGTTGATTGACTATCTGGCTTTGGAGTGACAGGGGCTGGGGATGTGCAATGGCTCCAGGGGTCTGGATCAGTCAGCACTAGGCTAAGTAGACCTGATCGGCATTTGGAGTAGTGGGAGGTGTAGCACCTGTACCTGAATAGGGCTGTGCCTGCCTTCCACAATGCTGTCTCCACCCCCCTGTGTTGTGTCTGGAGCCAAGGCTCACACTGACAATAGATGTTGTTGTGCACTTGCAGAGTGCCCCCCAGAACTGGTTTGAACTGGGCTCAAAGCCCCTTGCACAAAGAGAACAAAGACATTTGGGGTATAAGTATCAGACCCAAAACCCCAGACTTTAGATCATTCCTGGAATTCAAGAGGTACCTTTGCCAAGGAGAAGAGCTGGAGAGACTGAGGAGAAATACTGCCCTTGCTGTGTGTCTGAAGTTGACCTGCAGTTGCTGTTTCTGCCAAGGAAAGCAGAAGGACTTTGCTGTCTGCTGTGTCCCCTGCTTGAAGGAGATCTCCAAGGGCCTGAAGTGAGATGGCCTCCTGTTCAGAAGTCTCAGGGACAAATAAGACATGTTACAACGGATGCCTTTACAACGCGGTTTTTACATCGCAACATCCATTACAACGTATGATTTTACAACGCATGCCTTCACAACGCATTTTTAGAAACTACACTTACAACGCATTCCATTACAACGCATACCATTACAACGCATAATACATTTGGGGCAACAGTAGTGTAAGTTTTGGTTAAAGTAGGGGTAAAAAGTACTATTCCAACTCCAGTGAGTGCAACAGTAGGGTAAGTTTTGTATAGTGTAGGGGTAAACATTACTATTCTCACTCAAGTGAGTGCAACAGTGGGGTAAGTGTTGGATAGTGTAGGGATAAAAATTATTATTTCCCATTACTTACCTTATAATGCGTTGTAATGGCATGCGTTGTAGTGGCATGTGTTGTAATGGCATGTGTTGCAGTGACATGCGTTGTAATGGCTGCATTGTAATGGCATGCAATGAAACGGATGTTGCGTTGTAATGACTGCGTTGTAAAGGTAGTACGATGTGATGACTGCATTGTTATGGTTGTTTCCCCTCAGGGACACAAAGACTTCACCCGAGCTCCCCTGAGCTCTGCTGTTGTGAGTTCTGACCTGCCTAGTGGTGCCTGTGCCAGTTGTGGGCCTCCGGAGGTTGTTGCTGCTGTTTGGGAGCTGCAAGAAAGAAGAAACATGAAAAACTGCTAAAATCGAAGCATTGCTGTTCTTGCGGCTGTTTTCTCGATGCACCTCCATGGAGTGAGAAGAATTTCCACGCATCGCCGCTGCGAAAACCATCTCAGCACCTGTTGCTGCTGCAAGAATTGATGCATTGAGGGATCGCGGCTGAAGAAGACCGATGCAGCACCACTCGATGCCGCCGCATCGATCACCGATTGTGAGACCGGCCTCAAGGCGTGGACCCTCCCGACCAGTAAAACAACCCTGCAACCGCATCTGATCCCCGATGTCACAGACTTCTGGCCACCATGGCCCAACAACCCGATGGCCGGCCAAGGCCCCAGCGACACCCAAGACCCTACCACGCATGCCCGGCCGAGAGAGTGAGAAGCCCCCAAGCCAGACCAGGAGACGCCGTCCCTGTCACTCCTCTGGTCTCCTCCCCAAGGAGGGTTTCGATCGGCCACCAGGCCCCCGGTGAGCGGCGCCTCCCCTGCTGGGCGTCTGGAGTCCCTCCCAGACCCACCTGAACAGATCAAAGGGCCGAGCGACAGGAAATCCCGACACCCCGGCCCCAGGCACCACGACCCCTCTCAGCGAGGACTCCGGACTTCAAAGAGGAGGGGGAGTATAACAAGGGGTGCTGAAGGGACGGGAGGCAGAGAAGACCTGGACCTACGAGAGCCCTGCTGACCTGGTCGCGGCTCCCCGAACTCTGTACCATCTGAGCCCTGCTGACGCTGTCGCGGCTCCCCGAACTCTGAACCATCTGAGCCCTGCTGACACCGTCGCAGCTCCCCGACTCCGAAACCACCTGTGCCTGCTGAGTGACTCGCGGCCCTCTCCTCTAGACGAATCGGCAGGAATTGCCGGGAGAAACAACATCCCCCAGCTCGAGGATTGAGAGCTGTGCGAAGGATACTCCGCAGAGACACTGAACTCAGAGACTGTCCCGCTACCCCCATCCCGAAATCGTCGCCGCTTTTGGCGCTGCTTCAATATCTGCATTTCGGACCATAAAGGTCCCTGAAAGCTAACGATAAAGTGCTATCTTACGAAGAACTACTGTGTGGTGTCCCTCTGTCCGAGAGTGCAAGCTCAGCGTGTGCGATCCTAGGAACGAGACCCTTCCAGGAAGGGCCTCCCCGCCCTTGCTCGGCCTAACTCTGGGAGAGGTGGGTCAAAGGGTGGTCCGGAACGTATTCCGAAGCCCCCGGAGAACGCCTTTGCAACATTTGGTGGCAGACGACGGGATCCGAGCCGACACCTAGAGATCGTGCCGTAAACGGCTGACGCACTACCAGAAAGAGATGGAAGGAGAAACCTCCCTAGGTGCTGCAGGTACCAACACAAGCTCGACATTCCGAGAGGACCAGTTGGAATATTATACGCACCGATAATTAAAACAATTCTGCAAAGACCTTGGAATCGCTACCACCGGATTAAGCACGAAAGAAGATTTCCAGGGAGCATTGAAGACCTGGATCGAGGCAGGAGCTTCCCTGGCCCAAACAGAAGGAGAGCCGCCCAACGAACCACGAAGCATCCCGGTAAGGAGCAGCGCCCCAGAAGGGGGCCTATCCCCGGATGAACTAGCAGACCGAGAAAGGGGCCGCAACCACGAACTAGAACTAGCGAAACTGAAAATCGAGGGAGAGCTAAAACTGGCCGAAAAAAAGTTGGCGGTAGAACAATTACACCTACAAGGAGAACTTGAGGAGAAAAAACGCCAGAGAGAACACGAAGAAAGAAAACTCCAACTAGAACACGAACGCAGCCTGAAGGAGATCGAGCTCAAGGCTAAAAGTGAGGAGTCCAGACCCTCGGGAAATCAGCCACCCTCCTCCACCGTGGAACCAAAGGTCCACATCCCCAATGATGTGGTGAAGGAATATTACAAAAATGACGACATCCAGCAATGGTTCAAGGCCTACGAAGTTGCCATGACCTCCCACCGAGTTCCGCAGAAAGACTGGGGGGCTGGGTTGTGGGGCCGGTTCCTGAGCGAGGGGAGAGATACCCTGCTGGACCTGCCCTCCACGGTGCTGAACTCCTACAGCCACATGAAAGAGGCCCTAGTAGCCAGATATGGGCTCACCCCCGAGATGTACCGGCAACGGTTTCGAGACTGCAAGAAGATACCCGGGACCACATGGGTAGAGTACGTGAACTTTTACAGCCGGGCCTTGGATGGGTGGATCAAGGGCAGCAAGGTCTCCACCTTTGAGGAGTTGTTCGATCTAATCACGTGGGAACACTTGTCCGCCAATTGCTTTGTGGAGTTACGCCAGCACCTCCTGGACAGCAAGCTCACTGACCCGCGAAAACTGGCCGTCGAGGCTGACCGATGGGTGAACACCGGGTCTCCTGGGGTCCTGTGGAAGACCACGGTCACCACAGTCAGGGACCCCCCCGCCAGAGGGGCGGAGGGAACCAAGGCCGACCGAGGGAATTCCCGGGGGGCTCCCAGCACAGTCCCCCCAGAGGCCAACCTCCGCACTTTCCAGCCCCACCTCCAGCCAGCACCGGGCCACCGGGGTGGTCGGGACCCAGAGTCAAGATCACCTGTTTCCGCTGCCAGCAGACCGGACACTATGCCAGTGACCCCCAGTGTCCCATGTACCAACGACCCGCAACGACAACCCCTCCGGCTCGACAAATGGCCTCCGTAGCCCTAGGAGAAGAGATGGAAGATTCCGAAGAGTGGGAACCAGCCGCCATGGCCCTGGTCTCCCTAGGGGACCGAGAGATGGTCCCCGGAACACCCCTACCCGCCAACACGAAGAAGTACCGACAGCAGGTGACGGTCAATGGTCACCGCGTCGAGGGCCTCCGCGACACCGGGGCGAGTGTCACAGCGGTCCACTGCCACCTGGTCTCCGAAGACCAGATCCTGCCCGACGCCTTCTGTCCAGTCATATCTTCGGACAATTCCGAGAGCCTATGCCGGATGGCCCTGGTACCCTTCGAATGGGGGGGAGTCACCGGTAAATTGAGGGTGGCAGTCCGAACCTCCCAACCCGTAGACTGCCTCCTGGGCAACGACCCCGAGAGTTCCCCCTGGGGACAAGTGGAACGAAGAGCCCATCTAGAGATGATGGGCCTACCCGAATGGGTATGCGCCACCACGCGCTCTATGACTGCCCGATTGCCTTCCTCCGAGGGAGTTGAGGCCTTGCCGCTGAACACAGTCGCCGTCCCCGAGGTCCGGGACACACTACCCGAGCCCGACGACCCCCTTCTGGAAGAAGAAACCGTTCACGATAATGGGTCAGTGCATCCAGATCCCGAGCCCCTGACCGAGCTCGGGGACCTGCCCGAGATAGCCCAGTGGCACTGCGAGGGAGGTTCCTCCCGAGAAGAATTCTGCCAGGAACAGGCCACCTGCCCTTCCCTCATTGGACCCCGACAGCAGGCCGAAGCCCAGGCAGCCGGCGACCAGTCCGGCACACACTGGATGTATTGGGACAACGGCCTCCTGTACAGCGAACAGAAGTCGGCCGAGCTGGGGTCGGCCCGAGTACTGGTGGTACCCCTGCGCTTCCGAAGTCTCCTCCTGGGCTTAGCCCATGATGTACCCCTGGCCGGACACTTAGGCCAAGTCAAGACCTACCAGCGACTAGTTACCCACTTCTATTGGCCCAAGATGCGAGCAAATGTGGAGACCCACTGCAAGTCATGCCTCACGTGCCAGGCCAGCGGAAAGAGTGGGGGGAAGCTCAAGGCTCCACTACAACCCTTCCCCGTTGTTAGTACCCTGTTTGAACGGGTGGGGATCGACATCGTGGGACCCCTGGATCCCAAGACCGCCCAGGGCCACCGATTCATCCACGTCCTGGTGGACCATGCCACCCGCTACCCCGAGGCCATTCCCCTCCACACTGTGATGGCCCCTGTGGTAGGCCGGGCCTTGATGGGGATCTTCTCCCGCGTGGGGTTCCCCCGTGAAGTCGTGAGTGATCGTGGCACGAACTTTATCTCCAAATACATGAGGTCCCTATGGCAGCAGTGCGGGTATCATACAAGTTCACCACCCCCTACCACCCCCAAGGAAATGGCCTAGTCGAGCGATTTAACAGGATCCTGAAGGGGATGATCATGGGCCTCGAAGAACCCCTACGCCGGAGATGGGACGTCCTCCTCCCGTGCCTCCTGTTCGCCTACCGGGAGGATCCCCAAAAATCTCTGGGGTTCAGCCATGTTCGAATTACTGTACGGACACCCCGTCCGGGGGCCCCTGAGCCTGGTCAAGGAGGGCTGGGAAACGACTCCCCGGGGGACCCCCCTGATGTGTTCCGCTATATCCTGGCGCTTCGCAACCAGACCCGGAAATTCCAAGAACTCGCCGAGGCAAACCTCGAGGCTAGCCAAGAAGAGATGAAGCGCTGGTATGACCAGAATGCCACGCTGGTCGAGTTTCAGCCGGGCCAACAAGTCTGGGTCATGGCCCCGGTGAAACCCTGCGCCCTCCAAGACAAGTGGACTGGTTCCTTCAAGGGGGTCGAGCGGAAGAGCCAAGTCACATATCTAGTCGATGTGCAGTCCCCGCGGAACCCCCTCCGAGTCCTCCACGTGAACCGCCTCAAACCCCACTTTGTGAGGACGGAGTGGAGTTTGCTCCTGGCCACCGACGATGGGACTGAAGAAGACACGGAGCCCCTTCCAGACCCCCTGTGTGCTAAAGAGACAGATGGCTTCACAGAGGGGGTGAGGCTGTCAACCACCCTCACCCCCCAACAGTCCGACGACTGCCGCCGGCTACTAAGACAATTCACCGACCTCTTCTCCCTAACCCCTAGGGTCACCGACTGGTGTGTCCACGACGTAGACACTGGCGACAGCCTGCCAGTGAGACACCGAGCCTACCGGGTCCCTGATCGGGTCTGGACCTGCATCCAGACCGAAGTAACAAAGATGTTGGCCCTCGGGGTGATTGAACCCTCCGACAGCCCCTGGGCCAGCCCGGTAGTCCTGGTCCCGAAAGCGGCGGACCCCAGTGTCGCCCCCGAGCTGAGGTTCTGTGTGGACTACCGGGGACTCAATGCAGTCACCCGAGCGGACGCTCACCCTATCCCCCGCGCAGACGAGCTCATCGACTGCCTCGGGCCGCTCGATACCTCAGCACTTTCGACCTAACCTGCGGATACTGGCAGATTGCGCTCACGGAAGGAGCCAAGGAGCGCTCCGCCTTCTCCACACCAGATGGGCACTACTGCTTCAGGGTGATGCCGTTTGGAATGAAGAATGCCCCAGCCACCTTCCAGCGGCTGGTGAACAGGGTCCTGGCCGGGCTGGAGGGGTTCAGTGCAGCGTACCTAGACGACATAGCAGTATTCAGCTCCCAGTGGACCGAGCACCTCCAGCACCTCCGGCAAGTACTGCTGGCCCTGCGCCAGGCCGGCCTAACCATCAAAGCCAGTAAATGTCAAATTGGACAAGGCTCAGTGATCTATCTGGGGCACCAGGTGGGAAGCGGGCAGGTCGCCCCCCTACAGCCGAAGATAGACGCCATCTTGTCCTGGGAACCCCCAACCACCCAAACGGAAGTCCGGGCCTTCCTGGGCCTCACCGGTTACTACCGGAGGTTCATTAAAAACTATGGCAGCATCGCAGGCCCCCTCACAGAGTTAACCTCAAAGAAACGCCAGAAGAGAATACAATGGACTCCCCCGTGCCAAAAAGCGTTCGACGCCTTGAAAGCCGCTATATGTACCGCTCCGGTACTCAAAGCCCCCGACTACTCTCAAGAGTTTGTGGTCCAGACCGACGCCTCGGAGCATGGCATCGGGGCAGTCCTCTCACAGTTCAACGACGAGGGCATCGATCAGCCCATAGCCTTCATCAGCCGAAGGTTGCTACCTCGAGAACAGCGGTGGAGCACCATTGAAAGAGAGGCCTTCGCAGTAGTCTGGGCACTCAAAAAGCCACGGCCCTACTTGTTCGGAACCCACTTTCGGGTTCAAACGGATCATCGACCCTTGCGGTGGCTGATGCAAATGAGAGGAGAAAACCCCAAGCTGCTACGATGGTCAATCTCCCTCCAGGGGATGGACTTCACTGTGGAGCATCGCCCCGGGACTGACCACGCCAACGCGGACGGCCTGTCCCGATTCTTCCGCTTCAGCGAGGAGAACCCCCAAGTGGATGGGTAGTTCTCCCCGCCTTTCAGTTGGGGGGGGCACGTGTGAGACCGGCCTCATGGCGTGGACCCTCCCGGCCAGTAAAACAACCCTGCAACCGCACCTGATCCCCGATGTCACAGACTTCCGGCCACCATGGCCCAACAACCCGATGGCCGGCCAAGGCCCCAGCGACACCCAAGACCCTACCACGCATGCCCGGCCGAGAGAGCGAGAAGCCCCCAAGCCAGACCAGGAGACGCCGTCCCTGTCACACCTCTGGTCTCCTCCCCAAGGAGGGTTTCGATCGGCCACCAGGCCCCCGGTGAGCGGCGCCTCGCCTGCTGGGCATCTGGAGTCCCTCCCAGACCCACCTGAACAGATCAAAGGGCCGAGCGACAGGAAATCCTGACACCCCGGCACCAGGCACCATGACCCCTCTCAGCGAGGACTCCGGACTTCAAAGAGGAGGGGGAGTATAACAAGGGGTGCTGAAGGGACGGGAGGCAGAGAAGACCTGGACCTACGAGAGCCCTGCTGACCTGGTCGCGGCTCCCCGAACTCTGAACCATCTGAGCCCTGCTGGCGCTGTTGCGGCTCCCCAAACTCTGAACCATCTGAGCCCTGCTGACGCTGTCGCGGCTCCCCGAACTCTGAACCATCTGAGCCCTGCTGACGCTGTCGCGGCTCCCGAACTCTGAACCATCTGAGCCCTGCTGACGCTGTCGCGGCTCCCCGAACTCTGTACCATCTGAGCCCTGCTGACGCTGTTGCGGCTCCCCGAACTCTGAACCACCTGAGCCCTGCTGACGCCGTCGCGGCTCCCCGACTCCGAAACCACCTGTGCCTGCTGAGTGACTCGCGGCCCTCTCCTCTAGACGAATCGGCAGGAATTGCCGGGAGAAACAACTTCCCCCAGCTCGAGGATTGAGAGCTGTGCGAAGGATACTCCGCAGAGACACTGAATTCAGAGACTGTCCCGCTACCCCCATCCCGAAATCGTCGCCGCTTGTGGCGCTGCTTCAATACCTGCATTTCAGACCATAAAGGTCCCTGAAAGCTAACGATAAAGTGCTATCTTACGAAGAACTACTGTGTGGTGTCCCTCTGTCCGAGAGTGCAAGCTCAGCGTGTGCGATCCTAGGAACGAGTCCCTTCCAGGAAGGGCCTCCCCGCCCTTGCTCGGCCTAACTCTGGGAGAGGTGGGTCAAAGGGTGGTCCGGAACGTATTCCAAAGCCCCCGGAGAACGCCTTTCCAACACCGATGCATCCCGGATTTCCACACATCGTACCTGTGCGGCACGCTTTCCCAATGCATCACCTGCGAACTGCAACCATCACGAAGAATCAATGCATCACTCCCCATACAGACCGGATTCGACACAACTTGTACTCTGTGTGTCGCAGAACTGTCGCATCACCTCCCCAAAGTCTCAGAAGTGTTGCATCTCTTTGTTTTCCAAATCTGTGGCTGTTTGGCTTGTGGAACTTTGATGCATCGACAGATACTTTGATGAAAAGTCACGCATCCATAGTTTTCTATGGTACAATTTCTTGAAACCTTTTGAAAGTCATATCTTTAACTGTGTATGTTGGATTTTTGGGCGTTTTGGTCTTGTTAAGTTAGCTAAAAAGATACTTTATTTTTTTTAACTGGTGTGGTGTCCTTTTGTGGTGTTTTCACTGTGTTACTGTGAGTGTTGATACAAATATTTTACACATTGCCTTTGGGATAAGCCTGTCTGCTCATGCCAACCTACCAAGGGGTTGAGCTGGGGTAATCTAAAGTGTGCATCCCCCTTACCCTGGCTAGAAGCAAGGGTCCCTATTTGGACAAAGGTACCTACCTCTGCCAACTGGCAACCCCATTTCTAACAAGGAGACATTAAAAATTCACCCCAAGGAAAGTCCATCGCCAGTTGGATACTTTTCAGATTCCTCCAGTGGGGCAAGGCAGAAAGCTGTAGACGAACATGGCTCCATGAGGGTAGATACTTTCTCCACAAAGTCCTGCTGAAACACATTTGCTGCTACAGAAAAGCTCAAAGTGGGAGCAACCCCAAACTTTGGCCCAGTGGCAACACACCTTTCTAAGATTGACTTGGCAGGTTTGTCCTGTCACTCTAGGAGTCTTGGGAGCCAAAGGGGACTAAGTATAAGGTTTTTTAAGAAGGTAGGAGGAGTACACTTTGACAAAACCAAGGGTTTGAGGACCTCAGAAATTGCACTTGGGGGTTTGGACTTACTTCAGCAGAAACCACTGGCAGGGTCTAGAGCAGGTCCAGCTGGAACTGGTCAGTTTGGCTACAGGGGGAAAAGGGCTTCTTTCAACATCTTTGTGTTACTGTAGGTTAAAAGGAGGCCAGCTCCAACTGACCCATAGAGTCCACTTCTTTGTCATGTCCAGCCTTTCAGGTCTCCTCATAGGTCTCAATAGCAGGTGTAGTCCTTCTCCTGTCTTCCACAGTTACTTTAGTGTTCTGAAGAGGATGCCCCTGGAGTCACATTTATGTCTGGCACGATACCATGTGTGGGGTGACTTCTGGCACCTCCTGAACTAATAGGGAAAATCTTCCTAGGGGAAATCCTACCCACTTTTTCAGCAGTTCCTGTGTGTCCTTCTGCAAACAGTCCCAGAGTTCCCTTTTTTAACCTGAAGCCAAGATGTCAGAACCTTTCTTCCCCTCTGCAGAGCTTCTGTGCCCACCCAAGAGGTGTGTCCAGGGAAATGAGCAACACCTCTGTGGTCACTCAAAACCTGTTATGAGGGCAGCTCCTCTCCCACTAGGATTGGTGCCGCCTGGCTGACTAGAGGGACAAAGGTGAGGGCAGGCCCAGGTGTTAGCTACATCTGCCTATGACATGGTAGGCCTTTTTTAAGTTAATATGGTTTCTGGGACCAGCCCAAATGATCCTACTACCAGAGAAACAGAACACCTCCCAAGTCAAAGGTCTTTGTCTCAGCTCTGGGAGCGAGTTTACACCTAATCAAGAGGCTACTCAGCTGCTAGGTGAACCTTTTAAGCATTATTAAATGTAACATTGCATCTCAATGCATTCCTATGGAATAACTAACTCTGCCACAGTGAAAATAGGTCCTTATGCCTTTTCACTGTAAGGGCATGTTTATATTTATACTTGTACATATTCTTCTTTCAAATACCATGTACCCTACTGTATGTGATGTAAGGCCTTCTTAGGGGTGTAACATATTTAAAATGAGGGTTAGGCCTTTCAAAAGGGGTTATTTTCACAGATTAAATTTGCAACTTTACAATTGCACAGACACGCAACATTGGTAGGCCTGTAGCCTTGTTTGTGCTGCCACTGTAGCATGTGGCGAGATGGGTGCTGCCACTAGTGACACTTAACTTACAGGCATGAGTATACTTGAGACTTATAGGTAAGTTAAACATGCCAATTAAAATGATAGCCAATTTTGACATATTTTAGGGGTCAGAAAACATACACTGGGGCTGTTTGGCAGAGTCTCAGTTCATAGAGTCCATACACGAGCAGCATCAGTCCCCCCCCCCCACAAATAAATGGGGATGATCATGTAAAAAGAGGCATTTTCATATACTCTTCATTATTAATTATGAGATTTTTGATAACCCCTTTAAGTTGACACCAAGAATTTTGTGTGAACTTACCTTTGGTGTTCTACAAAGCTTCCAACCTTGAATGGGAATCTTATCATATTTCTGTGCATTGGATTTTGGATTTTCCTGGAGTTTGCTCCATTTTTACTGGCAGTTCAGTCACCTATTGAGCTCTCAAGCCTTGCACACAGGGCCACCAAACAGTTATGATAGTGGTTAGAAGTGTCATAGTAAAGCTGGTACATTTTTGCATTCTGACTGACACCTTTGTTCTTTTGACTGGATATGGAAAATTAATGTTGCAGTAAACCTGAGAACTTATTGGCAATGCCAATAAGTCCTAAAGTTTTTCATCAAAGCACAGAGCTCCATGTTATAGAATATGTAGTAGTTATTGACAAACAACTTAAAATGTTTGTGGTCATATCGCAGACAAAGATCCTGCATGCACATTCTGTTTATTTTATGCCCATCCTAATTTCAACTTTTCTATTTTGCCACACTTCCCTTTAGAAGTAATACCTCTTTCTGAACATCGAATGTGTTTTGTTTTATGTACTGTGTCATTTTATATCTTTGTTTCTATCCTCCTATTTTCTGCTAGATTAAGCCTTGAATGCTCTATTTGCCAATCCTTGTTAGTCAAGTACCTACCAGGTATAACAGATAAACAGATATCCAAGTACAATGCATCAGCACTATGATTCTGTTATTCCATTAGTCAGAGATAGTACCCAAGATAGATACCACAGAGTAATCATTGATTCCCCCAGGACCTAAATAATGGGCCTCACACCATGAGCTAGGATGTGCTTAATAAATGCTATAGTAAACAAAAAGTAAATGTAAATTAGACTATGATAAACTGATCTTAACAAAAGAAAATGTTTTTCTTTCAGAAAAATTGTCTGCTCATAGTGCATATTCCCAGCAAATTAAACAGATACCGTTGGTAAGGCAAATAATGCTGCCTGTAATGGATGATGTGTGGAGGGTTATGTTGAAAGCCCTGCCCTAACATTTAAAAAAACAGCAGTTTAACAGCACACATACTGATATGAACATGTAAGAAATTGCAATCCCTCTCTCACTTTACAGACAAAACCAGCATCCTATGGCAAATCTGCAAGCAAAAATGCAAACAGACTTCTATACCCTAAATGGATTGTAAAATCAGAACATTATTCAAAAGTCTACATAGAAACCAATTTTCGCATCCAAAAATTAATCATCACCAAAATACCACACTCAGGAGCCTTTCGTGACAACTTCACCAATGAACAATTCATCAAAATAAGGTAACTAGAGACTACCCTCAGGGGAATAAAAACAACTAATGCAAAACCTACAAAGAAGTTAACTAACACAAGAGATGCAGACCATAGTCTATATCTTCTTTCAAACATGTTTGCCATGGAATTTTGTGAACTGATTAGGAAAGACAACGTAAAGGTACGGAGGAGGCCATCTCAATCTCCTGTTGTGTGCAGATTTAGATTCTGTATATAGGTTTCCCGATTTATGCCCTTATATAGGTACAATTCACATTGCCCTTAATTGGACTTTGAAATCCGGCACTTATTTAGACATTGTCTGTACAAACCTAATACAGGCATGGCCACCTACATCCGTCCATCCACGTCACAATGAATTCTTGGAAAACCAGACCCTTAAGCCTTTAGGAATTTCCCTCAGCTTGAATATTGATTTCTTCAAGAACTCATTAAGTATGCATGAACATCTGTTCCTTAGGGGTTCATTCATGACGTTCCTCTGCCCGACTTTTACGTCAATACTGGCATTCCGAGACACCTTCAAGGTATAAGTATACCAGCACTTGCCCTGACAAATTACGGTTCCCGGAGGATTCGATCCAACCCAGACTACGCGGTTCGCCACGGCAAGTTCGGAAGGAGATCGAGTTCCAGCCTGATGCATTGACCTGACACTGTCATCCTCCTCGTAGAGAATCCAGCTACAGTGCTCTCTGACTTCCCTTGCGGGGGGTTAGACTATCGAGTCCAGAAAAGAGATTCCAACCTCTCTCATTCTCAGGTATGGAGCTGACTAGAACTTAGAGAAACTTTTGGCAACTCATGGCTAAACTAAAATATAGTTAGCTATACTTTAGAAATGGCACCTACTTCAAACCTCGTACTGTACTTAGGTTAGGTACACTGGGGTAGAACAATTTAGAAGCATCAGATGAGTATCACATTTTAGCTTATGTTATTTATGTATGTATTTTGATTAATATATGTCATATCTACAAACAATGCTATTGCAGTATTATTTTATCTTACTGCTAACCTCGTACATATTGTTCTTCGCAGTCTGTCTTACGATTGTAGCAATTCATATCTCTTGCATGAGAAATAAGACTGTTCAATAAACCCTTTTATTGAAACGCCCGTCTCTCTATTTCTGTGCAACTCTGTAGAAACAAAACATGCACGATTGAGTGAGTGAAACTGCTATCTATTGTTTCCACAATTATGATACTGTTCCGATTCTAAAGGGAAACAAAGTTGTCATGTTTATGCGGTTGTCAGAGACTAATCCCTTCTTGTATATTCAAGAAGTTTCTAGTGACCTCTGAGTTAGCTGGCACACACAAGTAATTAAATCTAATATACTCGATAGAGACATACTGACCTTAGTCCTATGTCAAATCTATAGTGTATGTTATTCCAATGCGCAGAGCCTATCAGGTATATAGGAACTACACTACATGGCGCCCAACGGTTTGGTAAGGCACTAATTTAACGCTAGATACTAATAGTACAGGTTTTCAAGAAACCGACGAGGATGCTATAATCATCCATCCAAATTTCAGGAGCCCCATCACTCTAAAACTTATAAAACATGATCTGACACCAAGAGGTGGTAGAGCAGTTTTTGTGATAGAGGCACATGAATCTCACCAGACAGAGGTATTCTATTCATGGATAGTATTCCCAGAATCAAATCCAGTAACACACTTGTTTCACTTCTACAAAGAAGATGAACCACCTGAGGAATATATTCCTTTCGAGGATATTGAAATTCCACTCACATACGAGGAGCACGAGCTCTGGTTTTAAGGCGCCCTAAAACATTCAAATCACATTACCAGGCTCGGTCCACTAAGTAGACCAGGAGAAACATGCCCGATTTTAGCCGGCTACACACCTGACCCTGACATTGAATCGATGTTGGACGAGGAATTACTTAATAACATACAAAAGCTAATAGAAATATACAGTTAAACCACAACTGTCTGAAAGTCCTGATAAGGTCTTTCCTAAAAACATTCCTGCCTCTTCTAAAAAGAAGTAGGAAAATAGCAACCAGCATTCCAAAGAGAAGCGTTCTCATTCCCGAGGTAGGTGTCCTCAAAAGGAGCCCTCTGAAAGGAGATATAACCTCAGGAATATGGATAATTTGAGAAAACCTGACAGATATCAAGATAATGATTAGGCCTGGGCTAAAATTCCGTTCCGCTCACGGAAATTGCAATAATTTGACATTTTCGCGTTCCGCGCAGAGCGCGAAAATGTAAAAATGTCTGCAATCCGCATTTTACCGGAAATGTTTGCTTGATCGCGCTGTAAAATAATACATTCTCGCGCGCGCGCGATCGCCTTACCTGAATCTCCGCGTTCGCCGACGAGTTTTCCCGATCCGGTTGCGTTCTCCACGAGATGTTGGATTGTTGGTAGCCATTTGCGCTGTCTGGCGACAGTTCGCGCCCACAGCCGCGGGACAATTGAAAACGAGATGGCCGCACCTGTGAGCAACCGCATGGGTAAGTTGGCGAGCTGCGACCACGCAGAAAATAGCGCGAATGGGCTGCAAAAAAACTTCCGCATCTTCGTTGATATTTCCGCGTGTTTGCGGAGATTTTTAACTTTTTCGCGATAATTTGCGATAGTGAATTTCGCAAATTCCGCCCACCCCTAATAATGATACATGTTCCTCTCGTACCTTTCAGATATCGTCACAGACATCCGAAAAATGAGGACAGTCAGAAAACAAGGAAGAACGCGTGAAGTCCAAAGACGATCAACACGTTCAGAAAGATATAGCAAAACCTTAATTCTCCAAGAAAAAGGTAGCAGGTCTGAAGATCAGACATGCCGAGAATACTGAGAACCCAACTCAGGAATGGAGAATGGGCCCAGACCATATTGGACAGTGCAGCAGAAGTTACAATTGCTCGCCAGAACCTGAAGGGACTTCTGGAGACAGTGGACTTGAATGAAGACATTCAAGTTGAGGCTGTAGACACCAGGGTTAGTTCTCCACATAGGTTATATGAAATAACACTCCGGATGGAGGGAGCCATACCAAGAAAAGTGAAAGCACTCTTTTGGGAGCATCTTTCAAAGGGTTATGATATACTTCTAGCAGAACAGGACTGGCCACCAAAGTTGGTCAGGGAGTGCCCACATGGCGAGGCCATCATTATGCCTGCCTTCTCCAACCATGTTCCAGTTAATTTAAAATACAAATTAGCCAGGAAATGGGCAGTAGCCCAAGCCCCAGCACTGTATAAAACTCATGGGATGAGGACTCACCTCACCATAAAATCCAGTTAAAAATCAACTGACTGCACAAAGGCAGTACCCAGTTAAGCAAGAAGCTAAAAAACAGGTCAGGGAGATTTTAGATCAACTTGAATATCAGGAGGTGATTAAAACCTGCACCTCATCAATGAATAATCCTTTGTTTCCTGTCTCCAAACCAGACAATACATATCATCTAGTTTTGGATTACAGACACTTAAATTCCTGTTGCAAAACATTTGCAGTGCAAAATGATGCACATAGTACAGCATTAATGAATAACATTGTGCGTAAAAAACATAAAACCACATTAGACATTTCAAATGGTTTCTTTTGTAAAAATATTGCACCAGAAAGCAGATTTTTGACTGCTTTCTCAATAATAGGGACACAGCTTCAATTTTGTCGACTGCCCCAGGGAATCAAAAACAGGCCGGGGTTATTCTCAGCAAGGGTAACAGAGTTACTACAAACTTATGATGACGAGGCATTGTCATATGTCGATGATATATATCTGACAGCCGATGACCTGGATAAGCACTTGAACAGGGTGAGCACCATAATATTGGGCTTCGCCTCAGAGGGTTACAAATTCAACTTTAAAAAGTCAAGAATTGCCCACCTCAATGTCCTTTTCCTAGGATATGAACTATCAAGTGAAGGCAAAAGCCTGGCAGCTAACTTTTTAGAAAAGTGTGCGCTGCTCCAACCTCCAAAAACGCTGAAAAATTTACAGTTGATTCAAGGTTTCCTGAATTTTGGAAGAACTTACATTTTAAATTACGCAGAAAGGGTTAAACCTCTCTACAAATTAATCAAACCTGATTTTAAAATCACACATTGGACACAAAAACACACAGAAATTTTGCGTTCACTCCAAACAGACATGTTAGCAACGAAACAATTGCAAACATGCGTAAACATACGCAACTTAGCGATCCGAATAATTCAGGGTCAATGCGGATTCACCTACTTAACTTTTAACGAAGGTGAAAAAGTACCAATTGCCTACAAATCCCACTTGTATACACAAGCAGAAATGAAATTCACTTCTACAGGGTGGTAAGGAGTGGTGAACTTATAAGTTACCCCGCACTCCTCCCACAGAGACTTCATGTACCCAGAAATGAAGTTGGTACCCCGGTCGGAGACCACCTCTCTGGGGAACCCCACACGGGAAAAGATCCCCATCAATGCACGGCCCACCACGGGTGCTGTGATTGTCCTGAGAGGGACAGCTTCCGGGTACCGGGTGGCATGGTCCACCAAGACCAGGATAAACCTGTTGCCTAAGGTTGTCTTGGGGTCCAGTGGCCCCACAACGTCAATGCCCACACGCTCGAAAGGGGTGCTCACCACAGGAAAGGGTTGGAGGGGTGCCTTGCACTTTCCTCCGCTCTTGCCACTTGCCTGACAAGTCTGGCAAGTCCTACAGAATGCACCAAAGTGCTTCTTCATCTGGGGCCAGAAGAAGTGGGTGACAAGCCTTTGGAAGGTCTTGTCTTGCCCCAGATGTCCTGCGAGAGGCACGTCATGAGCCAGACCCATTAGGAAGGCCCTGAAGCGCTCGGGTACCACCAGAACACGGGCTGCACCGGGCTCAGCGACCTTAGGCTCACTATAAAGTAACCCAGCTTCCCAGTAAATGAGATGATCCTTGGAATCTCCACCTGCTGCCTGGTCTGCAGCCTGCTACCGCACACCAATGAGAGAAGGGCATTCCCTCTGTGCCTTGCAGAATTCCTCCCTGAAAGGGCGACCCTCTTGCTGCCAATGGGTCAGCTCAGGTAGATCCCCCAGTTTGGCCACCTGTTCCCCTGGAGGTTCCAGGGCATCCCCCTCAGGTTCTGCTCCTTCTTGGACCGTGGGAACGGTGGGGGCTGGTTTCCCGCACCCTCTGCTCCTTCTCCTCTGGGCAGGTACCTGGGCCACTGTTTTAGGCTCCAGGTCTGCTGAATCACACCTACTGACTGCCATTGACTGAGTGGTCACACAGATCCACTCAGACAAACCCAACATCTCCATGAGAGCCTGGCGTTCCACCTCCTTCCATGGGGAACTCTCCAGGTCATTACCTAGCAGACAGGCGACAGGCATGGATGGACTCACAACAACCTTCAAGAGAACTGAGACCCCCCCTCAACTCAAAGGGAACTTGCGTCACCTTACAGAGGCGCACCGAGTTGTCAGCTGCAACTACTGGGTCAAGCACATTGGGAATGACCTGCTCTTCAGACACCCACTGACACCTCACAGATGTCACGCTGGCTCCTGTGTCTCTCAGAGCCTCCACCCTCCTCCCATTGATGGTCACCCACTGCCCGTATTTCTTAGTGTTATCGGGCAGGTAGGTTTCCTGGACCATCTCTTGGTCTCCTAAAGAGACAAGGGTCATAACTGCTGGTCCCCCCCCTTCACTAGAAATTAAATCCTCCACCAAAGCTACACTCACTAAACCCGGTTTAGGAGCACCAGTGGGTGCTGGAGGTTTCTTGGGGCAACTAGGGGCAATGTGTTTCACCTCATTGCAGTGATAGCAGGTAGGGGGACCCCTGTTGTCCCACCTGCCCCTAGGGGGCCAGGTTGGTTTGGGCTTGGGGGGTTAGGACTCCTTTCCCTGGGAACTGTTTTGGGGCCCTTGAGAGAACTCCTTTTGGTTATCCTTGTCCTCCCCTCTCTTTTGCTGGGGACCCTGCCAACCTTTGGCTGTGGTACCCACAATTCCTCTGTGGACCCTGGTACTGGTCCAGCGGTCCGCCTCCTTAGCAAGCTCAATGGGGTCCGTCAGCTTGCTGTCTAAAAGATGCTGGCGCAGCTCTGCAACACGTAGACTACTCAAGTGCTCCCAACTAATTAAATGCAACAGCCCCTTATAATAAGTTACTTTGCTGCCCTTCATCCAACCTTCCAGTGCACGTGAGTACAGATTCACACACTCCCTCCAAGTCTCAGACTCTTTCGTCTTGGAGTTCCTAAACTGCAGTCTATACTGTTCTGGAGTAAGTCCATACCTGAGACATAGGGCCTCCTTCATATTGGGATAGGTCATGGTACCTGCTAATTCTAAGGGCTCTAGAGCACTCCTCCCAGAAGTCTCAAAATGTTTCCACAGGCCCGCCCCCCAATGCTGTTCAGGCACACCATTCATTCTCAAAGCAATCTCATACGAGGTAAACCAGGCATAGATATCCTCACTCCTATTATAATTCTGTACCAAATCCTTGGGGATATATACTTTACCCCCCTGCCCTAGCTGTGCGCTGCCACCATTTGAAGCGGACTCCGCCTGCTTGGCCTTGATATCCAGTTCTCTCATGCTCAACTCATGAGCCAGAAACAATTTCTTCTCCTCCAGGGAACGAGCATTCTTGCTCTCCTCCGCCGCCTTTTCTTTCTCTACTTCTAATTGCTTCATCTTCATTCTCATGATTTCCAACTCATGGCTTCTCACTCTTTGATTCTCCTCTAACTCTTCTGGAGTGAAACCCCTACTGGATTGGGTGCTGCCAGGTCTTGAGCCTGGGTTGTTCACAGGCAAATCGTGGGGTTCAAAACCTTCCCCTCCACTTGCATCATTTCCATCTTGGGCCTCCCACCAGGCCTTCAAGGCTTTCTGCAGCTCCTCCTTTCTAGAGCTGCTTTTCACAGGGCAACCATGATCTCTGCAGAATTGTTTGAGCTGCTCAACTTTGTATGAATACAGATCCTCAATGCAAAACTCAAATTCTGCTGGATCACTTGTTGCCTTCCCATGCTGAGACATGATGCATTGAAGAGTTACTCAAAAATAGAACCAAAAATACAGTATGTGGTTGCGTAGTGGTCTGCACTTAAACTAGTGATGTACACCAATTACTGTTGGTCAAGTACAAATACAAGTTCAAATCCCACCGCTGCCACCAATATTAGCTCTGGGGGTCTCTAGTTGGCAGGGGTAGGTACCACTGTCCAAATAGGGACCCTTGCTTCTAGTCAGGGTAAGGGGTATACACCCTTTAGATAACCCCTGCTCACGCCCTTGGTAGCTTGGCACGAGCAGACAGGCTTATTGAAGGCAATGTGTAAAGTATTTGTATCAACACTCACAGTAACACAGTGAAAACACCACAAATGGACTCCACACCAGTGTAGATAAATAAAGTACTGTTAAATAAACTACACAAGACCAAAATGACAAAAATCCAACATACACAGTTTAAGAATATGGTTTCAAAAATAGTTCTTAGGTTAGCGTCAAAATCATCCACATTAGCGTCGATTTTAACCAACAGTACCTGGTGATGCGATAAAAGTTCTTAGCGGCGCACAAGCATCGAAAAACAAGCAACAGCATCAGTCCTGAGACCCTGGGGAGGTGATGCGACAACCCCGCTGCATGCTGCGGGCATGTGCGACGAATCCGGTCTATATGGGGAGTGAGGCGATACTTGTATGGATTCCAAGGCGTAGCTTCTCCAGTAGAAATGTACTCGTAAAGGCACGATGCGACAAAATTTGGCCCGCTAACGAGCGGGGCGACAATTTCACCAGCGATGATCTTGGCTGGCTCTGCGATGATGTTCGCAGCGACACAATTCGGCCTGCTAACGAGCGGAGAGATGATCTTGGCTGGCTCTGCGATGATGTTCACAGCGATAAAATTCGGCCCGCTAACGAGCGGAGCTGGGATCTTGGCTGGCTCTGCGACAATGTTCGCAGCGATAAAGTTCGGCCCGCTAACGAGCGGGGCGACAATTTCACCAGTGATGATCTTGCTCAGCGGCGGCAGGCTCTGTGACGATGTTCGCAGCGATAAAAATTCGGCCCGCTAACAAGCGGAGCGATGGAAATGTTCTCACTAAGCCGGCGGTGCGTGAAAAAGTGTAGATCTTTTGCTTCTTTCTTCTTGGTCAGTTTCCCAACAGCAGGCACAACTTCCAGAGGCCCCACAATTGGAAGAAGCACTCTAGGAAGGGCAGAACTCACACAGCAGAGTTCAGGGGGAAGCTGGGGGTGAAGTCCTTTTGTTCCTGGGACTTCTTAACAGGAGGCCAGCTCTACTCAGGCCCTGGGAGATTCCTTCAAGCCAGGGGACACAGCACACAGCAAAGTTCTTCCCCTCTCCTTGGCAGCAAAGCAACTGCAGGTCAGCCTTACAGCAGGTCAGTCCTTCTTCTTCAGTCTTCCAGCTTTCTCCTTGGCAGAGGTTCCTTCTAGATTCCAGGATGATCTAATTTTCTGTAATCTGGGTCCCAATACTTATACCCCAAAATCCTTTGTCCTCTGCAGGCAGAGGGGCCTTGGCCTAGTCCGAACCAGTTCTGGCTAGTCCTGGAGCACTCTGTTTACTTGGTTTCTTCTTTCCTTTGAGAGTGAGGGGCAGGGTGGTCAGCCGCCCAGCAGGGGGTGGAGCCAGCATTGTGGAAGGCAGGCACAGCCCTATTCAGGCCCAGGTGCTACTCCTCCCACCCATCTACAGGGGAATTCCCCTATTCAGCCCTGGGCTAACTCATTCAGCCTCTAGGAGCCACCCCTGTCCCTGTCACTCACAAACCAGACAGTCAATTCACAAACAGGCCAAGGCACACAGAAAGGGCAGAAAAGGAAAACATCCACCTTCGCACAAAGGATATAAAAACCATCCTTCCTAAAAGATGTGTTATTAAATTCTGAGTTCAGGGATACCAGACTTTAGCTTTCTATCTTGCTCCTATGGGAAGATATGCAGGTAAACATTATACTCAGCATTCCCCATTATAACCTATTGGCAAGATAGCCTTTCAATAGTGAAAAACAAAAATGGCTGTAATTCACTACCATAGCATGTCACCTACACCAATACATGCTCTACCTTTCACATACACTGCACCCTGCCCAGGGGGGTACCTAGGGCCTTCCATAGGGGTGTCCAATGTGTACAGAAAGGGAAGGGTTAGGCCTGGCCAGTGTGGACACTGGTCAGGTCAGCATGGCAGTTAGCAACTGCACCCAGGCACTGCGGTGGCAGGCCTGTGACACCATTTTAGGGCTACTCCTGTGGGTGGCACAATCAGTGCTGCAGGCCCACTAGTAGCATTTGAATCACCAGCCCTGGCACACTCAGTGCACTTTACTAGGGGCTGACAGGTGAAACAAATATACCAATCAGGGATAACCAATCAATATAACAATTTACCTAGGGAGCACTTGCACTTTGACACTGATCAGCAGTGGCAAAGTGCCCAAAGCCTCTCAAACCAGCAAAAACGATATCCAGCACAGCGTCAAAAATACAGGAGGTAGAGGCAAAAAGTCAGGGGAAACCACGCCAAAGATGCCAGGTCTAACAGATCCATTCATAAAAAAGCTCAAAAACAATCTAAATATCCTAGCCGTAAGCAGACATGGCCAAGAAACTAAAACCATGGATTATGCGGATGATTTAGCCTTAGTGACCCCGGACCTTAAGAAAGCTATTATAGCTATAGAGCGAGAGGCTCAAGTAAACACTAAACAAAGGAAAGACTCAGATTATTGTACATGAGAAAATTAATTGGACGAACAGTAGAGATGTTGTCAAGGCAAAATACCAAGGAGTGAATATAGTGGCTGATACTGACTAAATAGTCAGTGAAAATCTGGACCTTTTGGCGGTGGAGACAAAGAGAGCACATAAGCGGATCAATAATCTACATCAGACCTTAGTGGGCCGGTGTAACATTCTTAAAATGTTATTTTCCCCAAAACTTCTTTATTTCTTCAGAGTCATCCCCCTCGAATTCACAAATTTAATGCTGCAGAAATTTGAACGTCTCTTCTCTCAATTCATTTGGGCATATTCTCAGCCAAGGAAATTGTTTAAGTTTTTATCCCTTCCTTGTGAAAGAGGGGGCTGGGCGCTTCCAAATTTAAGATTATATTATTGGGCCACTGTCCTGCAGAACTGTCCCATATTGATGCAGGAACAACTCTCTATTGTAACAATGGGACTCCCGTCTCCTTTCGAACTATTACTTGGGTCTGAGGCCTTGGGGTGCATGTGGGGTCAACTTGAATTTGGGTACTATAAGAGGGTTAGATTCAAGACCCTTATGAGAACCTTCAAGATCTTTACCACCGTTTGCAAGCTCTTAAGATTAGGCAGATTAAACCATTATACCCCTATCAATAACAATGCTTACTTCCCTGTCATTTTCAGGAGATCATATCTTCAAAATTGGTTCAATTCTGGTATACTTAAACTAGGGGCCTTGTATTCGACCGAAGGGGTCCGGGCCTTTGACGATCTTAAACCCAATTCACTTTGAGCCATAACGAGACCTTCAAATATCTTCCCATTAGGGATTTTTTGGCACATAAGGCTGGCGGGCCCATGGGGTTTGTTAAAAACGACCTTATCGATAGACTATGGGAGCCCACTACTCTCCGCATCAGGTTTATTTATTCCACACTAAATAGCCTAATGCCTGACGATATGGCCAGAATTTCTAACAAATGGCAACAAAAATTGGATATTACCAACAACGTCTTTTACCTAGCTTTGAAATCTGCTCATAGTGACTTCTTATCTGCCAAGTTACAGGCACAGTTTTTCAAAACTTGCTTTTTTCTATATTTTACACCTAGCAGAATTGCGAAATGAGGGACAGCTTAAAGCATATATTGCCCCAGATGTGCCAAATTCAGCACAGATTCCATCCACATATTTGCCACTGGTGTAGAACTTGGGCCATTGCTAAATAAGATTCAAGACTTTCATGGGGCAGTCTTAGCAATGAGATATTCTGCTAACTCCTACGACCATTCTGCTGGGCATACAAGATACTGTAGATAGGAAGAGTGGTGGGGCCCTAATCTTTGTCGTCATGGCAATTTACAGGTTATGCATAACATCGGCATGGATAGACCCAAACCCGCCCTAATTTTCACAGTGGCTGGCCCGCCTATTTTCTACGTGCAACCTCCAAAAGGCTATTTATGCAAAAAAGGGTATCAGGTCCAAAAAGAGAGGTTTAGTTATCTGGGAACCCCTGTCTAGTTGGCTCACCCAGACTAACCCCTAGTACATTGAGGGCTGGAAGCAAATTTTATCGAATCTTGAGTTTGATCGCTTTGCATTTTTTTGGCACAGAAATGTCTCATTCTAAAATGAAAGCATTATGAAAAATTATGAATTGTAATCTTGCACTTTAAATGCTGGCAGTCTAGCCTTACCGGGCAAATGTCTCCTCTGTTTACACTATTCTTGTTGGATTGCGTATATTGCACATTTGCACTGATCACTTTATTATTAATGAACCCATAGCTGAGAGATGATGTAGAATAACGATATATAACTTTGCACTTTATATATCCATTTATACTAAGGCCAGAAGTATATTTAAAAGAATATTACTTTTTATGCTAGTGGGGGCCTGAAACCCTGAATATGGTCAAAGGGCTAAAATGGACCTTCCTGCTTGTGGCAAATGTATATTTTTAGATTAGAGGGAAAAGGGTGGTGGGGGAGATGTTGTATCGCACTGCTTTATTCTTTGTTGTTTACTGCATATCTATAAAAAAAGAATTTAAATTAAAAAAACAACAACAAATAATAGACAAATCATCCTAAAACTGGAAAACCCGAATGACCTAGACTTGCCAAAGTTCAACACGTGTATATCATTATCTCTTGCCCCCTGCCCTCCCGTCCCTGTTTCTTTTCATTCCGTCCCTGTGTCTCATGCCCCTCTTATCGGCCTCGTCTTTGTTTATTCCACCCCATCGACCTATTACTCTTCTCCTTTACACTACTGTTATCATGTGCACTCTTCCATCTTGTATTTCATCACTTTGTGCTCACTCCTCTCCTCTCTTTTTTTTCAGTGACCAGGTGCCCTTCCCTCTATTGAGCTCTTCTACTCTTGGTCCTCAAACCCCCAAATTGGTTCTCTTATGTACTGTCTTGGCACTCCAACCGTGCGCTCTGAGTCTCTTCACACTCCTTGTGCTGAGAGGAAGGCTGTTTGAATTACTATTGTATCCAAGGAAGGTGTACCTTTACATTCGTGGTGTCAGTCAAATACCCTGAAACTTCTTGCAAACCTTTCTTTTTTCTCTCTGCTCTTTGCCTACCAAAGTCAAACCTTTTTGATCTGCACCAAACAAATCCATAGGGCCAGATGACAAGTGAAGGTGCTATTTATCACCCCTGCTAAATACCAATATTCTGGGGTTTGTTATTTATAGGGTGCGATATATATCACCTTTTATGAGTTACTAGGGAATAACATGCAGATTTTGATGTTTAACACAACAAAATCCGCATGATATGGTAAATACCGTACATATTTCTCCTGTTAAATTTTGATAGATTTGACAGACCGAAATTTAAAGAACATTGGGTTATTTAATGCATCTGATCACTATAGAATGGGTTAAAAAAAACTTGTAATTCCGTCCCGTGCGTAAACAGGGGTTCACACGTGAGTTGGAACTAACCGCCCAACTTGTAATTAGGGCCATAGTCTCAGGGTGTGATCATGGTCAATGGAAACTACTATCCCCCACTCCATATTGTTCAATTTCACTATGAAGTGCTTAGACCTTTAATTATTAGACATTCTCTTCTTTCTGTCCAAACTGCCTCTTTTCTTGCACAAGTATTTCCTCCTTTCCTTATGTTTGATTTCAAATTCACAGTAATCTAGACCCATATCTTCTCCTTCCTTTTTCATTGGTTTTCCTATTCTCACCTCCTAGAAAGGCTATCAGCTCCTGCTCTGGACTCCATTTGTTTCTAGATATAGGCATTCAAATGCCTCTACTTAAATCTGTCTTTTTATGAAACATCTGTAGGCCCTGGGGTGAGCTGCAGAAAGCTATTCCACTTAGCCTGATGTGAGATACTCTATCCCCTATAAGCTCCTGGATTCTGCCACTAATCACTTTTTCCTAGGTGTGCCTTGCAATAGCTACTGCCTTTTGCTTGCTTTTTGATGACAGGCTCTGTGCCCTTGACATTACTTCATAGCATACTACACTGACCATATTTTCCTCTGTCCTGTCTATGGCTTTTCTTTTCTCCTTATAGCTGCTTCATTATATCTCCACCCCATTCATATAAGCACCTCGAAAAAAGAGAGAGGATTGTGCCATGAGAAATTGCCTCCACACCTCCCATTTCATTATGCCCCCACCTCTATCATTGTTCTGAAGATCCTCATCATGTATCCACTCCACCAGTCCCATGGTTCATCCACAATGAAGCCCCCATTTCCAGTAGTTTGACAGTCCTGCTCTCAATGGCTACTTCCACATAGTGCATTGAAATGGAATTACATCAACTCAATGAGGATAATCTCATACAAATGGGATGTTCCAGAGTTTAACACCCAGATAATGATTGACTGGTTTAAGAAGTTAAACATTAGAAGATCCTTGTGCCCTCTAGTTTTGCCGCTTTTGTTTTCATGCCAAAATGAGGAGAGTCAAACTTAATGTGCTTTGCTTTCATAAATTTTCATTTTAGGGACAAACGACTGTTAGGTCTGACAAAGTGTCAAGTTGTTGCTGCAATATGGAGGATGATTTCTGTTCCACAGAGGAGGATAATGATGCTATAGTTTCTGAAATATGGACAATTCAATATTTTCTCTGTTTATCCCATCACAATCTATTTAACACTCCTTGCATAATTAGAGACCAGGGCAAGCTTAAGCAGCCCTTTACAACTGATTGTTTTTAGGTGTTAGCCCAATTAAAGTGAAACAAGATTTCCAGGATACACTGATTTGTTCAATCAAAATTTAGAACAGGAAATTATGTTTTGCAGTACAATGGAGTTATATGATAACTTTAACTAGTTCTTGGACATAACCTCCTGATGGGGCACATCTCAGGGAACTGTGTGGTTATTCCATCAATATTAGGGGGCCAATTACGATGCAGCCCGAAAAAGGCTCAGACTTTCCAGGCCTCTTCTCTGTTTACTCTCCGACTGTCATATTACAATGCTGGTGGTCAGAAACTAAACTGGCCAGTCGAAGGCCGGCCTGTAATCCCAAAGGGTGGTCTTTCCCCCCTTGGGATTACAATGCCTGGTTTCTATGCCGGCCTTTCAGACATTGAAACCTTGTCGGGAAGCATGTTTGGGAGCACCTAGTAGGGCCCCCTTGTGTGCGCAGCCTCTGGTGTGGGGCCAAGGGGAGCAACTATGGTGCCCCCTTGTTAATCCATGCACCCCGATTCAGGCACCTTGAGGTGCCTGCCACAGGGTGTAGGGATTAACATCACAGGGTGTAGGGATTAAACGAAGTTTGCAGCGCCAGCGCTACACTTTTACCAGCGCTATACTCGCACTAGAATTACTACAAACAACTTATAGCATTTTATTGATCTCTTAGGATTTTAAAACATTTTCGAGCGTGATTTATTGAGTGTGTGCTTTAAATGTAATACTGTGTTTTAGAAAACTTTTGCTCTGCCTATACTTGCAGTTTGCTCGCTACTCCCCGGTCCACCACAGCTTCTGTGCTGATTGTCGTGGAGGGAGCTTTGGAGCGTCATCACTTCCTGGTTCCTGGCTGTTCCATCCTGGTCAGCCATCTTGGAGAGGTCGGCGGACTAGTCTCCCCCTCGCCCTGACTATTTGAGGGCGGGAGTCTCACGCGCGCAATCATTGATTAAACGAAGTTTGCAGCGCCAGCGCTACACTTTTACCAGCGCTATACTCGCACTAGAATTACTACAAACAACTTATAGCATTTTATTGATCTCTTAGGATTTTAAAACATTTTCGAGCGTGATTTATTGATTGTGTGCTTTAAATGTAATACTGTGTTTTAGAAAACTTTTGCTCTGCCCATACTTGCAGTTTGCTCGCTACTCCCCGGTCCACCACAGCTTCTGTGCTGATTGTCGTGGAGGGAGCTTTGGAGCGTCATCACTTCCTGGTTCCTGGCTGTTCCATCCTGGTCAGCCATCTTGGAGAGGTCGGCGGACTAGTCTCCACCCTCACCTAATCTATAAGACCCCTCACAGACTAGCGCAGCGGTGACGCGCAGCGGTAGCGCCGAATACGCGCCGAAGAGGCGCCAAAGAGTAGCCAGTCTGCGCCAGTCCGCGGCACGGAGGCGGACGGTGCCGGACGGTATACGTATATACCCTCTATTTGTGCCAGTGGCACTATGTGTCGCTGTATACTCAGGTATTCCAGCCCCGAGCTACGCTCCTTCCACCCCCCGTGTGGTCACTGCCATCATGTTTTCCCGGGAGGGCGGGCTTTGAAGACAGGGTGTAGTACTTGTGGCTGGCGCCTTCCTGCTCGGAATTCTTTTACACAGGTCAGCCCACCTATTCTGCATAAATGTTTACTACTGAATACTAGATCTCTACCCGGCCACGCTCTAGACATTTGGAATATGTTACAGGATTCTAAGATATCCTGTCTGTTCCTTACGGAAACTTGGCTGTCCGAATCTTCCTCACCCGATTTGGCAAATGCCGTACCTTCTGCCTATAACATTTATAGGAAAGATAGGTCATCTGGTAGAGGTGGTGGAGTGGCTATTATAGTTAATAAGAATATTGTATGCCATACTTTCTCAGTAGATAATATACAGGGCTGCGAAGCATTAGGCTTTACTCTCCAGCTCTCATCTTCCCAGGCCTGTACTGGTATCCTGGTCTATAGATCACCAGGTTCGGTGGGGCTGTTTTTGGAAGAACTACAGGCAGCCCTATCAATACCATGCCTTAGGTCCAATCATTGCTTTTTATTAGGTGACTTAAATATCCATATGGATAATAGCTCGGATCCGGACACTCTAAAACTGTTAGATATTACTTCCGTGTTTGGCCTAGCTCCTTATGTGGCAGGACCGTCTCATAATAAAGGCCACACGCTCGACCAGATTTTTTCTACTTCTCCTATCTGTGTTGACCCTCCCATGCCAGTTTTGTGGTCAGATCATTTTCTCATCACTTTTTCCATCTCTGTCATGGTTCCTTCACGGTCTAAACCAGTAGGGTCGCTAAAGCATCTCTCTAAATCTTTCCATCTTCTTACTACAGAGATGCTATCAAATGTTCTAACTAACTTCCCGTGTCCCACCTCTGACAATGTAGAGGAGTACAGCGATCTCTTCCATAATTGGTTCACAGACCGTCTAGAGAGCTTGGTTCCGGCCATGAAACAAAACTCTGCAGATAAGAGAACATCTGCCCCTTGGTTTACCCCTCATCTAAAAAAAGCACGACAAGATCTTAAGAAAGCAGAAAGAGCATGGAGGCGATCCTATGATCTTTCTGAGAGGCAAAAATTTAAGACGCTGACTCGAGCCTACCATAAATTAATTTGGGATGGTAAAAAATCCTATCTGGAATCTAGAATAAATGAAGCGGAGCATTCTTGCAAGGAAATTTTCAGGGTGGTTAAAGATTTCACCTCCCCCTCTGCTTATACTCCGATCCATGCTCACTCCGAAATTTGGTTGAAGGAATTAGCTGTCTATTTTGTACAGAAAATCACCTCTATTCAATCATCTCTCCAGGCCACTTTCCAGCAGCATAAGACAAGTCTGGGGTGTCCCTTGCCAGATCATGGCCCCTTTCTGTCCAATTTTCCCCTATTAGATCATGAGAGCTCTCTTGCTATTCTGACAAGTCTCAAATCCGGATCTCCACAGGATCCTTGCCCTGCCAAGTGTCTAGCAAATATGGCACCTGTTCTTAATGATTTGATTAATCCCATTTTGAATCTGTCACTCTCTTCCGGGGTAGTTCCCAAAGCTTGGAAGAGTGCCATGATCTTGCCACTTATAAAAAAACCTGCGCTCGACCCTGCAGTCTATGCAAATTACAGACCTATCTCCTTACTCCCTGCTCTGGCGAAAGTGACTGAAAGGTTTGCTCACAGATCTATTTCCAATTTTATTGAGGAAAGGGGTCTGTTGCATAATACTCAATCTGGTTTCCGTGCAAATTTCAGCACGGAGACCGCGCTCCTTGAAGTCACAGATGCCATCAGGGAGGAGTTGGATGTTGGTAAAAAAGTGGTACTGATTATGCTGGACCTGTCGGCGGCGTTCGACACCGTTCCCCACGCACTTCTTCTCTCCAGACTCTGGGACTTTGGTCTGCGGGGAACGGTGTGGAATTGGCTTAAATCCTTCTTAGCCGACCGCCGGCAGACAATCTGGGCGCCACCCTTCTCTGCTGAAATGTCACCACTTGAAGTGGGGGTCCCTCAAGGTTCCATCTTGAGCCCCCTCCTGTTCAACATCTTTATGGCCCCCCTGGCGGTGACAGCGGAGGCTTTTGGCGCCCGGATTGTCAGCTATGCTGACGACACCCAGCTCCTCTTTGTAAGTAACAGGGATGGTCAGTTTGATAGTGTCCAGGTCAACGGATGTTTGAGTGCTGTCTTTGAGTGGTTTGGACGCCATGGGCTGAAGTGCAACGCAGACAAGTCGGAGCTGCTCTTCTTTGGCTGTACATCTGAACCCGATTGGAAAACCTGGTGGCCGAAAGATATGTCTCCTCCCACTAGCTCGTCTGTGAAAGCCAAAAATTTGGGAGTGGTGATTGACAACAAGCTATCTTTCGGACCACATATTTCATCTCTTACTGGGAAATGTTTCGGCATCCTGCGGATGCTTCGCAAATTTCTCCCTCTAGTCTCTATCCAGCACAGAAAAATTATTGTCCAGGCACTGATCTGCTCCAGGCTGGATTATGCAAACATTCTGTTTCTGGGACTTCCCAAATATTTGGTCAGGCGTCTGCAAATCGCCCAGAATTCTGCAGCCCGAGCCATTTTTGGTCTTCCAAGGAAAGTCAGAGCCACGGATCTTCTTGCCACATTGCATTGGCTCCCAGTTGCAAAAAGGATTCTATTTAAAACTCTGACCACGACTTTCAAGGCCTTGCATGGCATAGGCCCCAAATATATCTCCAAACGACTGTCTTGGTATACCCCTCCCAGATCTCTTAGATCCTCGTCCTTATCAAAGATGAGTGTTCCCACTATCAAACGAGCAAGAGCAGGAGGACGATCTTTTCGTCACTTAGCCCCTCATGCCTGGAATGATCTTCCAATCTCTCTAAGACAGACTTCTAGTCTTCTGTCTTTCCGCAAGGCTCTTAAGACTTTGCTCTTCCCGTAATCTTGATGCTGTTTCTGTGTTTGTATGCCCTTTTGGTGTTATGTTTTTCCCCATCTTCGGTTGGGAGTCTTCGTTAAAGCGCCGGGATACTCCAGCGGAGTGGCCGTGCGCTATAGAAGTGTACAAATAACATAACATAACCTCCCATGTGCCTATGGGAGCATGTACTATGAATGGTTTACGGCCGTAATACATGCTCCCATAGGGAAATGTCGGAATGTGACCGAACAGTGTACAGTCGCATCCTAGTAAGGAGGTCAGGACCGCCAACTGGAGGTTAGCCCATCCCCATTCTGAGACGGCGTCCGCCCGACATCATATTAGGTCCCTAAATCACAAACTGTTTCAAATATTATCTTTTTATCACCATCCATCTTTCTTTGTGGCACTTCATAACTAAGATATGGAACAAAACATAACTTAGGGCACGTTCACTTCACTTTAATTGTCAAATATAAACTTAGGCAGTTTTTAGCTATGTTAGCATGTGGCTAAATAAAGTGTACTACTATGGCACATCTCACCTTTTGTTAACTGCACACTCCACCATAAATGTTGCAGCTAATTGCTGCACAGCTGGTGAAGTCACTGAAATTTTACTTTATAAAAGGAGATCAGAGGCTGCAGTTATTCTGAGGCGTCTGCAAGGTAAGATTACTAGATGACTACATGTCAGCAAAGCTGTGGCGATCCGATCCTTAATTTTTATTTGTTAACCTAACACATTCTGGAACTGCATTCCAGGTTCACTTCAGTTGATTCAATTAAACTGACATATCTGAAAACAATCATTTATACAAGAAAATCCCACCATATGTTCACCTGCCACAGGATGGGTTAGATAACTTTCTACAAAGGGGTCTTATATGTTTATTAGTAACTCTAGCTCCAATCCTGGAATACTTGAGAAAACATCGTGACTTTTACAAATATTGGAAAACAGGTCAGAAATGTAATTCAGAGGCTGTGCAATCTCAGTTGCTGATCCCCTAAACCAGTGACTGAAGGTAAAACAATAGGAATCTTGCTTAGCTTGCATTTAATCAGTGATAAAAATGACTTCAAAATCAAGGACATAGCTTCCAGCTACCCTCATGTCATGTGTGACTAGGACATTTTAGCATATTGTAATTTGGGGCTTGGAGTTTAGCTTTAGACAAGATGTACATGGCGTTAAACATAGCAGTTTGCAAAGTGCAATATGGTAAAAAGCTAGACCAGCACACATGACATGGGGCTGTTAGACTTGTCAGCTTTAGGATGCTCTTCCCACAAACCTTTTGTCTTACCATTCCTGTTTTTGATGAGTTTATAATTGTTGCCTTTAAGACTCTGCATACTTTACCAGTGCTAAAGTGCTTGTACTCTCTGTTTTAAAAATGGTGAAATTGGCTTACATCCAATTGGCACATCTAATTTAGTTGCAAGTCCCTAGCAAAGTGGTAAAACATGTATCCACGGCCTATAAATTAAATGCAACTAGTGGGCCTGCAGCACTCATTGTACCACCCACTTTAGTAGTCCTTATACATATCTCAGGCCTGCCATTGCAGCCTGTCTGTGTAGTTTAAACTTTTATTTCGATCTTAAATAAAAACCTTTTGCCAGGCCTAAACCTTCATTTTCAATTATAATACACATAAGTCACCTCTAGGATAGGCCATAAACAGCCCATAGGGCAGGGTGCAATGTATTAAACAAAAGTTGGACATGTGCATTTGAGTTTTATGTGTCCTGGTACTGAAAAACCCTTAAATGTGTTTTCCACTTTCTGCAATATCTGCCTTTCCCATAGGATGACATCAGGTTACCTTATTACATTTAATAATTGATAACTTTCAATTAGGAACAAGTAGGAATGTTGAGTTTGGTCTCTAAAGAATTATAAATTAAAACCCTCTTTTATGGTAAAGCCTGATTTTAAGTTTCTATGCCAAAAATACTGCCTTTAAAGAGTTGGCATTTTCTTGTTCATTTTGGTGCCTGCAGCCTGCTTCCTGGGTCACATGACTAGGTGTAGTTGCCTCTTGAACTTTGTGTATTCCTCCTAGAAAGTATTACATTAGAGTGTGTTGGAAGGATGGGCCATACTGACTTGATGAGGGGCAGAGATGTCACCTAACACACTTGCACATTTCATAGGCTCTACCTTAGCACACTCACAAAGGGTTTCTTTTGGATGGGTACTTTCTGGTTGGCTGAGGAGGCGGCCAAGCCAGGCAGAACCTACCACTCCTGTCAGGGTTAGGTGATTACACTAACTGTATAACCCACGCTCTCCCTTGGGTAGACTGGTACTGTGCAGTCAGGCTTACTGCATAGAAAATGTGTAAATCATTGGCACAGCACTCTCACATAAAAAATACACTGAGCTTCACAAAATAGATTTCACATGAGGTGTATGTAAATGAAGATTGTATTCAAAACACACATGAACTTACATTTAACACAACATGAACATCATGTATTTCTCAACATAAATGACACCTGGAAATATTACTAGCAGAATAGACCCAACAGTGTTAAAAAAACATCAGGAATATGCACACTTGGGAAAAATCCTATTTTACCCTAGCACCCTTATGTGCTGCAATACGTTGTCAGATCTGACTCCACCCTGGCAAATAACACTATTCAATTCCACATATTTTTAGGGTGCACTCCAGGTCACAATGATATCGGGAATCTGTACACGAAAGAATTTATACATTTTTCAGCAGCACCATAGGCCAAGGCCGCACGGGTAAAATCAATGTCAAAATCGAATATTTGTTAAGTAATGAAACAACAAGTAAAACATCACTGTGCTGTGCAACTATTACCAGACTGTTCTCATGGAGCACACTCTCCCACACTTACACAGCACGGTAACATGGTACAAAGCATATTAGCATGTCCGTATGAAGCAAACTCGCACACATACGCACTAAGCACCTTAACGCATTGCTAATGATATCTGAGAGGTCAGTTGATAATATGAATGTGGACCCTGAGTCACAATCTTCCCACACCTCTCAGTTCTCCGTCCACTGCTTTGCCCACAGGTTAGAGTAAAAAAAAAAGCACCCCTTACTATACCAGTTTAAAACCGGAGTCACACAAAGTCAGGGGCTCAGGGGAGAAGGCTTGAGTAACCTTGTAGTAATGTCGGATTGGCCATCACTCGGAAAGTTCACCCACTTTCTGTTGTGCCGAAATGGCTAGAAACTGTCCCAGTTCAAACAAGAGGCCCCTCAATTTGCCTTCTGGCACCTGCCCAGTTCTGTGAAGCACAGGGGGTCATACAGTCTCTCAACCAGCTTCCGATCGCTCTCAGAAGTGTTCCTCAGCCCAGTCACTTACTATCACCATCCAGGCCAAATCTGGGTGATACACCCTGGCAACACAAAGTTGTTGGGCAGGGTGAGGAGAGGACAGTTGTTTTACTGCACTGAGGGCAAGACAGAATACTCGATGAATGGGGAGGTGTAGCTATCCCTTCGCCACATGGGTACGCAACGTCTGGTGCATGTTGATCTAAGTTGCACCATAGAATCTGGTCACAAGGAACCACAAGTCAGGCTCTCTGTACCTCCCTGGAAACGAGGCACAAATTCTGGTGCACGATCATATATGATGCACCAGACAATCCGGTCACAATGAACCAAATTTTGGGTTCTCCGTACCCCATTGGAAATGAGGCACAACATCTGGTGTGCGATGATCTGAGTCGCCCCACACAATCCAGTCACAATTAACCCACAGTTGGGTTCACTGTACCTCCCTGGAATGAGGCACAACATCTGATGTGCTATGATATGAGTAGCACCAGGCAATCCGGTTGCCATCAACCCACAGTCAGGTTTGCCATACCTCCCTCGAATGAAAAACAGTGTCTGGTGCGCAATGATATAAATCACACCAGACAATCCAGTTACAATCAACCAATGTTTGGGGATCCTCCTTGGAATGAGGCACAAGGTCTGGTGCGCAATGATACAAGTCGTACCAGACAATCTGATTCTACACATACAGTCGCAAGTGCTGTAGTACTGCACGAGGTAGAATGTGGCACAACTATCTATGCGCCCTCCATCTGAGGTTCCAACCTTTAAATTGGACACCGCACACAATGAGCATGCAGTTGGCGTGTCACACGAAAGAGATGCAGCAAAAATGACAAAGTGGACCAAGCTGAGTCCCAAAACCAGTGAATCTGCTCACCACCAATGAGAAGATTGTGCATACTGAGGCCCCACAATGCTGGGGCTACATTCCTTAAAAGCAGCCCCAGTTTGAGGGCTCCGAACAAGGCAATCTGGTCTCCAGGTACAAGACTAATTCCATGCTCACACCGCAATACAGTCAGGATCCAGCAGATGAAGTAGCTGGTTGTGGCGGCATTGCTCTCCAGGTGAACAAAGTAGACGCTGTAGGTCCCTCACGGGACATCGTGAGACCTCCACAAAGAACAGGGGGCAAGCAAGCAAGCCCTTAAAGAGTACACTTGGGGGTGCCACACAGCAGCAGGTAGTCGGCCAGGGTCATCCACTATTCAGGCAGGGTGTGCAATCCCTTTCAATGGCAGTCTCCTTCTTGTGGACAAACAATTAGGCCGTGGCATGAAATTCTGCTCTCCTCGAGGAATTTGCAGAATTCAGTAATTCCACATTCCACGGAGAAAACTGACTTCCTCATAAATTCCGCATTCTTCAACGCAGTGAAATTTATTTTCAGTTTGCGCGCCCGAGCCGGGTCTTTGCAAGTGCTCTCGAGCACTGGTGAGATTTGCTGGCCACCCACAACCACCAGCGATATTTGATGGCTGTCCACTAGCGCCAGCACGACTTACTGATCACCCATGAGCACGTGCACGACTTGCTGGCAGGTAGCTCAGCTTAATGCTGTTTTCTGACAACAGCAAGTGCACGAGAGTCCCAGTGACAGTGGCTGCATCATCAAGCTGATTTTCTCTTCAAGAAAATCTACTCAAAAAGATGTTTTCGAGTTAATATTCTTCTCCAATGGATGGTTCAAGTTGCTTTTACTGCCAGGAGCCTCTTTCTATTTTAATTTATTTTGCCAACAAATAGGAAGTGCCCCAGAGACTTCAGCTTCCTGTCCCCGTCCAGTAGGCTCCTCTCAATGCTTTTTTCCATCTCCTCGTCACTTTTCCTTTGGATTTGGCGCTGGAAGGACCACTCCATTTGTCTGCTGCATACCTACCACAGGATTTAAGGACTTTGGTTTGTTGCCTAAGGGTGTTGTCTGTTTGATAGAGGGCATGCACCAGTATTTATTTGTATTTTTATTAAATTTTTAAATTTATTGAGGTGAGTGGCCAGCAGATTCAGTAGGGGCATAGTTATTTATTAGCATTTAATGTTTCGTCTTTTGCAAAGGAAACATTTTGCACATTTCAGTACATTTTCTCCATGTTTTTTTAAATACATTTGCAATATTCATTTAATTCACTATGCGGCCTAGTCTGTCAATGTGACTTCTAGTCAATAGGCCCAGTACTAATCATGGGTGCATGAAACAACTATTTCTATGGTATCTGATGCATTGAAACATCATTAATGCCATAGATGGCATTGGATTACATTACAAATGTGTTTTTTGTGGTATTTCAGTTTTTTCTTCTGCAAACAGTGTATAGGTAGGGTGGTATATAGTTGATGCCTTTGGAGGATGTGTATTGGTGTAAAATTGTATAGCTCAGAACATTTTTGTTTTTGCCATCGATTAATTAATGCTGTTTTCTCCTGTGTTACCATGGCTCCTTTGTCTTGCCATTTTGTGAGTGTGTTTGCCATAGGTCTCCATTTGTCTTTGTTCCCCATACCATGAGGCCAGGACCCATTTTGTATAGTCAGTGTCCATAGGCCTGCATGCGTTTTTTGTTTTCCATACCTCCTTGCTTGTTGTTTGACCATATGGCTGGCGGTCATTTTGTATAGCCAGCCAATGTGCTTTTGCCATAGGCCTGCATGTGTTCTTTGTTGTGGCCATGCCTCCTTGCTGGTTGTTGTTGTCCGGCAATGTGGCTGGTGGCCATTTTGGAAGCCAGCCAGGCTGCTTTTGCTATAGGCTTGCATGTGTTCTTTGTTGGGGGCCATGCCTCATTGCTGGTCATTGTTGTTTGACCATGTGGTCAGTGGTCATTTTGTGTAGCCATCCAAAATGATTTTTCCATAGGCCTGCATGTGTTCTTTACTGTGGCCATGTCTTCTTGCTGATTGTTGTTGGTCGAACATGTGGCTGATGGCTATTTTGTGTAGCCAGCCCCTGTGCTTTGGCCTTAGGCCTGCCTGTGTTCTTTGTTGTGGATGTGCCTCTTTGCTGGTTGTCGTTGTTTGACCATGTGACTAGAAGTAATTTTGTTTAGCTAGCCAGTGTGCCCCTGCCATAGGCCTCAATGGGTTCTTTGTTGTGGCCATGCCTCCTTGCTGGCTGTTGTTGTTCGACCATGTGGCTGGTGGCCATTTTGTGTAGCCAGCCACTGTGCTTTCCAATAGGCCTGCATGTGTTCTTTGTTTTGGGCCATGTCTCCTTGCTGGTTGTTGTTTGACCGTGGTCAGCAGCCATTTTTTCCAGTTGTCAAACAGAGACTGATCAGAGAAGGCCATGTCTTTTTGTATTCGCTCTTTTTTTACATTTCCCTGATATCTGTTTAATATTTTGCTTGAGGATCACTGTGTGATATATATTATATGTTTGTATTGTTATTAACAGTTATTTATTACATGCTTTTTGCACTTTTCACCTGCACCCCCTTGCCTCCCAATGGGTTTCCTATAGTCCCCAGGTACATCGGCAATTAATTATTGCTATTTTTCTATTTTTATGTTTTTTTAAAGTAATTCTGTATTTTAATTTTTTTCTTTATTTTCTTTATATTTATTCTCTTTAGATATTTCCACCATCCAACCCCCACCTACCCACCATAGGCACACAGCCACACCACAGCATTCATTTTCTAAGGATTATTCAATTTTCTACTGGATACCCTGCCTGCCATAGGTGCACAACACACACTAGCATTAATATTTTTGTCAATCTTGTTTTTATTAGGATTTTGCAAAGTGATGCACAACATAATACATTACGACCCCCTTCCTGTATCTCAATACATCAGATCTGTATGACAGATCGAGGGAGTTTGCAATCAATTGCTTTATCAACTGCAATACGACGTTCACGGTATACATGATAACATGCTCCTGTGATAGGATATATGTTGGTAGCAGCATTCGTAGCTTGAAACTGCGAATTCAGGAACACGTACGAGCAATAAGAAACTGTGATTCTAAATATCCTATTGCCTTACACATATATCATGACCATCCTAATGACAAGACCATTACATTCTGTGGCATTGATCATATTAGAATGCCAGAGAGAGGAGGCAATAGAGAATTGCTACTCAGGCAGCGAGAGGCATCCTGGATTTGCCGTCTCAGGTCAAATAAGTTTGGTCTTAATGTTAACGATGAATTACACTATTTTTTATAATGCAGTTAGGCCATTAATATGATGTTGATGTCAAACTGTGTGAAAAATGTATGGTTTGTACCACACTTTGTGAGTCTGCATGGACACTCAACATTGGCTATATTGAATGCTGTTCATGAACAGAAAACTCTGGTCCACTTAATTTTTTGATTACCATGTTTACATATCATTCACATTGATCTCTCTGGATGATTTACTGGACTTGGTCACTTTTGAGCCCTTCTTCTTCATAAAATCTGTGTTTTTGCAACAATCCTCGCACACATTTTGTATTGGGTTGACTATATGATTTGTCACACCCAAATGGACAGTTCTAGGTATTATTGACATAATTTTGCTCATTTTGCTCGAGATGGATGCTAGGTCTCCATTTCTAGCTGCTCCGACATACCAGGCAGAAATGTTATGAGTCACTTCTTTGATTCTCAAGAGGTGGGATCTAAGATTCCCTTTTGATTCACTTGTGAACCATTATTTCGTTTATAAGATACACTGACAGGTTTCTCAATGCTTTATTTAGCATCATTTGATCACTTTCAATTTTCAGCAGGCTTTGCATAGTACACGTCGTTTTAAGATGTCCGCCGTATTTTGTGTCTCCTGCGCACTTGGCCGTCTTTATTCTGACCATTTAGCACTGCTTTCATTGTATTGCCGTGGCTCCTGACACGCTAATGGTTTTCTTTTATCATTAGAATATTCACTGGCATTTTTTAACGGAATATGTGAAACGATAGGATTTAGACATTTTTTCTTTCTTTTTACTCGCATTAATGGGTTTTTAAAATATACATAGAATTCATTTATTCTTCAAGTTCCATTTGCCTAAAGCGTCCTGTTTTGGGTTATAAACATGCATAACATTGATGAGATATTCATATATATCGTGTTGTTTCAAGATGGCCGCAACGCTAACCTGCGCCTTTTGGGTTCACGGACGTTTTCTATTTACGCCATCCGTCAGGTGTTTCTTATCACGGAACCGGGAAGGTTTAAATACTCTCAAACGTTTGTCTCTGGGTAATCACTCGAGACTGTTGAAAGAAGGATACGGGCTACCATGCCGTTCGGGTAAGGTTCTACATGCTTAATACGTTGTGTCGTAAATAGAATGTTAATTTTGTAAGGGATTCTTTATATGCCGTGCGCAATTGTTGAGACGCAATTACATCGTTACGTTTATAAATTCCGGAGCTTACACGCTACTAAGATTTTTGCATTGTGTCTCTGCTTTGGTTACAATGATACCGCTCATTGCGTTATAGTACAACTTTAGTCATCCAATTGTTAATAGCTATGCTTAGTCATTTCAAGATGGCCGCTGGATTCAATGTTCTGTGCCGTAAATAGAGGTTTTTGAGTATGCAGGGGATTGCTCATACGCCACGAGTCAATGTTGTGATGCAATTTTTTCGTAAAGACTATGAACTCGCATGGTATACGTTATTAACACTTTTGCCTTGTGTGCCCCTTTTTTAAACTAGTACGATACACTTTACTATGCCGCGGCACTATTGGCTAACTACCTGATAATAGTTAATATCTTTCATCATAAGATGGCCGCCTGATTAGTTGCTTTGCTGTTCTTTACTTTTATCCTTCTCCAGGTACTGAATGGAGCGGAAGATTTAAAGAAGTTTTCGTCTTAGTACTTTACTAACTCACGAGTGCCATTGATAACAAAGTTAGAGATACATATATTTTTTTGGGTGAGTTGTTCGAGGATATTTTATTTTCACTCTCCTACATGACATGATGTTGTTTCTTGTTATTTTAAATAATTGTCTGATGCTCTACTCTCTTTGGATATAAACTTTTAAGGACATTGATTCAGAGCATTGGATTTCATGACTATTAATCTGGACTATATGTAACAGGTGTTGATCATTTTGGCTGTTAGAATAATGTATTTGGTATAATAAATACACTTGAGAATATTCGTTTTTTATAACTGAATATTGTACTGTTTTATCAAAACATATGCTTTTACGTAGTTTTCTATAGGTATTGTCCTATACTGATTGAAGGTTTATACATGCCCCCATCGACATAAGCGTTTTTCTTAAATTGATGAAACTCTATGAAATAGATCTCTTGTTTGGTAAGTGACATATGGCAAACAATATTTCCTTTCGATGCATATTGAAGCCAACAATATGCATCTATTAAAAACTAGGTTCTTGCTCAATTTTTTATTGCTTTAGATTTTGGCATTTGTAAACACTATAGACTTTTGTTTATCACATTAGCTATTAATCGGGCACAATTTGACGGGACCAATATTCTTTGAATCCTACTTCTCATTATGTGGGTCCACATGCTTTTTTCCTTTTTTTATAAAATAGCTTCTTTATATAATTTGGGTATTTTGATTTATGTAAGCATGGCCCATATGTCTATAAACGAACATCAGTCTTGACATTAATGATCAATGAGATGATATGTCTATTATGAGCTCATTTATAAAGTTTCATTATCTAAACACATGGTAATTCTGCTTTAGAATGATAGGCACTTGAATTTATATAATGGTGACAATATGCCATTATATCTTGTTCTGTCTTGTTATATAGGCCCTCTTCTTTTACCGTGAACACTTTATTGACATTTTTAAACATAATGCACAGTTAGAAAAACTGTTTGTATAAATTCGATTCTGGAGAATGTTTGTATATTTAAATGTACACATATATGTTGGTGCTTTGGGAATTAAAATATACTTTGTATGTATTTTTCTATAGCCCTGAAGAAGTCTCCTTGCAGGAGACGAAATGCGTCGATCTCTTGTTTGCCCTGAAGAAGTCTCCTTGCAGGAGACGAAACGCGGCTATGAGTTCTTGTGCTATCAAGGCTGTGATATTCCATGCCTGTGAAAAGATCAAATAAAGAAAATAATTCGTTTTGAAAATCAATGTGACGTCTTGGAAATTCCTTTAAACATTACGGACTCTTTCTAAATAGTGCTGAACCCTTTTGCATGTAAGTTATTTATTACATGCTTTTTGCACTTTTCACCTGCACCCCCTTGCCTCCCAATGGGTTTCCTATAGTCCCCAGGTACATCGGCAATTAATTATTGCTATTTTTCTATTTTTATGTTTTGTTAAAGTAATTCTGTATTTTAATTTTTTTCTTTATTTTCTTTATATTTATTTTGTTTAGATATTTCCACCATCCAACCCCCACCTACCCACCATAGGCACACAGCCACACCACAGCATTCATTTTCTAAGGATTATTCAATTTTCTACTGGAAACACTGCCTGCAATAGGTGCACAACACACACTAGCATTAATATTTTTGTCAATCTTGTTTTTATTAGGATTTTGCAAAGTGATGCACAACATAATACATTACGACCCCTTCCTGTATCTCAATACATCAGATCTGTATGACAGATCAGTTGCCTTGGTTTTAAGAAGCATGTGGGTTGCAAGGGGAACTAAAAAGGAACAACTTATAAATTGTAAAATTCTCCCAAACGCCCATACCTCTCTAACCCTCCCATCCCAAACATTAAAGGTGCACTGTAAAATCATCTACTTCGTCTTTGGCCTAGGAGACTGTCGTCTGAGTGTTTGGTGAACAGGGATGTTCCCCCTTGAGGGTCGCTTTTGTCTCTAGGTTCTAACCTCTGTTGCATTCTGCTTTTTTTTTTTGTAGGATTGGAAGAGGTGGAGCACCTGAACCTGCGTTGGACAAGCAAACAGAGGGAGTCCCTGTGATAAGTACTCCCCCAGTGGTCCCCATGTGCCTTCGAAATTCTTGTAAGAGTCAAAAATCACACTCGCTATTTTTTTCATTGTAATGGTTTGCCATATGCCTGAGTGCCACTGGCATATGGATGGTGCCTCATTTTATTTCCACGCCACGGCCAGTGTTGTTTTCCGGCTCCCTGGCACAGCCACAAGATGGCTCTGTCATTAACTGATTATCGTTTGAGAGTGTCTGATCATAGGCCTAGCAGTATCGAGCCTGGGTCTGAATGTATGGGATCGGCTAGAATATCTAATTTGAACTAGTATTTCTGTCCAGAAGGGTCTTATCATTGGGCAGTCCCACCATATGTGTTTGAAGTCACCTTTAAGTCCGCATCCTCTCCAACATAAATCAGAGGTTGTAGGAAAGATCAGCTTGAGTTTCGTCGGGTATAAATACTAGTCATATAACACTTTATAGTGGGCCTCTCGCATTCCCATTGATTGATTACATTTGTGAATATCTCTATATAGCAAAACCCTTTGGTTTTGCTTATATCTCTCTATGACCTGTCCCATTGTTTTTCTGAGATTGCTGCTCCCAAATGGTGTTCCCAGAATATTTTGTGGTTGGGTGTTTCCAAGTGCAGCTTTTAGTATTGTATAGAGACATGATATTGAGAGTAAGACCTTCGATCCTCTGTCTAGGTCCACTCTCTTCCCACAGCTCCGTAGTGCCATCTCTTGCTTCCAGAATCCGACCTCCTCCTTGGGAGGTTCAATGCTGCTGCCCGCTCCTTTGCCTGATGCCCGCTCCAACTGGGACCAGACTTCCGGCAACCACCGTAACCTTTCTCGGACGTTTTTTTTCTAACTTTTTTCCCTGTTGTGCCACTGCTATTGTGCCCATCTGTGTCTTGCTCTAATTCCACCACTGTTTTAATTTTCTCATGCCTGCCTGTTCCTTTTGCTTTTCACTGATGCTGCCCCTGCAACCCCTCCCCCCCGGAATTCACCCCCGGAATTCCCCCTCTCCAGCCTCTCCTCCCTCCCGCCATCCCCTACTTAATGGCAGCCGCAAGGCAAGCACGTCTGCGCCTGTCCGTGACCTGACCATGGCCAGCACCAGGAACCCTGGACCTCCCACTACCCATCGCTACGTCACCACCACCCTCCTCACACTCAACCCTAGAAGACTTAGAGAATGCCAACAGGCCTCGCCAAATACGACCCATGGTCAGTTCTCCGGCCTCCACTGCTGCCAGACTCTCACCGTCACCTTGGCCTCCAACACCACAGACGCCAGCACTGGCGATATCCTAAAATGCATCCTCCTCAACGTATGCTCTGTACACAAACACGCCATGGAAATCTGGAACTTACATGGCTCTCTCTCGCCTGACATCGCCTTCTTCACAGAGACCTGGACCAATGCATCCTCTGCCCCTGACATCAGCACCGCCATCCCAGACAGATACAAGATCCAGAGGAAAGACCGCACCACCCACCCAGGAGGGGGCCTCACCATCGCCCACAAAGGCACCCTCTGCCTCACCACCTCCAGCGAAACCTTCCCCTTTGCCAAACACCTGCACTTCCAGATCCAGACCACCCCCAAAGGCAGACTGTGAGGAACCCTCATCTACAGACCCCACAGCCCCCGAACAACCTTCGCCACCACCATCACCGACTTCATCGCACCCCACGCCATCACCTCAACAAACTACATACTCATTGGAGATCTGAAATTCCACCTTGACAACCCCTGCGACCCCCAACTCCACTATCCTTCGTGACAACCTCGCCAGCATCGGACTTAAACAACTCGTCAAAGCACCATCCCGCAGAGTAGGACACACCCTCGACCCCATCTTCGCGGTAGGAAACAGCGTCCAATTCAGCCACACAACGCAGCCGCCATGGACCGACCACCACTGCGTACACTTCGCCATCAACAAACCCAAGGCACCCAAACCAGCCCCACGCCCACCACGAAGGAACTGAAGCAAGGTTATTGACGAGCAACCTAACTCCACCCTCACTGAGACAACCACACCTGGGCACCCGATGCTAATGGCGCAAACGACGCAGTCAGAGAACTCCACACCTGGATCTCCAACTGCACAGACGAGCTCGCCCGCTACACAACACTGACAGACAACGCCCCAGGAAAGCTGCCTGGTTCACCACAGCTCTCCAAGAAGCCAGACGCACCTGCAGACGCCTGGAGAAGAAGTGGAGAAACACCAAGACAACCGAAAACCACACCACCTACAAGGACGCCATGACGGACTAGCACAACCAGATCAGAGCCATCAAGAGGAACTTCATCCACAACAAAATCCTGGCCAACTCCACCAACTCCAAGGAACTTTTCAGTGTCTTTCAAGAATTCACCAACCGATGCAGCAAAGCCACAGACATCACCCCATCCCAAGACCTCTGCGACAAGCTTGGAACCTATTTCCACCTTAAGATCAAAAACCTCTACGACAACTTCATCGACCATCTACCAGGCACCACAGATGGCCCCCTAGAAACACCAGCCAGCCCACCATCTCCAACTGGACACCGATCACGGCCGAAGACTCCGCCTTGACCATGAAAAGCATCCACTCGGGCACCTACTGACCCCTGCCCCCTCACATCTACCACAGACCCGGACTACAATGCACCATCAACATCACCTTCAAAACAGGCCCCTTCCCAGATGACTGGAAGCGTGCAGAAGTCAGACCCCTGCTCAAGAAGCCCACAGCTGACCCCACCGACCTCAAGAACTATCGGCCCATCTCGCTCCTCCCCTTCACAGCCAAAGTTATATAGAAAACAGTCAAAAGGAAACTGACACAATTCATTGAAGAGAACGCAGTCTTCAACCCGTCCCAATCCAGATTCCGAAGCAACCACAGAACAGAGACCGCCCTACTCGCCGCCACAGACAACATCCACACCCTCCTGGACCAAGGCCACTCCGCAGCCCTCATCCAACTCGACCTATCAGCGGCCTTCGACACCGTCTCCCACCGCACACTAGTCACCAGACTACACGACGCAGGCATTCTGTTACCACTTTCCCATATCTCGTCCACATCCTGACATAATTCTTCTGTCCACTATCTGTTTCTTCTTCCAGGTCCAGTGTTGTTGGGTGCAGCACGTCAGGAGGTGAGGGAAGGTTGCTATTTAGGAACCTCTCCTACCTGACACAGGTGCTTGGTTTACAACTTATTGCAATCCCTCCCCGAGAGGACGCAGGAGCGTGCCTCTTCTCTGCCTCCCTTCCAATCCCCAATCCTGAGAGGGCACTGGAGCGTGCCTCTCCATAACGACGAACTTCCCTAGTGGTGTCCCAAAGTTGCGAGTGCTCCGCAAACACAGCAGGAGCCGCGAGTCCATTTTCACTGCTGCGGCCAGAGCCGCAAAACATTTCCTTTTCGCGGGAAAGCCGCGAGTGTCTCACTGCTGCGGCCAGAGCCACAAAACATTTCTTTTTCGCGGGAAAGCCGCGATTGCCTTACTGCTGCGGCTAGAGCTGCAAAACATTTCTTTTTCACGGGAAAGCCGTGAGTGCCTGACTGCTGCGGCCGGAGCCGCAAAACATTTCTTTTTCGTGGGAAAGCCACGAGTGCCTTACTGCTGCGGCTGGAACCACTTTGCCTTTGTTCTTCACGTGGCAGAAGCCGCGACTGCACAAACATTTTCTTCACGCGGTGCTGCTGCGATTGCTTATTCATAGCGGCAGGAGCTGCCAAACGCTTCCTTCAAGCGGCAGAGGCCGCGAATCTTTCATTACGGTGACAGGTGCCGCTCCCCAGTTACCAAGGTGGCAGAAGTCGCAAAATATTATTTCCCCTAAAGCAGAAGCTGAAAGTTGGCTTCTGATGTGGCACAGACCATGAAGGTTTTTGTTCTACAACAGCAGGAGTCACCAGAGAACTCTAATCAATGCTGACCGTGAGTGAGGACACCGGACCTCTCTCCTATCTTTGAGGCGCACGGCAGGAGCCAACTGCACCACCTCCAATGCGATCACGAGTTTGGCTTTCACCCTTGTTTTCATTGCATCCCCTTCTGGAAAAAGCGCAAGCAGGAGAAGCCAGCACCTTGTTTATACTGTACATACTGATACCCCTGATCTATTCCTTCGGAGCAGCTTCAAGAAAGTTTCTCTAGTAACTCTGCATCTGTTACTAGACGTCCAATAAGATTATACTATATAGCACCATGCTGAGTCGTTCATGGTGAGTGTGTGTACTTTTTTTTTCTTTTCTCCCTTTATCGCATCTGATAATGACTTTAACTAGAGTCTAGTTCCTGCATCTTTTCCTTCCCCTCTTATAGTGATCCCCTCCCTTTTCTCTTGCAGACCACCCACTCAATCCTCCCGTCTCCGATGTTACCCTGCAAACGCTGTCTGTATTCCTCCCGTCTGATCCTGTCCTATCTGACATCCCTCCTGATACTTCTCCTTCGTGTCTCAGCACACCAGGGGTGGTGTATTCCTCTTCCCTTTCCCGTTTGGGACCAATCGCCCATACTGTCATCATCAGTGTGGAGGACTGGTCCAGAGGTGAGAGGGGAGGCTCTCTTCGTTCCTGCGGTACCTGTTGGTCAGATGAGTGGGGGTTGTAATACATACAAGGAACAGCCCTGGACTGGATCTGATCATTCCTTACCGGAAAGAGCCAAAGGATCAGACTCCCACCCTTCCTCTCTGACCCAACGAAAATCACCTGCGGAGTGTCACAGGGTTCATCACTGAGCCTCACCCTCTTCAACATCTACATGGCCCCCCTGACAGCCATTGCCCGACAACACGGCCTCAACATCGTATCCTACACCGACGCCACCCAGCTCACCCTCTCCCTCTCCAAAGACCCCACCACTGCCAAACTCAACTTCCAGTAAGGAATGCAAGACGTAGCAGTCTGGATGACCAACAGCCATCTGAAGCTCAACGTCGAGAAGACAGAAGTCCTCGTCCTCAGTACCACCCCTTCTGCATGGGACAGCACCTGGTAGTTGACCGTCCTCGGAAGCCCACTTACCCCCTCAGACCACACGAAGGACCTCGGCATCGTACTCGACTCATCACTCACCATGAACCGATAGGTCAACACCATCACCTCCAGCTGCTTCAACACCCTCCGCATCCTTCGCAAGACCTTCAAATGGATCTCCCCTGATTCAAGGAAGACAGTCACCTACGCACTCATCACCAGCAGACTGGACTATGGAAACGCACTCTACGCCGGCATCAACAAGTCCCTACTCCACAAACTCCAGACAATACAGAACACCGCTGCCAGATTCGTCCTTGGCATCCCCCGAATCGAACACACCAGCCAACACCTACAAAGTCTCCACAGGCTCCCCGTGGAGAAAAGAGTCACTTTCAAAATCCTCACTCACGCCTACAAATGCCTACACAATAACGGACCCAAATACCTCAACAACAGAATCAACTTCCACGTACCCAAAAGAAACCTCCGATCTTCCAACCTCGCACTGGCCGAAGTCCGCGCAACCGCAGAGCCAGAGCAGGCGGAAGATACTTCTCTCACATTGCAGCCAAGACTTGGAAGGAGCTACGGGCAGACATCTGACACGCCCCCTCCCTGAACACCTTCAGGAAGGCCCTCAAGACCTGGCTCTTCAGCTAAACAGATCTGCGGACCCCCCCTCAGCACCTTGAGACCCTCACGGATGAGGAGCGCGCTTACAATTCCCTGATTGATTGATATTGTACCTTTTGCGACAACTCCTGTCTTCGCCAGTTGCTCTATTGGTGTCAGGGCACTGGTGACTGCCTCTCTAATTTCCTCCCTCAGTACCCAATGTCTAAGTTGTGTATACTGGTAATGTTTGTTGACTAGTATATCAAATTCCCTCTGGCACTGCTCAAACATCAGAATTTCCCATCATGAAATAAATCTGTGATCGTCCGGCAGCTCCCATCTCTCCATGCTTCAAATGGGCCTGAGTGTTATGCTGGTGTGAACTCTGGGTTGAAGTGTGTGGGTGTGAATGGGGATGGGAATGTGGTCAGATGAGTGGTCCTATGGATGTCATCCCATACTTTTAGTGTTGTTTTAGTGGGTGTGCTCAGGTCCGTATTAAGTGGTTGCCCGCCTTAGGTTTCCACAGTAAGTCCCATATGGATCCCCCCACTATTACTCTGTCCATGTGTAGCCAGTGCTTGTCTGACTCTCGGGATGACCACTATGTGGGACATCTCTAGTAGGGCCAACCCTCCTCTATTTTTTGGTAGGCATAATTGTCTATAGGATGCCTCACCATACGTCCCTGCCATATGATTCTGGTGATAATGGATTTCATAGTGGCAAAGAAGCTTCTTTCTTTCTCTATGGGAATGCCCTGGAACAGTTATAAAAGTCTACGGAAAACCATCATCTTAATCCCCTGGATGCGGCGTATCCAAGTTAAATATAAAGGTGCCCACCTACGAAGGTCTGTTTTTAATTGGTGGAGGAATAGGGTATAGTTCGCCTTATAGAGATCCTTGACTCTCGGGTAATTTTTATTCCTAAATAGGTGATTTCCTTTTTAGCCCCCTGAAAGGGGGTGAAGGTTACTAAGGATTCTATTTCTCTCTATGGCAACGTGAAGTTCGATATGTAGGATTTTGATAGGTTTACCTTAAGGCCCGCTATCCACTCAAAACGCCCCAACTCTTCTATCAGCGCTCTCAGGGAGGATTCGGGGTTTGTCAATAAAAGCAGCATGTTGTCCGCGAATAGAGACATTTTGTGGTCATCTGCCCCAAATCTGATACCTTGAACATTGGGTGCTGCTCTTATTTTCGCTGCAAATGGTTCGATACTGAGGGCAAACAATAGTGGTGAGAGGGGGCATCCCTGTCGAGTTCTCTCCCTAGAGCAAAGAGTTCACCTCATTGACCAGAACCCAAGCACCCAGGCATGTGAAATTAGCTCTTATCTTAGCTATAAATTTGTCACAAATTCCCTATTTCTTTCAGGTGTGGAATTAGAAGGGCCAATCCACTCTTTCAAAAGCCTTTTCAGTGTCTAGTGCCAGCAGCACCGCTGGGACAGATTATTGTGTGCCTTCTCGACCAAGTGGAAGACCCTTCTAAGATTGTTGTGCGTTTGTCAGCCCTGGATGAACCCTGATTGGTCTGAGTGTATGAGTTCAGGCATTAGTTTTTCTAGTATGCTGGCAAGGATTTTTGTGTATATTTGCCATCCAGGTTGAGGAGTGCTATAGGTTGGTATGAACCACACAGGTAAAGTTCTTTCCCTGGTTTGGGAATAACGGCCTCCCCCATAGTTGCAGTCACTGTCCCCAACTCTAGGAGCCAATTGCATAGGTTTGCTAGTTGTGGGATGAGCTCTGACCCAAAGGTCTTGTAGAAATGGGCTGTTAGTCCATCTGGACCTGGTGATTTATGTGGTTTTAAGCTTGCTATGGCCTGACTGACGTCTTCTACATCTATTGGTTTCCCTAGCTCTTCACTCTTTGTTGTCGACACTCTCAGGAACTCCACCTCCCCCAGGTAGAAAATCTGTTCATACCTGTATGCCTTGTAGAGGGTTTTGTTAAAATTGCCAAAGACTTGTGCTTTCTCTGTATCTGAATGTACCCTGCCTCCTCCTGGTGCTGCTATATCTCCTATGTATTCCTGTTCTCATTGAAGTCTGAGCTATTTGGCAAGATGTGTGCCTACTTTGTACCCCCTCTCGTATACCGTGCGTTTTAATCATAAAATAGTGAGTTCAGCCCTATTGTTACATTTGGCATTCAACTTTCGCCGGAATGCCATTACCTTTTGTTGTAGGCTAAGGATAGGGCGCTTCTTGTGGGCCTACTCAGTCTCAGTAAGTTCTGTTTATAACGTCAATCTCTCCTGTGTCTTTTGTTTATGTTGGGCTGTGTAGAGAGCTATGCACCCGTCTCAAAACACTGCCTTAAAGGCTTCCCAGTTAGTTGTCGGGGAGGTGTCTTTGGGCTCGTTCAATATAAAACATTCCTTAATGGTTTTCCGTAGCGCATTGCTTAGTAGGCGGTCTCATGTCAGAATTGCTGGGAAAAGCATCTTTTATATCCGGGTGAAGCCGTCCCCCAGGACACTGTCAATGTGACCGGTGCGTGCTCCAACATGGTAATTGGGTGTATGAAGGTGGCCTGGAGAGATTGGGCTAGGCTCTTACTCACAAAGATATGGTCAATCCTGGAATTTGCCCTATGTGAGTGTGAAAAGAAGGTGTAGTCTGTAGATGTGGGGCAGAGTGTGCGCCAAGCATCAAGGCGACCCAGAGAGATTAAACTTTTCTTCAGGCTTTTAGTGAAGTTGTTTGAGGTTGCCCTCTGTTGTTGGTACTGTCCAGGCAGGGATCCCATGTGAGGTTGAAGTCCCCCATCAAAAATATTTCCCCTCCTGTGAACCCTCCTAGCAGTGTTAGTGTTGAGGATAGAAAGTTGGCTTTTTTAGAGTTAGGTGCATATATGGGAGCAAAAGTGCACAGTCGACCTTGCAGCCAGCCCTTAACCATGACTATCCATCCTTCTTCATCTGTTTTGTTACCCTCAGGCTGGAATTTCAGGGAGCTGTGGAAGAGAAGGGCCACCCATTGTGTTTTGTTGGTGCTGACGATTTTTATAGTATAAGATAAGCTCCACGCCTCAGTCGGTGTTTCTCTTATCATTTTGTATGTGCTTCTTTTTGGGCTACCACATCATATCTCTGATCTAGCAGGCATTTCCATAGTTTATGTCTCTTGGAGGGCGAGTCGAGGCTCTTGGTGTTCCACGTGAGTACTGTCATTACCTAGGTTGTGGCGATTGAAGATCCGCTTTCCCTTCACCATGTCCACTTTTTTTCACTTTCCTCATCTGTTTGCCTCGTGTGTGTACGTTGTGTCTGTAGATGAAAGCCCTTTTACACCTTTCCCTTATACAGTAAATAGCTGTCCACCCTAATTGGAAAAATTCAGGTAAACAGGACCCTATAACTTGTTAATTGCATCTTTGCATATTTGCACATTAAACTGGATGTAGGAGTGTTGGTTCAAGTCCGCATGTGGCGACTCTAGTTGATTTCAAGTAGGTCACTAGCTGCATGTTAGTATTAGGAGTGGTCGATTGCCCTTCTCCTCTCTTGCCCTTTAGGGGTCGATAGTCTCTTGCTGGGTCTTTCGATCGAGGCCCTGCTGTCTCTGTTGTCTCCGTGTTCCCCCCGAAAAACCTTTCCTTGTATCAGGACTTATAAGGCTAGTTGATTTAGTCCGGGATACCATCTCCAGAGTCACTCGTCAGCTCTTGGCAGGGCTCCCCCTGTGTTGTGTTCCCCCCGGTTTTCCTGGGTTATTTCCTCCTGCTAGTCTTTTGATTATTCTGTGTTTGCCACTGCCCTTATCTGGCTCCTTCTTGTGTTTTCTACCCTATGCTGTGCGGAGTCTGACCATCTTTAGGTGCCTTGTGCAATGGCAGGACCAGGATATCCACCACTTTCTCATAAGTGGTGATATGATGGTGTTTGTTTTGTAGGGAGAAAGCCACTCCGAAAGAGTAAGTCCATCAATAATTTATATTGTCTCTCTGCAGTTTTTCTGGTATTGGTCTGAACTGTTGTCTGTGCGCTAATGTCGCCGGGGCCACATCCTGGTATAGAGAGCATGTGAAACCCTGGTAGTAAATTTCATCTCTTGAGCTCGCTGCTTGAATTACTGCTTCCCTCATCTTAAAAGAATGTAGCTTTGCTAGCACATCTCTGGGACATCTGTTTCCTCAGGTTGTAGGGGGGCTGACCCAGTGAACCCTATCCATTTTAATTTTCATACCACTCGGGTCTAGTACTTCTCCCAATAGGCCCATCATAAATACCTCCAGGCCGGGCCCTTCTGCTCCTTCTTCTATGTTGCGTATTCTTACGTTGTCTCTTCTGCCCTGTTTTCAAGGTCTTCATATTTCAGTACGTTGGCTTGTAGTTGTTCGCGTAGCGTTTTTGACGTTGTTTCCAGCCCCTCTGCTTGTGTTCTAGTTCTTGCATTTTGGTCTCAATGTCTGGCGTGCGAGTACCCACTGATTCAACATCTTGCTGCAGAGCTGTTAACTTGCGCTGAATATTGGAATGGAGTGTGTCCAGTGAGCTCTCCATGTAACTCTTTTTCGAATTCTCTCAGATAATTTAAGAGGGCCTCCTTGGTGAGCACCATGTTTACGGATGTATTACCTTTGACAAGGGCTCTTCCTGTCTCTGTGGCCGTAAAGTAGCTGGATACTCTATTTGCCTGAGTCTCTGTGGGTGGCATATAGTCGGCGATGTTCAGCGGGCTCCCCCTATGCTTGTGAGTTAGTCTTCTATCAATAAGGACGATCGGGCGTATCACCCAGTAGCTCGCGAGTTGTATTTGTATTTTGTATTTGTATTTTGTGGGGTATTTATAGAGCGCGACGTTCGCTCCGGAGGGAGCATCTTGGCGCTAGGGAACCTAAGTGAGCCAGTCCAAGAGGATTAGATGGAAGCTTTGGAGAGATCGTCCGGGAGATTAAAGATCCAGGTCTTTAGCAGTTTTCGAAAAGGTTTTTCCTGGGTTTGTTGTCTGAGGGTTTTGGGTAGTTTGTTCCAGGCTTTAGTTGCAAGGAAGCTGAGGGTCTTCTCACCCTTCGTTTTCAGATTGTATTTGGGGAGAAGAATGAGGTTGTCGTTGGTTGAGCGAAGGTGACGGCTGGGCAGGTAGTGGGGGAAGCGTTTGGTGAGGTATTTAGGGCCTGTTTTGTTGTAGGCACGAAAGGCTATGATCAGGATCTTGAAGAGAATCCTTTTGTGAAGGGGGAGCCAGTGAAGTGAACGAAGTGCTGCAGAAATAGAGGATCTGCGGGGAAGGCCCAGGACAAGACGGGCGGCTGTGTGTAGTACGCTCTGCAGTTTTTGGATGGTGTTCTTTTTGGCTCCTGCGAGCAAGCCGTTGCAGTAGTCCAGTCGCGAGATTATGAGTGCTACTGTCACCGTCTTTCTGGCATCGATGGGAAGAAAGTCAAAGAACTTTCTCATGGATCTGATCATTCCAAAGCATTTGCCTGCGACGGTTCTGGCATGCTGATCGAAGGAGAGGTCGGAGTCAAAGGTAACGCCGAGGTTCCTGGCCGACGAAACTGTCTGGGGGGGGGCAACAGAATTGTCCGGCCACCAAAGTGCTGGACAAAAGGAGATATTTGTACCGATCGGAAGGATCTCCGTTTTGCTCGAATTGCATTTAAGGTGGTTATTGTCCATCCATCGAAATACTTCAGTCAGGCAGTGTTTTAGGTTGAGTTCAGCTTTGGTAGATAGTTTGTCCAATGGCACAATGAGCTGAGTGTCATCGGCATAGGAGGTAACAGGTATGCCGAATGATTCTATTAGATTAAGGAGGGGAATGAGGTAAACGTTAAAAAGGAGAGGGCTCAGGATGGAGCCTTGCGGGACACCTGAGGAGACAAGTTTGTCTTTGGAGTGAAATGGACCCAAAGAAACGGTTTGGGAACGGTCGGAGAGAAAAGACGAGATCCAGGATAGGGCAGAGTGAGAGATGCCGATGTCCCAGAGTCTGCTGATAAGGATGGTGTGGGAGACAGTATCAAACGCCGCCGTAAGGTCGAGAAGGATGAGGATGGAGTTTTTTCTCTGATCTTGCAGGGTTTTTATAGTGTCAGACAGTTCAATGAGAGCGGTTTCTGTCGAGTGCTTGGGGCGGAATCCGGATTGTTGAGGATGGAGAAGGTTGTTTTCATCTAGATAGTGTTTCAGTTCATTGTGGACTAGATGTTCCGTGATTTTTCCCAAGGCCGGGAGTAACGAGATTGGGCGGAGGTTGGTGAGATCCGTCGGGGGTTTATTCGCCTTCTTCATAAGGGGTTTGACGATTCCTTTTTTCCAGCGGCTAGGAACTGTGCCTGAGCTAAGCGAGGAGTTGATTAGGTTGTTGATGGTCGGGTTAACCTCGTCGATTAGTTGGTGAAGTATCTTGGGAGGACAAGGATCAGACGGGGAGCCCGATTTACAGGCCAGGATGGCTTTTTTCGACTGCTCAAGAGTGATAGGGGAGAAGCGACTTAGCGTACAGCTTTGGGGGACCAGTGGGGGGGGCACTGGGAGAGTGGCGGGGGGGGGAAAGTTGATCTGGATCGAGGCAATTTTTTCCTCGAAGAAGTCAGAAATTTGATCACAGAATTTCTGGGAGGGGGGGATTTCAGGCAAAAGAGCCTTGGGTTGCGTAAATGATTTGACTATCGCAAACAGCGCCTTTTGTTTTTGGCCTGCGTTATTTATGGCGTTGATGTAGTAGTTTTTCTTTGCCAGTTTGATTTCCGAAAGGTAGTTTTTCCTAGTTGCGATATAAGAGGTACGATAAGTAACCTCGTAGGCCTTCCGCCATTTTCTTTCTGCCTTTTTACAAAGCAGATGTGCATTAGCGAGTTCTGGTGTAAACCAGGGGGCATTGGGTTTAGTTTTGCCCCGGGAGGTGCGGGGGCGTGAGGGCGGGATTCTGGATTTTATTTCTTGGGTGATCCAGTTGTGAAAAAGATCGGCGTCGGTATCAATATTACCGGAGAGGGTGGGGGCTTGAGTTTGTATTGACGGATTGAGAGTAGTGTTATCCTGGACCTTTTTCCAATTGATGTGATTGGCGGGGAGGGAAACAGATTTGTTGCGGTTGGATAGGTTTTCGTTCAGGATGTGAAATGGGATCAAGAAGTGATCAGACCAGATCTGGGGCAAGGGCGATAGTGTGGTCAAGAGAGAGAAGTTTGTGCAGACTCCATCGAGGGTATGACCTAGGGAGTGGGTGGGTGAGGTGACAAATTGCTTAAAATTGAATATATCGAGGGTTTGAACGAAATTGATGGTATGAATGTCTGTTGTCGATTCTAGATGGAGGTTAAAATCACCAAGGAGGGTGAAGAAAGGGTATCTGAGTGAAAGTTGTCCTAAAGAGTCGTGCAGTGAGTCGAGGAACTCAGATGCGTTGCCGGGTGGGCGATAAATGAGTCCGCCTGAGAACGAAGTATGGTCGTTTAGTTTAATGGAGAAGCCTAGTCCTTCAGTCTTTTTTAGGGACTCTAGAATAAAGGTGTGGCAGGAGAAGGTGTCTTTGAGAATGATTGCAACACCTCCGCCACGGCCCTTGGCTCTGTCTTCCCTGAAGAGTGAGTAGCCCAGGGGAAGAGCGACAGCAATATCAGGGTTACTGTCTGCTGTTAGCCATGTCTCAGTTATCATGAGGCAGTCGAGGTCGGACTCCAAGATAAGATCGTGTATATCTTGGTTGTGTTTGCACATGGAGCGCGCGTTGATCAGGCCGCCTTTGAAGGGGGGCCGAGGGGCCTGAGGCATATTGGCCGGTGGAACTGCTAAATAGAGCCCGGTGGACCAGTGGCAGTGTTTGCAACTGACTGGGCCTGAAAGTGCGGCTAGATCGAGTATACATGGACACTGCTTAGTGACCTGTAGTTGAAGGAGGTCGTTAGAATGGTAGGAGATGTGGGAGGTGAGATGGGCAGAGTTTCCTGCGCCTGTCGCGGTCTTGTCGCGGACGGGCGCAGACGGGCTTGCCTTAGGCGCGCCTTCGGCGCGCAAACGGCGCTCCCGCTGCGCTCGTCCGCTGCGCGTCTTGTATAGGCACATTTATGGGAGACCAAGGGGGGTGTGGCCTCAGAAAGGGGCGGAGTCAGCGTGCACGCCGGTGGTGATGGCGGCGGCAGGCTAGAAGAGCCAGGAAGGGCGCGAAGCAGCTATTTCCATCAGCTGTGCGCGAGCGCTGAGTGAGGTAAGAGGCTTAGGTCTTAAAATACAAGTGATCAAATTGTGACACCACACAGAGAAATTTTAAAAGAACAGAGTACCTCCAGTTCCCGGCTTCCGCCTCAGGAACTGGGTCAAAAGGTTTCTGGTTGCAGCTCGAGAATCGGCTGTTTATATACACTGAGCGGGGGGCGTGGCCTCAGAAAGGGGCGGAGTCAGCGTGCACGCCGGTGGTGATGGCGGCGGCAGGCTAGAAGAGCCAGGAAGGGCGCGAAGCAGCTATTTCCATCAGCTGTGCGCGAGCGCTGAGTGAGGTAAGAGGCTTAGGTCTTAAAATACAAGTGATCAAATTGTGACACCACACAGAGAAATTTTAAAAGAACAGAGTACCTCCAGTTCCCGGCTTCCGCCTCAGGAACTGGGTCAAAAGGTTTCTGGTTGCAGCTCGAGAATCGGCTGTTTATATACACTGAGCGGGGGGCGTGGCCTCAGAAAGGGGCGGAGTCAGCGTGCACGCCGGTGGTGATGGCGGCGGCAGGCTAGAAGAGCCAGGAAGGGCGCGAAGCAGCTATTTCCATCAGCTGTGCGCGAGCGCTGAGTGAGGTAAGAGGCTTAGGTCTTAAAATACAAGTGATCAAATTGTGACACCACACAGAGAAATTTTAAAAGAACAGAGTACCTCCAGTTCCCGGCTTCCGCCTCAGGAACTGGGTCAAAAGGTTTCTGGTTGCAGCTCGAGAATCGGCTGTTTATATACACTGAGCGGGGGGCGTGGCCTCAGAAAGGGGCGGAGTCAGCGTGCACGCCGGTGGTGATGGCGGCGGCAGGCTAGAAGAGCCAGGAAGGGCGCGAAGCAGCTATTTCCATCAGCTGTGCGCGAGCGCTGAGTGAGGTAAGAGGCTTAGGTCTTAAAATACAAGTGATCAAATTGTGACACCACACAGAGAAATTTTAAAAGAACAGAGTACCTCCAGTTCCCGGCTTCCGCCTCAGGAACTGGGTCAAAAGGTTTCTGGTTGCAGCTCGAGAATCGGCTGTTTATATACACTGAGCGGGGGGCGTGGCCTCAGAAAGGGGCGGAGTCAGCGTGCACGCCGGTGGTGATGGCGGCGGCAGGCTAGAAGAGCCAGGAAGGGCGCGAAGCAGCTATTTCCATCAGCTGTGCGCGAGCGCTGAGTGAGGTAAGAGGCTTAGGTCTTAAAATACAAGTGATCAAATTGTGACACCACACAGAGAAATTTTAAAAGAACAGAGTACCTCCAGTTCCCGGCTTCCGCCTCAGGAACTGGGTCAAAAGGTTTCTGGTTGCAGCTCGAGAATCGGCTGTTTATATACACTGAGCGGGGGGCGTGGCCTCAGAAAGGGGCGGAGTCAGCGTGCACGCCGGTGGTGATGGCGGCGGCAGGCTAGAAGAGCCAGGAAGGGCGCGAAGCAGCTATTTCCATCAGCTGTGCGCGAGCGCTGAGTGAGGTAAGAGGCTTAGGTCTTAAAATACAAGTGATCAAATTGTGACACCACACAGAGAAATTTTAAAAGAACAGAGTACCTCCAGTTCCCGGCTTCCGCCTCAGGAACTGGGAACTGGGTAAAAGTTGTTTTCCTAGCCCTCGTAGGCCGATCCCCTGGTTGGAGGGTTGCTAGCTTAGTCTGCGTTCAAAGTAATTAGGGCTACTCTTACTTTTGAAGGGTGTTTCACCTGTGGTGTATGTATTTTTCTTTGTCTGTAGTGCTTGGTAAAGACTCCCCTCTCTTGGTAGCGTTTTCTTGATTAGTTGAAGCTACATTGAGATCATGGATAATGTCCCAGTCAGAGCCTCAGATGTGATCATGTGCCATCCTTTCCCTTCATTTGCAATGACTTTCCCCTCGGTTCCTTCCGATGTGGTGGTGTGCAATAGTCCCCGCCCCTCTCTTTGCTTAAGATGTTGCACGCGTGCATGTTGCAGATTTTCTAGTTTCTTGTGGCACTATGGTACTGCCAAATGTTAATGTGTACAGAGCCTGTTACATATAACAAGGTGCACTACTCAGGCCCTTACAGTGCTCTTGATTCAATTCTCTTGTAAACACAATTACTGAAATTCTTTGATCATTTTTGCTAAAAACAATAATATATGACTGCCACATTCAATCAAATGGCGATTTAACCCAAAAATAAACACTCTGCTTGTATAACAGGATTGTCAATATATCATTTCCAAACAATGTTTGATATTGAGTTGCAAAAAGAGAAAAAGCAATTGAATCAAGAGCACAGTAAGGGCCCGAGTAGTGCACCTTGTTATATGTGACAGGATCTGTACACATTATCATTTGAATATATGCCTGACAGGAGCAGTTCAGGATCACAAGGTAGCACACACTAATTACTTGTTTAATCTGTTTATTGCATTTGAGTTTTCTATTAAGTAGGTGTGCAGGTTCTAGCTATCATTTAACTATGGAACTGCAGTCACAACGATTTCTTTAGCTTCTCAGTGCCTGAAGTGCTTTAATCTCTTTTATCTTGTGTGTTAAGGTGCTTCTTGTGGCCGTGATGAATTGAAGTTTGCCTGGCGCGTCCACTTCGTGGTGATTCCTTCGCCATGTTAGGGTCAGGCAATGAGGAGGCCAGTTTATGCCTGGGGGTTGCTTGTTTCCTATATTGGGTTTGTACCTCATTTGGTCTATTCCTTCCTCAGAAATCTGTCATTTTTGAGTCAGGCGCAGTGAATCAGTGGCTCTGGATCATGGAGAACGTGTCCACCAGCCAGTCTCTGGCTGATGCCAGTCCCCATTCGTCTCTGGTGCAGGGCAACCCTCATTCTCCGATCTGCTTCTCCTCCTCACTGTCAGGGTCGCGGGTTCAAGCCACCCGTGCCACCTCCAGAAGTCCTCTGCACACCCTCACCATCAGGCCTAACCTCGTTTTGTTCGTCCTCTGGTGAGTTATGTGTGCACGTACCCCTGTTGTTTTCTTCCTGTGGGGTGTTGATGGGACCTGTATCTGTAGGGCGGTCCGCGTTCTTCTTACCTTGCTGGACCTTCTATTCCGCTTCCTCTATCATTTTGCTACTGGGCCACGGCAGTGCAGCGGGGATGCAGCACCATCGGCCCGCAGGGCAGTCTTTTACTTGGGTTTGTTCAGCATCTCTGGAATTGTCTCCTTTGTATCACAGTTGGTAAATGGAGTATCTCACAAATTGCAGCATGTAGTCTCTTGTTAAGAGGTCTCACCACGGAGCCTGGTCGGATTGTGTCCGTTCGGCCATCTTGGTTGACCACGGCCCCAGCATTCATTTTTTTAAGGATTATTCAATTTTCCCCTAGTTATCCTTACTGCCACAGATTTCTCCCATAGATGCGTGCATTGCACACAAAGCAAACAGATGTTTATCCTGCATGGAAATTAAATATTATGCTCTGGTGGTGTGATTTGACTTTGAAATGCACTGTTGTTGTTAATTATTTAGGATAATAATGATTCCTTAACTAACCACACTCAATTATATTGTCTGTACTAATTCAATCTGCAACAAACCCACATTTCACTAAAGGTTTTTTTTGCTTGTTTGCTTTTAGGTACACAAGAGACATCATTTGCAGTACTGCCAGTCATGTAAATCTTCCAGTCTCTTCCACTTGTGCAGCTCAGTGCCACTGCAAACTGACAGCTTCAAGATGGCCCCAAGGAAAGGTGCTGCCAAGAAAGTGGCCAATGGGGAAGAGAAGAAGCAGCTTTCTACCAATAGCGTGCCAACTACAACCTTTTTTGGGAGACATGTGCCTGTCAGACCGGACTCCGGGGAGGAACTTGGGAGAAGCACTCTTGCATCACCGACACCACCCCAACCTAAGCCAGTGTCTCTCAGAGAGGCAGCCACTGCAATCATGTTGACGCTGACCAGCAGAGACATGGAATTAGATTTGTCTCTTTCTCAAAGTAGTACCCAATCATTTCCTGAAATTACTGAAATAAGAGCAGAATAGGAGGTTGAGCTATCTGCTGAGCAAGAACTTCCTCTTTCAAAACTATTGGCTTCCAGATCTCCATCAAGAAATAAGAAAGGGTACTCTACGCTCTTCTTCAAGCCCTCTTCTGATGATCTGGACATGAACTGGACCGCGGTTGAGTCCGAGACATGTCAGGAGAGGCTCAGGAAAAGGAAAGTTCCTGAAAGCCTGGCGAGGGCAAGGATGACGAAGAGCCATTTATTGTGGAAGCTGGCACAGAAAAGACTGACGTTACACTTCCTATTCAACCTGCTCCGAGGGATGTGGCACCACCAGCCCCACCTGTGCCAGCTCCCATATTTGCAAGGCCCATGCCAAGGCCTGCATCCACCGCTAGTTCTGTAAAAGTGCGAACTGGAGAGAGCCAATCGTCAACACACCCGCCTACCTCAAGTTCTTCGGGCATTGGCAATGGGACCAGTGGCTCACAGAAAAGTTACTCCTCCCCAGTTTGGGATTTCTTTGCAATTAGCAAGCAGGAGGATAACACCGCAACATGCTCCATTTGCAATGCTTGTGTTCATTGAGGTAAGCTTGGTACAAACTATGCTACTGGAGGCTAAGTCAGCCATTTGGAAAAGCATCACACACTCAGCTGGGAGGCACACTTTAATAAACTTTCTGCACATGGTGTTGATCAAGGTGATGTGGGAGGGGGATCAACTCTGGAGCCTCCCATCAGAGTGGGAGTTGTATGTCGTAATGTGGAAGAACAGAGTGACATCTTTATGCAAAGCAGCCCTGTCCCCAGCAGTGAACCAGTATCACCCGCCTCATCAGCAACCTTTCAATGGCACAAGAGTCATATGGAGAAAACACATCATACAGTAGTGAGTGCCCCGAGATGCGTATTGAGTCTGCAGTCTCCTTGTCCGTTTCAGAAGTCACCTGCATCAGTGGCACCACCAACCAAAAAAATACAGGCTACAATTACAAGCATGTTTAGGCAGGAGGGACCCAACAACCGCAACCAACCAGTGGCACATTTGTTCAACGGCAAGTTGGCTAAAAATGTTTGCGCTGGACCTCATCCCTTTTTCTTTTGTGGAAGGAGTGGGTTTTTTAGAGTTTGTAGCATTCATTTGCCAAATGGAAGGTTCCCAGCAGGACCTAGTTTACCAGAGTGGCTGTTCCAGCCCTCCATCACAATGTGCTGAAATTGGTTGGAAAAGCTTTGCAGCAGAGTGCTGTTTATACTATCCGCCTGATGACATGTGGACCAGTTGTCAAGCCACTGAATATTACATGAGTATCACTTCACACTAGATCTCTTTTGCCCGCGATACCAAAACCATTTTCAACCCCGATCTCAGGCCTTTCAACAGAGAGGTCAATACCAGGGCCAAGCTCAGCCTCAACGATATATTCAAACCCGCCAGCACCAGTACTGGAGGACATGAATACCATCCCTATCTTCAATTTGTCGAAAAGAATTATGGACTATCCTGTTGTGACTCTTCTCACTAAGGGTTTGTCCTTTATTCCTTCTACTACCATCAACAAATTCGAACTTTTTAAAGACTTACATGCATTTTTCCGTAAAGTGCGTCTTAAAAAGATTTTATGAATGAAGAACCTAGTACTAATCAAGATAACCTGTCTGGGTTAAGGCCCCCGTCCACTTTTACCCCGTCCTTAGAGACTGTAGGCACGGAAGTGAACCTCTTTGAAAGGGCTGTCCTTAATAAAATCCAAAAGGCGGTTAAATATGTCCCTAAGCCTGCATATAACACCACTCGGGAAGAAAACCTCGCTCTCAAGGCACTGAAGAATGACAAAGCACTTACGATTAAGCCCTGTGACAAGGGAGGTGGCATTGTCATTCTTGACACCATCAGGTATAAGGAAAAAATGCTTGATCTTCTGGGTTCAACAAGACACTACTGTAAGATTTTGACGAACCCTGAACCCAGGATCAAGCGTCGTATCCTGCGAGCAGTGGAGCAAGCGGTTGAAAAAGGTGATATCTGCTTGGCAGAGGCCCTTTTTCTCACACCAACTTACACCCGTATACCTATCATCTATGGTCTACCAAAAACCCATAAGAACCAACTCGACCCGCCTCTGAGGCCTATTGTCTCTACGATCAGCTCGGCGACGGAACCTCTGTCTAAGTATTTAGATAGGTTCCTTCAGCCAATGGTGGGAAGTTTACCGTCTTTTGTGAAGGATACCGGTCATTTTATATCTAAGATCGAGGGCCTTGATTACGACCCAGAGCGAGATATTCTTGTCACTCTGGATGTCGAATCGCTTTACTCTAATATTCCCCAAAGAGAGGCCTGTAGAGTGGTTAGTAACATCATTGCCGCCGATTCTTCTTTGGTTAACGGCCTTTTTCTGACTCAGTGTCTTGAGATTGTTTTGGAAGAAAACTTTTTCGATTTTGACGGGCAACTCTACCAACAGGTGCAGGGAGTTAGCATGGGCGCTGCCTGTGCACCGAGCATTGCATGCCTGTACATGGGCGAGTATGAGAAGAATAACATCTCTAACGAAGTAGCCCCCTTTTTCGAGAATGTCAGACATTGGTCGCGTTACATCGATGATGTTTTTTTCATTTGGACAGGTGACCAACCATCTCTAAATGACTACATCGAATGGCTGAATGCAGCGGACCATAACATCAGGTTCACTGCCCATGTCAGCACTACCAAGCTTGAGTTTCTCGACATCTGGATTGAACATCACGATTGTAAGCTTTCTGTATCGCTATATACGAAGCCCACAGCGAGAAACACCTTGCTTCATTTCGAAAGCTTCCATCCTAGGAGTCAAAAAGATGGGATTCCGTTTAGTCAATTTCTGCGCCTCCGCAGAAATTGTACTACCGTTAAAGATTATCTTATTCATGCGGAAGCAATGAAGCTTAAGTTCATCAGTAGAGGCTATCCTCCCAGAATGGTGAGGAATGCCTCCAAAAGGGCGCGTTTTTACAACCGCGATGCTATGTTTGAACCTAAATTACAAAACAAAGTTGATAAACTTGTCTGTGTCACTAAACATTCTCCACTCAATAACAAAGTAAGGCAAATCATTAACTCAGAGTGGCATCTGTTAAATTTGGGTGAGCAAATTACCCCTATCCCGAAACCAATCTTTGCATTTCGCAAAAACAAAAACCTCAGAAACCTGTTGGTGAGAGCCAAAGACTCGGATCGAAATACCTGGATACAAAAATCCATCGATGGTCCATCGCCTGTAATAGGCAACCATAAATGTGGCTCTTGCCATGCATGCACTAATGCCATTATTGGTTCCTCCATTTGCATTAATGGCTATACCGCTGACTTGAGGGAGATGACGAATTGCAGAACATCGAACTGCATATATGTGATTCAGTGTCCTTGTCTACTCTCCTATGTGGGTGAAACCTCTAGAGAGGTCAGGGTCCGAATAGGGGAACATAAATCCAATATAAGATGTTCCAGGCATACTGCACCTATTGTGACCCATTGGATGGAGAAAAATCATACAGAAAGCGAGTTGCGTTGGTCTATCCTTGAAAGAATGCGTCCCCAAAAGGGATATAACCCGGATAGCGTTCGCAAAAAACGCGAAGTTTTTTGGATTTTTATCCTTAATACTAAGGAAAGGGGACTAAATGAGTCCCTTCCATGGGAGAATGCGCTTCTGTAACTACATCTGGCCTTCTCTACTCCATTGATTGTGCTTTCTGGAGCTTATATGTGCAAATTTTTGGCATTAACCGCTAAATTTGGTGTCTTTATTCTGTTGTTCTTTCATTTTTTATTATTGTTCTTGGGTCTTTAATTGTTCTACATTAGTTCTTTGTTTTCTTTTACTTATCCTTTTGTAGGTTTGGCCCTTTTTGGTTTTTCCCTTCTTTATTCGTCTTTTACCTTTATCTTGTTGACTTTTTAGGAATTCTTCCCCTTTAAATCCGAGGCAATAGTCTTTTTTGTTCACACCCCCAATTGATGCTTTTCCGATTGGAGGGTTTAAATTACCTGGCTGTCGCTGGTTTTTTCACTCGCCAGCGACTGCTCTATTCCGGACGCCACTTCAGAGACGTTGGTCTATCCGTTTGAGACTCCCGCCGAAGGACTGAGGTATTGCTGCTCCATTAGTTCATCTATGTTGCTTTGCGTGGCGTCAGCACCCTGAGGGCTTTTGCATAGTATTGCTAATGTGTGTTTGTTTGTTTTACCTCTTTAGTCTATCATCGGTTCTCGGCCGTTTTTCGCCAGCTTCACGCATCCATCGATGACGCTGGTTTTCACCGTGGAACATTTCTATTTTCTCCCGCATGGAGCTCTATGACGTTCCTCGGTGATTTTTGTATTTAGGTGAGTTCAGACCCCTCTGTTCCCCTAGACCTGGATTTTTACCTTTGAACCTTACGATTTCTCTACCGATTTCTCTCTTTTTTCTACTTTAGCGGCGATTCAGCAAGCAACAGTTTTCTTCGCTGCAGCTCTTCCGCCGGTATCGATTTTCTAAAACTTCTGGCGTGTAGACCTTCTAGCGCTGTTATCACCCCTGGGCAGCTCTGGATCTGTATTTCTTTCTGGTAAATACCCTCGGTATCCTTTCCTTTATTAGTTCGTTAATTTATTTATACGTGGTTTACATTTACCTTTATCTTTATTTATTTTTCTTGATGTTTCAGCCTGCAAATCGGTAAAGTCATCCTAATCTTGTTAAGCTTATCTTCTGAATTTTGTTTCTGCTATCAACACAGGTAACTTTCTGTTCTAAACATATGTTTGTTCGCACATTGGTCTTTTTAAGCATTGTGTTGTTCTTATTTTACTAATATATACATTTTCCTTGTTTTTCTCCCAGTTTCTTATGTTTCATCTGTCTCATTTTCTAATTTCTAATTTCCTATTTCTTTTCTTCAGTGCGCACGTCTAATCTCCTGATTTTAATAGCATTATTGTATATATTGTATATATCATTCCTTTGATGCAGTAGAGACTCTCTTTGTGAGAATCACACACTGGAATTGTCTTTCATTTGTATGTTTTTGATCTTTCATTGTACATATGTTGTTTTCTTCTGTTTTTATCTCAGGTCCCGTTTTTGATTTGTGTGGTTCTGTTTCTCGCCCTGAAGAAGGTGGTTCTCCGTTCCTCGGAGTTGTTTCACCGAAACGCGCGTCAGCGTTTTCCCAAGAGCCCCGCCCTCTTGATCCTTGATATTGGTCCTGACATCTAGACATATCATCTACCTCTGTAATCTTTATTCCATCTAGAGTCTCCATACTCATTTGTGTTCTTGAGTAATTCTGTGAAGACCCCCTTGAGGGCCGGGCCCTTGGTGTTTACCACTTATTCAGTTCTTGCATTAACAGCACAGTTACATATATCTCGATGAATGTGTGTGACTGGGTGTGAATGAATGTGTATATGATTGGATTTTTCCTGAAGTGGGAACCTGTGTGCTTTTTTGAATTAGTTTTTTTGTATTTAAATTGTTTCTTTGAATTGTCTTATTAAATAGTCTTTAATGTATCATTTCTATTTACAACACTCATTCAAAATAATACAATAAATATTTGTATAAAATCTCAATTATTGCTGTGTGTGGTCCTATATATGTATATATTTGTTTATGTTTTGTTTCTTTTTTTATTTGTGTGTCTCTAGCTGGCATCTAAAGATATCCATTGATACTGTGTACTTTCTTGATAAATAGGGTAGAGTTTTTCTCCGTTTGTTCTGAATTAGTTTCCCCATTATCTCTACCTCTATTTTTGCCTTTTTGGGGGCCCCTCTCTGTTGATTGACATGTGGACCAGTTGTCAAGCCACTGAATATTACATGAGTATCACTTCACACTAGATCTCTTTTGTGGGTGTTAGGCAACAGCTATCTACAGGCCTCAGCGTTGAAGAAACTTTTAAGGGTATTCTGCAGAATGCAACAGTTTCCATGTTCACCATGGAGAAATCCCATTCAGCTGCAAACATCTTGGAAGACTTTAAAAGCAAATCGTTTGAGAGGCTGTGACCCAGAGGTCTCAGAATTGGACTTGTTGCCATGGATAATGGCAGTAATATAGATAAGGCCATGGCAGATGGTCGCTATGTCTTGGTCTTGTGTTTGGTGCATTGCATCAACATCATTGGGCAGGACTTTCTCAAAACATTATTCCTAGTCAGCAACTTACTGACCATCTGCAGAAAAATCTGCACTCATTTCAGCCATTCTTTTCAAGCTAAGAAGCAGTTCAGGGTCAATCAGTGTGCTTACAGAGTACCAGTTAAAGCTCTCATACAGGAGGTGCCAACACATTGGAACTCAACGTATTACATCTTACGTCTGTTTGAGCAGTACAAACCGATCAATGAGTATGCCATCCAAAGAGGAGGGGATGTACCTAACAGAGATGCTACTTTCCTTTTTCACACAGAAAGTCAGCAAGGAACACAGTACGATGGGCCAAATTATGTCTCTAATGTATCTGCTAAAGGAGCAGTTAGGGAATGTTTCTGACAGTTTCACAGCTCTGGGTGATGAATACGAAGATGCCTATACCTCTATTCAAAGTTAATTCCTTCTCTTGACTGAGAATACAAGGCTGCAAAGAGACATCATGTCATCAAAGAGTACATCTTTGCCACACTGGATCCACAATACAAAAAAAATACTGTCCACCTTCATTTCTTTTTGAGAAGGGGCTGTTTTAGAATACAAGGAGTGATTTGTTGAACAAGCCAGAATTCTGTAAGAAGAATGGCTGAAACACAGAGTCCCATTCATGGGAAGATGTTCTGTGGGGGAAACAACCTTTACAACGCAGTCGTTACAACGCAACATCCTTTACATCGCATGCCATTACAAAGGACTCATTACATCTCATGTCACTATAATGCATGTCATTACAAGGCCTGTCACTACAACGCATGCCATGACAATGCAATATAAGGTAAGTAATGGGGAATAGTTATTTTTACCCCTTCCCTATCCAACACTTACCCTACTGTTGCTTTCCCTGGAGTGGGAATAGTCATTTTTACCCCTACACTATCCAACACTTACCCTACTTTTTCACTCACTGGAGTGGGTATAGTAGTTTTTACCCCTACACTATCCAACACTTACCCTACTTTTTCACTCACTGGAGTGGGTATAGTAAGTTTTTACCCCTATACTATCCAACACTTACCCTACTGTTGCCCTAAAAGTAATATGCATTGTAATGGTATGCGTTGTAATGGTATGCATTGTAATGGAATGCGTTGTAAATGTGGTTTCTAAAAATACGTTGTGATGCCATGCGATGTAAAATCATGCATTGTAACGGATATTGCGATGTAAAAACTGCGTTGTAAAGTCATGCGTTTTAAATGTTTACGTTGTATCATCATACATCCGTTCTGTGGTGCTGCCTTCAACTTCCAGACAGGGCAGTCCTGTTGTCTCACAGCAGCTAACACTAGCAACAAGAAGACCGGCAGCAACAAAACCCAAAGGAACACAAGAATTGTCTAAACCTTCTGGTTTGGCTTGTTTTTAACTGGCAGGGCTTAAGTCCAGTGCAAAGGTCAAGGCAAAACAGGTAGACCTAGTGGCAGCACCAATGACCATCAAGAGGCTGTTGAATTGATATCTGGACAACCCAAGAGAGGTCTATGTGAATCAAAACCCCTTGGTGAATTGGTATGTGTAGATGAGCTAATGGCCACAGTTCAGCAGGCTGGAAATAAAGATCTAGCGCGGCTGGTAGCCAGCGTCTGCTGATAGTGTGTTTAGTGCAGCTGGTACATTCGTCACAGTGAGAAGGATTAGTCTCTTGCCTCAAAACGTGGAGAGACCAACCATGATTAAAATTAACCATTATTTTATACAAACAAATTACACCATTCCTGAAACACCACAGGGGGAAGATGAGGGTGATTGGTCAGACTCAGATGAGAGCGTATTAGCTGACCAACTTCTGGTTTAAGCACTTGAGTTTGAGGATGAACACTACTTCCCTGACTGGGTCGGCCAACATAGACATTGTTGATGAATTGCTTTGCAAAAAAAAAATATATAGCTAGGGGAACATTATATTAATTATTTCTGTTTGTTTATGCATGACTGACTTATACAGCCCCACCATTTTGGGTACATGTATAGACGGATTGGAGTTGGACCAGTGTGCAGTGAAAAGGTCCTCCCCATTTCCTTGAAGGATATTGTAGAAAAAATTCCTGTCTCCATCCCATGACAATCCTTCTTTCATCCTCTGGCAGGACTTCCCCAGAACATGTGATTAAGAAAGACTGCCCCAATGTGTGTTGTGCATGCATCAAAGAGGATCAAAAATTGTGTGCCACTGTGTTTCGGATTGGAACAGGTATATATTGCAAAAATGAGTGCTTGTGAGTGATGAATGAGTCATGTGGTGGCAGACAGTGAGGCAGGGTCTCCAACTATAATATGTAAACTTGATTTTGATGATTTGGAAATGCTTGTGGCATGATGGTTTTTCCTGAAGGTGATTGGCCATTCCCCTTTCACACTTAGCAATATTTGCTTGCTGGATCCACTCAGATTTTTTTAGTTCTGCTAACTGGTTCCCAAATGAATCTCCAAAGACCATTCTAGACCAGTGGTTCCCAAACTGTTGGCTCCTGAGGACCCCCATTGATTCACCACTGGAAGCCGGGGACCCCCAAGCAATTTGTATGATTTAAATTTCAAACGTTAAAACAGTAAAATAAACACACGTGTGCAGACAAAACAAATACTCAAATTACTAAGGATTTTGGGGGCATATTCACAAGCCCCTATCACCATGGGAACGTCACTTTTTGCGACGTTCCCTTGGTGATAGGGGCTTCACCTTATTTAAAAGGCAGTGGTAAACCACTTAACATGGTTTAACGTTGACTTGTAAATAATGCCCCAATTCGCGCAATGGTTAGCGTGAAAGGGGTGGGCAGTGGGCGTTCCACTGCAACACCCATTGATTTTGACACTGCCCCCTATTTACAAGGGCAGCGCAAATAGGAGGCAGCGCCAAAATTAAGGTCAGGGAAAACCAGGTCTTAACTTGGCGAAACGAGGAGAAATGCTTTATTTCTCCTCATTTTTGCTTTTTCCATGTGTGCAGCACACATGGAAAAAGCAAAATGCCTTGGATTGTTTATGTTCATGAAGGTGACCCTTCCTGGACATAAACAATCTTTTAAAAAAATGGCATTTTGTAACTTCCATGTGTGCTGCATTAAGCAGCACACATAGAATTGACAAAACAGAATTTCTAGATTGTTTATGTGCAGGAAGGAGGACCTTCCTGTACATAAACAATCTTCCGCTGCGTGCAGACACCTTTGCACTGTGGTGCAAGGTTGCCTGTGTTGGGGCTACACTGCTAAGTGTAGCGTCAGCACAGGGCGAAATGCAGGGCTGCACCATTTTCTTGTAAATATGGTGCAGCACTGCGTTTCTGAAGTGGCGGAGCGTGTCGTTAAGCCACGGAGGCTAACAACATGCTCTGCCACTTCTTTTGTAAATATCCTCCTTAGTATTTCATATTGAAAGAATTTGCAAAAAACTAAAATTTGTAATGGCAAGTTTGGTGCTGCATCTCTGTGACTAACTTTTAAATGCTTGGGTTTTTTTCGCAGTACGAGGCTCTTACTGCTGCCAGAACCATACTGGAAACCCAAAGCAGCCCTTGCAAATGTTTTCAGACCAGTCCCCATATGGTGCACACCAAGTGCAGTGCGTGAGCCTGACCACTGCAAAGGGGGCTTTGGGAGGCTCTCCCCATAAGAAATGTAGGAAACAATGGTGCAGTCTTCGACACATTTATCATTATATATTGAATTGTATTAGCTTTTAACGAATAGTAAATGAAGACCTTACTATGCACCAGGATACAACAATCTTTGGTGGGGTTCTTCAATGGTTCCCTTATTATCACTCTCCAACAGTGCCTCTCATCTCTCAATAGCCCCCCTGTCACATGTATTTCAGTTGTTTTATAGCATCTCTCATACCATTGTAGGATGTCAGAGCACTTTACATCACACACCTATAGAGACAATTAATCATACATGTAAATCAGTTTATAGAAAATGTTACATAAGGCAAAGGGGACTACAAGGTGTAGGATTCACATGTCATTCATACTGGTAGGCATTTTTAAAGAGTGCTTGGTCTGGAGAAGCACAAAAAACTCGAGATTCAGAACATAACACAGTGGATAGCATTGACGTTAACAATAAAAATGTATTTCCAGCCTAATAAACCTTTGTATCAGCATCGGGATAATGAAAGACAGGGAAAAACATAAGTTACTAACTTGTACCATGCAGTTTGCAAGCAGCTCTTTGATGACAGTGTATAGGTCACTGTGCTAGATTACTGTTGTCACTTATGAACTGCACAGTAACAAAGGAATCTCTGTGATAAAAGCAGTAACCCACTCGCCTATGCACATAAAATACAGTTATTTAAAGTGCATGGTACATGTTCTTTGCAGTAGGCATATTAACCCTCTGTGCTACTTTAGATAACTCAAAGCTGCCACTGGACAAAACACTCATCTCTCTCCAGCAGGTACATTAATCACTGGTGTTATCTTGACACTTTTATTGTTGCTCGAAAACTGTTAATTATACAAGGAAATTTGCAGTGCTTTTAAAACTGCTACCTGCGGACCCCCTGGGAATGTGTCATGGACCCCAGGGGGTCCGTGGACCACAGTTTGGGAAACACTGTTCTGAACTGTTAATAACAAACACAAATCTACATAAAGATCACACACTCGGTGGGGCAGATGTGGTGAAAGCAACACCACCTCACTGTGGGATCTTCTATTACCTGAGCAATGCCCCCATGGCCCATTTCTTATTTTACCCACCTACGTGTAAAAGTGATCCATATTTTAGATATAGAAGAACATCATTTATCAACATCATCGGGCTTGTGTTGCATAAATGCTTAACCTTGTCCACTCCTGACTCTGACTCAACTCCTCCATGACTTGAAGATTTTGTAAGTTTAGTACTTAGTTTTAAAAACTAGCTCCCCATTGCTCAAAAGAAGTTACTATTGCTAGTTTTTGTTATATATGGTCTTATTTGTTGTGCCGTGGTGGTAGTCTAGTCTTTCCAAAGTTACAATGATGATATATTAATATATAATAACCTACAAACTCTGTTTTCTTTCAATCTATTTGCTTGTGATGGATAATGCTTTGATTAATCCTACAGTTGGAGATCCCTAAGGTAGAAGTTGGACTTCACCTGTGATTCCTTCCATTGACATGCTAGCCTGCTACTACTACCACCACCATAATGTGGCACCTTGGGAAACCCCACAGTAAGAACAGTGAGTGAGGTAGCAGCCCTCACTTCATCTATTGAGGTAAGAGGACTATGGAGTATTGTTGCCATATAGAAAATGGCCATCCCCCCTATTGATCAATATAGTTACAGAGGGTAATATCAACATAGCTACCAAGGGCAGTTGGACTCAGGCACCGTATTGTATACACTTTCTTAAAAATATTTAACAAACAGGCTGTGTTGAAAGGCAGGAGAGCAAAATAAAACACCCCAAAAACCCCCAAAACGATCTGAGGCACAAATAAAGAAAAATAAATATGTATTTCCCTTTTTAACAATAAAAACCACCCCTTCCACCCTCTCCCCATACAAGTCTCTCCATCCCCAACCAATGTCCAAAATGTCCAACAAAAAAGTCCAATAAACAGTCCCAGTCCCAACTTCCATCATTCCTACCTTCTACACCCACAAGTCCCTCCCACCAAAACAAATATTAAAAAGGGGGCTAAAGAAGAGAGCACCACACACAGGTCACATGCTGCTTGAAGTACCCCTCCATGTGTGCCTCCATGCGTGCCTGTCTAGTTTCAATGCGTGTGAACCTGTGCATGGCATAGTGCTGGAAAGTACAGTCTGATTGCAGAGGGGGGCAGCTGTAATGGTGTGATGGGTGGCTGTCAGCTGCCTGTGGTGATGGCGCTGTTGTTGCTTGGAAGCTGGAGGCTCTGGTCACTTGCAGGGGCCCTAGACAGCAGCAACAGCTGCCCACTCCTCCTCATCCAGGACCGCTAGGCACTGAAATTCACCCTGTATGGCCTCCATCCTATGCTGCCGCAGCTGGACTGCTATCTCCTGCCTCGTAGTTTTTCGACCAGCAAGAGTAGCTATATCAAGAAAGCAAAAGGCCAAATTTCAAACAGTGCTCTTTGCAAAGCACTTCTTTAAAAGTATATAGTACCACAGTAGCAGTACATTGCTGGTCCCCTAGGGCCATTCAAGTTTGATGTGATTAGAGTCACAGCCATTTTTAACCCAAACATACCTCACGTAAGGCTGAAACTGGCTGAAAGGAATTGAGGCAGACTAACAGCACACCGGAATGAAACAAAACTGTTATCTTTTTTCTTTTAAAAGAATTCCTAGTAAATAAACAGGAAAAATAAAAATAAATTAACTCGCATTAATGCGCAAGACTTTATGCACTATGGAGTACAGGTATTCTTGTTGTGCTAAATTAATGGAGGCATTCTAGCTAGTGTGTCAGTAGTAGCTACTTTGCTACTCTGCACATTACAGTTGGGGCAGCTGTAATGGACAATCATCTTATCTCAATGGCCCTGCAAATCTCCAAAATGCCTTTCAATTTTACCATGAATCCAAGGCAGATGAATTGTAATGATACAATGTCACACAAGTCAGGTATAAAATGCAGACATCCTGTGCAGTAAGTAGACAGGGGGAAATTGCGCATGGCAGTTCAGTGAAAGGATTAAGGAACTGGATATATAGATTGATTTTGGTTTGTTCGTCACAGACTATTCCATCCACAATAACTCAAGGCACTTAGGGCCTGATTACGATGGCATTGGGACTGCCAACATCAGGCTGTTGATGGACCTACCGCCCTCCAGCCCATTGGATCTGACCGCTGCATTAGGATCCAGGCGGGCAGATCTCGACTGGTGGGGGAAAGACCACCGCATCCGACAGGATCAAGGATCCCATCAGTGCAGTGGTAGGACTCCTATTCTCTACAATGGGACGATCATAGGGATTAGGATGTCCCTTTCTGCCAGCCGTTTCATGGCTGTTAAACTGCCATGAAAAAGCAGGTAGAAAATGACTTTTGGGGACCCTAGCAGGCCCCCTTTCCCCTGGCTCTCCGCTAGGGGCCCTGGGGTGGCACCTAGGATGCCCCCCTAAACATCCTTGCAATATGGTGCCTGCCACATAGTGCAGGAATGTTTTAAATGTGCATTTTGCAGCCCGCAGCACATGCCGCAATACAAAATATACACATTGCAACCAGCCATGAAGGCGGTCACATCGTAATGTGCTAGTGGGACCTCCATATCCTAGTCGGGCGGTCCTGATTCCACGGCGGTGTCGACATCATAATCAGGCCCTAGTCCCACTTTACTCCGTGGTCTTGCCCTCCGCCAAAATTTATAATTATTTATTTCCAACAAATATATTTCTTTGGCAGTATGGAAAAGAAACTTAACTTACTCGACTGCAGGGTAAGTTAGAGGGATCAGGTAGGATAAGTGAGTAGACATTTTACTACAGAATATTAGTGGGGTGTTACTGATCATCATCATGTGCCGAAGCAGTGGCTTAATCACTCACTGTAGTTGGCAAATGTTGAACGAGAATAATTTGAACAGGCGTGAATCTGTTATGGAAGCCATGAAATATATTATAAATCACTTGGTCAGAAAAATGTGGCGCATCCCCAGAATGGATTTTTCAACTTTTTGGACAGGCTGGGACAGAACTTAGGAAAGAATAAAGGGGTGAAGGACCAGAAAGTGACTAAGTGGGCACTAGGAGGGACGGGAAACACATTTCGTTTTTGCTTTGTCATGCATTGAAAACGTTGTAAATGCCATATTGACGAACACACACTTTGCAGAGCCAGCACTGCAGTGCCAAATTGAACCATGCAGCAGTTAGGTCATGGGTGACACTGGCAAAATGCCAAGTCAATGGCTGTGATGGGTGGGATATATATCTGCCTCACTTAACAAACACTGTGAGTCAAGAGAGTAGACCGAAAAAATGCCCCCAATTTGAGCCAAAGCTTTGATGAAACCATTCCAAACAAGCCAAGTAGGTGTGCACGGCCTTCTCAAGAAGAACTCCCTTGTTCCTTCATCCAAGCAATTATCCTTTCATAATTTTGTTCTTCTAGTATTCTTCACTCTTTGATACCCACTACTTAAGCTTTACATTCTCTCATCCAGTCTTTCACCATTGAAAACCATCCATCCATATATAGCTATCCATCAATTAATTTGCCTATCTATGACTCTCAACCATCCCTTCACTAACATCCATTTACCCATCCATGCATACATTTGCCCATTCACCCTTTTACCAACCTGAGAAGAATTCCTTTCACTCATCAACAGTTTCACCATCCCAGGCAGACATACTTTCACACATATACCCATTCACTCATCTTTCACCCACCCATGTGTCCTTGTACCCACCTATGCATCCTTTCACCTTCACTCACTCACCTTCATTCACCCATGCATCATTTCACTCATATAACATTTCCCCCATCCTTTATCCTTCTATCCTTTTTTCCATTTTTCATCAACCCATCATTTTAAGCATTCAAAATGAGTTTTTGTCTGCTGAGTTGCAGATAGAAGACGCCATTAACTCAACCCTGCTCTAGCTGCTGAAGTGGGGTATTCATGACACCCTTGCAGTGAGTATCACTATACTAGTAATTGTCAATAAGCAAGCAATGTGACTTACCACCACCCATCCCTGCCGCAACTGGGACTCCCCCTTCGGCTGCCTCTGTGTCTAGTCTGCTGGCACTGTCACTGGCCCCGAATATATACCATTCGATCGCATGCCTTTACAATGCACACGATTAGAAAGCCGTTGTTACAACGACCACGTTATTAGATCTCAGTACCATTACAACGTAAGTTGTTACACCGACTTGCTCTAGATAGTGCGTTGGACTTAGGAATAGTATAATTTACTATTTCAACTCCAGTGTATGCAACAGTAGGGAAGATGTTAGAATAGTAAATTTTATGGCACGACACAGAGGCCAACATTATGCAATAAATCCTTTATTGCTACCACTCAGCAGCAAAAAGAAAACTAAAACCATGTTCTTAGAATAAAGAATTCAGAATCTCTAAGAACATTCCAATAGTAACAAAATTCCTCTACATCAACACATCTCCCTTATTTTATTGCTGCTGCTCAAGAAGATAAGTATAACTTTAAATTGAGAAAATATTTATAGAGGTGGTGAATAGAATACTTGTGGAAAGTTTAAAATGAGTGTTTTGGTGGTATGATTAACGCGGGCAGTGAAAAAGTAATGAATAATATATGGAAAATATTATTGTAGTATAAAAAATAAATAAATAAGGAAAATTATTTAATTTGATGAAAAGTGGCTAAAAGAGAATAAAAGAAAATCATGTTTTAATATATAAAGGAGAGTAGTTTAGCAAATTATGGCAATTCACATCAGCATTACATCTATCTTTGTCATAGTGGCAGCTATGAATTTAGCATTGTAAAAAAAAAAAAAAAATTAGGTGTTAAGTAGATTTTAGCAGAGGAATTAATTTAAGTAAGGATAGATTGAGCGTGATTGTGAGGAAATCGGTATTATCGAGGTACGGGAAATGCGGAGAGAAACAGTTGAATTTTGGACGTTAAAAGTTTTGAATTGCGCACTATGCGCGCGGGAGGAAAGTTGAAGTAAGAGCGAGCAGAGTGCTCGCGTGCCTACCGGGTCTCGCGTCAAAGGTCTGGAGTGCTGGTGATAACGCGCGTCCCGTGCCTTCAGGGTCTCGCGTCATAGGTTTGGAGTGCTGGTTTAAACGCGCGTCCCGTGCCTTCAGAGATTCGTCATGTAGTTGAAATGAATGAGGGACTTCGCGCGAGGAGATTTGAGACTTTATGTCTCTTTGGTGTTGCCGTATGAACGTCGGTTGCTAAGCAACGACATTTGAGAGTGAAGATCGATGGAGTTGAAAGGATTTAGTAGAGCCTTGTGACAGGAGCTTTGCGGGTAGCGTTTTTGACAGGAAAAAGATTAGGAAGAAGGAAGTTTTGAGTATATTTTATTATAAAGAGGCAAAGTTAAAGGAAAATCTTTGTGGCAAATAAAATTTGTGAAATTGGTTGATATTTGAGGTGGTAAAGTGAAGATTAATTTAGTTGAAATGGAGCAAGCTGAAGGCACATTAGAAGATAGAATTAACAAGGCAATTGAGAAAATAACAACAGAGGTATCATTAAGAATGGAGAAAAAATTTGAATTGATTGCTAATTCAAAAACAAATAGACAGGAAGAGGAAAGTTTTTGGTCAGCACAGAAAAATGAAAATGCGCATTCAAGTAATAGAAAGTTTTCAAGGAAAAGGAAACATGTTTCCGCAAGTGAAAAGCATGGCAAGAAACCAAGAACACATTTGCTGTTCTGACAGGCAAATAGAGGAAGCTACGGGCAATAAGGATGGGCAAGTAAGAGGCCCAGGTGACGAAACAAATAAGGGAATGCGCAAACATAAATACATTGTATGTGAAGATTCCTCTGAGTGTGCAGAGATAGAAATAAGTTGTAGTTCAGATTTTGAATCTGAAGAAGGGATGTTTGTGAAAAGGGGTAAAAAGGATGAAAATTCAGGAACGGAAATAAATAATATTAAGGATCCAATGGGTAATGATATGTTTGACCCATTACTGATAAAACATCCTTTTTCACCCGAATGGACACCATCTGATCATGTTGCTAAGTATTTAGAACATTGGATCAGAAGGGAAATTCCGAAAGAAGTACGTGTTCGACTTAGGTCAGAATGTCCTCGACCTATTGTGGAGAATAAGGTGCTGATGACACCAGAACTTGATTAAAAAATGATAGCTTTTATTGCAAAAGGGGGTCGTGACCCGAGGAAGGGATTAGATCGTGGATTGAAATCATGCCAAGATAGATTGTTAGATGTTGTTGGCCCAGTTTAAAAAATATTTGATATGGCAGAAGAGACCTTTGTTAGTAAACAAAATATTGAGGTGCAAGAACTTCGAGAATGGCTTCAAAGAGTGATTTGTTTATTGGGCAACGCAAATACGGCGTTATCGATTGAAAGAAGAAAGAGTTTATTACTAAAGATAGACCCAAAGTTGGTAGACCTTGCAACTAAAGAAGAAGGACCTTTAGCTAAAGGTCTTCTTTTTGGAGACAAATTTATTAAGGATTTATCAAGATATGTAGGTGCGTTCAGCAGACTTCAAAAATCTCAAAGAGAGATAAAAATGTGTTTGGAGAGTGTGTTTTTGGTTCGGCCGGGAGAACACGGAGTCGGTTCCCCGGCCGAGGTCAAGGAATCACAAGAGGCTCCTTTTCACGAGGATTTGGGTCAAGAGTCTACCAGGGTCAACAGTACTTTAGAGGAGGCAGATTTTTTCCGCAGCGTCAACGTGCAAGAGGAAGATATAATAGAGGAGAGAGACGTGGAAGAGGCTCAAGTGGTAAGTCGAGACCATACTGTTATCCAGTTAAAATTGGGCGGCAGACTTGCCCAATTCTCAGAGGTTTGGAGGTCAATCACAAAGGACTTTTGGGTTTTGGAGATGGTTCAGGGTTACAAAATAGAATTTGTAGAAGAACCAAAACAAAGTGTTGTTTCAGAACGTATGGTTTTCAAAAAAGATCAGATGAGGTTGATAGACTTAGAGGTTCAAGATTTATTAAGGAAAGGTGCAATAGAGAGAGAGTAGAAGGATTTGTAAGCAATATTTTTCTGGTAGAGAAGAAGGACAAAGGGGGCATGCGTCCAGTAATAAATTTACGTCAGTTGAACAACTGGGTGGTATTTCATCGTTTCAAAATGGAGGGAATACATCTGTTGAAAGATGTGTTATTGAAGGGAGATTGGATGGCAAGATTGGATTTGAAAGATGCATATCTTACAATTCCAATATGGAGAGATCATCAGAGATACTTGAGGTTTGTGTGGAGAGACAGAATTTGGAAATTTGTGTGTCTTCCTTTCGGCCTGTCATCAGCACCGTGGTGTTTCCCGGAGGTACTTCGGCCAGTGGCGGCATTCCCAAGAGAGAGGGGTAGCCGTTTGATAATTTATTTGGACGATATTTTGATAATGGATCAGGACAGGAATACGCTTCTAACTCATACGAAGTTAGCAGTAGATTTGCTGGAGTCTCTGGGCTTTGTTGTAAACAGAATAAAGTCACAATTTGTATCCAGTCAGGAAACACAATTTTTAGGTTTTGTTGTAAATACGAAGGAAGCTGTTCTGAAACTTCCAAAAGAAAAATTGAAAAGAATTCGAAAAGAATTGAAGAATGTACTAAAAATGAACAGCATATCTTTGAGAATGTTGGCTCGAATAGTTGGACTTTTGTCATCTACAATTCAGGCTATTTTTCCAGGTCCTTTACATTACAGGGCATTACAGAGATTGAAGGGTTTGCATTTAAGGAATGGTTTAAAATATTCATAGAGTATTTGTCTTTCTCAAGAAGCAAGGGAGGAGATGATTTGGTGGTTAAGAAATATGGAAGCGTGGAATGGAAGAGCAATTTTTGGAGAGAATGCGGATCTGATTATAGAATCAGATGCAAGCTTGGATGGTTGGGGCACAAGATGCGGATTGTTGAGTTCTGGAGGTCGTTGGACGAATCAGGAAAAAAGATTGCATATAAATTGTTTAGAATAATTGGCAGGATCATTTGCGATAAAATGTTTTGGAAATCAGACTGCAAAATGTTGTGTGATTTTAAGGATGGACAATGTTTCTGCGGTGAGATATGTCAACAGGATGGGAGGTCCAAGATCGAAAGGTTTGGCAGATTTAGCAAGGATATTTTGGGAATATTGTTTGGAGAGAAATATTTTTGTTCAAGCGGAGCATATACCAGGAAATTCAAATTCTGTGGGAGATTGCTATTCAAGGAACTTTTACGACTCCAGCGACTGGATGTTGGACAGGTTGGTTTTTATGAAATTGAACCAATTTTGGGGTCCTTTTCAGGTGGATCTTTTTGCGAACAGAATAAACACTCAACTAGAGAGGTTTTTCAGTTGGCATCCGGATCCAGAAGCGATAGGGATAGATGCTTTTCTTCAGGATTGGAGACGTCTATGCCCTTATGCATTTCCACCTTTTTCAATGATAAGCAGGGTGACAGGGATGATTCGGAAGTGGAAAGAAACGATAGTAATGATCACCCCATTTTGGAGCTCACAAGCTTGGTACCCTATGTTGCTGGAGTTGAGTGTGGCTCTTCCAATTCTTCTGCCTATGTATCAAGGGATATTGCGGGGACCGCTGGGAGAGGTCCACACACTGGTGGATTCAGGTCAACTTCATCTGTTGGCTTGGAGACTTTCAGGAGAGTCTGGTGTAAGCCAGGGCTTTCATCAGATGCTTTGAAGCTCATTGAGGAATCCTGGTCACATGGAACAAGGAAGGTTTATAAGTCGGCATGGAATAGGTGGAACGGTTGGTGTGTGGAAAGGGATTTGGATCACGTATCAGCAGATGTAGTTCATGTTTTGAATTATTTAACTGATTTGCATAAGAAAGGCTTGGCTTATAGATCAGTGAATTTGCATAGATCAGCAATTTCAGCAGGGCATATTTTGGTGAATGGCATATCGGTTGGACAAGATGTTTTGGTGAAAAGATTATTAAGGAGCATCAGGTTAGCTAACCCTCGTGGAACAAGGTATACTTCACTTTGGGATGTGACTTTGGTCTTACGTTTATTTGAATCTTGGGATGAAAATGGATTGTTGGAACTAAAAGATTTGTCCTATAAACTTACAATGTTGTTGTGTCTTTTGTCGTTTAGGAGACTTTCTGATGTGCGTGCATTAGAGATTTCCAGCAGAAGCTTTACTCCTGAGGGAATTTGTTTTTATATAAAACAAAGAACAAAAACTAATTCTACTTCTGTTTTTTATCCGTACCTATTAGAAAAGGGAAAACTTTGTGTGGCGCGTTGTGTGAAGGAGTATGAATGTAGAACAAAGCCTTTAAGGCCTGTTGGAGTGGATCAGTTATTAATTTCTTTCAGACACCCTTATAAAGCTGTTTCATCACCCACTTTGGCAAGATGGGTGTAATGTATAATGGAGAAAGCAGGTGTTGATATAAGTATGTTTGGTGCACATCCGGTGAGCGGTGCAGCTGCTTCAAAAGCACGTTTTTTATGAGGAAGTTTACAGGACATCTTAAAATGTGCAGATTGGTCATCTGATTGTGTGTTTAGAAGATTTTATTTTAAACCAATTGAGAGTGCAGCTCAATATATTGTTGATATGCTTTAAATTTGCATAATGTTGGCCTCCGTGTCGTGCCATAAAATGTAGATTTTCCACAGCCTTGGTTGGCTGAAAATCTGGATTTTATTAAGGACACGGAAGCTAATATTATCCCTCCTCTTCCCATCCCTGATGATTATCTTGTATTTATGCAGGTCAGAATTAAGATGATTGAATTTGGAAGATCACGGATATACCTCATCTCTACGTTTGAGCAAAGAAAGAAGAAGATATCGTTTTGTTGGATCTGTTTCAAGTTTTAAGACTGAATATTTTGAATGTTTAAAGTATTTTACTCTTTTCGCAGGCAATACAAGAAGGGAGATGTGTTGATGTAGAGGAGTTTTGTTACTATTGGAATGTTCTTAGAGATTCTGAATTCTTTATTCTAAGAACATGGTTTTAGTTTTCTTGTTGCTGCTGAGTGGTAACAATAAAGGATTTATTGCATAATATTAGCCTCCGTGTCCTTAATAAATTCCAGATTTTCAGCCCACCAAGGCTGTGAAAAATCTACATTATACTATTCCTTAGTTTAGAGCACCATCAAAGCAAGTTGTTGTAATGACTTGCGTTGTAATGGTACTGCGTTCTAACAACGCGGTTGTTGTAACGACTGCGTTGTAAAGGTAAGGGGATGTAATGACCGCATTGTTCAGGTTGTTTCCCCTTTCCTGGCACTGGTGGACTGTGCAGCTAGAGAAAACTTTACACATTTTAGATGCCAGATACACCTGCTCTTATTATTTTCTTTAACAAAATTCAACCCCAATACATCACTACAGTTCGGTTGCAGTATCTTCTTCTATCAAAACAATCTCACTGGGCATTTTGTTTATTGGCAATATTTAAAAATCCCGGTAGTCAAGCAAACCAAAAACTTTTTATAATGTAGGGGCAGATCTGAGATGACTCTTGAGTCATTGGCGCGCAATGAAGGGGAGGAATAATTGGTCAATGAAGGACATATGGTCTTGGTCGGAAAATGCAATGGGACTGCCATCCTACTAGTTTCCAGTCATGCTGCATTGTCATCAAAACTGCTGGTATACTACTACTGCATAAATTAATACATACCCAACATTGGGGAGGTCCACCCATGATGACCATGGCCACTCTTGAGTTTTACTGTTTGAGCATGAGCAAGAAAAAGAAAGCCTTCTCAATGAGCATGCATAGAATAAGAAAACCTGGCCTTGGACATGTAATTGCAATCTTCTCAATAGTGTACCTGTCCTAAAATCGGTTCTCTTAATCTTACAGTACCAGTCCACAAGATATATAAGGGCAGAGGGAAAGCTTACGGACAAAGCAGAAGAAAGGAAACTACAGACAGACCAGTACAGACAAAATAAGTAACAGAACCTGAAATATAGAAAGTAACTAGGATAATGCAAGGATAATAAAAAATTAACAAGCATAGATAGAAGTAGAACTAAGAGCAGTTGTAAAAAAGAATTAGGAGACAGGCACAGTAAAAAAAATGAAAAGGAAAGATTATTCTAAATGTGGAGTGGTTAAAGTTAGGGGAATAATATAATATTAACAGGAGGACTTACTGGGGCCAGTGGATCCTTTGGCAGCGGCCGCGGCTCTGGAGGTTGCGGTGGAGGAGAAACTTCCACCGACACTGGTGGAGGCACCCATGTCTACCTGACTGCCTCCGTGCTGCCAGCCCTCTTCTTGCCCTTGAATGCTTATATAATAAATTATGGAGATAATATGAGAAACATTACTGGTACAGTTAATAATCTCCCCAAAAATATTTTAATAGGCAAAGGCAAACACAGTGACATTGTACTTTTATATATCAGATCTCCTGTACTATTACTAGTATTGAGTTGACCTATTCCTAATTTTCTAAACCTAAACACTATTCCAAATTTCCTAAACTACAATTTGGAACTATTAATGCATTGCAATGAATGATCTTTGCTTCTTCCTCAAACTCAACTCTATTTGACGGGTCAACTAGGTTTCCCTTTTTTTCAATGGACAGATGCATACTACACATAATTGGGGGATTGCTTGGACTGTATAAGCGACATAAAGAAAGGCACAGAGAACACTAACTCACTGATATTCCTACTGGTACCACTATCTTAGTGACAGGACAGAGTCTGCATGAATTCTTAAATAATTTGCTCAAGCGAGTGCCTACAAGTACGATTAGGTAGCACGGGGCATCTGGCTGGATCACATAATATTTGAAACGTAAACTTAACTTACCTCTGAGTGTGAGCAGCATGATGTCTGGTCCCATGTCCCCAAAAGTGTATCTCTGCCCTGCTTGAAGAATGGCACCAGAAGTTATAATCGTGTCTACCTTTGAAGTTGGGCTGCTTCAGAGGGCTCCCCTTTGAACCACAGATGTCTCCCCTAAATATCAGTCCTGTCTGCCATGAGGCCTTGGAATGCCACTCTTAATCTTTAGTAAGGCCATGATCTGGCTTCACAGAGGCCTAGTGTCAAAACCTCTTGCCCCCAAAATCTATCCAGCCAAGTCCTCAAACGGCAGAGGTCTTTTGCTCCAGTTGCATGCCCAATATTTATGGCTGTCTCTGAGGAATGGCATATGTGCTCCTGCAGCCTCCAGTGTAGACTTGAGTCAGACTAAAAGGCACACAAAAGAGTTTAGTGCATAGAAATGCCCACTTTCTAAAGGCAGCATTTCTAAGCTATTGATGACAAACCCACCTTTACCGCAGGGGAGGATTTTTCATTGTGAATCCAATCATAGTAAACACCATGAGGCTGCTCCACTATAAACCACCACAGCAGATTAAAGTAATTGCTGCCATTCCCCCGTATTAATCTATGGGGAGAGCAAACCTCAAAAATAGTGAAAACACTCATGAGGGTTCTTCACTACCTGGGCAGGGAATCCACATGTATTCTTGCCCGGCCTTTTACCTACCACTTGTTCCAATCCCCAGGGCTCAGCCTAGGGGGGGTCTAGGGCTAGTGAAAGACACCCTCAGCATTGGCCAATGATTTAGAAAGACCAACCTGAACATAAGTGCAAATGTGCGCACCCAGGCATGCAAAGGCAGGGTTGAGACATGCTTTAAACAGCATGTATGTCAATGTCAATGTCAATGTCAATGTCAAAGATTTTTGTATAGCGCACAAATCACCAGGGGTCGCAAGGCGCTAGCAACCAAGACAAAGAAACCAGGCGGTGACACAATGTTCATATGCCTACGCTTTTTGAGAAAAAAAACAGGTTCTCAACTTTCTGCAAAAGAGTAGATGGTCCGTTATGGAAAGTAAATCCAATGGAAGTCTGTTCCATAGCAAAGGAGCCAGGTATGAAAAGGAACGACCTCCATTACGGACAGTCCGAACACGAGGTTGGACAAGGAGAGGTCTAGAACTGGACCGCAGAGAACGTCCTGGGGCATACCTTTGGAGTTTTTTCGCCAGATATAATGGGCCTGTGCCTTGCATTATCTTATGCGTAAGACAAAGGATTTTAAAGCGCCCTCTTTGGCGAATTGACAGCCAATGTAGGGTGTTTAGAGTGGGAGCAGAAGGAGTGCGCGGGGAGATTCAAGACAAGCCTAGCGGCCGTGTTCTGGAGAATTTGAAGTTTAGAGAGTAGGTCCTGGTTGAGTGCAGTAAACAAGGCATTACCATAGTCCAATCGACTAATGATAAGACCCTGGACCAAAGGTTTCCTAGCTTCTATGGGTAGCCATTTAAAGATCTTACGAAGCAAACGCGTAATACCGAAGCAGGTCCCCAACACTTGATTTATGTGGGTCTTCAGAGATAGAGAGTTATCAATTGTAATGCCCAGGTTACGGACTGCAAGCTTGGGCGAAGGACAGGTCCCCAGCTCTGAAGGCCACCAATCACAGGTCCAGAGCTGTTCGGCCTTCCCGAATAGGATGACCTCGGTCTTCCCACCGTTCAGCTGAAGCCTGTTTAAGTGCATCCAATCATTGATCTTAATCAAACAGCTCTTGAAACGAGTTTGAACATCAGACTGGTCAGGATCACAAGTCACTAACAACTGGGTATCATCGGCATATGATAGTGTGTCAAAGCCATAAGACCTGATGATATCGGCCAGCGGAGCTAGATAAACATTAAACAGCATTGGGCTGAGGATAGAGCCCTGCGTGACCCCGACCGTTACTGGGTATGAACAGGAGGCAATACCGTCCGCAAAAACCATGGTGTAACGATCTGCCAGGTAACTCACAAACCAGTCCAGGGCCCTCCCTCTGACACCAATCTCCCACAGACAATGTTTAAGAATGCTGTGGGAGATGGTGTCAAATGCTGCCGATAGGTCCAGAAGGACCAAAATTGCAGATTCTCGACGATCCAAGGCCAATCTAATATTGTCCACTACTTTAATAATTGCGGTCTCCGTGCTATGAGCCGCACGGAAGCCGGACTGGAAGGGATCGAGGAGCCTATGAGTTTCGCGATGGGTCGTAAGACGTTTATTGACTAAGAACTCCAATACCTTCCCAAAGTAGGGGAGCAAGGAGGTAGGGCAATAGTTGGCCGGCACGCCAGGGTCGGCTGAGGCTTTTTTGAGAATGGGCTTAACCTGTGCCAGTTTCCACCTTTGCGGGAACGTGGCTTGATTAAAAGACAAATTAAAAACAAAGGTTAAAATATCCACAAATAGTGGTAAAATTTTGGCACAGGAGCGGGGAGGAAAGGGATCGGCAGGGGAGCCAGACTTAATGTAAGCACCACTTCCTAATGTGTAGGAAGGGTGTGCGCACTTTCCAACTGTAATGAAGTGGGAAAGTGCCCGGCATCCTAAGGCTACAAAAAGAGAATCAGCAAAACCAATGAGGAAAAAGCAAAAAGTATAGGGAAACACTATCCTGGACCCTTGAAAGTGGTCCTGAAGGTGCTCTGCCAGCCCACTGTGGACCTACCAGAACAAATAGTGTGATGCATCGCTTCGCATCGAACCTACCACTGTGAGATCTGTGCCCTAAGCAAGACCCCACAGGTCCTTGGAACCACCACCACACAATGCACCATTACCGCAGGCCCTCACATCACAGCCCTGCAGATCCTTGGACTCATCACTGTGTGACGCACCCACGCACAATGCTCTGCAACCAGGATTTCAGTTACTCTGTTCAGCGGTCCTAACTTGATCCCTGTATGTGGCCCGTACTCAATCACGATTGACCTGCATGTTTGACTTTATTCCAGTTCGATATAACCACATAGCCACGGTTGGTACATTGTGAATTCAAGCACTTTTTTAACCTACATCTTTAAAATTGTATATCTCTGGTTCTACAGATTTTTGAAATGTTGGTGTCAAATAATGTATTACAATTTACTCTATTTTTCTAAATTGGTGTGGGTTTTCACATGTGTTGTGTTTTCACCTTATTAATATTTGTGTGCTGCCTAAGAACTTTACACATTGTCTCTAACCTAAGCCCGACTGCTTTCATGCCAAGCTACCAGAGGGTTAAAGCCCAGGTTAATTTTGGGTTTGCTTGTGTTTCACTCTGACAAGAATTGTGGTTGCTGCTGCCCTCAACCAGCAACCACTTTTCTACAGGGGTTACTTATCATCTATGAAAAATGATATGGTAATAAAATGAATATATTTCCATTTTGTTTTTCACTGCTCTCAGCCTGAGCGAGCGGCAGGTAGGGTGGGGCTATTGCTGATGATTGGCAGTAGCAGTAAGGAGTGGTGGTCATGTCTGTTTAAAGAGCGACGTGCATTATGGCCGGATCTCTTGTGCCGGCCAGTCTGACATGCGCATTTCAAACCTCTCTAACTCAAGCTGACTTAGATCAGGCCCCTATCCCACTGTAACCAATCCTGGCACTTCTGTAATGCTTCTTAACATTATGGGCAACATGAGAGCAGCTTCAGAAGTGGTTAAGGCTGTTGGCTCTGAAACAACCCATGCGCTCCACAAGGGATTGAAGAACATCAAAGATGATTGGAAGAGTTGAGCCAGTGGGTAAGTACATATTTCATTTTTCATGTTATGATCCACTGACAGGTACTCTGAGAAACTTGCACTGCCTTCAGCCTCATCTCCAGAGCTCTCAGTCGTTGTCCATTATAACCACTGTTTATAATGAGCCATGATTGAGAGCTTTGGCATTGACCCTAAACTCATTCTAAATGTCTCACAGTGCCTGTCAGTAGTTCAAAATGATTGTTTTAATTTTTTACCCACCACTTATGCCTGCCACCAGCTGCCATTGATAATACCACTACCTTTGTGACTTCCTGGGAAGAGGAGAAGCGCCAAGGGTGAAAGGGTCATGCCATGGGTCCATCTGTGACCTCAAATGATGTTCATACTGTCTGTCTCTGTGCTCCTACCACTCTAGGCTATGGAGGGTAAAATTGGAGTGATTTGCTGTGGTGGCACTTTTAAGGGAGGCACTAGAAATCTCACACACCTCACCCAACACCTCCATATAGGCCCAATTATAACCAACACCCTTTCAACTATACACTATGATTAGTGCGCCTGTTACCTGGTTTGAATGGCAGAGTTTCACGGCCGCGTCAGAGTTATAACGCGCTAATTAATTCTACAATACAATACAATGTAGGATAATGAAAAAGGTGGAACTTTAAAGCCCTAAGACAACAATAGTGACCGTAGATGCAGATACACAGGTACTTTTCATTGCTAAATGCTTCTTCAAAATCTCTCTCAATCGAAACTTCGGAAAAGCAAACGTCATCAGATTTCAGATAAGTACTTTCCTAAAACTGGTAAGCAGGCCTTGGTGCAGTTGATATGGAGGGCAACTCACAGGTGCTGGAAGACCCAGTGAGGTGTTGCAACTAAATTATACGTGTTTCTAGTTTCGCATTTTCCCAGTCCTAATAATAAATCATGATTTATTACAATTTAAGAGCTCATGAGTGTGATGATGCATCCCTATAATTGCAAATGTTTGCAACCCTCAAACAGAGAATCACAAACTCGAGTGAAAATAAGCAGGTGTTTGGTACTCTGTTAATTACAGACAATAATTTGACTAAAATAGCGATGCAGCTTTAGCGAGGCGCAGAAAATCAAATAGTGATTTTTTGCATCAGCTGGCTCTGTACATTGTTTCAGTAACATTTGCAGCATTGTAGAAAAGCAGAGAACCAGAGAAGAGGGGATGGGAACCCTCAATGCCAAAAACAACAGAGAACAGTGATGCGGAGCTAGACATCCTCATAGAGAAACATGTCACATTACAGCAAATTCTTTTATAGGGCATCCCTACTTGTTCAAGAAGCCACTAAGAGTCAGATATGGGAGAGAATTGAAAGTTGTGCGCATGCAGTGAGGAATACACACTGTACCGTGGAAATTCTCAGTAAACATTGACCTATGCAGGAGGGCATGTGCAATGGGGAGGCTAGCTTGTTGTCCAGAAGAGGGACCTGGAACAGGAGCAATACCTAAGCCATGTGAAAATGTATGTATAGCGTGTTCACTATCTGATGTCCTCCGAGCTACAGTATCCATGACACTTCCGAACATCCTTTTCACACAAAAAGGGGTGCCAATATATAAGACAATCCTCCTTTCATGAGCACACCCACAGTAGGAGGGTAGCCTAGAAGAAACATTTGTACACAGCGGAGGTAACATCACTAGCCTGAGAGTTTTGTTTTCAACTGTATTTCTGTCACAGATGAGGAAAAACAGGTTTAAAATGGTGTTTATCCACTTCTTCTCATGGGACTCCAGCTAACTAAGAAAGACAATCTAATGATGTACTTCCATTTTCCTGGCAGGGTGTGCATAGACGTGGGTCTCTTGATCACTTTGCCGCTTGATTCAAGCTGGCCTGGCTGATTAGGGGTGTTACCCCGAAATCGGTCCCAGGATGCTTGTTTCCGGTTCAGGTAAGACCTGGCTTGGCAGTTCAGGCTGGACTGTTCCCATGAGGCACAGGGTCAGACTGATTTGCATATAGCTGGGTCTGAACTGAGGTGGCGAAGTGAGCTAAAGAACAATGATGGATTCAACCCAGATCTGTGACTGGGAGTTAGTGTCTGACAAGTTTAAGCACTCCGTCCATCATCTCCTTGTGTTTGCTGAGTTTAAATAATCATAAACTACTCCAGCTTAACTCTTGCTGACTATATTATTACTTGGTAACTCTTGGTGAAATCATTTGCAATTAAAGACTGGGAAATATTTAGAACATGGTCACCAAAGACACAATGAGAACAAGATTTGAATGTTTGTGATGTCTATTTGAGCTTGAGTTGGGAAACACCACATGCTGATCCCATTTTGCAACTGTGCAAGGGGAAGAAGTAATGAGAGACACACACACAAAATACCCTTACTCACCATATTACACCCCGCTCAATCTCAAAGCTGTTTCCATTCTTACAGCTCTCACCATTCTTCATCAAATATATTAAAAACCTGACATTCTGCCATCCATCTTACCTACCTGTCAATCCTCGCCGTCTGGCAGCATGCAAGTAGCCCTGTTATCAGGCAACATACAAGAGAATGCCCCATCAGTGTCTCACAAAGACCCATCAGTGACTGTAATGCTCCCCAGAGCAATGCTAAATCAATGCTCACATTCTAAAACACGCCCACTGTGCATTGTCTGTAGCAGATAAGGTTGATATAGTTGCCAGGACCAATTATAAAGGAACTCCTGGGGAGCTTCGTGTGAGAATCCCCTAGTAGAGAAAGGTCTGGAAGCCATCTTAGACATGCCCTTTCCATTAAAGCCACTCTCAACAAGCTAAGGCTGCCAGTATTGAGGATCAGGTCGAGGAGGAGGATCGCGCTTATGGCGCAACTAGGAAGGCAAGTTAATTGACCTGATTTTCAGAGCTGAGAAAGAGCTGGTTGGCTGTTCATGCACGCAGAGATGGAGGAACTAGAAGTTGGTGATTTCTTTGGAAAATCTCAGCTCATCACATCTTTCAGCTTGACAACACAGGTCCCTGTGGGGCAAAACACACAGCGAACCATAAAGATGAGGTGAAGCACCTTGATATGACTATTTGTTCCCATTGCAACTCAGTTTCACCTGAAAGTGCATGAAAGGGAAGCACAGAAACTCCATATCGAGCATGGTGTATTTCTGAAATAAAGACAGTGATTAATCATCAGAGGGACATTTTGTTTACAAGAATTGCATAAAAGAAAACAGACCGAGGAATTGATAACAATGTTTAACAAGGTTATGTATTATTTCTTTGAAAGTGCAATCAACATCGATAGAGAAATACATGGTGAATAGAGTGAATTCTGAGCTATTTCAGTAATAGTAATGATTTAAAATTATTAGCATCAGTGAAAAACAGCGTTTCAATATGTTTGAAGATTTCTTTTAGAGAGCAACTTTAGTCAGGTAGTAGCCGAGTGACAGCTCGTGATGTCCAGACACATGCAGTTTTATAATGCCTCATAAAGTTTTGAAAAGTTGAAATTCAGGTGATTATGCTAGAAGTGGAATATTAGGAATTACGCCAAATCATTAATGGATTAATTGTTTTTTACCTAGTTAAGAATTTGTTCAAGAATACAGCATACCTCTCAATTAGTCACTGGTAAAAGTAAAAAGTTAGTCGAACTTCTAAAACAACAGTGTAGGGGCTCCATCAGAACCCAAGATTATCTCTCTTTTTCTCTCTCAATCCCAGCTACCTTTCCCCTGCTGGGCAATGAATCTTCTCACCGGTTATTGCTAGAAGAGTATACTATCACGAAACAGGGGTGTGGCGGGGCTCTCATCTCTCCTGTCTGACTTTGGATTATTACCATAAGCGATTGCGCGATTCTTAACACTTCCCTGGTCAAGTAGTGCTGTTAAACAGAAGTACCATTTTGTGGGACCAAATCCCTTTCCAAAATCCCATGGTAATCGCCCTTCCCCTTTCCAAATATGTTTTAAGCATAGTAATTGATGTTATGCCACCATCCCTTTCTGGCACTGCTCCCTCACTCCACCTGGAGGGTGTGCTCTCTAGTCTCAGTTCTGACTGAGCTCCATCATCCAGATTAAAGCCTCTTTTAGCCCTGGGTATGCCTAACTTTGTAGCTGACTGGTGAGATGGTGATTATTAGTGCAAAAGTACAACCCTCATATCCTCACTTCCTTCGGATCTGTAGAGACCTGTGAGACGGGCAGGTCTGCTGCCTGCCGTGAGTACCAGGAGATCCAGGTAAGGTACTGTTTCAATGCCTGTCAGAGCACTATGGTCAGAGTTTAGATTTTTCCCTGCTCTGGTGCAAGAGAAGTGGAAAACAAAACTTTGTATTCACTTCTTTTATGTTGGAGTAGTGAATAGCTGGGTTTCAAATCCACTGTTATGTACAGAGGCTTTCAATGCAATCCATATACAACCACCTTGTTGAAAGTTGTTGATCTTTAATTCCATGATTCTATATGTTGTGCTGTCACAAACTCAGTCGACAGGTGTAAATAGTGCACCCCAATTCTGACAAATCAATTTTTTGATCCAAGTGACAGTGATTACAGTTGAGTGCATGACACCACACAATTGCATCAATACAGTTACATAACATATTTAGAGTTTCCAATTTAATTAGCAAAAGTTCAAATCCTTAGTTCATTATCATAGTACAGAGGTATTTAATGGACTTTCTTTGTCTAGCCCCCTATTTCCAAAAACAAGTTGGACGGACCTGTCTAGCAGAATGTCCGACACTGCAGTGTCCAGCACCGCAGGGGTTTGTTAGAAGAACGCTCAAACACCAACCTAGTTGGTGTCATGCTTCATCATCGGGTTCCCAGCTGAGTACTGTGCTGCAACACCTGATTACAGTGGAGCTGTTTTTTTGTGAAAGTGTGATGAAGTGGTGTATTAAAAAAGATCTCTGGGACTCTAACTGATTATATGTTTTTTATTCCCAGTGGCCAAGGATATGATAAAAACAGGTGGATAACTACAAGAGACTTATTTAATTGAGTCTCAGTTATCTGTTAGGTCGACATGTTTCAGCCCATATAAAACAGTGTTGGGCTTTCTTCAGGACCTTACTCACAGTGAATAAAAAATGTGGTGTAGGTGAAAAAGAGAAAGTGAGTGGCAAATTAATTACGCCACGTGTATGTGCATTTCAAGCAGCACACATGCTAAGGTGTGCTAGCTTATGTTGTGTGGACTGACCGTATTTCGCGTCCACCTGCGGTAATTTACATTGGTTACGAGAATACAACGTAAATCAGGACCCCGGGGCGGGAGACCCTTAGCCTCACTATTTGTGTAGAAGGGCTCACCCGTCTGAGAACCTATTCTGGACTCCGCGGGACCAGGTCCAGGTCCCGCGGAAGTAGAATAGGTTCTCATGACCATGCATAAGTAACCTATGGCCAGATAAACAATTACCAAGATAAAGATTGGACAGACATAGCTGCCCAGCCTTGAAAAAGCCCCAAGCCTGTGCACCAAGATCAAGACAAAGACGTTGGCTGTCTGTCCAGCATATTTTAAACGTTCTCTCCTGTAAGTAGGGGGCTGGACAAAGAAAATCTAACCATAAATGTGTACCAAGATAATGAACTAAGGAACTGTACCTTTCCTTGCTACATAGATACTCAAATTATGTGTCGAGAAAATTATTTGATGCAATTGTGTGGTGTTGCGAAGTAAACAGATTTTTTCATGCTTTTACTACTATTCCAGATTGTGAAATTCAGATATATTATATAAGAAGGGTTAGGCAAACAGTGTTTTCTCATGTAATTAATTAATTTCGCATTTCAATAATGTGGAAAAGTCTGACCAATTCACATAAAGTGACATTTCACTTGGTTGTAGTCCTAGTGAGACTGGTTTAGAGAGTGTTTTACTTATCAAACATGGACCCACATGTATCAAAGGAAAAACTGGTCGCAAATGGGCAGATTCTCAGAATCTGCCCCTTTGGGACCGGTAATTTTGCCTTTGGGATGCATCATCCCAAATGCAAAAATGGCAATTTAAGCAATCGCAAAATTGCAATTACTTTAATTGCAACTGCATTTAAGATATCACAATTTGCGGTTTCTTAAATGCAATGCAATAAAGTAAAAAAAAATTGTGATTTCGTAATTAAGAATCGCAATTTACCGTCAAATGAAAGGTGATGGTAAATTGCGATTTCTTTGAAAAATGCACCAAAGTGCATTTTTCAAAGTCCCATGTTACACACACACATGCCCTTCAGGCATGTGTGTGCAACATGGGTACACATCACAATTTCAGGGGTGCAACAGGGTGTCCTTTTGGCACCCTTGCACCCTTGAAATTGCATGCGCAATTTGCGATTATCTAATGGGTACTCGCAAAGTGCGCATGCAATTCCCTTTCATTCCTTTGGGCCTGTAGGCCCATGGGAATGAATGGGAAGCCATTCCTTAATTGCGACTCGCATTTTGTGAGTTGCAATTAAGGAATGTGTAGGAATCGCTATTTTTTTACCGATTCCTACATGCATAGGCTTTTGCGATTCCTTAATTGAGATTCCTTATTAATCGCAATTAAGGAATCGCAAAAGCCATCCTTGATGCATGTGCCAAATGATGTTTTCTCCTTGACTAGTCTCCTTCTGGTATCTTGTGTACCATTTTTGTGTAAGGTATACCACCAAAAAGAGAAAAGTTACTTAAAAGACTGGCTAAATTTATTTTGCATACCACGTGTAAATTTGCAAAACGAATGCACTTTTACCACCAAAAACCAGACCTTTTGCACATGTCTGTCAATAGTTAGTGAAGCTTTTAGCCCAATGTCTCAGAACATCTTACTGCATCCATGCTCGACGATGCCTTCTACCTCGCACACATCAATAGGATCAATGCCTTACTCCTTGGAGTGAAACACTGCACCCCTCCTTCTACTGAAGACTGCATTCCACAAGATTTTGCACTTGTTCATAGGCCAAAACAAATAGGACAATATTAACCTCACATTTAAACATATCCTCTGTCTACCCTCAACTAATTTATATTTCAAAGCAATACATCATGTAAAAAGCCATATATACTTTTTTTTTTTTGGAATGTGTTTATTGAGAAGTACATGTCAGTTTATAAACAACACATTAAAATGCCATATATACTTTTAAAACTTTAATACCTGTCTGGAAACCTACCTCTCAGGCTACACCTGCACATTCCAAACGCAACCTAGCTGATTCCTGAAATTCCCTAAAAGGGAGAAAAAGACAAGTTTTCACCTCTTTTGCCCCAGTAATGTGAAATTACCTCCCTTCCCACCTGAAATTGACCTCACCCTCTGAATGCTCAACAAAAAATATAATGACCTAACCCTTCCCAATTTGTCTACCATCCTCAGTATTCATAAAAACCCCATCACGTGGGTGCAATTGCAATTTTTCCTTTTCTGCTTCTACTGCAAATGCCATGTATAAACTATATCTGTTAGGACTGTAAATCAGTCTACTGATCCTTGGATCTAGGTTTGTACTGTATAAATAATCCTACTATCCTTAGATAGACTTGTTCCTTTCTCACAGAAAGAACCCAAAGGGTCAGGCTGCCACCCTTCCACCAGAGACCAAGAAAGTGATATACGAGTCCCACAGGGATCGTCCCTCAGTCCCGCCCTTTCCAACATGTACATGACACCGCTCAACAACACAATTCGATCACAAGGCACCACTATAATCTCCTCCGCCGATGACACTAGGGGTGGGTGAAACTCGCAGAGTTTCACTTTGCAGAATTCCATGGAGTTACATAAAAACTCAGTGAGATTCCACGGAATTCTGCCAACAGGTGGAAAATGTCCATGTTGCGTTGCTCCAGATGCAATTTAGTGCCAGCAGCGCGAGCAGCACTGAAAAATCAGCATGAATGTTGCCATGCGGTGTGCAAGAGCGAGCACCCATTTAAATTTATTTTGCTGCCGCTTAAGTGGAAAATCAACTAGAGGAGCAGCAAAATCTACTCAAGAAGCAGCCCACTGACCATAAATGCTCGCATCCCCCCGTGAATGCCCTGCGTTAGAATATCACATTAGGGGATGCCAAATCTCACTTGCACTCACCAGCCCACATTTCTTGAGTCTCACAGGAAACAAATTCTGCCACACGCAATTGGTGGACTATAGCCAAAAGTCACCAAATTCCACCATTTCTGGGAATGAAACATTCTGCCCTCCCCTAAATGACACACACCTCATCCTCTCTCTGACAAATAAGACAACCACCTCAGAACCACCTTCAACTTCATGACCATGGTAGCAGACTAAATGTGAGCCAACTGCCTGAAGCTCGACTCTGACAATATGGAAGTACTGGTCTTTGGCAACAAGACCTCCCCATGGAACTCCCCCTGGAACCAACACCCACAGACCATGCAAGAAATCTAGGGATCATCTTAGATGACAAGCTCAACATGACAGCTCAAGCCAACACAGTGGGCAAACCCATGCATCTATCTCCTATGCATGCTGCCAAAGATCTTCATATTGTTGCCTCAGAACACCAGATGTACCAGCAGGCAAGTACTCGTCACCAGCAAACTGGACTATGGCAACACTCTCCATGCAGAGATTTCAAAACAATCCTACACAGACACCATACCATACTGAACACCATCACAAGACTTATACTTGACTCCAACACTGCACTCACATCACACCGCACTTGAGGAAGCTTCACTGGCTCCCCAGTCACAAGTGCAGTCAAATCAAACTTCTCATGCATGCATACAAAGCCCTGCACAATGCCGGACCAGAATACCTGAACATCCACATACACTTTCACCAACCTACCAGACACCTATGCTCTGCCTCACTCTCAATCGCACATGCTCCCTGTATCCAAAAAAGCGAAACTGGAGGTCGCTCATTCTCCTACATCACACCCAAGATATTGAACAACCTCCCTCAATACAGCAGATCCTCTTTCTCACTTCTTGAGTTCCACAAGAAGCTGAAGACCTGGCTATTCCTAGAAGCAGCTTGGGGACTAGACATCCATAAGTCTGCCCAAGTGCCTGTATACCCTCTCTGGTGATTTGTGCGCTATACAACTCAACATAACATGACATACTAAAATTTAAAAAAGGAATGTTTTGATTAAAGAATTTCAAATGTTGTCCCCATCATAGGCCCTGTTTGCCACTATCTTTGTTTTCTTTGTGTGGCATGATCTAAAGAATCTCATCCAAGGACAGATGGCACTCACTGCTTGCTTTAGGGGTGAGTGAATTTCATAATAGCTCTTAGAGATTCATGCCAATGGGCGAAATAGGCACATTGTGCATTTTGCGCTGTGATTTAGCACCAGGAGCGTGTTCTGTACTGAAAGGCAAATGGCATCACACAGCATGCCAGATGGCGCAGCTACTAGAGTTGACTTCGCTGCAGCTCAAATAGATTTTCTCCTCGAGCAGCAGCCTTCTAACCGCGAGCGGTCATGACAGCCTGAGACCGCCTCCATTACGAAAATCTCACAGAATGTCCTCCTAGTGATCAGAAATCACATTAGGGGATGCCAAATCTCACTTGGGCTCACTAATTTACTGTTCTGGAACACGTACAGTAAAAAATGCTGCCATGTGGCGATTGGCAGAATTTAACCAGTAACACAGAGTTGTCAAAATACAAACAATTCCGCTGGCAGAATGGAATATTTCACCCAGCACTACTGGAGGATAGATCACACTCTGAACTCAATTTACACAACCATTCATGTTAGGACAATGCGCTAAATTTAAAAAATGCACCTTAGAATGCTGCAACTCAGGAGGTGTTTCAAGGAGTGTACAGTTTTATTCTTCAATGCCACATTATCCAAATAAACAGGAAATGGCTATTTACAATAAATATTTATGATACCTTACCTACTTCAGCAACTTTTGCTTTCTCACAGCCAGAGTGTTGGAGATGCAGGGAACACAATATCAATGCTGTTTCTGAAGACACAGAATGTTTATTGTGTTTCGCCTTGGGAATGGATCAAGTTCTTCTTTGAGATCAAGCATGATCACTTAGCTAGGTCAGCACTTCCTCTGTAAATACTCCTCATCAAGCACATAGAGTGGCTTTATTTTTTGGGCAGTTTTAAATAGCAGGAACTCAGCCTTAAGTTATTGGAGCATTTATAAGAGCACTAGATTACACACCCATGGTCGTTGTAGAGCTGAAAGCAGGGATTTGAACCCGGTTTCCCAGTTCTAAAATTGGCAACTATCGGCTTTAAGCCACATCTCCTCATCATTGATATAACGGGTGCAGTGGTGCCGTTCCCTAGAAATAAGAAGTGCAGACGTCACCTCATATGGCTATCCAATACTGTCTTACTGGAGCTAGGTGAATTCACTTTCCTGCTTGTATTAAAAGCCCAGGCATTCATTGCTAGCACAAATGTCAATAATAAAAATGTGTATGATTCCATGCAGTGGTAGCTGCTCCGCTAAGGAGTAGGAGCGTCGCACCACTGCTCAAAAATAAAAATAAAATTATAATAAAGTATTGTTATAATCATTCAATTTTACCTACTGCAGTCAGTGGTGGGGGGGGCGGGGCTGGCCAAAACAGGGGAGGAGTGGTGTGCACTTCCTAAGTGCGCATGAACTGTGTGGCCAGCTCTCTTTGTCCGGCCAAACAGTTCATGCGCACTTTGCATGTTCCTATCAGGCTGCATTACACAGCCTGGTCAGGAACATGCACAGGCTCCCTTTTCCAGTCTAAGCGCCGATCCACAGCATTGCAGCGTTGTGATTGACTCAGTGGATCCTGTCTGTCCGGGTACTTCCTGCAGCTGCCTGCTGGGACAGGAAGATGAAGAGGACGAGGATGGAGGACGGAGAAGAGGCGTCGGCGGGCCGTTCAAGGTAAGTCCTTTTTTAAAAATGACATTCCTCCCCCATACTCCCCACCCACACCCGTCTGGTAGCAGCCGCTATTGATTCCATGTCTTCTTTTTCTGTTTCAGATGCTTCCATTAGCATTATCAATAAGCAGTTTTAAATCAGCGGAAACATGATAAGTAAATGGTAATGATGGACAACGTTCTGATTCATGTGGAAACTACAACAACGGCTAACCTTAAATTTAGAGATTGGGCTCCTATTGATAATAAATTATAATATTGTTCCTCAGCAGACAAATAATTATAAACACGTGAGAGACTAAATGACTGAAATGATATACTAATAATTTACTACAAACTATGCTTACTCGAATATCAAAGTTATTTAGCAAAACATGAACATCAAGTCATTACATTTCCAACTCAATATTTATTCAGAAACGCAAAGAGAGAATGCTTAAAGCCATCTTATGGGATCAGAGTCTTTGTGATCCAGTCACCATAATTCAGATTCAATAGCTAATTATGAATAGGTTGCACACAAGTGTTGTACAATTTTATATAACGGTAAAGTATTTACACTTTACACAAACATAATTCCATAAACTAATGTGATAGCTTTCCTGCTCCTGGGGTAGTTGGTTGTTAGTGGAAGACATTTTTTGTGGGTGTGTCATTTACAAGGTACGAATGCCCTTCAATAGGCTAGCCCAAAAACGTACATTGTACGCTTGACTTTTCAAGGCAAGCTAAACTGTGTAGTCAAGATCAAGAGATGTTTGTAATCCCAATCACAGCCCAGTCACAACTATTATTACTTTTAAAAATTAGACATGTTTCTATACAGGTAGGCAAAGAGCGGCAAGTGAAGCAAGTAATGAAGAAAATTCGAATGTCAGAGCATTTTTGGGTGCTGACTTACTACCTCTGTAGTATGTATAGTGCTTACAGTTTAAAAGCAAATGCTAGAAACACAACTGCAAATTATTTCCCTGACTGTAAAAGCTCTTCAAAGTTCACTTTCTATGTTATTTGGTATTCCAAGAACAATCCTCAAATGTTAACATGTTTATTAAAATTCACATTATTTTTCCTAATTTGTTAATTCCCAAAATTAGACATATATCAAATCATCTAATTAAAAAGTCAAAATAATTAAATTGACTTAACCTTATTTCCAATGTGTTGCAAAGGCCCTGCTATCAATATTTTCTATGGGAGTAAGTTACAGTACATAAAAGTGGTCATGTGTGGTGCAAGGCTGGGCTAGAGTACATTTGCTCTTGTTTTGTGACCGTTTGGGCTGTAGTAGCTTTATAAGTGTAGTTTGTGAATACCAACAGTCTTATTCATTAGTCGGTGGGTGATTGTATTACCATGAAACTCCCTTCTCAACTTCACTAAAACCCTCCCTAATTCTCCCTAATCCCTAAATATATTCAGTAGTTGGTATTCCCCATTTTCAGCTACTTCCTTGGCTCCTTTCACATTTACTACAGAAAAGTATACCTACAAGTGAAGAGATCTTCACAAAGTTGATAGAGTTCTCTGCATAGAAAAGATAGGATGGGCGGAGGCAGAGGTCTCCACACATAAGTTTATGTATTAAGTGAGTAATACTACACTCACATATTACAAAATTCAGCTTGTGGGCTGCCCCACAACACATCTGTTTAAGTCCTTAAAGAGTACATTATTTAAAGATGAAATCATACTATTTGCATTATACTGATGAAGTGCTTCGTCATTCTGAATATCTTCAATGCATCCATTCTGACTGTTAGCTTTCTTGATGCTCTCAAAATCATAAACCACTAGCAAATGGCATTACAATCTACCACTCAATTGTCCAGCTAACTATCAATGCAAACATACTTCAGAAGGCCTTTTTAAACTAAGGGTGGGTGGAACTTGCGGAATTTGGCTCTGCTGAATTCCGCAGATTTATATAAAAACTTTGTGCGATTACATGGAGTTCCGCCAACGGGCTGAAGATGTGCACATTGCGCTGGATTTTAGCGCTAGTAGCGCAAGCATTGCTAAAAAATCTGTGTAAACAGCACCATGCACTGAGCAAGAGCGCATGGCCATTCAAGTGGATTTTGCTTCAGCGCCAGTAGAAAATCTACTTGATAGGCTGCAAATCCACTCCAGAAGCAGCCATCTGACCGTAACCGCTCATAATTGCCACTGTCCACCCACATTAGAATATTGAGCTTGGGGATGGCAAAATCTCGCTCACGCTCACCAACTCCTATTTCTGGACCCTCATGGGAAAGAAAATTCCACCTTGCATCTATTGGAAGAATTTGGCCAGAACTCTGCATTACAAGGGTAACGTGAAGTCACCAATTTTGCTGGCGGAATGATACATTACGCCAAACCCTTTTTTAAACTCAGCAAAATCACCGAATCAAATGCTATCCTGTAAAATAGACAGCTGAGTCTCAGGCGCATTATAGCACTGAGGAAATAACTGTTCAAATGCTGAATAAGGTCATTTGTATTAAATGAAACCCCTGCCTACTCATTTTGATTACATTACTTTATGTTAAGTGAATTTGTGCAGCGTGCTAATCACCTGTGAGTGTATCCAGGTGCTTGAGCATGGTGCGTTGGTTCTGGGCCCTGCAGTGTTAGTAAAGAGCCAGGACTTCAACTGCTTTGAGAATTTGAGAAGCGAGGAGGGGCTCTGATGTTTTGAGTAAGGTTATTGAAGATTTTGGGTGCGATGTAGGAAAATGAGAGACCTCTCGTTTTACTTTTGTGAATGTGGGGTGTGTGCCAGTGAAAGATAGACTGAGCGTAGGTGTCTGATCTGCTTGTGTAAGTGTATGCGGTTTACGTTATGCAATGCTTTGTATTTGTACGTGAGTAGTTTGAATTGGCTAGGTTAATGTATGGGGAGCCCGTCAAACTCTCTGAGGTGTGGTGAGATGTAGGTGCTACAAGGGAGTTGAGGATGAGACTTACTGTCGCATTCTGGATGGTCTGGAGTCTGTGTAGGAGCTGTATAGAATGTGTTGACGTAGACAAGTCTGCTTGTGATGAGTTCATGCGTCATGGTACATCTGGAGTTCTGAGGCAGGCCTTTGAAGGGCTTGAATAGCATGCGTAGGATGTGCAAGCAGGAGCAGCTATCTGATTTTACTTGTGCTGTCATGTTATGTTTATTATCTAGGATGTTTCCCAGGTTTCTGGCATGGTCATGGGATTTGATGTGGGTCCTGGCTCTGATGGTCACCAGGTAGAGTCCCAGGCTGAGTTCTTATTTCCGAAGACTAGCACTTCCATCTTCTCAAATTGAGCTTCAGGCAGTTGGTTCTCATCTATTCTGCTACCTTGATCATGCTATTGGTGAAGTTGGTTCTGGCGATGATGCTTGTATTGTCTCAGTTATAGGAATCGTTGCATGTTGCGGCATAGGATATGATCGCTATGTCTTGAGATCTGATGATGTTATCGAGTGGGGTAATGTAGATGTTGAACAGGATGGGACTGAGGGACTCTGCAAATCAGGTCCTTGGATTCCGATGTGTATGGTAGAAGTCTGACATTCTGTGTTCTTCCTGTGAGGAAGTAAACTATCCAGTTGAGAGCCCATCCTTGAATGCCAATGTTGAGAAGCCTACTGATGAGTGTGTGTTGAGAGACTGCATCGAAGACTGCCGAAATGTCAAGCTGGATGAGGCCTGTTGTCTCTCCTTGGTCCAATATGGTTCATATGTTGTCTGTGGCTGTGATGAGTTCAGTTTCAGTGCTACGGCTATCCTGATTGGGAGTGGTCCAGAAGCTGGTGAGGTGTTTGTTGCTGGCTTTCTACCAGGGGTGTAACACAGGCCCCCGCAGCGCCCGCGGTGCATGGGGCCCCAAGCTCCAGGGGGCCCCCTTGGCACAGCACTCTGGCCGGAGAGCACCTGAATGAGCCTGGACGGGGTCCCTATACTTAACTTGCAGAAAGGCCCCCTCAATTATCGTTATGCCAGTGCTTTCTACATCACTTTGGCTTGGTAGGGGAGCAGTGAGATGAGACAGAGGTTGCTCAACTTATTTGGAATGGTGGATTTTTTTTTTTGAGGTGGGCATTGACTGCAGCGTGTTTTTCATTCTTTTGGAAATGTGGCATATCTGATGGAAGTGATGTGGTCCCAGAGTGGACTTTCTGAATGATTGCTGCTATGTATTTTCTGGTAAGTGTTTTCTTTTTGGTCAAGTTCCATGTAGATTGGTGGTGGGCAGATCGCAGATGAGGTCTCTGGTGACATGTTGTTTTTTGAAGTTATTGTAGATGTTTGCTGTTTGTAGAAGAAGCTTGATAAGCTGTTGCAGAGTTCCTCATGAGGAGGTGCTGCTGATGACTGCACCTTCAGTGTGGGGAATTCTTTGACAATGGAGAAGATTTCCTTGCAGCTGTTGGTGCTCACATCAATGGCATTCTGCTAGTGTTCTTTTTTGGTATTTTGGAGTTGCTGGTGGTAACATCAGAGCATGACCTTATTTGTGGTTCTGGTAGTGGTCTCGTAGTTGGGTTCCTATCTAGCTGTTTGCAGTAACATTTGGATTCTCTGACGTCATCTGTGTACCAGCAAGCTTATTTGTTGGCTCTTTTGTGTCGTTTTGATTGGTGTCTGGGAGTCTGCTCAGTTCTTGATCCACTTGTTGAAATCGGTGATGTCCAATGAGATCATTGGTGATGTTGGGTTGTTCCATGTTCATGGTGTTCAGCTAGTCTGCTTCTGAGATTTTTCCCCAGCTGCAGCTTGGTAGGCTGATGCTGGTGGGTGCATTGACCTGTGGTGTGGGGATTTCGAATCGGATGATGAAGCTGTCTGTCCATGTGAGCAGGGAGGTGAAGCTAAAATGCTCCTGTTACTGGGTGCGAAGATTGGGTCCAGTGTGTGTCCTGCAATATATGTTGAGTCTGTGATCAGCTTGGTGAGTCCGATGTTGTCCAGGCTTTTGAGGAGGTCTCTTGAGCAGACCGCTGCGCGTCAGCGACGGAATGCAGATTAAGTAGTGGTAGGTGGCTCAACCACTAGACCGCCAACCTAAAGTTTGACCGGAAGTGGTTAGGCCCAGATTCCTCATTTCCTCTCCCCCGCTCTCTCCACAGCAATCGGATTAACCCGTGGTAGACCAAAGAGCAGGAGGAAGAGAACTGCCAACTACAGAGGTGAGCCCTTAAAAATTACCCAGCAGCTTCCAACCATGCCGGTGATGGGCAGAAAGCACCTCACAACATTAAAATAATTGAGAGCAGTATACAATATTTAAAAGCCAGTTGCAGCTAGTTAAAATACTTCAACACGTAATTTTTAAAACCTATGGTGGGATACCTCCTTCCATGAGCTCCCGCACATACTCACTCAGGGGAACCGCTGCGCGTCAGCGGCGTCATGCAGATTCAGTTGTGGTATGTGGCTCAACCAGTAGACCTTCAACCTGAGGTGTGGCCGGAAGTGGTAAGGCCCAGATTCCTCACTTCCTATCCCCTACTCTCTCCACAGCAGTCGGAATAACCTATGGTGGAACAAAGAGCGGGAGGAAGAGAACTGCCAACTCCGGAGGCGAGCCCTTAAAAATTACCCAGCAGCTTCCAACCGTGCCGGTGATGTGCAAAAAGCACCTCACAACATTAAAATAATTGAGAGCAGTATACAATGTTTAAAAGACAGTTGCAGCTAGTTAAAATACTTCAACATTTAATTTTTAAAACCTATAAAGGGATATCTCCTTCCATGAGCTCCCGCATGAACTCACTCAGGGGAACAGCTGACATCATTAATGGTCTTTAGGTTTTCAAGCAGGTGATTCAAAAATTCAGAGATCTTCAAATCTCCTTCTACCGGCTTGCTTTATTTTCCAGACCTGTTGCAACATTTATAAGTCAAATAATGATAACATCCCCCATACTTGGTGTCAAAGATCAATTCCATTAATATGCAAGAATAGCCTGACCAGCCTAGCGATATAGATGTGTAGATGTGCAGGAAATAGAAAACTGGATTTCAAGCTTTTTCTTTATTCTGGTTGGACCTTTCTTCCTCTATGCCTGTCAATACACTTTGTTTTGTACTGCCCCCTTATGACTCCTGCTACCCATACATCCTTGTGACCCCTTTTACCCTGTGTTTACTTCAATAGTCCCTACCGTCAGTTTGTTTTTTCTATGCCTCCCTTACTGTACCACCATATATTGCTATGCAGCTAGATTTGCCCTAAACAAATCAACATATAAAGACCCACAATCTAAAGAAGAGCAGAAACTGGTCCGAATCACATATCTAGCATCCAGTTAATGGGACAACACAAAAGCTGGTGGTTGCTGATATGGTGGGACCATCTGTCTTTTCTACTGATCTACAGTCAATGATCCAGTGGCAGTGCTACTGGTACTTGAAATGAGCAACTACCACTATCAATGAAGCCACCGACGCAAGATAAGGTCCAGACAAGGTCTCAATAAATGATTCCCTTGCTCAACCCTTAGTAGCTGGCTGAGAGCAAACAGGCTTAACATAGGAGACTGATTTGTGAAGCATTTAAAAACAACAATGCATTAAATAAGTAAAACACAGCACACAATAAAAATCCACAACCAATTTATAAAATTAGGAAATCTCTTTTTGATTAAAAAGACACTAAAACAACGAGTCGGGAACAGGAGCTATACATTTTTAAAGAATAAACACTTTCTAGTATTCAAAAACATATAGCGCCAACTTGGGACATCTGATCGTGCTTGACCAGGACAAAGTCAAAGTTTGAGGCCAACCAAGATGGAGACCTGGTCAGATGTACTAAGCGGAAGGGTCCTGGTCCAAATTTTACCTTCTCACTAAGAACCTTTTCTGGAGGATTTTCTTTCGATGTCAAGCAGCCTCTCCAGCAGGCTGGATTCGCAGCGGCTTTGTTGGCTTGGTTCAATAGGAGCCCCCAGTCAAATCCTGGAAATCTTGAGCTCCAGAGCATTCAGTGGGACCACCTGAAATCCAGGCCGACTCACAGTACGAGATAGTCAGCTTGACTCTAGACATTGGGTAGGTCACCTTTTGGAGCTTTTTTCAAAAGCTGCTCCAAACTTTTCCAAACTTCTGGAACTTCTTCCTGAAGTTCTGCTTGAGATTTCCATGTGTCCACAATGCATATCCAAGGTTCCAGAGCCTCTGAGTTGCACCTCAGAAGTCGGGACTACAATTCCCACAATGCACCTGGCCAAATCATTGAAAGTCCACAGTACATACTGCAGGGAGGGGATCTCTTGGGGGAGATGGTGATTGGAAGCCCTGTTAACCTGCTGCTTTCAGGGAATCCACTCCTCAATCCTCTTTGAAGCAAGGCAAAGTCTTCAGGGCTATAGCTCGAAGTGTACAGCAAGAGCAGTCCTTCAGAGTGCAAGTCTGTGTAGTGCAGAGCAGGGTTCCAGCAGGGCAGTCCTTCAAATTCCACTCTTGGGGCTGCCTTCTGCTGGGAAGTACGGGAAGAGGGGGTAGTCCTGGCTGCCATTCCTTATAGTTGTGCTCTCTTTGAAGCCCAGCTTGATCTGTCCAGCCCCCTTCCTGGTCTGTTCATCAGATAACATCTGTTGCTGTACAGGCCACTTATCACCTCCTCAAAGCAGGAGAGGCTGCTAGAAGGCTGGATTTTTGCTCACAGTAAAGAAAGTTTTATAACTTTTTTTCTGTATTACTTTTGATAAATTCAACAGTGGCAAGTTGTTGGATTTATCATTACTAATCTTGGAATATTATTTTATCTTACTTCAGTCAATAGTTATTCTGTATTACAGTATTCCCATGTTAGCCTAAGGAGCTAAAATTGCTAAAACATCTCTTAAAATGTCCCTGTTTATTTTGACAATGCACCTTACCCTGGGGGCACCTAGGGTAGACCTTAGGGGTGACTCATATGTAAAATAAGGTAGTTTAATACTTTGGAAGTACCTTAAAATCCAAAGTCAAATTTGCATGTAATTTCAATTTAAAAGCAGCTTGCAAAGCAGGGCTGACTTAAAATAAAAGCAGGCAACACGGTGCACACTTATGTGCCTCAAAGCTACTGGGCTTCTAAAACTACATGACCTACCATATACTGGGGACTTACAAGTAGGTTGTCAGTGCCAATTGTAGTTACACCTAAGTACCATATACATTTTTAATCAGAGCACTGGCCATAGGCCTGGCCAGCAGAGCCCAGGGTGCAGTTAGAATTGGTTACCACCAGTATCAGTAGGAACATTGTTCTTATGTGTATTATTATATCTCCACACTACTTTTGATGCTTTTTCATTTTGAAAGTGTGTTCCCTTGTATAACTCATTTCAAGTTGTCATTCCAAATCTAGGGATCACCTCCCTCATTTGTAATTTTACATCTTTTAGTGCATCACACCCTCTTTTTGAATATGCCTTAATCGATTTTGAAAACAGGCAAATGATAACCAATATGTACCTGAAAACATGACATGGTGGCATCTCCACAAAATCAATCTGTAGTCTTGAGAAAGGACCAGCTGTCTTACCTACGTGGCTTTTGTAATACACATTTTCTTTCCAACATTCTATTGCTAACACACTATACATCTCTGACAGTAATTCGCCACAGTTTTTCTAAAATGAGGATTGCCCCAAAGTACTAAACAGCATCATGATTTCACCATGTCCCTTATGTGTAGCTCTGTGAAATAGTCCTACCATTTGCGGTAGCAGTGAGTCCAGCTAGACAAATCTCCCATAAGATTATGTACAAACATCTTGCTCATTTTATTTATATCCTACATATTACCACTTTTTCTTCCTTTCATCTGACTCCTCATTTTTTACATCTCTCAATTCGTCTCATCTTTTTTATTGATACAGTAACAAAAGCATTCTCAACTTTGTCTGGTTTTTCAACTTTCACTCTGTACAATACAGTAGTCATTGAAGCATAATATTTTGCAACTGCTTTGCATACTTGTTTACATTAGTGACTATATTAATATGTGTTTGTTCTGCACATTTTATTACTACTGTCTTTGATAGCAAATTCAAAGCATACAATAAACTAAGAATGCGTGGCACATTGCCAATTGGTGTTCCAGCTGAAGTCATAAAAACCAAACTATGACCGCAATTAGCTGAAACCATGGACTACTTTGAAGCAGTGTTTTCTATCGATATAGATGGTAAATCTCACTGTGTTGGCTATGCAAGAAGTTTTAGTAATGGCAAGAAATGTTGTTACATGAAGGCAATCATGTTGAATTTCAGACACATCCTCACCACTGTCATCCTTTGGAAATGGCAAAAAAGTTGCAGGATTTAAAATAACATCTTTTTATTGACACATTTGGTGCTGCTAGAATAGTTAGTTCATATATAGTCAATCAAGCATCTGTTCTGGTTTGGGACAGAAGTATCTCCACTAAATGAGACATTAACACAATGAATGTGTGACCCATGACAATTGAATAACTCTGAGTAATAACAAAAGAAGTATATGCTACTCATCTCAAGCGCCCAGGCAAAGCAGCAGCAAATGTGTCTAGAGTGCAAAAAAAATGCCACACGCCTTTCATCCATTGCCTGGTTGTTGTGCAAGAACAGAAAGTGAGCAACCTTCTTTTTCATGAAAAAAAGTGAAATTCTTTCTCATAATCAGGCATTCCTAGAGCTGGTGCTGTACACAATGGGGCCGATTACGATGTCGGGTGGAAAGCCTCCTCCTGTCATAATCTCCTCGACTACATTGGAGCTATTCTGATCAACTCAGTCGGTTTACATTCCCACTGCCTGATTACGATGTTTGCGGTTGGAATGCAAACCGTGCAGTCATTCCGAATCGGTTCAGAGCAAGTCACAGAGTGTTTGTGTTGGTCGGAACGACATAGTACACCCCAATAGACAGCGTTTCCGCACTCATGATTATGTTGACAATTTCCAACAGCCTTTTCCGCATTGGCCTGTCCGACACGAAAAGGCTGTTGGAAAGTAAATTTGGAGGCCCCTGGCAGGCCAGCCTACCGTTGATGGCTGTGGAAGTACGAAAAAGGACACCCCTGTGAAACCCTGTGCTGTGTGATAGGCACCATGGGGTGCCTGCAACTAGGTGCAGGGTTTTCCACACACAATTTAGAAGTATGAAGCACACACTATTCAAATCAATTACAGTGTGGTACAAGTACAGCCAGAGTATATAAAACACATATGGTAAATTCCTTGTCTTCGGGTGTAGTATTTTATTTGATCCTCATCTTTTAGCCTTAGCCAACACGTGTTTCATTGTTTGGGGGCATGTATCCCTACAACTTCCTCAGGGCTAAAAGTAATACAAATACCAGCATTGTAATTGGGTGTTCTAATACATGGTAGAGCTTGGAATTACAATGCATGATCTTACTACAATTAGAGTGCTGGAAGTAATCTCGATCTCAAGGTGTATTATATTAATCATTTGTGACATAGAAACCCATGCCAAAAACTTGTTATGTTTATACTGGCTTTTGAAAAATAATATATTATGCACGTTTAATAAAAAGTTCAAGTGCAGACAGAGAATACAACCATATATCCAGTACTGAGTGTGTGAATAATGAAAAGCAAGATGTGGCAAATCATATGACATGTATAACATATCATGGTGAACATCACTAATTCCCTTATTTAGAAGTGATCATTATCTTAACTGTATCTTGTGTTTATATTAAAATATAAGTCCTCTATCACTCAGGAGGCGTCTTGTACCTGCTGTTTTAATGCGGTCCAGTGTTTAGAACTATTTACACCAGGAGAAAGTATGGCATCAGAAACGGGTATAGAAGTGGGGCCTCTGAATCATGAATTGCAATATATTGGGATAGTGTCTACAATCATAGCTTACCTCCTATATTGATGCAGTATAGGAGGTCAGTAATTCCAAACTTCATAAAAGTATATGCGATCGACGTAGAGTAGTTATAAAATCAATATTGGGCACCGACAGAGAAAGTCCCTCTCTATGTACAAATTAAAAAGTATATGAATATTGGGAACCTCAACTGAGCAATAGTCAAGCAAGTTTGGTAAATGGGGGAATTACGTAGAGTAGTGTTCAAATATATCCAAATAGTAAGTTGTAATGAACAGCAGAAAATATTCTACAGAGATAGGCAGGGCCCAAAGTTTAAGAACCCTGTAAAGTAAAGAGAATAAGTACCACCGATTAGTATCCTACTGAAATGAAGTGGATGACTTTATCAGTCCCACAAACTCATCAGAAAGTGAAAAATGGTTGCCCCAAGAGGCGGAATATATGTCCTGAGTAATCGGATATTTAGAAGTGGTGTCGCTACAACCGATCCGTATCAAAGCACGATGCCACGTCAGGCATTTGCATTTGAGCGTAACGTACTCGTTTGGATGACAAAATCCATGCTATTGATAGAGTGCTTGTAGCACTCTAAATTTTATGAGTGCGCTATACTCATGGTTTAAACGCACTCACATGTATTTTTATCGTTTGCAGTGTTTCATGATTATTAAGATGCATGTATTCGAGTTATATTAGTTTCGAAATGTAGTGTGCACATTTAAGTAAGCTTTGCATGTATTGAAGAAAATTCCTGTATGTGTAATGTGCAGGAAGAAATGATACTCGTGTAATGTAATTTGTATTTAGTTTAAGTTGACTGAATTCTAGGCCCAAACTGTAGGTTGTTTTGAGTTTTGTTTCTCCTTGGTTGCTCAAGAATTATAATTAAATGAATCCTTTGGTTGTCAAAGACAGTATGTTCTCATCCTACTGCAGGTGCCAGAATTCGACCTCATTATTCCTAGATTTAAGGAGATACTTAGAATGTCTTTGAAGAAGTCTGGAAAGAGAAAAGGGAGGATGCCTTTCTTTTCTGGCCTATCTGGGAACCAAGGCCACTGGAAGAGAAGCAATTTAATTAAAGGCTTCTGTGGAAACTTACTGAGGGATGGTGCCAATGAATATGACGTATTGTGGGTTGAACATTGTCTTTTTGTATAATGCGCAGGGACAGATTCTTGGGACTTCCACTTATTTTTCGGAGCAGAAGGAGCATCTTAGAGCGAGCTCCATAGCTTTGAGCTATCAGACCCATTTGACGTGAGTACTTCTTAGGAAGTGAACACGTGCTGACACCTTTGGGATAGGATATTGGGGAAATAGGTAGGACTTCCATTTAGAGTAGAGTAGGGAAAGACACTTTTGTTTTTCTCTCAAATGAAAAGAGAATTGGACTCAGCTTCTATCCTTTGTTGCGTTTTGATTTTGGAGTTCATCATATTATGCCTTTTATGCCGAATGAATTATGTACGTAGACTCAGCTCTGTATTGATTTTTATGTACCTATATACTCTGATACTGATGTATGTTTATATTCAATAATTTTTGGCCTTATAATAAATCCACAAAACTGGAATTCGGAGTCTGTGGTCTTTAAAGCATGTCTAATTGAAAGTATAATCTTATATTGTTTTACTCCCCTCCACACTTTTTAGCAGGCAATAAAGGACCATCTGCCTTGAACTTAGTAGGGAAGGTAAGGAGCAAAATGAGCGTCACCAAATGGTAGCAGAAACGGATGGTTGCCTCTAGAAGTGAGGGGAGAAGAAGGGAAATTAGGAGTAGGACCGGAAGAACAAGAGGGCTTTGGATACGGAGTAGACGACGGTGAAGACTGATGGAGGTCCGTGGATGTTGATGGTGCGGCGGAAACAGTGGTAGCGTGAGTATGAAACTGTGTGGTGTGTTAGATTGCGGTGATGAATTAATTGTGTGATGTCTTGTGAAGTTGGGATGCAAGTTGAGTGAGTGTGGGTTTATCGGTTTACTGGTACGGACACTTGCGGATCAGGTATTTGGTGAGCGGACTCAAGAGAAGTCCAAGATCCCGGGGTAGTTTTGTATTTTTAATCGTCTGATCAATACTGTGGGTGTCGTGAAGCACTATCGACGATTCACTTGTGAAATTGAAGTTTGTGTGAATGCAGGAGTACGCCGCAGGTAGAAAGCCTCAGGTACTGTTCTTGTAAGAGTGTTCTATCGATCTTTTAGCTGACGGACAATTACTTGTTTTATGTAGCTGTAAGTTATTGTGACTGTGAATGTGTGAGTGAGTGTATGTGGTGAAATTATAAAGGAGGGTGAGCCGCTGCAAAGAGGGAGCAGTGACGTCAGTGTGACCCGCGCTGTGATAAGTTGGTTGGTGTAACACCCCACTGGGATTGGTGGTAGTTCGTTTGAAGTTGAATAGTGAAACTTGTGTTGCAGATAATTGATTTTAACAATTAGGTGTTTTAAGGTGTTGCAAGATTTGTGTAGAGGCGATACAGGGTGGTGACTCGGGTAGGAGAAGAAGCTCCACCAGAGGATACCCCAGCACATTATTTGGCAACAAATGTAGGACTCCATACTATAGTGTGGCTTCAAAATTGGCATAAAATTACAGAGAAAGAGGGAGAATTGGCTTTCCCTCGTTATGGGTCATTTCATATGGATGTGCTGTACCAGCTGAGGGGAGTGATGTCTTCTCTGAAACCTCTGCCCAAACCAACACAATTTGAGGCATTAGAGGCATGGATGAGAGCAGCAATAACGAAGAAAAGAGAAGCGTCACAGGGAAGAATGAAGAAAGCAATAAAGGCATATCAAGATGCCAGGTGGGATGCACAGCTGAAGAGATGGAGAATAGACACTATCGTGGGAGAACGATTGTATCCATTTCGGTTGCTAGAAGGAGGGTCTGAAGGAAAGAGTAAGACAGAAGAGGAAAGTGATACAGATGACAGTTTTCTTGATAGTATGTTAGCAGAACGTCCTCCACCTTGTGACTCTGGATTGGATACGGAGAGGACACAGCACACAGAGGAAACTTTAGGGGTGGGAAGAATGGGTTCAGAGGATCAGACAGCAGGAATAAGAGGGAGGATTTCAGTGGGATCGAGAATTGCAAGAGGGTCTGGAGGGACAGGACACGCAGATCCTGAGTCAAGAGAAACTGCATGAAACATGCGGTTACCAGAAGCTCTTACGGTACCAGCTACTATTGGACCTGTGGTTTTGATATATAACCCCAGAGAGAAAACAGGTGGAAGTCAACAGCAAACAGGAGAAGGGGAAGAGACTTTATCTGGAGGAAGTCTTACAATGAGTAGAATGGGCATAGCTCAGATACCAGTGGAAGCTAGCACTCCACTGCCTGCCACGGCTGATCCATCGAGAATGGACAGGGGGTCGGAACCAAGACGAACAGGAGCTCTGGAAAATTCTAGGTCAGACATCAGAATGTGGGTTCCACCGGTAAGGGAGTCAATGATATGGAGAGAGGAAATGGGGATGAAACGAGAAGCACCTAGACTACGGTTCGAAACACAGAATTTGGGTGAGGGCAACCATTGGAGAAGTCGAAGTTGTGAGAGAGAAAGTCATCCAGTTTTGAGAATGGAGGAGAGTGGGGTCAAAGGAGAACACAAAGTTGTGACAGGGAGGAATCAGGAAGTGAAAGAGGTCAGAGGGTTTTATAAGTTGCAATGAAGGCACCATTGTTAGATGTGCTAAAAATTAAAAGCAGAAATGGATGAGGTGATTGAAGGGAATCTGCTATTGGACAGAATTGAAACATATGACCCAAGCGAGTTGCTATTTGTAGCCAAAGATGTTACTAGAAGGGTAAAGCAAGCTCATGAAGCATTATCACAGTTGGCACAAAGGTATGAGGTGGATTTGTCAAAAAATTATGCAGGGAATTTGCAGATTAAATTATACTGATAAGGAATTGGAAGAGAAGCGAACAATTGGACTAAAGGCACAAATTAGAGAATTGGTGATAGGGATGCGTGCGTGGAGGTAATTAGACAAATGGGAAGAGAGGTGGTCCAAAAAGAAAAGTGCCTCCGGGTGGAGGGATGGGACAAGTAGGAAATTTCCCATCTGAGAGAAGCACAAAATGGGGGGTATGTACATGTGCCATGGAGCAGGGGGGATTTGGCAGCATTCGCTAATGATTTTCCTCGGCTGAGGGAGAAACCTGCTGACTGGTATAAACAAATGGATCGATTTGTTAAGATTTCGAAGGTGTTATTGATTGATTTGAATACTTAATTTGATATAGTGCTCCCAGGTGACTTGTGGGCAGCATGTAAAGTTGCAATTGATTGGCCCGCTGCAGAACCAGCTAGGGATCCTGTGAATCATGGTCCTGCACCTGAGGTAATGAAGAAATTTGAGCAAGTGATTACATGGTTACAATCCAAAGTTGCTACTCAGACTCTTGATTGGCTTAAAATCAATCGTACTACTCAAGAGTCTAAGGAGTCGGTACATGACTATTATGAGAGACTTTTATTGGCTTTTAAACAGCATAGTGGATTGGACACTTTTGAGCAGAAAGATATGGGACAGTTTGTCTCGAAGTTTGTGTTGAGATTAAAATCTGATATTAGTTTGATGATACAGCAACACTTGATATGTTGGCTGAATAAGTCGGTGGACGAAATTCTGTGTTATGCAAAATACTGCAGGGATCAGGTGGAATAGGCACAAAAGAAAATGAAAGAAAAGTTGATGTTGGTGCAGTTGAGGAATGCCGAAAGGCCTGATCTGATGCAAGAGGTTGGAGGAGCGATGGGTCGAGGAAGAGGAAGTGGCAGGGGAATGAGTCAAAATATGGTAGCCCAACCCGGACAGGGAAGAGGAAGGGGAATGGATGCAGGTACAGGAGGTGATGGGTGGTGAATCAAAAGAAGGTCACTGCTTGTCATTATTGTCACAAAATCGGGCATTGGAAGCGCGAGTGTCGATTAAATCTGGCAAATCAAATGCAGAATCAGGGAGAGGGACAGATGTCTAAGGGTTTGAACATCATGAGTAAACCTAGGTCCATGTATGGAGGAGGTTATGAGCTGCAGAAGCTGATACCTCAGCCTCCGAGAATACCAACAAATAATCAGGTGCACCAACTGATGCCCTATTTTGAAATACGAGACAGGTTTGACCAAACTCAAGATCCTCATGAGTGTCAGAGGTGGGTGCAGGAGGAATGCACTTTGGGTGCAGCCTTGGAAGTATATCAGAATGGACCATCTGTAGCTGCAGAGGTTAATGGCCATCCTGTTACCTTCTTGTTAGACACTGGAGCTGCATGCTCCACAGTAAGGACAGAAGTAGTTCCAAATTTATCCCTTTCAGGACAATCAATTCAAGTGGTGGGAGTTACCATTCAGAGAATGGCTAACCCATTAACAGACGAGTTACCTGTGAGAAAAGGAACGTTCTGAGACAGACATGAATTTGTTGTGTGTGATTCGAGCCCGGTCTGTCTGTTTGGGTGAGACCTTTTGTGTAATCTAAATTGTACCATATCTTGTGCTCCAAGGGGTGTGGAGCTGCAAACCTGTGATGACGATGCAGATTTTAAAATGGTCAATATGAACTTTTGTGCAGAAATGTTTGTGGTTCTCACGACAGAAGAGTTACCACATGATTTGAAGGACTCAGTTTCTCCAATAGTGTGGGATTTCAGGGGAGAGGAGATAGGGTTGATTCGTGGGGTTGAACCTGTTAAGGTACAGGTCAAACCAAATGCTGAATTTCCACGAACTCTGCAGTATAAATTGACTCCAGAAACTAGGGTTGGAATAAGACCTGTAATCGAGTCTATGATTTCACAAGGCATTCTCAAGGAGAATAAGAGGAAGTCCCTGCAACTCACCTATTATGGGACTGCAGGAGCCTAGTGGAAAGTATAGAATAGTGCAGGATTTGCGCAGGGTCAATGAAATCGTGATTCCATGTTGTCCTGTGGTACCGAATCCAGCTGTCATATTATTTCAGATACCATGTGAGGCAGAATGGTTTACAGTCATAGATTTATGTCAGGTATTTTTCTCCATACCACTGCATGAGGACAGCCAGATTTTATTTTCATTTAGGATGGAAGACCGTGTGTTAACATGGTGTTGTATCCCTCAATGGTATACAGAAAGACCCTCTATTTTTAATCAGATTTTGAAAAAGAATCTTGAGTGGCTGGTGATGCCTCAGAGCTTAGTTGTGGTTCAGTACATATATGACCATTTGGTCGCTTCAGAGACTGAGGATGCTTGCAGGATCGATACTGTGGCTTTGCTGAATCATCTGGCAGAGAATGGAAACAAAGTGTCCCCAAACAAGCTTCATTATTGTCAGACTGAAGTTCAGTATCTAGGTCATCGGATTGAAAAGGGAAAACGAAGGGTGTCACCGGATAGCATAGAGGTGATTCTGCAAATGGAAACCCCGAAAACACAAAAAGAAGTCTCCATGTTTTTGGGAATGGTTGGTTATTGTTGACAGTGGATCCCAAATGTTTTCTTGCAAGCAAAACCATTATTGAGGTTGACTCGAAAGGACATCAGTGATCCGGTACCATGGGATGAAGACTGCTTGAGAGCCTTCCGCAAGCTGAGAGAGAGTCTATGTCGCGCTCCAGCTCTGAGAATGCCAGACTATAACAAAGCGTTTTTGCTTTTCTGCTGTGAAAAGGAGGGGTGTGCGTTAGCGGTCTTTATACAGACACATGGGGGTGCCTGTAGACCAGTGGCTTACTTTTCAGCTACATTAGATCCAGTAGCTTCTGCGTTGCCCGGATGTCTTAAATCCATTGCTGCAACGGGTGTCAGCTTTGAGAAATGTGAGAGCATAGTGATGGGTCATCCACTTACTGTTCATGTGCCACATTCAGTAGAGCTGTTAATGACAAGAACCAAGACGCAGCATTAAACGAATAACAGACTTACAAAGTATAAGCAAGTTATATTTGCTTCTGAAAATGTCACTTTGAAATGCTGTACCAACTTAAATCCTGCCACATTGTTGCCACTTCCGCAAGAGGAAGGAGAAGATTGTGAGGAGCATGACTGCCTAGATGGTAATGAGCTATCTACCAAACCCAGACCTGACATTGTTGATGAACTACTGCCTGAATCTGATTTGGTCCTTTTTGTTGATGGTTCATGCTTAAGAGACAATGAAGGGTGTTTGAGAGCAGCGTTTGCTGTGTGCACCATCTTGGGGGTGGTGGAAGCTGCCTGTATGAGGAGAGTATACTCTTCCCAGGTGGCCGAGATAATTACTCTGATACGTGCCTGTATCATGTCGAATGGAGCCCGAGTAACTATCTATACGGACAGCCAATATGGGTTTGGAGTGGTTCATGACTTTGGGCAGTTATGGTCACAGAGGGGATTCTTGACATCCTCAGAATCACCAATCAGAAATGGAGAATATGTGCGCCAATTGTTGTAAGCTTTGCAGAAACCTAAGGAGATTGCAGTAGTAAAGTGTGCAGCCCATGGGAGAGGAGAGGACTTTAATACAAAAGGAAATAACTACACTAATGAAGTAGCTCCTTTTTGTGCTATACAAGCTTGTGTTTTCAATGGAGAATATGTAGGAGAGAACACAGAAGGGACCGAGCTCAGCATGATGTTAGCTGTAGCCAATACCTGTGATGAGGTGAAGCGGCTGCAGGATGAGGTCTCAGAGGAGAAAGGTGCATCATGGGTTAGAGCAGGCTGTGAAAAGAGAGTAGATGGCATTTGGGTGTCAACAGATAAACGGACAGTGTTACCTAACTAATTACTGAGCCCAATGGCAAGGCAAATTCACGGAGCACTTCATCTCGGAAGAGATGCCATGGTGAGAGTGTTTAGGCAAACTTGGTTTAACCCACGATTTTGTGTGTGTGCTGAAGCAGTGAGTCACAGGTGTGTTACGTATCAACAGTTGAATATTGGAAAGAGAACTACGGTTGCGATGAGTAACACTGAAAGATCAGGAGGTCCTTTCAATAGGATACCGTTGGACTTTATCGAGATGCCGAGGTGCAATAGGCTGAGATATGTTTTGGTGGTGGCGTGTATCTTTTCACGTTGGGTAGAGGCATATCCAACTAGATGTGACAGTCTTACAGTGGCAAAACTGATGTTGAGGGAGATGATTCCGCGATTCAGATTTCCAACCTCATTGGAGACAGACAGAGGAACGCTTTTCCATAGCGAAATCATGAAGTTGTTGTGTACAGCTTTGAAAATTGATCAAAAATTGCACTGTAGCTATAGGCCCGAGGCATCTGGTATTGTGGAGCAAATAAATGGCATAATCAAGATGAGGGTATCAAAGGTTTGTTCATCGACTTCTTTGAACTGGCCAGATGCACTGCCATTGGTGTTGATGAGTCTGCGTAGTACTCCTGATAGGAGGACAGGGCTCTCTCCCCATGAGATATTGATGGGAAGAGGTATGCGATTGCCTACGGTGCCAGCTACAGCATTGATAAACATCAGAGATGATTTTGGATTATTGTAGGGGACAGGCTGATGTGGTTAATTCTGTGTCCCACCAGGTTGAGGCTGCGACTGCACCTACCTTGAGAGACTTGCTGCATGACCTTAACCCTGGTGACTGGGTGCTTGTCCAAAAGCACGTGAGGAAGAGCTTTTTTTTTATGTTCACTAGCGAGGACCATACCAGGTGATTTTGGTTACAAACACAGCTGTGAAGTGCAGAGGACTACCAAACTAGATTCACGCTTCGCATACTCGCTGAGTTCCAGAGCCTGTGGAGGAAACGACTCCCTTTGTTCCGAGTGTGCAACTGAAAATGCAACAGAGCAGGGAAGAAGAGACAAAGCTGCTCCAGAGTTGAGTTCAGATTCTGAGATAGATGAGATTGCAAAAGTGAACTTTGAACCAGATGAGAGTGCACAGCCTAGTGGAGAAGGATCAGCTCGAGAGGAATAGGTAGAGCAGGTGCTGAAACAGAAACGTGGCCAGCAAGAAAAGAGAGGCTGAATATAAGACTTGCATCTGAGAAGAATCTCGCTCCTATTCCTGAAACATCTGAATCCGATCAAAGTGAAACCGAAGAGAGACCGGATGGTCTAAGAGAATCCTGAAGAGAGACAGTACTGTCTCAAAAATACGCATCTCCTGAGTGGACGTACCTGGTTGCAGATGCAGAGACCGGGGAGATCCCGGAGGCTGGGGAACGGTACAGTAAGTCACGGAGAGAACACCCTGATGATTGATATTCAGTTGCTGGTCCCTGGAGTTGATGCTTTTGGAATCCTGGTTCTGACAGTCCCCAATTCACCAAGGCTGAGTGGTTTGCGATTTTTAATCCTTAACCAGGTTGCTTTCCTCACCTTTGGTCGACAGCCCACCACAGAGGAAATGGGAGAGATTCATGCAGAAATTCTACAGCTTGTTCTTACCATGCTTGGGTCTAATATCTTTAATGATGAAGCTTGAACTGTGAAAAAAGAACTTATTAGCCTTTAGAAAGAACATAACCTAGGCCTGAGTGGAAGAATATTTAAATTGAGGGACTTTCAATAGAAGAAGAATTGAGTGCTAGGGTTGACTACATCTCTAATATAGGTTAGTACTATTGGACTGAATACGGGCATATTTGAAAGGGAAAAGGAAAATAAAAGACATTGTAAATCACAGGATAAGGCAAAGAAAAGAGGAAAAAGAGACTTTGTTGATTTCGTCTGTACCTCAAAACCAACAGGGGTTCAGAATGGAGCCTGGAAATTCAGGTCGTAGGCAGAAGTGCATTATCGGTACCCTTATTGTTGTAGTGCTTATTGCCATAACTGTGGTGATTGTTTCATCTTTGGTTGGATCTCATGATGCTGGAGGGAATGGGGAAAGACGACACTTACCCCACCTGTCTCAGATTTAGAAGAGAGTGCATCTGCAAAAGATAGAGACGAGATTAGGGAAACTAGTCGGATATTACATGTGGATTTGTCAAAAGGTGATTTCACATTGAATGCATATGCTCCTTTGTTGTATGAGTATGTTAAAACAATGGAAGCGGAAGACTGCTATGTGTGTATGTAACTGCCAGCATCAGCATCAGTAGAAGAAGGCATTCAATACCATCATCTACCTTTGACGTATGGTATCACATGTAGTGTGCTGTTGAGCATGTTCTATAGTAAGGCACATTTTGAGTACTACTTCTCTAATTATGATGTGGTACTCTCAGAAGTTCCAGTTCTCAAGTACATGAATAAATATGATTACTATAAGGAGGTAGAGAGGATCTCTACGTATTTTTGTGCCTACTATTACTTTAGATACATCTCATGCCCATAGACACAATTTGATATGCATGCAATCTGACGTCAAAAAGAGGTCTATGGATCAGATAGAAGATCGGCATAGGCAGACTTTATTCAGACCAGATCCGAAGCATAAAGTTATTCCATGGACCCAGGAAAAATTAGATGATAACGCAAAGGGAAGTTCTGGTCCAATAGCTTTAGATTTCCAGCAAAAAGGGAAACTGTGCATAAGGCACCCGTCAACATATTATGACAAGATATTTGTGGGTGAGAGTGATTGTGAACACATTTTCTTGATTGAGGACTCAATAAGGAAGGCACTATTGGATAAATTAACCATAGCGCCAACTGTTTAATTTGTGTGTGGAAAAAGTGCATATGTGACATTGCCTAAGAATTGGTACGGTACGCGTTATTTGGCTGTGGATTTCCCAAACATTTTCATGTAGATGATTTATGGCCTTTGGAGGGAAAAAGATCTCACATAGGAAAACGTGGTGCAAGTGTGAGAGAAATTGTTGGGGATGTGTTTGGCGCTATGATATCTAGCTTGGTTATGATTTTGAATGATCTGAAAATTAGAAAGTTGGCAATGCTGGTGGATAAGCTCTCTGTGAATACAGCTAAAATTGTATTACTTGTTGACGGAGAGATGGTTTCGATAAGAGCTCTGGGGGCATATTAACAAGCCAGGCGATAAAATTATCGCCGCTTTAGCGGCAGAAAACTGCCGTTAAAACGGCAATAATGGGCTTGATAATATGCTCTAAAGAATTCCAATTGAAGCCCATGTTAGATGTCCTTTACATCTAACAAGGGCTTCAATTGGAATTCAATACAGCATATTATCAAGCCCATTATCGCCGTTTTAGCGGCAGTTTTCTGCCGCAAAAATGGCGGTAATTTTATCGCCTGGCTTGTTAATATGCCCCATGGTTCTTCAAAATCGTCTTGCATTAGATGTGCTATTAGCAAAAGCCGGAGGTGTCTGTAAATTCTTGAAAGTTCAACAGTGCTGTACTTATATTCCTGATAATAGTCAGGATATAAGGAAGTACATTAGTAACATTTCAGAGATAAATCAAGATTTCCATGATCTGGCTGCTCCTGGACTTTGGGAGCAAATTGGTAAGAGATTTGGAAAGGTTGGGAGCTAGTTTGGAAGTCTGGGACAAGGAATAATGGGATACATCTTGAGACCTATCATAATAGCTGGCAGTTGTAAAATTGTACTATTGGGAGCCATCACGGCTTACAAATGGCAAAGGGCACGACATAATGAAAATTCTTTGAAAAAGCGAGAGCAGCAGCTGGAACGACTGCAGGACAGTCATTATCTGCACCTCAAGAAATTAGAAGGATTTAGAAAGCGACGGCAAGCTACAACTTCTGTTTAGGTCGTTCTCTTCTACAAGGAGAGAACTGTGAGAGAGTAAAGTATTGGGGTTATGACACTAGTCATAAGAGGGGGGAACTGATAGAGCGCTTGTAGCACTCTAAATTGTATGAGTGCCCTATAGTCATGGTTTAAACGCACTCACATGTATTTTTATCATTTGCAGTGTTTCGTGATTATTAAGATGCATTTATTCGAGTTATATTAGTTTCGAAATGTAGTGTGCACATTTAAGTAGGGTTTGTATGTATTAAAGAAACTTATAATTCCTGTATGTGTAATGTGCAGGATGAAATTATACTCGTGTAATGTAATTCGTATTTAGTTTAAGTTGACTGAATTGTAGGCCCAAACTGTAGGTTGTTTTGAGTTTCGTTTCTTCTTGGTTGCTCAAAAATTATAATTAAATGAATCCTTTGGTGCTCGAAGACAGCATGTTCTCATCCTACTGCAGGTGCTGGAATTCGACCTCGTTATTCTTGGATTTAAGGAGATACTCAGAATATCTTTGAAGAAGTCTGGAAGGTGAAAAGGGAGGACGCCTTTCGTGTCTGGCCTATCTGGGAACCGAGGCCACTGGGAAAGAAGCTCTTTAATTAAAGGCTGCTGTGGAAACTTACTGAAGGATGGTGCCAATGAATATGACGTATTGTGGGTTGAATATTGTCTTTTTGTATAATGCGCAGGGACAGATTTGAGGGACTTCTGCTTATTTTTCGGAGCAGAAGGAGCATCTTAGAGCGAGTTCCATAGCTGTAAGCTATCATACCCATTTGACGTGAGTACTTCTTAGGAAGTCAACTCGTGCTGACAGCTTTGGGATACGTTATTGGGGAAATAGGTAGGACTTCCATTTAGAGTAGAGTAGGGAAAGATACTTTTGTTTTTCTCTCAAATGAAAAGAGAATTGGACTCAGCTACTATCCTTTGTTGCGTTTTGATTTTGGAATTCATCATATTATGCCTTTTATGCCGAATGAATTATATACGTATACTCGGCTCTGTATTGATTTTTATGTACCTATATACTCTGCTACTGTTGTGTGAGTTCGGAGTCCGTGGTCTTTAAAGCATGTCTAATTGGAAGTATAATCCTGAATTGTTTTACTCCCCTCCACACTTTTTAGCAGGCAATAAAGGACCATCTGCATAGAACTTAGCAGGGAAGGTAAGGAGCAAAATTAGCGTCACCACTATACGTGATTGTGCTGTAGGGGAGGCCCTTACCTGATGCCGCGAGTATGTGAACCTGAATGCAGGTAATGTGGATTCCGGGTCACTGCAGTATTTGCCGAGAAAAACCAAAGTAAAAGTAGAACTACCCATGGCCGTTGTCCACAGAGGTAGCGCCATTTTGGAAGGTTGAGATTCATGAAAAAACGGATATAGCGCATTCTCATTAATGTATTGGGTTGTATTGACGTAAATGTATAAATAGTGAAAAGACACAAAATATAGGAATCAAAAAAGATTACAAACGATAATATTTATTAAGGGAGAGATCTGGTTATAATTCCATGGGTATGTCAACGGCCGATGCGAGTAGCACCCTAACGAATACCCTCGCCCGGTTATACGGCAGAATCCTATCCTGGAGTCGTCATCTGTAAGAAGTTATTGTTGAGAGATATAATATCAATACAGGAAGCCCATATTCCCAATAAGAGAACCCATGTTGAATAATATGGTATCAAAGATGGGTGTCATGATTCATTAGTGGGTGATTTGGTGGCTGCATAAATTAACAAGTTTTAGAGTAAGAAGAAAGTGAGCAAAGCCACCTTACTAGATGATTACGGGTAATAGATATCCCCTGGGTAGAAGTAAAGATTATAATTAGATAGAGAAGGTCAGGACTATATATATAGAATCTTAAGAATTTAAGAAGAAATTCACAGCCATATATATAGATGGATGTTAATATTGTCCCTAGCGTACAATAGTGTGAGATACATACAAAAATAATGTGTCCTAACTAGTTGTCCGGTGTAGAGCACAATTTAAGATGCTGACAGTAGTATCAACATAAAAACTGGTAGATAAGTCTGAAATGTCTATCCAAAGTATGCAGGATCAATACCCTGAGAGTAATGTAATCCAGGTAATGTAGGCGCTTTCTCCATGTCACCATTAGTGAATGGCTGCCGGTGGCGGCGGTGCTCTGGCACTCTTTGATTCTGCAAGCCGCCAACATTGTAATATGGCAGGCAGGCCACCAACTAGTCGTCGGGGTTTCCGATGCCATTTCAAGGGCGGTTCCCTTACCACCAAACTCGTAATCAGGGACATAGTTCTGTAAAACTGCTTTGTATTCTGCACTAGTGCTGGGACCATTGACTGAGTTAACATAGTCAACATATTTTGTTGTATAGTGTTCATTTGAGGCATCATTTGCGTACCATTGACATATGACTGTACTTAAAATTAAAGTTTTCTTTTTCAAGTGTACCTCTTTACCACATCCCTGACAAGCTTCAAATCTCTTCGTACCATTTTTGGATTTTATATTAAAACTTGTGCTTCTTCCTCGAAAACGTCCTCCACCTCTCTTAAGACTCTGAAAGTGAGCACCATTTGCCTCAAGTACCAATCCTTGCCCTCCGTGCTGAAATAATTTAGTCTGTGTCACCATAAAACTTTCTCGTTTGTTGAATACTTTTAAGACTCACAATAATCACTTCAATAGTTTACATAGGTCAAAAGATCATCAAGCAACTTTGCCAGAACATCAGTCTCTTCTGAATCTGAATATTCAACCCTGGACAAAAACTCAATACAAATGATGACACAAGGCACAAAGCACCTTCATTAACTGGGTCTTCCATTCCACTGTATTGTCTATGAAAACTGCATCGATCTTTCATAAGATGCATAGGTGGATGACCAAAATACCAGATTCAAAATATTGTGTGACATTAACTTTGTGTGAAAAATATTGTGGCTGCCAAACTATTGTGGAACAGATTCATCTCAGGTAAGAATATTGTTTTTTGTGTGGTGTTTTTAAGAATATTATTACATTAAATAGCATTTACTTTACTATAATTGTGATAAATATATATATTAATTTAGTATGCATTAGCATATTAATTGTAACTGCTACATTGTAAGAATAATTGGTATTCAATTTTTTCGAATATAATTTGCAAAGTGTGTAATTTGTTTTACATTTTATTTCTATTTAATTAAAATGTATAATCTAGTAGTGGGTTGTTGGGTTTGTATTGGTATTGGGTGGGAACTTGCATTATAATTAATTTAATTTTAATGTTAATGAAGGATTTTTTTTAAAATACATATTTCATTGATAATTCTTATGCACATTGTGTAAATGTTTCCTTGTTAATAATATTTTTTTCTTTTTTTAGACTTATGTTAATAATTGACATTTTTTGGTTGATGGGTTTGAGAGAACAGGGTGGAAAAGTAATTACTTATAATTAATTGATGTTAATTCAGTATTTATAATAAAATAATTATGAGTTTAGATGGTATATGTAATGTTTAGAAAGATCAACACTGTCCCTGCTGTTGTATATGTTGAAGTGGGAAAAGTAAAAAGTACCCCTCTGAAGTCCAACACTTTCCCTACTGCTGCTTAGACTAGAGTGTGAATGCTAAATGTACCCACTCTAAAGTCCAATAAGTGCAATAGCTTCCCTAATGTTTTGTAATGTAAAGTTGGAATCGCAAATTCCAACAAATTACTTAAAGTTATTAAAAATTAATTTATATTATTTTTATATTTGTTGTTTAAATTTATTTTTCCATATTTTGTTTTGAAATCTTTATATTATTTTTACAAAAATGTTTTTTATCAGTTTGTTTTTATGTATGACATTAACTTAATTCATATGCATATATATATATAGATAATTGGGGACCCGAGGAGGAACTTGACTTTAATCACAGGTCCTGCCAAGAACTACAACACCCCCCCTTTTGCCAGGTAATTCAGTGCTCATTGAGCCAGGACTCTCCGCCAGGGTACTTACCTGACTATTGCATGATGGGAGCTGAAGTCCTCAGCGATCTGACTACAGCTGCAAGCAATTTGGTGGAGTCAGCTGACTTCCCTATTGGGGGAGGACCGCAGGAATTCAAAAGGAGGGGCTTGGTGTTATCCTGGTTTTTGCTACAGAGTCTGATGAAGGCATACTCGCCGAAATGCATAACGCTCTGCAATCTGTCTCAGTAAAGATTCCTCCACAAGTTCCCCGCTGTGGCCTCTGATCCCTTCATTGGGAGTGGTCTGTTTGTGATATAGATATAATGGTTTTTTCATTGAATATATATATATATATATATATATATATATATATATATATATATATATATATATATATATATATATATATATATTCAATGAAAAAACCAAAGGTTTCACACACGTTATAGTTAGGAATTAGCATTTAAAAAACCTTAGAAATTAAATGAAAAAACCAAAGGTTTCACACATGTTATAGTTAGCTGGACATTTCACTCATAAAAAACCAATGTAATTCCCCCGTTATAGTTAGTTCAGCTAACTATAACTCGCGCGCCCGCAATGCACTACTGATGACGTCACATATTACATCACTCATGACATGGTCACTGACATCACTCATGACATCACTGATGACATCTCAAATGACATCACTGATGACATCACTGATGACATCATCCAGTGAATGTGTGTTTTTCTGAAAATTAAATATGTTTTATATATGTATATCTCAAGGTCAATGGAAGAATAAATGGGTATATAAGTGTCTAAATGGATGCTTTGTTTTTGAAAAATGTATTGTGTAACTGACTGATTAAGTGTATCATAGTGAATACATGGCTTACTGAGTAATGTTTAAATATGAAAATATCTGTATCAGTCTCTCACTTTGTGTATAAGTGGATGCATGGGTTGGTGATTAGCTTCATGGGTGTCTATATAGGTTATTAGTTGTTTTTTTGAGTATCAGTCTGAGTGTCTGCATGGTTCGGTGGGGGGTATTACGTAGTGCATAGGTGCATGAATGAGTGATTCGCTCTTTGTATGTGTTGAAGACAGCATGTGTGCAGGACTGTATGGGTGGATGAGTGTGTGTATGGGTGTGTTAGTGAGTGAATGACTGTCTCAATAGTGTCTTTATGAGTAACTACATATCTATTAAACTAGTATATGTGACTATTGGTGTATATAAGTGAGTATATGTGAGAGTGAGAGATTGAAAGAGTTCCTGTATGAATAAGTATGTGTTTCTATAAGTGACTGTTTATAAGACTAAGTATGTGTAAGTTTCCGTAGAAGTAAGTGTGGTGGTGTGTGTATAACTGTATATGCAAATAAATGTATGTTTGTTTCTTTATTAGCATGAGTGAGTATGTGTGAGTAACTCTATGGATGAGTGGCATTGTGTAACAGGATGTATAGGTGTATGAGTACATATGATGAGTGAGTACATGTATGAGTGACTGTATAGGACTGTTGGTGAATGAGTGGATGTGTATGTGGTTCTTAGAATTACTGAAGAGGTTGTTGTAACTGGTATTGGTATGTCCATTGTTTTGAAAATTTTAGTCTCTATTTTTGAATGTGTGTATCAAAGGTTATATTAGGGGAAGAGGAGGTCTGCCACTCTATCACAAGGATGATGTCATCAGTGATGTCATCAGTGATGTCATTTGAGATGTCATCAGTGATGTCATGAGTGATGTCAGTGACCATGTCATGAGTGATGTAATATGTGACGTCATCAGTAGTGCATTGCGGGCGTGCGAGTTATAGTTAGCTGAACTAACTATAACGGGGGAATTTCATTGTTTTTTTACGAGTGAAATGTCCAGCTAACTATAACATGTGTGAAACCTTTGGTTTTTTCATTTAATTTCTAAGGTTTTTTAAATGCTAATTCCTAACTATAACGTGTGTGAAACCTTTGGTTTTTTCATTGAATTTCTAAGGTTTTTTAAATGCTAATTCCTAACTATAACGTGTGTGAAACCCATGGTTTTTTCAGTGAATTTGCAAGGTTTTTTAAATGCTAATTCTTATATTTACCTTTTTTTTTTCAATTTTTTTTACATATTTTTATTTTAATTTTCTATCCTTTTTTAAAGACTATGGTTAAATTTTAAAAATTCTACAATATATTTTTTATTTTTACCATTTTTTTAAACTAAACAGGTAAGATTTATTAGTATAACATAGTGGTTTTTTTTTCCCCTTTTTTTTTTTTTTTAGTATTTTTTTAACGTGCGCGTACGGTAAGCGCACGTCTTGCTTTTATAACGTTAGATTTCTACGCTGCTTGCGTTCATTTACGCAATTTGCGTAGACGTACGTCACGCGTGCGCAGCGCGTAACGCGTACGCTGCACGCGCATGTTACGCGGAAGTGAAGGGGCGTGCCTGTTATGCGCATGCGCACGTGCGCGTGTCTTTTTTACGCGCATGCGTACTTTTGCCGTAAGCGCTCCGTAAGCGCACCGTAAGCGTAACGTACGCGCACGGTAGGTCATGTGATCAAGAAACAAAACTTTTGATTGGTTTAAAGTACTTTCAGTTCTAGAACTCTCCTACACCACACCCATTCCCCTCATTTCTGCTTGTGATCCCTTAGGAGAAGGAGCTGAGTTGTCTTTGTGATACGATGGCAGAACAGCAGACCTCTTCTGAGAGTGAGGCTAGCAGCACTACCTTGAGGCAGAGAAGGAGGAAACAAAAGAGCTCTTTCATATGGGAGTATTTTTCTTTTCCAGAGGGCAAGAAAAAGGTAAATGCACCCTTAGTGACTTGTAACCTTTGTGACCGTGTACTTTCAAGAGGGAATCCCAACAAGAAGTATTCCTTCGGGAATCACACCATGTTGAGACACCTTCATGATGTACACGGTAGGACATATGCTCGACATACTGAAGGTAACCCTTCAGTAAGTCAACCAAGCACATCCACAGCAGCTCAGCCTGGTCCATCATCTGCAGGGCCGAGTCCATCTTCGGCAGGTCAGCTGAGCCCTTCATCTGTGGGGGGAGCATCTCCTTTTTCTGGTCCTCTGGAAACCAACCATCGGTTTGCGAGGGTTTTAATTCGGTGCGCCACTTGTCATGATCTAATTTGTCATAGGGAGACCAGTGTTGCCCTAGTGAACAATTTAATAGATCAGCACATTTGTCGTACCGACTAATATTCCCATTCTTTCTTTCCTCTGTCCCTGCATGAACACAACAGCTCTTTTAAGAGCCAACCTTACCTTTCAACTTTTTTTTATATATTTTTTTAAACTTTTTTTTTTTTTTTTTTTACCGTACGGGTACGGTACGCGTAATTATTTTTTTTTTTTTTAAAAACCACTAAAAATCAATTATCACATTACAAGGTCCTTGAGAGACTACAATGAAAAACTGAAAATGTGATTGTGGAGAAGTGGAAAAAAGGGACCATGACATTTTTGACTTACCATACCCACTCAAAAAATTATTTATTAATAAAAATTTAATTTTAATTGCTTTAAAAATGGTTCAAGTTTTCGAAAATTTTCTATCTCAATCTGAAAAAAAAGAAAAAAGTATTAATATTTAATAAAACATTTTATAATAAAGTACACATATTTACATATTTTCCCAAAACAATTTTTTGCTTTTTTTTTGCTGTTTTCAGAATATATTGCATTTCACTATAAATCGTGAAAGCAATTGCATTCATCACTTAACAGCGGGCAAAAAAAAAATAACAATCTCAAAGATTGTTTAAAAAAAGCCCAGAATCTCTTCTCAGTTAAACATAACATTATCAAAATGCAAAATATTATTCATTAAAAATATCATCTAATAACAAAAACTATTTCTAAAAAATACCGTCTGACAATTTTCTTACAGAAGCATAATCTCAAAAATAATATATCTCAAATAAATCCACAATACATCTAGTTTCCTTTCTTTTAGGCCAAATGTTAATTTTTGAAATTAATTTTTGATTAAATTTCCAACGATAATCCAATAAAATTCCAAAATTTAAATTGTACAGATGTTACCGATTCTCTCTAAAATTTTGGTTTCCGAAAGATTAATTAGGATTTAATTAAGTCCACAATACAATTGGATACCTTTCCTTTAGGCCAAATGGTAATTTTAAAAATCTTTTTTGATTAAATTTCCAACGGTAATCCAATAAAATACAAAAATTTTAATTGTACAGAAGTAACCGATTCTCTCTAAAATGTTGTTTTCCGAAACATTAATTAAGAATTATATAAGTCCACAATACAATTGGTTACCTTTCCTTTAGGCCAAATGATAATTTTAAAAATCTTTAAATTTGAAAATTCCAATATTAATCCAATAAAATGGTAAAATTATTTTGTACAGATCTTGCCAAGTTTCTCAAAAATTTAGGTTTCAGGAAGATTAGATAGGAATTTGCTAAATCAAAAGGCAAACGTTGCTTGAAAATCAATTGTGAATCATTACACATTGTCCAGCCTTTTTCACATTTAAGATAAACTGTGTAATGTCCAGAAGTAACAGTGGGTCCTTCATGGAAAACTATTGCAACTGTTACAAAAGTTTTTCCTGAAATTGATAATTGCTGTCCTGTAAACTTCTTTATTAAAGTATCCAATTTTGAACCATCAGCTCTACATCGTTGCATCATTAAAATTACATACTGTCCGTATTCCTTTAAAATTAACGTTGAAAACATGTCAGATTTACACTCACTGCATTCCATGGTATGATTAGCATCTTTAACTAATTTAGCAAAAGTGACTGTTTTACTCTCTGGCAATGTTAAATAAATAAACCTTTCAGAATCAACATTAGAGCCACATGTATTGAAACAGTTTTCACAACTATGTTCCCATTTATAAGACAGACCAAACATATTTTCAATGGGAACCCCTTCTTCTTCCAGTACCTGAAGAAAATACAACAAGAATTCCTGTGTGTCTTGCTGTACGTTTTGAGAAAACTGTGTACATCCTGAACATACATCTAAAAGTTTTCTAATTTCAGTAGCACTTTCTATTTGAGTTTTATCATTACTCAGCTTTTGAAAAAGGAGACTCAACTCAGAACAGAATCTTTTTCTCTGATTTACTATTATCTGCTCTTGCAAACTTTCCAGATAAAATGCAACATTCAGCACTACATTAGCGCAGCAGTTGACACCAGAGCTATTTTCAAAATGACATCCTACAACCTCTTCTTCATTTTCCTTTTTCTTTTTGCTTGCAATTACATCACTCCTCTTTTTTTTCCTCCTCTCTACATCCTCATTACAGATATTCTCATTTCTCCTTTTACGAGAAACTACACGTTTCTCTAACACCGGATACTGACCTAAATGAGGAGCATAGGTTCTTCTTAATCTATTATACTCCTTTACACAGTTTGTATCCGCACTAACTTTTGAATCATCAAAGTCTATCATGAATAGGCCAGATAATGTTTTCACTCGTGACAAAGCTACATAAGCCATACCTTCTTTGAACACAGTTGAACCAATGTTTACAAATGCACAATCTACAGTCAATCCTTGAGACTTGTGAATAGTTACAGCATATGCTAGAGAAAACGGAAACTGTTTCCTTTGTACATATAAGTCTTTCACAAGCATAAAACGAACTGTACAACGACAAATGTCTATAACTTCTTCTATCTGATCAAATTTTATTTTTAAACATTCAATTCCATCTTTTTTCTGATAATTAATAAAACCCACAACTCTTCCCATAGCTCCATTAACTAAACCTTTTTCAACATCCAAATTTCTCCTTAAAAATACTCTACAGTTCATGCAAACATATAGATTTTTTTCTAATCCAGCAGTTTTGGAAATGTTCTTCTCTAGTGAATCCAATTTATTTTTCAGTTTGCCTGTTAATGTGATAGTAATTCTTCCATCCGGAATTTTGTCCACTGCTTCCAATTTCCTGATATCTTCCTTTTCCAATTTCAAAAGCTCCTCATTGAATATTAAGCATTCACGTAGAGTTGGCATTAAGCAGATGACACTTTTCTTTTCTGCAATGTTCTTGTATATCTTCTCTGCAACTATTTCTTCCTTTGGAAATAAATTATGTAGCAACCGACTCTATAATGCTTTTGTGCCAGCTTCAGTGAGTAGTCCAATTCTGATATCTTTCAGAATACTTCCATATTCTTCATCGTTTGCTTGTCTCATATTAGTAGTAAGTTCCTTGTACTCAAAGAAGGACCAAATATTTGCATTACCGATGCTTCCCAATGACTTCTTTGTGTCTTCATGTGTCACAGTATTAAACACTGGTTGTCCTTTAACTGGAGTAAGCTGTAGAAGATCCCCAAAAACTATGACATGTTTTCCACCAAATAACACGTCATAGTCTGTCCTTAGAGTTTGCTGCATTCTTAAATGCACAAAGGCAAGCATTAAGTTTGATACCATGCTCACCTCATCAATAATGAGAACTTGCATCTTCTTCAATACTCTTGAAACTTCCAAGCATGCTTCTCCAGTTAGCTTGTGGTATTGTATTTTGTTCTCATGCTCCACTGGTAACATTAGCAAACGATGTAAGGTGATTCCTTTTATGTTATATGCTGCTAACCCAGTTGGAGCAGTAACCACACAAGACAAAGTTGAATCCGTTTTTTGCTGTAGGTAGCTTCTGATGACTTTTATTAAGAAACTTTTTCCAGTTCCAGCTTGTCCGCTTACATACATCCTGATTGAATGAAATGATGTGCATGAGCACTCTTTTTTTTCATGTAGTAATCCGTGATCAATTTTGTTTCTGATCTCTTCATAAATTTGTTGCTGCTCTTCATTCAGTTGTCTTTCCAAATTTGGTAAGTCTATAAATTCTTCTTGAGCTTGATTCATAGCCGTTTCCACTTCATTCATGGCTATTGCAGCTTCATTTTCAACGATTGGTTGTCCAAGGGGATCTTGACTGAGTGTTCCTGAACTTTGGCTGTCTTGAGAACTGTCTCTAGCTACTTCAGCTGCAATTGTAGTTTCCTGTTCAATTTCTTCATTTAACATTTGCACATAAGTTGTGAATGTACTGCATTGTATGCTGTCTTTGCAAGCATTAAAGGAATCTTCATAGCTTTGAAATTCTCCCAGTAGTTCATCCTCTGTACGCCATGGTTTAAACAGCTGTAAAAGAGCCAAGTAGTAAAATTCCTTTTTCTCAGTAGTGTCGCAACTGAGCCTCCTGTGATTTATCAAACTTCCTTTTGTTTGCTTCACCAAACATCCTTCCTCACCAATGACTTTATATTTTCCATTGTTGATGTCTTCTGCGGCTTTCCGTGAATAAATGTAGTTCTGCAGCACTTCATAGAGACACATGTTCTCCAGATGATGACTTCTCTTGGGATAATATGTGTCCAACATGTTTGATTTCAAAATATCTGTACTTTCTGGGTCATTCTCGGCCAAATATTCAATTTCTCCAACAGATTTCAGTACCCGATTTCTCATTGCTGCAAGGCCTAAACTTGCCCAAATTATTCTTCTTGATTTCGAGTAGAGACTTGCAGAAGATAACCTATCTGAACATTCGTAGGATCCAATTTCTCTATGCGATAACATCTTTAAACTGAAACTGTACAGCTTCTTACTGACAGTCTTCTCGTGAGAAATCTCTTCCCACATTTCCTTCAATTCAGTTTTTTCTGATTTAGTAATGTAAGACGTTACATATCGAGCAACAGCAATGGAATTGTCAGCTACATACTGTATATCCATGTTAGCATTCCACATGGATAAAATGACTGGGTTGTAGTCATTTATATTTTTTGATTCTTCTTTTCTTTTAAGGTTGTAGGTATTCTTAGGTGATTTTCTTGTAATAGTATGTCTCACAGATGACATAAAACTGTTTACTCTTCCATTTGAAAGAACAGGTCTAGGAAATCCAAATCGACATTTAGTCTAGTATTTATCTTTGCTCTTGTATTTCCGTCGACAGTATTTTCCACACCGATGACTTTGGAAACGTAAAACTTGCTCCTTTAACTTTTTCTCTTCTGTGCTTTTTGGTATAGCACATGTTGCATATTCTTCAATGAAAGATAACACTGCTTCATCAGTATCTGTTCCAAACTTTGGGGCATCCTTGTTCCACAACAGCATATGAATATGAGGAGCACCTCTTGCCTGGTACTCTTTTCTCCAAAAGAAATCCTCTACTTCTCCAAGAGGTGGATTTTTTTTATTGCAGATGAAGGACATCATAGCCTCAAATCTATGATTGAAATATCTGCAAACATTAACTGGATCCAATGAGCACAGTTCTCCAGCTGTCTTGTATTCGATGTTTTTAATGTTTGAATTTGACTCTTGTAGAAAATCCAGTAAATCATCCCAAGCGTACTCAGCACAGCTTAGGGTAAGGAACCATGTTGGTGTTCCTAAATTCCGTAACATGCATTTTAATTCACCATGGCGTCGGTACCAATATTCATTTGTCCCACGCTGACAAGCCATCATATTGATCAGTTGTGTTTCCAAATGATCATCTCGGTGCTGCACTTTCTCCATAAAATCCTTAGCAGACACATTTTGTAAATGTACTCCACTTTTTAAAATGTGATTTACTGCATAAGACAATGCAGACAAGTCGCTTTCAAATAAAAGATGGAACAAATAAGGAATACTTTGTCGAAATCTGGGATCTTCTGCATATAGTCTTGTAGTTCGATACTCAGAAGCTGGAATCTGTTCTGGACGTTCATCGTATCATCCTCCTTTTCCTGTAGGAAACAGCTGGGGAAAACATCGAGCTTCCAAGCTCTCCTCCCATACACTCACGGGAGTTCCTTTTGCTTTCTTCATCTGAAACAGATCAATAGTGTCTCCCATAACTTCTTTTGAATGAAGAGGATGTATGCTAAAATGTTCATAAATTTCTTCTTCCTTTGACTTGTCCACTTTTTCAATTTGACCAGTTGGTGTTTCTGTGTCTTCTTGTAAATCTTCTTCTTCTTCTTCTTCTATATAAATTGATTCATACCATTTATTATTTTTTTTCAAATACAAATTTGCTCTTTGTACTTTTCGTACATCCACCAGCTCTTGCCAAATCTTCTTATTCTTTGTAGGTACACCATTAACCAGAATAACTAATGGTTCACTTTCCAAAGTATCTGCATCAATAGTTTCCATATTTTTTTTCAAATCCAAGGGCAAATACACCACTCTTCCTTTTAAACCTCTCAGTAAATCTGAAGGAGGTAATTTACCAGTTTTGGGCTCCATACGTACTATGGTCTGGAATGGATGAACACATTGAATAAGTATAGATTCATATGTATTTAATTCAGAAAGTTCGGCAGGAATAGCATCCAATTCTAAATTATTATGTACAGCTCTGGTCGGCATTCTATTTTCTTCTAATTTGTTGTAACAGTATTTACAAATAAGCTGAACTTCACCCAATTCAAAACAATTTTCAAGAAATATATATGTGGCAAAATCCTTCCACTTATAATTATCTTCATTTTCACTTTTTCTGTAGAGATCAACATACCTGGTTTGTTTTCTATAATGAGTTCTGCGGCAACAAATACAAGTAATATTTGGTCTTTCATTAGAAATTATTGCAAATTTTGTTATGTGATCATTAAATGTCTTACTTACAGAGGGTTCTACATTCTCTTCCACTTCTTCCTCATTTACTGTGTCCTTTTCTGCACTGTCTTGTTCAGGACCAAAGTAACAAAACTGAATTTCATCAACAACCTTCTCTACATCTGATACCGATCCACGGAACAGAGCCCTATTCAATTCATCTAACTTTATTGCTGGACTTTTAGCAAAATACAACCGTCTCACAAACTTTCTCATTTCAGTATGATGAACAGCCAGCATCCTAAAATGATGAAAAACACTTTAACACACTTTTTTAGATAGACAAGCCAGAGAATGACCCTGCAAACCAGTATTCTCTCTCACTCTGCATGGATCTAGACTTTGAAGCACCTTAATCTTCTGTTTTACACTTTTTTTTTACTATATTCTCTTAGAAACTCACGAAATTTATCAATAGATTCCTGACGCACAGTGCAAATACTACTACAATTCCAAGTGTACACTGGGGCTTTAGGACGTCTCCCCATAGCCTCATCCGCCATCACTTGTACCTCATCTCTTGGAACCATTTTCTCCTTCTCCATTATACAACCATTTTTCACTTCGTAAGCACGACCTCTGGTGTCAACTGCATGCAGCAAACTATTACTTTGAAAATAACTCTCTTCATTAAAAAAAGGTTCACTACTTGAACTATGCATCCATTCTCCTAAAAACACTTTACAAAAGTTTGTTCTTTTCACTACTCTTTTCCTTTTGCTTTGTGATTTCAGTACATTAACCATTTTATCTAATGTACGCATCCTATTCAAAATTAAAATGAATAGTTTCCTTTTTAATTCTAATGCCTTTGCTGCAATGGCTTCAATTTCTTTTTTTCTCTTGTAATATTTTGCCTTTTTCTTATATTTCTTCACATCCTTTATCAAATTGGACATAACTCTTCTCTGAAACATGTTTCTACGTATCTCTTTAAACGCTGTTTTTCTGTTTAAGTTAATCTTTGTTATTGCAGAAGGTATATTTGCATTAACTAAATTCTCAATTTTTTCCTGTTCTTTTCTATTGAAAACATTCTTTCCAGTACAGACATTTTGTACATTTTTCCTTTTTTTGAAGATGTTCTTTAAAAAATCTTTTGTCTGCTTACCAGAAGACTTTCTCTTTTTCCCAACATGAGCATCTCCAACTAACTTAGGTCCTCCAGTTGTCTTCAAATATAGTTTTTTTTGTGGTTTTTCGTTACTCTGGATTTTGTAGGCATCTTAAATTTTGTTCACTGCTCTTCAGCAATACCTGAAAAAAACTAAAAAAAAATTCCTTTTTTATATTTAAATATATTACTACATTTTTTATGATCTTTTCAAATCTTAAAATACTAAGTACCCCTTTCCTAGATGTGAAAATCACAATAACACATTCACAAATTAAATATCTAAAAACAATTCCTGTGTGCACACAGAGTCATGCTTTGAAATTAGGCAGAAAACAAAATTTCTTTGCCAATTGGAAAGCACACATTCTACTACTTTTTTGGCAAGTAATAAGTACTTTTACAGTCTGACACATTTTGAATCCATTTTTCAGATTCTGATAAAAGCACATGTCCAAACTGCTTTTTGAGACCAGCACCATGTGTAACCTGGGTGACTGACTACACTCCAGCAAGGGCAACCAGCCTTAGTGATGCTGAATGTATTTACATTACTGACTGCAACCTCAAACCCAACTCGGTTGTGAATACTGTGCATGATTCCACAGGATAAGCAGCTGGGTGTGTGCTAAGAGTCTGCTTCTGCATAAAAAAATAGCTCCCCCTTTCCATCTAATGCAAATGTAAAATCACCAGAGCAATACCAAACAGATTTCTGAGACCAGCAACATGTGTAACCTGGGTGACTGACTACACTCCAGCAAGGGCAACCAGCCTTACTGATGCTCAATGTATTTGCATTACTGACTGCAACCTCAAACCCTAAAAGTATTCCTCATTTATACCACTACACCTTAATTTATGGTGAAAACATAGTCCATATTATTTTACATGGTTTTATTTGCATTATTAAGTGCAACCTCAAACCCCACTCAGTTGTGAATACTGTGCATAATTCCACAGGATAAGCAGCTGGGTGTGTGCTAAAAGTCTGCTTCTGCATAAAAAAATAGCTCCCCCTTTCCTACTAATGCAACCGTAAAATTACCAGAGCATAACGCAATAAATCTCTGCCTGTAATTCCTCTTTGCACACAGAGTCATGTTTTCATATTAGTCTGAAAACGTAATTTCTTTGCCAATTTGAAACCACACTTACTACTCTTTTTTTTTGGCAAGTGATAAATACTTTTACAGTCTGACACATTTTAAATCCACTTTTCAGATTCTTAAAAAAGCACATGTCCAAACTGCTTTTTCAGACCAGCAACATGTTTAACCTGGGTGACTGACTACACTCCAGCAAGGGCAACCAGCCTTAGTGATGCTGAATGTATTTGCATTACTGACTGCAATCTCAAACCCCACTCGGTTGTGAATACTGTGCATGATTCCACAGGATAAGCAGCTGGCTGTGTGCTAAGAGTCTGCTTCTGCACAAAAAAATAGCTCCACCTTTACATCTAATGCAAATGTAAAATCACCAGAGCAATACGCAATAAATCTCTGCCTGTAATTCCTCTTTGCACACAGAGTCATGTTTTCATATTAGTCAAAAAACAAAATTTCTTTGCCAATTTGAAAGAACACTTACTACTCTTTTTTTTGGCAAATGATAAGTACTCTTACAGTCTGACACATTATGAATCCACTTTTTAGATTTAAAAAAAATCACATGTCCAAACAACATTTTCAGATCAGCAACATGTGTAACCTGGGTGACTGAGTACACTCCAGCAAGGGCAACCAGCCTTAGTGAAGCTGAATGTATTTGCATTACTGACTGCAACCTCAAACCCCACTCGGTTGTGAATACTGTGCATGATTCCACAGGATAAGCAGCTGGGTGTGTGCTAAAAGTCTGCTTCTGCATAAAAAAATAGCTCCCCCTTAACATCTAATGCAAATGTAAAATCACCAGAGCAATACCAAACAGCTTTCTGAGACCAGCAACATGTGTAACCTGGGTGACTGACTACACTCCAGCAAGGGCAACCAGCATTAGTGATGCTGAATGTATTTGCATTACTAAGTGCAACCTCAAACCCCACTCGGTTGTGAATACTGTGCATGATTCCACAGGATAAGCAGCTGGGTGTGTGCTAAAAGTCTGCTTCTGCATAAAAAAATAGCTCCCCCTTAACATCTAATGCAAATGTTAAATCACCAGAGCATAACGCAATAAATCTCTGCCTGTAATTCCTCTTTGCACACAGAGTCATGTTTTCATATTAGTCTGAAAACGTAATTTCTTTGCCAATTTGAAACCACACTTACTACTCTTTTTTTTGGCAAGTGATGAATACTTTTACAGTCTGACACATTTTAAATCCACTTTTCAGATTCTTAAAAAAGCACATATCCAAACTGCTTTTTCAGACCAGCAACCTGTGTAACCTGGGTGACTGACTACACTCCAGCAAGGGCAACCAGCCTTAGTGATGCTGAATGTATTTGCATTACTAAGTGCAACCTCAAACCCCACTCGGTTGTGAATACTGTGCATGATTCCACAGGATAAGCAGCTGGGTGTGTGCTAAGAGTCTGCTTCTGCATAAAAAAAATGCTCCCCCTTTACATCTAATGCATATGTAAAATCACCAGAGCAATACGCAATAAATCTCTGCCTGTAATTCCTATTTGCACACAGAGTCATGTTTTCATATTAGTCTGAAAACGTAATTTCTTTGCCAATTTGAAACCACACTTACTACTCTTTTTTTTGGCAAGTGATAAATACTTTTACAGTCTGACACATTTTAAATCCACTTTTCAGATTCTTAAAAAAGCACATGTCCAAACAACATTTTCAGACCAGCAACATGTGTAACCTGGGTGACTGAGTACACTCCAGCAAGGGCAACCAGCCTTAGTGATGCTGAATGTATTTGCATTACTGACTGCAATCTCAAACCCCACTCGGTTGTGAATACTGTGCATGATTCCACAGGATAAGCAGCTGGCTGTGTGCTAAGAGTCTGCTTCTGCACAAAAAAATAGCTCCCCCTTTACATCTAATGCAAATGTAAAATCACCAGAGCAATACGCAATAAATCTCTGCCTGTAATTCCTCTTTGCACACAGTCATGTTTTCATATTAGTCAAAAAACAAAATTTCTTTGCCAATTTCAAAGCACACTTACTACTCTTTTTTTTGGCAAGTGATAAGTACTTTTACAGTCTGACACATTATGAATCCACTTTTCAGATTCTTAAAAAAGCACATGTCCAAACAACATTTTCAGACCAGCAACATGTGTAACCTGGGTGACTGACTACACTCCAGCAAGGGCAACCAGCCTTAGTGATGCTGAATGTATTTGCATTACTGACTGAAACCTCAAACCCCACTCGGTTGTGAATACTATGCATGATTCCACAGGATATGCAGCTGGCTGTGTGCTAAGAGTCTGCTTCTGCATAAAAAAATACCTCCCCCTTTCCATCTAATGCAAATGTAAAATCACCAGAGCAATACCAAACAGCTTTCTGAGACCAACAACATGTGTAGCCTGGGTGACTGACTACACTCCAGCAAGGGCAACCAGCCTTACTGATGCTGAATGTATTTGCATTACTGAGTGCAACCTCAAACCCTTAAAGTATTCCTTATTTATACCAGTACACCTTAATTTATCGTGAAAACATAGTCCATATTATTTTACTGGTTCCTCACATTTAAATTTCTCCCAAAACAGAAAATGATAAACACAACTTCAACAAAAGGAATTCCAATTCTATTATTCATTTCTTAATTTACCATATACATCCCCTCTCAAACTCTAAACTCACCTTTAAAATTAGTTAGTTGTGAAAGAAATGTGGCACTCAAACAGCAGATTATCAGAGCCAGGATCTCTGTTCTGTACACCTCTCTCCTCTCAGCAGAACCAGATAATGGCAAATTTTCCCTCTCTTTTTCCACACATATACATGTAAGTTTGAAATCTCAGTGCTTCCCCCTTTTTTTCAAATGTAATCACACATTTCTATTGGTTGAAAACCAACCCTTTTCCAAAAGTACCCTTCCCCCAACTTGACTTCTGCCTAGTACCCTTCCCCCAACTTGACTTCTGCCTGCTACCATAGCAACAGCTCTTGAAACACTGCTGTGTAGAGTTAGGTCAGAAGTTCACAAAACAATGTTTCATTTCCAAAGAGCAGGAGTGCTTGACTTTTCAAACCTAACAGCAAATCCATAGTACTGTTCTTTGGTAACACATTTTTCTGTACCAATACAAAACATGCTTCTATAAATTTACACATACAGCCTAGTTTTTATTGTAGAATGGTATGAAACAGCCAATCAGTTTAAAAAAAATAAAAAATATGTATGCCTCCATTTCCAAACTGTCTTTCATTTCTTTTTACCATTCTACTGAATTACACCTCCTGAGTGCATCCAGTTCTCCTTTGAAGATGTTCACAGTGTGGATTGTAGGGCACAGCTATGTCTTCTGGAGTGAAAAGTATGCAGAGAAAACAGGTATGGTGAGAGACCTTGCTTTGCCAAATGTAGACATTAAATGGATTGGTCAGAGAGGGTTAAAGTGGCACCAATTGATGCCATTGGTGAAATCCTTCATGCAAATCCAACACCCTGACCTCATAATAGTGCACTGTGGTGGCAATGACCTAGGCACTTTGACTGGGGTAGGTCTGGAAATGCTTATGAAGGAGACCTTTGCACAACTGTTTTCACTTTTCCCTAAAACTGCCTTTATGTTTTCTAACATATGCCAAAGGCAAACATGGAACTGGTCCAATCATTTCTGTCCACAGATTGACAAAGCAAGAAAGCACGTCAACAAATCTGTTTCTGCTTTCCTCCGAGACTATGGTATGGGTTCCATTTACCACAACAACTTGCGTTACGACATGCAAGACATTTATAGAGGAGATAGTGTGCACTTCAATGATGAAGGGAACAGAGTCTTTCTCTTGAACCTTAGACTCTGCATCGGTACTTACTTGTAGGTACCACTAAAAAATCACTTCATAAACACAACGGCTCTTTTTAGAGCCCCCTAATATCTAAACACTTAAATCTGCATTTCATTTCATTTTTTATTTTTTTTTTCTACCGTACGCGTACGGTAAGCTTACCGTACGCGTACCCCGTGATTTTTTTTAACATTAATAAATGTTTTTTTTGTACTTTTCTGTCCTTCTTTGACCCCCTTTCAAATGTTAGGGGGTCTGTAACTCTCTTCCTTGCCCCCTTTTCAAGTTATCTCCCTTTTTTTTTCTGACTGAAACACACGAAATGGCGGCCGCCGCTTCCTGGTTTCGACCGATTCGAATGTTTACTAAGATCTATCAGCCAATCAGAATCGCGCTCGCGCACGTCACCGTACGCGTACGGTAAGCGTACCGTAAGCTGGCTCAGATATATATATTGATTTAAAGGCTATTTTCTCAGAATCTACTGAACAGATTTACACCAAACCTACAAAAGGCACTTCCTTGACCTGAGGACTACCTCTCTGCCAAATTTCATTTAACTCTGTTCAGCCGTTCGGGCTGTAGCTGTGTCTAAAGGTCCTATGGAAAAATGCATGGGAAAAACGCGTTTTGAGACCCCCCTTTTATCTCAGCCCCCGCTTGACGAATCCCCCGTGACTTTCAGGGTAGGAGCGGAGCGCAGCGCCCCACCTATTTTGAAAATTTGGCGAGGATTCGTCGACCGGCGCCAAAGTTATTCAAAATAGAATGTTGCGGATTTCCTATGGTAAGAGGGTCCTAACTATAACTACCTACTGGCGACCGCCAGTAGGTAATATATATATACATATATATATATATATTCACTGAAAAAACCATAGGTTTCACACATGTTATAGTTAGCTGTACATTTCACTCGTAAAAACCCAATGAAATTCCACGTTATAGTTAGATCAGGTAACTATAACTTGCGCGACTGCAATCCACTGCTGATGACGTCACATATTACATCACTCATGACATGGTCAGTGACATCACTCATCACATCAATGATGACATCTCAAATGACACATTGTGGATTGCGGTCGCGCAAGTTATAGTTACCTGATCTAACTATAACGTGGAATTTCATTGGTTTTTTACGAGTGAAATGTACAGCTAACTATAACATGTGTGAAACCTATGGTTTTTTCAGTGAATTTGCAAGGTTTTTTAAATGCTAATTCCTAACTATAACGTGTGTGAAACCTATGGTTTTTTCAGTGAATTTGTACGGTTTTTTAATTGCTAAGTTATGTATTTATTTTTAATTTTTGCGCGCGCTGTGTGCTGTGGGCACTCGGTTGCGCATTTCGTACCGTGCACGCCTCGCCATTTTTTACAAAATATCAATTGTTTTTTTCTCTCTTGGTAGTCCTTAGATTTATATATTAAATGTGATTGTTAATTCTTTTTTTAAAATTTTTTTTTTACCGTACGCGTACGGTAAGCTTACCGTACGCGCACCCCGCGATTTTTAAAAAAATTATTAAATTTATTTTTCATACTTTTTGGTCCTTCGTGAACCCCCTGACGAACGCTAGGGGGTGTGCAACTCTCTTCGTTGCCCCCTTTTCATGTTATCAACCTTTTTTTTTCAGTGCGAGAGACAGAAAATGGCGGCCGATACTTCCTGGTTTCGACCGATTCGAATGTTTACTTTGATCTAACAACCAATCAGAATCGCGCTCGCGCACGGCACCGTACGCGTACGGTAAGCTTAGCGTAAGCGCACGGAGCGCGCTTACAGATATATATATTGATTTAAATGCTATTTTCTCAGGAACTACTGAACAGATTTACACCAGACCTGCAAAAGGCACTTCCTTGACCTTAGGGCTACCTCTCTGCCAAATTACAAGTAATTCTGTTCAGCCGTTCGGGCTGTAGCTGTGTCTAAAGGTCCTATGGAAAAATGCATGGGGAAAACGTGTTTTGGGACCCCCCTTTTTTCTCAGCCCCCGCTTGACGAATCACCCCGAGACTTTCAGGGTAGGAGCGGAGCGTAGCGCCCCATTAGTTTTGAAAATTTCGCGAGGATTCGTCAACCGGTGCCAAAGTTATTCAAAATAGAATTTTCAGATTTCCTATGGAAACACGGTCCTAACTATAACTATCTACTGGCGACCGCCAGTAGATAATATATATATATTACCTACTGGCGGTCGCCAGTAGGTAGTTATAGTTAGGACCACGTTTCCATAGGAAATCCTCAACATTCTATTTTGAATAACTTTGGCGCCGGTTGACGAATCCTCGCAAATTTTTCAAAATAGGTGGGGCGCTACGCTCCGCTCCTACCCTGAAAGTCTCGGGGGGATTCGTCAAGCGGGGGTTGAGATAAAAGGGGGGTCCCAAAACGCGTTTTTCCCATGCATTTTTCCATAGGACCTTTAGACACAGCTACAGCCCGAACGTCTGAACAGAATTACTTGAAATTTGGCAGAGAGGTAGTCCTCAGGTCAAGGAAGTGCCTTTTGTTGGTTTGGTGTAAATCTGTTCAGTAGATTCTGAGAAAATAGCCTTTAAATCAATATATATATCTGAGCCAGCTTACGGTGCGCTTACGGTACGCTTACCGTACGCGTACGGTGACGTGCGCGAGCGCGATTCTGATTGGCTGTTACATCTAAGTAAACATTCGAATCGGTCGAAACCAGGAAGCGGCGGCCGCCATTTTCTCTCTCGCACTGTGAGGGAGGGGCTGTAAACAAAGGCAAAAAACATATAAAGGGGCTGTTTAGACAGCGCCCATGCACATAGCCATGTTAGTTGAGTCCTCAAAGATCCCCCAAGGCCAAAAACGGTAAATTTTTATTTTTTGAAAATTTCGCCGATTACGCTTACCGTACGCGTACCGTGCGCTTACGCAAAAAAATATTTTAAAAAAACACACTCTCTGTGCATGGCATATTATTGTCATCACTTACAAATTAAATTTAACAGATTACCTATCACAAGGAAGCGCATAATATGTCCTCCATGTGCGCACGGTGCGTAACGTGGGCACGCGGTGCGCGTAGCGCACTGCGTGCCCACCTTGCGTGTACGGCACTAACTGCGTAAAGTGGGCTTCGCGCACCGTGCGCGCACGGAACGAACTGCGTTAAGTGGGTGCGCACGCCACGAATGGCGTAAAGTAACTTAGCATTTAAAAAACCGTACAAATTCACTGAAAAAACCATAGGTTTCACACACGTTATAGTTAGGAATTAGCATTTAAAAAACCTTGCTAATTCACTGAAAAAACCATAGGTTTCACACATGTTATAGTTAGCTGGAAATTTTACTGATAAAAAACCAATGAAATTCCACCGTTATAGTTACTGTAGGCAACTATAACTCACGCGACCGTAATCCTCTGCTGATGACATATGTGTTTTTATGAAAAAAAAAAATTTGTAATATATGTATAGCTAAAATTTAATGGAAGAAGACATGGGCAAATAAGTGTCTAAATACAGTATTAGCATCAGCAGAGGATTACGGTCGCGTGAGTTATAGTTGCCTACAGTAACTATAATGGTGGAATTTCATTGGTTTTTTATCAGTAAAATTTCCAGCTAACTATAACATGTGTGAAACCTATGGTTTTTTCAGTGAATATATATATATATATATATATATATATATATATATATATATATATATATACATATATATACATACACACTGGCAGTCGCCAGTAGGTAGTTATAGTTAGGACCAAGAGCATTTTTCTTATAACTTTGGCGTCGTTTGATGAATCTTCATGAATTTTTCCAAACAAATTCTTTGTTCATATCAGCTCCTATGTTGAATGTTTGGGGGTGATTTGTCAAGGGGGGCCGAGAAAAGAGGGGGTCCAAAAACGTGTTTTCTCCATGTTAATTTCCATAGGGAACTTTAGACAAGGCTACAGGTCGAACGGGTGAATGGAATTACCCCAAATTTGGCAGGGAGATGGGTCTCGGTCTAGAAAGCACGCTTTTGTTTATTTGATGTAAATCCGTTCAGTAGTTCTGGAGAAATATCGAAATTTACAGATATCCATATTTGGGAATTCTGCCATCTGATTGGCTGAGGCGTTACGAGCACAAGCTTGCTGCTTATTGGCTGTGAGCGGTGCGAGCGGTTGCAACTAGGAAGTGTTGGCAGTCATTTTGTGATTCCGTTGAAACGAGTAAGGGGGAAAAAGGGCGAAAAGAGTAGGAAACAGGAGGATAGGAGCACTGTAACCTCTGTGACGGAGTGAGAAGCGAAGTAGTCTCTCGTACCGGACTGAAAGTGCGGTGTTGCTCAGAGTGACATGGTGCTGAGATGAGATGCTGCTACACTTGGGTATGAAACCGAGAGCCTAAACCGTGAGGTCATTGCTGTAAAGTGATGTGCTCTGGTCTTTGTAGCATACCTGTGGAAGTAGTGTTAGTAGGCGTTTATACCATACAGGGAGTGGGAAGTGAACAACTGACCTCTACCGTGTGTTTATACTATACCGGAAGTGGGAAGCGAAGTACTCACGCCTACCGGTGTGAAGATTCGGGGATCAAACCGAGCTGATTGTTGTAAAGTGATGGGCAGTGCGCGCTGTAGCATACTGGCCGCTGTAGTATAACTGTGTAAGTAGTGTTAGTATGCGTTTATACTATACAGGGAGTGGGAAGCGAACTACTCACCCCTACTGGTCTGAAGACTCGGGGATTAAACCGTGAGTTCATTGTTGTAAAGTGATGTGCTATGGGCGCTGTAGTATACTTGTGGAAGTAGTGTTAGTTTGCGTTTATACAATACAGGGAGTGGGAAGCGAACTATTCACCCCTACCGGTCTCAAGACTTGTGGATGAAGCCATGAGCTCATTGCTGTAAAGTCATGTGCTCTGTGTAGTATTCCAATGTAAGTCATAGTAGAATGTTAGTATGTAATGCTACTCTAATGTAAGTATGTAATGTTAGAATGTAGGGCTGTCATGAGGGGAATCTTGGGGAGTTTGTAGATGGTGTTGGAGAAGACGGTTGCTTTGCTGTCTGGTCCTGTTGGTGGCTGTTTAAGCTGTCTTCTTTTCCTACAATAAATCTACTTATCAGATCCACTGCTGTCTTCCTCTTCACTACATAAATTTGGCGACGAGCGGGAGAAGGTAAAAAGAAGGCAGCACTCACCAAGATTTTGAGCTTGCTTGCGTTCTGCTGAAGACCCGTTTTCTTGGTGAAGCTGTTTCTACTCATCCCAGGGTCATCGGCTGATCGAACTATCTGATCCTACCTCTGGTAGGATTTATATTTTTTGATTTTGGGCTTCCTCTGCCTCTTCACTACACTCTGGTTGCTGTACTACACGTGTGCAAGTAGTGTTAGTATGCGTTTATACTAATTCTGTAGTTATGCATTAACCAATGCATCATGGCCCTATGGAGCACCACCTCCCAGGCGCAGGTCATACAATGTCCCGGGGTGTGCATCCGCTGGACATTTATGTTTGCTGTTACAGGGCGGGAACATTGCTTCCACCCTTTGATAGTAAATTCTTGTTTGCCTCATTGAAGTGAGAGGAGGAAAACCTCGTATCGCTTCAATAAAGCAGATCTAGATGGTAAAAATGGAGAAAAAAAAATGAAGCGGGGTCTCACCCGTTCATTTAAATGAGCCCACTGGTGGGTAATGTTCCGGGACCAATCCTATTATTATATTGCGGGGTCTCTGCAGCACTGGGGACCTTAATCTCACATGTAAATTAGGTGCAGGAGGGCACAGAGACGTTTTGCAGACTAGGGGATCGACACCTCCCCGGGAATTGTTTACGAATTGTTCGGGGGGCTTCGAGGCCAATTCAAGATCGGCAACTTCCGGGGCTTTACTTAAATATGCAGGGTGGGCCTCGCTAGTCCTTGAAGCCTCGGTTGCCCTAGGCAGTGCCTTATTGGTTCTGTAATCACACGGGCAGTACTCATGGTGTTATAAAGTGATACACTCATAGAACCCTTGCCGTTGTAGAATTACTCAGGCTTCATTTATGTAATAGTCTGTTGGCTTATATTTGGTAGGTGCGCAGCAAAATTAGAAATGGTTTCCCTCGTAATCTCCTATCAACCACCGATTTTCGCAATAAACTACAGACAAGTGTTGTCAGAAAAAGAAGACCCATACACTCACTTATTTATTGGTAAAAAAAATTACTTTTATTAAAACAACACAAATAAATGGAAACGTAACTTTATTCGAACAACAGTAAAAAATTAAAGAAGTGGGTGGGACTCCTCCGGAAGCAGCGTACAAAACCTGCAAGAGAAAAAAGAAACATAAGTATATGTGCCATGTCCGAGAGAACAAGCATTTGCAATACAATAGGACTCGCATTAACGCGAGTTTAAGCTATTGGCATTGTAAATGACAATGCATTTTATTGATGTTTTAAAAACGAAAAAAAAAATAAAAGGCATTGTTATTTGCATTGTCAATGGCTGGAAACTCACGTAAATGCGAGACCTATTGCATTGCAAATGCTTGTTAATTGTTGGCAGGTCTACGACCAGGAGGGACCCGGCCCACTTAAAGCCCTGTGCACTGTACGTTTCAAGCAAGCGCCCTCTGCACAAGACTAAAGGCTCCTTGCCCTTTGACCCAAGGCACCCTGCCCAGTGACACTGGCTCCTGCTCACAGTATGAGGTTCCTATCCCTAAAATTCATCACCATTGGCTCACCTCATGAGACCAGGAGGCAGCCTTAAGCCGCGCTCATGAGCTGCCATCAGAAAAGAGGCAATACCAGCACGCACCCTGAAGTTCTCGTAAGGCGCTCTAAAAACATCTAAATAAATACAATGAAATAACAAGCCCGGGAGTTGTGTGCGTGCGCGCGTGCGCGCACGCTAAAAGAAAATTTTAAAAAGCACTCGAGTGGTGCTCAGAGGCGCTTGAGGGAGTGCGCTGGCGAAGAGCGGGTAAGTGATCGCGCATCCTGCTCTTTTTCAAAGCAGATAATCATGCTTGTGGCACGTGGCTGCGCACTCCCGCAAGCCGTATGCCGCCACAAGCACGAATATGTGCTTTGGAAAAAGAGCTGCACGACGACTAAAGGTCTCCTAAGCAGTGCATCGCACTGCGTAGGCGAGACCTAAAAAGAAAGCTAATCAGAATGAAAGGAAGAAAGTGAGAATGGGACAGGGAGCAAGTGGGTGGAAGGGAGAAGGGGAGGGAGAGTCAAAGGAACAGAGAGAGGAGGAGAGAGAGCGTCAGCCTACTGCACCCAACCCTCACTGTTCACCTCCCGTCACCCGTGTGTCTGGGATGCTGGAGTCAACGAGAAACAGTGCGGTCCAGCAAGTCTTTCAAATGAAACAGAGATATGAATGAGGCCAGAGATTATATTATTGTCTACGGCAACATCGCTTGCCTGCACCTGTGCACCCAGGGTGCTGCACCCCAGCCCCTTCCCCCACACTGTGCTCAATTGCAGCTCCTGCGCACCGAGGCTTCACTGCTCACCTGCCAGAACCGGTGTGTCCATGATGTGCCGGTGTGAGCTCCGACTCCGGGGTGCCTCTCAGGGTGGCACAGCAGGTTTCCGGTCGGGGACGGTGTCTTGATACCACGATGGAAGGCTTGAGACAGGCCAGAGCATCAGCACCGGTTAAGCACCTGCTGCGTGCTTTTTCATGCAACTTACTCAGTGTCGGAAAAGGGAGAAATAATATAATGATGGAAACGTCTTAAGGTAAATGAAGGATTATTTCAAGCTTAAGAGAGAACACCAGTTGAGTGCATCCTTCCTTCTTGAAGTACGATCTACCAACTGTTAGTGGAAATCGTGGTTCAAGGAGGAGTTGGAGTGCACGAGAATACACAAGGGTAAATAATAATATGTTATGCCAACGTTCACATACAAAGGAACAGAGCGCATGCTAGAAGCATAATGTGCACGTGCCATGCAGTTGGGCATGCCTGTGTGCATGTACACTTAGTAATCAGCTCACTACTGTGCCCCAAAAGACAACGCCACATGTCTGTAAGGCAGCGCTGCCCGCTGGCTCAGGCCTACAGTACGGTCCAGCAGGTCCTTAAAATGAGACAGAGATGTGACTGAATGAGGTTAGAGATCACATCATTATGCACGGCAACATCGCTTGTTTGCACCTGTGCACCCAGGCTGATGCACCCCATCCCTCCCGCCGCGCTCAATTGCAGCCACTGTGCACCAAGGCCCCACTGCTCACCTGCTGTCATTGGTTTGTGTCCAAACACGACGGCCAGCAGGGTTCACAATTCAGATGTAGTTTTGATTGCAAGGATGATGCACACCTCATGGATCCCTTTTTTTAATTGCGCATTGTGATATGCGAGGTGGATGCGGCCATATCACCTGAAGCAGTGTGGAAGAACTGGGACATGTGGCGTCATCTTTATCCTATTTACACATACGCAAGGTGGGCGGGGCTTGAATATGGCAGGCCAGCGTAGGGGTGTGACTAATTATTCCGGGGACCTGGGTGTTGTTCAGTTCCTGTCTGGCCAGGAAGTGCACTTATGTGTGTGTCCCTGTTGCAGTTTTGATGTCACACAATCCGCAATTTACATTAATGTAGCATGTACAGGGTGGGCGGCAACTATCGCTAATGAGATGCTGTCCAAAAATATTGAATGGACAACATCACATGTCGTTGTCAAGCTTGTGGATATGCGCAGACACGCATGTCAATGGTGTGCGGTATTATTGAAAGTGTTGCTATCGCGAAGAGCACACATGTGAATGTGCTCGGATGGAGGAAGGATCAGCAGTGAGGCTACGTCATACACAGTGATAACGCTCATTACAGTCAAGCAATGCATGTCAAACGTGAATCTGAAAGTCTCACATATGACACACTACTATACTGGTAAAGCCTGAAAACAGAGCATACTGCAACACAAATCTACACATTACTCTTTACTCTTTGTCACATGTGATCTAGGATGTGCACTCTGCCCGTGGCTGATGATACCCCTTCGAGCCACCAATACCCAGGCCGAAAGGCAGCATAATAATGCGTGCACACACACACACCAGGAGCATCGTGTAACACACATTTGTTTTTTGATGTAATGTTTCAGATGCATGGATTTTTAGTGAATTTCTAAGGTTTTTTAAATGCTAATTCCTAACTATAACGTCTGTAAAACCTATGGACGACCCCAAGCCCAGGCAGGCCCATAATTTCGGCCATCAACAGTGTAGGGGATACTGTTTCAGAATATGTTGATTTCTTGCTTCAGGACATCTTAAAACAATTGCCCAGCTATGTGAAAGACACTGGTGACTTTTTAAGGAAGGTACAGGGAATTACATGGTCAGAGGATTTTCTGTTCATTACTTTGGACATTGAATCTTTATATACGAGCATTGAACTTTCCACAGGTCTTAAAGCAAGCAAGTATTTTTTAAATTTAAGATCGATTGATTTTTACCAACACAATAAGATGCTTTTAAGTCTGATATCATGGTGGCTATTTTCTTTTTGGCAATGAGATTGTTTTACGGAAAAGAGGAGTGGCTATGGGGGCTTGCTTCTCACCCAGCTACGCATGTCTTCATGTTGGCTGGTGGGAGGAGCAAGTCCTCAAAAAAACCTTTGCCACCGTTTTTAATCTTCATGTTTTGTACTGGCTAAGATACATCGATGATGTTTTTATTGTTTGGAGAGGTAATGAATTGAGTGCATCTAATTTTATTGAGCAGATTAATAAGAACACAGCAAATCTTAAATTTACTTCAAATATGAGTCAAAACTGCATTGAGTTCTTAGACGTGAAGTTTTACCAGAATCAAGGAGAAATATTCACCACTTTGTTTAGGAAGGAGACTGCTGGCAATTTAACTCTCCATGCCAGCAGTGCGCACCCCATACATCTGATTCCCAACATTCCATATGGTGAGTTTTTACGTCTTAAGAGGATATGCAGTAGTAAAGATGATATGGACAGATGCACTGAGGAGGTCTTCCAGAGATTTAGACAGAGGGGCTACAGTGAGAGGATCTTGAGAGGAGGCTTAGAAAACACTAAGGACCGAACCAGAGAATCTCTACTAAACAGCAGCGCCGAAACATCTGAAAATGATAGTAATGCCCCTAGTTTAATCACCACCTTTAGCAAACAAGAGAGAAAGATTCGGGCCATTATTAAGCGCAATTGGCCGATAGTTTTGACTGATGGGTTACTGACACCTCGGCTGCCACCTCAACCTACAGTAACCTACAGAAAAGGTGCTTCTATGCGCACGCAAATTGGAAAGTCCTGTCCGGAATTGGCAGGGGCGAAGATGTGGTTACAACCCAAACCAGGTTTTACCAAGTGTTCTACTTGTAGAGCATGCAAGTTTGGGAAGAAAACTACTCATTATTCGTCATCATTTAGCACAGATGAAATAGCTATTCGGGGTAATTACACATGCAGGATGGATTTTGCGGTGTATATTCTGACATGTACCTGTGGATTAAGAAATGTTGGTAGTACCAAGTTGCAGGTACATGTCAGAATATTGCAGCACCTTCAGGCCATCGTGAATAATGACTCATCTTATCCTGTGGCTCGCCATTTCAAACAAATCCATAACAATGATTTAAATTGTTTGAGTTATTTTGTAGTGGCAGCCATTCCGAAATCACGAAGAGGAGGTGACCAAGAAAAAGCTCTCAAGCAAATTGAATCAAAATTGATTTTGGAGCTAGATAGCAAATTTCCGTATGGTTTGAATAATACTGAAGACCTGCACAACTTTTTATAGGTAGCAATTGGGATCAATTGATTTTGTGATTAACAAGTACCGTTGTCTTTAGAGTTTTCATTAGTAATTTTAGAAATCTTATTAGAGACTTTATAAATCCTGAATCCGTTTGTAAATAAGTATCATTAATGGCAGCAGCTTTGCCTTTTCTAGGTTTGGTTCAGTCAGAGCTGGATTTTTTCAGTTCTGATTGAAGTAAATTAGCAAGGGCCCGAATGAAATTTAATCTAGTGCTTCATTTTTTATTACACGTGAGTTATTGTTTTAGCACTTGCACTTTAATATATGCTATTTGCACATTGGTTAGCACTTTTGCACACTTGACACTTTATGTACTTAAGCTAAAGGGTACTAGTGGGATTTACCCCATTTTATAATCAATGAAGTATTTAGGCAGAAATAAATAAAAACAAACGTAATCATGTATATATAGCCATGGAATAACAATGGTATTATAATTATGACAACTGTTAAAATTCATTTTATAGATTTTTATGAATCTTATTCTTTTATGTGTTAGTTGGATTACTATTATACATGGAAATTGTGTCATATGTATAGTTAAACAAACTTCAACCTTAAGACAAAATGAACATTGTACCCTACGAATTAAGGTGATAGTGTTTTCCCAGTGTCTATGATGTGTGTTGTATCACGTGGTTATTGCACTTTAAAAAGATGGTGTTTTAAACCTCACGGATGTGACCAAGGGCAAGTGTTGCCTGAAACGCGTAATCTGAGGAAAACAATAAACAATAAATATCTAATTTGCCTGTATATCCAGTGGTCCGTGGTTCTTCTTCGGCGGAAGCAAGTGTGTGGAGTCAATAGAGGACCGTCTGGTGGTTTATATATATATATAATCTTTCAATCTCCAAGGAGGAGCAGCCGTGGTTGCCCCGGGACAGCGGAAGTGCAACAAGCCGCAGGGGAGTGGCGTGGCGGAGTTGGGTCGGAGGTCGGCAGGTCGGAGGACCTGTGCACTGCCGTTACTGTCTCTCTGTGGTAAGAGCCCCGCTGAGAGTCCCGTAGAGGAGTGTGCGTGATTTGGGCTAAGATACTCATTGTCGGCCCAAATCGGACTAATAAAACTTCAGAAGCCCATTGTAAGACGGCATGTCCGCAGACATGTTGAGGAGTCAGGAGGAGGCAGCTACCAGTATGTTTACTGATTTCCCAGCTGGGGAAAATGTACCGATACGGACATCCAGCAGTCCGCTGGGGTCACAGTCCAAACTTAAGGAACTTTTCAAATTATTGGAGAAAGCCAGCAAATCAGAGCAGGCGAAGCGGTGGGAGCACCACTCATTAACGAGGTATCTGGAAGTAGGGAGAATACCACGGGGCTTACGCATAATGGTTGCACCATCATACGAGAACCCGGACCCCCGTCAAATAGAGGCAAGAAATTGACAAATTACTGAGCAACCCATTTATTCCTAAGTATCGTGAGGCGATGTCAGGGCGATTACAGCATGAGGAAGAAATCATTAAGAAAAGAAAGACCTACAAATTTCAACGTGACCGGTTAGATTACGAGCATGGGCAAATATTCACATTTGCTAAAAAATCTGACAGTGTCAAGGCAAAAACCAAAATGACGTCAGAAACATCTACTGCAGAGCAACCGGTTCACGGAGACCACCCAGAGGTTTTATCCCCATCGGACCTGAACTCAAACATGGACAGTGAGTCAGATAATGATCAGCAGAGGGCGCAACGTTTGGGGTTTCGGAAATTTACCCTGGCGCAGGAACTGGATTGCATGAGCCAGGATCGAAGGCAGACTCTTCGCTCTGTTGAATGACTCACAAACTGTTGTCAATCTCACAAACTTAATACTTTCCAAAACAGAGAGTAATATTTTGGCCTTAGGTCTTTCATACAGGGCTAGGAGCAATTTTGACTACGCGGGGACCCGTATTGACATCTATAAATATGTCCGCAAACTTAAACTCCGCAAATATCACACACTGCATAGGTCTGAACCAATGGTACCGCCTGTTCTACCAAGTCTAAGTCCCCCGTTTCTTACTGCTGGTGATGCGGAGTTGCTCAAAGATCTTTTACAAATGCAGGCTGGGAATACGCAGGTGCCTCTAACTTGGATCAAGGAAACAGGGTGGGGATAGTACCTACAACATTCAAACCCAAATCCATGTTCTGTCCATTAGTGTTGAAAGACAACATCGATATGTTCCACGAGAAGGTTGCACAAGATCTTAGGCAATTACACCTGAAGGGGGTTAAGGATAACAAAAGATGCCAATACCGGGATTTTGCATATCATCAGTTGGTCAAAAAATTACAAAAGAACATTAATGTGGTCATCCGCCGGTCCGACAAAGGCGTGAATGTTGTATTATGGCCAAGAGAAATGTATATGGAGGAGGCCCTCGGCCAATTAAATGACAGGAACTGCTATAAAAGATCTACAATGGCGGGGGGCAAGCTGGCTTGGAACCTACTGTATACTAACCTAATGGCATGGAGAAGTATGGGCCTTATCTCCATGGATGAATATAAATTCTTGAAAAACGATCATCATGTGATGCCCATCGTTTATTTCATCCCTAAAATACATAAAAACACTAAGAAGCCACCTGGGCGGCCCATTATCTCGGCCTGCAATTCCATTATGGAGAATACTAGTAAATATGTAGGCTTTTTTCTCCAGGAGCATGTTAAAAGACTCTCTTCGTTCATTCTGGATACAGGTGGCCTATTACAGAAATTGCAGGGAATACAATGGCAAACAGATTATCTTCTAATTTCATTAGATGTATCCTCCCTTTACACTAGTATCCACCATAGGGATGGACTGAGAGCAATTGAATACTATCTCGATATGAGACCTATTATCTCATTATTGTCCATGATCAGAACGTGTCTGGAAAACAACTTTTTCTTATTCTCCAACCAGGTGTTTCAGCAGGTCAGGGGTGTGGCTATGGGGGCTTGTTTCTCCCCCAGCTACTCCTGTTTAAACATGGGGTATTGGGAGCAACAGGTCCTCATACCTACATTCCCTAACATTATGTCCAACAATGTTGTGAAATGGTTCAGGTTTATAAACAACCTTCTGATTATTTGGAAAGGAACTAAGAGTGATGCCTTGCAGTTTATTGATAATATGAACAAAAATGATTTGAATCTGGGGTTTACTAGCGAGATCAGTAACAGTACAATATGTTTCCTTGATGCTGAAATCTTTATTCAGGATAATGAATTAAGAACCAAAATGTACCGTAAACCAACAGCTGGCAATGCCATATTGCATGCCTCTAGCCACCATCCCGCACACTTGATCAGAAGCATTCCATATGGAGAAATGCTCCGTATTAGAAGGATCTGTAGCACTGATCGGGATTGTGCTGAAGCCCAAAATGAATGTAGGGCTAGGCTACTGAGAAGAGGCTATCTGCCTGAATTGGTGGACAAGGCAACGGGTAAAGCTAATGAACCTGGTAGGTCACTGGCATTGGCAGGTACATTGAAAAAGAAGAAAACAGAACAGAATGAAACCCGGCTAATCTTAACCTACAATAGTCAACACCAAAGCATTCGCAAAATTGTGAATAGCAATTGGGCTTTGATTGCCAGTGATCCTGTCTTGGGACAACAAATGCCCCACTCTCCAAGCATCACATAGAGGAAGGCCAAATCATTGAGCAATCACTTAGTTTCCAGTAGCCCAGAGGTTAAGACTAATAGTTCATGGCTCAACAGCAGCAAGGGGTTTCTTAAGTGCTCTGCCTGTAAAGCCTGCAGGTTTGGGGTAAGCAAGACTGAGTACATGACTCCCCTGAGTAACAATCCCACTACTATACAAAGTAAGTTGACCTGCAAAATGGAGTACGCGGTATATGTGCTGGAGTGTCCTTGTGGCCTGCGCTATGTGGGCAACACTAAGCTTCAGGTCACCAAGAGGATACTCCAGCACATACGGGCCATTACCAACGGCGATACCGCGTGCCCTGTGGCAAGACATTTTGAAGAATTGCATGATAAGAATGCAGCAGGTCTGAAATACTTTGTGATTGACACAGTTCCACCACAGAGAAGGGGTGGGGACCGGTAGTCACAGATATGCAAAATTGAGACAAGGCATATAATACTTATGAACTATAAGGCACCGAACAGACTCAATACAAGTGAAGATTTTTTCACTTATCTTCACTAGGTCATTATGACATAATAGTACATACCAGCTGCCTCCTATCTCCCTGTAACTAGTTTTTAACCATTTGTTTTTGCTATTTTGAATTGCTAATTTTGCACAAGGTTTGCACTTTATTTAATCAATAGTTTTACATACTCCCATTTGCGATTTGCACCAGGTCAGTTGGATCTAAGTGGTTAGATATTCATAGGCCACTTCAGCATGATTATATCAGTGGAAGGCTAACAGACCAACACAGACATTTAAATGCTGCTCTCTCAGGAGATAAAAGGTTTTTAGAATATTTTATTAAGAAACATGAAATCCTTTTACAAGCTGCCATTTAACTACCATTTGTTATGAGCCATTTTAAAACAGCCTGATATTGTGAATTTATTTAACCTCTTCAGTGCCCATGACGAGATAGTCTCGTCATGGAGCACGGTTGCGCTGTGCCCATGACGAGACTATCTCGTCATGAACCCCACCCACTAATACAACGCCCGGCACAGGAGGGGGAAAGGGCGTGGCACTGAAGGGGTTAACCATATTTATTTATTTATTTAAATATGTAGGTGGTTTTTATAATATTTATTTAAATATGCTGTTTAACTTGTGTGATAATTTAACATAAGAGGTGAAATGGTTGTTCAGTATCAATGTATTTTACAGACATTTGAAATTCTCATGACTCATGCTACTGAAGATATCTGTATAGTATTTTTTCCATGTTCATCATTAATTGCTGGGCAGTACGTCACTTACTTGCACTTTAAATATTTTACAACTTCCTCACTGATGTCATGTGATCAAAGCCCCACGTGGGCTGAAACGCGTCATGGCGGTGGTGTCGGGCACTCAATAAAATATATCCACCATCTATTGGGTTCGCCTTGTCTATTTTACAGAGCGTGACCGTATCTGAAGGACGATTCAACTTCATATATATTTATTTATTAATTTTGAAAGTTTTATAGAGCGTGAACAAGATCCTAAACGGATATCAGAGTGCTATACAGTCAATAAAGTTACTATACAACAAATAGATGTCAAACAAAACACATATACAGAGCATCTAGTAGAAGCAAAGCAATCGGGAGAAATGCAAGAACTATCCTGCTGTGTTCGACAGCAGGAAGAAAAAATGTCTAGGTTGCTTAGATGGTCCACTATCACAAAATAGATAGGGGCACGGATGGGATTGGACTCCAGATATCTAAAGTCCATACTCAAGTGAATTTGGCCATGAGGATCGATTTTACCTCATTTTTGAAAGAAGCAGTATAGGGGTTAAGTCTGGTTTCTGGAGGTAAGGCATTCCAGATTCTGGGCGCCATCCCAGAGAAGGTTTGGTTATATGTTTTCTTCTTATGGAACCTTTGTGGTTTCAGTAGTAGGTTATCCGTACTTCTTGAAGATCTGATCCCACCAGAGATCGTCAGTTTCTGTGCCAGAGAGGTGAGTGCATTGTGATGCATGGCTTTGTGCGTCATACACGCTATTTTCAGATGAATTCTGGCTTCCAGAGGTAGCCAATTCAAGGATTGTAGATCCAGGGAGATGTGGGAACTTCTTTTAGAGCCAGTGATGAGTCTCGCTGCAGAATTGATAGAAGCAAATGGTGCAGTTGATGCTTTGGGTAGGCCACAAAGAGAGATACTACCATATTCCAGTCTCGGTATAACTACAGCTTGTACTGCCTGCTTGAAGTCGTTGAATGGTAGGAAAGGTTTAAGTTTCCTTAGAGTGTTTATATGGAAGTTTGCTCCCTTTGTAGCATTGCTGATGTGTTTTTGCATATTGAGGTTACTGTCAAGAGTAATTCCTAGTGATTTCGCTGAGTCCACAATGGTAGGTTGAACTTTGAGTGCTGTAAGGTGTTTAATCCAATCTTGTATTATGGGGACTTGGGCGTGTGGAGGTATAAGAATGAATTCTGTTTTTAGTGCATTCAATTTGAGATGGTTTTCTGCTAGCCAAGTTTGTGTGTTCCTAAGCGTTGTATTAAGCAATTTGATGTCTTCTAAGGTGTGGATCTTAAGGTATAGTTGTGTGTTGTCGGCGTACATGTGATATTGTACGTTAGATGCATGTAGAATTTCGGTGAGTGGTTCCATGAAGTGATTAAACAATGTCGGGGAAAGTGAAGACCCTTGTGGGACTCCTAGAGTTACTGGGATGGGTTTGGACAAGGAGTTATTGACCTTGAATTGTTGTGTCCGATTATGGAGAAATGAGGTAAACCAGTTTAGCCCTACTCCTGACAATCCCATTCTATGTTCCAGGAGGTCTAACAGGTTCTCGTGTTTGACCGTATCAAAGGCTGAGGAGAGGTCAAGTAGGATGAGTAAGCAGGCTCCATTTTGATCAAGGATTTGTAACGCATCGTCAATTATGTGTGTCATGGCCGATTCGGTGCCTGATTGGTGTTTGTTAAGGAGGTGAAAGTGATCAATATGTCTCGTCAATTGTAGGTGAACACATTTTTGCAATAGTTTGGCCAAGGTAGGAATGTTGGAAATAGGGCGATAGTTGTTTAAGTCCGTAGGGTCGGCCGAGGGCTTCTTTAGAATGGGTGATACCTGGCCAGCTTTGAGGGTGTCTGGGATGCAGCCTTGTTGAAGTGAGCTGTTTATGATCTTGGTCCAGAGAGGCAGAAGCAGAGGAATAAGGTCTTTGACGACATTAGCGGGGAGAGGATCGGTGAAGTGGTTGGCAGGGTTCAGGGCACTGACTATTTTGCCTATGGTTTCTTCAGAATAGGTGGTGAAGGAAGACCAGGCTGCGTCATTTTGTAGATTAAGCTTTGAAGGGATTTGGTATGAAGCAATTGGAAGTGCTGGGGGGGGTTTTGTGTGCGGTCCCGCGTGTAGGGTTAGATCAGTTAGGAGGTCCTTTTTGATGGTGTCAGTCTTCTGGGTGAAGAAGATGGAGAATTCTTCACAGTTTGGTTGTGGGCATGATGAGTCTTGTGGACGTTGTGGAGCGTCTTTGGATTGGGTTTTGATTAATTCAAAAAGTTTTTGGGGCGGTTTCTTGCTTGGTCTAGATGGAGGCTGAAGAAGTCAGCCTTGATGCGCTTGATCTTTCGGTAATATGCATTTCTCTTTGTCCTAAGGATCTTGAGGTGGTTGGCGGATGGAACAGATCTCCAGGTGAGCTCAGATGTTCTGAGCGAACGCCTGTCCTCATTAAGTATTCAATTGTACCAGGGCTTAGAGTCTTTTATGGAGACTCTCTTTAGTTGAAGAGGTGCGACCTCATTTATTATCGAGGTCATGGCATGGAGGTAATGATTGGTGAGATCATGTACTTCGGAAGATCCTGCAGGGGGCCAAAGTAGGTTGTAACTGGGGGATGGCAAAATGTTACGGTTGATTTCTTTCAGGTCTCTTTCCATATTTTAGGTCTTGTGGATTGCGCCGAGTTATATTTCACATTTTCCTTGATGTAGAAGGTAATAATATGATGGTCTGACCAGTCACAGGGTTGGATCGACTCGATCTGAATGGAATCTGCTTTTGAGATTATTAAATCCAGGATTGAACCTTTATCGTGTGTAGGCCTGTTACATATTTGGGTTTGATCTAGGTAATCTAGGAAGATTTTGAGACAATTAACCACTGTGTCATTGAGATCGTTCCAATGTAGATTGAAGTCTCCGTGGAATATTTGGGTGTTTTGGCGCCCCATATTCGTTGATACCATATCCATGAAGTGTTCGGTGAAGGCGAGGTCCTCATCTGGTGGATGATAGTCGGTGTGTATAGAACATAATGGTTTGCCATTGCTGGTGATGTCGAGGCATAAGTATTCGCACGAGGGGAATACAGGGGATATGACTCTGTTTACTGAAATATTGCTACGATGTATACAGGCGATACCTCCCCCTGTTTTATCGGTTCTGTCTAATCTAATGATGTCGTAGTTTGGGGGTACTAGTATGTCAATGATTGGTGCAGAGGAATTTTTTAGCCAGGTTTCAGTAAACAGTAACAGGTCCGGTTCCTGTGTGAGAATGAGGTCAGCTATGTCAGCTGCGTGTCTAGATGCCGACCTACAGTTTAAGAGTATGCATTTAAGCCGGGGCATGATGAGGGATGAGGTAGGTTCCTGAGTGAGAGGCATTCTTCTTAGGTTGTTGTTAATAACGCCTCTAGTGATGGGTTTAGTAGTCCTGTGAGGGTTGGAGGGGATAGTAGGGATCATCATTGAGGCGGGTGTGAGCTTGTTCAAGGGAGCGGGTTCATATGAGTTTAACAGAGAGAGTAGGCTGCTCTCTGAAAGCGGTTTAGTGCTTCTGATTGGTCGGGTTGAATTATTACAGGAGGGGACTGAATTCCATCTGGGCGGATTGAGTTTCGAAGTGACTGTTAGATGGTTTAGAGGCCAGCTAAGTTTGGACTCTCTTGTAGCTCTAGTAAACCACGGATTTCTCGATATCCGATCATTGAGTGCTTGAAGTTCTGCTTTGATTTGAATTAATGAGATCATGATCTCATCAAGTCTGGGGTTTGGTATGGATACAAGTTGGGTCAAGGGTTTTGTTAAGGGTGTGGATGCCTGCGATGTAGTTTGGTCAGGTTTATGGTCTGGGGCAGGTGTGGGTGGAGTTGGGAGGGGTGTTACATGTGTGGGTGGGTGTGTTGTAGATATGGATGAGAGGGCTGTGGTGGCGGATGAATGTGATGTGGGTGTAGGAAGTGTTCTAGATGTGGGTGGGTGGGCTGTGGGGGTGGATGGCTGGGCTGTGGGTGTAGGCAGTGTGCTTGGGTGCAGAGTGTTAATGGAGGGTAACATGTCTTCTGTGTGGTAAGGGGGTGTCCTATTGTGTCCTAGCACCTGAAGTGGGGGTGGTGGTCTAGAAAGGTGGATTTGCATGCTAGTAGTGTCGGTGTTCAACAAGGATGAGGTGGCGTGTGTGTTAGTGTGGGAGGGGATGGTATCTGCCGAGGGGGCATCTGTGAATGTAGCTAAGGGGTGTGCATTATCTATTGGATCTGTGTAGGTGACTGCCATTGTGTCAGGTAGGTGAAGTATGTGTGTGTCAGGCGGCGTGGTAGTGGTATGTGTCTCCAGTGCGAATAGTGGTTTGTGAAGTGGAGGAACAAGATTGGTGGGGGGATTTGGTAAAGTGATTTGCCATGTGTTGGTGTAGGGGGAGGTTCGGGCGGGAGTAACGTTTGACTCGGATGCAGGTAGCGTTCATGCAAGTAGTGGGGAGTGGTTGTCCGAAGGGATAAAAAAAGGGGTATGTTGTGTACTGGTGGAGGGAATATCCTGAGTGGTCGTTTGGGATTTACACAGTTGTTCTTTGATGGCTGGGAAGATTTTATCCAGGAGGTTAAAACTACGGTCCATGGATTGCATAAGAATGGTTCCATTATTATAGATGGTGATGGTTGCAGTCGCTTGGAAAAGCAGTGAGGGGGAGATGTAAATAACTATACCATGAGCAGTTTTCCTAGTGGAGGAGATAGTGAATAAGGTTAGGAATGCGTTTCTCCATTGAGCTCTTCGTTTAGTGTGGAAGATAATATCATTGGTTATATGTCCGTTGTGTGTTGAGAAGTATATATATATATATATATATATATATATATATTCGCTGAAAAAACCATAGGTTTCACACATGTTATAGTTAGCTGGACATTTTACTGATAAAAAACCAATGAAATTCCCCCGTTATAGTTACTGTAGGCAACTATAACTCACGCGACCGCAATCCTCTGCTGATGCTAATACTGTATTTAGACACTTATTTGCCCATGTCTTCTTCCATTAAATTTTAGCTATACATATATTACAAATATTTTTTTTTCATAAAGACACATATGTCATCAGCAGAGGATTACGGTCGCGTGAGTTATAGTTGCCTACAGTAACTATAACGGGGGAATTTCATTGGTTTTTTATCAGTAAAATGTCCAGCTAACTATAACATGTGTGAAACCTATGGTTTTTTCAGTGAATTTGTACGGTTTTTTAAATGCTAAGTTACTTTACGCCATTTGTGGCGTGCGCTCCCACTTAACGCATTTCGTTCCATGCGCGCACGGTGCGCTTCGCGCACCGTGCGCGCACAGTGAGCACGCGGTGCGCTTCGCGCACCGCGTGCCCACATTACGCTAGATGGGCCATGAACGCACGATGCGCTTCGCGCACCGTGCGCACATGGAGGACATATGAAGAGCAAACTCTTAAATCTGCTTTTCATTTTTTTTTTTTTTTTTTTTTTACCGTACGCTTACCGTAAGCTTACGGTACGCGTACCCCGTGATTTTTTTTAAAATCAATAAATGTTTTTTTTGTACTTTTCTGTCCTTCTTTGACCCCCTTACAAATGTTAGGGGGTCTGTAACTCTCCTCATTGCCCCCTTTCCTTGTTTTCTCTGTTTTTTTTCTGAGTGAAACACACAAAATGGCGGCCGCCGCTTCCTGGTTTCGGCCGATTCGAATGTTTACTAAGATCTATGGGCCAATCAGAATCTCCTTCGCGCACGCCATGTTTCTTCCGTACGCTTACCGTAAGCTTACCGTACGCGTACCCCGTGATTTTTTTTAAAAATCAATAAATGTTTGTTTTGTACTTTACAGTCCTTCTTTGACCCCCTCACAAATGTAAGGGGGTCTGTAACTCTCCTCATTGCCCCCTTTTCTTGTTTTCACTCTTTTTTTTTCAGAGTGAAACACAGAAAATGGCGGCCGCCGCTTCCTGGTTTCGGCCGATTCGAATGTTTACTAAGATCTAAGAGCCAATCAGAATCGCGCTCGCGCACGCCACCGTACGCTTACCGTAAGCGTACGGTAAGCGTACCGTAAGCGGGCTCAGATATATATATTGATTTAAAGGCTATTTTCTCAGAATCTACTGAACAGATTTACACCAAACCTACAAAAGGCACTTCCTTGACCTAGGGACTACCTCTCTGCCAAATTTTGAGTAATTCTGTTCGGCCGTTCGGGCTGTAGCTCGTTCTAAAGGTCCTATGGAAAAATGCATGGGAAAAACGCGTTTTGGGACCCCCCTTTTATCTCAGCCCCTGCTTGACGGATCCCCCCGAGACTTTCAGGGTAGGAGCGGAGCGTAGCGCCCCACCTATTTTGAGAAATTCGCGAGGATTCGTCGACCGGCGCCAAAGTTATTCAAAATAGAATGTTGAGGTTTTCCTATGGAAACGTGGTCCTAACTATAACTACCTACTGGCGACCGCCAGTAGGTAATATATATATATATATATATATATATAAAATCAAGCAGAGGACGCTGCACTCCAAAGTCTGATATTCCAGTTTTATTTTATCATAAGTAACGGTTCACCAACACGTTTCAGCCTCACAGGGCCTTTGTCACAGTTAGTGAGTCCTTTTTCCATTGCACTATTTATACATACCACATTAGCCTATTATGTTGCATTGTGGGTAATGTAGTACAACTTTCCTTTATAAATTTATTAACAATGTATTTACAAAATAAAAGGACGTGTTGACTGTTGTTGATTTCTGATTTTAGTGATATGTTTGTACAACCCATATAATAAACAGTGTAGTACCGCGTTTACAACTTTCCAATTAACACATTTCATTGATCAACTGTTTATCATTAAACTGCTGTATGTTCTTTACTTAAAACGGGCCTTTGTATTTATTATACAATTCATGTCTTAATAGTCTATCTCAGTATCACGGCCAATGTCTTTTTTCGGCGTTGTTAGTTTCTAGTGATTTAATCATGATTTTGCCAAAGCCTTAATGGTTCTGGGTATAGTACCTGTAATTTCCATTGTTAGACTAGGGTTTTACCAAGTTCTCCTTTTTCGTTGTTGATTGTTTCTTATTCTGGTTTTGTTTCTCTATCCATGTTTTATTTCAACAGATGGAACTGTCAATTAATATAAATTTGTTGTTTCTTTATCGTTGTTTTTTGTTACTTATTCTAGAATCTCTTCTTTCGGCATTGTTTTGTTTCTAACCTTGGATGTTATGAACCTATATACTTGTACTAAGAAGGAATCTGGGATCAGGGCAATTACATTTTTCCTAAAACAAAGGATGGCTGACCATCTTGAGTACAATGCACTGTTAATGCATATGATTGACATAAATTCTTTCAAAAAACCTTTTCTTGCATGATAACCAGTGGTACCAACAGATTCAGGGTACAGTGATGGGCTCCAGATTTGCTCCTCCTTATGCCAGTCTTTTTATGGGCTGGCATGCCTGGCGCCGACTTGCTTCCCCCTGGACGAATTCTATTGTTTTCTGGGGGAGGTACATTGACGATATCATAGTGATCTGGAATGGCACTGTGGAACTGTTAATGGCTTATCATGAGCTCCTAAACGATAATCCTTGTAGCATACAGCTTATGATCAATTATAGCATTGAACAGATTGAGTTTCTTGACTTCTTATTTTATGTCAGTGATAAGACGATCAAAGTACTATGTTCTGCAAAGCCACAGCATGTACTAGTGCCCTTCATGCCTCCAGTGCACACCCCAATCATGTTATTAATAGTGTACCTTATGGTGAAATGGTGTATGTTAGATGCAATTTTAGCACAGAGGATGCCTTTACCACCAACATCAGACAGACAAAGTACTGTTTAATGCATCGTGGGTATGATACTAAAATCCTGGACTAAGCAGAGAAAAGAATATATTTCACACCACAAGGACAGATGTCCTGAAAATGAGACCCTAATCAAATTTTAAATAGACCCAACACAGTAGTGTTTGTTACACAGTACAATAGATGTAGCAACTGCATTTATGCAATCTTGAGAAGACATTGGCACCTTCTTACTGATATACCAGGCCTCAACAACACCATTCCCATGAAACCGAAGTCTACCAACCATAGGGGGAGAATAATCAGGGATTGGCTTTGTCCTAGCTATGTGGTTACACAAAAATCCTCTACTTGGCTATCAACCCCGGTCTCTGGTTTTTACAAAAGCAGCGAATGCAATATGTGCAGTCCTAGCAGAAATAAGACCAAAACGTTCAGGTACAATACGGACAGAACTTATAAAATGAGGCATCATATTAATTGCAAGACTAGATATGTCATATATTATTGGGTGCCCATGTAATGAGATCTATGTGGGCAGTACCATAAGGCCGTTCAGGAACAGATTTGTTCAATAAATAACGGGGACAAACGATAACCCCTTACATATCATATGCAGGAATGTCATGATAAGGGAACTAATATCTGGTTCATGGTACAGATTGTGAATCCCCTAAACCCAGAGGTGGAGATAGAGAACTTTCCCTTAGAGGTAATGAAGCTGGTTAGTTATGTAAATTGCGTAGTTTGGAGTTGGGCCATAATTCTGATGATGAGCTACACTATTTTTTGTGAGGCTTGCTTTCTATATTTACCAGGCTATATGTTGCCCTTGGATAACAAGAGTTGTAAGAAGTTGACAAGTTTGTATACTCTTGTTTATCAACTTGGAGACACAAAGGGGGATATTCTCAATAACGTATGATATTCATCGCAAAAGTAGCTCAACACAACCCTTCACATCGCAGTCTATCGTGGGAAAAAAACTTCGTGTTAACGTTGCATTCACAAGCCGGCGGTACCATGCGATAGGCTCATGAGAACGTGTCAAATGTCTGCGATAAAGACAATGCAACACCGCAAAAATGCGAAATTTGAACGCAAAAACATCTGCGATGATGCCAATCTCGATACAAAAATCAGCAAAAACCTGCGACAGGCCTGCAATTCCCAAGCGTCATGCGGGAAAATGCACCATAAAAGCAACAAATAAAACACACCAAAACCAAAAGAAACTGTGCAGCACCATGGATGCCCCCAGACCTAGTGCAGAGGGCAACGCGAATCCCACAAGCCCCACTGACCACCAGCAACGAACAATGGTGTCGGGGAAGGCCAAGGAGAAGCGGGAGAGGAAGACGGGGTGCAGTCCGCAGGAAAACCAGATCAGCGCCACGGAGGTGACAGAGCACTACAATCAACTGAAAGTCAATATGACAAACGTGAATGCAGTCGGAGTGTCGAGGAGGTCTATGGAGGAGGACAAGAGGCGCTGGCATGATGTCAAAAGCCAAACCAAGCACAAACCCGCTGCCAACAGGAAGGCAGCAGCGGCGACTGGAGGTGGGAGTTGTGCGCCACATGAGGAGCAGGGGCAAATGGAGGCCGCAGTCATCAGGGCAGAGAGGGTGCAAGGAGTTGGGAGTACGGGCACAGCTCGATAGGACCTGACACAACATCAACAGGGTGAGTAACGACCAGGAACTGGGGGGACAGGGGTGGGGGGCACAATGGCACACATGCACAACGACGTGTATCACACCGCACACCCACAATGACCCTGGATCATGTCCCTCATCCCCGTGGCACACTGCAGCACACACACATAGCAATCACAGCACATCCCACGACAATGTGGTACAAAGTGCAACACCAACACTGCAGAACAGAGGAGGCAACTGGGCCCGCCCATGGCCAGAAACAGGCCAATCACATCTAACATAGCAGTAAACTGTGAGATGGAAATGCACGTGTACAAACTCACATCCGTCATGTAGTCCACATGTCCACTGTCCCGCATCAAATTGCAGCACCTCCCAAACAGTCACAATGTACATTGTCATACAGGGCCACATGCATCAACGAGAAACCTGCTCGCAAACGGGCAGATTAGCAGAATCTGCCCCTTTGCGACCGGTATTTTTGCATTTGGGATGCATCATCCCAAATGCAAAAATCGCTATTTAAGGAATCTCTAAATAGCGATTCCTTAAATTGCGATTGCATTTAAGGAATCCCAAATTGAGATTCCCTAAATGCAATGCATGAAAGTTTAAAAATGAGCGATTTCGCTAATAGGGGAGCAAATTACCCTGAAGTTGAACTTCATGGTAATTTGCAAAAACTTTGAAAAATGGACTAAAGTGCATTTTTCAAAGTTCCATTTTACACACACACATGCCCTTGGGGCATGTGTGTGTGCAAGATGTATTCATATGCAGATTTCAGGGGTGCAACAGGGTGTCCTTTTTGACGCCCTGGCACCCTTGAAATAGCATGAGCAAATTGCGATTCTCTAATTGAGATTAGCAAATTGAGAAAGTCCTCCCATTCATTCCTATGGGCCTCTAGGCCCATAGGAATCAATGGGGAGATATTCCTTAATTGCGACTCGCAATTTGCGAGTAGTAATTAAGGAATGTTTAGAAATCGCTATTTTGTAAGCGATTTCTACATGCATAGCCTTTTGCTATTCCTTATTAGCGAATCCTTATTTTTCGCTATTAAGGAATCGCAAATGGCATTGTTGATGCATGTGCCAGTTAGTCTGCATGTAAACAAGAACAATACGCCAACATACATGTCAACACAATGTCAATATGCATCTCCCCCTCACATTGCAGAGGGACAAACCACACCTCCAGCAGAACAGACCAGACAACTCATCAGAGATGCTGGAGAGGACCACCACACCTCCGACACTGACGCCCTACAACAGCTCATGGACATCTTAGGCAACCCACCCCCAGGAGCAGGGCAGTCAAGCTACATAGAGGAGACCCCAGCCCCTGCACAGACCACACAGCAGGAAGCACCCGGCACCACGGCTGGCTCCCAACACTCCACCGAGGCACACATCGCATTCCAATGCCAGGTGTCAGAATGCCAAAAGGAGGTGGCTGAACAGGTGTGGGTGGGGTCAGAGCTCATGGAAGCTGAACTAGATCACATATGTGGGTGTTTCAGTCCCATCAGGGACCACCTACACCCCACAAAGGAGACCCTCACTGCGACAGAGACACATGCATTTGCACATGTCCTGTAATGAACCATGCCCAGAGCCCCGGAATCATCATGCACACACCCACGCCGGACCTCCGTACGATGGCCCAGTCCACTCCCCTTATGTATAGAGTGGGTGACGAAAAAGCTGCACATCCAAGGTCCTACCCGCTGCCAGCAGGAACATGGGTGCGGCTACTGTACACAGCACAATGTAATGTCGTAGGGCCCGGGGCCCTCATGCATCCATTATGACTACACGGACGCATGCAGATAGTTTGTGGGACTGGCTACAGGCACGTGCACCCGGCCCCTTTATTGGCAGGGTCACATGTACAGTGACGCCAGTGCTGGATGTGTGTGGGGAGAGTGTAAGCCAGCCCGCAATGAGTGGTTGGTGCTGGCATCAACTACAACATTGAACACCATCAAAACGGAAACAGAAAACACCTGCATTACAGAGACAACTGCGGGGCAAAATGGTGGTAGCAGGAGCAAGTTCAGAGGTCACCCAATAAGCAAACAGAAGTGTCCATGAGCCGTGGTGCACTGAGTGAGTGGCACCTGTAGTGCTGATCAGGGTTTCAGGAAGATGATGGCATTCACAACAGGTGTGAGCAACTCTGATAGTCTGGCAGAAAGACATTTCCGAATCTGGCAGTTGGCATTTGGAAGTGGTCCTGGCGGGGATGGCATGTGCCTCCTGTGGTGATGCGATGTCCAGGCCGGTCAGAACTCGATTTGACGTGTGATCCCAGTTGGACCGCAGTTGAGGCCGGAGGCAGCGGAGAGCACGGGACAACCGCTGTTCAGCGAGCTCTTCCTGGAACTCTAACACAAGACATTGAAATGGCATGTGGGGATGACTTGTGGTTGACGGAGGTAGGAGCACCAGAGCTGAGCGGGTGTTCAGTCAGGGACGATGCCGTGTCCTGCCTGGTACGGACTGGATTGGATTGGTAAGGGCCTGCTGGACCGCAGTGTAGGCCGAAGGCATAATCATCAAGGGCCCACATACACGTGTGGTTGGGATGCTATGCACAGACTTGGTGTTACCACTTCGAAGGGAGTATAGTGACATAAAATCAGCAATAAGTGATGTTCTCTCTCATAGTGTAATCAAGACTCAGTTCCAAATGTGTGACCTCCTAGTCCGCTGTGTATGCCGGTGGAGTACGTCAACAAGAAAGGAGTATTGCGGGACTGTGTCGCGGAGGCCATGATGGTCTGAGGAGACTGCCAGGGTCGCGGCACTCGGGCTTGGAGCTTGCACCGGCCCTCTTCGACACACGCCGGTGTCGGCAGGTGTTCATTGAGGCCTGGGTGCCCAGGGCCGGGCAGGACTGGTTCAGGGACCAGCGGCCTGGGATGTAGCAGGCGCACAGGATCACAGGCAACACCGTTCACGGCAATGGCATCAGCCTCGTGGTGGGGTGAGGGGCACCGTCCTGGCAGAGACATTGGGCATTCCGGAAGAGAACCACGCCCAGAGCTATGTGCTTTTTATTCACTCCCCTACGTGTGCCTGGCGTACGCCAGGCCAGCCCACTCCACTCACGCTTACAGGGTGGACGTAAGAATCTACATTTCCGGGATCTTCCCCACTGGCTGGGGTGACATGGTTGCATCCACTGTCCACTACACTCCAGACACCAGTGGTGTATGTCGACATAGATATGTGTGTGGTCTGCATACTGCAGTCTGGCCATCACATCCATGCCACACTTGGCATTGTGTACATTCTCATTCATTGGTCACTTGCCTCCTTCGCACATGCCTGGTCCCCACCTCTTCCCACAATCTGCTATTGTGTGGCTGAGGTGCAATGCCGTTGATGGCTTATGTGCATGGCTGGCCCAGGTTGCCACAGTAAGTTGTGCTGTCATGTCTGGTGGGTGAGCATGTTGTTTGGCATGTTGTTTGTGAGTTTGTGACATAAGCATTCCCAGTGTTGTGAGTTGCATGATTGTGCAGTTGAGGTTTGTGGTGTGTTCATTTGGTACTTGCCAACAAGCAGTGCATTTCAGTAGGTGCCAGCCTGGAAGCGCTGGTTGATGATGGACTGTCGGAAGATGTAGGAATCATGCACACTACCTGGGTGGTTGGTGTTGAAGTTGGTGGAGATTCCCCTGTGGTCCACTGTTGCCTGCACATTGATGGAATACGTGTGCTTTCGTTTGCGGTTATTGTGGGCAGTCAATTGCCCCCTAACACGTGCGGGATGCCAGCTGTAGCATGGACGCCTTGCTTGGTACCCAGCTGTTCCTGTGCAGTCTGGGGGAAGTATAGGTAGTGTGGTACCAAGCTGATGATGGCATCCAAGACAGTTTTGGGGAACTTGGATTGGACTGGCTGTGAGACTCCTCAGACTCTGGCTGTTGTTAGTTGGAAGGTACCAGAGGCCATCACGTGCAGCACGGCCAGCAGCTTTGTCTGAGGTGGGATGTTGGTTGTCCGCTGTGTTGGTGCCGTCTGCCTGTAGGCAATGGTGGTTAGGGTGCGTGGGATGGTTGTCCTTTTGAGCCTGTGGTGGTCACTGACATTCTCTGGTGTTGGGTCTGTGGGGCTAGTGCATTTTCTGAGGGTCTCCTGTCTGTCTGTGCTGCCTCTGTGGTGGTCCAAGGAGGGACTGGGGGGGTGGCGGTCTTTGTGGTGGTAGCGATGGATGTTGTGGCCCTGTTGGGGCTCCAGGCTGCATGATCAGTGGCTCCATGGCATCTGTTGGTCTTCAGGTGTGGCATTGGTCAGGGAACCCATTTCTGGTGCCGGTTGTCATCCGACTTTGCACCAGGTCAGAGCAGGTGTTACTTTCCTGCTGCTAACGCGCCTTATCGCATGTTTTGTGTTCTTATCGCCAATCTGGCTGGTGGTTGAGAATGTTGAGGTGTAGTATTGTTGCAGATTTTTGCTGGGAACGCCTACTCTGCATCTCATTAGCGATAGTTGCCGGGGTCATCTGTGGCGATGTTGTTTGAGGATGCTATCGCAGGAAAACTGGTGATATCGGCTGTTTTTACCATCTTGTGAATGGGGCGATAAATTTATCGCGACTTTGGCTGCGATAAGATGCCGATAACTCGGCGATAGATCCTTGAGGATATGCCCCAAAATTGTTTAATATCATGTCCTCCCTTTCCCCAAAAGGTTTTGGGATGGGGGTTAAGTGCATGTCCATATGTATATAAGTGATATAATGATGAAACATTTTTAAGATGACCTTGGGGAGAGGAATTGGCCTAATGGCTAGGGCGGTTGACCTCAAATCTGGGGAACTGGGTTTGAGTCTCGGTATGGACGCACAACATCCTGTGATTCTGGACAAATCACTTAATCTCCCCGTGCCTAACAAAAATGAATGTGTCCTTGTGTAAAGCAACTGGTGCTTTTGTAAAGCGCTCTGATACTGATACCTTCAGGTCAAATTCGTGCTATATAGAACTCCATAAAAATAAAAAACATAGAATCTGTCCAGCATTTGAATTTGGAGTAAATATGCCGCTGTGGCTGAACTCCAAATGCTGGACTGATTTAAGTGAACAAATCATTGTCTCATTTCTCTAGTATATACTATTATTTTTTCAAAATTGTTTGTTCAACATAAAGGTTGATGATCAAATTGTCTTTGAAGACTGTCACAATTGTAACAATATAGAGAATAAACACATACAGGAATAATAATAAAATCAGATCCAATATGGAGACTTAAAAGACCCGTACATGCTACACACCATGTTATATCCATTGCACCACTACTTATTACATTGTTGCGGCAGTTGGGCATAAGTCGATACAACTACTGTTAAATGCAGATTTACGCATATAATAATAACATATATTTTGAGAACATTTGGTTAACGCAAATGAAGAAGGGTAAATTGTCTTGGAATCTGTTGTGACTGGAAAAAGAATAATGGTAAATGAAAATTGGGATATCGCTAAAATTACCTCCATTGTGGCGGCGTGAAAGGCCGTTACGTAACTTACGCTATTTCATATGCATCACGCCACTACTCGCGTGTGGACACAGACGTCGCTTAGTCCAGTTTCACCTCCGCCACCTCGGATATGAGATTGCTATGTTGCAACTCCTGGCTATAGATACCGGTAAGCGTCAGGGTCACTTTCTTTCTTTTTAAGTCAGATTGTTGTTATTGTGTTTTTTGTTACAGTTAGCGCTCTAGCGTTTCAGCTAGAGCGCTGCAGTATACGCGTAGGTTGCGCTCACGTCCCTGACGTGAGCGCGTGTATAAATAATAAACGGGCGGGCGAGCGCGGCAGTTCGCGCCCAACTGAGTGACAGTGTGTGGTGTGGTTATTGCGCTGCTCTCACGCTAGGCCTCCCCTGGGCTCCCCAGATCACGAGGCTGCTGACCCAGGGCCCTACCCTTCCCAGACAGAAGTCAGAGGGTGGAACATTACACTGGCGACGAGGGGTGACTGCTGAACCCCAGGAACTCCTGACACCGGCTGCACAGCCAAGGAGGTCTCGCCTGATGGCGCAGCTTGCTGCACCTGCCCACGTGCAGCGACCGACCCACCAAGTGAGTGCACGACGACCCCTGCTCACACGTCCGTGGTTGCGACACCACGATGGGTGATGATGAGACGCCCGGCCCTGCAGGGGCACTGCTCCATCACCCCGCGTCTGGAGTGCTGCCTCCTTTTAGCGAAGCCGCGGACCCCACGACCGCCGCTCCGCGGTGGCAGACATGGCTGGGGAGGCTGGAGAACTACTTTGTTGGGTCCAGCGAGATGGATGGAGCAGTGAAATGCTCTCTACTACTCCACTACGCGGGGGAGGAGATTTACCTCCTGTTCAAGCACCTGCCCGACACGGGTCCCCCGACGGACTATGCAGCAGCGGTTGCGGCCTGGAACGCACACTTTGACCCCCAGGTCAACCCTGAATACGAGCACTTCAAACTTTGCCAAGCGAATCAGCGCGAAGGAGAGTCGGTTGACGAGTTCCACGCGAGGCTGAGGGTTCTCGCGGACACGCACCTGGTCGGCGACCGGGCTTAAGAGGAAATCAGGGCGCAGCTGATCTTGGGAATCAGGAGTAAAACGCTACGAGGCATGATTCTTCGCAAGCCTAACATCGCGATGAACGACATCCTCGTCCTGGCCAGGACTCACGACCTGTCAGCGGCACGTGCAGAGGAAATGGATTTGGCCCTAGTGAAAGGAGCTGCCAGCACCGTGGAGGTGAAAGTGGAGAAAGCGGACGCAGTCCAGAGGAAAGAACGGCCGCCAAAGCCCCGCGACCGGCGGGGCCCCGATCAAGCCAAGCAATGCGGGTACTGCGGATACGACGAACACCCCCTCAAGGCGTGCCCAGCTAGAGGGAAAACATGCACCAACTGTGGCATCGACAACCATTTCGTATCAGTCTGTCACAGGAAGATGCAACGGAGCAGCCACAAGCGAGACAAGCCGATGAGGAAGCTGATACGACAGCTGTCACACACGTCATTATCGTCGCAGCCACGGCTCAGGAGAGAACAAGCCAGGGAGTACCCGGAATCAGACACTGAGTCCGACGATGAGGAAGAAACGTACCTTGTGTCGTTTACCAAAGCCCTCAAAAGCACCCGGCGACCTCAGCCACGCTGCGACATATTGATAGCTGGATCGGAGGTGAATGCTGTGATAGACACCGGTGCGTCAGTGACAGTAATGGGGGTGCAACAGTACAACCGCCTCAGACCAAGGCCGTAGCTCCGACCGTCAAAGGCCAAGATCTTCGCTTATGGAAGTGACACGCCGCTTCCGCTGAAGAGCAAGATGACGGTAGCAGTACAGTCAGAGAAGGCGGAAATCGTCATCGACGTTCACATCATCAACCAAGAAGTAGACACACTTCTCAGCGGCCATGCGGCAGAGGATCTAGGGCTGATCACATTCCTCAGAGTGGTCCAAGACCGACAAGTCGACGACCTGCTGGAAGCATTTCAAGGCCTGTTCTCAGGACTAGGGAAGATCAAAAGGCCGCCTGTACGACTTCACATAGACCCCGCTGTGCAACCGACAGCCCATCCCGTTTCACTTACGCCCGTTAGTAAAGGAGGAGCTCCGACGACTGGAGGAACAGGGCGTCATAGAGAAGGTTACGGGACCCACACCGTGGGTGTCACCAATGGTGATAGCCGAGAGGCCACGACAACCTGGGAAGATCCGGCTATGCATCGACATGCGCCTCCCAAACAAGGCCATCACAAGGGAGAGGCACATCACATCGACCATGGACGACATTGTCTCCGATCTGAACGGCGCCCGATGGTTCTCGGAACTAGATCTAAATGCGGGGTACCACCAACTCACCCTAGCCAAAGAGAGCCGGTACATTACCACCTTCAGCACGCACTTAGGGCTACGGCGGTACAAACGCCTGAATTTCGGGATCTCATCGGCTGCCGAAATATTTCAGAACACGATTAGAGACATCCTGGTCGGACTGCCCGGCATCCTGAACGTGAGTGATGATATCCTCATCTATTCCAAGACAGTAGAGGAGCACTACCGACACGTACGGGCCACCCTCGCGTGCCTCCAAGAGCACGGAGTCACCCTACACCGGGAGAAGTGCCAACTGTTCCAACAGAAGATTGAGTTCTTTGGCTACATCTTCACCAAGGAAGGTATCCAAGTAGACCCTCGAATGTCGCAAGCCATCAAGACGGCCGCGGCCCCCGCGTCAGTGGCGGAAGTGCGCAGCTTCCTAGGGATGGCCACATACTGCGGAAGGTTCGTCCCAAATCTGGCCACCCTGGCTGAGCCCCTGAGACGCCTCACCAAGGCGGACGTGGCGGTGGACTGACGTCGAAGAACAGGCTTTCGAGGCGGTCAAGGAAGCGCTTCTAGACCAGACAACACTGGTCTATTTTGACCCGACCAAGAGGACCGAGATCCTAGTGGATGCCAGCCCCATAGGGCTAGGGGCAGTCCTAACGCAAGAACAGGAACCTGGGCAATGGGCAACTCTGGCGTATGCCAGCAAGGGCCTCACCGACACAGAGAAGCGATACTCCCAAATCGAGCGGGAAGCACTGGCGATCCGGTGGGGCTGCAGTCATTTCCATCTATACGTGTGTGGACACCCGTTCACAGTGGTGACCGACCATCAGCCGCTGGTGCCGCTATTCCGGGGGACAGCACCACACCCGCCCCCACACATAGAGCGGTGGGCCATCGGTCTGCAACAGTATCACCTGAGTGTAGTATACCGGCCAGGGGCCAAAAACCCGGCAGATTTCCTGTCCCGCCACCCAGAACACAACAGTGAACCAGAGCACAGGGACGCTGAAAATGAAGCCGAGGAGCACCTTGACATGGTGGTGGCACTGACGTGTCCCCGGGCCATCACGCTTGAGGAGCTCCGAGAAGTAGCCGACCAAGACCCCGTGATGGACAAGGTCAAGAACACCATCCTCGAGGGAACCTGGCAGTCATTTCTGCAAACGGGGAACTCGTGGGCGAGTGGAGACCGAGAAGATCTTCAACACATGTGGAGGGTACGACACGAACTGAGCGTGACCAGAGGGGGACTCCTTCTAAGAGGTCCCCGAATCGTCGTCCTAGGGGCACTCCGGACAAGAGCGACACAGTTAGCCCACAAGGGACACCAAGGTACAGAGAAGATGAAATCCCGGATGAGAGAGAAGGTTTGGTTCCCGGGTATGGACGACTATGTCACCGACACCGTCCGCAGCTGCCAGTCATGCCAGCTAACAGGGGAAGCCCAACCACGGGCACCCATCATAACTGAAGAGCATGGGCATACACGCTGGGAAAAGATCAGCGTGGACTTTGGGAGCCTGCCCGATGGGCGAGTCACCCTAGTCATCGTGGACAGCTACTCAAAATACCCCATTTCGGAGGCCTTGCCGTCCACCGCCTTCGTACATGTGAAGCCCGCCCTGGAGAAGTTATTTGGAATGTTCGGATACCCCGAGGAGCTGCGGACTGACAATGGACCCCCGTAACAAGGGCACGAGTTCGAAGAACTCCTGAAGGCACATGGCATCAGACACAGGCGCATCACCCCACAATGGCCCCAAGCCAACGGGGAGGTGGAGCGGTTCATGCGCACCATCAATAAGATACTGCGCATCGCCGTGTCCGAACAACTAGACCCGGAGCAAGAGCTTCAGCGATTCCTGGGGGAATACCGCAGCACTCCCCACTGCTCCACCCGACCAGCCCCCTGGGCAGTGATGTTCCAAGGAGCTCACAGGGATGAGCTGCCAGTAGCCCCAGGCTGGGTAGCGCCACCTTTCAGTGAGGAAGAAGCCTTCCGAAGGTGCCAAAGGCGAAACAACAGAGTCAGTGAGGCCCGGCGGGCGGTGACCCGAGAAGTTCAAGCCGGAGACACGGTGGTCCTCAAAGAGTGCCGGCCAGGAGGAAAGTTTAAGACTCGATATGAAAGAGGGTACTGGAGAGTGGTCGACCGCCGAGGGACCATGGTGACAGCGCGTCGAGGGAGAGACCTGGTCACCCGGAACATCTCGTGGTTCAAGGTGGTGAGGAGACCCGCGGACGACCCAGAGACGGCAGACTTGGGGGACGGCTCGGGGGACACATCCCGCTCTGACCCACAGAGCAACGCAGACTCTGAGCCAGGCGGCGCCGACGGCACAGGTAGTGGGCCAAGGCAAGAAGTGCCACCGGAAGCCTCGGCCCCAGGCGCACGAAGGGCCGCCAGGTATGAGCTGAGGGAGAACCCCAGGCCCAGCAGTCGGCTGAGAGACTTTGCGTGCCAAGTAAGTGATGCGGCAAAGTAATAAATGAACTGTTGTCAAGGATTGAGTTGAGAAGGGATGTTACAGTTAGCGCTCTAGCGTTTCAGCTAGAGCGCTGCAGTATACGCGTAGGTTGCGCTCACGTCCCCGACATGAGCGCATGTATAAATAATAAACGGGCGGGCGAGCGCGGCAGTTCGCGCCCAACTGAGTGACAGTGTGTGGTGTGGTTACTGCGCTGCTCTCATGCTAGGCCTCCCCTGGGCTCCCCAGATCACGAGGCTGCTGACCCAGGGCCCTACCCTTCCCAGACAGAAGTCAGAGGGTGGAACATTACATTTTTCATTCTTACTTTGTGGGTTTTTAGTAAGCATTCATGTATATCTTTTTAAGTCGGGTTTTATGTTTCACGTTTCATTATTTTTTCCGATTTTCGTTTATATGTATTCTTTCTGTGATATTTACTTAGTAATGGTGGTGTCATCTTCTTTTTTGCATGTTAAATGAATCTTCCACACACTTGAGTCTCCCCACCCCATGCAATTGATTTGAATGATATGATGAACTTTGCATACGGTATTTCATCGTGACACTTTTGCATAAGAGTATGTAACCTAAATGTGTTTTACTGGATTTGCCTGAGGATGAGTTATCCCAATATGGAATTAAAATTTATGCTCTCACTGCATGCATGTTGGGTAAAACTTTAATAAAATTGGGGCTCCACACTTATTTTTATTTAAGCATATGCTCGATTTCATAATTGGCATTTGTGTTTTGACACCTTTGCTAAAGAGATGTTACCATCCTTCTTTGATTATGGCGGAAATTAGAGCACATTATTGGCTTATGCGGTTTTGGTATACTCGTTTTATTTCTCATAGATGTTGCGGTTTGATTGTTCCCCTTTGTGTATATTTTGGAATTTCCTTATATGAAGTGTCTGGCTGAGATAGGAGTGTCAAAACTCACTATATATTATATAATTGCATGAATGCAATGACTGTAGTAAGTACGTCTATTTTCAATAATATATATTGTTTAACAATTGGGGGGCTTATTTATCTGCTCACTTACATTGTTAAAAAACGTATAAAATTGCTGTAGTAGTGATGGTTGTGTATGTCCCTCTTATAGAGGGACATAATTGCAGTGGAGTTTTGAGATCTTGGAATAACTTAGAAACTCACACTACCAGTTGGGACACTGCTTCTGTTGCTTTCAGGTAGGTACGTTTACACTTCTAGTTATATACACGACATTCCCTTCTATCCTTCTATTGTGATTGTATGTGCTTTGTACACATAAATATTACAGTTTATAGATTGTTTCTTTGATAAAGAATTATTTGATCTTTTATGACATTTTGCTTCCCTTTATTTGTCGCATCCTATTTTCCAACTATGTTTTCAATTATTTGTACAACACATTTGGATGTTACTACATGTGTATGTATAGATATGGTTTTAGGAATCGCGTGTTAATGTAAGGGTATGGCATTGGGGTTTTATTGTATTCTGTTTTGCTAATAGGCTTTCTGTGAAATCTTGGAACTGTGTTTTTAGTTTGATGGTACAAATGAGGAGATAAGTCTATTTATAACATTAGGGATATATTTTATGGCCCTGTGATGTAATGTGATGTATGTCATGTGTTTGTGTGTTTATAAATGTGTGTATATGTTGTGTTTGCAGCCTTGAAAAAGTCCAGTATTGGACGAAAAGCGTTGGCTTCTTGAATGTCATGTCTACGTTCATAATAATAAAAAGAAGACTGATACAATAATCCGAAATCTGATGCCTTTGGACTGTTGATTTGGATTTATAAGTGTTACTTTGTGCACCATAATGTTTATTTTTGAACTACCAGATTAACTCTCTGCCAGACCTCAACAAGAAACCTCTACACTATAGGACAGTCTACCTGTTGTCCATGAATCAACAGCCTCCAAATTCTCCACATGGTACTAATGATCTTTAAATATGCATCTAATTAACCTTAACACTTCACATTCCTTCACCAAAAACAAATTAATTAACTTCCCTGTTTCTCTCCTGCAAAAAATGTTGGCACTTTAACTCAATTAACATTAAGATTGGTCAATTTTAGGGTCGGGCTTAATATTATTCATGCCAGAGTAACTGGTCTAACCTTGGAAACTTTTTGTGATAAAATTATGTGAAATTACAGAGATTATGCAATTACTCCCCATTGTGTAAATTCGGGTATACATTTTAATGCAAAGAGTACTGTTCTGGTAATTTTATATTGCGAGCTGCATTTCAGGTAGATTTTTTACACAAGCGGACTGTTTGTGTAATTTTTCAGTGCAAACCTACAAATTTCAGCATGACTGGATGTGTTCTGAATGCAAGTGAGAGCAGGGCCGGACTGGCTACCGGGCGTTTTGGAATGCTGCTGAGGTGGGGGCTGATTTCGTGGATGGGGAACTGCGTGTACTGAACGAAATTCGTTTTGCTTTAATTATTTCGAAGTACACGCAGGTCTCCATGAACTAAATCAGCCCCCACCGCAGTGAAATCAGCCCCCTGCTCGGCAGAATTCCAAAACAGTCCGGCCCTGAGTGAGAGTTCCTTTGCCATGAGCAGTCAACAAACATTTCAGGTAGAAATTTTACCTCTGGGTAATTTTTTGAGTGCAAAACTACAGTGCAAATATGAGTGGCAGTGTTTTGAAACCAAGCAACCAGAAATCAACTCAAAATTACATTCTGAGATGAATTTTTCCCGAAAGGCTCGTTCTGGTACTTTTTTCTGTGAGAGATGCATCTCACATACTTACACATAACTTTGTGCAATTTGTCAGCAATTCACGTAGTTAAACAACCTGAAATTCTGCCTGTTAAGCCCACCCCTTGTCAACTTGTAGAAAAAGGGAGTATCCTGTGCTCAAATAATGAGCCAAGACCATTACAGAAAAATTTGCACAGCTAAGTATTTTCCAGTTCTCAGTTTGTACATTTTCTCAAATGTCAAATTCATTATTAAAAAAGTAAGAAGTTAGATAGAATCATAAGCCAATAGACTAATACATGTAATAACATAAAGTGCCTTTAAAAAATTAAGTGCCAGTGGCGGCTGGCTAGTACCGAGGGTGGTGATCCGCGGGCGGCACAAAATAAATTTCACTTACCTGCGCAGCGCGATGCCCTCCTCCCTTTGGTGTCTTCCAGAAAGCTCCCAAGGCAGGAAGCTGCCCTACCCAATCTTGGCGCTGCTTTCACAGCAAGAAATCAGTACCAGGATTTATAAAGAAAGCTCTCCCAGAGCACTGGAGGCCTGTGATTTCTCTAACCCAGCTGTGTAAGAGAAGTTTAAAATTTGCATGTCTAGCTGGCCATCCCAAGAAGGCCAGCCAAACAGACATGCACATTTTAAAAAGCATAGCTCTTTGCTGCTGCCACTCGGCAGAGCTGGCCCCACCCCATCCTGACACTTAGGGGCCGATTACAATAGCGGACAGATTGGAGTCCGTCCGCCATCGTGGTGGTGACCGGGACCGTCCTAAATACATGTGGCGGTTCCACACACCAAATCAGGATGCGACCGCCACCATGGCGGTCGGATTTTGCATTTTAACATTGCGGCGGGTGCTACTGACAGCAGCGCCCGCCACAATGTTAAAATAGCATGTTGTGCATTTCACTGCACTACGTGGCAGGCACCACACGGTGCCTGCCACTTGGTGCAGTGAAATGTAGGGGGGCAGTGCACCCACACCTACCCCAACACAAGGGGGGCCGCAACAGGCCCCCGAAACCAATCTCCACCAGCCTTTCAATGGTGGTTTACCCGCCACGGAAAGGCTGGCTGGAGACAGCATCCTGATTTGGCGGACAGTGCCTGCTAGGCTCCGCCACTATTTCATGTATGCAGACCGCTCCGTCAGGCAATCTCAACGATTATGGTCATTCCGTGGCGGACAGTCTTTGCATCCGCCGCAGTCCAAACACGTTTCCCCCCGCCATCATAATGTGGCAGGGGGAAAATCGCGGTCCGATTGCGGAAGGACCGATACCGCACAGCTGGCGGTCCGTCGGCAATCGTAATCGGCCCCTTAGTTCAAGATGGGCTGCTGAAAAATAAAACGGTAATAAGTAAAGTTTTTACCATTTTATTTTTCAGCTCTGGGGCTTGTGAGGCAACGCTCCTCTGCTTAAAGGGAGGAGCCGCCCCTGAGTCCACAGGCTATATGAAAATAATCAAATTAATAACAAAATGGCCTAATACAAAAGGACCACACAACACCTAGCCCTCTGTAAATGAATTACCTCCACCCAAATAGCACATCTTTTAATAATGTTTCAGACAAAGACGGGTACATTTTTCAAGCATTACATTAAGCAAAATTGCAGCACAAAAATGTTATACGGACAGCAGACCAATCCGACTTTATTTTTTATTGCAACAGAGGATTAGCTCAGAAACATGTATTGTTTCAAAACACACTACTTTGGCTGAGAAAGCTAAATAAGAATGTTACTTCACATATACAGAGTAAGACCAAGGTAGCAGCTGAGTTTCGATGTAGTTCTGAAAAGCAATGAAAAGAAATGCTCATGTTTAACATTTCCAGTAAGCCAAACCTATGTTAAGCATTAGTTTTCCAAATATAATTCATTACCTTACATTTCACAAATGTGCAAATAAGGACACTCATATAATCTTTTGTTTGAAAAAATGTGGAACCCCTTTACCAATGTTATACTTGAACCCGGTCCTTATGTTAGCGGGCTTAGTATTATTTGCAAGAACAAGGTAAGTGCAGATCAGGGATAACTTTCATACACTATTTTCATTCATTCGATAAAATGAAAACAAAATGTCCAACTCTAATGTAAAACAAGATGAAAGGGGCTTTTCACAGGGACATCTTAAGGATTTTGGGGGCCCTGGGCCAAACATATTTTGGGGGCCCCTGTTCAGAACAGCTTTGAATTTATGATCTAGTTTTAGCCCCTGTTTCCGTTTCCTCAGCTGTGTTAGTGATCCAGTTTGCATCATAGGCATTAGCCTATATATTCCAGATGCAAACGGACGCATGCAGCTGACAGCAGTAGGATTTATTGTTTCATGCCCAGCTACTAGGTTTTTAATACTTTTTAAATTGTATATGTGTGGCTGAAGTACTCTGTGCTTTTTAACAATTTCTCCTACCTACGCGCACTTGCACTTTACTTGATTCTGCTTGCCTACACCTCCTTAGCTGCTATGATTCGCATCTTGCTTTTCCTCCAGTCCTGGTCCACTGCGGCTGATACTCCGATCGTGCGGAGGGCTGGGGCTACTATCGCACTCCTCACTTCCGCCCAAAAAGTTTCTGCTTCCTCAGCTGCGTTAGCGATTCAGTTTGCATCATAGGCATTAGCCTGTATATTCCCGATGCAAACGGACGGCCATGCTGCCCAGTTCCTCTCCGGTGAGTTTCTTCCACTATATTACAATAGGGAAAAACTGCTTGGCCTTAGGCGGCTACCCTTATGTCAGTGTACAGCGGCTGATCCGAGCTTGGAGGTAGACGTTCAATGCAATAAGTGCAACTGTTCTCTCCTCTAGCCCAGGAAACACGCTCCCAAGATCATCCCACGCAACAGTAAGTGTAAAAACAATAAGAAGACAGAGGACTTAAAGGCCACCCTTTTAAATTGTTGCTCTATGCAAATGCATGAACCACACATTTATGACCTACTTTTAGACAAACAGCCTGATCTTTTATTTCTCACTGAGACCTGGCTGTCTGAAGCCTCCAACCCTAATATCAGCTCGGGTTATAAAATCCTTAGGAGGGACCAACCGAGTGGGAAGGAGGGCGGTGTCGCCATAATTTACAATCAAAAACTAGACTGCTCTCCCATCCCGATGGAAAACATCGAGGGCGCAGAGTCCTTAGGCTTCCACTGTACCTTATACCCCCATCATAGCATAGCTGGTTTTCTGATTTACAGACCTCCTGGTGCAATTGGAAATTTTATTGCTACGCTTAATACAGCCACCACCTCCCTGGACTTAAAATACAACTGCCTTATTCTGGGAGATTTCAATATACAAATGGACAATGGAAAAGACCCTTAAACAATTTCCTTGTTGGAGACGCTGCAGGCCAGCAACATGTTTCCATATATTTCTTCGGCCACCCATGAGAAGGGCCATACCCTAGACCTAATCTTTCACAACTTTGACATATCAGTAAGTCTACCTCTTCCCATTACCTGATCTGATCACCTTCTATTAAAATTTGTCATTCCCAACTCTGCCACAGCCCCTCGGACTAACTCAGGGCAGAGGGTCCCTAATTACAGGACGTTCCATAAAATATCCATCCCAATGTTAGCAGACGTCCTCGGTCGTTCCTCACCGGAGCTGTCTGGCTGCACCGACTCAGACGCCCTCTCAATAGATTTATGGCTCCGAACCAACATTGGTGCAGCGGTACCAGTTATTTCCCGCTTCTCAAAGAGGTCAGCCCCACTAGCTCCATGGTTTAACGGTTTCCTCAGATCTAGCAAAAGAAATTTTAGAAAAATGTAAAGGAAATTGCGTAAATCCTATCTACCTGAGGACAGGAAGGTGAATAAAGACACTTTAAAAGCTCATTACATTCTCGTGAAGGCAGCCAAGAAAAACTTATTTCAAACCAAGATAGAAAATGCCCAAAATAAGAGTAAGGAAATCTTTAGCATTGTTAAATCCTTTACCCCTGAAAGCCGGCACAAAGGAAGAGCCATGCACCGAAGAATGGTCTAAGCAAATAGCTCAATTCTTCCACAAAAAGATCTCCGTGATCCAACAAGCCTTCACTAACATCTCAGAGGAAGAACTGACCTTCTACCTTAGTTCTAATTGCAAATTTCACCTCTTGGATCCTCCATCTTTACTAACTTTCCCTGAGTTTCTTCTTGAAGAGTCACTCACCCTTCTCCAAAGCATTTAGTCTGGCTCCCCTACCGACCCACGTTCAGCGAATATCCTGAACCTATTGGCTCCCACCATAAACCCCACGGTAAAACCAGCTCTTTAATGCTTCCCTCTCCTCAGGCAACATGCCGAAATTATGGAAGAATGCAAAGATTCATTCTCTGATAAAAAAGGCTAACGTCAAACCGATGGACCCTGCCAACTACAGGTCAATCTCCCTTTTTCATGCCCTCTCCAAAGTATTAGAGAAGCATGTAAACAAGGCCCTCCAAAAACACATTGAAGATGGGAAGCTCATGAGTCCCAATGCGTCTGGTTTTAGGGCTAACTATAGTACGGAGTCCGCTCTACTGGAAGTGACTGAATTTCTCAAGGGTAAGCTGGACCAGGGAGGATAGGCTGTTCTGATACTGCTCGATCTGTCGGCGGCCTTCAATACGGTCCCACATGAGAGGCTCCTGGAGAGACTTGCTAACATCGGCCTGGGGAGGCCACATTAACATGGATGTCATCCTTCTTGGCAAATAGATCTCAGGACATCTGGCTCCCCCCTTTCTCATCCCCGGTTCCAGCCATGAATGTAGGTGTCCCTCAGGGCTCCATTCTCAGTCCTACCCTTTTTAATATACAGCTATCCCCCCTTGCATTTCTGGTAGAGGAAGAGGATGTCAAAATTGTTTCCTATGCTGATGACACTCAGCTGATTTTTACATGTGAAAAAGGAACCGACTTTGACGGGGCAATGATTAGGTCTTGCCTCACAAAGGTTTTTAACTGGCTTAAGATCAATCAGCTGAAGTGCAATCCTGACAAAACTGAAGTTGTTTTCTTTGGTAATCCCGAAACGCCTGACTGGAGCTCTTGGTGGCCAAAAGATCTGCCGCCCCTGCCCGCGGAAACGGAAGGAAGTCAAAAACTTAGGAATTGTCATTGACAAGACAGTCACCAAGCGCTTTCAAATCCAAAATCTAACTGGCACTTGCTTTGCCATACTCCGGATGTTAATTCCTGCCACTGTTACCACTTGAGAGTAGAAAGATCATGGTGCGGGCTCTGGTGACATCAAAGCTTGGCAATGTCAACAGTTTGTACCTCGGTCTTCCCAAATCCCTTATCCAGCGCCTACAAGTGGTACAAAACGCGGCAGCCAGAGCCATCCTGAGACCTCAACCCAGATCTAGGAAGACCCCTATTCTTAAGTCTCTACACTGGTTCTGCATAAAAGAACGGATCGACTTCAAACGATAACCATCTTCTTTATCGCTACACAACATCTAGACCCCTAAGATCTTCCAATGCCAACCTGGCCATCGTGCCTTAAATATGCCATGCCCGCACTGGAGGCAGATACCTCGGCTTTCTAGGTGCAAAATTGTGGAATAGACTCCCTGAGTCTCTGAGACTAACCGCAGACCTACTCTCTTTCAGGAAGAACTTAAAAACCTGGCTTTTTAATAACTGATGGGTCTTTTACGCACGTTTTCTTCTCGCTGTCACTCGCCAGGACACTCTAGTCTGCGTGGCTGAGCGCGTTATTAAATGCACTATTTCATTTCATTTCATTAGGTCCCTGACAGTGCAAAGGAACACTCGTCCAAATTCTAAGTGCCTTATTTATGAGGCCTTGCTTCAATTTTATGCCGCCGGTGCGTCACTTTTTGTGACGCACTGGCAGCGTAAAAAATGAGCCATGTTGTGCCCTATTTACAAAGTGACGCATCTAGGCAAATGCGTCACTTTGTAAACCCCTGCACCACATTTTACCTGTGCCAGGTATAATGTATGCAGGGTGGGTGTTCGCCCGCAAAAAGCCTCATCGAAGTGGTGCATTGAAATCTATGAGAAATCAGTGCGCCACTTCTAGGACGCCATTGCGTCAATATCTTACACCTGCCTCACAGCAGGCGTAAGACTGATGCAGGCCCAGGCACTCAAGCAATGTGTCCTTTCACATGGGGCTTGCCCCATGTGAAAGGACACATTGCTTGAGTTGCGTCGTTTTTCGGACACACCCCAGCAAGTCATCACTTTTGATCCTACAGATACGTCAGAAATCTGTATCTGTAACTCCTTGCGACATGATGCGTCATACAGTAAATATGACGCATCTATCACGTCGCAAGGAGGGCGCACTAAGAAGTGGCGCATCCCTGTTTTCACACAGCAATGCATCACTTCTCATAAATAAGGCCCTAAATGTGTTTACATCTAATAATCAGGGATAGTTATGTGTGTTTTCAATATTGTAACACAGGAGCAGCTCACCAATATTACTGCAAATAATCTCTGTAATGCCCTTCCATTTCTTATATGTTAGGCCTTGTTTTGATCTAAAAGAATCTTTTATGTATATTGCATGAAACATAAACACAACTGCAAAATGGCTGTACTAGACTCTCACAAATCAGGTACACAAATAATAAATTAAAGGAAAATAGTATTTAAAACAATCTGTTTAAGAAATAGTCAAGGTCATTAGGGCAAAACTATGGAGAACAGAGCTGACTGTCAGGGGGCCCCCTGAAAGGCTGGGGCCCTGGGCCAGAGCCCACTTTGCCCATGCATTAAAACGTCTCTGGCTTTTCACCAAGGTCAGCATCAAGCACGTAGAAAATATGCAAGGAAGAGGAAGCATTACATTGTACAGCTCAAAGTAGGAACTCCCCCTTGCCACTTTAGCCTTTTCTTTCACGACGCACAAAAGGATGATATAAGAATGGTGAATTTTACATTTCATTCATATTCTTAGTGTGGAGAGACATCCCTGTGTATCGTGTCACACTGCTGTAGAACATAGAATTCTATGGAAATAAAAAGTGACCGTTGCTCTTACAAAACGTGCATACATACACGGTGCCTTTCACTTGCATTCTAAGGGACTGAAATGATTTAGGGCATATTCTGGTTCTATTTTTTGGAGTGTGCGATATTCAAATCGTTATAATGGTTTGTACTAGCTTTCCTGTGTGTATAAGTAGCATAGAAAGGAGGTCATGGGCCTGGGTGCAAGCAATGAAAACGGTTCCTTTTGACTTCCGTTGGAGTGGTAAAATACATCTATTACCAGGGTTGATGGGGCCCTCAGAGCTCCAGCACCTCTTCACTTAGTGCACCAACGGTAGTTGCGGACCCGGGGCCATATTATGAAAGTGCCCCAGGGGTGCAACAGGCATTTGCACCCGTCTTGCAAGGCCCCTTCTGCAATACCGATAGTGCTGTCATACTTAAGGTGCCAGGGCTACCTTCATAGAGCGTTCCCTCCTTTGCATGGGGGTGTGCCTCATGTAAGTGAGGGAATCCCTTTGCCTCTGCACCCACGCCATATTTCAAATGCGGTGCAGAGGCAAAGACACTTTCAGCAGGTAGACTGCGAGTGCGACACCTAAAAGGTGGTGCACTCTCAGTGCGCCCCCTGAGAGTAGCACTCCGGAGATGGGAAAGGGGGTCCTGTGGACCCCCAGACATCCCCTCGCAGGTGGGTGCAGTGACTGCACCCACCTGCAAGGGTATTTCTAATTCTCCTTAAAAGTGCAGGCGGGTTGCCGTCTGCACAGTGAAACACGGAGTGGCTTCTTTAAAGACACTCCTTATTTCCCTTGAATGTGCTGCCCCCATGGCAGCACGAAATTGCGGCAGCCCTGGGGCAGCGCATTCTATGTAATAGGGCGCACTTTCTCTGTTTGCATCCGGTGCTTCAGGTTCAAAAAGGAAATGTGTACATACATAATACAGCCCCTGGTGTGCATCCATTTGTGTTGGAGTGATGGATAAATGTGCATGAAGTGACCCTGCAATTTTTTTCCTATGGAAGTTTCTAAGGGGCCATTAAAAGTCCCCAAAAAATATGCTCAAAAAATAAAATTTAATATATTTCCCCGATTTTTTGTGCTAAAAATATCTGCCTCCCAAAACAGAAGTTCATAAACAGCCAAACAGAAACTTTACTAGGTGAGGATTTGCTAAAGTCCTTCAAATTCCTGCGTGAAGTGATTTTTCCCTGCTAGAATTAAAATGTAAAATGTATAATCTGGTTTATTCCCAAAAAGAAAGCATCGACTGTTTGATGCAGAACTGTTCTTTTTCTACTTAAAATGTTCTTTTTATTAGTTTTTTGTGAGAAGGCTTTTTTTTAACCAGGATTAATTTCTTCTTTGAGAATTTTTGAACACTTACTTATTGACTCTGCAAGTCCCATTCTGATTTCAGAATGCTCGGCTGCATAAATTAAATCAGTAATTAGTTTTGCACAATATGCAAGTAAGACGTTCAAATATGTACATCATTACACAAAATATGTTGAATGTAACAGTAGTTCAACTTTTATTTAAATCTGCCTTTTCAAATTGTCTGTTACCTTCTAAAACATGCCAAATGTGAGATTAAAAATATGGGGAAAAGACTGGAAACAAGTGACTTGATACTGAAAACAGCACGTCCCTTGCTTCTCGAGATGTTAACTATGCATTTCTTCTTTATTTTGGCGCTTTTGTCATCTCTTGCTTTAAAATAAATCACGGCAACATTCGTGCCTCTTTCCTACCAGATGGCTTGCAATTACTGCATGGATTTTTTCTAACTTCAAGGCCAGAAAGGTTGTCAACCGATGTTGTAATCTCAAGAACGATAATGTGGATTGTACTTGACAGGGTGCGCTGGGGAGGGGTGATTCGAGTGATACAGGATGGGTTTGATTCTTGTGTGCCCTAGGACGCTCACTGTGGCAATAGGAACACAGAAATCGATGCATGCAAAGGATGTAACAGAGGGATCCCCATGGGGGGCGAATGGAGATTGGGAATCCATTATTCTGTACATTGGACTCTGCGTAAATCTGATTTTTGTTAATCGAAATTGACCGGTGTGGTTGTGAAATGAGGGTTTGGGGCAGGACTGGAATAGACAGTTCATTCAACAAAGATGTAAAATGGCATCAAATAAAAATAATCCCTTCCAACAATACTAGACAGAAAATACAAAGTAACTTCCCACGAACGTACTTCGCAGCTATAAACAAGTCGTCTAAACAAAAAACAAAACAAAACGAAAAATAGTTGTGTCCTGCTGTGGGCAAATGGTACATAGAGGGAACTTCCATTTATCTTTATGACAAGTAAGAGAAGATAGAACTTAGCATCTGGAACATTTTGGTTCTGAAGTAGGCCTCACTTTGCCTGTGGTGTGCACAGCAGATTGTTAATGTGATATTTTGCGTCAAACAAACGTCTTACCGAGGTACCTGCACTCGGAGTCTCTGTAACGCTGGAGACGTGTTGGGCCAACTACACTAAAAATGCATCTGCCTCTTTGTGGGAACTCTGGGGCATATCAACAACAACCGGCGATAATTATCTCTAAGCGCACTTAGCGCTAGGATAATTATCGCCGGCTAGCGTTGATTTTTATCGCTGAGATAGCGTGCTATTAGCAACGCTTATCTCAATAGCGATAAAAATCCTCACGCTAAGTGGCTAACGTGAGATTATTGCTGGAAACCCAGCGATAATCTCACGTTACCTTGTTGATAGGGACAGACAAACTTAGCCATGATATCCTCCTCCCATAGGATATCATGGCTAAGTCTGAAAAATACCAGACGTAAAAAAGCAGCGTTAACCGTGGTTAGCGCTGCTTTTTTTGTCTCTAACAGGGTTAGCGACATTCTTGATAATAGGAGAAATGTCGCTTAGCGACATTTCTCCTATTATTTTACTCTGGAACGCCCCCTTTGCATCTCATTAGAGATGCAAGGGGAAGCGTAGAGTAAAAGGGTGCTAACATGCAAATTTGCATGTTAGCACCCTGTTGTTGATAGGGCGCTAGTTTTATCTCTCCTTTTTTGGATTTTAAAGCCAAAAAAGCAGAGATAAAGCCCTTGTTGATATGCCCCTCTATGAGTGGTGTACAACTTTCATAGTGGGGGGTGCTGCCATCAATGTTACGTAATTGAAAACGTATGGACTGTGAAAAATCCAAGCATCGGATAGTTCACTTTATGAAACCCTTTAAATTTGCAGTCAGAGAAAGAAAAGTTAACTCAAATCCAATTTAAATGAATGCGAAGTAGTTTGTCAGAACACACAGCCTGACTTTGACCTCTGTCTTTGAATGCATGGCAAGATAACTACAAAATGTAAAGTCACCTTTACTGCTCATTCACCTTCTGAATGTTTATTTTGGGGGTGCAGGAGCACGCCCCACACGCCTGTTTCCAGCGCTTATGGGTAACAGCAGCCTTGGGACCTGTGATTATCTTTGTTGTTGTAAAATTGGATTGCAGCCGGATCACTGGTCGATTGCACAATATTGTTGTGATTTCTGGTGAAGGTGCTCCCTTGGACTCTCAGAGTGGACCTTCAGCTGTTGGCGTGGCCGCCAGACAAGCCAGGCAGCAGCTATCAAGATCTGTGAAACATGTATGCACATGCTATATTGTTCACATTTAAATATATTCAAGCTGCTTAGAAGCCATATTAATCGGGCAATAAGCACGTCCAAAGCCCAAATTTGGGGTAAAAGGCCGCTTTATTGGACAGGCAGGCAATTCTACACATATCTTAAAATACAGGTCATATACAGATCATATTTCAAACAACATATCCCCGCCTAACACCCCCCGCCCCTAAACAAAATACCCCAAAGCAACTATTTCCCACATTGTTCGGCCTAAACCTCCTACCCAAACCCCTATCTACATATCCTGCCTACCTCTTGCCTCCAACCTCGCTCCCTTGCTTCCCCCTGTCCGAAGCTATTCCTAATGCCCCCAACCCTTCCTGCCTGTCTTGATCTCCTGTCACCTGTCCAAGCGACAACCACCCAGTAAACATACATATATATATATTTTTATTTATTTATTTATTTATTTATTTTTTTAAATTATCTATATATATATACAAGCAAATTTAGGTGAGAAACATATTGAGGGAGGGAGGAAGGGCCAAAAACGATTTCCCCTACCTTGCCTCACGAAGCGGTAAGCGCGCCACAGAGAGTTCTAGACTCTCCAGACTCGCGCTTACCTCCTCAGCCAATCGGACTGGCCGGGCATCCCTGGGCCGTACTAACACCCGAAGCTCCCCGGGGGTGGACAATCTGTGATTGCCACCCCCAGGAGCCCTCAGTTTGGTACAACAATGTACATAAAAAAAACGTGTGTTCGGGAATGTTAAACCTAACTTGCATGGAGAAACTAGACGTCACCTTGTGCTGCAAATTCACTGTGGGGTGCCAACTTGACGTGCAATTAAACGTTTGAAATCAAGTGACAATAGCATGACATGAGCCCTGCAGTGAAGATATCTGTCAGCTGTGTAATCCTACTGTGTAGGGAGATACATACTACTGCTTAATATTAGCAGCAAACTGTGAATGTTTCTTCATTTACCCATAGGAACTTTCAAGGTGACGTGGTGTGTCACTATTTTGACAAATTAAAACAAGCTTACAATTTGATTAGTGCTTACTTTTCATGTTCAACATGTGCACTGGGGCTGTTAGTGCACTTCGGTACAGAGGATCACTGCATGTTTTTTCTTATTTTGTTTGTTCCACCTATGCTGGGATTTTACTCTCAGTAGCAGTAGACTAGAGAGCTGCTTATTAGGTGAAAGGATGCCACTGAGTGTTTCAAACTCAAACTAACAGAAAAAGATGACTTCTAGAGCATTCACTTGGTTGAAGGTTCACTAGATGTTTGAGCATCAACCAGTTTTTGAATGAACCATAATGATATTCATAGTTTGATTAATATCAAAAGTTGATAGAAAGGCTGGAAAACACTTTTGCAAAACCATATAATATAGTTGTGAGATGGCATATATTTTTCTCCAGTAACGAACAAGCTGGTAAAACCATAGACACATATGCAACATCATTAGGGGTAGGTACCATCAACAAAGTGGAGTTTGTGTATTTCACCAATCAACAAATAAAAACAAAAATATTTAGGCGCTTAGAAAAAGAATGTAAGAACGGTTACTAACAGTGGAAACCCCACAATTATTTAAGCAATAGATGGGGGGCGTGGCTTGACGCCCACGGGAAATGGCGTCGGATCCGTGAGCTCTGGATCGAAGGCACAGGAGGAGTCTGTTTTTCGCGGGTCCCGTGACCCGTACATATACTGAAGTGCGGTTTTTACATCATGGGCCGCCCGACGACCATCTGGTAGTGCTAAATGCACACCAGCAACATTTTTCTCGCAGGTATTTTGGCATCGTCGCTTCCGCTTCAGACGCGACCGCAATTTTAGGATACAGCCGCAGGTACAGTCACCTGCCTCATGGTGATGAGGTGGCAGTTTCAATCTTCCTCGGTATTTGGCAGACTGAAATATTGTGAGTCTTCTCCAGCATGCTACAGCCTAATTTAACTTCATTTATGACAGGAGATTGCTGATGTTGACTATATTAATGCAGCTAATGTGGAATATTTATTTATTTTAAACAACCGCCACTCTTTCCTCTATAAATGCGGTTGCAACGACTATTTGTGGTGTACTGCTGATTTTGAGCTAAAAAGGCCATCATTTTTACCGAGTCCTGAAGGTATTTTTACACCTGCGCTGCTTCCTCAGATGTGGCCGCCATTGTGCGGTATGCTCGTCGGAGCTACCTGTTTCACTACGCTGCAGAGGTGCGTGTTCCTTGCCTGACAATATTCTTCAGCTTTTTTCACTTTGTTTATCCCTGGTTTTTCATATTTACATGGCATGGTCCTGTTTTACATGCACAGCTGTTGAAAATGCAGCGCTGTGCACTTACTTTTAAAACAACTGTCGTTCTCCTCTCACGAACGTGGTTGCAACGTTGATTAATCTTGAGTTATTGAAGCTCAGTTAACAACCTGCATTGATATCCTTCTTCCCACATCACTATTTTGTGCACAGAAGACTATTATCTTTAATAACAAGAGATCATTTTTGTTCCTCAGCAACAAAGGTTTCTACTGTTCTGTCAACTGAACTGCTCTTTAATACAGTGAAGGCTCTTGTGTTCTTTTTGACTTTTTGACTCTCCTCTGCAATTGTTTTTTACCATCCTGTTTACATCTCTCTCACGCTACCCATGCTCATTTTATGGGGAGACTGCAGAGGCTTTCTTCTTCTACATTGTCTCCGTCAAACAGGTTTATCAAAAATTCTACAATCTTCTCCAAATTTGCCAAGATGGAGTCTGCCTCCTCCTCTTCACCGAAGCCTGGTGCGCCTTCACAGACACAGTCGATGGTACCCTTCCTAACAAATACAGTCAAAGCTAATTCTAAACGACTAAAAAAGGACCCTCCTTCTCCTGCAAAGTCTCCATAACCTGCTTCGTTAGACTTACTCTTGGAGGAAATACGAGCCTTGAAACCCTTTATGGAGGAAACAAATTCAAAGCTTCAATTTTTGACTGATGGATGGTCCCAATTAGAGGAGAGGCTTATTGCGGTGGAATAAAGTGTTTCTTCTTATAATGAGACTGAAAGTACATGCTCTCCAATCACAAATGTCTCTTTTACAGAGGCAGGTCGAGGATTTGTAAAATAGAAATCAAAGGAACAACTTACACATTTATGGCCTACCAGAAAACACGGAAGGCTCAGACCCTCTCTCCTTCTTCAAGTCTTTTCTGCCTTAAATGTTGGTCTGACCTATGGAAACTGTCTTAAATATACAACGTGCACACAGACTGGGTCATCCACATGCCGATACTTCTGCTTCAAACCGGCCACGAGGTGTTATTTTGTATTTTTTGGAATACACAGACCTTCTTAAAGTTTTTTCAGCTTCTAAAAAGTTGCCGCACATCTCATGGTTGGGTCATACGCTGTTTTTTTCACAGGATTATGCTAAGAGTAGTGCTGACCGTCGTAGAGAGTTTCTAATGATGAGACCAGCTCTTAGTGATTTTGGAGCGTGATATGGCCGTTTTCATCCTTGCCTCTTTAAGGTCATCTATAGAAACAAGACAACCACCTATGAGGATCCTGTTAAGCTGAAAAGTTTTCTCAACTTCTGTAAAGCTGATACTATGGACACTTCTAATGCTTCTGCCTCTCAATTTGGCTGATTATCAGGACTTGTTTAATGCTGTTGCTTTCTTTATCTCTTGTACCTTGGAATAACATGTTTTTTCTTTCTCTACTCTGTTCCTATTATATTTGTTACTGTTGTCCTGATTATTACCCATTTTTTGTTGTCAACATTGTAGTTTTAACGATGTGTCTTTCCCTTATAGGTTCCTTTGATGTGTTTTCATCCTGTTGCTTTGCACTACGTGATGTTTGGTCCTGCCTGTACCTTCCCTCGTGGGTTCTGGATGTGCCGTCCTTCATTTCTGGTCGTTTGTAGGTATGTGTCTTTTCCTTTATGTTTTTCTCCTTCTTTCATCTCTTACTATCCCTCCTCTCATTCTTTACCCCTCCTTCATTGACTTAGCTTCTCCCTTTTTATCCACTTTCTTATGAATCCTATATTCTTGTCACTCTCTTTCTCTCGCTCTTCTACTACTCTTCTTGCTAAAGATATACGTTCTTCTTTTTCTGTCTTCTCATTTTCTTCACTTTTTGAGGATGTATACTTATTTATATTTTCTTACTTCTTTTTTACGTCCTTTTCCTTCCTTTCTTCTTACCTTTCTCCCTCCTTTTTTCCATTTACCAATATTTCTCTTCATATTCGATCTTTTACTTTTTCTGACTCAAGCCGATTTGCTCTCTATATAGTTGATTCCTGTCTTTTTTTCATGATTTTCTCTTCATGTATTACTGAGTTCTTTTACATTTACATGCTGTTGTGGTCTACCTTGTTTCAAGTTTATTATCATATTTGGTCTAATTTTGATTGTTCTTTTAATGGTTATTAAATTTCATAACATTTTGTTACTTGGAATGTCCGAGGTTTATACTCACTGATCAAAAGACAACGCGCACTATCTCACTTGTCTAAATTAAAGGCTGATATAGCCATGATTCAAGAATCACATCTCACGGAATCTGAATCCTTAAAGTTGAAAAGAGACTGGTTTGGGGATGTTTTCTTTTCCCCTGGTCATGGTAAACGCAATGGTGTTGTTACTTTGTGACATAAATATCTCCATGTTAAGCTTATTTCTCAGGAAAAGGATGATGTAGGTCGGTGGTTACTTACGGAACTATTGATTGGGAACGTTCCACTTACTTTGTTTAATATATATGTACCAACTATAGATGATCATCTTTTTTAGTCCCATCTTACAGAAAAACTGATGCCATTCCCTCATGACAATCTGATTTTAGCCGGAGACTGTAATCAAATTATTGATCCCTTCATAGATCGTAACTCCTTGTCTTCTTTTGTACCCTCTAAAGCTCACAAATCATTCCTACACTCCTTTCAACAGAGACATTTAATTGATGCATGGAGACTGCACAATCCCACTTTGAGGGAGTACACATTCTTCTCTCCAGTTCATCATACACAGTCACGCATTGATCATATTTTTATCTCCCATGTCTCTCTCAGTCTATTAGATCTGCTGATATTGGCCCTATCTTACTTTCTGATCATGCCCCGGTATCACTTTCTGTAGACATACTCCATAAATCTTTTGCCCCTAGACGCTGGCGTTTTAATAATTCCTTGTTGCTTGATCCTGCTTTTACATCCTCTTTCACTTCTTTCTTTAATGAATATTTTACCTTCAATGAATCAGATACCCTCCTTTTTCATGTCATATGGGACGCTTTTAAGCCTGCTGCATGGGATTTTATTATCAATTACGTTTCCAAGAAGCATCATAATGCTAAGATAAAAAAATATGTAACATTCTTACTACACTACCAAATCTAAAGATTGTTTAACAGATCTAATAGCTGCCAAACTTCAATCTAATAAAGAATCTACTAAAAATGCTTCTTTATACTTACTTAAATCCAGTCCAAAGTTTTATGGTGGCCAAAATAAGTCTGGCAAATTATTGGCTAATTATCTTAAAGTCAAAAAGAATAAATTTATCATTGATTCAATCCTTGATGACACCCAAATTTAAAGACTCAGAAATTTTGCAAAGAATACCATACGTTCTACAACTCTTTATATACGCCCGAAACTACCCCTATGGATGTGTCTATTATGGACTATCTCTCTTCTATTGTTAAACCCTCTGATATCCCTTCAGATTTTGACTCTTTAGAACTTGATGTTTCTGTATCAGAGCTACACACTGCCTTGCTTACTCTTAAAAAAGATAAAGCCCCAGGTCCAGACGGTCTAACTATTGAATTCTTTTCCCATTTTCCCCAGCTCCTTCTTCCTAAATTACATAAACCTTTTCTTAACAAGAACTTATTGAGGTTCTTTTTTAGAAGCCCTAATTTGCCTTATTCCTAAGGAAAATACACATCCATGCTTTTGTAAAAATTACAGACTGATTTCCTTAGTTAATATTGATTTTAACATTTTCTCCAAATCCTTGGCCCTACGATTAGAATCTTTTCTTACAGATCTTCTAGGCAAAGAACAATCAGGTTTTGTGAAGGGTCGTTTTCTTACTGACAACACGCGCCTATTCTCTGATATACTCTCCAAATCATCTCATTCTTCAACATCTATGGTGACTAAAGCTTTAGATGTGGAAAAACGTTTGACAGAGTTTATTGGTCTTTTATTTTTTCAACACTTAGGGGGTTTGGTTTTGGCCCAAAAATAGTAAGTACATTTTCCTTTTATATTCAAATCCTAGAGCAGCTATATTTGCTAATGGCCTCACCTCTTCATATTTCAATTTGGGTAGAGGTGTTAGACAGGGCTGTCCCCTATCTCCATTTTGTTTAATCTAGCTTAGGAACCCTTTCTATCTAGACTTGGTCAAAACCCTGAATTTCACAGTTTCAAACATGGGAGCACACATATTAAATTGGCAGCTTATGCTGATGACATTTTGTTTTCCCTCTATAATCCTCTTTCTTCTCTACCATCTTTTCTCTCTGAAACAGAGGCTTACTCTTTTGCATCTGGTTATAAACGTAATAATGATAAATGCGAAATCTTGCCTCTAACTAAATACACATTTAAAGATGATTTCAAAATAACTGATTTCAATTGGAACACTAATCACATTAAATACTTAGGCATATATTTCTCTACTTCAATCAACACATCAATTTCCGTAAATTTGGACAAATGTTGCTTAAAGATCTCCTCACTCATCGATAGATGGCATCCCTTATACATATCCTGGTGGGGGAGATTGGATACAATAAAAATGATGTTATATCCTTTTGTTCTTTTTACTGTGTATAACATTCCAGGTTCCATACCCTAAACATTCTTTAAAAAAATCAATTCTTTTTTATTTTCCTTTCTCTGGAGTAAGGGAAGAGCACGTATGTCTATAGCTAAACTTGTTCGTCCTAGAACAGAAGGTGGTGTTAATTTTCCAGATTTTCCAACCTATCATAAATCTTTTATTTGTGTCAGTCATCTGATTGGCTTGCCGTTTCCTCCTCGGACTCTCCTCTTTGGGTGTCACTTGAGAAATCTTATATTGCACCTTTCTCCTTTCAGGAATATTTGTTCTTCACCCGTAAACCTTAAAGACTTTCTACTCCCATTGTTAAAAATATGTACAAATGATTAGATACATTTCTCTTGAATAATTCTTCCAAAAGGAATTCTCTTCTTCAGTCCTCTATCTGGCATTATCAAAGGATAACGATTAAAGATAAACCCATTTACTGGAAGTCGTGGAGACAAAAAGGTCTACTCTGGGCTCATCAATTATTTCAGAACGATACAATTTTATCCTTTCAGCAAGCTCAAATTATTTTTAATTTTCCCACTGAATTTTCTAAAAAATATCAAGTGCTACAACAGGCTTTGATTTCAGCTGTTGATCAATCCGATCCAATTTTGGATCAGTTGCACACTACTTCTCCAATTTCCCATACATTTCTCAGGTCAGGGCCCAAAGCATCAAAAATGTATTCACATGTTTGTAATTCAACCCCCTTTAGACACAAAACCAAAGTGGAATTAGATTGGGAGCGTGACCTGGATGTCAATTGGTCCACCCAATTTTGGAACAAAATTTATTTAAAATTCGGAAAACATCTCGAGCAGCTAATACCACACAGACGCTTTTCTTTATTTATAATAGGCTACTCCTCTCCTCTTCTTTCTCCATTAGATAAACACTACACTACCTGAAACTTGCTGGTCATGCCCATCCACAAACGCAGATTTAAAGCACTAAGGGGCATATTATCAAGACACTGCGTTAAAATTATTGCCGCTTTAGCGGCAGAAAACTGCTGCTAAAGCGGCGATAATGGGCTTGATAATATGCCCTTGAAAATTCCCATAGAAGCCCATGTTCTGGTTTCTACATGGGCTTCTATGGGAATTCTCAAGGGCATATTGTCAAGCCCATTATCGCTGCTTTAGCGGCTGTTTTCTGCCACTAAAGCGGCGATAATTTTAACGCAGTTTCTTGATAATATGCCCCTTACTTTTTTCCTGTCCATTTGTATATTCCTTTTGGGAAAATGTCTGGAAACAAATCACCCAGATCTTTCAACATGCAGTACCCTCCTCTTTTATTAACATTTTTTTGGGTTCCCTTTCCGAGGATTGGTTTCAATGTCCTTTACATTTACAAGTTATGGATTTACTTTTGGGGGTAGCATTTCAACAAATTACCAAAAACGTGAAGAATTTATCCGCTTTATCTTTTCAGGCCAGGTGGTACGCTGTATATTACAATCATAGTTTAGATACTGTCTATGTATATCCATTATCCCTTGCAGTACAACGTTTAAATATATGGTCCGCAGTTACGAAGTTTATTGATTGTCATGCTAAACTTTCAAATGCACGTAGAATTTCGCAACAAGAAGTTTTGAAACCTCCTTGACATTCTGCTTTTTTCCTACTTTTAACATTTTTTGTACAGATTTAATTGAACTATATTGCTCCGTTTCAAGTAATTGACCAGATTTGTTTTATATTTTCATATAGCTTATCTCTAATGTTAAGATGACCACTTATTCATGTGTATTTATAATCTTCAGAAACATAATATATATGTATTTTCATTGTACTTCCTTTTTCTCTACCCCCCTTTTTATTTAAATACATTTTTCTCTTTTCAAACTTAAAAAAAGGAAGCAATAGATATATGTTGTGGCAGGGGTCTCCAAAGAGTAGCTCAGGAGCTACTGGTAGCTTACCAACACCTTCCATGAAGCTATCAGAGGTGAATCCAAGCACATTACCACTTTCAGAGGTCCTGTGCACATTAAACAGGTAGAATTGCTGATTCAAGACCCCTGCCTAATAGCTGTGCCTCATGTGACAACTCAAACATAAACATTGTTGGTCTAAGGGGTCTGACACATTACCATCCATCTCAACTCTTAATCTAGCTAGGTCACAAGGAGATTGGCTTAGCTATAGGCCATGCTCTATCAGTCACAACATGTGTGTGAACAACGTGCTATGAAAGAAGAGTGCCAGCATTAGCTTGAACAATAACCATTGCTGACCCACTGATATGTAGGTCTGCAGAAGCCAGAGGGAAAATAAATTAGTTGGGACCATGATCAGGCCAAGAGCTAAGGAAAAAAGTGTATGGATCGAAAGCTGATCCAGAGCATCATGTGCATTTGTCTGTGTGTACACATTTATGTTTGTGTCTATGTGAAAGTTTACCTCACGCTGGAAGCTATGCCTAGTGTCAAGGACCACCGAAAGCATATGCAGCCTCTATCATTATTTGTTTATCTCTGGTTCAGTTGTGTTAGTTGTTTGCATAATGGTGCCAATGGCATAAAAATGATCATCCTTCATATATTTTGGGCATTCTATATCTAGGTATGGCATTTTGGCAGCCATCACTGACATATTTAGTGTGTGACAGCCTACATTTAGCCATTGCTGGTGGTTGGCCTTTACATAGTAATAGCCATGACTGATATATGGTGGACATCCTGGCCATGATGGTGTCCAGCCTTGGCACAATGGTGGCCATGGTATAATGGTGGATATTATTGCTGTATTACAGATGTCCTTGATGTTACGGTGATACTCTTTACTATGTTTGTAATACCTGGACAGTTGAAGCAAAATCTGACCATGTTTGGCATTTGTACATATGAATAACCAATGAAAATGACAAGCTGGTGTTAGGGGACTGTTTTTTGCCCTAAAAAATGGAAACTGATATTTTAAAAGCAAAAACAATGGGGGGTTTTCAGAAAAAGGTTTTTCTTCTTGAACATTTAGTTTGCTTGTCCGAAATGGAAAGTAGCATTTAATCGAAAAATATGTGTATTTTCATTAACTGATTTTTATTTTAATATAACTTTATTAGCATTTTAGTATCATAGACAGGCATTTTTAATATAGGAAGTATCCGAGGGCTATTTATCTTTCCCCATACACCAGCGGTTAGGATTCATTGTATTCACATTATATATCCTCTAAGGAGATTTGTTCTTCCAAGTAGCATTTTCATTAACTGATATGGTGATAAAGAAATATGTTGCAATTCCAAACGACCTTTAAAGTTGCAGTTGGCAGTTCAATGATAATTCAAGCTGAGTTGGTTCAAGATATTACCTTGGTTATGTCTTAGGTGCCAGAGGACATGTGATCCCTTGGCTAATATTTCATTAGTCAGGTTTAGGCATTTAATATTGATATGCTTTTTACTGCCATTTCTGCTGGTAACATCGCCTGAAATTCTTAGGTGGTAACAGTGTAATATTAACATACGTCTTCACTAATTAGAGTGATAACATTTGCCAGTAGTTTGGGAGCAAAGTAGCTCTCAGTACAGAAAAGGATAGAGAGCTACTCCATCATTAAACGTTCTAGAGAACCAGCAAGGGAGCTGGAGAAACCTAGACAAGAAAATGTGTATAGTCAAAAGTAACACAGCCTCTTTAAGGAGGTTAGTAAGAGCAAACAAGATTTGTGTTTTATTTCTGAGTCAAACGTCTGGTTATAACACACAACTGTTGTACTGAAATTAAAATAGGTTACCACATGTGCAGTATTCAGTGAAATTTGCTAGTATGTGCAAGGAAGACACGAGGAAGGTATCTGTTGTTGCTGTATCTGAGGACAATGGTTTAGCAGGCAATGTGCTAAGCATGGTGTTGCAAATAATTGTGGATTGGAATTGTGTAACTTAATTTTAGGTTTAAATCTGTTTTATTAATTTGTATAACAGGAGAGAAAGACATTACAGAGTACCTCACCTTCATCCACCGGCCAATCAGGACAGCTGGTGAGAGAGAGCATGAGTAGAGGGGCACGGTGATAGATGGAGTTAGGACCATAGAGAGATGAGAAAGAGGATAGCTATCTCCGCGGGCCCTGAATGCCTCTTCAACCTTGTAAGCCTATACTATTGTTTATTTCGATATGTGGAGTACAAGCAATGTGAGTGCTATATGTGGTCAGTCAGTGGTGGGATCTGCAGACAAGAGACTGAGTACACGTAGGTATGCAGGAAATGTCAGTTCTCTGAATTTCTTTGTAAGGAAGTGTAAGCATGGATCCCATGTTCTGTCAAATTGGGGTAGTCTTTGTTCGGATATGGCTGTCAATATTTCCTCACCGAAAAGGTCCCAAATTTTATGAAGCCCGCCGGTATGATTTGGCATTTTGGTTGTGCCCCAGTGAGCCAATAGGGACTGTTTGGTGGTGCATAAAGTTAAAGTGATAGACCGCCCATGTGCTGCTTTCAAGGGATAGATAAGGGCATTAGTTAGACCCAATAGAATATAGCTCAGGAACCTAGGAAGTGCAGTGTTAGACATTTGGTCAATGGCATAAAGGACTTTGCTCCAGTATTGGTGTATCTTGTTGCAATGCCAAAGAAGATGTGTCAAGGTCCCCACTTGCCCCTACCTCCTCTAAAACAACTTGTATCCCCTCCCTGCTTCCATTGGGCTGTATGTGCTAGGGTGTATTACCAATAATGCACCAGTTTGAGGAGTGTCTCTTTTCAGGAGGCACTGTCAGCTGATAGGTTGCCCTTTTCTTGATGTCTGAGAACTTTTTAGGGGTGAAGGGGCTTTCAGATTCCACATCCCATCACAGCTGTCCTGCTGATTTAGTACTGGCTTGTGGTGCAATGAGAAAAGAAAAAATATCAGAGAGTAGGTGATTGTCCATTTGCCGAGTGATAAGCCATTTTTCAAATGATAATAAAATAAAGGCCTGCTACTGTGGGGGCTTATAGAGCGTTGTGTGACCCAATGTCTAATCGCTGTGTATTGACAGTGTGCGATTGATAGTAAGCTGTAATTTTATTGAATCTGGTGGAAGTCCATTAGCCCTGCATGTTCGAAAAAGTCACCTATTTTCTTGCAGTTAGTCCTGCTGCCACTGTAGATATTCGGAGTCCCAACAGGCTGGGGGGAAATCGGGGTTCCCAATAATCACGGTTTGGGGAGAGATGCTGGTAGACAGCTTCTTTGGCAATTACACCATATCCCAGGTACCTATGTTAGCTCAAATGTAAACCCCATGCAGTGGGTAGGACCTGGACAGCCATGGCACCTTCCAAATAGGAAAACTGACAATTGCCTAATCAATGAAACACCAATGTCTTTCTGTAGTAGGCATGTTCCACTAGGTAGCAGAGTTGAACAGCCTGCTATTAATGTGTGAGGTGAGGGATCCCAAGGCCTCAGTCCGCTGGAGACAAGTATGATTGTCTTTTAGCTATGCATGCTTTCTTTTCGGTACCCATATGTAGTTCTCTATAAGGTGTTGCAGTTTACTTAGTACTTGTGGTGGAAGTTGTAGGGGAAGAGTTTGCATAATATACAATATTTTAGCAGGAGGCTCATTTTGATCGCAGTGAGGCACCCCAAACTGACATTTTTCCAGGTTTGCAACTCCAATCGGGCATTTAAGAGAAGAATGCCATAGTTGCTTTTGGCCGTCTGTGTTGTTGGTCTGTGTTGGTGTGGGTGGATTTGGAGGCCCAGACACAAGACTCCATGTGTGGCCCATGGGAAGGGAAAGATGAGTTTAAGGGTAGCTTGGTTGGTTGGTTCGCGGAACCGTGAGATTGAGTAGCTGCGATTTCTGAAGGTTTACTTTCAGCCCAGAGGCCTTCACAAAGGCCTCTGGGTCTTTCATGAGTGCAGCAAAGGAGATGAGTTGATGTGTCAAAGCCACCATTAGGGCTAGTTTGAGTCCCTCCTCCCATGGGAATACCCAATATTGTGGGGTTTCTTCGGACTCGTTCCGCAAAGGGCTCCATATAAATGTTAAAAATGAGTGGTGACAAAAGGGTACCCTTGCTGAGTGACGTGGGCAATATCAAATGCCGAGGATGTTAGGCCATTAAGTCGGACAGTCGCATAGCGGCCTGAGTAGCAGCACCATATCCATAGAGTACCAATTGTAGGTAAGGCCAGTGGACCAGGTCAAATGCCTTTTCAGCATCAACTGAAAATAGGAGCGCAGGCACTTGTGAGCTCTGGGTGTTGTCCAGGAGGTAGCAACGATGTTTGGTGCTGTCCCTACAAAAGGTATAAAACCCTCCTGATCTAGGTCCACTAGGCACTGCATATAGGGTGCTAGGTAAGCTACCAATATGGTAGTGAAGATCTTGGCATCGACATTCAAGAATGAGATTGGCCTATATGATGAGGAGTGCGCTGGATCTTTACCCACTTTGGGTAGGACCCTGATGGTGGCCACTTTTATGGTGTCTTTTAGGGGGCAGGTATCACTAAAGGAATTGTAGAGGCGTGTGAGGGCAGGGGAGAGTGAGGAGGCAAAGAGTTTCTACAAGCCAGGGGGATAACCATCCTGCCCTGCGGCTTTGTCTAGTTGTAAGGGGGAGAGCTCCACCAGCACTTTGTCCATTTGTATGTCACGATCCAGGTATAAAGCATGTTGTGACTCTAGGTGTTCTATGGGAACCTGCTCTAAGTAGGAGGTAGCATCCTCCCCTGCTATTTCATCATCCAAGTACAGATCGTCATAGAAAGGCTGAAAAGCTTGAGCAATGTGCTCATCCTAGCAACGGTGAAATCCCTGCGGTCCCTCTATCTTTGTCATCCATTGTTTGGTAGCTTGAGCTCGAAGGCAATGGGCCAAGAGGCGACCCACCTGGTTACCCCCTGCTTAATATTTCTGTTCGGTACATAGCACATTATTCTGCCCTATCCATGTCCAATGCTTTAAGCTGTTTCCGGGCTATGGTGAGCTACTGCCAAACTCTGTGGGAATCGGATGCATATGTGCCTCTTCCAGCTCTTTCACTTGCCCTTATAGGTTGACTCACTTATCCCATCTATCCCGATTGAGGTGGCAAGCTATAGCTATTAACTGGCCTCAGATCACTGCTTTCAGCGTATCCAATAAAAGCGCCATTGGCGTTTCTGGGATATCATTGGTCTCCAGGAAGATCTGAATGTCATCCTTTATCTCAGTGACTGTCTCCGCATGGGTCTGAAGTTTAAGATTGAGGGGCTGGGGATTGAAGTCATGCATATGTATTGTGACGTCAAGTGGAGAGTGATCCGAGAGGGCAGCCACACCGTTGTCAGCATCAGTGATAGATGCCAATAAGCATGGTGTTGCCAGGAAGAAGTCAAGCCACTCGTAGGTTTGGTGGGCTGATGAAAAGAAGGAATAGGTTCTCTCCATGGGGTGGTGTTTGCGCCACACATCAGTGAGACCATTCTCGATTAGCTGTTGATGACCTTGTGGTGTGAGTGCGCATGTCTGTCCCACCCTTTGCACCAACGTGTCCAGGCTGATCTCAAGAACTAGTTTAAAGTCTCCTCCAATAAGAAACATTTGTATCTGTTGTGGCCATCACCTGTCCCAATGCATCAAGGATAAAGGCCTCATGGTGATCATTAGAGCATAAAGAGTGGCAAGTGTGAGCGTGTATGACCCAATGGTGATGCAAAGGGAGAGAAGTCTACCTGGAATTACAGCTTCGGGTTGAACCACCCTGTGTGAGGCTAATAAAATTGCAACCCCCTCCCTCTTTCCCGTGCCGGAAGAGACGTACTGGTGATCAAACCATTGTGACCACAAGCACCTACAATCTGAATTAAGGAGGTGGGACTCTTGAATTAAATAAATATCACGTTTGGATTCTCCTAGCAGAGACAGGAATGCCACACATTTCACTGGTGTATAAAGGCCTCTAACATTGTAACTGAGCATTCTAACCATCGGGCATACTTGAGGGAAGCAAAAGTGTACGGGCCTGTGGAAGGTATCTCTGTAGCAACAATGGGGAGTTAAAGCATTGATTGTGGATGTGTAAAGATGTCTTTACGCAGGGAGCTGCAAAGGGACAGAAGAGAGAGAGAAGGGAGAAGAGATGTAGCATATAAACAAAACAGTAGAACTTTGGCAGTCCTCTCTGCGGTGAAGACAGGGCCCATGTTGCAGTTGCCCAGGTCGGTTGTCCATCACTCCACAACATTGGAGAGTCCTGCCACCTGAGTACAGATATACCAAAGGACAGAAGTGAGGTCCTGGACAGGTCAGATATTACAACAGGAAAGCGTCCCGCCTGTTACATGTGGGGGGGATCTAGTAGGATTTCCATGAGGGAAGCATCCGTCAAGCTTTTTCAGGTTCCACAGTTGTCTTTTGTGATTGGAGTTGACAAAGCTCCCTCCTTACGGCATTCCACCTTAGATAGTTCGACTGACTTTTTCAGTTGTGTGAAGTGTCTCAAGCCAGTTGAGGAGGGGGACGGGCTACACGGAATACGGCAGGAATTTTCTGCAGTTGTCTGTGTATCAATGTTCATCAATTTCTACACCTCCACTAGGGTGTGTGTTCTCTATGTCTCATTCTCCCAGGCAAACGTGCAGCAAATTTGTTGTCCCCATCAGTAGCAATCCCTTTCTTCTATATAATTTCGGTGAGAGGCCTCAGTTGATGCCGCTGCTGCAGTATGATGTGTGTGAGCCAGCAGAATATCTTGTGGTGCAATGTCTGGTGCCATGTGATGGAAAAGCCTGTGAACATAGTCTTCCAGGTCCCGTGCAGCGGCCTTACGAAGAACTCCTTTGATTCTTATATTGGCTCATCCGGATCAATTTTAAGGCCTGGTAGTGCAATTTAGCATTTCTATCATGAAGTTCCAACAATTTTAGACAGTGGGTGTAGAGTGCTTCATCGCAGGAGTCATCTGTGTGCTCAAGCGTATTGACTCTCTGGCCCAGATTCCCCACTTCCCTCTTGAGATCCTTAATGTCTGTCACCATCTCCTGTTTGAGGGTCATGATGTCTGCTCTCATTGAGACAACAAGAGTCTGTAAGAAGTCTGGGGTAACTGGTGCATCATCACGTCTATGCACAGAGGCGATGTTAGCTGCCAGGGGCAATGCTTATGAGGCCCCTCTTCATGCTGTATTGCTTTCTTGCCCATGGGCTCAGTGAGCATTAACCTGATGGAGCTGTCGTCCTTGCTGATGTGCGGGGGAACCATGAGTGTCCACCTGCGCTGTAGCAGACATCGTAGTGTCGCTGACTTGCCAGTTGCTTATCTTTCTGAGGGTGGGAGTCTTAACTCCGAGCATCAGAATAACCACTAGACTCTGCGCAGCCGACAGCAAACAGTGAAAGAGGTCATCAGACAACCGAAGAAGAAGGGCGGACAGTCTGGAGTTCCAGCTGCATGCCACGGTGCATCTCATTGCTGGGTGGAGGGGTCCAAGCACTGAAACCTGTTGTAGGTACTCTCCAGGTATAAGGACCGCCGCCAATGGGGCTCCCACTCCCCCCGATGCTGAGCGGCAGTGTAGCGCATCTCCGGTGGCAGCAAACAGGGAAGTCTTGCTAATGTGGGGGGCCCCTGAAAAGGCTTCAGACACAGGGCAGAAGTCTGCAGGGGGACCAGAGATAGATGGGCCCCCAGTGTGTCCGCCTTTCATTAGGTAAGTGCAGAATTGCAGTCCTGCACTGGGGCCATGTGGAAGGTACAGGCTTATCAGGGCAACCAGGCCTATATGTATCACTGCTCCCCGGTGATGCACCACTCGACAGCCCTGGGCATAGCAGGCCCAGCCCTCACCATAAGCAGGGAGAACTCCTCACTGCCCCTACTGGTCTATTGCCCCCAGCGTTGGGTCTGCTTCTATCTGCTCATGTAGGTGCTCCTGCCAGATCTGCTGCAAGCTGTGCCCCTGCTATGCTTCCCCCCTCAATGCTTTTGGGGCCAACCAGGCCCAGCTCTGCAGCTGGTCCATGAATACGACTGCTCCCCTCCAACCTGTGCTGAATGGCAGGGCCACACTGCCCCACAGAGTTCACTTCAGGCAAGTCTTCTCCAGCAGCCTGACCCATCTCTGTCTGGGCCCAATGACTCCATTTGCTCTCACCATTGAGCAGGCTTCACCACAGAGCTCAGGAAAAGCCACGTCTTCTGTAACAGCGACCAGGCAGTGCACTGTCATCCACAAGGAGGTCCCTGCAGTCTCAGGGGTCACCTGTGTGCACTGAAGAATGAGAGGGAGTTAAGGGTTACCCCGCTTCCACTGCTACAAACATGGCTGTTTGTGGAACTCCAGGATTCCACTACCGCCCAGTTGCCATTTTGGACACTCCCCCCTATGCACCTTATTTCAAAGGCATTGCTGATGACCAGAGAAGTCATTGCCATAGTGAATATGTACTGGCCAAATATCGAGATTTTATTCTTTTTAAATAATTTCTTCATGTTTTAATCTTCCATTTCCTATGTTTTACCTTATTTTTCTAATTTTCACTAGGGTATCTGTGTTCCTTCTATTGGGACTGTGGATACAGGGGAGATGTGTAATGTAATGCTGTTCAATACTTTGCATTTAGATGTAACTTTCTTTGTAATGTAATGTAATGGTCTTTAGAACAGGTTGTTTGGTAGGCAACTTTTTGAAGTAGCATGTTGAGAGGTGCTATGTTGTTACCGAGTGTCTGTACAACACTTATTTAAGGTGCTCACTGTATAATGTGACTGAAACACATTGCTAGAAGATAAAAAGAGTGCATAAGGAGTAAATGTGCTTCCTCTTTGAATCAACCAACTGTACCTTGTAGCTAATTGCTTTTTCTTCTTCAACATTTTACATCTTGAAAGCACCTCTTTAGGATAGATGAAAAGAAATAGGGGTATATTCACATGAACGTGTGATAACTACCGCAAGAGTAGCTGAATGCAACTCTCAACTGTGCAGCCTATTGCGGGAAAATAACACTGTCAACGTGGAATTCACAACAAGACGGCCCCATGCGATAATTTGCCGAAAGCGCGGCCAATGCCTGTGATACAACCAACTCGACAGAGATAAAAACACAAACCCCAACGCCAAAAAACCTGCGATGGGCCAAAGTGCGATAAGAAAGAAAACAGTAACAACCAGTGCGAGGGCAGCAATACTCACGCGTAAGGCGGGAAAAAGCACAAGAACAGCATATGGAAAATGCCACAGAAAAAAATACATCAACAGCGGAGTACCACGGATGCACCCTGACCGACTGCAGAGGACAACATGTACACCACAACATCCAAGCACCGTGGAAGAACAGAACCGACAGGCACACCGCATGAAAGAGACCAGTGGCAGACAAAGCAACTCGCCCACAGTGCAGCACACGCACATAGGCAGAAGTGACCCCGACATTGACAACATCCCGGTACAAACAGCAACCCCTCCACAACTGAACACAGCACACAACTGGTTCCGCAAATGTGCACAACATGGCAAATCACATCTGAAACTGCAGGAAAATGTAACATGACAATGTACAAGCACAACCTGTAACCTGCAAAAATGTTTTAATTACACATGCAATGCAATTGGACAGCTTCTATTGTCCCATGATTGCCATGGTGCGTATGTGGGCCGCATTATACTGCCTCTGGGCGGGTGTGTTCGGGTCTCGGAGGGGTGTCATCATCCAAGGGCGAGTGCATATCCTTGATCACCTGTGACAGTGCAGGGAGAAAAGAGTCCATATTTGGTTCGGCAGGATGTGATGGCAGGCCCACTAATACAGTGATGCCTGTGCTGGCTGTGTACGGGGTGAGTGTAAGCCAGCCCTCAGGGAGTAGGTGGTACTGGCAACAACTTCATCAGTCATCAGGCACTCAGAAATGCAATGTAAGTACAACAATGGGGAATGACTCGAGTCGCACAGGGCTAGTGGCCCCGGATGCACAGCGGCCGACAAGGGCCCACAACTGCGGGACGCTGGCCTGCAGGAGACTGGGGTAGGGTCATGAGGGCAGAGCAGGGCCTCACATGTGTCATGGGTGCCTTCCGCGGAGTGTCATGGGGGAGAACGGGAGGCCTACCCTCAGGGCATGATGCAGAGGACACATGCCAGCTGTGTCTGACAACATGGCAGATATGAATGACACAGACTCAGGCCAGACACCAAGTCTGTACCTGTCAGTTGCTGATGACAACCCCCAGGCCACAGGCTCAGACACCAACGATGTTCCGCTGGAGGATGACGGTCACTCATGGCACACAGGGTTAGTGGCACCACGAGTCGCAGCCCTTCGATTTGGAATTATGCCTCACTGATCGGAGGGAGTCTTGTGCTGTGGCCGCTGCCACAGACTTGGGGTCACTGCCATTCAGCACTCAGGACACTGTTCCACATGTGGGACCTACTGGGCCGAAGAGGACGCCGGTGGAGCATGTAAATTAGTAAGGAGTGATGTGGACCAGCGTCGGGGGGCCAGCGATGGTCTGCAGAGGCTGCAGAGGTCGCGGGACTGTGGCTTGGTGCTTGCACCGGCACGTGTTGGGCCCTCTTTGACACACAACGGTGTCGGCAGTTGAGCAGTGCGGCACTGGGGTGGGCAGGCCTGGTCTGTGCATCAGCGTCCTGGGGTGCAGCAGGCGCACAGGGTCGCAGGCCCCGCTGCTCATGGCGTCGGCCTCGTGGCAGGCTGCGCGGCACCACACTGTCAATGACATTGGTCTTCCTGGGAGTGGACCATGCCCTGTGCAACAGGGTTTGTCGCCACACCCCTGCGCAGCCCTGGCATACTCAGGGCCAACCCACTACGCTCACGCACACGGGGGGGGATGCAGCATGAGACACTTCCGCTATCTGTCCCATGGCCTGGGGCAACATGCTCACTGCTCTCCAGTCACCAGCAGGTGTGGTCTGCATGGACAGATCAGTTGTTTGCAATCCCATGTCTGTCCTGCACATCCATGCCTCACTTCTCGTTGTGTACATTCAAATACTTGGGCGAGTTATTTATAATAGGGTGGTAGAGTGGGCTGAAGATTCTGACCTACTGGACCCATGTCAGATGGGATTCAGGAGTGGGGTGGGCACGGTCGAGCAATGCTTGAATTTAAAATTAATAATTGACAAGTATACCGTTGCCCGATCCTCTCCCATATATCTCGCTTTCATGGATCTCTCATCCGCATTTGATCTGGTAAACAGATCAAAACTGTGGTCAATGCTTCTCAGTTATGGATTGGACGAGCCCTTAGTACACTTCTTGGCATATCTCCACACCGATCTTAGGGCACAAGTCAGGATTGGGTCAGGTGGAGAAGTTTCTGGTGCTATAAAAATCGGCAGGGGGGTCAGACAGGGGTGCGTCTTAGCACCCCTGTTGTTCATTGTTTATATCAACGGCATAGCAAAGGCTTTAAAACAAGTAACCAGAGATGTCCCAACTGTTCAGGGGCACCCCTTGCCAGTCCTACTATACGCAGATGATGCGGTCCTTATGGGCCGCACCCCTAATGCCCTCCGTGTGCTTGTGGAAAATTTTGTACACCATATGGAGGGCTTAGACCTGCGTGTGAACTTTAAAAAATCCTTTGTTATGTCATGCGGACCTGGTAAACGGAAACTTAACACCATCCATATCGGGTCTGATAAACTTGACTCCGTAAATTCTTTTATATACCTAGGGGTGGCCTTCGCTGCGAACAACTCGTGGAGCGGGCATTCTGCCCACGCCACGAGCAAGTTCTCGAAGGCCATCAACTCTATACTGAGTCTCCCACGCCCTAAGAAATTAGGTGCAACCAGTGCTATTTTAAAATTTTTTAAATTACAGTGTGTTCCTGTTGCCACCTATGGGGCCGAAGTTTGGGCTACTGCTAAAAATCCCGGCATCCAACGAGAAGAGACACGTTTCTGCAGAAAAGTTTTGGGTGCCCCAATTTCGACCTCTGAATTTATCTGCCACAAAGAGCTAAACCTCCCTTACGTCTGTGATTTCATTAGAAGCAGACCAGTTTTATTCTGGTTGAGAATTTGGAGGAATAACGCAGCCTCACTAACACAAGACATAATCAAAGACTGTCTTAAATGTGATCACGGGCTTTTAATCCCATGGTTAGCTGGAGTTTTAAAATCATTAAGCGCCGTGAATAAAGGTGACCTCTTTGTAGATCCCTCCAGTATTGGATGCCAAGATAAGGTAGAGGTCAAACAAGCACTATATGCACTTTATGAGGCAGAACGGTTGGAAAGGGAAACATTGAAAGCCACGGTTATTAGATATATTGAGAATGACCTGCCCAGGCAACCTCTCCCACTTTATCTTACCCTTCCTATGACTAGTTGGGAGAGGTCTTTGTTATTTCGATTAAGGGCAGGTTCCATAAAATTCATGTTGGGTTTCCCTTTGGGTTACAACTCAACTATTGACCGTAACCCGTGCCCCTGTGATAGCACCAGTAAGCAGAATGAGTTACACTTTTTATTCTTTTGTAAATTTTATCTAAAATACATTAACTGGTTTTTAACACCCTATTTTAGGAAACACAGACCCCTTTCTGTTATGGAGTCTTGTCAAATGCTACTCTCTCTGGACTCTGAGGAACTGATTTTTCGCACTAGCACCTTTTTAAGATTAATAATTCGTGTACGCAATATGATGGAAAATCCCTGAAAGACTGTTGTTTTAGTTCCTTATAATTTTTAGAGATATTGTGTTGTGTATATTGTAATGATGAATTGCTTTTATGTCTGTACTTTTATGAATTCAAGTAATTCGAATAAAGGTCTTTTGAATTGAATTGAATTGAGTGCGTTGGGATTCCAGCAGTGGATCGAAGGATAGGCCTGTGAGTATGGGTAAGAGGCTTCAGAGGAAAGTTGCCACTGCGCCTTTTTCGAGTTGTCCTGATATGCCAGAGAAGCAAATTGTGTTCCTCTTGCTTCTGTCTTCCAACTCCATGATCTTCTCTTGTATCCATTAATGGCCTGTTCCCCATCTATCGCTGCAGATATCTTGTCCTTGATCGTTGTAAGTTGCTCCTCCATTGCCATGAGACAGGTTGCTATTTCAGAGTGCAGAAAGTATACTTCTAAAAAAAGTTTGTGTTGTGTTTTCATCTACAGTCATAACCAACACTGTTAATGCCAAAAGTGGCCCGTGAAGGTAAGAACGGTGGGGCAGTGGGGCTGGGTTGGGGGGATTCGACAGGTGACTAAGAGGGAAAATTATATAAAAAAATAATTTTCCCTCCTCGTCCTGTTTCAAAACACCCCTAACCGACCCCAACACCAAACATCTCTTACCAACACGGACTGCTGCTGGGGCTGAGTCTCTCGCCATGGTGTTCAGCATCGTAGTTGGCTTTGCACTTTTACTTGTCACCAATTATGTGAATAATAGTTGCCTTGCATGCTTTGAAATGTGGTCTGAGAGGTGAGTCCATGGGTTTACGGATGGTAATTCTCAGAATTCACCAAAGAAACATTGTCCCAGAGTGTGTCCATAGATCGATAGATCGACATGGAGGGTAGTTATATCTTGTTGGTACAGGTCCCACTTGTCCATGTGGTAGACTGTCTTGGGCTGGTAAGTAAGGGTCACCCGGTCTCAAAAATAAGGGGAATGCCATGTTGTTCCAGTATTGCATGGCAGTCCCAGGGATCTTTTCATTAGCACTATTCCTGTCGCTGGTTAGTGTCCCCTTTAAGCACCACTCGTTGACCCTGATGGTTTCACATTTAATCTTGGCCTTACTTGTAGTTAATTTTAAAAAGTAAAATGTTTGTGATACATAAATGGTCCAAGATTTCGATTCTTATTCCATGTCTTTATTTACACGAATTCCAAATATCTCTATCATAAAATGATCCTCACATTCCCCCACGTGATAAGTGCTAATCAAATCCCCAATGCATTTCGGACCTGCTAAGGAACTTCATCAGGAGGCTTATAATTGACCGAGAACAAACTATGCTAAATAAAATGAGAACTTTTCCAAATACCTATCAATATGCATTAATGGTTGTCGAGGTATCCATCATGCATACATGTCAGATGATCATTGCTAACACTCATATTATTGAATTTAAGATAGTCAGTAACCGAATGACACTGTTCCCAAATACAAATGTATAATGTGTTTAGATGATTAAATGTGGACCCCATGAAGGTCAATGAGTAGTGCTCAAGGGGAACACTCTCCTGTGACAGGAATAGTGCTGATAAACATATGAATGTGCACCTATGGTGAGAAGGTGACACCTTATAAGCACACCATCAACGCAAAAGAAATAATTTATTTAGAAAGAAAAGGAGTGTGCTGATTTCCACAACTAAGTCCCAGGATCTATCACAATTGTTCAAGATTTGCCATTTCCCATCTCTTGCTTGTGTTGTTCTCTGTTGGTTAACACGTAGTCATTGATGATACATGTGTGCTCCAAAGTCTGTTCAGCTATAATCGCGCACCTGGGGTTTTGTTCCTTTTTTTCAAGTCAGTGGGGAATTAGGATTTGCTTGTCTTTAAAATGAAGAGGGGTGATGGGTGTACACCCGTGGAGACCCCAGTGTTAGTATGCCGCTCAGCAAGCTGGTGATTATAATGTAAAAGTCTAGCTGTAGTATGCCCTCAATGGGCCTGTAATGTCTTATTTGTCCTCAGGGCAAAAGTCCTAAAAAAAGAAGTGGTGGACTAGCCAGGTTAGGCCATATGCAAGTAAAACCATAGCGCGTAGCATTGCATGGGTCATCACAACCTAGGATCTCAAAGGAAATGACATCACAAGACGTGTCATCAGATCCTAAGACCTCACACTTTTGTTTAGCAGATCTACCATGAGTACATTTGAGCGCATTATAATATCTAACAAATGAGATTTTGCGTTGGATACATGCCAACAAAGTGACACAAAATATGTGCCTCAACATATACATTCATTTTTAAAACCCTGCCACAAAGAAATTGGCAGCAAAGAGAAACATGGCAGTAAATCTGTTCTACTTAATTGGTTGGAAAGTCTGTATTATAAAATATCTTATGGGGTTGAGGCACTTGCTACAAAGATTTTTGTCTGCCCAGTAAGTCTCAGAGAATAATAATAATGGTTAGATGACTCTTGAGATTAACGTATTTGCTAGAGAGATCTTTGTATTCTCTAGTCCCACTTTTGAATAAAAGTAGCATAGGGGCTTAATATGTCTCCTGCAAAGCACATCATGCAACATGCAGAAGACGGATTTTTACTGTATGTAAATGGATAAGTGGGTTACTGCTTTTAAAATAGAGATCCTTTTATTACCTGCAGTTCAGTAATTGTAATCCTTAACACAGGACATGTGAATCCTACACCTTGTAACCATCACTGTGTTATGTAACACATCCTGTTCCTCGATTTACAGACATATGATTTATTGTCAATGTAGAATGTGTATGTGTGATGTAAAGTGCTCTGACACACTTCATTGGGATGATCAGCGCTATAGTGCAATAAAAGAAATAAAACAAAATAGTGGTATTTAAAATGTTATTTGTGCAAATAGTAAAATGTCAAAAGCATGCCTCTCTTAAGTTCTTATGAAGTAATACCAAGCTGTGTGCCTTTGCTTCTCCTCCATTGCATTTGCATCTAGGTATGAGGCTCCAGGTATCTCCGAGCCAGACTGCTCCAACCAAATGAGGCCTGGTTGTTCTTTAAATTCAGTCTTTGTTTTGGGTTCAGCGGAAATGTAAAATGACAATGCCCCCTTTTCTGCACGCTGCTGCTCAGAAGGAAATCAGACAACATGCAGTCACTGCTGAATGTGTCCCAGTATCTGAAAATTACACCAGGACGTCCTTAGCATATTTCTGTGGGGCCCAACTTCTTGGCAAGGTAGACGGTGTCCACCCTGTGAAAAGAGTGGGTAGATGCTGTCTACCCACATGTACCCTAGACTAGTCTGTCTCCTTTTGCAACCATTCTTATGGAGCCAACTACTTCATTATGACTGCAGCTGACTCACAGTTCTCCTTCTATGACTAGCCCTCAGTACAGCCAGTAAATTACTACAGTGGGGCTGCCTTACTCACAGTTATCCGACCAAGGTCTCCCCAGGTCTCCGCTGACTCTTCACTTGACTAGGTACGTTGATAGGTGCTCTGGTGTCTGCTCCTGCAGTGTAGCCACATCCCTAGTCTGGCTCGATGTGGTAGGTGGAAGGCTGGGTTCGCACTGGATGAGGGCTGTCACTGTAATGGATGATGCGGTCACAACGCTACAGCTCCTGGCTCCCTCCATGGGTTTCTGGGTTCACTCTTCCTCCCCCATTGTTTCAGTGTTCCAAGTGCCTCTGGATGTGGGCCACAGGTATTTCAGGCTCCCATCTGGCATGAAGCGTTAAGGAGACACTGCCATTTTCCTGGGCTTCTGGACGCAGACTCCATGCTCCGTTCCACACACCTACCATTATTGTTAATGATAGCTTTGAATCAAAGGATAACTCTAATGGCCTTAATAGGTTGGGGGACCAATGAAGTTGCCTGATGTCAGAGCCCTGGTGGAGGCTAATTACAGGGTGTGACCAACCGCCAGAGTCTTAATGCAACTTCTGGAAGCAGGGAGTGCAACCTGCCTCACTGTTGCTGGTATCATAAACAACCACTAAACCACATCATGGCTGCTGAGGAGGGGAAGGGCGCTGGGAGCAGAAGAAAGTGCAAGGTGATGTTTTCGAAGAGGGAGCTGGAGGTCCTGATGGAGGAATGTTATGGCAACATAGACCAGCTGTATGGCAAGGCTGCATTCAAAGTCCCAGAGACCCAGAAAAGCAGGATCTGGAATGGGATCCTTGATAAGATGAACTCCCTGGGAGTGATGCAGAGGACCATTCCAGAGATGAGAAAGAGGTGATATGATCTGCAGTCCCGTACCAACAAGAGGATTGCAGAGGGACTTGGGACAGGCGGCAGACCCTCAAACCACCTCCCTCTGACTACCATGGAGAATCTAGTTGAGGGGCTCTAGAATATGGTTGGAGTTGTGTACATCGACACCTCTATCCCAGCAGGCACCTGCCAGGGTAAGTCATCTTCCATTAATGTACAATCTATAACATAATGTTAGGCAATCCACATATCATACATTACAGCATTAATTGCTCTATTGAGATGTTTGGCCCACCCAGGCAAAGAATCATGGGATCTGTAGTGCATATCATTATCATGCAGTACTGAATGCTGATGATCACACCAAAAATATGTGTGCAACACAAACATGTCATAAACATATGGGGCAGAGTAACAACATTGTGGCAAAAACAAAAACCATTTATCAAAATAATCATATAAATGTATTTCCACAGAACACAGCCTGGATTGGTCAGGACCCATGGCAGCCAAAGGGGCTACTGGCAGTGAAGTCATCCCTCAACCCAAAACACCACCATCCCCCCAGCCCATAGCAACAACACCAACCTGCAAGAGAGACACAATTTCCCCACTGCCCAATTTTGAGGACAGCAATGACAGACAGTCTCAGAGCCCAGGATACTGCAAAGGCACAAAGAGACTGTTTTTGATGTGGCCGATACACCGCCTGTGTATGGTGGCCTGGAGAGGTCCACCCTGAGCACACAGCACCTGCAAAGCAAAAAATAGGTGCAGTCAGTATGCAGCTGAAACTCATAGCAAAGTCCATAGAGAAGAGGCAAGAGCGCTGGCTATCAGCGATGGAGCGGGAGCATTGTGCACAGCTGCTTTGGCAAAGGCAGTAGTACCTGGCCCACTTTGACACCCTCACCAGATCAATCAACCAGCTGTCAGTCACAACATCAAACCTGGCAAGGTGTATTGTTAATATGCAGACAAACATGGCACACTGCTGCCAGGACATCACTCGTGAGTGGTGCAGGTCATAACTGCTTTGGAAAACATACAGACCCACATCCTGTGCATCCCCAACATCCCCCCACCAACTGAGTGTGAGGAGGGCCTCAGCCACAGTGACTTGTTTGTCCATGCTCAACCAGGCGCAATCCCTCTGACACTGACACAGCGTCAGGCCCACAACCCAGTGCTGCAGAGAAAGCACCCAACCCATGGGGACACAAGAAGTGACTCCCTAGCAACTCAGTGGGATGAGTTGCCTTTGTTTATCCAGCACATTGTTTGCCCTGTTAATTTCATGTTTACTAAAACGTGGTAGCTTCCTGATTAAAAGGTGGTCACTCAGTTGTGCATCCGCCACTACCCCTTGTGTGATGTTTAATTTCTATGACGTGATGAACCTTAACTCAGAAATAGTTGTTTGATATCTCTGTGCGTTTTGCACATCCCTCTGCTCCACGGGTACCCTCCTGCAGCACCTGTAGTGGAAGTAGGTCATAATCAGAGGCTCGATGTGGCTATCATGCAGACCCCTCCTCATTGCAATATTGTGCAGGATGGCACAAGTAGCGATGATTTTGCAGGATGTGTCCAGACTTTAGAGTAGTGCCCCGCCGGACCTGTGGAGGCAGCGGAAGAGACACTGCCAAAGGTCCTCTCGATGGTTGAACGTATTGTCATGGGTGCCCTTTTGTATTGTCTCTCACTTGGTGTCCTCGGGGTCATGTATGACTTGAGTAGCCAGGGTGGTAACACATTAAGTTACATCACACACACTGTCCTGGCCACTGCATTCATTGAGTTTGTGTTTCTCTAAACAAGTAGGAACCCATTGCCAAATTCCCTCTGTGCTAGTCGGTCCTGTATTCCACTACGGGGGAACATGAATCAGTCAAAGGTGCTGCCTGAGTATCTGGCCACAAGGTCTGTGATGATACAGGAGGTGTTACACACTACCTACACATTCAGTGAGTGTGAGCTTTTCCTGTTCCTGTAGATGTATTCAGATGCTGAGGGGGGACATATGGCAATGGCATTGGGGAACTATGCTACCCTGTAGAAATTCAATTTTGTTTGCTGCAATGATTGGGAGGTATTGAGGAAATATAGGTATTTTTTAACCTTTCTAACCATTATGTCCAGGAACTTGTGAAAGAACCTGGGAAAGGCACTTTATGACACCTACGTCTGCCACTGCTATGACCCACTGGTAACTTCCTGAAGCTAGGAAGTGTAGGCGGCACAAAACCTGCACATGGGGTGGTATTGCGTTGCTCCTAGGTATTGGTCCCTTTGGCTGGGATCACAATTCAGTTATTAAATCAAGTATGACCTGACTTCTGCACTTCTTAATGATCTCCTCCTCTGTCTGTTCAAACAAGGTGACCCTTACCTTAAATATCCTTTCCTTTCTCCTCCTCTTTCTCTCCCTCACAGCCAATTTTGTGACTCTTCACAATTAGGAAATCCTTTGTACATGTAGTTGCGATTCGCAAATAGGAAATCACTATTTGCGATTTCCTATTTTGCAATTTCCAAAATGTGATATCTATTTTGTAGAAATCACATTGTGCGATCGCTCATATCGAAAGGCTCTTTTGCGTTTCAAAATGGCCTGGCATAGCTGTTGGGTTCATTAAGAAATTCAAAATCATTTGGTACATATCGGCCTTAAAGATTCACACTAGTTCTATTGGCTCCCAGTATACTCATCCCGGTATCATATAGCAAAGGAGAACATATGTGCTTTCAGCAGTGAATCCTAGGTTACAGTGGGAAATTAGAACAGCCTAGTTCCACTTCATATGTTACTACTTGGCTGCATAAACAATGAATTGTATGTGCCACATTTCCCAGTTGTATTCAAAAGCAAATGCAAAAGCCTATTTGTTCACAGAATATGCCATCTGGGAGAGTTATTTGATACAGAGTAACGACCAGGCCATGTAAACTACAATAGTCCTAATCAGCATGTTGTTGTTAGTTAATCTCTTTCTTTTTTCAGTTAAATGAGTTATGTTTATCTCTTTCAGGGAAGGCTGAGAGCTCGAATGATAAATCATAAGCTAGCACGAGAAGGGTTAATTGCAGACATGAACCATAACTCCTGCCACTGGTAAATGACAATATAAAACATGAATCAGGACCACCAATCAATGCTATTATTAGTTTCTTACAACCATTCTAATACAGTAAGACAGTTCACAATCGTTAATTTAAAAAAGCTAATCATCACATAATATTACAAAACAATATGGGTGCTAGAAAGTAAAACAATAATTAACATTTAGAAAATAAACCTCTAAATTAGTTATTTTGTCCAACTTATCCACTATTACAATAATCAGTTTTACAAAGCCAGTCATCAGTTGGTCATTGGTACAATCAAAATTGCGTCCTGGCAAATGAGGACCTCGGGTACTCACAAATGCACGAGTATTTACATTTTATATTCATAATTAAAAGCTGGGCAGCAACATAGGGCCATATTCTCAAGGAGCTATCGCCGAGTTATCGGCACCTTAACGCAACCAAATTTGCGATAAACTTACCACCCCATTCACAAGCTGGTGCAAACAGCCCATATCACCAGTTTTCCTGTGATAGCAGCCGCAAAAAACATCGCCAAGGATGACCCCAGCAACTATCGCTAATGAGATGCAGAGTAGGCGTTCCCAAGCAAAAAGGCGCTCCACTCCACAACATTCTCAACGACCAGCCACATCAGCAATAAGATCACAAAACATGCGATAAGGCACGTTAGCACCAGGAAACTAACACCTGCTCCAACCTGGTGCAAAGTCAGACTACAACCTGCACCACAAAGGGAGCTCAGCCCAGAGCTGCACCTGAAGAACAACAGATGCCATGGAGCCACAGAACATGCATCCCGGAGCCCCAAGAGGGCAACAACACCCACCGCCATCACCCCCAGGACACCCCCGGGGCCCCGCCCCGGGCACCCCCCACCCACCCCCGGACAAAGATATGTCACATCAACCACATGGAACCATATACCAAATAACCCGCATGATGTCGCACAATCACATCTGGTGACATGCATGTGTCATCACAAAAATGACCATCACACATTCACCTTTGAAGCAACAAATGAAAATGTATTAAAATAAACACAGAACAGAAATGAAGACACATGTCGGCTCCCCTCAGGACAATCCGTAGGTCACAGCCTGCAAGACAAAAACCATGATGAGAAGGTGTGTCCAGTGCACATCAAGGGACAGAGAGAGAGCGAAGGGGAGAGAGAGAAAGAGAGAGACAGACGGACAGAGAGGGGGAGCGAGAGAAAGACAGACAGAGAGGGGGAGTAAGAGATGGACTAACAGAGGGGGAGAGAGAGATAGACGGACAGAGAGGGGGAGAGAGAGATAGAGAAAAGAAGAGAGGGACAGAAGAGAGAGTGTCTACACTGGGCACCCAGGCCTCACTGCTCACCTTCCACCACCCGCGTGTAGAAAAGAGGGCCCACCACGTGCCGCTACAAGCCACAAGCCCAGGGCCGGCAGGCATGGCACCCTCCACATCATGCAGCCCCACTCTGCAGGCCACCAGGTCTCACATTTGGTGCTGGGTCTTGATTACTCCATGGCAGAGGACATACCAGTGCACCCAGCATTATCACATGCTGCACACTCGCTCAGCCTCATAGGTGCCACTAACTCTGTGATCCCCGAGGCGACGCCATTTGGCGGTAGGCCTTCGCTGCCCGCTGGCTCAGACCTACACTGCGGTCAAGCAGGGCACAAAAAGCCTGAGCAGTCTGGACCGCCGAGACGGGGCATCATCGCAGGCTGTACACCCGCTCAGCACTTAAGGTGCCCCTACCTCAGTGCACCGAAAGTCACCATCCCGTGGCAGTGTGCCTGTGCCGGCCGCAGTGTATCCGGTGCCACCAAGGCTGTGCCCCGCTAGTCATGGACCCTCTATGATTGGGTATCGTGGTGCGGACGCCATCATGTCCCCTCCGCGCCTGCGGAATGTGATATCGCAGGCCCCTGAGCCCCCATGTCTACATGCACACCATACGGATACACCCCGGGAGAGGTTGTAAATGGCGTCGTGCACGTGCGCCCGGCCCATTTTATTGGCAGGGTCACATGTGCTGTGACGCTTGTACAGGATGGGTGTGGTGTGGGTGTAAACCAGTCGTGAGGGAGTGGCCATGGCATGCTGACAACAAGACCTGTAAGCAGCAGGTCACTACAGGGGAGTCCTGGCACATGATGGCGTTGTTGTCCCCCCAGGAGCGTAGGCGTATTGGGCTGGCCTGGCGTATGACGGTACAGCGCAAGGGTTTGAACAATCACCCCGGGGCTCTGTGAGTGGTTCCGTATGGGTAGAAGTTACAAATGCGTGTGTCGCTGTTGTTGCGTCGGCGCCACCCGGACAACAATCGGCAATGTGTCACACTGCGACCCAAGTCCAATGACATGAGCAAAATGCACGTAAGAGGAATCCACTGACCCCACATTCATCCATTCTACCACACTTGAAAGACCATAGAGACGACACAGCTGTGTGATAAGGAATGTTTAATGCACATTCAGTGGAGTGTTGCATCTGGAGCAGTACAGGGCCATGCAAACCACACTTTCATGTTTGCCCATGGAGGGCCAGCCAGAGTCATTCAGGGAATAACAGGTACAAAGGAAGAGGAAGAGTTCAGTCTGCAGTCTGATAGCTGGGTCATTAGTGATAAAAACAGAATATGGCAGTCCATGTCGAGGCCCAAGGTGAGTGTCGCAGAGTGTATCGGGGTACAGTGGAAGGTGAGGGTGCACTGGGCAGAACCAAGCTGAAACCGGCCATGAGGCGGAGATGAATGCTACTGCTTCCTTCTGAGCAGGAGGGCAGATTCATCCGCATCTTTGTCCTCTGCTGTCTCATGTGCCTCACGTGTGGGTGGTGCTGGCCTCTCTCCAGCACCGTGTGGCAGTGACACCTCAGGGGCCGGAGGTGGAATGTCTGCCACACTGTGTGGTGCTGACACTTCAGGGGGCGGAGAGGTGGATGTAGTGGTAGCAACAGCATGCATCTGCGCCAGGCCTTGTGGCAGCAATGCCATGAGGATGGTTTTGAGGTCATTGTGGAACCCAGCTATCTCTCGATGGTGTGCAGCCGTGTCAGCCGCTCTTTCTGCATTGGCCCGCTCCATGTTCTCCATGAGTCTCCGCATGAGTCCCAACTCACTGGAGCCACTCTGACTAGACAGTCGGTCTTGTCTCACAGTCAGGGCTGCAGCGATGACAGCCATGGTTCGTTGGAGAGCATGGAGTGGACTGTTGGTGTTCATTAGGGACTGTGAGTGGTCCCTGATGGGACTTAGACACCCACGTGTGGCATCTATTTTGTCTGCCATGCGGTCAAAGCCCACCCGCACCTGTTCAGCCAGCTGCTCCTGGCATCCCAACACACGACATTGGAAGGTCATGTGTTCTTCGTGGGGGTCCTGGGAGGCAGCCGTGGTGGTGGGTGCTGCCTGCAGTGTGGTCTGTGCAGGGGGTGGGTTCTCTTCAAAGCAGCTGGGCTGCCCTGCTCCTGGAGGTGTGCTGCATAGACTGTCAATGAACTCTCGGAGGGTGTCTGAGTCAAAGGTTTCGTGGTTCTCTTCATCATCAGAGAAGAGAGGTTGGGACTGCTCTGCAGGAGGTGGTGATTGTCCCTCTGCAATGTGAAGGGGAGATGCAGTTTAACAATGTGTTCACATTTGTGTTGTCGCATTGTACATGTTTACATACAGACTGCATGACTGTGTACATCATGGCTGTTCCGGAGGGACTGCCCATTTGCTGTGGGACAGTGGACATTCCAACAACATCATGGCTGTGTGTTTGTACTTGTACATTTTCATCTCACATTTCCCTGCAATGCCACTTATGATTGCCCAGTGTCTACACCCAGTCGGCACCAGTTGTCTCCTCTGTTCTGTGGTGAAACTGTTGAGGTTTGTGCCACTTCGTAGTCAATGTTGATGTGGTGTGCACATGATGTGTGTGTGCCGCATTTTGGAGGACTCGCCCCTGCAACTCTGATTTGGCTGCCCCTTATCCCTTACAAGCGGTGTACCTCTGACTTCTGTGCTCATACAGTGGAGATGTTGCATACTTGGGTACATAGTTCTCTTGGTGGGAGTTGGGGTCTGGGGCAATATTTGTCCGCAGCTGTGCTCTACTTACTTGTGCATGTGTGCCATTGTGCCCATCTCCCCCGTCCCCCAGTCCCTGGTCATTACTCACTCTGATGCTGTTGTGTCCGGTCCTGTTGAGCAGTGTCCAGTCCCCCAACTCCTGCCACCTTCTCCCCACTGATGACTGTGGACACCAATTCCTCCATGTCCTCTAGCACCTTCTGTGGCGCAGGACTGCCACCTCCAGTCTGCATTGCTGACTTCTGGTTGTTGGCGAGTTTCAGCTTGTTTTGCGCTTGACGTCATTCCAGTGCCTCTTGACCTCGTCCATTGTCCTCTTCAGCACTCTGACTGCATTCACCTTGTCCACGATGACCTGCCATAGTCAATTTTTTGCCGCAAATGACACAGTGGCGGTGACAAACAGTTGTTGATGGTGTTCGACCACTTCCGTTATCAGGATCCTGTTCTCCTGCGGACTGATGCGCTTCTTCCTACTCTCCTTCTCCTTGCCCTTCCCTGACCCCGAGGTCCCAGGCAGTTCCTCCGGGGGGCTTGCGGGGTTCTGGTTCTCCTCCGTACTTGCTCCGGCAACATCCATTGTGCTTGGCTGTTGTTTGGCATTTGTTTGTATGTTTTTTTCTACTTTTATGGTGATTGTTCCCCCCTGACGCGTGTGAATTGCAGGCCTGTAGCTGGTTTTTGCTGATTTTTGTATCGCGATGGGCCTCTTCGCAGCTTTTATTGCATTTGCATTTCGCATTTTTGCGGCGTGGCATTGATTTTATCGCGGTCAGTTGACGCGTTATCTGGTGGCTATCGCATGGTACCGTAGTGTTGTGAATGCCTGGTTAACACAGCGTGAAATTCCCGTGATCGACTGCAATGTTGTAGGTTGCTTTAAGTAACTTTTGCGATGATTATCACACGTTCTTGACAATATGCCCCATAGGAAGCAAGCTAGAGAGGTACAGCAGCTGCTGTCTTTCCTGATGTGTTTCTGCTTTTGAAAAGTTTTGCCAGTGTCAAATATACCAAAGCATGGTGTTAGATATTATTTCTGAGTTCTCAAGACATCGGCCGTTCAAAATAAGAAACCACTTGAATACCAATACAAGATGGGACGAGCAAGAAAACGATGATCTCTTAAGCAGAAGGGAGTTAAAACTTTAGATTTTAAAACAAGTTTGCAATTCTTTGATAAGATTCTTTTGAAGGAAGAATAGGTTAGAGTTAGACCTTGCTCCTAAATCTTGTTCATATTTAACTCTTTGGGACTGAGGCAGAGTCTGCATTCCCAAGGGACAGTGAATTGCATAAGGCCACATCTTTTTTCAAGTGACTCAGTGAACATGAATCTATTCAAAACACAGAAGACTCGCCTTCCATGAGAGAATTTGGTTCTGTAAATTAAACCCCAATCTAATTTGAGGCGGAGATGAGAAGGTGTAAGTTTCCTAAATATGTTTCATTTTAATTGCACAGTACTCAATCAGTTGCCAAATTGTGAAGGGTAGATTTCTAAGCCATATGAAAGTGTCGGTGGAAACGTTGGGGCTCATTTATGAAAAGTGACGCATCGATGCGTGAAAACAGTGATGCGTCACTTTTCATTGGTCCCTCCTTGCGACATGATAGATGCGTCATATTTACTGTATTACGCATCATGTCACAAGGAATGGCAGACATCAGTTTTACTGACATATCTGTCGGCGCAAGAATGGCGCATTACTGGAGTTGTGTCGGAAGCGTTACGCAACTCCAGCAATGCTGGGCGGAGGGCTATGGATATAGCACTGAGTCACCCTTACGCCTTCCATGAGGCAGGCGTAAGGTTATGACGCATTTGCACCCAAGAAGTGACACAGTGAAATCTCATAGATTTCACTGCATCACTTTTACGAGGCTTACTTGCATGGGAATGACCCTCCTGCATACATCATACCAGATGCAATGTAGCGCAGGGTTTTACAAAGTGACGCATCTGCTTAGATGCGTCACTTGTAAATAAGGCCTGGTCACTCCACAAGGGAGGAAAGGATACCACGTATCTCCGGGACCACACCTTCGGTTTCTTATATGGCGTCCGACCCCTGATCTTGATTCGTCTATTGGACCATTATATTTCTTCTTTTCAAAGATAGTAACAGCCTCGTAAAAGGGGCTCTATCTAGAGCATATTCTTAATCATTGGACCAAGAAATCAAATGCCAAAAAGTGGGAAGCGATAAAAAATACCATAAACCTACAAAAGATAGAAACGATAGATCTGCCAAAGCCAGTGTCCAAAACTTTACATATTAGGAGAGCCTGCCTCCACCCATTTATCCAATATTTCCCAGTATTTTGTTTTTTTATTATGTTTCCCAGATTGATCCAAAGAAGATACCCTCCGAATTGAATGAATCCATTCTTCTTCCGTAGGGTAGCAGGGCAAAATCCATTTAATACAGAGCTCCCTACGAGCTAACAATATCAAGGTGAAGAAGAGAGCATTGTGTCTTTTTGTTAGAAGACGGCCGTCTAAATCCCTTGGTAGAACCCCAAAAATAATAGACAAAGTTGTTAATTTTATTTCCAGCCCCATAATATCTGAGATGGTCTTACCCACTTTCTTCCAATAAGAATGTATTACCGGGCAGCTCCAGAACATATGGACCTCGTTTGCCTTAACTTCTCCACATTAGGGCACTTCTTAATCTCCTGGTTCCCAATTTTCGATATTTTCTGAGGTGTCCAGTAGGCTTTGTGTACTGTAAAAAGATGGTTCTTCTGATGGAGCAGGTAGAACGAAATTTTGTATACCTCCTCTATATTTGCATGAAAAGACTAACCATATAACGTACTGATTATAATTTTATTAACAGTGTAGTGAGTTATCCTAACCCAACCTTTTCATACACAAATTACACATAGGAAATTGCTATTTGCATGGCAAAATAACTCGAATTATGAAAATATGTACGCATATTAATAGTAGTACATGTGGTAATAGATATCGCATGATTTATGTTGCTTATGTGATGTTTGCATACCTAAGTGGATCCAAAAGATGAATATTATTGCTTTAAATGTCGCTATATGCTAGGAAAACACTAATATATTAAGGGATTAGTGAGGGTATAACATTAGAATCATTATTTCTTTGTATTCATTATTTTCTTGTGTTTGTTTTGCTTAAGTTAGCATTTGGGCCTACCTAGAAAATGGCGCCCGACATGGAGTTCAGAAGTGGCCACTGTCTAGTGAGCGCGATGCCTACTGCGCAGACTCGGATGGCTCCGTGAACTTCCTAACTACCTTTGCACACTATGTCCTTGGTCAAGGATAGGATCTTGGTGGACTGCCAGCACACAGACAGCAAAACTGGTTTAAATGGACAATGGGATCATACAAGTAAAAAAACAAAATTTAGTAACATAAGGATTATGTCATCTCCTTAAGTAAACCAGCAAAATCCATGTAAAACCTGACTGACTAAAATCAGATGTTTCTGATCAGCCAATCATAGACTTTCTCCGCCTAACAATGTTTCATATTATCCTGAAATTTATTATAAAAGGGTAGTAGAATAGGGCCTGGCATTCTGCGGTTACTATGACTGCACACCCTCTTCGATTCCACAGGCGATGACTGATGCTGGCACGACTTCTGGTCCTTTGGTGATCTTTGGGACTGTAACGTGCTGAGCAAAGAACTTTCGGACTTTGAGCTTTGGCCTGCTTTATTTGGACAATTTAACAGCTAATTCTATTATGCAGAGCCAAAAGGAATAGAGAAAATCCAGATAGCCAGAATAGGTAAATATAATGTCCTGCGATTAAAATTGATTGATCTAGAGATGCTAAACTTTTGATGAAACAAATGCTAATATTAATTGCAACCAAAACTTAGATAAACAAATATTTGATTAACAGAAATTGCGAGTTTGTGGTTTTTTGATGAAGCGAATATAGGATTCTGAATCTTAAAATGTGTTTTAGCTGGTTCTAAATCACTATCAACCAATCCAACTAATTGGTCCGTCGACCAAGTGGGTGGAGTACCTTGATGTTTGGGATTGGAACACTATAGGTGACGAATGTTAATGTATATTTTGAAAATTGACTTTTTCTTCCCTTTAGGTTATAAGGTACCCCCCCCCCCCACATGTCCAGCGGATTCATCAGTCCTCCTGTGTGCAGAAACGAGTGTGTTAGTGTGAATGTTGGTGTTATGGGCCCCACCAATGAATGCGTGTATGAATGAATAAGAGTGGTAACGGATCTGTGATGCAGGGAGGATCTGTGAATTTGCCCCCTTTCCCCTGGATCACTTTTTCTGGTAGCAGAAAGATGGTTTTATTGCATTGGTTTGGTGATTATTTTTTATAGATTGATTACCGCTTATTGATTTCTCATTTGAATATTGATTGCGGATGTTTGAATGAGTATTGGTTTATGTATTAACACTATATGTTGAGTTGCGTTCTATGTTGTTTGACGGCTTCTGGGATGTAGGAAGTCGGAAGTTTGTAATAATTCTGTAGTAGGGCAGAGGTAAGCGCTGCTCTCGGGAAAGACGGAATTATTGTTGGGTCCTGTAGTTACACAGGGAAAACGTGTAACGATTGGAGTTGCACGACGCATTGTATGGGTTCGATTTGGTAACATCGTCGTGTGTTGCTGGTTAGGGATTTCTGTGTGAAAGAAGTGTATGGGTAGCGAAGGCCACCTGTGAAATTTTGGTCTTAAGTACCAGGAGTCCAAAAGGCACGCTTATCACTGGAAAGGTAATAGGTGTTCCCTAAGCTTGTTAGAAGGATAAAGTAGAGGGAAGTGCTACTTTATTAACAAGTGTAATAATTCTGTAGTAGGGCAGATTGTTTGCTGCTCTCGGGAAAGACAGGATTCTGTGTGAAGGAACTACATTTTCTGTGTGAATGTGTGTAAATGAAAAAGCATTCAGGTTAATTGTGAAACTCTGGTTTTAATTCTCAGGAGCATTGGGTCTCCAACAGGTGTTTTAATTCTAGAGAAATGGTTAGCTAATGCTCGCTTGAAGGGTAAGGTAGAGGGAAGTGCTACTTTATCAACGGAAGTAACGATTCCATAGTAGGGCAGAGGTAAGTGCTGCTCTCGGGAAAGACGGAATTCATGTGAAAAAGGTCAAGACTATCCCTTTTGTTAGGGAAACAGATAATGGTGGCGTTTTTATGTTGTTACTAACAGAATTTGAGTAAAAGAGAATGTAAGAAAGTTTGCCGATAAATTTTGTAAAGGAGGTGTCAGCAGAAGCAGGAGTAGCGAGAAAAGCTGATGTCAGAAAGACAGCGCTTGGATTGGTCAGTCAGTAAGAGACGTAGACGCTCCGGATTGGTGCGTTAGTGTGCGCCGCGCTAGGAGTAGAGAAATACAGGGTGACGTAGACGCTCTGGATTGGTGCGTTAATGTGAGTCGCGCTGGGATTGGAGAATTACAGAAGTGACATGGACGCTCCGGATTGGTGCGTTAGTGTAAGTCGCCCTACGATTGGATAAGACAACAGAATAGTCGTAGGAGAAATCTAGCGATACTAAGAAGAGAAAATGATGTATTACGATCCACCAAAAAAGGAGAAAAAGTCCTGGTTCAGTAAAATCAAGAACTTATTTAAAAAGTACAAACTGATTGTGACTAGAGATGGACAGGTGCTTCCTCCAGCGAAATCACCTGCATCCTTTATGGTTGCGAAATATGGATATCATACATGTATATAATTAGACAATTGGGCAAAGTATACAAAAGATGATAGAGTTTTGGCCTTTCCAGAACATGGTTCATTTAATTTAGCGGTTTTGAGAAATTTGAGAGAAAGAATGATGAAATTAGAACCGAGACCTAGACCTACACAGTTTGAAGCATTGACAGAATGGGAAGATGAGATGTATGACAGAGAACAGCAACGGAGTGACGGAAGGTACAGATATATATTTGGTAGATCATATGGACAAGAGAATCATGATGATAGAATGAAGAGATGGCGAAGTGCAAATATGACTGAAGGGTTGTTTCCTATGCGACATGTTGAAGAGACAACCAGTAGAAAATGTACAGAAAAGAGAAGAAATACAGGAATAGAAGGCTGTAAGTATGGTGTGCATGAGTCGGAGAATGAGGTTCTTGAAGACATGTTTTATGAAAATCCACCCCGTATCATCCAAATTCCACATTATTGACACCAAGTGCCCCAGTAAAAGAATCACCACAGAATATAAAATTTGAAACAGTACTACATGAGGTAGGAAGAAATAATCCCTTCAGAGGAACAGAAAATACACAACCCAGTAAAATGGTAAATTAAATTCAGCAGAATTAGCCAGAACCACTTTAGAGTTAACTGAGAAGATTAGGGAATTGACTAAAATATGGAAGCTGTATTTGTTCCTGTAACAATAGGACCTGTAATGCCGATTTTTGACAAACAAAAGGATAGTGAGCATTGTCTGACGATTCCTTATAACGGTAACAGAGAAAATGAAGTACAAAGAAGAGATACAAGAAAAAATTCATGGGGACAAACGGTAGGGATTTCCGAACAAAGTACTCCTAAAAATTTGGCAGTAAATCAAAGTATAACAAATAGAGCAATAATGACGACAGAGTCAGTACCAGGATCACCAAAAGGTTTAGTGCAGACACGAAATGAAATGAGTCCGGTAGGTCCTACTTCTGATGAATTAAGTGAATGGCTAAGAAGTATACAGCAAAAAGATGCTGAGCCAAGACCTTTAGATGTGTCCAAATTAAAAATAGTGCTAGAAGAATTAATAGTAGGGATTATTCCTACTGAAAAGTTAAAAAACTATCAGGATGAAGAATTAATGTTCTTATGCAAAAGTATAATGTGGAGAGCGAGAAATTTACATGAAAGATTAGAAGAAGTAGCAAATGAAATGGGTATTGACCTCGAAAAGGTAAAGTCATTGCAAAAACCATACAGAGTAGATTTTTCTGAAAAGGACATTGAAAATTTGAATACTACAGGACGAACAACTCAGATTAAAGATTTAATTATTTTACTGAGAAAATGGGGTGATGTAGACAAATGGAAAAGTAGATGGTTTCGAAAACGAGAAGATGCAACAGATAAAACGTTTACAGCTTACCCGGTAAGAGAAAAGGAAAACGTAGTAACTGAGTGTCCCATGAGAGAGATTCCAGATGGAGGCTATGTACACATCCCATGGACCAGACAAGATATTTTGTCATTTACCAATGATTTTCCACGGCTGCGAGAGAAGCCAGTCGAGTGGTATAGGCAGGTAGACAGGTTTGTAAAATTATCAAAAGTTTTGTGGATTGATTTGAATAGCTTATTTGACATAATTGTGCCAGCAGATTTATGGGCAGAATGTAAAATAATGATAAACTGGCCTACACAAAAATACCCAAGAGATCCAAAAACAGGTACCCCTGGTCCAGAAGTAATGAGAAAATATGAACAAGTGATTACCTTTTTGAAAAATAAAGTACCTCCTAAAGAAACTGATTGGGTAAAGATTGATAGAAATCATCAAGAAGCGAAGGAATCCGTACATGCTTATTACAAAAGGTTGATTCTTGCCTTTAAACAGTTTAGTGGTGATGAAAATTTGAGTGAGAAAGATCTGAGTCATTTTGTATATCGATTTGTGTATGGGTTACGACCTGAAGTAAGCGAAATGATTAAACAACATACTGTAGATTGGCAAAATAAAAAGATAGATGGAGTACTGAGACATGCAAAATATTTTAGTGATGAGATTGAAGCCAAACAGCGTAAGTTAAAAGAAAAAGCTATGACGGGCTCAAGTAAAAGTGGCAGAGAGACAGGAAGCTCAATTGGTTGAACAAGCAAATAATATGGGCATGAGACAAAAACCTAGTATTGGAAAAGGGAAAGGACAAAATAATATAGATGAAGCCAAAAAGAAATGGCCATGTCATAATTGCAGAAGGGTAGGGCATTGGAAAAACGAGTGTAAATTTCACCCAAGTGCTAATGGTGATAAAGCATCATTGAATTCACAGGTGCAGAATGAGGTGAGTTGTCAACCGCAGCGACAGCAGCAGGCTGTTGCCCAACAGAATCAGGTGCCAAAACCGCCTTTTCCACAGAGCGTAAATCCTCAGAAATACAATAATGAGACAGGATTCTACAACGAAGAACAGGTAACTAAGCTGCCGCGCGCTAGTGCTGTTTCGCAGTATTGGCTACAACACGATGACAGTGAGTCAGAAGAAAGCTATTGACGGTGCCGAAGGGAGGAAGTGGAGTGCATACTTGGAGCAACTCTAGAAGTAGACCAGACAGGCCCATTTGTGGATGGAAAGGTAAATGACAAACATTACTTTCCAGGTAGATACTGGTGCTACTCGTTCAACTGTTAGGTCAGCTGATGTTAAAAATCTTCCTCTATCGGACGAAACAATCCAAGTAGTTGGAGTATCCAACAGACAGATAAAAACGTATCTCACTGAACCAGTTAAAGTTAACATAGGGAAATTTTCCGAAATGCACCGTTTTGTCGTGTGCGATTCAAGCCCTGTAAATTTATTAGGGAGAGATTTACTGTGCAAGATGAATTGCACAATCTTTTGCACTCCAGATGGTATAGCATTTGAGACTCCAGATGAGGATGTACTGTATAAAATGACTATGGCTAATATGGAACCTGAGATTACTGAGGCACTTGCTGTATTTAATCCCGAGGAGCTGCCTCAAGAATTGAAAAAGACAGTAAAGGCAGAGGTATGGGATTTCACAGGAGAAGATGTGGGATTAATGAAAAATGTAGATCACGTGAAAATTGCTGTAAAAGAAGGAGTAAGTTACCCGAATATTCCACAGTAAGAATTGACACCAGAGATAATTACAGGAGTTACTCCTATAATAAACAGGATGATTAAGCAAGGTATTCTGAGAGAAGTAATGAGCAGTCCATGTAATTCACCAATTATGGGCCTGAAAAAGCCTAATGGAACATTTAGAATAGTACAAGACCTGAGAAAAATAAAGAAAATCGTTGTATCATGTTGTCCCATTGTTCCATACCCATCAGTGATTTTGTATCAGATTCCTCACGATGCAGAATGGTACACAGTGATTGATCTGTGTCACGCTTTCTTTTCCATCCCATTGCACTCTGACAACAGATTTTTGCGTTCCGGTTTGGCAAACGTATTTTGGCATGGTGCCGAATCCCACAGGGGTATACAGAGAGTCCCTCAATATTCAATCAGATATTGAAAAGGTCCCTAGAACATTTAAAAATGCCTGAAAGTTCAGTTCTGGTCCAATATATAGACAACCTGCTTGTAGCATCAAGAACTCGAGAAGCTTGTGTAGTGGATACCATTGCATTGTTGAACCATTTGGCAGATGGTGGATTTAAAGTATCCCCATCGAAATTGCAATTCTGTCAGAAAGAAGTACAATACTTAGGCCACAAAATTGAAAAAGGACTGAGAAAAGTAACTGCAGATAGAATCAAAATAATAAAAGGAATGAGAGCCCCGATGACTCAAGGAGAAGTGAGAATGTTTCTTGGAATGGTTGGATATTGTCGTCAGTGGATAAGTAACTTTTCCCTGATTGCAAAACCTTTGGTACGCTTGACGAGAAGTGATGTATGACCCCATTGAATTAAATAAAGAAGAGTTGACAGCTTTTAAACAATTGAGAGACAGTTTTTGTGTGAAGCACCAGCACTTGGCATACCTGACTACGAGAAAGAGTTTGAACTCTATTGCAGTGAAAGAAATGGATGTGCACTTTCTGTATTAATACAGAAACATGGAAAACTGAGGAGACCAATTACATATTTCTCAGCTATATTAGACCCTGTAGCTGTAGCATTACCTGGTTGTTTGAAAGCTGTAGCAGCCACTTGCAAGAGCTTGAAACAGAGTGAAGGAATTGTGATGGGATATCCTGTGCGAGTGTTTGTACCTCATGATCTGGCAACCCTTTTAAATAAGGAGCCGCACAGTGCATGACACATAGTCGTCTGACTAAATATGAGAAAGTCATCCTAGGTGCCACATATGTGAGCCTTGTGAGATGTCTGAATGTGAATCCTTCAACGTTGCTGCCTGATGCTGAGAATGTGGAAGTCAGAGATGATGTGGATCATGACTGTTTGGAAGTGCTTGATTTCTGTACCAAACCACGTCCGGGTATAAAAGATGTACCTTTGACAGAGAGTGACTATGTGATGTTCGTGGATGGATCATGTTTGAGAATGGATGAGGGAATTCTCAGTGCAGCATATGCAGTATGTACAGTAGCAGCTGTATTGGAAGCATCTTGCCTAAAAGGAGTAAAATCGGCCCAGGTTGCTGAACTTGTTGCATTAACAAGAGCATGCAAGTTGGAAAAGAATGTAAGAGTGACTGTGATAACCGATAGTCAATATGGCTTCGGTGTAGTGCATGACTTTGGGCAAATTTGGTCCCAAAGAGGGTTTTTGACATCGAGTGGAACTCCTATAAGGAATTCTGAAGTGGTTGGAAAATTGCTTGAGGCGATACAGCTGCCTAAGCAGTTAGCTGTTGTGAAATGTGCAGTTCACTCGAGAGGAAGGAAGAGGTGCTATGATCAGACTTTTCAAGCAGACATGGTAGAATCCAAAATTTAGATTTGTAGCTGAAAGCCTTTGTCAGAGATGTCTTATATGTCAGCAATTCAATCCTGGAAGAAAAACAGTGGTAAGCCTGGGAACGATAGGTCGAGAAGGAGGGCCTTTCACAAGAATGCAAATTGACTTCATTGAAATGCCCCCCTGAAACAGGTTGAGGTACGTCCTAGTGATGGTTTGTCTATTCTCTCAATGGGTGGAAGCATACCCAACAAGAAGTGATGGGATTACAGTAGCCAAGCTATTGTTGAGAGAGTTCATTCCTAGGTTTGGTTTTCCAGTTACGATTGAGTCAGATAGAGGAAAACATTTCCATAATGAAATCATGAAAATAATTTGTGAGGCATTGAATGTACAACAGAAACTACATTGTGCCTATCACCCAGAGGCTTCTGGTGTGGTGGAACAAGTAAATGGTACCATTAAAAATAGACTGGGAAAAATGTGTTTGGCCACAGGTTTGAAATGGCCTGATGTCTTGCCTCTGGTACTCATGACTATTAGATCTATTCCAGATAGGAATACAGGTTTGAGTCCCCATGAAATTGTCATGGGAAGAGCAATGCGACAGGTTTTCATACCAGTCAACAAGCTGTTCCCTATATCTGATGACTTGGTGTTGGATTATTGCAAGGGGTTGGCTGATTCCGTTCATTCTGTGTTCCATCAGGTTGGATCGGATGCCACCACTCTTGAAAAGAAGCCAGCTCATGATTTGAGCCCAGGAGACTGGGTGAGAATAAAAGTGCACAGAAGACTAAACTGTCTGGTCCCACGTTGGGGAAAACCACGTCAGGTGATTCTGACTACAACGACAGCTGTGAAATGTGCAAGGGTAGAGAACTGGATTCATGCTAGTCACACCCTGCAAATTCCAAACCCAGTCAATAACAAGGAAGGAGAATACTTTGAAGAATCAGATACAAGTTCTGAATCAGATACTGAAGAAATAAGAACAAGACAAACTCCTGAAAGGGGGGAGTTAGTACCAAGTCCAGTTATTGCACCAGAGAATCTTCCTCTAAGGAGAAAATTACAGATTTCTGACACCAGCTCAGAATCAGACACTGAACCAGTACAAGCACACAAGAGTGAGAATATAAACAGTGAAGAGACTGTCAAAGAAATCCTTGATAAAGAAGTACCGAGTGAAAATTCGAGAGAAATTCCACCTGAAATAACAAAATTAGATGGTAAGGTACCAGATACAGAGAGTAAGGGAAAGATCTTTGCAGAAGACCCCGAGGAGTTGTAGGGAAATCACACATCCAGGTAGAAGAAGGGACAGTTAGTCAGCAGGAAGATTGTGTGGAAGAACCACGAGGAGGGACAGAAGTAGGTAATAAGAAGGAAGTTGTGGAAAGAAAGACTACTGAAGGGAAAGGTCAAGTTGGGACTGAATCAGAGGACAGTGATGAAGAAATACCAGAAGGTCGAGTCCTGAGAAAAAGAGCATGGAGAACTGAGAAAAATGAAAATGTAAGTAAATCGAAAAGGCCAGCAAGGGATGAAATTTGGCCAAACAAGATAAAGAGATTAAGATACAGATTGACACGAGTAAATTCATCTAGAGCAGAACAGGTGAATGAGGTGTCTAGCCAAGAGAAAACAAGAGACGTGAAACAAACAGCAGAAGAAAATAAGAGAACAAGAAAACCTAACCAGAAGCTTAAGTCACCGGAATGGTCATATGTGGCACTACCTGAAGTAAAAGAAGAGGCAGACAGCCAAGGGGATCTAGAGGTGACTGTACCAGGAGTGGTTGAGGAAGACAAAGAATCGGAAATCCTGAGAGTTATCTTGTCCGACATCGGAGAAGAGACGGATGTTCAGGAAATTCTGCATCAAAATTACGAAAGAAAAGGGAAAGACGATCAAATGCCAAATTGAAGAGACCAAAAGTGCTTTGAAGGAAGAAACGATAATTTACCGGAAAAGACATAATCTGAAAGAACCAAGTAGGTGCTTAGAGCCTTGGGCTAGACAAACTAGATGTGAAGTAGAAGAGGCTAAGTCAAAAGACACTGGTCATTTTTTGAAATGGCAAACACAGAAAGTAGAAAATCTAAATGTGTGTTCCTTAGAAGATGGGCAAAATGTGTTGTTGTTGTACAGGATTACTAATGCTTCTGTGGAGTGCGTTAGCTTTGGTGGTTTCATTTAAGGTTACATTAGAAACTATAGAAGGTCAAAGTGAAAATAAGACTAATGAAGAAAAGATTCAAAAGATTTACCCGCCTAAAATAGATAGAAATTATTTACATAAACATAGGTCTATAAATGATTTTTCTAACAATGTTTTTTCAAAATTATTATATGAATATGTGAAGACAATGGATGTGAGGGACTGCTACGTTTGCATGCAGATACCTGTATCTGTATCTGAGGGAGTGACATATCATCACCTCCCAGTAACATATGGAATAACCTGTAGTGTATTAGCAAGTTTGTTCTATAAAATAGGGAAACTAGAATATTATTTTTCTGATGTAGATAACATATTTTCACAAATACCTGTAGTTAATAAGCTGAAGAAAGTAAAACCTGCTAAAGTGTTAGGTGAATTTTTTTTAGAAACTAAAGAATTAACATAAGAGTCAATATTTAGAAACAATCTAACTTGTAGTTTAAAGAAGGAGGAGAAAACCTTTTTAGACATGGTAGAAGAAAGAAGATTGAAAATGCAAAAGAAGGTACCTGAGGGAAAAGATGAAAAGACAGTCTGGGATGTTGAAAGAGAAAAACATTTGAAAGGAGAAGCTAGTCCAACAATGGCTTTAGATTGGCCTCAGAAAGGAAAGTTGTGTATTAGAAGGAGTCAAACTGCATATGATAATTACTTTGTAGGCACCAGTGATTGCCATGATACTTATAGAATCATGGGTGCATGGGGATTTAAAGGAGGAAATGATTCAGTTTTTCCTGGATTATATGTTATCTGCGGGAATAAAGCATATTATCAATTACCTGATCATTGGTATGGCACATGTTATCTAGGCCTGGTTTTCCCAAAGATATTTCATGTGGGAAGAGGACAAGCTGGTGCACATGAGATAGGTAGACAACTAACACGTAGGAGAAGAGAATCTTGGTCAGAAATAGTAGGGTACATTTTTGGAGCATTGATACCAGCAGTGGGAATATCACTGAATGCACATAAAATTAGAAAATTATCAACAGTAGTGGATCGCTTGTCAACAAGCACTGCTGGAGGATTTTTATTGGTAAATACTGAAATGGTTGCCATGCGAGCCATGGTAATGCAAAATCGACTTGCCCTTGATATAATTTTGGCAAAAGAGGGTGGAGTCTGTGGAATGCTGAAAGTTCAACATTGTTGTACTTACATTCCTGACGAAAGTCAAGATTTGAAGACTTACATTAAAAATATCACTGATTTGCATGAGGAGATTGTTCCACTGGAGGTTGAAGGTGTATGGGAAAAGATTGGGAAAAAGTTTTCTATTATTAGGAACTTATTACTAAAATTAGGTAGTACCTTTATTGGTAAAATTCTATTTCCAGTGACATGTGTGATAATCTTAGTATTAATTTTAAGATTAGGATGTCTATGTAGCAAAAGAAGAAAATTACGAAATAACATAAAAAGAGAAACTGTAAAGAAAAGAGAGAAAGAAAGAAAAGACAGAGTTTGAAGAAGTAGAATTAGAAAAGTGGAAAGAGAAGAGGAGACAGGTGAAACAGTAATGTGAACTAACAAAATGTTAAGAGAACTGAATTCATTTCTTTTTACTAAATATTTCAAATTTGAAGGTAGTGTGGTGATGTTAAAAATCACCAAAGGGGGGATTGATGGAGTAGGTAGAAACAAAATGTTGTATACCTCCTCTATATTTGGATGAAAAGACTAACCATATAACTTTCTGATTATAATTTTATTAACAATATAGTGAGTTATCCTAACCCAACCTTTGCATACACAAATTACACGTGGGAAATTGCTATTTGCATGGCAAAATAACTCGAAGGATTAAAATATGTACGCATATTAATAGTAGTACATGTGGTAATAGATATTGCATGATTTATGTTGCTTATGTGATGTTTGCATACCTGAGTGGATCCAAAAGGTGAATATTATCGCTTTAAATGTCGCTATATGCTAGGAAATCACTAATATATTAAGGGATTAGTGAGGGTATAAGATTAGAATCATTATTTCTTTGTATTAATTATTTTCTTGTGTTTGTTTTGCTTAAGTTAGCATTTGGGCCTACCTAGAAAATGGCGCCCGATATGAAGTTCAGAAGTGGCACTGTCTAGTGAGCGCGATGTCTACTGCGCAGACTCGGATGGCTTCGTAACAACCTTTGCACACTATGTCCTCGGTCAAGGATAGGATCTTGGTGGACTGCCAGCATACAGACAGCAAAACTGGTTTAAATGGACAATGGGATCATACAAGTAAAAAACAAAAATGTAGTAACATAAGGATTATGTCGTCTCCTTAAGTAAACCAGCAAAATCCATGTAAAACCTGACTGACTAAAATCGGATGTTTCTGATCAGCCAATCATAGACTTTCTCCGCCTAACAATGTTTCATGTTATCCCGAAATTTATTATAAAAGGGTAGTAGAATAGGGAGGGGCCTGGCATTCGGCGGTTACTATGAATGCACACCCTCTTCGATTCCACAGGCGATGACTGATGCTGGCATGACTTCTGGTCCTGTGGTGATCTTTGGGACTGTAACGTGCTGAGCAAAGAACTTTCTGACTTTGAGGTTTGGCCTGCTTTATTTGGACAATTTAACAGCTAATTCAATTATGCAGAGCCAAAAGGAATAGAGAAAATCCAGATAGCCAGAATAGGTACATATAGGGGCCAATTTCGATCCGGGTCGGAAAACTCTCCGACCGAGTCGGATCCGGAGTGTTTTCCGACCGAGCCGGACCCGTACAGTCCGACCGAGCGAGTACGATGCGCACGTATGTTGTCGGACTCGGTTCGGTCGGACTCCCATAGAAGTCAATGGGAGCCGGTCGTACGACGCGTACATGGGCTCCCATTGACTGAATGGGTGCGTCTCGAACAAGTGCGCCCCCTACAGTGGGTACGCGTTGGTGCCACCCGCACCATACATGCCTGTGTTGGGGAGCTCCCCTGTGTCCGAGTCGTAGGGCTGCGGGTGTCAGGGGGTCCGACGCGGACTCCCAAAGTCCGACTCCGGGAGCTTTTGCGAGCCGGACACTCCGGCTCGCACAGGCTGTCCGACGCGTGCATCGTACAGGCTCGGTTGTAAATCGCATCCATTGCACGCCACGGTTAGCTTCCGACTGCAAAGCCGAACTTTGAAAAGCTCACGCTGGATAACATAATATTCAACAATTGGTAATGAGTGTAACAAAAATGGTAATGTTACACCAGAGTTAGAGAAATAACAATAATAATTAACGAAAATGGACCGTGGCTACACCAGTAATAAACAAAATAGTGAGACGAGATATTGTAAGGAAAAGTAATGAAATGAAACATAAGTGATAATATAAAAAGTGAAAGGTGAAAGGTGTGAATGAATAAATCAAAACTAAGTAAAAACAAGTGATGTGAAAAACGAAAAAAGTGAAACACAGGAGACCGAAGAGGTGAAGACGAAGTTGATAATTATGTGGAAAGAAACGTACTTTCAATCTAGACATTTGATAAAAAACTTTGCATTTCAAGTTTGTCATTAAGCCCGGCGGGTACTAACGTATGAAGATATTTGGTCCACCAAACCTCTCTTTGGGCTAACAACTTGGCAGTGTCTGTACCAGATTGCACTGTTATAATTTCTAGAATCATGAATTTCAACTGGGCGTTGGTACGTTGATGCTGTAACCAGTGTGTTACTAAATGTGACATGAGACTTTTAGCGCAAATAGAACTTTTGTGTTCTGAAATTCGAATCTTGAGTTTGCGTGATGTTTTACCTACATACAGTAATCCACATGGACATTTAATGGTATAAATAACATTGGTGCTATTACAGTCTCCATTGTATCTTAGTGAAATAGCTTTGCCTGAGTGAGGGTGGTTAATTGTATTACCAGTTATCACATTATGACAATTGACACAATTAAGACATTTGCGCATTCCGATAAATGCTTTAGGATTGGCTGCATGAGTTTGTTTAAGCAAGTCCTTGATGTTTTTGCTGTGTGTGTATGCAAAAAGAGGTTCCTGAGCAAATAAACCGTTGAAGTCAGGTTCATGTTGTAGTAATTCCCACCTAGATTTGATAATTTTTCTGATTTTAACCGAACTGGTGGAGAATTTGGACACAAAGACTTGACGGTTTTGGCTATTTGCTGGCTTAAAAGAAAGCAATTCAGAGCGTTCTTTTTGCTTTGTTTTGGCCACTGCCGAATTTAACACGTGATCCGGATAACCACGTTCTTTGAATTTAGCACACTGCTCCAACAAGGCCTCATCTAACTGTTGTGGATCTGATGTAATTCATTTAGTGCGTAATGCCTGAGAATAAGGCAAGTTGCGAAGCAATGAGGGTGAGTGAAAACTGGAATACAACAATAGATTATTCCTGTCTGTAGGTTTAGAGTAAACAGTGCACAAAAGAATTACTATTTTTAGTAATTAATACATCCAAAAATGGTAAAGACTCTTCACTGGTGTTGTGTGTGAATTTGATGCGAGCATTTTTGGCATTCAATTCATTGATGCATGCTTCAAGGGATGATTGTGAACTTTTCGAAATGAGAAAGATATCATCAATGAATCTGACATAAAATGCCAGATTCATGCTCCATTGACTGTCATTAAAAATTTAATCATCCTCAAACTTGGACATGAACGTATTGGCATAGACTGGGGCCCCGGAAAAACCCATAGAGGTACCGCTAATTTGTAGATAAAAATCTAAAAATCATCTTGCCACTGGAAATAACTATGTTGAAGACAAAATGTCAATAATTCTAAGATTAACACTTTGTTTACGCCAATTTCTGGTAACTGGAGCAGTGCCCATTCACATGCTTCAATGCCATCTTTTAATGGTATAGATGTGTAGTGTGATGTGACATCTATTGTACACAGTAACCAAGAAGGAGTAAAATGTTCAATGACCTTATTCAAGAGATTTAAAAAATGTGTAGTATCCTTTATGTAACTACTCCATGACTGAACAAATATCTGTAGAAAATGATCTACAAATTGTCCTAAAGGCGTGAATAGGGAGTCACATCCTGACACGATGGGACGAAAAGGTGGATCATGAAGATTTTTATGAACTTTAGGCAGCATGTAAAGTGTAGGTCTTCTTGGAAAAAGCACCAGCAAAAAGCTGTGAATTTTAGGAGAGATCCATGACATGTCTTCAGCATGTACTGAAATCTGTTGGAGAGTTTCTTTGATCATCATGGTGGGGTCCTGGTCTAATTTGAGATACGTTGAAGTATCTTGTAGATATAAAGACACTTTGTGTTCATAAAAAGTTCTATCCATGATGACAAGGGCACCACCCTTGTCAGCCAGTTGGAATGTAAGTCTGTCATCATATGCTAGCTGCTTGATGATAGCAGCTTCATGTGTTTTTTAAATTGGTCTGAGTGGATGTCTGTAAATTCAATTTGAACAAGTCACTGCGAATTAATATTTCAAAAGTCTCTAGAGTTTATGAGAAACAGGTGGCTTAAAAACACTTTTGGGTTTAAAGATACTCAATTCTGCTTGTAAATCATCATCATTTAGAACTTGTGTTGGCTGACTGGGAACCACATTGGAAAAAAAATGTTTAAATCGTAAGTTTCTCATAAATTTGAAGACAGCAATTTCCAGCTCGAATGCGTTTGTATGGTAAACCGGTACAAAAGATGTACCCTTGTTGAGGACCCGTAGCTGGGCTGATGACAATTCTATTGAAGAAATGTTGATTACAAGATTTTGGTTCTGGTGGGCGACCGAAAGACGGACCACTCGCTAAAAAAGGTTGAGATTGGGATAATGGAGGTATGTCTGCAACACTTGTCTGTACATTGGAACTAGTTGGTTCTGATTCTAGTCTAACATTACCATTTTTGTTACACTCATTACCAATTGTTAAATATTATGTTATCCAGCGTGAGGTTTTCAAAGGTCGGCTTTGCAGTCAACAACTCATTCACTCCTTCGTTATCATGGTCCACATAAATAAACACGTCTCCTTGTGTTCTATTTATCAAGTCGTGTTGCTTTAATTATTTTTTTCAGCTACATCGTAATTTGAGTACAAGCTAGAGCTATCTCAAGTATTTGCAGCACACTACAGGAAGTTATTAACCCCTTGCATGCCCGCCCCTTTCCCCGCCCAGTGCCGCGCCTTCCATTAGCGGGCGGAGTTCATGACGAGCTGGACTCGTCATGGGCACAGCGCCACCGCAGCCCATGACGAGTCCAGCTCGTCATGGGCACTGAAGGGGTTAATTGAACCAGTGATTATACGTCCTGGTCCATTTGTATGTATCAGTTTCTTTAACACCGATACCGATTGAAGATGGCGTGCAGCTTAGAGTAGTCTCAGTCCTCTTTTCCTGTCGATTCTCAGTTTGAGTTTTCGCACGTTAGACGTTTCCGGTGACGTCTATACATTTTCTGTGGTATCTCAACGTTTCTAAGTACAACTATCACCGAGACCCCCGTTCTGATCTGTTATGCCTTTGACTTCAGGCAATGGCACAGGTAAGCGGATAGCTATTCGGCAGTTCACACTCGTTTCTAAGTATTTTCAGAACGAGTTTGTAGCAGCGTGTAATTGATCAAAACGCTGTCATTCCATCTTAGGTTGCCGAGTATGACAGTCACATTTGTTTGGATACTTTTTTACTCCAGTCTGGACAGTTGATTTCTCAGCTGAACTAAGCCCGCAATTCTTATGGCTCAACATCTACCATTGGCCATTGATTTGATATACGGGATAGCTTTTGTTCTCTCTTTTATTCCTTTTTCCATCATTTGTCAATCCTGTTTCTTAGTTACGCGTTTTTTCTTTCGCATTAGTAGATTAGCAGAAGTCACCAGATATTTAGCAGTGTGTCGAGGAGGTTTCGTGTGCGTCCATCATAGTGAGTATATATACGCACATTTGGGTGGCATGTTTTGTTTATAACAAGGAGCTAGTGTTTGAAAGTTTTTCTTGTGTTTTTATCATCAGAGAGGACAGACACTTTTCGGTCAGCAATAGTACAGCAGATTTTCTTGGCTACAAGTAAGTGCTGTTTATCCAGCACCCACAAATCTTTCATTAATATGATGTTTTACTCTTTTCACTTTGTTTTGGGGTACAACCTGTCTACCTATTTTCTGTTTTCCTCTTCACAAGACACATTACTTTAGTCATAGTCTTTGGGCACTGCTTTTTTCGTTTTTTCACGCGGGAAGATAATTGTCTGGAGTTGAACACGTACAGGTGTGATCTCACCACTTTGGCCATGTACGCTGCATCTGTTATTGAATATTTTATTTTAGAGATCAAATGTTGTACAATTATGTGTTTTTGTTTTGTTTCATCTTTTGAACAGAGACCCCTGAAGAAGGGATTTTTGGCAATCCCGAAATGCATTGGGCATCGATCAAAACAGCGTCAACAATCTCTGCGATTTATGTTTATCGCTGATGTTCCTTTTTTTATATGAAAATTCATTACTGTCTAGTATTTTTGTTGATGTACACAAGCATAATTTCTATGTGCATTTTTTTGCAACAATTTTGATTCCTTGTCAGTTCCACAATCAAAGGAATATAAACATTGTTTATTTGTATTATGGTTGATATGACTGTTTTTCTTCACTGAGGATAGTGTTTATCAATAGTAATTCCTTTCACTGCTGTGCATCCGGTATACAGGTGATAGTTCACCTGCTTCTTCTTTTGTTCTGTGATACAGCCATACCATATACTCTTAAGTGCATTATAACCTCGCGGTAAATGCGAACTTTGGACAAAACATGTCGTGTTTGGTGTCAAACATCTTGGAATACTACCCCCCCGCCAGTCCTGGTGGCGGGGGTAGCATTCCACCCTTCTAGAGGGAGAGACATGTTCACACTGGCTAAACCCAGTTAAAACTTTCCAAAGCTCTGGCATCACAAAATGGATGCCACTGCCACAGACACGGGTCTGGCCTCCTGCTGCTGGGGAAAACTCCGGCAGGGGAGGCCTGGACAACAGGTTTCCTGTCACAGGGAGGTGTAACCACCTCCCCAGACAGGCAGATGTGTATTGGGGCAGGGTGGGTACATTCAGAGAATGCTTTTGAGACACTGCCTGGGGCACACAAGGTGTCCCTGTGCATAGCCCAGTTCAAACTGGTTGCAGGGGCACTCAGCCCCTGCTCTGGCGCGAAACTGGACAAAGGGGAAGGGGTGTAACCACCCCCACCCCAGGCCCACCCATAGGTGGAGCCTTAGAGTTAGTCCATCCCCTAAACTTAGTAGAAGTATAGGAATCCAGTCCCTAGGACTTGAGCTTACCCTGGACAAACCTCTGAAACATATATCCTGGACCTTCGACTTTCTATCACGACTAGAAGATGGAAGAAATCTCCCTTGTGGTCAAGGAGTGACTCCCCTGCTTGACAGGCACCAAAGAAGCAACTGACTGGTCTGCATTGCTGAAGCTCCCGCCGGACGCAGAAGTATTTGCATCACCAGAGGAGGATTTTCAGACTTCCCAGAGGCTACCCTGAGTCCACTGCAAAGCTGAGGGCCGTGGCTATCGTGGGTAACATGGAACCGTGACCCCTGGACATCATGAACTTTTGCAGCAACACTACCTTCCTGGTCATCCTTGAAGTTGTGCTTTGGGCTCCAAGTAGCCCCAGCCTTGAGCACCTCCTGCACCGAAGATTGTTGGCCTCCACTCCATGAGTGACCCGTGGGCCAGCTTCAAGTGCGATAACTTGAGGCTCCTTTGCGATCACTAGCCCGTTGGCTAGCAGGGGCCCACAAAGGCAACTCCACTTCTGCTTGGGCTTTTCTAGTTGCTCTAGACTTGCTCTTACTTACCCTCAATGGGTGAGTTCATCAGACCTTGCTGGTCTGCACCGCAGTCCTTTCTCTGATTTCCTGAGACTTGCAGTTGCCAAGGCTTGTTGGGTCCTTTCTGGTCGCCGACACCGCAGCACTCGACAGACTTTGTGGGACAACTCGAATCCGGCTCGTGGACATCATCGACACCTCCTGGACCTCGTGGATGAAGAGTCAATGCACCCGCCTACTCACCTGAAGCACCGGACATCTGTGGGCATTGGTCCATCCTGCCCTAGGTCACTGGCTAGTGACCCAAACTCTTTCTCCTTCTGCTTTCAGGTTCCTTACATCCTAGATCCAGGCTTAGATCTCTCTGTACACTTCTCTTCACGGCAGCAGCAGTTCTTTGCAGGCTTCCATTGGAATCGATGACGCGACCCGACACCAAAAGACACCTATGCACCCGGCTTCCCTGAGTGAGGTAACTCGAGTACTCCGGTGCTCTCGTGGGTACCAACCCTAGAACTGTCTAAGTCCAAAAGGGATTGGTCCTAGCTCGATTAGAAGTGTCCCTAATCTTTAAAATTCCAATCGCGACATTCCCCATAGAAGATAATAGGAACCCGCGGTTGTGTTTCCACACTGCATACGGCTCCCGTGGGTCCCCTGTGTCACTACCTTGGGTGGTTCCTTGGGGTCCCAGAGATTCTAGAGGCAATAGGCCTAGTGCCTATCTCAGTCGTGGTTCTTATACCACTATTTTAGTATATGGTTTGGTGTGCCCCTAGGGCACAAACGTGTATTTGTGCTTTTGCTGATGCTTTATCACTTGTAACTTTAGTACTTCGAACTCCAGTCTCATAAAGAGACTAGAGGGGTGTGTTTAACCTTAAATACGTATATATTGAATATATACCTGGTGTGGTTGTCTTTTCATTTGATCATTCAAGAGATTATAGACTGGAAAAACAAGCTGCTTTACATTCCTTCAAGACTTAGCCTGAAGTCTGCTCTCCATAGCTACCACTAGGATAGCTTTCACATAAGGTTGTCTTTAACCATTCACCATAAGGGGTTGTTTGGACTGATACAAGGTGCCCACTAGAACTAGTGGACAGCATATATCAGGCCACCTTCTCACATCAACCAAGCCCCGTTATTTTTACCCTAGCAATTGCCCACCTCCCCAAAGGGTCAACCCTGCATTCACCTAGCATAGCTAGGGCACCTTTTTTGATTAAAATGGCTACTCCTTTCACTGTACAAGATTGAGTTGTGCAAATGCAGTGTTCAATCCATTTCTGGTGTTTTAAAACCATCATCTATTCCTCTCCAAGTAGATGTGATTCTTGAACAAGGAAGATACTACAGTCCAATAATCTTAAGTACTCTAGTATCCTCTTTCTTCTATAGGGGGCCCTTAACCCATTAACATTCCAAGACATGATTCTCATGCCTTTTGCTCTTTCATTCTTAGCCATGGAATACTAGGAGTTTACCGACATTGCTGACATTTAAAAAAGAAGGCCAGAGGTCCCCTTGATTAAGTTTTTTTCCCACTTGCTCCCCCACCCAATGTGTAAATAAAAATTTAACTTTTTTTGCATTTTAAGTGTAATCCGACCCCCCTCCCCTGGGGAACCCTCCCTTACTACTACAAGAGGTAAAATAGAATACCTCTGATTTACGGGCTCTGTCTCTCACTCGGCTTTATTTCAGTAAATCTCATTTGGATGTACTCTTTATCTGACTTATCAGGGCATTAGCTTCTTCTGGACCCTTAAAATTAAACATTTTATTGTTCCACATTATTTTAAGCGAGGCGGGGAAAAGTAGGTTTGCCGTAGCACCCAAATTTCTTAGTTCTTGCATTGATTTCCCCAGCTCCCATTGCTTGCCTTGAGTGATGTGGGAGATATCAGATCTAACACGAAATGTTCAGGCACCTGATGTTGTTCCTCCTTGCGGCATTTTCTAAGCTTTCCAGTTTCTCCTTCAAAATCTTGTCATCGCCCTTTAGTGTCTGTATATCTCGTATGTTTTTATCTACTTGCTTTGTAAGATCTTCAAAGGCTAACTCCATTGCCTCAACTCTTTTAGAGATAGCGTTCATTTTAGTTTCAAGTGTCTCACAAGCTGTTTGTATTTTCAGTTGATCATTTTCGGAGATTGCAAATTTATCTCTTATTTCTGTAAGAAGGGTAGTTAATAGCCCCTCCGTGGGAGAGATAGCCCCTGTATTACACGTTGTATTTAGTAACCTTGATGAGCCTAACTCTTCAACTGAGCTACCATTTGTTGGGGGTGCGACTTTTTCCTTATTAACCAGGCAGGAAGAAGATAAAGAGATATTAACAGTCTCATTGGTCTCTTGCGAGAGCGGTTCGTATCTATTTTCCAAGCATAATGGATCCATTTCTGTTCCCGTTCCCTTCTTATTTATATTCAGGGATTGTTGGGATTGTTGTGGTTTCGGAGCTCTGTCGTTGCTCAATATTGACCCAGAGTTAAATTCAGGCAGTGATTTGGCTCCTTCAAGAAAGATTGTATAGCTTGAACCTTGAAGTATGATCTTAAAGAAGGGGAAACGCGAATATTCCCTGATTTATTTTTAGACTGGTTTTTCAGGTCTTTTCGTGAGGGGGTCTTGCCTGTGGAGGTCTTTAAATTCAAGGCGATATTATTAGTTTTCACTTGTTTGTTGGGCTTGATTTGTACCGCAGGGAGCGCAGAAAGCGCAGAGTTTTTGTTAACTACTTCGGGGGGGATTGATTTTGGCCCCAAATGTCCCTACTCCTGAGGGTGTATCTATTACATCTATTTGCCCCTGTAAATAAACCCCGTCCTGCCTCTCTTCGCCTAAAGCCCCACGTTCTAAGTTCAGCTTAGGCCCTCAATCTCGCCCCCTTCTCCTTACCGGGGTCATTGGAGTACGCCATATACCAGATCCTGCCTCTTCTAAACTCTCCAGGTCACACTCTCCGTTTTTTAATGTTTGGACCTTTGTTTCGAAACTCTGAAGGCTTTCAAGAGTTAATCCAGTCTGCCGAAACAGCAGACATGGAAACACGAAGGCAGGCGTTGGGCTCTTTTGAAATCCGACTCTCACAGCGATGTTTCTACTTTGTGCAATTGCACTGCAGCCTCGGACCATCGGCCTCTCCGAGGCGCCGCCTCCTCTCTGACCGCCACATCTGCACGCCAAACGCCGAGCCCCGAAAACACCGTGACGCCGAGCTCCGAAAACACCACGACCAGGCAAGCCAGTAAAGCCGAGAAGGAACAAACGCGGAGGTTAGTTGTTCCCTACATGCATCTTGCCCTGCATTATTTCATCCAGGTGTCAGGTTTTCAGTATATGCCGGGGAAGAGCGAGAGCCCGCGACCGCTGCTAGCTAACGGCCGCCATTTCCCCCCGAGCCTTCTAGCCCAGGGTTTCCTTTTGAAAAGATTTTTATGGATAGGATGGAGACTGAACCACTCCGGGATTCTGGCACAGCTGCATCGGCATAGCAGGTTGCAACAAGCATTTGCAATGCAATAGGTCTCGCATTACGCGAGTATGTGCTATTAACATTGCAAATAACAATGCCTTTTATTTTTGTTTTCGTTTTCGTTTCTAAAACAAATAAAAGGCATTGTCATTTACAATGCCAATAGCTTAAACTCGCGTAAATGCGAGGCCAATTGCATTGCAAATGCTTGTTACTTTAGGGTCTGCCACAGTACCAGGAATATTGGGCATGGTGAACAAAACTACTCTGCAGCTGCAAACCGTGCAATTCACAAAAGTACAGTGCTTGTGACCCATAACAGCATGGCATCGCAGCAATCTTCTCCACAAATTCCAAAAACAATTTGGGGAGGTGGCGTATTAGCCTCGACTGGCGCCTTATGACCCCACATGTGCAACACAGGTTGTTTTTTGCTTGGACCTTCTGGCTATCTCTGCTCATGCGCTGCGTGGAGTTTTTCCTCAGTGCAGCCGACTGGAACGGGGGACTCGGAGACTAGTCATAAGAGGTGCATACGCTGTGGTCCTGGGAGTTTCTGAGGGGCTTGGGGGTTCACCATCTTTCCTTGCTCCTCAGCTGCTTCAGGACCTGATGGCTGCTGTGACTGACCACTCAGCGTGTATCAATACATTTTCAGTGGGAGAGGATATGGTGGCGTTATCAACGGGTTGTTAATTCTTGGGAGAGAATGTAGCCTTACGGCTACAGTGGTCAACCTCGAAGCTGGGGAACCGGGTTCGAGTCTCAGCAATGACGCTCAACATCCTGTGATTCTGGGCAAATCACTTAATCTCCCAGTGCCTAACAAAAATGAATGGGTGTCCTTCTGTAATGAAACTGGTGCTATGTAAAGCGCTCTGATACCCGATGTCTCGGGCCTAGTTGGCGCTATATAAAACTCTCCCAAAAAAAAAATATGTGCTTCAGAGGTTGTATTATTATATATTAAGAATAATAGTTTTCTGTTTTTACAGATTTATACAGATAAATACGGACAGAAAATCTGTTTTCAGTCGGTATTTATTTTCAAACGCTGAAAAATACTGAAAATTGTGCTTCTTTTGCTTGGCTCCCCATGCTGTCTTTCATGAGTCACAGGCCAGCAGCTGAGCAGATAGCCAGCAAGGAAATAAAAAACAGGGTAATGTTCCTTAAATCCAGGCATATAATATATATAGGAAGTATAATGGTAATATTTACCTGCTGGAATAGTGTTTTGTTATATTTGGTTGCTTAATTTATTTTCTAAAAAGCGACGGGTATCAAAGTATGAATGCATGTTCAGTTAAATAAGTGTGGAAATATACCATTTTGCAACTCCATTTTTTCACCAAAACACAAAAGAAATATGGATAAATACCAATCAGAGGGGCCAAAAATACATGTGAATTAATACAGACTGAAATGTTTAAAAATACTATAAAACCGGGAGCCCTCGTAATAATACAGTGGTAGTTTCCCCTGGTTGTAATGGGGAGCTTGTGCGGAACAGGACACTGCAACCCAGGTCTCCAGGGCCCCCAACTCAGCAGCTCAGCCACTGGACCACATCTCATCCTGGACACGTGCACTGCCCAGGAGACCCCTGGAACTGGAGACTAGACGGTAGAAGTGGCCTCCACCAGTAGACACCAGACTGCAGATTAGAGCTACAAGAGCTGTGCACTTGTACAGCAGATGAGGCTGCCGGAACTATCCCAGTACTGCATAAGCAGCCTCCAGAACGCATCTCAATATTCCAGATAAGGCTTTCAAATCTTCAGTACAGCAGAGGTGTCATCCAAAACCCCCCACAACACTCCAGATGAGTATCTAGAACTTGTCACTACACTGCAGAGAAGGTCTTTAGAAATGGCCAAGACACTAAGCATAACTACTCCAGAACTGGCAACTACACGTGGCACAAGGTCTCTGGAACTGGCAACTACTCTGCGTCTAAAGCATCCAGAACGGATCACTACGCTGTGCATGAGACCTTTATAACTGACCACCACACGGCACCTAAAGCCTCTGGAACTGACCAATCCACTGCACCTAAAGCCTCTAGAACTGACCAATACACTGCGTCTAAAGCATCTAGAACTGACCAATACACTGTGTCTAAAGCCTCTAGAACTGACCAATACACTGCGTCTAAAGCATCTAGAACTGACCAATAAACGGCACCAAAAGCCTCTAGAACTGATCACTACGCTGTGCATGAGACCTTTATAACTGACCACCACACTGCATCTAAAGCCCCTAGAACTGACCAATCCACTGCGCCTAAAGCCTCTAAAGCCTCTAGAACTGACCAATACACTGTGCCTAAAGCCTCTAGAACTGACCAATACACTGCGTCTAAAGCATCTAGAACTGACCAATACACGGCACCAAAAGCCTCTAGAACTGACCAATACACTGCACCTAAAGCCTCTAGAACTGATCACTACGCTGTGCATGAGACCTTTATAACTGACCACCACACGGCACCTAAAGCCTCTAGAACTGACCAATCCACTGTGCCTAAAGCCTCTAGAGCTGACCAATCCACTGCGCCTAAAGCCTCTAGAACTGACCAATACATTGCGCCTAAAGCCTCTAGAACTGACCAATACACTGCCCCTAAAGCCTCTAGAACTGACCAATACACTGCGCCTAAAGCCTCTAGAACTGACCAATACACTGCGTCTAAAGCATCTAGAACTGACCAATACACTGCTTATGAGGCCTCTGGAACTGACCAATACACTGCGCCTAAAGCATCTAGAACTAACCAATACACTGCGCCTAAAGCCTCTGGAAGTGGCCAATACACTGCATCTAAAGCCTCTAGAACTGACCAAGCCACTGTGTCTAAAGCCTCTAGAACTGACCAATCCACTGCGTCTAAAGCCTCTAGAACTGACCAATCCACTGCGTCTAAAGCCTCTAGAACTGACCAATACAATGCGTCTAAAGCATCTAGAACTGACCAATACACTGCGTCTAAAGCATCTAGAACTGACCAATCCACTGCGCCTAAAGCCTCTAGAACTGACCAGAAAACTGCACCTAAAGCCTCTGGAACTGACCAATAAACTGCGAATGAGGCCTCTGGAACTGACCAATAAACTGCGAATGAGGCCTCTGGAACTGACCAATACACTTTGCATGAGGCCTCTGGAACTGACCAATACACTGAGAATGAGGCCTCTCATCTTAGCAGCGAGGAGTCACAGTTGGGAGTGGTTGTATTGGTCGGACAGTCTGTCTCCAAACTCTCCATCATCACTTGCTGTAAAGTTGAAGGAATTATATTTGCGCAGGGACATTCAATCTCGACATCCCCTCCCCCAAAAAATAGAGGTGCCCGCAGTTTTCTGGGACTGACACATTTCTCGTGTTTTAAATTTCTAAATGTTTATGTCTCCAAGCACTCTGAAGCAGCCGAAGGTGGCATGTAAGCGCTATATCAAGTCCTCCAATAAAAGAACTGATTATTAGCTGAGCAGTGAAGCAGCGCTTAAAGGTCTGCGTGATCTTAAATCACGTGTTTGTGTCCAGGCACAACAAGGCACCCCTAATCTTTTCAAGGTTGGCAGTTTAAATACTATTGAGTTGGGGTTATCATCAGGACAGAGCGCCTAAAAATGGAAAGTTTACAGAATATAGCACAATCTGATAAAGAGAAATTATTAGGCTCACACAAACATGTAATCTTTTTCGCGGCTTTTCGTTCTGGTCATCTTGGCCTAAACTGAAGCAGCACGGATATCCATTTTTGCACATGACCGCTAATATTCAACAAATTGACCGCTAATATTCAACAAATTAATAAACACTGACAAAAGTTCCCATGTTCATCACAGGCGTTCAAAAATCTACTCAAGAACTCCAAGCACAAAGTATTGCCGACAAGTTCCTGAACTCTAGCAGGAAGAAAACCGTAGAACATTAATCACGAACTGGGAAAACCACAATAAAAGCGTTTTCACATCAACAGACACCAAGCAGGAAGTGGGATAAGGGAGGGGCTGGCAAATGGTGATCACTTTCGCGGCCGCTTTGATGTTCTCAGTGGCCCCGCGGCTCACTGAGAACATCAAAGCGGCCGCGAAAGTGACCAGGCAGGCTGACAAATGGTGCGTGCGCCCGGCCCACATGCACTGTAGTTGGCGGCCGAAAAGCACTAGTTTGCACTTCCAAAACGCGCTTTCTATAGCTCTCGCCAGAGCAGCGCTAAAGCGCTGGCTCAGACGAGACCTAAAAATGGAGTGTAGCCCCTCAGCCCAATAACTCTGGATTTGTCTAATAATTGCTGTAGGCAGACCATTAGGGCCCCGGGTACTATTATTTCTGCTTGCCTCGACGATATAAACGATGTACTTCATTTGTAAGTGATCTAGTATTTCGTTAGCAGTTGCACATGTGACTAAATGTAAGGCAGTTGAGGTTCTGATTGTAATTTCGTGATTGGGGTCATACATTTGCTCTGCAGTGGCAGCTCCTCCACTATGGTGGAGGAGCGTCGCCCCCCAAATACGGCAAGAAAGGAAAAAATAAAATGACACTTGTTTTATTTTTCCTTTCCTGCCTAGTGTTGGGGCGAGGATTGGTAGTGACAGGCACTGATTATTATTATTATTATTATTATTATTGTTATTATTAAGTATTTTCTAGAGTGCCTGGCAACCCTTAGGCACCCCCCGCTAACAGTAACAAGCAGAAAACAAGAGATTGACACATCACAGCAGACTCTGGAAGAACCAGGTCTTCAACTGCCTCCGGAAGGAAAGATGGTGGGTGGTTAAGTGAAGCTGAAGAGGAAGCATATTCCATAGTATGGCGGCATTGTATGAAAAGGAGCGGCCCCCTGATCGTGCTCTTTTAATTCAGGGTACCACTGCCGGGAACTGGTTGGTGGACTTGAGACATCTTGTGGGGTGATAAAAGGCCATCAAACGGTGGTTTATTTTTGGCCCTATCTTCCAGAGCGTTTTGTGGGCTATACAAAACGCCTTAAACTTAATCCTTTCATTTATTGGCAGACAATGTTTTTTTTAATATCGGCTTGACTGATTGCGGATAAGGGGTGTGATGAAGCAGCTTGGCTGTGTAGTTCTGCACAACCTGTAATTTCCTTATGGTAATCTTTCTGGAGCCTAGATATATGGAATTCCCATAATCCCACCGCGAGAGCACCAATGCCTGGACCATAAATCTTCGTGCAGGATCGGGGTGGAGTGGAAGGATATTTCGCAGCATTCTGATAATGCCAAACAGGATGCGGCTAACTTTATTGCTTGGCTATTAAAGTTAAAGAATTTGTCTAGCCAAACTCCCAAGCTTTTAATCTGGTCTTTTGGGGTTGGTGGTGGACCAAGACATTTAGGCCAGTCCAGATCAGCTGCATCGGCTGATGCACTAGGTTGGTTACCCAGGATCATTACCTCGGTCTTGTCTCCATTCAGCTTGAGACAGGACCGGTCCATCCACCTGGCCACAGCTTCCATACAGGATTCCAGGTTGATTGGTATATTCTTTGGATGTTTTAGCGCTACTACCAATTGTGTGTCATCTGCATAGGTGACAATTTGGATCCCATATGGTAAGATTAGATTGACTAGAGGTTTAAGATAAACATTAAATAAGGTAGGGCTCAATGATGAGCCCTGCGGAACTCCATACCGAAGTGGCAGGCATTTGGAGGTGCAGTTCCCCTCAAACACCTGAAACACCCTACCCTTCAGATATGACTTAATCCATGCCAAAACCTGGCCTGAGACTCCCACCCTTCTAAGTCTGTCAAGTAATATGTTGTGATTGACAGTATCAAATGCGGAGCTCAGGTCCAGCAAAATAACTGCCACTGCACCTCCCTGATCAAGGATCTTCCTGGATTCCTCCACCACTGTTAACAGCGCTGTCTCTCTCCCATGGTTCGGGCGGAAACATGTCTACATGGTATGCAGCAGGCAGGGAGTGGTTCTCCAGGTGTTCTGAGAGGATTCTGTTTACATATTTTTCCAGAATTTTGCTGTGTCCGGGGAGCAGGGAAATCGGGCGATAGTTGCTCCATACCTCTGGATCAAAGTTGGGCTTTTTCCGGAGTGCTCTTATCATGGCATGCTTCCATGCCCGAGGCACCTGGCCACTGGTTAACAAAGAATTTAGTACCTCCAGAAAAGGTGGAAGAACTATTTCCTCTACCTTGTGGAGCTTATGGAGAGGGCTGGATCAAGAGGAGAGCCTGATTTGACCTGGGAAAAGATCTGCACCAGTGTGGTTAGGTCCAAGTTTCGGAGCTCTTCCAGTCGGGGAATAGTACCACTTAAGGGATCTATTTCCTGGTCCATTTTATCTGGGCATGTGTCCTGAGGGAATGTGTTATAAATATCTAAAAAAAAAATTATTGAAGAGCTCAGCGAGTTCATTACATCGTACCTGTGCGGAATCTGCGGGGGGCTCTGGTACAAGGCACTTAGTACGTTTTTTTGCAATTTGAAATATTTTCCTGGGCGCATTCGCAGCCACAGTTATTTTCTCCTCAAAATACCGGGCTTGCGTTGTTTTGATTTACAGTTGATAAGTTTTGATAGCCTCTCTGTATTTCTGTTTTTTATCAACGTTATAGTCTTTCCTCCATGCTCTCTATAATTTTTTACAAATTTGCTTAAGTTCTCTTAATTTGGGTGAGTACCATGGTGTCTGTTTTTCCTTTGTCTTTTTCTGGATCCATTTATAAGGGATTGTACTGTGCTGAGAGGCTATGGTCCAGCGATTATAGTTGTTGGACGCTATTGTGGGGTTAATGTCTCCTGCTGGTTTGTAATTCTCCAGATCCAAGGACCAAGCCTCTGGAGAGTCTTGCCCAGGGGCGCTCCCAGTTCTTACAATCTTGTGTCCCTTCAACCTGCATTGGTGCATTCCAAATGATCGGTATTAGAAAGTAATCGGACCATGGGACCGCTTCCAGACTTCCTGTACAAAGTTGAGGATTATTTGCAAAGGTTGAGTCCAAAATATGGCCTTTTTCCTGTGTTGGACTCAACACTTTTTGTTCTAGCTGAATGGCTAATACGTTTTGTATTAGCTCTACTGCCTCCCCATTCAGAGGGTTCTCTAGGTGCAAATTAAGATCGCCCAATAGGAGTGGTAGTGCACTCACATCACTGTGCATGATGGTTTGGCCAGCCGTCTTAGGCCGGCCAAACTATCATGTGCAGTGACAGCCTTTTCAACCCAGCAACGCAGCTGGGTTGGACAGAGCAGGCACAAACTTAGTCTGTCTTGGAGTGCGAATTGAAGGCACTCAGGCCAATCCTGAAGCTACTGCCTTAAGTTAAACTCAAGTAAAACCGAGGTGGTACTTTTCGGAAAGCTTTCTCCTAGTTGGTCACCGGCTTGGTGGCCTGATTCTTTGGGCCCCCCTCCTACACCAGTGACGAAAGCAAAACTTTGCGGGGTTCATAATAGATGATAAACTTCATTTTAAATCTCAGATCTCTAAGGCGGTGTCCTCGGCATTTAATACTATCAGAACGGTTCGTAAAATCCTTCCCTATATTCCTAGAAAGGCTAGGAAAACTGTTCTAACTTCATTGGTATTAACTAAGCTGGACTATTGGTTTTGGATGTGTGAAGTTCAAGGCACTCTGCATTGCTCATAAGGCTCTTCATGGAGAGGGCCCACAGTTTCTTCATCACGCTTTTAATTGGTATGCCCCTAGTAGGTCATTATGTTCAGCTACGGCCTTCTTAATGCTTACCCCCAGAGTTAAAACTATGAACTGGGGGGGAAGGAGCTTTAGACACTGTACCATTAGGTTATGGAACACTCTTCCTCTTGCTCTCAGGAAGTTCACATCCCTGCTTGAATTCAGGAAACATCTTAAAACCTGGCTTTTTAAAAACTAGTCTCTCTCAGCAGTATGTGGTCCACAATGCGCCTAGACACCTATGGGTAGTAGCGTGCTATATAAATTGTTATAACATAACATAACATTACTCTCTGTGCACGAGCAGCTTTAGGATTGGCTGCAAGGCATTCTGGAAGCCTGTGCCTTCCTATAGAGGTTAAGAAGAGCGCGAAGGGGGCGGCTGCAGGTAAGATTATTTTTATTTGGCATTTTTATATTCCTCCCCCCAGTGACCCCTAGAGCCCTTCCCTCCCCTCTCCTGAGACCCCTCTCCTCCGGCACACCGGCCGCTCCTGTAACTCTGCATAAGAAGACTCATGTAACTCATCCAATTATAATTTTTAAGTGGGAGCCCTCAAAGGAGTTGACAAGATTATTGAGTTCCTTGTCAAGCATGCTGCATATAGGGCATGCTATTGTTATTACCTATGCTTCTTTTGCTGGCAGTCCACAACCCTTTTTTCACTCCTTGATTATGAGTTTGGATTTCTCCATGTGCAAAGCTGACCACATTTGCTAAAAACCTGATATAATTCCATTTTTGATTGGCACAAACCTGTGGAATACCATTGATTTTTAAAGGCATTTGAGATTTCGTTTCTCAAAAGATTCCATTTCTCAAGGTAGCTTGTGGCTGCTGTGTTGGCTAATTCAGAGATGATATAAGCTAGGTTCAGAGCTGATCCAGAAATCCAGTTTACATTGACAGACAGGTGACTATGTCATTCTCCTTAAAACCCAGGGTAGTAGATTTTTGCACAATGGCAGTAAAGTTTATTCTTAACATAGATGTTGACTGCATGGCACTGTCCCATAATGAACAGGGTCAAGACTGATTTGCATATCGCTGGGTCCACACTGGGGTGGCACTGTGAGCAAAAGAACAATAGATTAAACCCAGATCTCTGTGACTGGGGGTGAATGTTGGCATTGTTCAGCATTCTCTCCATCATTTGTTTCTTTTGTCCTATTACAAGAAGTCATTTGAAAATATTATTTGTTAAGGAACTCGGTAAGAATGGAATGAGTCCAGGTTGGCAGAATATTCAACAACCAGTTACATTGGTCTGCTTTGTCTAAGAGCTTTGTGTTGCGTGCTTCACTGTGTTTTTTTTGCATTTAGGATACAGGGATGTACAAAGCACATGGTGGTCTATGTTTGAGGATTTCTCTTTACTGATCAGTCTAAACTGATTAACTTAATTTCAACTACACATTATTTGAGGATGCCACCTGCACATTATTCTGGTGTGTGCTCCTGAGTATGGGTCTGCTGATTCTAGATGTGAACATTCTGAGAGGCTGTGTTTGTGGTTCTATGGTTAATTTTCTACTGTATCTTTTTGATGCCTTTAAAAAAGTCAATGTTTATACCTTTCCCCTTCCAGGGACATGTTTCGGTGTCATAGGTCTCCCAATTGGATGGCTCAGGAGCTCTCTGAGAGCTATCCACCTCCTGGCTGCCAAAGCAACTATGAGACAGTGCTCTCTTGAACTCATTAGCAACTTGAACCTAAACAGATTATGTTAGATTTAAAGAAACCCAGATTTATTCTGCCAGGTTGTCCCCTGCAGATGACTGAAACATGCCTCACACAGCAGATCCTAGCTTTCATTGGAGCTTTACTTAACATTACTTTAGGAATGCCAATGAATTGATGCAGGTGAGATCTATATGGTTATCCAAACTAACGGCCTGATTTGCAGTTTGATGGATGGGTGCTCCACCAGAAATGGGAGAGATATTCCATCCTCCTTATTACAAGTTAAATACCATGGCACTTATGCTAATATGGCACATGACAAAGTAAACTCCACCAAACTCTAAATCAGGACCAGCATGCTGAATGTCGGCAACCAACTGTCAGATGATTAGATGGCCCCCCCTTTAGTTGTTGACCAAAGAAGGGGTTTCATGAGCAGTTTCTAAATAAATCCTTATATTTTAATGCAACTAAAATAGCTTTCAAATTAATAGCCAGCCATTTCCCTCATAATATTTTGTCCCATTAGTCATTTAAATTCACATCACACTGAACACAATGTTCTGAAAACAGCAGCTAATTCAAGATGAAACACAGAAATCAGAGAAATCACAAACATTTTACTTCTCTAATCAATGTCTGACGTCTGGAATCTTTAGACAATTACAATATTCATATATTATGTACAATGCTGATGTACATGGCTGTTTCTTATTAGAAATAGATGCTTCTGGAGGCCCATTTCACGGAGAAAGTAATGCAATAAGCAGATTAAGAGTCACATATAAAAGAAGTATGCACATGTAGGCTTGTTTTCTTCTATTTACATACAATTTTTCGCTCTGGAAATTGAAAGTGACATTATTAATAAAATGGTTTTCTTGTACTTACATGCCAGAAAAAATATCATTTCGTGGTGAATACTTTCAATAGAACTGAGATACCTATTGAATTAAAGTAAGTGAAAATTAGAAAAAAGCTAGATAATACTGCAGAAATGCTGCACACTGCTGTTCAATACTTCATAATTTATTTTTTGCTGCATGATAACACAACCTTGGCACATATTTTTGCCATCTCTTATAGCATAATATCTTTGGCTCTCAGCTGAATTCCTCAAAGGCCGATTTCGTGTTCCTAGTAAGGGAACATTTCTGACATAAATAAAGGAGTAGTCAATCATGTTCTGTCCTCCATGGCTTCCTCAGCTGAATACAGTCAATCTGGATTTATACAGCCCTGCTTTTCACCGGCGATGGTATCCAGATGCGGAGAGCTATGCTGCTCATGTGTCATCAGTTGACCAGACAAGTCTTGAGTCTCTTCCTGAATTCTTGACCAGAGTGCAAGTTCCAGAGGTGGAAGAGGAAGCTGTTCCAGGTCTTTGTGGTGAGGTAGGAGAAGGATCCTTCTCCACTGTTGCTTCTGTGGATGAGAAGGGTGTGGGCAAGGTAGAGGGAGGCGGAGCGCAGGTGTCTGGAGGGTTGGTGGAAACCCAGGCGGTGGCTGATGTATGCTGGTACTTGATTGCGCTGGGCTTAGTAGGCATGGGTCAGAGTCTTGGATTGACATCTCTTGTGGACGGGGAGCTAGTGGAGTTTCTTGAGGTGCGGTATGATGTGAGTCTGTATTGTCTGTGGTCTCTTCAGGAGGTGAATAGTGGTTCCCACATAGAGTGCGTTGCCATAATCCAAGTGGCTTGTGACGAGGGCTTGAGTGATGGTATGTCTGGTGCTGACAGGGATCAATTTGAAGGTCTTCCTGGGCATGCAAAGGGTGAGGAAGCAGGAGGAGACTGCGTTGATCTGTTTTTTTATGGGGAGTTTGTTGTTTAGGATGAGGCTGAGGTTCCAGGCTTGGTCTGTGGGAGTGGGTGAGGGTCCTAGTTCAGCAGACCACCAGGAGTCATTCCATTGGGATGTGTTGGCTATTGAAGACAAGTACTTCTGTTTTGTCTGTGTTGAGTTTGAGACAGTTGTTTTGCATTCAGTCGGAGATGTTCGTCTTGTAGGTGGAAGTTGGCAATTGTGGTGGGCGGGTCTTCGGATAGAGAGAGAGTGAGTTGTCTGTGTAGGATATGATGGTCAGTCCGTGGGTTCTGATAATGTTGGCCAGGGGCATCATGTATGTGTTGACCAGGGTAGAGATGATGGATGAACTGAGACGGATGCCGCAGATTATGTTCTTGGGTTTCTGAGGTGAAATGTGGAAGACTGATTTTTTGGGTTCTTCCGGTGAGGAAGGATGAGATACATTTGAGGGCATCCTCTTGTATTCCGATCAGTTGAAGCCTCTTGATCAGGGTGTAGAGAGGCATGATGTTGAGGGCTAGTGAGAGGTCAAGTAGGATCAGGGCAGCCATTTCTCCCCAGTCAAGGAGGGTTCTGATTAACCCCGGGCGTAGTACTCCGCTTCGCCCACGTAGTGTACGTAGCGCTGCCTGCTTCGCAGTTTTCGAAGTAGGCGTAGTAGGCAGCGCTACGCACACGCCAGGGCGAAGCAGAGCTGCCTGCCGCCCGCCACCCACCTCCCGCCCGCCCTCCTTTTAAAATAATGTCATGTATGATAAAAAAATGAAATATAAAGACTTACCTGCAGGGCGGCGTCTCCGGGGCTCCCTCTTCCTCGTTCACAACTTCTTCCGAGAAATGCGCATGCGCGGGCGTCTGCGCATGCGTATTTGTGACAAGAAGTTGTGAACAAGGAAGGGGGAGCCCCGGAGACGCCGTGCTGCAGGTAAGTCTTTATATTTAATTATTTTATCATACATGACATTATTTTAAAAGGAGGGTGGGCGGGAGGCGGGCGGCGCGTAGTGGGGCAATGCGGAGCGCGCAAGTGTGCGTAGATTTGGGCACACTGTGCCCTGCTCCACGTAGCCCCACTACGCCCACTACGCCCAGGCTTAGTTCTGATATCATTTGTGGCTGCAATCAGGGCAGTTTTGGTGCTCTGGTTCATGCAGGATATGGATTGCAATGAGTCCACAAGATTGTTGCTCTCCAGGTATTCTGTGAGTTGGCAGTTGATGGGCTTTTAGAGGACTTTGGTTGGGAAGGGGAGCCGAGGGATGGGTCGGTAGTTCTTGATCTCGTTGGGGTCGGGGAACGGCTCCTTGAAGAGGGGGTTGAGTTCAGTGGGTTTCCATTCATCTGGGAAGGTGGCCATGGCGATGTGATGTGAAGATGGCGGTGAGTTTTCCGCTAATGGTCCTGTTTCCGAGGTTGAACACGTGGTGAGGACAGGGGTCTGTGGGTGCTCCTGAGTGGATGGAGTGCATGGTTGATGTGGTGCTCTGTGAGGTGAATTGATTCCAGGTGATGATTAGATGGTCGTCGTTTGTGTCTGTGTGAGGAAGAAGGCTGAGGATGTCTGAGGTGGCGTGTTGGATTCAAAGTGTTTGTATATGAAATGAAATGAAATGAAATAGCATTTATAAAGCGCATGGTTAACTGAAGGCAGCCCAGCGCTAGGGCAGAACCGCACTAAACTGTGGCAATCAATATGGGAAAAGCCAGGTCTTAAGCTTCTTATGGAAGATACAATGGTCTGACTCTTTACATAGCTGCAGCGGCAAGGAATTCCATAGTTTGGCAGCATTATAGGAGAAGAGACGACCACCACTTCTTGACCTCCTAATTCTGGGGACAGACGCCAAATGGAGGTCATTTGAGCATAACTGTCTGTTGGCTTGGTAGGGCCGGACAAAAGAAGAAATGATATCCAGTTTCTCACCCCCTAGCATCTTATGGGTGGTACAAAGGGCTTTAAAATGGACCCTTTCCTGATTAGGAAGCCAATGTAGAGACCTGAGCTGACTGGCGGCTAGGGACACCCTCAAGAATCCGTGCGGCGCAATTTTGCATGGTTTGAAGTTTCTTAAAAACCGCACCTGGGGCACCGAGATAAAGGGTATTGCCATAGTCCAGGCGGGATAAGACAAATGCTGGACCACGAGCTTCCTTGCTAGAGGGGGAAGCAGAGGCAACACTTTATGCAGCATTCTTAAAATGCCAAAGCAGAAAGCAACAGCTTTCCTTGCTTGGGTGTTAAAGCTAAGCTCAGAGTCAAGCCAGAAACCCAAACTCTTTATTTCAGGTTTGGGGACAGGCAGAGGACCCATAAATGCTGGGCAGATGGAAGAAATCTCGAGGGGGAAGGGATTACCGAGCAGCATAAGCTCGGTCTTGTCACCATTCAATTTAAGATGGGAATGGCACATCCATCTCATCATCTCCTCGAGACAAGGGCCCAGGCAGGTTGGGGAGCTGCTTTTGTAATTAAATGCCACCACTAATTGGGTGTCGTCGGCATACGTAATTATGTGCACTCCAAAAGGTAGAACAATGTCCGCGAGAGGGGCCATATAAACATTAAAAAGAGTGGAGCTCAGGGATATGGTAGAGGTTTGTCATGGAAGTAGTCTGACAGTGTGTCACAGTATTCCTGGGAAGGAGTGATGATGTTTTTGGTTGCTTATGGGTTGGAGAACCCCTTAAAGATGCTGAAGAGTTTTTTGCTGTGGTTGGAGCTGACTTCTATGCAGTTTTCTAGGGAGTTCTTTTTGATCTCTCTAGTTGCTTGCAGTTGCACTTAGTTCTTCTCAGTTCCAGGGTATACCAACTGGCATGTTTGGTGGATCCCTTGAGTTTGGTGAGTTTGATGGGGACGAGTCCGTCAGGGCAGCCAGTGATCCAGGTGGTGTGGTTCTTGACAGCCTGTTCCAAGTTGGTAGGGGTGTCCTGGTGGGGGGTGTTGAGGGCTTTGGTCCTTTGGCTTTCGGATACTTTGTTCCAGCTGCAGTGTGGGTGCTAGGCGACTTGGTGGTGGTGTTGGGGGCTCCTGTGATGGTGATGTGGATGGCTGAGTGATCCATACAGGTAAGCTTGGTGACATGGCTGCAATTGCTGGCTGTGAAAACAAGGTTGAGTGTGTGCCAAGCTTTCAGTGTGGGGATGGTAAACAGTTGGATGAAGCTAATGTTGTTCATGCTTTCGAGGAAGTTGGCTGTGTTGCTGTTGTTAGGGCCATTGAGGTGAAAATTGAAGTCCTTGAGGAAGATGTAATGTTCAGTGTCAATGGCTAGTGGTCCAATGAATTCAGGGATGGTGTTGCAGAAGTCGGGGTGTGGTCTTGGGGTTCTGTAGGCAAGGGTGCCCCTGATGGTGGGTTTGTCATCTGTTTTGAGTTGGAAGTTGAGGTGTTGCATGAACGGGGTAGTGTCATCTGTGGCAGAAGTGTAGTGGATGGTTTCTTTGTGGATGATGTGGAGTCCTCCTCCGAGTTTGTTGATGCGGTCCCAGTGTGTTATGTTGTAGCCTCTAGGCTTGGCTCTGGCAATGTCGGGCACGGATGCTGGATTGAGCCATATTTCTGTAAGGAAGACATCGTTGGGAGTGAGGGAGTTGATGGTGTCCCAGATCTCGGTAGCATGTTTGCAGATTGATCGGACGGGAAACAACCTTTACAACACAGTCATTACATCGCACTACATTTACAACGCAGTCATTATATCGCAACATCCTTTACTACGCATGTCACTACAACGCAGCCATGCATTGCATGTCACTACAACGCATGTCATTACAACACATGTCACTACAACACAGGCATCACATCACATGGCATTACAATGCATACCATTACAACGCATAGTACCCCTACACTATCCAACACTTACCCTACTGTTCCACCCACTGGATTTAGAATAGTAATTTTTACCCCTACACTGTCCAACACTTACCCTACTGATCCACCCACCGGAGTTAGAATAGTAATTGTTACCCCTACACTATCCAACACTTGCCCTGCTATTGCACCCACTGGGGTTAGAATAGTAATTTTTACCCCTAGACTATCCAACACTTACCTTAAATGCAATGTATTGGTATGCGTTGTAATGGTATGCTTTTTAAAGGTATAATGCGATGTAATGGAATGGGTTGTAAAGGTAGTTTCTAAAAATGCGATGTAGTGGCATGCAATGTAAATGAATGCGTTGTAAAGGATGTTGCGATGTAAAAACTGCGTTGTAAATGTATGCATTGTAACATCATACATTCTGATCGAACATGAAGCAGAAGGCAGTAGAGTTGTCGGAGTGCAGTTGTGGGAAGCGTGGTGGTGGCAGGTGCTCCGTAGTTGCAGGAGAAGAGACAGTGGTGGCAAGAAGAGGTCCTGCTGTTGAGCGTGGACAGGTGTGGCAGCAGTTGCGGTTGTGGAGTCTGAGGTCCATGGCTCTCACCTCAGTGCTGGCATAGCTGTGGAAGGTGGGAGATACAGGTTCTGGGTACTGGGCGCATCCAGGCGTGGACAGGAGCAGATGGGCTTTGCTTTTGGTGCACATTGAGCGGGCTGAGGGGCATCCTCTGCACAGCCGTGCTGCGGCCTCCATTAGTAGGTCCCGGGAGCGAGCGGGTCATTAGGCGGGATTAGCAGGAGGCAGGAAGTGGGAGGGAAAAGTAGCGGCAAGGCGGGAAAAATGAGTAAGTGGCAGAGCCCGGACAACAGCAGAAAGGAATCAGAAGTGAAAACAAGGGTTACAACAGTGCAATGAAAATGGCAGAACAAAGTCCCAAAACGAAATACAAAGGGTGGAACAGTGCAAGAAAACGAAGGTAAAATTCAGCGGAACAGGTAGAGAGGCACAGTAGGCTAGGGTTGCAACAGTAACAGAAGTGGATAAAGTCAAAGTTACAGTGGGGGCAGAGAGAAAATCACAGATCTGGAAAGACAAACTACCGTAAGGAGCTGACAAAGACACGTGAGCTCAGGCGGGGAGCACAAGCTAGGCAGAGGCAGTGGGGGGGGCTGACACGGGGACTGGCTCCCAGGGCCATGCTGTAGCCTCTATTAAGTATGTTTTGGGGGGACAGGGCGCTGGGTGGGATTAGCAGGAGGTAGGAAGGTGAGAGGGAAAAACAGTAGCAAGACGGGAAAAATAAGTAGGCAGGGAAAACGGACAACAGCAGAAAGGAATGAGAAGTGAAAAACAAGGGTTACTATATTCCAAGGAAGACAGCAGAAAGAAGTCACAAATTGAAATACAATAGGTACAGCAGTGAAGGAAAATGCCAGAAAGAAGTCACAAAACGAAATACAAGGTTACAGCAGTGCAAGAGTATGGCAGAATGGAGTTACAAAATGAAATACAAAGGGTACAGTAGGCAAGAAAACGTCCAAAGACAGTTACAAAACAAAATACAAGGGTACAGCAGTGCAAAAGAATCGCAGAATGGAGTCATAAAATAAAATACAAGGATACAGCAGTGCAAGAGAATGGCAGAATTGAGTTACAAAATGAAATACAAAGGGCACAGTAGTGCAAGAAAACGTCTGAAAGCAGTTACAAAATACAAGGGTACAGCAGTGCAAGAGAATCGCAGAATGGAGTCATAAAACAAAATACAAGATTACAGCAGTGCAAGAGAATGGCTGAATGGAGTTACAAAATGAAATACAAAGGGTACAGTAATGCAAGAAAACAGCAGAGAGGAGTCACAAAAATGAAATACAAAGGGTACAGTAGTGCAAGAGAACGGCAGAACAGAGTCACAGAAATGAAATACAAAGGGTACAGCCAGTGGCAGCTAACAGAGATAAGTCCCAGCAGGTGGGTGGAGGTGTAATGGGGGAGTGAGGGAGTGGGGGCTGGTGGGAAGCACGGGGGAAGCAGGCTGCGGGGGGGGCTAATATAACAAAAAATACTAATCTGGTACTGCTGGCTGCCATGCGCTTCTCTGCTTCCAGTTCCTGGCATCACAGCCTACCCATCCATTCCCTGCACTCCTCTCAAGCATGATAGCAGCATGGTGATTGGCCTGAATAAGCTGGATTAATGCTTGCTCATGCACAGGGAGTCCGTGATGTTTTCCAACCTGGCTGTGCAATACAACAGGGTTGGAGAAATCTAAGTGTGCATGTCAGTTTGACTTGTCTAAGATTGCCGGCTAAACTGACATGCACACTTAAAACTGCAGATCTACACCTCCTCCTCCACCCTTCCATGGCTTGGCCCCGGCCCTCCCTGCTCACGCAGGCTCAGGGCCAGCGTTCAAAAAATAAAACAGAAAAATATTGTTTTATTCTTCAGCTGCTGGCTCGGAGTCAGTGAGGCGACGCTCCTCCGCCATTGAACTCAGCAGAATGGGTAGGGAGGCAAAGGAGGCTAGGGTTGTAACAGTAACAGCAGTGTACAAAGTAAGAGTTAAAGCAGGGGTAGAGAGAGAATCACACAGCCGGGAAGACAAAGTATCATATCTGATAGAGACTTCTAGCTGCAGATTCCTTACCTTGGAATTTCCCAGGCATCTGGCCGTATGTGGAAAATTTGCTGAGCAATACCCTTTGCGTGCGATGTCAGGTGGGTCCATTCGGCTCTGCGTGACGTTGGAATCGGTAGCGTCGGTTATGACGTTGAAGTGGCTACATAGGCACCACCCAGGTGCGCAGGCGTCAGTTCTTTTCTTTCCGCGCCAGTTAAGCGCCAATCCGGGAAGAGAACACCTCTGCCACTTTTTGGCAGGCTTTTTCTCGACTTTTGTTGATATTTTTGAGGTGACGACTTCGTGTGCGAGAGATGTCTGGTAGAAAGACAGGTTTTAAACCATGCAGGACTTGTTCCACCATGATGTTGGTTACCAATTCCCACCGGGTTTGTCTGTGGTGTCTTGAACGTGACCACGGTTCGAAGTCATGTTCAGACTGCCGGGCGATGCCTCCGTAGACATTGAAGGAGCGGGCTCAGCAGTCGACACCGTCTAGCGGCGCTCCGAGGAGGTCACAATCCCATTTGAGGAAGAGGAGGTTGCACAATCGCATACGGAGCCCTAAGTCTTCTTCCTCCCATTCGAGGTTGTCTGGACACTCGGGGAAGACGCACAAGAAGAAGAAGAAGTCCAAGGGGACTTCGACTTCACTGCAACAGGCGTTTGTCGTCGAAAGAGGTAAGGAACACTGATGCTCTAGGCACGGTTTTGCGGAGCCAGAGTCGACTTTGCTCCTCCCTCCATTTCCGGGAGCCGGAGCGACTCCCGCTCAAATTAAAGATTTTTAAGAGGCCATGCGCCGCATATTTGAGCGAAACGACCCCTGTGGAGTCAGATGGGGCTGCATCAGGTTCAACGCCTTCGGCTTCTGCCACGGCGCCGATGAGGCCTCAGGGATCTGATCCCAGATCCAGTTTGACGCCGGTCATGCTAACGCGACCTTCCCCGGTGTCAAACCCGAAGTCGGTGCCCGCGACATGCCCGGCACCCATCAGTGGCGCAAGCCTCATCCTCATCCCCGACGACACGGAGCCAGAACGGCGATTCTGACGTCGACAGAACCCAGGGGTTCTATGTTGTCGTCTGAGCACTTTGTGGACGTGTTAGGCTCAGGAGAGGAATGGGAGGAGTCTGGAGACCCAATAGACCAGGATGTCTCTGAGGAGACTATGGACTGGTATGGGGAACTTGGGGGAAGCCAGTCGTCTGGATACTCTTCCAGAAACTGGCATGTTCTCTCCACCTATAGTAGCTACGGAGGAGGGGGTGTCCTATGCCATGGTATAAAGAAGTGCATCTGAGATCCTTGGACTGGAGCTGCCTTCAGTGCATGTCAGGACTAATCTCCTGACTGAAGTGCTCCAACCTGGGGCTTCCACCTCTGCACCCCTTTTTGCCCTTTAATGAGGCTCTTACGGGCGTCCTTCTAGAAACATGGTCCAAGCCTAGCACAGGGGCTCCTGTGAATAGGACAATTGCACACCGCCATTGCCCAGCTCCGGGTGACCTAAAGTTCCTCAGCCAACACCCCACCTCAGAAAGTTTGGTGGTGCAGGCCTCTACTTCCTAGGGCGCATTACCTTCTGCCCCTCCAGATAGGGAATCCAAGAGACTGGACTCATTTGGGAAGAAGATGTTTTCTTCCTCCAGTCTGGCATTGCGGTTGGTGAATACCGCTTGCTTATTAGGCCGTTTCTCCCACGCTCTTTGGGAGATGGTTATGAAGGTGATGCCACAAGTCCTGGAGGAGGGGCGGGCTGTGCTCTCCCAAGCTGTCGAGCACTGGAGAGATGCAGCAAAATTCGCCATATGGTGTGGTTTGGATATGACCGATTCTATTTCAACAACAGTGGCATTGAGGCACCTTGCCTGGCTTCGCGCAACTGGCTTCTCGAGGGATTTCCAGGCCACTTTGATGGACATGCCTTTTGATGGAACCCGCCTTCTTGGGGAAAAGGCAGATGTTGGTGCAGGTGTTCACGGACAACACCACTGCCATGTGGTACTGCAACAACCAAGGCGGGTGGGGTCGTGGACCCCTTGTCAAGAGGCACTGCGTCTCTGGACATGGCTGGAACAGCAGGGCATAACCCTGGTCGTTCAACATCTGGCAGGTTCTCTGAACGCTAGGGTGAAGATCTCAGCCGTCGATGCTTACCAGATCACGAATGGTGTCTTCAGTTGGAGGTGACGTAAGGTCTCTTTCAGCAGTGGGGAGAACCTTGGTTAGATTTGTTTGCCTCTGAAGAGAACGCACAATGTCAGCAGTACTGCGCGCTGGAGTTTCTAAGGCGGCTATCTCTCGGCTACGCAATTCTTCGCGAGTGGAGCTCCTTCCTGTTGTATGCCTTTCCACCCATACCACTCCTGCCCAGCGTTCTGAAGAAGATCAGGAGCGACCAGGCCCAAGTCATACTTGTGGCACCAGACTGGGCAAGGAGAGTCTGGTATCCAGAGCTTCTGAGCATGAGTGTTGATCCTCCGATCAGGCTGCCCCTCCGGGAGGATCTTCTGTCACAGCAGCAGGGGGAGGTTTCTCCACCCGAACCTGTCAACTCTGTGCCTCCATGCGTGGATATCGAACGGCAGCAGTTGACGACTTTTGACCTTCCTCCCAAAGTCTGTAATGTTATTCTGGCGGCCAGGCGGCCCTCCACGGTATACGCCTGCCAGTGGCAGAGATTTGTATTATACTGTACAGAAAGGTCTATGGACCCTCTTTGTGCTCCTCTTTCTACTGTCCTTCTGTTCATTCTTACCCTTGCCCAGCAGGGCTCTGCTTTGGGAACTCTCAGGGGTTACCTTTCTACTCTGTCTGCTTTTTTGCAGCTGCTAGACCAGCCTTCCCTCTTTAAATCTCCTATTGTAAATAGATTTTTGAAAGGGTTGGTTCATTTATTTCCACCTACACCCTTTGTTATGCCACAATGGGACCTTAATGTGGTCCTCACTTATCTGATGTGCGCTCCTTTCGAGCCTTTGCACAATTGTCCCTTCCGGCTGCTGACCCTCAAAAAAGCCTTCTTAGTGGCGATTACATCGGCCCAGAAGGTGAGTGAATTGCAGGCGTTATCCAGCTCGCCTACTTATCTTATGTCCTTTCCGGACAAGGTGGTGCTTTGCATCAGGGCATCATTGTTACCAAAGGTTGTGACCCCATTCCATCTAGGTCAGTCCATTACTTTGCTCACCTTCTTTGCTACCCCACATACCTCTAAGGTAGAAGAACCTCTCCACCAATTGGACCCAAAAAGAGCTTTGTCGTTCTACCTTGACCACACAAGAGGGTTCGGGGTGGATGACCAACTCTTTGTGGAGTATGTGGGAGTAAAGAAGGGAAAGGCAGTGCAGAAAAGAACCATCTCTCGCTCGGTTGTTCTCTGCAATAAAATCTGTTTTAAGGACGAAGAAGCAGCCCCCTGAGGGATTAAGGGCCCACTCCACCAGGGGAAAAGCTGCAACTAAGGCCTTGCCTTGGGGTGTTCCAGTCAAAGACATGTCAGGCAGCGACGTGGGCATCATTGCACACGTTCGCAAAAAACTTATTGCCTCGATGGTCAAGTGCGAAGGGATGGGCACTTTGCCCGCTTAGTCCTGCAAGACTTTTTAGTCTAGCCCATGAGTCCGCAACCCACCGCCTGGATGGTATGGGTTGGGTTTCTGATTCAAAGGTAAGGAATCTGCAGCTAGAATTCTCTATCAGATGAACAAGTTGTTTACCTTCGGTAACACATTATCTGGTAGAGACTCTATCTAGCTGTAGATTCCTTACATCCCCACCCATGATTCCCTGCTTTTCAAACTGATGTTGTAGGTCTAGGGTTACTCCCCTTTCAGGGCCCTAGTTTTGCACACGTTTACGTCAGTTATTTCATGGCTTTGCGCTTCTGACATGGAAAAATGAAAAATACTGACGTCCGCGCTCCTGGGTGGCACCTATGTAGGCACTGCGACGTCGTAACCAACACTACTGACCGCAACTACGTTACGCGGAGCCGAATGGAGCCATCTGACGTTGCGCGCAAGGGGTATTGCTCAGCAAAAGTTTCCGGATCCAGCCTGAAGCCTGGAAAATTTAAAGGTAAGGAATCTTCAGCTAGATAGAGTCTCTACTAGATAATGTGTTACCAAAGGTAAGTAACTAGTTCTACGGGCATACAGAATGTTCCTAGAGAAGAAAACATTCTGCTAGAGAAGGCAGCATTAAAAATCCTTCACTTTCTTGTGCAAAAGCTAAATATGTACATGAAAATGGTTCTCATCTCTCTTGCTACAAACCCCTTAAATAAATAAGTCCATAGAAACATTCAGTTCCATATGTGTATTTGATAATCGTAACCCAATTTTCACTGTCTTTTACAAGCAGTCGCTTCCATGTTCAGGCTGAGTTGCGTTGCTTATTTTTAAATATGTTTTAATTAATTGCCTTTGAATGGCGTCCTTTATCTGGTAAAAAGTGGGTTTTTTTCAGTGAATAAATATATATTTTTAAACATAGTTTATCATTTTCATATATTTGTCTCAAAATAAAATGATTCTGAAACCAGTGCACCATCTTACAGAAATATGCAACTACTGACAAAAGTGTGTCAGAGAAGTAAAAAGAAAATTAAATCTATAAACAGAAACTCATTCAGAAAATCTCACTACCAATAAGAGCACAAATATATTCATTTTAAACATGAGAACTATCTGGAAATAGTCTCCTGCGCTTCATGTACACCAAAGTGTAATTATAAAAAAAAAAAAACAGTGAGGCATCAAGTGTCAGAGATGACAACCGGTCGACGCAAACAAGGGGGTGATTATGATGGCGGGCGGATCGCCATCACAACCACATTTATCCCCGCCGTGGCAGGCGGTACCGCGGTGGACGGAAAGTCCATCCACCGCTTTTCCACCGGTTGGCAATTGTCCTGATTGCTGGCCGGGCAGAGCTGGGGCATAATAGGGTGGCGATACCTAGAAGGCATCGCCATCCATATTATGATGCCTGGTTCAGAAGGCCTTTCCATGGCAGCGCTGGAGAAAATTGCTTTGGGGGCCCGTTGTGGGCACCCAGGGGTTTGGGGGCTTCACTTGAGTACCCCCCTTCATTGCCATGCACAAGGTGGCAGGCACCACGCGGTGGGCCCCAAATGTGGAAAGTCAGCGCTGGACTCAGGCAGGTATATTTCTCATTACCCTTTTAAAATATATTACATGACAAACTAAGCAAAACATGTACTTCTCACAGTTTCTGAAACAGATTGTTTCATAAATGCATTAACCCCTCAAAGCTAATTTACGTCAGCCTTCACTACAGGAAGGGCTTTAAATGTAACCATTCATATACCATCAACACAGCAACCAGGAGTGCCTCACTTTGTCCTGCATAAAAAATGTTAGCATTCTAGTTACTCATTATAACTCTGTAGTTCTTTAGAACACTGGGTAAGTAACTGGCAGATTTCTATTGCTGTTCATGTTTCACTCGGCACAAAATACATTTAATTGATGAATTCAATGAAAATTAGCCCCACTGTAGATTGTTCTAAGGTTTTTAACACATGTAACAAGTGTAACTTTTGTTTTAAAGGTCAGTGTACAGTGATGTCAACTGAAGGAGTATGCAGGCGAGCGGTACAAGTGGTGCAGTGGTTGCCAATCAATTGCCGATCACTGCCTAAACACAAGATGAAGATCTTTGATCTCCTCTTGGAGCAGACACCAGATGTGCTACTTTTAACAGAAACCTGGCTTTTGTATATTTCATTTCTGGATATCCTAAATGCGATCCCAAGTGGGTATGGGATAGTTAGACGCGCAAAGGGGTGGCGGTATGACAATTATTTTTAAGCAATCTTTTTCAATGTTCTTTCTTGGACATGTATATAGCTGACTGTGAAGCAGCTTTTTTTACTCTCAGTGTTGTGTAATTTTTCTCTTGCTGGTATCTTAATTCATCACCTTCCGAGACCAGCAATGAATTTTATTTTGGCACTAGCGAATCTTCTACCATCGTTTTCGCTCATAAACATCTGCTTGCGTTAGGTGATCTCAATTTGCACTTTGATGATAAACGTGTACCATAGTTGATCCTCTGGTTGAGGACCTGGAGTCATTGAAACTGACACTGTTAGTTCACGGTCCCATGCATCAGTTAGGGCACATTTTTGATCCGATTTTTTAAATTCTCCCTCTATTATGGTGATAGACCGCTTGCCGGTCATTTTATCGGATCAACTTATTATACTCTTTCAGGTATCTTTACCTGAACCGGCTTCTGTGATTAAGGGAACTTTACACTCTGAGTTGCGCAAACAGGCCAAACTATCACCGGAGGCTCTGACGAATTCACTCCTTCGAATGGACCCGGTGGCAGGGATAGATGTGGATGCGTTTAAAAGCGGTATTGAGGAGTAGATTATTGCAGCCCTGGATAGAGTTTAATTGTTAAGATATGGGGAACACATGCTCTACCATCTGCTGAATGGTGTAATGATGAGCTGGCACTTTTAAGGAAATCATGCAATTTCCTGGAGCTATCATGGTGGTAGGAGTATAGAGTTGAAAGTAAAGTTGAGTACAAAGCGGTGCTTAAGCATAAGTAGATAGGCATTACGCTTACTGAATTTTACGCCCAGAAAATCGAGTTCTCACTAAACTCTACTAAAGACTTTTTCTCCATAGGGAAGTTGCCTCCCTTGGAGTGGATAGTGGTATGTAACACTCCTTCGGTTAAGAGTTGCAATAAGATTTCACTCTTCTTTAACAATAAAGTCTTAGAAATCTATGACTCCTTTCCTCAAGAAGTGAGAGATCAAATGTTTTCTGAAACTAGGTTAAATGGTTCCCCTTCGGGGGAAGTTTCCTTAGCTTTAAGGTTCCAGCTGAAGACAAGTTCAGGTTTTTTTGGGTCAAAGTCAAGTCAGGGTTCCCTTTGGACCCAGCTCCAGCAAAAATCCTTGTCTAGATAATGGAGGCCATTGCACCTCACCTGAGTAAGCTTATTGCCATGTCTTTTACATTAGGACAAGTGCATTTGAATTGGAAGCAGACTATTGAGGTGCCCCTGCCAAACGAACTGTCCTTACATCCCGCACAGTTGGAAACTCCAAGACCAATCTCATTGCTGCCATTTTTGCAAAAGTGATGGCAAAGTGTGTCAATAGCCAATTAAGCAAGTTTATAGAGGCCAATAATCTACTACACCCGGTCAGGTTTCCGGGTGTATCATTCTACAGAGTCAGTTCTTCTGTTGGCTGCCAAATCACTTAGACGTTGTGCTGACAAAGGTTCAACTGCTGCGCTAATCATGTTGGATCTGAGCGCAGCTTTCAACACCATATCTCATGGCCTCCTTTTAGATTAGACTTTTAGGTGACAGCAGTGTCGGGCCATGCTCTGAGGTGATTGGCTTCCTTTCTTCAGGACCGCTCTTTTCGAATTGCCCTAAATCCGTTCTTTTCGGATTGTTGCCTCTTTCTGAGAGGATACCTCAGGCCTCCACGTTGGGCCCTACGTCTTTCACTCTTTATATGTTCCCCCTGGCAGTGATCATTGAGTGACACAATATGTCTATTGTGTCTTATGCCAATGATACTCAACTTATAGTCACCCTATTCCAGGAGGCAGAAAGAGGGGATACTCCGTTTAAGACGTGTCTGGCGGATGTGGCTGACTGCATGACTAAGAGCGCTGCCTCAAACTTAATTCGAACACAACTGAATTTATCATTGTCGGTAAGCATCCCTCTATTTGGAAATCAGCCTAATCCTGTCCCAGTCCCTAAAGAAAAGGTCAAAAACCTGAGAGTTTGTTTTGACCCTAATTTGTTGTTCAACATCAGATGGCCTGCGTTGCAGGGAAGCGTTTAAACATCTTGAAAATATTATGGAAGATCATGGACTTCCTCCCTTCATCGGCTAAGAAAACAATTGTACAGGTTTTAGTGACAGCGCAGTTAGACAACTGCATTGCTCTATTTGGGGACAACTAAAGGGAGACTCAAGAAATTACAGAGTGCAAAATGCAGCAGCACAACTAGTGTTAAGCTTACATAGACCTTCCCCTGCAGGTCCTGCTTTTGTCACCCATCATTGGTTGCCAATCAATGAGAGAAGTCTATTCAAAGCTATGGGCTTCTGCCACAGAATTTTTAATGGCAGGGGCCCTTGCTATCTGACCACTTTGCTTATTATCACCACCCAAGTTGAAGCCTAAGGTCATTGGGTACAAATCTGGCGGTGGTTCCTCATGTGAAAAAAGCCAGAATGGGTGTCTGCTCTTTTGAATTTTTATAGTCAAAGTTTTTTATCTCCTTGCTTCCTCTGTTGAGGATGGAACCATTGGAATTAGTGTTTGGCAAGAAGTGTAAAACTTGGCTTTTCCAATTGGTCCTGGAGCAAAGTTATGGTGGGTATGAAGATTGGTAGAAGGTTTGTGGTTTTGTGAATACGTGTAGGAATTACTCTTTTAGTTGCTTGTTGGTTTACTGTTGGGTTGCTGGTATTTGTGGCTTTCCTTCCAAGCACGGGGACATGCCTTGGGGCATAACCATGCGCTTTACAAATCATATTATTATTCTCATCATTATTATTTATTATTTTAGCCCAATGGACTGCTAACCATAATTTCTATAGCAAAATCAAGCACCACATCAACAAAAGCAGATCAGAAGGTCTCTTGTTCTCCTGCATCCACAAGAGTTCCACAAGAAGCTGAAGACCTGGCTCTTCGAAAAAGTCTGAAGGGACCACACACCTACACGCCTGTTCAAGTGTTTGGATACCCTCACGGGTGATTAGTGCACTCTTCATATTGACATAATATAACCCAACCCCAAACTACTTACAGGTCACAAGCAGGGAGTGCGTGCCAGATATGATATTTTATGATATTTGTAGAGCGCGCAGCTACTCAACAAGGGTGTCCCGGCACTTAAGAAACCTCAAAGCTATGGCTGTTGCAGACCCTGTAAGGGGAAGGAAAAAAAGAGACCCTTAAAGCTGTTGCTTGAACAGCTATGTTTTCAACAACTTCCTAAAGGTAAGTAGGTCTGACACCTGTTTAAGAGTTACTGGTAAGATGTACCAGACACGGGCCACCTGAACTTGAAAGCAGCGACTTCCAGTTCGGGTGTGGGAAAACTTAGGGACCACGACCTGATGCTGGAAGGATGGCCTCAGTGTTCTACTGGGGACGTAATGAGTGACTCTCCTTCTAAGATAGTGTTAGCCTGTACCTTGAAAGGCCTTGAAGGCTAAAACCAGGGCTTTAAAATTGATTATTTTTTGGACGGGAAGCCAATGCAGCCTCTACAGGTGAGGTGAGATCCAGGCTCTAGGTGCAAGCATAAGGACTGCCATGGTAGCCGTCTTCTATACAACCTGAAGTCTATTCAGGAGGTACTCCGGAAGGCCAAGGTATAAAAAATTGGCGTAGTCCAATCTAGAGATAATAAGGGCTTGGACCACAGTCTTCCTGTGGGTGAGAGGCAGGAGGGGGAGAAATTTCTTAAGCATCTGCAGGAGGCCAAAACAAGATCCTGCGACTGACTGGATTTGTGCTTTCATGGTCAGGGTATCATCCCACATAACACCCAGGTTCTTAATCGTGCTAAACGCAGCAAGGGTGGGTGACATGTCTGATGGCCATCACTGTTTCCATTCGTCCCAGGATGGAGAGCTGAAGAAGATTATCTCCGATTTCTCTGGGTGGCATTTGAGTTGATTCTCTCTGAGCCATGTGAAAACCCCGGTCAGGCACTTGTTGATCTTCTCCCCTACAAAGTCCTCGCCTTTTTCACATGAAAATAGAAGATGCGTGTCGTCCGCATAAGACATTATTGTTGCGCCGCAAGCTTCAGCCAGGGGAGGCAGAGGGGACATGTAAATATTAAAAAGTGTTGGGCTCAGACTAGAACCCTGAGGGGACACCCACCTTCAGAGGAGGGATGGGGCGGCGAAAGGAGGGGACCAGACCTCTTCATATCTTTCCTCCAAGAATGAGGAGAACCACTTAAGCACCGTGCCACCCCGGCCGCACTCCTGCAATGTATGCAGTAGTCGGTCATGCGGCACGGTATCAAAAGCAGCGGAGAGATCCAACAAGATCAACACCACTTTCCCTCCATTGTCTAGCTTCTCCTTGATGGACTGAGAGATTTCAAGCAGCGATGTCTCACTGCTGAATTCGATCTAAAGCCGGATTGGCCCCGGTGGAGAAGATTGTGAGTTTCCACATGGTCCGTGATATCGAAGTTGACAATTTTTTCTAGTACTTAAGAGAAAAATGGGAGGAGCGAGATTGGTCTATAGTTGGCAGCCACCAAGGGGTCGGCCAAGGGCTTTTTTAGTAATGGTAAGATTTTAGCTTTTTTCCAGCCGCTTGGCACTTGGCCATACTTCAGCGAGGAATTGAGAACAGAGTTTGCGGCTGGGTTAATAACCTTGGCCACCGTTGCTAACACTCTGGCAGGGGAGCCTGATTTAAGGCCTTTCATGATCTCCAAGGAGGTTTCCATTGGAAGAAGGGGAACTGTGTCAGAGATGGACCCACAACTGAAGTAACTGGAGTTAGATATTTGGAACTCCTACCCTCCTCCGGGAGGGTCTCCGCAAAGGAGTCTTGAATGGTCTTAATTTTATCGTGGAAATAGGAGGCAAGTTGGCTCGTCCATCCCATGGTGGGATAGAAAGGTCTGGCTGCCGCCTTCAGAGAAGTAAAACCTTGTATTATTTAAACATTTTCCCTGCTTTTATTTCCCAATGACTCGATTTTAGAGGAGAAAAAATATTTTTTTGCCTCATAGATGTTATTGTGGTGGACTTTTAAGGCTTGCTTATAGGTAATTTTATCCTAGGAGTTGAAATTCATGAGCCAGACTCTTTCCAGGCGTTTACAAGTGCTTTTGCTCTTCCTAAGAGTTTCATTAAACTACGGTGCGGAAATTCTCGACTTAGTGGAGCGAGTGGAAGGAGGTGCGAGCGCCATGGAACGTTGCTGCAACCAATTTTCCAGGGAGAGAGCATCCTTATCTGGGTCATCACTGAGCGAGAGCGGATGATCAGCAAGCGCTTTGCACAGGGCTGCTGGAGTGATTTGATGAAAGGGTCTAGAAGTAGTTGTATGATGCTTCCCATACGATTGAAGGCAACATACTAACTTACACACCTTAAAACTAATCAGATAATGATCGGACCAAACTAAGGGTAAAGGCACATCAGTTTGGAGCTCTACGTTTGAAAAGATCTGATTGAGTGTGTGATCCTTATCATGGGTGGGGTTACAAACATATGGGGCCATATTAAAGATGTCAAAGGACTCAATCAGTGAAATGGTATCCTGATTTGTCCATGTGAATATTGAAGTCACCTAATACCATAGTGTTTATACTTGGGGACTAGGGATGTGATTGACTCGCTAAGGGATTTGAAGAAGTTGCCAGCTGGACCGGGGGGCCGGTATATTAAGACTCCAGCCAGGGATTGCTGTGCTGATAATGCACAGTGGAAGCCCAGGCATTCCGCTATTTCCAGCTCTTCTGTATGAACTATGTTGCAGGAGATGTCACTTTTAAAGATAATTGCAACTCCACCTCCCTTTCTCCCCACAAGGTCCTTCCTCAGGATCTGATATCCTAAAGGAATGGCCATAGCAATGGTGAGGTTAGAGGCCTCAGTAAGCCATGTTTCTGTCAAAAACATAATGACTGGGCTGAACTTGCAGCAGCTCTGAAAACATGCAGGTCATGTTTTCTTAAAGAGCGTGTGTTAAGTAACAGTGCCTTAAAATGATAACCTTTGTTTTATGGAGAGCCCGTTCTGTATCCCCAGTCTACATAATCCTCCCTCCCCTGGTTAGCTCCCCCATTGCTGTTGTAACCCGCCCAGTTACAGTGTGTGCACTTCAAAGTGGTTTTGTCAGGCTTCATCGCAATGTAGTTAGGGCAGCATACTCTCTCACCCAGGTCAAGTAGCACGGCACGGCTGTAAGTTGTACCCTGTCCGCGATATATGGGAAAACGGGCAGTCCGGCCGGTTCCGGTCGTCTCCAGGACACTGACGGGCGCAGACGGGCTTGCCTTAGGTGCACATTTGGCGCACCAGCCTCGTGCCTGCTGCACGCGTGCGCAGCCCACCCGTTCAGCCATAGGTTAAATAGGCTGTGGGATGTGCCGACTGGACTATGCACCCTACCGGAAGTGAGTCAATATCTAGAGTGCGGCTTGAGCCTCAGACTACCCTCCGTGCAATCGGCAATGCAGACGTGATGGAAACGGGGTTAGAGACGGGAGAGAGCAATAACAGGCTAAGAAATGGTGTTCTATTAAAGATTCAGAGTAAAGATGTGCGCTGAGTAAAAACAAAATTAAATTTTACAATTTTAAAAAGTATTTACAGTGTAAAACCGCTTGAAACCATTTACTGGATTGGGTTCACGAAGTAAAATGCTGCCGCAAGCAGCGTCAAGGTTCAAATGTTATCTGCCAAATGATCATCAATGTAGCGTGAAGAGCAGGCTGGGCGTCGTGGAAGGTCATCGCTCTAGCGCAAAGTTTCTTTCAGCAATGTGGACAGTTTCCTGGAGCTTCACATTGGCAATCACCCGAGCTGTCGATACTGTGATGAGGAATGCAGATCTCGAGCTGCCGGGGATCGTTAGCTGTCACTTGTAGCATGAAAAATCGGATTCGCAAGAACTTCTCCATGGCGGGAGATGTGGTTGGCAAGATCTTGACATAAATGGGCCCATTTGCATTTGTAAACGTCTGGGGAGCTCAACTGAGGCCACAACAAGGGTCCAGGACCTGAGGGGCACCCCGTTAGTGGTCAGGAGCTCACTCCAGAAGAGCCCAGCAGGGCTCAGGCTTGTCCATTTGCAGGTCCAGGCAGCAGGTCAGCTGGGCAGTTGCAGAGAGCCTCTGGAGCTTATTTATGCCACAGTAGCTCAGAACAGGAGGTCAGCTGGTCGACCCTTGGAGTTACTTCATCCTGGGATGAAGGCTGCAAGTCCAATCTTCCTTATCAGCAAGAAGGGTAGCAGGCAGCAGAGCAGCAGTAGCAGTCCTTCTAGCAGCATAGCAGCACAGCAGTCCTTCTTCTGTAGTATCCACTGGTCCAATAGTATACTGAAGAGTTGGTGTCTGAGGTCCAATATGTATACCTGGTGCCTTCTTTGAAATGGGATGAGTTTCTAGAGTATTTCCCTTTGAAATGCTCAGGATTCCTGCCTCTCTTGCTCTGGTTCCAAACTAACTACAGGGGGTATGCAATCCTTTGTGGGAAGACCTGACACAGTCTATTCAGGTGTAGGTGGGGCTGTGACTAACTCCACCCTATCATCCTGCCAGTGATGGTACATTTCAGCACACATAAGCTCTCTATTGAGTTGGGCTGTCTCGGAGAAATACACAAAGACCAACTGTCAACTACACCCACTCATTTGACCCAGAGAAAGGCACTAAGGGCCGGGTGTACGACCTGTTTTTGCATGCACAAACGGGTTTGCAAACCCTTTTGCTCATGCAAACACATCATGGGCCATGTACAAAGCCTATTTAGTGAGTTGCAATTAATTTGCGACTCGCCAAATAGGTTTTGAGACTCGCTATTTGGAAGGGGTGTTCCCTTCCAAATAGCGAGTCTCAAAACCATGTACTAAAATGTTTTGCGACCTACTTCAAGTACTTCAAGTAGGTGGTAATGCATTTGCAAATGGGAAGGGGTCCCCAGGGGACCCATTCCCCTTTGCAAATGCATGCGAAAATATTTTTTAAGGGTTGGCAGTGGTCCCAGGAAATAAGAGTAGCAACCAAGTAGTATTGATTATTGAGGTGTCAGCCTTCTGGGTTTGTCCACTGATGGCATGTGCCTCTGCCTATTCTCTCAATGCTGCAGGCGGATCGTCACTCATCATCCACCTGAATTCTTCATCATAATGAAGTCAGACATCCACTCCCTCAACCAAATTTAGGATATCCTAAACATATTTGGAAACTTGAGGAGTGATATGTTTCTCTCTGGGAAATTCTTGCATTCCACACTAGCAAATATGAAAAATGCTGACGTCCATATTTCTGGGAAGTGTCTAATTTCTTGCCAGCTCTCTTTTCTCCTCTTTTCTACATTTCTGCAGTAAATAACTCAAAAATGTCAATAACTTTGCACTTATGTATTTTCTTTTGTGGAATCATCAACTGTTTCATAATCCCCCTACCAACCATCAAAAAGGACAGCCTTTGTTAGGATCTTAGTCCATTTATTTAACCCAGGTGTTAAGTTCTTGTGTCACGTGAGCTGAGCCTAAACATTAGTTCTTGCCATAGCTAGCTTGGACTGCCTTTTTTAGGTGTGGCCGAGGCAGCACATGCATGCGCTGTCTCTTCGAGACATGTTGTGTCCATAATATGTGCTTGAAGCTCCTCCCATCTTTTACTGGGCTCCTTTGACGGTTCTTTCTAAAAGTTTGTTTTCTGTTGGTTAATGTCTTTTAGTCCCTCCCTTTGTGCTCTTGTATCCTCCTATGAGGTCACAGGTGATCTTACACTGTATGTTTCTACAAGGTTTTTGAGTACTCTTATTTTACTAACTTTTTGGGAGCTTGTGTTGGAGCCAAGACTGCACTTGGAAGCGTTCCAGTTCCCACAACCGTTGTTGCTTGTTTTTTTTAGCCTTGCTGCTGCTCCATTCCCAAAAATGCGCTTCACGCTTAACTTGTTTAGTATTTATGGAAGGGAGCTAAACCATTGCCGGCTTCGGAGTCTGCCAATGCTTAATTTTAGTGTTATAATCGACATTCACTTTGCACTTATAATATTTAGTATTTAAAAAAAGTTCAAACAGTCTGACATTGTTACATTTTATTTTTACGATCAGCGTTTTATTTAATTATTTTTATATACTCAGGGAGAGCCAAGACTTGAAACTGGTTCCCCAGTCCCAAAGTCTGCAGCTCTGTATTTTACACCACATCCTCTCAGACTGGTAAACTGCCCTTAGTGTCATAATAATGCTGTTTTGGGGATTGGTTTGTTTCAGATTTCTTGTCCTGGTCTGGGCTTATTGTGGGCTTGTTTTTACAAACTGTAGTGCTTGTTGGAGTATGTTGTCACTGTTCCAGTGCCAACAGCACACTGGTGTCTGGGTGAGTGAGAAGAGGTCCAGCTTAGTGACGACAGTTTGCTAAAAATGGCTCTCATGTTTTTACACTCACCCGCTCGACCCCCCCCACCCCTTCAGTCCAGTGTTCAAATGCTGTTGACAAGCGTCTCTCCATCGCTTCCCCTGCCTCATTCCTTCACAATGCGAAGGGGGCACTACACAGTGATCAGACTGCCATGTGTTGTGTTGAGATGAGAGCCTCTAAATTAGCGGTGACAAGTGGGCAGTGTGAATAAAGCTTCATTTGATTAGCACTCCTGTGCCTCTATCCCTTTTCACCCAATTTCTTTTGAGCTGCCAAGCCGGCTCTATTTATGGCGTTTGTGTGAATTTATTTACTTCCAACACACACTGGGAGCCAAGGTCAGGAATATAGGGAATCTAGGAGGCCGCAAGAGATAATGGGGCATTAGGAATGTTCGGCACAAACCATTATTTCTAGAACGGATTTGAAAGGGGGTCATTCCAACAGAGTACCCTGGGGTTTATTAGACACCTTCTGCAGCCCCCAACGCAATTAGGAGGATGTACAAAAGTAAAAACACAAATTTATTTAATTTGCAAAAACAATACTTACGTTTGTACTTTATCCATGTATTATTTGATTTTCTAAAGACATAATGTTGTGCACCGCTTGCCTCAACCTTCCCCTCATAACACCCCAATAGCTTCTTGGAGCACTTTGCACACCGAGCACTAATCTGTCACATCACTCCATGATTTAACTAAACTAAATGTGACCAGTCAAATTCTGTCAGAGCCGCCCCTCTGTGTATGTTTGCACACAGAAAGGGGACACTGGGGATAGCAGCTGCCAGCAGTACCAATCTCAGATTAAGAACAAACTCTCTAAGTATACTATGAAAGAGTAATGAAAGAACTGTGTTGGGATGCCTTGCAGTCCCCATAGCAGGCTGTAGTGATTTTGACACCCATCACAGGTACAAAGCACGATATAAAAGGCAGTCAGATATGAAAACCTGATTTATACTTCTCATCTGTAAAGAGGAAACGTATGACTTGGCTGTACAGTTTGCATTTGATTGGCATACTTTCATTTTGTAAATGGTATCAAATGTTGCCCTGGTGGATGTGGATTGAGCCCGTTAATAATAATAACAACAACAACAATAATAATAATAACAATAATAACAATAATAATCTTTATTCGGCCTTGGTCGCAGCCATAAATGAGACAACGTTAAAATAAAATAAGACATCAGCAACAGATTCATTTGTTAGCAGCAGAACACCATGTGCAAAATTAGCAAATTAACAATGTAAACAATAATCACTTCACCCATCAATTAAGAATCCAGATACAGTACAGGAACACCACCTGCTCTGGTTGTTGGCATAAAAAAGAACCCATGGTTAAAATCCTGGCCATATTCATCACAGTCAGCTTGTCACATAGAGTGTGCAAAATCAATCACCCTACATATTTAGTTACCTCTAAAATGTCAAGACTTTAGTACAGCTCTTAAAAAGTTAACAATACAGAAAAGCGTATGGGCATTAGGCAGAAACTGTAGATACAGTAAAGCTACAAGAGCATGCCTAAAACTCATTTCTCTTAAGTGATTTCAGAAACATTCTCCTTGGGTATGTAAAATATTTACATAGAAAAACAAAGTGTAGGGCATCCTGTGAAGACCTATTGTCGCAGCCACAGGGACCTCTGTATTCTACATGCGCAACAAAGCCAGGAGGTGAGGCCAATAAATGATGCAACAGGTTAAATCTAATATGGGTAATTAAAAATCTATAATAAGCATTTTTTTTAAATCAATAAATAAGTCACCATTTCCAACACTGATTCTACTGGGTTTTCTAAGCTCCTTTTCCTCCCTAGAACTGCCATAGCACACTTAAAAAATAATTTTTTCACTATGTGCTTATCCTGTGATTTCACTGTGTAATGTCGTGTGAAGGCATCTGCTCTACCTAGAGCCATGAGGCTATCCTTAACGTATCTTAGCCATGGGGTTTTTAAACCATGATCAAGTGAGAGACAATGCTCAATCACTAATCAATTAAAACCCACCTCCTGGCTAGTCCAAATCTACACCCCACACAACAAAGGTTTAACAGCCGCCCATTCTAGTATATGCTTCATTCCTAATTCTTCGTGTACTGTATACACGGCAATATCCTGGGGCACTTTCAAAACATTTCTGAGATATTTACTTTCTGTGGTGTGAAGAATGTTAGCCGCTACATAACCTCACTTCCATATAGCACCTTAGAAATGCAGAAAGAATTATACAATTTTACTATTACCCCCGATGACCATGAACATAGTCTATGTGCATAATTTGCGATTGCTCCCATTGATTTTCTCATCTCAGGTGTCATCCCCTCCTGCAAAAGTTTAAAATTAAACTCATCATCAAATAAAATACCTAAATAGGAGAAGGCTGGGACCTTCACTAGCCTATGAGTACCTACTTTATAGGTATTGTTTCCAGTGGTCTTCTTACCAAATTCAATTATATACAATATTGACAAATTTGGTGAGAGATCCAACCCACTCATGAAGTCCACAAATCCTTCCAATAAAACCGGCAAACCTCTAGGGTTCGTGCTAACAATACCGCATCATCTGCATACAACAGGACTGGGACCGATCTTCTTCCTATTCTGCGGGTATTAACCTATAACACGATAAAGGACGCTTCCAGTTCATTAATATATATAATGTAAATAAAAATGGGGACAATATACATCCCTGTCTTATCCCTCTAGAACCTTTAAAAGGATCAGTCACGTTCCTATCCTGGGTGTATTTTATTGCCGCAGTAGTATTAAAGTGTAAGGTCATTAAAACATTTGTGATCGCAGGGTCAACCCCGAGGTCATCCAGCAGGGACCAAAGTTTGCGGCAGCTCACCCAATCGAATGCTGCGGTGAGGTCCATAAAACCCCAAAAAAGAACACCAGGCTTAGCTATCGTGTATTTCGCGATCAAAAGATAATGGTTTAGGTATTGGTCCGTGGTTGACCTACCTATGCATTGTACCTCTGAGATAATGTGGTTAGTGTCCGCCCAGTCTGAGCGCCTGTTTAGTAGTACTTGGCCAAGAACTTTTACTGTGGCATCAATTAGCGATAAAGGGCGGTAGCTGTGAGGATTGTCCCTGTCCCCTTTCTTAAAGATCAGGACAATAGTTGCCGTAGAACACGAGTGGGGCATTATTGTCCTCACAGCAGTATTTAGAACCCTGGTTAAGACTGGGGCCCAGATCTCTATACTGTTATGAAAAAGGTCCAGAGGGATCTCATAGGGACCAGGGGCCTTGTTCTGTGATAAACCCTCAATGCCCAGCAATGCCCAGTCTAACCGCATCAAGACTAAAAGAGATAGCTCTGGTGCTAGAGGGAGAACTGTCATCCATAATGGATTCCTCGCTATAACCATGATTATACACACCCTCAAAGTGGTCCTTCCACTGGTCTGGGGTAATGTTATAAGCTAATCCTGGCTTCTCTGGGTCTGTATAACCGGGACTGTTAATGATTTTCCAAAATAGGGTACAATCCTTTTTTCCCCATGCTTCTGTCAGCTTCTCCCATGCTTGTTTCTGAAGGAAACGCTTCCACCCTTTAATGGCCCCCTTATAATTACTTTGACATGTTGCTACCCAGGCACTGTCACATGGGATCTGTTTAACGGCCTTCTTAAGTTGACGCAAGGCCCGAGAGAAGTCGCTACCAAACCATTTCGGTGAATCAACACAAACAGTAGCTACTGGTACTGTTAATAGACTGGCTACTGATTGTGCAAGTGCAATTAATGCATATATGGTTTCTTCGCCCAAGGCTGATAAGTCTAAACGCTTTGTTGCCTTAAACTAAAAAGTGCTTGGTTAAAAAGAGTAGTATCCATCTGTGACCACCTCAAACACCTCCCATGGTTATTTGCGACAAGTGAACCCACAGTCACCCTACGGTGCACAGTGGAATTTCCCGGCACTTCAAGACCCAAGTTCAAGGGATTGTAATCGCTAAAAGGACTATGCTGAATATTAAAAGAGTATAAACCACTTCTGGAAATGGGAAATACATATTCAAATCAATAGTTGTTGCATAGCCCCTGCCTTTATAGGTCGGTCGTGAAAAGAGATCAGGGCACGTCCCTCCCCAAATCCAGAGTATCGATTATACCATAAGTGTCTAACAGAGTATTCAGTTCATGTACTTCTGCAGAGTGCTCCATGTGCAATCCATCCTTGATCATGCATGTAGCCCACTCACTTGTGTTCGATAATAACTCTGTACAAAGATGGCAATTAAAGTCACCCACTAAAATCAAATCACCCTGCGAAAAAACTTCACCCTGCAACAACTCCATACAACCACTTAACTCAGACAGGCTTGAGCAGCCATGGGTCTTTTGTTTTGCATTATAAAAATGTATTAAAGTGAAGCAAAATTATTTGCCCACCGCAAGTATCAGCCCTTGTGCAATTTTAGAATCCCAGTTCAAATACTTCACAACTCCACAGAGCCTCAGATCTATAAAAATAATTAATTCACCCCTTGCTCTTCCCATGCTTGTGCCCACTGCCGGACAGAAGATGGTTTTATAACCCTGAAGAAAAAGGTTATTTTCAGTCTCCCATGTCTCCTGGAGGCAAATAATGTAATCAGATCTGATGAATCTAAGCCATCTTTCTTCCATAAATTTGGTGGCTAAACCTGCTACATTCCAGGAGATGATATTCAAATTCCCCCCCCCCCCCCCCCCCCCCCCCCACCCGGGCAATACTTAAAAGCTTGCCTGATAGGTCTCATTATTTGACTATTAGCCCCCCTGCTACTCGCTTCCAAACTATTTCGGAGGTGACGTCCTAACATACAGTGGGACCCACTCTGGTTACTAAGCTCTGTGATGATGAAACCCTGGGAACAACAGTAACATTACTAATCCCATCTCCCTCATGCAGTCAGTCTGGTTAATTTTTGGTTACTGGTTGTGGTATTGTAAGTAGGCCTATAATAGAAGCCCAAAGGTAATGCTTTAAAACAGAGTCATAATAGTGGGGTTGGGATGTCTGTTGTAAGATATTACGTGCTAAATCGGGGAATATAAGTGTAACTATCACGCAATCACCCTCAAATATCTTCTTGACCTTCCTAGCCACGCTACCCTCCTGGCCATCAAGATATCTCTATGATCAGCTGTTTTAAATTTTGCATATTTACACAACCAATGTATTATTTTGTCGATCAGTTGAAAAAAGGATTCGTCCCTGTGAACACCCAGATCCGGCACCCCTACCAAAACCACAGTATAGGGACAGCACGCTCTGGGAAGATCGATTACGGGCAATACCCAGCTGTTAGCAGTAGATAAACTGTCCATGGCTCCTTCCCTATGCTGTGGCAGGGGCTGCTGAGGGATCGAGGTGGAGGCCAAACTAAGTGACCAATTGCTAAGGACCCGGAGCCGGGTACCCATCTTCTTGGTTTTGATATTCGTACCTCCTACTGACCTAAAATTAAAAGGTAGGGGATGGTTGGCACTCTGGTTGTCTAGAGTGAGGGTTCCTGTTTGTCTTATAACTTGCTGCGTGGTAGCAATGGCAGGTGTTAAGCAATTAAAATCCAAGGCGTTTTCAACTCTACCTAGTATATCTCTGGACTCCATCAGGCCCTGCTTGGTTACAAACAGGTGCGTGCTAAAACCCCCACCCGCTGGTAGAGCACTCCTACATGGCAGTCAAGGGATAATCAGTAAACTGTACCTTCAAAAAACGTTGTATCACAAAGATGAGAGGGAGCACAGCCCAGCCTTCTCTGATCAGTGACAGGCAAGGAAAAGCCCCCTCTTGGCCCGGACGCGTCCTGCCTGCGCTGCTTTATTCACGTCGCCTTGTGTGACCAGGGTGTCGTTGGCAGCGTCAGCTGCTGCCGCTTCATGGAGGTGTAGACCTTCCCATGGATTGTAGAAACCGGTGTGCAGTCGAGCGGGAGCCTGCCGCTGCTTCATTCACGCCTCAGTGCGTGATCAGGGCATCAGGGCGTTGTTGGCAGTGCTTAATTTGTAAAATATGAAGTGCCAAGGCTCTGACTAGGAGGCCTCTGCAGCTTGCACCACCCATCTCCCCTGTCATCGCTGCCAAAACAACTACTAACCATCTCTCTTGCATGTGAATGCGACAGTTCAGATTATTTCAGGTCTCCAAAGATAAAGGAATGGCTGAGGAGGCAGGTATTAGTAATTTTTTTATGTATATTGTTTTCCTAAACAACTGTTATACTGCTAATCTCTAAATTACATGAGCAGCGCCACTTTGTGGCAGACTGCCCTAAGTGTGGTCTTGACAATTAGGTGCCGGGCACTAGTAACCAATAAAGTGCCGGTGCTCAGCACCGGAAAGCTCCGGCCCAAATTAAGCACTGGTTGTTGGTGGCATCAGCTGTTGCCGCTTCTGGGAGATGGAGTCCTCCCCCTGGATTGTAGAACCGGGCGTCCCGCAGAGTGAGAGCCGGCCACTCCTTTATTTGCGACTCCATGTGTGATCAAGGCGTCTTTGGCGGCATCAGCTGCTGCAGCTTCTGGGAGGTGTAGTCCTCCCCCTAGATTATAGGACCGGGAGTCCTGAGCCTGTTATAGAAATGTGACGTTTTCATGCTATAGTTCATAAATATTACAGAAAAAAAGCCTTGTGGGCTGTGATTACATCCTTAATTCCACATTCCCAGCAGAGAATTACATATTTTTTATGGAATTAGTCTGTTGCATTTAAAGAAATATTCTATTGCATACTGGGCCTGAAAAGGTAATACTTAATCTAATAAAATTCTAGCCAGAGAAAAAACAACAGCAAGTAATTAACTTAAAATATGTCGGCACATTACTGCAAGGGAGTAAGCAGATGACACGAGTTTATTAAAGCACATTTTACCATGGGACGATCTGCCTGCACATTGTATGCTCTGGGGCATATTCTCGAGGACTCATCGCCGAATTATCGGCACTTTTCCACCACCAAAGTGGCGATGGATTTATCGCCCTATTCACAAGCCTATATTAACAGCCTACATCGCCACTTTTTCCGCGATAGCTGGCCCCCAAAAATTTGCCAAGGCAGACAGCGACAATTAACGCTAATCATATGCAGAGGAGGCATTACCGTCGAATAAATCACGATAACACCACTTCACCATATTCACAACGACCAGCCAGATCGGCGATGAGGACCAAAAACATGCGATAAGGCACGTTAACAGCAGGGACTTGAAACCTGCTTTTTTCTGGTCCTAAGGAGGATGAAAACCTGCAGTAGAAAGGGAGCCCAGCCTAGAGCCACATCTGAAGACCAACAGATGCCATGGAGCAACTAATCATGCAGCTCGGAGAGCCAAGAGGGCCACAACACCCACTGCCACACCCCCAGGACCAACCCCACCCCCAGAACAACGCCCCCCCGGACTACCACCGAGGCAGCGCAGAACCAGACAATCTCACGCACTCTTGAACTTGTCCACAATAAGAATAATCTGAGTCACTAAATAAATCCAAAATGTTTATTCTGATTATAGTGATTCATGAAACAGTATGCAAAGCACAGTGAGCAGCAAAATGCATGCGGCAAGCATCATCAGCATTGTCACAACACCATAGAATACAAAAGTAGCCACCATGTCATAATGACTGTGAAAAAGGCAAAACAACTAGTCAAAGACACCCTCCCCTTGGCAGGAAGAAGTTCCGTTACATAACAGAAGATGCCCAGGCAAAATTAGCAGACCCCCAACATGACAGCGCAAACCCAAAGGTGTACATCATCGGAACAGCACAGCACAGCTCCATGGAACGGCTACCTCCGAGTGCGTTTCAAAAACATGCAATCACGGCATATCAACGCACGATTATTCCACATTGCAGCTGTTGCTAACATGTCATGACCAGGTAATAGGGACCGACCAGTACAGAATAACAAGAGACATTGTTGATTGACTTTGCACATCATGAACCGACAGAATTGTGAGTGAAAGCTGAGGACGTGAAAAAAAATCTGTAAACATGTACAGGGCAGAGGGAAAGTGCCGCGAAAACAAACTCCAGCTGAGGCGGGCGCAAAAGCAGCAGCATATGGCAAGTACACTCATGCTGACTCAGCAATGTGGACAATGTATCCAAAGGGCCCCATAACCCCAGATGATACCCTCCCCCTGGTGAGTCTGTAGAACATAGACAGAAGAAACAAAACAGAGTTCAAAAGTCAGGAGTGTTCAAACGATCTGTGCGGAACTCCTCGGAAAAATGAAATAATACAAAATCGGCTGCACAATGGAATGTTCTCACACCAGAGCCAAAGGCACATTGAGCTCTTGGAAGATTAGTCAATGATGCAGACAACGTACTTGTGACGACCTAAGCAGTCAATACATGAAGGTACGTGAGCAAAGGAATGCAATACACTCTAACAGTTCATGCCCCTCATTGCCAGAAAACAGCGATGACATCCAATTGAGTAAGTCGAAGGAACATTCATATACCTCATAATCCAGAGCATCCAGAACCAGAAATGGGAGAAGTTGGCCTGGTATATGCTGTTCACTAGTTAAAGTGACCACCTTGTACCATGCCAAGCAACCCTTATGGTGTGGTTGTAAGTCAACCTTTTCGGACTAGCTGCCCTAGTGGTAGCGTAGGCTAAGCAGTCTTTGAGGCTAAACTCGTTAAAGCGTGTTAAGCAAGCTGTTTTACCAAATGCAACCCCCCTTTATACCAATGAAAGGACACCACACAGATATATATTGAAAATATATATGTATTTATTTCTCAAAGTATCCCCTAGACTCTTTATGAGCACAGGAGCACAAATCGTTAAACAAGACAATGTTATAATATACAGAAGTTGCACTTTATATGGATGGGCCCTGGTGGCCACTCAAACCATATACTAAAATAGTGGTATAAGTACCACGAACAGGAAAGGGAAAAGGCCTAGGGCCTCTAGATTCGCTGGGCCTACAAGGAGCTAACTTCAGTTAGTGACCAGGAGGTCCACGGGTCGCGTGTGCAGTGAGGAAAGTTACACGCGGGCTCCCATAGGTTTTCAATGGGTGCATAAAAGTTACAAAGTTACTGCAAAAAGGGTCTTCTGGATGGACTACGATCTCAAGATTCAAAACACAGACACTAGAGATGTTTCTCTACACTTGGGCACCGGAGTGCCAGCTTTACCTCACCCACAGGAAGCGGGTGCATAGGTCTCGAAGTGCGTCGGGTTTCTTCTATCGATTCAATGGAGCCTGATGACAAAGATGCTGCAGGCGGTCGGTCCAGAAGAGCTGCGTTGGATCCAAGGGTGGATCGGAGTTGTAGAAGACCTGAAAGCAGAGGGGACAGTGTTCACAGTCACTAGCCAGTGACCGGCGTGGCACCAGGTAGGTACCAGGCGATGTCGGGTGCAAACAGGTGGTTAGGTGTAGCTTGTCTCCGCAGCCACGTGGTCCCTGAAGGTCAACGACATCCAGGAGTCGAGTCACGAGCTGTCCCACACAGGTTCTCGCTGTCGGCGGTGTCGGCGACTCGAAAGAAGCAAACAAGCCTTGGCAAAGGCAGGAGTCGTGGAAGTTCAAGAAAGCTGATTGTTCTGACCAGCAAGGTCAGAGGGGCTGCTCTGTTGGAGAGCAGCTAGGGCCAGTCTGGAGCAACCAGACCAGCATCGTTGATTTTCAAATGGGTCGCCAAAATGGCCACTAGCCAACGGGCCAGGGACCGGGCAGGCGCGTCAAGATGCAAAGTGCAGAGGGGCCCCACGCAGATCGTGGAGATGCTGGAGGGCTCACCTTTGGTGCAGATGCTGCTCGGGTGTTGGGCTTCTCAGGACCCAAAGCACAACTTGGAGGGAGCCTCTGTCGTTGCGCTTGCAGTTTGTCGTCGGTCTTCCAAGATGGCTGGCTCCACGTGTCTCGGTGCCTCCACGGGTTCCTTCTTTTCAGGGACTGTGGATCGGGCGGTGAGAGGTCTGGAGGTCCAGGTCTTGTCGGGCTCTGGGCTCCGGCTCCGGCTGGAGGCGGCGGTAAAGCAGACGTTCAATAGCTGGTTGGTGCTTGCGTTAGCAAGATGGTCACTCCCTGACCATAGGGGAGATTTCCTTCAGTCCTCTGTGCAGCAGAGCGTCGAAGTTCCCGTCTTATTCTTGTGGTTAAGTTGATTCCAGGATGTCTGAATTCTTAGGACACAGCTCCTACCTTTAAGCGGATTCTATGGGCCGGACTACCTGCTAGGTCCCTCCCTAAGGGTGGGACCAGGAAGGGGGGTGGTTACACCCCCAATCCTTTGTCCAGCTCGCCCCAGGTCCGGGGCTGGTGTGCCCCAGGACCGGATTGAACTGGCATATGCACCGAGGCTCCTTGTGAGCCTCAGGCATGTCTGGTTTCTTTCAAGCCCTACCTGACCAATACACAAAATCCTGTCTGGGGTGGTGCTCGCACCTCCCCTGGCAGGAAACCCTTTGTCCACACCTCCCAAGCTGGAAGGACTCCCAGCAGCAGGAGGGCAGACTTGTGTCTGTGGTGGCAGCATCCATTTTGTGGAGCTGAGGCTATGTCTGATTTTACCCGGGTTTCAGGTACTGTACATGTCATGTCCCTCTAGAAGGGTGGAATGCTAACCCCGTCGCCAGAATTGGCAAGGGGTTAGTATTCCAATTCGTATGACACCTTACTCGACATGTTTTGATAAAGCCAAACCAAAGATAGCATTTAACCGTGAGGTTCATAATGCACTTAAGAGTATATGGTATGACGATATCTGGAAACGGTAGAAGGAAGTTGTTCCGACCACTGCAGACAGGCTCAGCTCATGCCAGAGCACCATCTCACATGGAACCAAGCCCTCTGCCTTCAGGATTGTTAAGGCCTGCCATAGGAGTGACTTATAGGTTAACATGTGTCCCATTTAAGGTTAGGTATAGGTATACTACACCTAAGTAAGAGGTGGTTACACCAACTTACCGAAGCTGAATGATCAGCCAGTTGTGTCAAATTTGTTAGGCCAGGCCAGGGGTGGCACAATACATGCTTCAGCCCCTGGTAGGCCTTAGATACACCAATGCCCTGGGTACCTAGTGTACACTGGCACAGGGGCTCACAGGGTGATCCACTTCCAATTGGTTATGCACCTAGGGTGCATAGTGTCAATTTAGTTAGAGAGAACAGCAGGCTGGGGGTCTGATTAGCAGGCCCACAGCCTCAATATGTCAAAAACCAGTGAAGCAAAAAGCAAAAATTTGGGGTGACCATAGGATAGCAGACCCTACTCTCCTACAGGAGACTTGTGCAATATCAATGAAACTACATTGTAGGAAAGTCTGCGCAGCCTCACAAATATCCCATTGAGCCACGATTCCAAATAAAGCTGCACGCGTCATCTGACCATCCACAGTACAAGCTTGGTCATGCGCCACCAAGGGAGCCATCAACCGGCTGATATCAGGGACTGGACACTATGTGTTAGATAAGCAAAGTTCCATCGCCCAGGAGAAGTGACACCTCTTGCAATGAAGCACTGGTTGCACACAGGCATAATATGCAAATCGGAAAGTCAAATCATAACTTACGCCCATTGTTGCCAAGGGCAAGCATCCAAAAGCCTCATACAGGCATCTGCGGTACAGTTGTAGCTGGGCTGGCCTGTGCATAGCCTCAAGGTGAGCAGCCATTACAAAGCACAAAGAGGATAAGCAGGGGAGCAGCTTCCAGCGCTAATATCATGTGGCACACGCCGAAGACGACAGGAGGAATATAATGAATGAAGACTGGTCTTACCCCGGATATAGTGTGAAAAGTACAGACCATGCCAGGTCCCATGCATTCAAAAAAAGTGCAAGGCCTGTCGCCTCAGCTGCATTGCATATTTGGTGAATTAGTCCCACACAAAAGGTCTGTTGGAAGGGGCAAATGTATCTCACTCGAGTTCCGAAGCACCTGCAATATGAATGTGTCTCTGGAGGGGGGTGTCACCTTCTGTTGGAACAGAAGGGCTTTGTGACTGCACAACATGTTGCACTCTGCTTCCAAGGTCAGAATGGAAGGCCAAAGTGTAGAACCTACACTCCCTTGCAAGGGCGGGAATAGGACCTTGCTACAGCAAGTTGGGCCCTGGAGAACAGTTAGCAAGTATGTGACTTCCTCCGCAAGGCACAGCAGCCTTGGTTGTGTAACATGAGTTAGCTGCCGTTGGTAGGCAATGAAAGACAGCCGTGAAGGGTGGTCCTGGTGTCCCCTTTGATAGACATGCAGGATTTGCTCTGACACGTTACATTTGTTGTGCATTTGAACGTGTTTGCACACATGAGTGTGAGTCACTGTCGAGTCACACCCCTCCCCTGGAGGGATGACTGCCTTATCCTCCCGCGGACATAGATGAGCAAAGAGCAGCTCCCATGATTCATGCATGGAAGCGCTAGGAAGCATTTCAGAGTGGTAAATAGGACGGTGTTGTAGTCAGGCATGCGGACATGAGCAGAAGGGCATGACAATGATATTCCTTAGGAGTGCAAGTGATGCCACCATGCAGCGCAGCCAAGGAAACATGCTCGGGGGTAGGGAGGTGGAGCTGTGTGGGTACGTGCTCCACATTGATCCCACACATGTGCCAGTAGCGAAACATGGCAGAGATGAATAGCAAAGACGCACTACTCACACGCAACAGCACATGTGAGTCTGCCAACGCAGCATGCAGAACCAACAATTCACCCATGTCTCACTTACCTCTCACAGGTGATCATGGATATGCACTCTGTCCGTGGATGATGACACCCCTCCGAGCCCCGAACACCCAGGCCCAGAGGCAGTACAATGGTGCCCACGAACACACCAGAGGTATTGTTCGACACACATTTGGCATGTTGCAGTCACCTTTCAGGTGCATGGACGTCACAGGGGATGTGATCCTGTGCAGCCCACTGATGGTGTGCAAGGGAATCATTGCATGTTGTGTATTGCACAGCATATGTGTGCGCAACAGTGCCCCATGGATCCAGGTGTCAGATGCACCGGGCGATGATGAGGCAGGTGGACCATTCCCCACTGCGCTGCTTATCGCTGATTTTGTTATAGCTGTTGGGCCCATCGCAACTTTTTTCACGTTGTGGTTTCCTTTCTTATCGGCATCCAGGTGGGCTTATCGCGGACATCTGACCCGTTATTGGGATGCTATGGCCTGTTGCTGGGGTGTTGGGAATACGCTGTTAACACGGCGTTGGTTTCCCGTGATGGATTGCGTTATGTGTAGGTGTGCTCACCTAGGTAGGCGATGTTTATCGCCCGTTCTTGTGAATATCCCCCTCTGTGTCTTAATTGTCAGCATGTAGCAGTACAGTTGCTATTTAATTATCGGGCTCACGCTTTTAAGTAATGAATGATAGGATCACACCCATCGGTAGTATACAGGGTCTCGTCTAATATCTCTTCTTTGGATCCCAATTAGTCTTGAACATGCATCTGTTCCATTAATACACACTTCCATATTATTTTATGCCTTGACCATTAATGCAACTGGTCCTGTTGACATCACAGTGTCCTTCAGAAAGCTGTTTAACACCGCTTTTGCTTGGCTTGCTTGAAATGTTGGTTGGTAACATTATTGTCGGGTAAAGTCAAGCAAGTCCTAATTTGACTGTGATGTGCACGTAAAAACATGCCACAGTTTATGAGGATACTTCCATCTAAAGCAAAGATGAAGGTGCTGTGCAAAATCACACTTGCCCGAGAGGACCATCAGATCACTCACAAAGCCTACAAGTGACATATGGTAACCTACCTGCAAAGGTAAAATAGAGAAAGAAAGAACACTTGCCATAATGAAATATTCCCAAAGCATTAGATGACAAACTATGGAAAACCTGGTGATACTGCATTCATCTTATGTGAGATATGTGGTAGAACAGTTTCCCAATCAAAGGTGCACCCTCGAAGCACCCTGCTGACTGCCTGCAACTGTTGTTTTACATCTGGCTTTCAGTTAAAATGTTGCCACTTCCATTGGGGAGGTTAGTAATTCAGTAACTTAACATATATGCCATCTGTCAATCATCCTTGCACTCTGGAATCCGTTAATCTATTCACAGACTCATTCTTGCATTCATCCACTTATCCAGCTGCAATAGAACTCACACACAATTTCAACAGTCATATGCAAAACAAATAAAAGAATAAAAGTGGGATTATTGGTAGTATGGGTGCCTGGGTCACACATCAGAAGGCTAATAGTATGTGCTGATTCTTTTGGGAGGCAGCATAGTACAACATGTCTTCATATTCAGGTTTTTGGTCCAATGTTTCCTGCTCCCACAATCTAATGGTTCACTGATTCTTCGGTAGTTAGAGGAAATATTAGAGCAAAATGTAAATATTTGGAGGAACACAGCGCAATTAATACTGTTTATATTCATTTGTGAGAGTGGAGGCACTGTGGATGACTGAGTATGTGGCGGATTAGCTAAAGTGAACGATGCCTAAGAGATTGTCAGTCTTTACTTCACAGGTAATTCCATCAGGAATCATTACAGTGTGGCCTCTGCATCGGGAGTCATTATACTGGGAGTACCTTTACATCGCAATTTCGCAAGTAACTGTATCATTCAATTTTTTTATTATAGCTGTCCTTACACATACTACCATACTGTACATCCTCGTACTAGATACAGGTCCACCTCTCACCGCTCACCTCCCAACAGCTTTCCCCCATATACCCCACCCACTACTTCCTCTCTCTCTCTTGTACTCTCTCTCACACCACTCTCGCTCGCTCTAATGCACAAATCCAACATTTCTCATACAAATTCACTTCACGTTTTTCAGTGCAGTTTCTTTACCATAACATTACAAAAAATCAAAACCGCAAACACACACTCACCTCTTCTTTCGGTGTCTTCTGCGTACACAAGCACAACCTCTTTATGCATCTATAACCTTTCCTCCCCTTCTTTCTCACACAACCTTTCTGCTACTCTATCTGCAGTTCGTTCAGCACTTCATACACAAACTACCTATCCCTCTCAATCTTGCTTGCTCTCTATTTTATACAGATCTCGTCCTCATCTATTCACCTTGCCATATAATTCCACTATGCAAATACACTACACACCACACAATTCCACTCCACACAATTCCACAACTCATTGCAATTCAAACCACAAACAGCATACATCCACTCCACTACAAAAAAAAAAATAACTAAAAAACAATATCGTTTACAACGCCAATAACCCTAATTTTCACAAATGCAAGAATGATTGCATTGCAAATGTTTGTTTTTACCTTTTTCTTACCTCCCATCGGCTGCTCGGTGAAATCTGTCTTGCTCACAGTCGTTGATGGTCGCTCTTTCATTGTCTCTCCCCAACCTGCCAGGCAGGATTCTGCCAGGTCTTCTATGACTAATGCTGTTGGCCAAATGACCAAAACAGGTCTACCTCCTACACCCCCTTCTATAATGGATGCTCACTTAACTGCTTTGTAGGGGCTATGTTCGGATCATCTGTATCATTATTGGCCCTTAGTTCGCCATTATAGTTATCTAAATTGGACTTTCCTGAACTTCGTGTTACACTTCTTCTCTGTGTCTTTGTCACTCTTTTTTTCTCCTTGATTATTTATCCCTGAATTATTTCCCCCTCTGTTCCTCCCTACCTGGGCTTTTCCCTGATACCAAGATCGTCTCTTATAGCCCCTCCTAAGTTCGGCTTCCCTTTCATTCAACTATGTGCCATCCTCATCACTGACCTCCTGCAAGGGAGGAATATTAGCACACATACCATTGCATTTGTCAGTTTTCAACTCTCCCGTAAGTCTACATTCTTGTCTTTCTCTGACCCCTTTTCTACCAGTACCCCTCCCTTGTGTCATTTGTTTCCCCTTCGCTCTCCTCTACTCTGTGTGGTGGAAGAAGGAACTACATGAGAAAACTCACACTTGCAGATGTATTTTTTGAACTCACATGTACACTGCTGCTCCTCAGGGGTTTGCATCGGTGTCCACAAGCCAACCAGTGAAACGTGAGACCTATAAAGGCTCTTAAATCTGCCCTGTAAATGCAGCACTCATTTTCCCTTTCTCCGCCTTGTCTCCTGCATGCAAGAATGTCTTCCTTTTTTGCAATTATGCAGGCAGCACCTAGACCGAGGCATGTTGGAGTCTCTCTAGCCTCACCCAAAGCCATAATATGGAGAGCTTGGACTCATCAGTGTAAGGTCCATTGAGCACCTTCATTGCTGTTGATAAAATGGTGCATAAACCCAGACAGGACAAAGTTGATATGTGTGTGTCATTTTTCCCTCGCGAAAAAAATGATCTAAAAGTATATTAAAGAATAGAGGCAGCACCATTAAACCATATTTTGTTATGCCTGGTTTGCTATTCCGTCCCAGTAAGTGCGAGCTGCAGAACAATTAACATCAAAATGAAATTATAGAGTGCAGAACTATAATACTTAAAAGCCTTTACAATTCAAGATGTTAAATTGCAGTGAAAGTCATGACATAAAAAATAAAATAGGTCTACAGTGCCTCTTCGCTTATTCAGTAGGCTTCAACAAATGAGAAAAAAAGCACCTTGGTGGACCCTCTCTCTCTCTCTCTCTCTCTCTCTCTCTTTCTCTCTCACTCACACACACACACACACACACAAAAAACACAAATACACACAGACAGACAGACACCCACACATGTAACTGTTGTGCTTATCTAATAGTTTACACAATTTAATGAACACCACTTTTCTTAGTGGAACACAAATGTCAGGCTTGACCACAGTGTGCTTCCACCACTGAGGCCGCATTCGACCTGTAATAGACTGGCCAGTCTAGATATGCTGGCTTTGTTATATCTGTGCCAGGAAGACATTTGCGACTGACTTTCACCTCAGATTAATTATTCCCTTTTGTCAAGGTTCTTCTGAGATTAGCCTGTTTGGCTGTCTGCAACATGCTTTACATTCTGTCGAGAGTTCTATCGCACCTGCAGTCATACACAAAGCACATTTAACTTCTTTTCATGCTTAGGTTCAAGAATATTTGCATCAAAAGGTTTTGTTTATCATCGTATGCAAGCCTTCTGTCCATAGTCCCTAGGTATTATGTCGATAACAAAAAGAGCCAGTCTGTTGATAATGTACCCCCTCCGGGGGAAGGGATGCTTGTAGTCACACTGACTCCGAAGCTACTCCCTTGCTCAATGACCTAGGGTAGCCGGACCATGGGATCGTATGTAGCGTCCCTCCCCCGAGGACTCATAATATAAGATTTGGGCATAATATGTATTATCCAGTTATAACAGCAATTTTGTGATGTATGTATACATTTAATTTTCTATAGCATGCTGAATTAGTGTAGCTACATTGTATAGAAGGAGTGGCATCAGGGAGTTTTGTTCCTTGGTCCTGAAGTAAAACCATGGGGTATGGCTTGAAACGTGTAGACCCTTAATAATTCAGAAACATTTTTGCCCTGAGTCTCGTTTCTCCTATTTTTAATCATACTGACTACAGGTCCAAATAAGGAATATATTACCTACTACGTAGGTATTTCTATTTATCATTCATGAGACCCCCCATTCATATTTCTTACCTAGTGTTCCTCATTTTTTGTACATCTATAAGTGCTCCCACGTATTTTGTAGATCACAGCATGGCCAGTTCCTCAGTCAGTGGGATGGACCCAGGTGAAACCCTGTGGAGTGAGGGTTATCTAAACAAAACATATTGTTTTCCAATATATGTGGAGGTTTAGTCCATGATTAATGGACAGGCTCTTTTTTATTTTTTGACATGTATTAGAAGGAGGACAAGTCCCTCTGGTTTTCCTCTACCTCCCCCCTTTTGTTCTAGGCATAGTTTGTAGGTAGTCATGGACAAGCCTAAATTGTCTCCACAACTCTTTCGCTCTTATAACTGAGCTCCATTATGGTTAATTAGGACCTCATTCTAAGGGCGAAAACTAATGTTTATAGTACACACTGTGATTTTAACAGGTATGTTCTTTTCACATCCCACAGTTTTTTTCGTTGGCACGATTTTCAGCAGATAAATCCTGGAACGAAATGTGCAGGCAAATTCTGTATATCTTCATTTGCACACTTTGGAATGGAGGAAAACACTCTTTTTACCTCATTATTACCCCCACAACCTTGTAGCCCAAAACTCAGATAATGCAGGTATTACATACAGGCCAAGCAGAAACCTCGACTGTGCACATCTCTTTCTTGTGACTGTCTCTAAGATACAGAAAGTTATGCACATTAAAAGATCCTTCGTTCCCCTCCACCTGCCTCCTTTCATTTTAAAATGTAACCCCTTTTATAAAATATTACCCTCCTTTTTTGGTTGCCCAAACAGCTTTTATGGCCCCAGACCTTACAGAAGGTAACTTTAGACAACTATGTTAACAAGCCCTCTTTTACATTTTTGAATTTAAGGTTCATTAAGACTCCTTGAATTTTAACCAAAAAACCCATCGTTGACTTGAAGAAGACCCGAGAAAGAGGTCCCACAATGTTGGAATGCATTGTTTAGACCAGTTAAGCAGGAGGACCATAAAAACAACTTGCACAAATTGGAGAGTACTTAATTATGTGAAACTACTAACATGTAAGAAATATAGTGTAAAGTACTCTCTTCAACTCCCTGTTTGGACTAAAGATGCAAAACAAATTTTAATGCTGGATTTATGAAAAACTGAGAATCCATTAACTTTCTCCAGCTTGCGTTTTCCTCCAGAGACTAGGGCTTTATTTCAATGACAGCAGTATGGAATGTAACACTGACATTTTCTTATAAACAATATGTTAGTCTACTCTAACTTCGAGGTCACTATGAAAACAGTTCACTTTTAAATATTACAAAATACATGCAAGGGGGAGCGCGCCCGCGGCGCCTAAGATGGCCGCCAGATAACGGAGCTCTGTGTCGCATCGGAAACGCCGATACGAATATGCGACATCCGCGCCCTTAATTGATCTGGAAACAGGCAGGTAATCGCATCTGAGTATGCCCTGCACTGTTTGACATAATTTTTTATGCCTTTAATGAACCGTTTTCACTGCTTGCTGAGGACCTAAGCCAGTATTGCGGCCGCCATTTTGTGCACCAGTCATTTTAGTCTCTTCAGAAGTGAACTGTTTGAGGCGCATTTTTCCAATTTCTCACCTCTCTCCTCCTTTTTTGGACATATCCTCTTTCTCCTTGGAATTGAGAGATGGGGAGGGTGATATATATTTATTGTTGGCTGCATTCTTTTCCTGTCTGCGTTTATTCAATGTTTTTTCAATGTTTTTTCTATGGGCAGTAGTAAAAACCTACTGCATTCAAATAAAAGCAACACTGTTAAGACTTCCAAGTCCGACTCCTCACTTCATTGAGGAGACTAATACTCGGTTAAAAGTGATGGATAATAAGTGGTCATCTATGGACTCTAGGCATTACTTGGTGGAACAACGTGTCAGTGATGTCCAGGATGCTGCTGTAAAGATAATGACATTGGAAAAAGAGATTTCACTGCTTAAAAAATCAGCAGAAGACCTTGAAAACAGGAACAGACAGAACAATCTTTGTTTATTTGGTCTTCCGGAGGGCCTTGAAGGGAATGATCCGGTCTCCTTTTTCACCTCCTTTTTTCCAAAGCTCCTAGATCTTCCACCTTCAACTAACGTGAACATTCAGAGTGCTCACAGATTAGGCCCTTGTCTCTCTTCGGCATCTTCTCCATCAAAACCTCGTGGAGTGATTCTTCTTTTCTTGCAGTTTACCAACCTCATCCAAGTGCTAAACGCAGCTAAGTCTAAAAAGCATCTTGCTTGGTCTGGTGCTAACTTGTTTCTACTGCAATGGCTAAACAATGGAAGGTCTTCCTTGAACCACGACCCACACTACAGGCCCTAGGTGCACGATATGGGCTTTTTCATCCTTGTCTCTTTAAGGTGACATTTCAGAACAACACGTCCAGATTTGATGATCCTGCAGATCTGAGGAAATTCATTCAATCACATTCTACATCGTCAATGGAAATTCCTGGTCCTTCTTCTGTCACTTGACTGTTATGCAGATCTTGTTCTCTGTTTTACTCATGTTTGCTTCCTTTACAGGTTGCTCCTTAATTTTGATTTTTCTCACTTGTTTCACATATTTTCTTTGTCAATTCCATTGTAGGCTTTTTGGAATTCAGTTGCCTGTTTCCATATTTGTTGTGTTGGCATCCCGACGTGATACCTTCTTCCTTGTCAGTTGTGCAGTCTTCATTTGTTGTCGCCACTCCCTATTGTTGTCTTCATTCCCCCCTTAAACAGTACATATTACAGTCGCCAATTTGAAATGTACTGTCCTATCCGGCTATCTTCTTTCCCCCTTCTTTTTCTCCTCTTTTCTATCTGTCTTCTCTTTCTTCCCTCAGTTTATGTTCCAGTCCATTTTTCATCCCACATTTATTTCTTTCCTCTATTCTTTTCCTTTTCTCTTACTATTGATGGTCATATAGCTCCTTATAAAATGTTTACATACCTACCCGTTTATACATTTTGGCTTTCGCTATTGCTCTTCCTATACTTAGTATTTATTGTCAGTTCCATTGTTTTGTATCTAGGGTTATTTTCTTGCATTCAGTGTTGTTACATCTCTTCTTTTCTTCCCTTTCTCTTATTCTTTTCATTGGAGACTTTATTCTATAACCTTCTTCTTTCATTCTTCTTCGTATTTCTTTGTATCCATGTTGATCGTCTGATTGTATATTCAATTCATTTATTTACATTGAAAGTTATTTCATGGAATGTAAAAGGTTTTATTAATCCCATAAAGAGGCAGATAAAACTATCCCATTTAGCTACATATAACCCTGACTTGGTTTTATTGTACAAGACACATTTGACAGAGTCAGAAGCTCTGAAACTTAAAAGGCAGTGGGTGAGTTTAGTCTTAGTATCTCCTACGACCACTAATAAAAATGGGGTAATTATTCTAGTTCATAAATATTTTAAATGTCCTGTTATCTCTAAGGAAACTGATTCAGAAGGTAGATGGATATTAGTGAAGTTGCTCATTAACAATATATCTCTTACAGTTTTTAATAATTATGGTCCAACTCAACCGGATTCTTCCTTTTGGCCTAATATCTCAAAAAAATGCATTCAACATAGAGACTGATTTTTTATTTTGGGATGTGATTGTAACCAAATTATGGACCCTTTCATTGATTGACAGTCCCAAGTCCGTTTCATCCCCCACAAGACCCAAATACAATTTCAAAACACAATATCTCAGACTCATCTTGTAGATGCCTGGAGACTCTGTAACCCTGACAACTCAGAATTCTCTTTTTTCTCTCCCCCACATGGCACTCTGACATGATTGGACTATATTTTTCTTTTTTCTGCCTTAACACAGACTCGTATTTCCAATTGAACCCATTGTCATTTCTGATCATGCCCCAGTTGTTGCTGATTTCGACTTGCTCTGCTCGCATCCCAAATCTTCTAGATGATGGTATAATAATTCCCTTCTGCAGGATCCACTTTTCTCTTCTTCTCTCATTTCTTTTTCAGAATAATTTTTCTCAATGAATTCATCTCCTGATACTTCTCCTTCACTGCTTTGGGATAGTTTTGAAGCTACAGCTCGTGGCTTTATTATAGATTATGTATCAAAGAAAAAGAAACATTTTCTTAATCAGCAAAACATTTTGCTAGCTAATATGAAATGTCTAGAGCATCATTTCTATACACCCTCTTCTGATTTCTCCATACAGGGGCTTGTTTGTGCTAAACTCGACTTTAAAAAACCCACTACTGATAACGCCTCAGCTATTCTACTCCGAACGAGCGCTCGGTATTATGGCAGACATAATAAAGTTGGTAAACTCCTTGCGAATTATCTTGAATCTTGAAAAGAACGTGTTTTGATACAGTCTATTCATTCATCGGATAAGGAAACCCTTTTCAAGGACCAGGACATCTTAAATGAATTAATGGAATTTGACAAAACTTTATATACCCCAGAATCTTCCTCACTTCCCTCTTCTATTGACTCATATATTAATCATGTTCCACCTTCATCTCATGTGGACCTTGACGTTAGCTCTCTAGAATCTGATCTGTCTATCCAAGAAACATCTCAATCCCTAAATCTTCTTAAGAAAAATAAAACGCCAGGTCCTGATGGCGGTACGGTGGAATTATTTCTACATTTCTCACATCTTCTTTTTCCAAAACTTCTACCACTTTTTCAATTTTTCCACAATAACGGTAAGGCACAGGGTACTTTCTTAGATGCACCAATTTGTTTGATTCATAAAGATGGCCGCGATCCCAAACAGTCTAAAGATTATCATTCTATCTCCCTTGTAAACGTAGATTATAAAATCTTTGCCAAACTGCTTGCGATACGTCTTGAGCCTCTTTTACGGAAGCTAATTGATTTAGAGCAATGCAGTTTTGTTAAAGGTAGATTAACTGACAACTCTCGTTTATTGTTTAATGTTTTAAATAAGGCCTCTTCTCTTTCATACCCTCTTGCTGCAGTGTCTATTGATGCAGAAAATGCTTTCAACAGAGTTAATTGGTCCTTTTTATTTAAAGCCCTCCATTGGCATAGTTTTGGTCCTAAATTAATTTCTTTGATATCTTTGTTATATTCAGCTCCAAAAGCTTCCATAACAGTTAATGGTGTTGTTTCTCAATCTTTCAACTTATACCGCTGTGTACGTCAAGGTTGCCCTCTTTCATCCCTTCTTTTTATTTTATCACTTGAACCCTTTTAACGCATATCCGCCAGAATTCGTCCATTTCTTGTTTTATATATGGTGATCAACATTTGAAATTATCTGCCTATGCGGATGATATCTTACTCTTCATATCTCACCTCGAAACGTCTATCCCTTCTCTTTTGCAAGAAATCTCAGATTTTTCCCTTGTCTCTGGTTATAAAATTAACTCAGACAAGACAGAAATTCTCCCCATCACTAAATGTTGTTTTAAACAACACTTTGATGCCACTGGTTTCCGTTGGCACAGTTCTAAAATCAAATACCTAGGAATTTGGTTCAACAACTCCATACTAGATTCAGTTAAAATCAACATGAAGGATGTGCTAGATCATATTTCTAAACTTCTTTCTTCCTGGAAGCCTCTCTTTCTTTCTTGGTGGGGATGGCTTGATTCTATTAAAATGATGATTACTCCTATTTTATTAGATATATTTTCTATGATTCCCATTCACATCCCAAATGTCTATCTGAAAAATTGACTCCCTACTCTTAAAATTTTTATGGAACAATAAAAAATATAGACTTTCCCTGGCACATTTTCGTAAACCTAAATCTATTGGAGGAGTAAATTTACCCGATTTTTGACTGTATCATAAGGCCTTTTGTCTTCGATTAACTTCTAAATGGCTCCTTCCCGAAGTCTCCCCTTTACACCTTTATGGGTCAAAAATGAACGATCCTTACTTACACCTTTTTTTTTCAAAGAAGTCCTTGCTTTCTCAACAAAGGTCACCATTACCTCTCTTCCGTTATTTAAACACACTTGTTCATTATTAAAGCCTCATAATCGATTAGAAATTATCTCGAGGAATACTTTCCTTCACTCTCCCCTATGGTACAATCGTCTCATTACCTTCAATAACAGACCTCTTTTTTAGAAATCCTGGAGATTTAAGGGGATTATATGGGTTCAGGATTAATTTGATGGCTTATCTCCATGCTCCTTCCCTCAATTTCATGACATCTTTAAATGTCCTCGCTCATTCTGGCACAAATTTTCTACTCTTATGTGAATAATCTTAGATGTTTTTTATTCTCTACCCTCTACTGAACCCATTCCCATAACAGATCCACTACTCGAAGTATTAACTATATTTCCCAAGGTTTCCTTGATCTATAAATCTCTTCTTTCTCCTGATCTTGTTTGCTCTAAATCTAAAATAGAAGATGACTGGGAGGCGGATTTAGGCTGTGATTGGAGCATTGATTTTTGGAACAAACTATGTGGTAGATCTTTGAAGATCTCTAGATCTGCCTCCACTACTCAATCCATGTTATTTCTTTATCACAGATTATACTATACACCCTCATCTATAGCTAAGTTTACACACTCTAATGATGACATATGCTGGTCCTGTCAATCTCCTTTGGCTGATCTGATGAACCTTCTTTTTTCTTGCCCCGCTGTTGCTTCCTTTTGGAAGGATGTTTGGAAGCACCTCTCACATTTTTAACCTACAGACCCCTTTATCAAACATTAATCTTTTTCTAGGTAGTTTATCAGATTCATTGGGATTGTCTTTACATGAGAAGGGTTTATTTAATTTGATGCTGGCCTTAGCTTTTCAGCAGATATCACTTAATTGGAAATGTTCAACTAAACTTTCTGTGAAATCCTGGTGGAACAACGTATGCGATCATCATAGATTAGCCATTGCATTTGCTTCTTCTATTAAATCTTATGTAAATAGGGATTTATTTTGGATATCATTAACCATTCAACTCATGTATCACGTAGTCGTTCTGAGAACTTCCAGCCTCCATAGATCATTTGATCACTGTTTTTTCTCCCCTACACTACTTCTCCCCTTTTCGTATATTGCATTTCTTATGTTTTTGACAGTTTGCCTGCCTCTTGGATAAGATAAGATAAGTTTAATAAGTATAATAAGTTTAATAAGTTGAATAGGTTTAATAAGTCTATATTATATTCTCATGATCTTCAATTATCTCATTGTATTATTTACCCCCTCTTTTTCCCTCTTCCCTTACCCCCTTTCTTCCTTTAATATTGTTAAAATGTAAACAGCTTTCTACTCTGCTTTATTGTCGGTTTTTATATTTCTATTATACTATAGATATTTTGTCTTTTCATGACCTATTCTCATGTAATTGTTACTACTTAATAAAGCTTATTAAACATTAAAAAACCAAATACATGCAAATACAATGCCCATGGACCACAATGAATCCAGACAACGAAAATCCCAGTCCTGTAAATGATACGTTTCTGAAAGTGTTACAGGATCATACAAATTGTAGAAATACACTAACACAAAAATGTAACGCTGTGCTGAAACGGATAAACAAACAAGCACTTTTTGGGAATCTCTGGTTTGATGTAGCAAACTCCACAGGCAGGCTGAACTGGGCCTTGGCAGCTCTTCCTGCATTCGGAGTGCAATAGCCTGAGAATGGCAGTCTTCTAAAGGAGTATTTCCACTAAGTGAAGAACAGAGGTGACGAAGGGGAAGACTTACTAAGCTTTAGCGCCGTGTTTGCATCACAAAAGTGATGCAAAATGACGCAAAATCTTTTTTTGTAATTTACTTTCCAGCGCTAAAACTGTTTAGCGCTGGAAATAACATAGAAGTAATGTGAAGCAATTGCGCTGCTTTACGTTACTTTGCGCCATGGGGGCATACCAAGGGTGGAGCCTGGGCGTTGCCATGCAAACACCCAAGGTTTCTCAGGCTAAACCCAATTTACTAAAAACAGCAGATTGGGTTTAGCATGAGAAAACTGTGCCTTTTTAAACCAGGCGCAAGTAGGGAGAAATGCTTTATTTGGGAAACGCTTTCCCTTGTGTCCATAATAGTATTTTGTACAGAAAGGGTACCCTTCCTGTACAAAACCTATGTTAGTCTCATACACACACACCCTAGCACTATGGCGCTAAGGTGTGTGCATGGTGCACGGCAGCTGTAATCAGTGCCAGCGCAAGGGAAAGGGGAGGAGAGAGCCATATCTTTGAAGATATGACACTCTCCTGCTCCCTCCGTGTTGTGGAATGCAGCGCAGCCTCGAGGGAGGCTGCTTTGCGTTGCGGGGAGGTTTGTTAAATCTTCCCCAAAATCTCTAATACCAGTGAGACCTCCTGTCCTGCATACTTAAAGTTTAAAAAAATAGTGGCAATTTCAAATCTTTCTCGAGCACTTTCAAAATGCAGTTTCTGCTGTGTTTACATTCATTGGATCGCTGGAGCAGAATCATTTTTGTAGGTGATAAAGTGGCCCCTGCCATTTCTCAAACTCAAATAAAATTGCAGGCTGGAAAAAAGTGAATGACCTGCCCCCCTCCCCCACCGCCCCCCCCCTCTTCGCTGGAGAGCACCCAGACCAGGTAGTGGTCTGTTTGGAAGATGGAGAGCGGTTGCCGCACCGCAAATTACCACATAGACTTACTCTTCCCTACCTTTTACCCGACATCTACCCCTTAACAGATATAAATAACATACGAAAAGGTGATAAAATAGAAGAAAGAAAAGTGGAAAAGCAAGAAAATACGCTTTAAAGTTCAAGCTTAGAGTCAAAAACACTTCTCTCCCATTATTGGTAGAAAAGCCAGCACCTTATCCAGGTGAATAAGAAAGGGCAGAAAAGAAAAAGGTACCAATCCCCTGCCTAACTACTCCGGTGCTTTAATGACCAGATATAGATCCTTTTATCAATACTTGAATTCTGTCAAATATTTTCTAGCTTTAACTTCTGGAGTAAAAAATTTAACCGAGCATTGCCAGACCACCATCAGGGAGGCAGGGTTTGTTAGATAAGCACTTGCCCCCTTATCCTGGAAAGGTTTGATTAACTGGCGCAGACGCCACCACCTCTCGACGGTGGCCTGACAAAAGTCCGGACGGACAAAAAAAGAAACATCGCCGACATTACGCCTAGCTTCCGGTCTGGCTTTTTCAAAAATCGCTTGTCTCAGTAGAAAGTTGCCAAAGAAGACCAGAATAGCTCGTGGTCTTCCTCCTTCTTGGCCAGGGTTTCTTAGGGTGAAAGGTGTCCAGTGTACTCGCTGTACTTCTGTCTGCCAGTTTCAATCCGTAAGTTCCGGAAATGCTTTCTGGAAAAGATCTAACATGTAGGCACGTATATCTGACCCTTCTTTCCCTTCAGAGACATCTAGGACTTAGGTTGTTCCGCCGTTGGCGATTTTCACTGTCTTCCAATTTCCATTGGATATCGATAATCCGTTTTTCCTGATCACTAGATTGTGCAAGCTTCATAGCTACCTCAGTCTCTGCTGCACTGACACGGGTTTCAAGTTCCGTGAGGCGATCCCCAATAGAACTACATGTTTTCGTGAGTTTCCTCACAGCTCCTTGGACTTTCTTTGCGGCACTTTGAGCTTTACGGGCATCGGCCCGTGTCTCCTCACGATGTTGGATGATAGTCTGCAGGACAGTCTCTAGAGTTGGGGGCTGTGAGTCTGGAGTACCTAGAGTTGTACCATTTTGTGCAGGATTTATTGATTCCGTTGCTGAATAATCCCATTTCAAACTGGCCGCCTTTTGCATGTGATGCCCGGATTTCCTCCACCCTATATGGCAGGCAGTCTGAAAAATAGGGGGGTGGGGGCAGGTGGGAGAAGGGGGGTGGGAGCGGGTGGGGGCAAAGGGCAAAAAGAGGGAAGAAAAATCAGAGAGGGAATTGTTAGAAATGGCTTAAGGTATATGAACTCGAGGATTGTAATGAGTCTTACATTTTCTTTTCAGGGACGTAAATGGAAAATAATTATGGAGGTAGTGAGAATGAAGTACTTATCTAACTCAGATGGGTAAGCTGACTATCTGTTCAGTTAATGTGGGGGGACTTGGGGATAGAGGTAAAAGGAATAGAGTTATGGAAATGCTCAGATGCAATAACCCGGATGTTATTTGTCTTCAAGAAACACATATACCGTGGGGAAAAAGGGGGCTAATTTCAATACGGGGATATTCTTTAATTGGGTGTTCTACTCAAACCTCCAATACCGAGGGGTGAACATTTTTGTAAAAAACTATCTGTGTTCCGCCAGACGGACATTGGGAGATGTAGGGGGGAGATGGATACTAGCTGAGCTGGCAATAGGACTTACTATTGTGTCATTGTATGGTTCTAATCAGGATGAGGCCAAAATATTTGAGGATCTGGAAATAGAGCTGGCAACCTGGCCTACCCCTCTGATCATGGCGGGGGATTTCAATATTCATTTGGGAGTTGGAGGTAGCAAAAATACCAGGTACCAAGGTAGGAAAACCAACACATTTAGAGCCGTGGAGTCACTTGTTAACAGCCATGGTTTAATAGATGTTTGGGACTATGAACGTCCTCTCGACCCTGGATTTACATATTATTCCTGCCCCATCAGAAGTATGTCAGGTTAGATTATTTTTTCATTTCAAAACAGATTATGGGGGGTGGAGATTGAGTTAGTTCCAAAGATCATTTCGGACCTTAACCCCTTGTGGTTGGAGTTTACATCACAGCAAATAGTTAGACATCACCCACAGTGGACGTTTGATCAGAAACTATTGGTAGATCAGGAATATATATCCTATTTTAAAAAGTGGATAACCAACTTTTTTGATACAAACAGATTCAGTGCATCCCACAATATGGTCTGGCATGCTTTTAAGGCAGCTTTAAGGGGTGAAATGGTTAACTTCACTGCCACTAAAAGACAAAACCAGCAAAAGAAGACTAAACTACTATATGCTAAGCTCCAGGATTTGGAAAAAGAACATATAAGTAAGATAGCCCAGGGGAAAGACGCTGCTACAACTCAATTAGACATTACCCTGATTAAAGCTGAAATCAACACGCACTACTCTCAGCAGGCTGCAGCAGGGTATCAAAAACACAGGGCAGCGAGCTACGAATATGGTGATTCGGTCGGTAGGCTGCTTGCTCTAAAAATCAGACAGAAAACAGTGCAGAGTCAGATATCTTTGATAAAATCCGGGGGGTCTCTCATACAGACCCTAGGGCTATTATGGGAGTATTCCACAAATTGTTTCAAGAGTTGTATAAAGAAGAAAGATCAGTCTCTGAGGGAGATCTATTTGTTAGGGCTAGTGCGGGTTATAGGAGGCTAGAGGGGGAAGCACAGGATAGGTTGGAGTCCGAATTTACACTGGAGGAGGTGCACACAGCAATACAGCAACTCAGCTCTGGCAAGGCTACTGGCCCGGATAAGATTCCACTGGAATTCTACAAACTATTCCAGGAGGAACTCACTTCCCTCCTCTGGGATCTGTTCTTGGGGGTGCAACATTCAGGAGAACCCCCCGAGTCATGGAAAGGTACGAATATAGTTATCTTTCCCAAAAAGGATAAACCACCTGAGAACCCCACTTCATACTGACCCATCTCTCTAATCAATGCAGAGGCCAAGATTTACTCTAAGATCTTAGCAAACCGTATCCAGGGGGTCATAGCCAGTCTGGTCTCGCCTTGGCAACATGGGTTTGTCCCGGGCAGAGACACCACTGATCAAGTAAGAAGAACCGTGGCACTGTTTGACATTGCTCGGGTGACCAATAGTAGGCTGGCTATGATCCTACTGGATGCAGAAAAAGCCTTTGACAGGGTGGCATGAGTATATTTATGGAAGATTCTAGTAGCTAAGGGGTTTGGCCCACTAATTATTACTGCAATAAAGGCTATGTATAACTCACCATACGCAAAACTACAGATGATGGTCAATGAGTCAGAAAGGATAAGAGTCAGTAGGGGAACAAGGCAGGGATGTCCCTGCTCCCCAATCCTATTTGCCCTATATATTGATCCATTTATACAGATGATTATGGAGAACAATGTCATTACTTCTGTGTCAACCTGGGGTATAACACTAAGGTACTTGCGCATGCTGATGATATCGCTATATTAACCCCGAACCCGGAGGAAGCCATGGGGGAAATAGAAACTTTGGCTACTTTGTTTGGCGAAGAATCAGGGTACTTACTTAATAAAACCAAAACTCAAATAGTCTGTACTGAGAACATCATTATTCAAGACCGCCGGCGAACCCCTACGGCTTCCTACCTCGGGGTTAAGATCACCAGATGGACCAGATAGCTCAAATAAATTTTGGTTGTGAGCCGCCGCAGCCAAAGAGTGCTCAAAAATCTATTGCGCTGCTGCCGCTGAGTGCTCGCTGACCTGATCATCGCCCCGCACGTTTGCGGGCCTCAAAACCATCGCTAAGGTCCATTTGCGAGCCGCCGTGACCAAGAGCGTGAAGAAAAATATCGCTATCACGCCGTAGCGGCATTTTGTGGATTATTGACACCAACATCCAGGAACTGTGAGTAAAAGGGTCGCAGAGACCACTGCCTTGAACTGAACTTTGCATTCCCCATTGGAACAATTTTTGCAGCATCAAGAGAGTATTATTTTTGTACAGTATGGTGGCTTCCTCGTTATTTGGTCTTGTGAATAGCCTATATATAAAGATAACAATTTTTGATAACTACCTGTGTTGTGTCCCTTTGTAGTGTTCCTCACTATATTGCTGTGTATGGTCATAGATGCTTAACACACTGCCTCTGAGATTAGCCTAACTGCTCGTGCTACGTTACCACAGGGTGGAGCAGGGGTTGTCAAAGGGGTGCAGCCCTTCACTCTGACTTAGAAAGAAGGGTTCCTGCTTCGACAGTGGCCATCCACTGCCAACCAGAGACCCCCATTTCTAACAAATTTCAACCCTATGATTAATAAAATAGACACTGACCATAAGCGCATGAACTCATTACACTTGACTATCATAGGGAGAGTAAATGTCTTAAAAATGGTGATGCTTCCTAAAATATTATATTTATTCTGCACACTCCCTATCGAGATTGAAGGATCTATATTTAAAGCTCCAGATTCCATATTTAGCAAATTTATCTGGCAATATGGCAAGGTCAGGAGGTCACTGAAACTATTAACTTTACCACAGGCACGGGGTGGTTTGGCAGCTCCCAACCTCACTTTTTATTATTGGGCAGCCCTATTGCAACAAATGAACATACTATTTTTTGACAATACGGGGCCTGGGAGAGGGCTGGCCTCTGGTATTCCTACAATCTATGAACTGGCACTTGGGGACAAAGTAAGAACTGTATTGCTTTGACAGGTAGAGCCTAGCTACTTCAAAAAGTATGATTTAAGATCATACTGAATGCTTGGAGAACATGGGGCAAAATACAGACATTTATGAAAATTGAGAAATATACTAGATACACACCTATCTGGAGGTCTTCGTTATGCTCCCCCGGGCTCTATGATTTCATAGGGAGGCAATGGGAGCACTTTGGTGTGAAGGTAGTAGGGGATATCCAGGCTAATGGCGCACTTTGTTCTTTATCTGAGTTACAAAGGAAATATGGAATACCGGGTGGGCACTATCTTAAATACCTCCAAGTAAAGGGATTTCTGAGTAAACAACAGCAAGTAATACCTAGTAGTAAATCACACTATTCGAGACTCTCAAGAAGCCAATGTGTAAGCTTAAGGTTTTGTATAGTATATTTACAGGGGCTGCCCTAGATGATGTCGAGAAACTAGAGGCTAAATGGGCTGATAAATTAGAAAATAAGGATGTAGATATAGATATGTCCTTATTGCTGGCAAGAAAAACGCTCCTCTCATCCAATCTAAAGGCTCAACATTACAAAACAATCTATAGTTTGTATTTTACTCCTTACAATCTATTTAAATGGGGGAAAAGGGAGTATGACAAATGCCCAAGATGTGGGAGGGGACCAGGAGAGGAGATCCATATGTTTTTTGGCTGTTTAAAGCGGAGGTAGTTAAGTTCTGGGATAAGATGTTTGGTAAAAGGGTAGTAATGACCCCTACACTTATGATGTTGGGATATGATAGCAACTTCGGATTGGACCAGGCTCAATCTAGCATTTTATTCATTTCGGTAACAATAATTAGGTTACTTTGGAGCCCTCTATCTAAGTGGATAACAGGGGAGGGAGATGGTGAAGGGGCATCATGAAAGTAGGTTTCTTCCCCCCTTATCTAATTCCATCACTATGCACTTTATTCCTTTCTCCTTTGTGACTCAATGATGTCTGTCGTAAATAGTTATTGCAGTCTTTCCCTTTTTCTTTTTTTTTTTTGCCATAAGTCTGAAACAAAAATCAAAACTGCGATTTTCTGGACAAAAGCTGTAAATTCTATTGAAAATGTAATGTATGAATATGAATCTGGCATGTGTAATCAATATCTTCTCTGAAATAAAAAAGGGAAAAAAAAAAAAAGGAAAAAAGTGAATGACCGGGACCCCGACTTGCAACTTAGCCCCCTTTCTTCCACTTTGGAAGCCAGGAAGATTAAGGACAAGGATAATAGTGGGTAATTGTACAAGGCACATGGGATGACATCATTGGGAAACATTCAAATAGAGCCAAGCTTGCAAACCACTGAAATAATGCCAGCTGCCTTTTCCCTATTGCACCGAGTATAACGCCAGCCAGTGACAGGGAACGTGCCAGTCTGTTTACTGGGAAGAGAAACCTTCTTCATGGCTAGCCTCCGAGATGCTTTGGGGTTGTAGGTGGTAGACCACCGCACTCTTTCTTAGAGAACAGGACATATTTGTCATCATCACACTTTGACCTAGAGCAAGAGAAGGAAAGGCAAAACATACAGAAAGAAGGAGAGCTAGAAATACCGCAAACAGTGGCAACATAAGAAATCAGGAATGAGAAAGAACCTGGAATCATGACAGAAAGACTCAGGAAGTGCAGAGAAGTGGAAACATGAGCTGGAAGTATGAGGTGAAATCAGAATAAAGCATAGATAGCATTCCCGACCAAACCTGCATTTAGCTCTGCCGGTGACAGTCCTAAGGAGAACTTCGGGTCCTTTGGCTTAGGTGTTTTTAACAAGTTGAGCACCGAGCCTGCTATCTTCTTAGCCCTCCTCGAAATATTTGTTGTAAAATGTGTTCAATGTTAATGCAAGCAACCCATGATGACTTCAGCATCCAGAATGCATCAAGTTATCAAATGAATGCTCAGGACCAGAACACAGGCTTTCAGGCATGGATTTCAGCGGGAACCCTTCTTCAAGTGAACTCCTTGGGGACTTTTACCTTCTTTTGAGTGGTCCTCTCCAAGGTTTGAAACTCTTCAGTTGCCTCATAAAAACAAGGCAGACAGGGAAAGATGTGTGTATATTGCAACCTACAACGAGTGCTGACATATAAGGAAACATCCTGAGTTCCAACAGCCCTTGAAAGCCAGTAGGGCTAGGGCAGAGTCAGGCAAATGTCATGAGGCTCTGCCCTGCCCCAGTGGGTTTCAGAGGCCACTGGCATTTGGTATGATGTTTTGTTCTGGCTTCTTTATTATAGAAGCATTTACTGCCAAATAAAATACTCAGAATGATTTCGTACGGTGTATGTGCATGAAAAACATAAATACCACCGGGCAGAGCAGAGGCACATCTCTACGTAAATACTAGCTCTTGAACACACTTCAAGGTTCCTGGAATAGTTGCGAGAGAACCATGACACATTTTCTTGCAAACAGTCAGAATATTCAAGCTCTGGTTGTTTTGATTTATTTCACAGATCTCTGTAGCGCAAAGCAGGCCAATTTGGGCACCGAAGCGACGTTCAGGCACACATAAATTAGCATCCCACATCCATTCCTATTCATAGCTAACAGGTGCTGCGTGCTGAGTAATGACGAGGGAATATATTGCTGGGCTTGTGGCAGGGGCTGCATGAAGAAAATATAAATGACACACAAACACATACCATGCAATTTTAATGATATGGAAAAAAGCCTGAAAAACCATTCAGTAAATGTGAGAGAAAATGATATATTTACCTTAATCATCGGAACACGACCTAGCCCACCTGCAGCTGTTTATCTGGAGCTCTGCCCAAGATCACATGTCGTCAGGAGCGAGATGGGATGCAGTATCCACCCGGTTAAAACTGTGCAGGTTTATTATTGAAGGGGGTGATCACAAACCTTGCCCCTATCCCACTAAGTGCCCGTCCATAGAACTCACTGCTGCTGTGTAATTTACCCAATGATTCTATGACATGGCGCCATTCATTTCAGTGTGTGCTTTCCCAGTCTTCAGTCTAACAAAGCTGCCATAGTGAATATTGTAAAAAAAAGCCCAGCTGCAGAAATTAGTTTGACACTAAGGGGCCGATTCCGGCCGTAAAACGTACCGACCGACACGGACCTGGGACGGAGACCGACCGGCACGGACCGGCGCCGTACGACCCGTGCAGTACGATGCAACGCGTGTGAATTACAACCCACTCGCACGGAACACGAGCCGAATGACCGACCTGTACGAAAATCAGTGAGTCGTTCGTAAAATGACCGGGAATCCTACCGACCGACACGCACCAGGAATAAACGCGACCGAAACGTACCTTCGATGCACGAGCCGCACAGTACGATGCCAAACATGTGAATTGAGACCGATTCGTACGGAGCACGAACATGAAAACCGGGACGCACAGCAAATAGAGACTAACAAATAACAGACCCCTCTGTGTCCGACGCGTATGACAACGTCGAAAACAGCAGAATGTCAGTGTGACAGACTCGGGTTAGCCCGCGCAAGCCACATCCAGCGTCCGGCACGGTCAAACAAACGTCTCCATCATGCACAACAAAAGCAAAGGAAAAGTCACAAAAAAAGCCCAAAAAACAAATGACAAAGCCAATAAATAAAAAATAAAAAAAGGAAGAATAAAGACACACTCTCAACTCCACCTATATAATGGCGAGAAAGCACTACCATGGTCCTTTGGAAACTACAGGCATAGGACAGCAGACACCACCACCACATTGCAGAGACACACCACAACTCACACAACAGCCACACCATTTGCACCACTTAAAAACTAAATCACATATTCACTGACAAACTCACACACACCATACACACATACACCCCTCCCATCAATCCCCACAACCACTCAGCACCATGCCCCCCCAAGAAGAATCCAAAGTTCACAGATAGTGAGTTGGAAGTCATGATTGACGAAATACTCAGTTGTTTGGCACATTGGTCCAACAGACCCCCATGTCACAGAAAACCAAGATGTGGGAGAGGATTTTCGACAAGGTCAATGCACAAGCACCTTGTGTGCGCAAAAATGATGTCATACAGAGCAGGTATTATGATGTGCGCAGGAGGGTCAAGAAGCTCATCGACAGGGAACACACCTTGAGCAGGATGACTGGCAGTGGCTCTTCTGCCAAACCAACGCACTTCAGGACCTGGGAGGAAAAGGTTCGGGCCATCCTACCACCGGAGAGCATACATGGATTAACAGGAATACCAGAGCCTGGTGAGTACACAACCAATTCACTTAACATTGTGTGGCAACACACATATAGCACTGTCAAGGGAACTGTGAAACAAATTACCGCCAGCAAAGCCATAGCAACGGAAAGGCAACTACCTGACACTAGGCCCTGCTGTGGGAAGCACAAGGCCCTGCTGGGACTTGGGCTCAAACAAACAACAGGACACCAATGCCTGACAGCCTGAAAGGTAACATCTACTCTCTGCAATGGAAGCATGCTGCATGGTGGGCTATCTGGACTGGGGGGAGGAGGACCGCCAGCTCTGACTACATCTACCAGCAGGCCCTGTCACACACACCCCTCCCACCAACACCAACATACACACCTGGGATTATACTCCACAAGAGATTCAGTGAAAAGTCTCTACCAAGAACCCTGACAATGGGCTCCGCAGGGGGAGCACAAGGTCCTACTGGGACTTGGGCTAAAACTAACAACAGGACACTACTGCCTGACAGCCTGAACGTAAATTGTGACTCCCTGCAATGGAAGCATGCCACATGGGGGATTAACTGGCCTCTGTGGGTGAAGGAGGTCCTGCAATGACTCAAGGCCACCTCAAAACACACCTTCTCAGCCACAACAAAGTGAACCCTTGGGACCAGTCACTCCAAAAGTAAATGCCTTGGCAAGATGGCTGACACATGGTCCTGATGTATGAATTGGCTGCAAGTCACACCTACGCACTGGCCAACTCAAACACATTTGCACTCACAGCCATTGGAACTGTAGGTATCCTCCCACCCTCTGGAGATGCAGTGTCCCTGGGGTGTCCCCTGACCTGGCTGTGAAGGTGTGTCTTGTAGATGACAATTGGGGAGATGTAGACATAGTACATAACAACAAGCACGCACAATGTCACCCATACATCATTGACAGTGGACACCTGACGGTGACTAGAATGGACACACACATAGCTGACACTGTACCATGGTGTCATCCAAAAAATTTGCAGTTGTGAGATGCAGTTCAATCCCACATCGGCCTGCGTTGTACGCATCATTCATACAACACATCATTCACTGTCATGGAGACCCCAAACACAATGACTAACCTGGACTGCATCTGAGGAGGCATGCAACTCACAGCAGCTGAACTATAACACACACAACTCTGCCCATCACTGTAATGAGCATTGAAAAGCAAGAGAGCACCTGTGCCCAATCCCTCTCACTGTTGATGAATTTGACAAGATAGAAGGTGTTAGCACATACAAGACTCAGCACCAACTTCATTAGCTATGCTAACCCCATAACTTGTATGAAAAAAGATGTGAACTAGGAACACAGACAACTAATTAATATCTCACAATGGATCTCAGGCATACCGTACTACAACCATGTTGCATAGACACACAAATGTGACGCACAGAGGAAATAAAAGAATCACACCACACATGCCCCAACCTCGCAACATACCCCTAGTGTAATTGTACGTATGTCATTGTTAAAGCACAAATGTGTTCAGGGACAATACAGCAGTGTCAGGCATGTGATGGGACCTGAGTGGCAATGTGCATCTACAGACAAATGATCAATACATGAGATGGACATGCACACAGCTTGACGTGCACATCGAAATTCTCCAGGTTGTCATTACAAAGTGCTCCAACAATATCAACCTCTGTCATAATGATGTTCAGTGTCAAATGTCATGTGTGTGAAACATTGAGGTCTGTAGAAACATAACATACATTGTGTGTCTCCTCCAAACACAGGTGATATTGGGGACACAGCAGGTCCTGATGAACAGTCCCAGACTCTGGGGGACCCTGAGCTCCCTGTTGTGGATCTCTCTACGTCCTCTTCGGATGACGACCTTGATCGACCTGGCCCCTCTGGCGTGAGCCAACGTGCAGCCCCAGCAGCAGTAACATCAGCACCCCCTCAACCACTCCTGCCACATCGGACACCAGACAGAGTCCCCATGCCAACACGGACAGGCCCAGGCCCCAGAACAACAACGGACCAGGTACACAGGGCCCCCCGGAAGCAAGGGACAACACAACCGGTGCTAACACTCAAGGGGGCCCAGTGTCGGCTGGGCCGGCCATGGCAGGGCCTTCCCGTGTGGGTCGGGCCGGTGGGAGGGTGGGCAGGCAGAGGACACGGCCTGCAGAGGAGGCTGGACTGCATGATGAGCCACATCTGATAAGCATCATAGATGCATACCAGGAAAGCACCGGAGGGTTTGGACAGGTCGTGGGGATCCTCAAGGAACTAAAAGAACAGCAGGCTGCTCATCATGCCCGCTTGGACTTCCACATGTCCCGGGTGGAGTCTAAGTGGGACAAATTAAATGAATTGACAGCAGTGCATAGTAACATACTGATAAGCCTCCACCAGATCAGCACCAACCTGACCACACCTCCCTATGCGCCCACAACATCTGTTGCCACAACATCCGCAACAGCCACAGGGAGGGAGGAGGTCTCTGGCGGAGAGTCCTCGGCACCGCAGCAGCCTGGGTCCCCCGAGAAAGAATAGGGTGTCATCCAAAGAAGGGCAATTGAGACACTGATGGCCATGTATATCCCCCAGGCACCCAACACCTGCTCCTGTTAGCGTCCTTTTTGTGCAAACCAGTTGACCTTGTCGACCTACATCAAAATCACCCACTTGATATGGAGGGTCAAAGTTGTGACAATGCACCAAATGACTGTGGATTCTACTCTGGATATTTCAATTACCAAGACTACCAACTCACCTGTGAACTTTGGATTACTATCACATTGTAGAGCACTGCAAAATCCGTTCACCATCCTTACACATGTTTGTAAATAAATTCACAATCACACAATACTTGCCTCTGTTGTGATTCCTAATTGCTTTGTGCCATGGTGATGATGAGCTGCTAAGGAACACTGTGCATGCAAACTATTACAGCAATGCGAACACCGTAATGTGAGTCATGTGAATGTGACACATATGAGGGAGACACACCACTAGTACAACACAACACATACTCACCAGGGCCCCTAACTCATCGTCAACACTGATGCAGGGGTGGGCAGAATTTGCGAAAGTGACTTTCGCAAATTATCGCGAAAATGTTAAAAATCTCCGCAAACACGCTGAAATATCGCGAAGATGCGGAAGTTTTTTTCCCGCCCGTTCGCGGTATTTTCTGCGTGGTCGCGGCTCGCCAACTTACCCATGCGGTTGCTCGCAGGTGCGGCCATCTTGTTTTCACTCTTCTCGCGGTGCATGATCCCGAGAAGAAAGACGTGATCGCGCGACCAATGACATTACTGCGGGCGCGAACTGTCGCGAGACAGCGCAAATGGCTACCAACAATCCAACATCTCGTGGAGAACGCGACCAGATCGGGAAAACTTGTCGACGAACGCGGAGATTCAGGTAAGGCGATCGCGTGCGCACGAGAATGTATTATTTTACAGCGCGAGCAAGAAACAAATTATCGCTAAGCTGCGGAATGCGGAAATTTTGACATTTTAGCGCTCTCCGCGGAACGGGAAAATGTAAAATTATCGCAATTTCCGCGAGCGGAACGGAAATTTAGCCCAGGCCTACACTGATGTCAACAGGTGATACAGTGGAATGCACACACAACACCCATCCTGGGTCATTGGCAAGCAGCCCACAGGTACAGGATGCAAATTACTGTTGGATGTGTGGACACACGGAACACATCTCAAAGTGAAGGGCGGTTTTATTAAATATTTTGAGAATTCTACAACTGATGCACGCTAACCTCACGTGACAGTGATCCGACAATTAAACATGTGGTGAACGATGAAAGTCCAGGGGTGTGTGGCACATCATTGGTTGGGACAACGATTATTTGCACTCTGGAACAAGGATCTGTGTCTTGGGGTTCAGACAGCACCACACAGCATCCAAAGTACCCTGTGAAGGACAGACAGAAAACACAATCAAAAACACAGATTTACAGCAAACAACAACAATATATATGCCCAAAACAAAACACTTACTACCTAGACACAACCTGACAATCAGGTAAACACTGGGAGTACAGACTACCAGATAAGACACATCACAGCAAGCATACTGACAAGTAGCATACAGCCACACTCAATCAGCACCAGTGCACCACCAACATAGGTCATGCCGACACAATACTTTGACAACATATACCTGTATACTGACATTCATGAGAAGAAGTTCTGGATCAGCTGGTTCCGAACATCACCATCACCCTCATCATCACTGGCATCATGCCCCCGACCAGGATCCTCCACGGCTGGCGGAGGTTGGTCATCGTCATCCAGGATGAGAGGCAACTGCTTGCTCACTGCCAGGTTGTGTAGCATGCAGCACACAATGATGATCCTGCACACCTTCACAGGTGCATATGGGAGGGCCCCTTCTGTCTTGTCCAGGCAGCGGAATCTGTTTTTCAGGAGGCCAAATGTCTGCTCAATCACTCTCCTGTTATGACCATGTGCCTCATTGTAGCGCATCTTCGCTGGTGTCACAGGGTTCCTGAGGGGTGTCAGCAACCACGGCATGTTGGGGTATCTGGAGTCACCTACAGGGAGACAATTGCACATTAGTTGAGCGTGAAAATAGGGTGCAAATCAACTTTAGCAAACACACACAATGCTAAGAAGTCAGTACACATGACAAGCCAGGAATGCTGGTACTGCATATGTGCCATCATCGTTGGGATGCGACTACTCCTCATTATGTAGGCGTCGTGCGCTGAGCCTGGGAATCTTGCACACACATGGGAAATGGTCATGTCGGCAAAACAAACCACAAGAGCATTTATAGAGTGGAAATGCTTCCTGTTCCGGTACATCTGCTCATGTGCGGTGGTACCAAAGCCACATGTGTCCCATCGATGGAGCCAATGACACGTGGCATCCTGCCCAGGGCATAGAAGTCCCCCTTGATGTCAGCTAGTTGTTGTGCTTTGGGGAAATGGATGTACTGGTCCAGGAAATGCAACATTGCCTCCAACACATCCCGAAGCACACGGCTGAACATAGTCTGTGACATCCCACCAGCAGTAGCAACAGTGTGCTGGAAAGTGCCTGTGGCAAAAAAGTATAGGGCTGCTATCACCTTCACCTTGGGGGTCAGCGCTGTAGGGTATGTCCGTCCAGGTTGCAGATGTGGGGCCAACTGCTCTGCCAATTCTTTGATCAGTGGCCTGGTGAAGCGGTACCGTCGCATGCAGTCACGTTCAACCATGGTCTCCAGGTCTGGGAACGGTCTGTTGACATTTGGTCTCCTGCAGGACATAGGAGAGCACTTTGAGTTACTGTGTCACAGAGTGTATTGATATTGTGCCCATGGGTCAATGGCAAGCTATGGTGTGTTGCAAGCCTTAAACAGTTACTTCTATGGTCACTGACGAAGGTGACCAATGCGAAAGTTGCGTTGAACACCTAGGGAGGGAGCCACACGCACGCCTTTCACAATGTCACCAATGTGGACTGACGCAGGTGGACCGATCCGCACGCACGCCTTGCAGGCATGCCTTGCACAATGTCACCAATGTGGACTGACGCGGGTGGACCGATCCACACGCACGCCTTGCACGCATTCCTTGCACAATGTCACCAGTGTGGACTGATGCGGGTGGACCGATCCGCACGCACGCCTTGAAAAATGTCACCAATGTGGACTGATGCAGGTGGACCGATCCACACGCACGCCTTGCACAATGTCACCAATGTGGACTGACGTGAGTGGACCGAGCCGCACGCACGCCTTGCACGCACACCTTGCACAATGTCACCAATGTGGACTGATGCGGGTGGACCGATCTGCACGCACGCCTTGCGCAATGTCACCAATGTGGACTGACGTGGGTGGACCGATCCGCACGCACACCTTGCACAATGTCACCAATGTGGACTAATTCGGGTGGACCGAGCCGCACGAATGCCTTGCACGCACGCCTTGCACAATGTCACCAATGTGGACTGATGCGAGTGGACCGATCCGCACGCATGCCTTGCACAATGTCACCAATGTGGACTGACGTGGATGGACCAATCCGCACGCACGCCTTGTACGCATGCCTTGCACAATGTCACCAATGTGGACTGACGCGGGTGCACCGATCTGCACGCACGCCTTGCACGCATGCCTTGCACAATTTCACCAATGTGGACTGACACGGGTGGACCGAGCCGCACGCACGCCTTGCACGCACGCCTTGCACAATGTCTTCAATAGGAACAGATGCGGATTTGAGCCTGGTACGAATCGGTTTCTTGAAAATTCGTTGGCTGCCTGCAACAATGTTTCAGAATCATCATTGCAATGCTTTTGATTATTTCAAACGATGCAGAAGGCGTGTACGAGGCATGCAATGCGATGGATTGGCCAGATTCATAGGATGCAAACGTGTCGAACCTATCGCTTTTGACACATGGGATTGAATCTGCCTCTGCATCACAGATATAAGTCTGTCTGTTCACCTGTGAGCTCATTTGCCAGCACTACATGCTTCAGATTGACATCTCTGCCACCACCGCTGATGTCTCTGCATCCTCTGGCTCCAAGAATGGCACGTACTGTGGAGAGGGCCCCAGCCTTCACAGAGGAGGAGAACAAGGCCCTGCTGGACAGCCTCCTTCCACAGTACAGCAAGCTGTATGGGACACCAGGGGAGCAGGTGAGTGTGCATTCCACATCCCTTATTCATTGTGTATGTTGTCTGACTGGCACCAATGAAATTGTGTTCAACAGTGTCTAGCATGCTCACTGAGTAGTTCATACCCCCATGGTGTGTAGGTCCCTGTAATGGACAGGTACTGTGCATGACAAGTGCATTTTCACACGGTTTTAATACTCAGTCTATGTTTCCGTGTTGACAAATCAGGACAAGTGTCACTCACCATATCTGCACTACCTGTGGCCATCATATTCCCTTGTGTGAAATACATGTATATCCAAATGTGTGATGCACAAACAGGTGGCTTGTGTGGTAAAG